>NC_030817.1:5025000-6275000 GCF_001704415.2 Capra hircus
AATTAAATATGTGCAGTCAATATAAGTGACATCATTAGACATATACCTTCCGGCATTAGCCAAGACTTAGCTCATTTAAATAAGTGGGAATTAACAATAGGAAAGAAAATTAATTTGATTTTGGCTTGCCCAGTACTGTAGTACTTGTTAAGTTACATATAATTGATCCCCCATTTGAGCAATAGAACTATCAGAAATATTTTATCAGAAACAGCAACATCCACAAATCGGAAAGTGAAAGTGAAGTTGCTCAGTCATGTCCGACTCTTTGCGATCCCATGGACTGTAGCCTACAAGGTTCCTCCGTCCAAGGGATTTTCCAGGCAATAGTCCTGGAGTGGGTTGCCATTTCCTTCTCCAGGGGATCTTCCCAACCCTGGGATCAAACCTAGGTCTCCCGCATTGTAGACAGACGCTTTACCGTCTGAGCCACCATGAAATTTTAAGGGAGTAAAATTTTATGAGAAAGCTACTGTTTTTCTCAATATTCTCACATCATCCCTGGTCTTGAATGTGTTTATGTCTTAGGTGCACCATACCGAATGCATATGGGGAAGCTATAAGTTAATATTTTTAAAGTAGATTTTTTTATAATCAAACATCTGGAATGATGTGCTCAGACCTGTTACAGTGGTAAGAACGTTTCTGACCAGATCTTGTTCTTCAATTTTCTCCCTTCTTTCCTTACTTCCTCCCTCCCTTTCCGTCTCTCTCTTCCCTTCTCATCTGCCTGCCTACCTCTATTCTTTTTTTTTTTTTGCTTCTTCCTTCTCTGTTTGAAAACATTTGAAATATGAATTTAATATGAGTTTAGGTATAACTGTAATAACAGGTTGTGTTTTCTGTTTAAAGGACAAGATTTGGATTTATTTTCCGAAGTTACTTTTCTTCCTCATTGACACAGAAGTGTTTTTTTTTTTTTTTTAAGCTCACTTATTAAAAAAAAAGAGAGAGAGATGTGTCTATATACTGTCCTTTTGCTTTTGCTTAGCTGCTCAGCTGTGTCTAACTCTTTTGAGACTCCATGGAATGTAGCCTGCCAGGCTCCTCTGTCCATAGAATTTCCCAGACAAGAATACTGGAGTGGGAGGCCATTTCCTCTTTCAGGGGATCTTCCTGACCCAAGGATCTCTTGTAATTCTCCTCCACTGCAGGCATATTCTTTACCATTGAGCCAGTGGGGAAGCCTTATATATATTCTCCTAGCAGAGACTTATTTAATGGTGATTATGTGCCTCAAAATATTCATAGTATGTAACATGTGTTTCATTCAACAAACTATGCAATGGGTACTCTAAGTATCCTTGAAAAAATTAGGGTACAGAAAAGGAATATAACTTGCCCAGATATACATAGTTATCGAGTAGCAGTCAGAACCAGAATAATAAATCTGTATGAATTTGAAGTTTGTTTTTTGTTTTTTTAACTACTAAACTCTGAGTTTCCAAAAATTTGCACTTTGCAAGTTCAAGAAGATTATGAGTGATTAAACCCATTTAAATACAAATATTCAGATTGTAGAACTTGTGTTTTTAGGCCTGTTAATACCCTGCCTCAAGAAATAGTGTTTGCTAATATACATTATTACAAGTAAGATTTACTTGAAGCTCTATCTGATGGCTAAATTTTCTCTTTGGTTATCACACAACATTTTTCAATAACGATACCAAAGGCCCATTCATTTTGTGACCAAGCTTCATTTTGCATTATGTAACCAAGCTTTACATCTACTTTTACATAAAAGTATTCTTTGAATTAAATAACTTCCCTATTTTACGCAATATTGGGAGGGGGAGAATTAAGAGACTAAAGCATAGTCACTGACATTTTTCATAAACGTATGTGATTTCACAATAATTATATGAAAAATTAAAGTCTTACAGAGATTATTACTTAAGCCCTCAAGATTCATGTTTTTTCTCTCTCTTTTTATTTGGAAAACAAAACTGTGCTCCTGAGGAACTGAGGCGTTGATCAGTCAAAGGCTCAGAAGTTCAGAGCAGGCAGTGTCCGCAGCGCGGACCTAGTCGAAGCCCACCTCTCCCCGCTCCCTGCCCTCCTGATACTCTGGGAAGAGTCGCAGCCCCGTGAGACAGGCAGAGCAGTGGAAGGAGGCAGAGGGGCCAGACGGATCCGAAAGAAAACCCAAAATCTGCTTCTTCCCACGTCTGTTGCCTTCAGTGAGCTCATTAGCTTTTCTCAGATGCCATTTCCTGATCCGTAAAATGGGGATGTTAATTCCTGCCTACAGGGTTGTTGGAGGAGCTGGAGAGCGCGGTATCCGGCCTGTGGAGGAGCGCTCGGTTCGCACTTGGCTCGCTCCTCCGCGCTTCCTCCGCTTCACTGAGGTCTCCGCTGGTGCGCTGCTGTATCCGCGCTGCGTGCGTGCGCTTGTCCTTTGACCCTCAGGGAATGTGACTCTTCCTTCATCTGTGTCCTCCTAGCGCTGTGTACATGACTCCATAAGGACACCATACGCTCAGAGTCATTTCTATGTTTGTCTCTCTCTCTTTCTCTTTTATGTTGGACAACGAGCTTCACAAAAGAGAGAAAACTTAACTATTTATTTTTATTGTATCCTGATCACCTACAATAGCTCTAGGCACACAGTAACCAAAGTGTAAAGAGTCGTTGAATGGAAGTGATTTAATTTATGAGTCTTCAGAGTCTTGGTTTCCTTAACGTTAAAATTACAGTAATGGGTTTGGCCCTTGCAGCAAGAATCAGATGAGATATACATTGTTACCATGAGTAAAATAGTTTCAAACAGTTGCAATAACACCTATTTAGGCATTATCATGAAACATCTCAGAGAGACCACTCAATTAAACTGCTCAACACAGATCTCCCCTTCCTGGTGAGATCTATTTGCTCACCCTCTTTATATTTCTTCATACCATCGGTCACTCCCTAATATTGTCTGTTTCTTTTATTTATCATTTGGTTATTCTTACAAGAATACAAAAGCTAGGAACTCATCTGCTAAGTCTTTTTCATTCATTTCCAAAACAGCACCCACTTGAAGAGTGCCTAGCACATATACATGTCTAAAATGTGTGTAATCAAAGCATTTAAAAGCGATGAATGAGAAGAAAATTACATGGAAGAGTGACTATCAGGAAAAATATTTGAGACAAGATAGTTTCTCTTACCACCATTAAAAACCCATTGATAGTCATGTAAATAGGATTCCAAGATGGTTCTTCTCTTCATAATGAGGTTTGTATAAACCAATGTGCTACGTCTTAAATGTAAATCTTTTTTCACACACACACACACATGCACATACACAAACACCTTCAGAATGATAGTGAATGCCTTAGCACTTCCAGGTGACAAGCGTCACTTTTTTTCCTTCCCCTGCCTAGAGAAGTTCCTTTAGCATTTGTTGTAAAGCTGGTTTGGTAGTGCTGAATTCTTAGTGTTTGCTTGTCTGTAAAGGTTTTACTTTCTCCCTTGAATCTGAATGAGAGCCTTGCTGGGTAAAATATTCTTGGTTGTAGATTTTCCCCTTGTATCACCTTGTATATATCATCCCAGTCCTTTCTGGCCTGCGGAAATTCTGGTGAAAAATCGGCTGATAAACTTATGGGGATTCCCTTTAACATTATTTGTTATTTTTTCCCTTGTTGCTGTTAATATTTTTATTTATATTTAATTTTTGTTAGTTGAGTTAGTATGTCTTTGTTTCTCCTTACGTTAAAGATACTCTCAGAGAACTGAGCAGGTGACATTCATTACCAAGCAATGCACACATCACATTTCTCTTTTTGTCCATAAAGTAATGTTTAAAATTTTCCAAGGCAGGCTTCAGCAATACGTGAACCGTGAAATTTCAGATATTCAAGCTGGTTTTAGAAAAAACAGAGGAACCAGAGATCAAAGTGCCAACATCCCCTGGATCATCGAAAAAGCAAGAGAGTTCCAGAAACACATCTATTTCTGCTTTATTGACTATGCCAAAGCCTTGGACTGTGTGGATCGCAATAAACTGGAAAATTCTGAAAGAGATGGGAATACCAGACCACCTGACCTGCCTCTTGAGAAATCTGTATGCAGGTCAGGAAGCAACAGTTAGAACTGGACATGGAACAACAGACTGGTTCCAAATAGGAAAAGGAGTACGTCAAGGCTGTATATTGTCACCCTGCTTATTTAACTTATGCGCAGAGTACATCATGAGAAACACTGGGCTGGAAGAAGCACAAGCTGGAATCAAGATTGCCGGGAGAAATATCAATAACCTCAGATATGTAGATGACACCACCCTTATGGCAGAAAGTGAGGAGGAACTAAGCAACAGATTTTGGAAAGTTGCTGAGTCACCGGCCATTGACTCCATCTCTGTGTGTGCTGTGAACTATGACTAAGTTCTGACTCTGAACTCTATGAACTGCATAGTCTTGAAGGTGCAGTTCCTGGTATAGAAGTGACCACAGAGGATCATAGATTGCTATGTAGAGCTAATGGGAAAGGGAACCTATCGTGCTTCATGAGAGATGTTACTTTTCATTGTCAGGATGTCTCAGGATATGCCATGTATTTTATCCTACTCTTTCTACTGTATGGTTGCCACTGCCGTCATCACTGCTATTGATATTAATATCATCACCGCAATCTTGAGCATCCACGTTGTGCCAAATACTGCTCCAGGACATTTACTTGCATTCAGGAGTATGTTCATTTATTTCAAAACCAATTAAGATATTGTTAGATATTACGTACACTTGATGGATAAGGAAATGGAAGATCACTTACACAGCCAGTGAAGGATAGATGTAGACCCAGGATTCAATTCCAGTGAGCTCACATCCAAAGACTGCTGTTCTCCCACTTTATATGCTTGCATTCATAAGAAGGCCGGACAGATACTGCACTGCTTTGCTTGCTGATTTTGCATCTTTTGTGATGAATAAAAGATCAATATTCCAAAATGGATACTTCAGCATCACATTTCTAGAAAATAATTCCCAAGATAAATCTGTAGCTTTTCCACATTTATCAATGCTCATGTTTTTCTTTGATAATGCACTAACTCTATACCTCTGATGCTTCAGAGCAAAAAAAAAAAATAATAATAATCTAGAAAAATGAAAAAATTTTATTTATTTTTGGACGCTAACTGAAGGGTCTAATGAGGTTGTTCAGTTGGAGAGGGTTTTAAAATCTCCTATTTACTCATGTAAGAAAGAATTCAAAGGATGGTTGTCAACTTTGATCCACCCAAACCCTACGAATCCAACCTAAAATCACATAGTCAAATTCGAAGAGGGTTGGGGAAAGGGAAGTTTAAGGAGGAAAAAGAGTCACAAGTGGTAATTTTTGATAAAATTTTTACTAATGATTACAGAGATACCAATAACGTGAAAGGAAAGAGAGAGGGAAAGAAAGGAGAGAGGGAGGAGGGAAAGAAGACAGTGGGTGAGGAGAAAAAAGCAATTTAAAGCAACTGTTTCAAGTTCTTCAATGGATAAAATGATTCTGAGTTACTATCCATGTTTACTTCATTACTTATTCAATTATGAAAAAAATATTAAGCCTTTTACTAGTAGAAAAACTCAGACTAAGTCATATGGTGGCAATAGCTAGCAAGTTAATATAAGCAGCTTAATCTCTTAACTAAATCTTAAGAAATATGTCTATTTCTTTTTGGTAAGGATGTAATCATTCAGTATGCTTAATGTTTTCAAAAATGTTCAGGTTGAACTATTGATGACAATACTGTATTTCACTCCATGGATCAACTTTGTATACACGTGATTGGAAAGAAGTGTTGTTGAAGGTTCGTTGATTGGCTAGCCCATCATGTCCTTGTCTAATGCTACAATTGCCAGTCTAGGTTCAATGCAGGATACAGGATACCTGGGGCTGGTGCACTGGGATGACCCAGAGAGATGGTATGGGGAGGGAGATGGGAGGGGGCTTTAGGGTTGGGAACTCATGTACACCCGTGGTGGATTCATGTTGATGTATGGCAAAACCAATACAGTATTGTAAAGTAAAATAAAATTAAAAAAAAAATAGAATTGCAAAAAAAAAAAAAAACCTTTGCATGGAAAGAACTCTTAGTTTTGTTTTCTATTCTAGTACCCTCCTTTTTGAAGCATTCTCTCCTAAACACCTGTAACAGAAATATCTTTAAATAGATAACCTAAATAATGTAAGACACTTCATTCTCTCTTTCTTCAAAGAGAAGGGAGAAAGAAGGTGTACCTTTAGGCTTATAGATCATAACATTGTCGACTCTTCTGGAGGCTCAGAAGGTAAAGAATCTGCCTGCAATGCTGGAGACCCAGGTTCCATCCCTGGGTTGAGAAGGTCTCCTAGAGCAGGGATTGGCTACCCACTTCCATATTCTTGCCTGGATAATTCCATGGACAGAGGATCCTGGCAGGCTACAGTCCAAAGAGTCACAAACAGTCACAAAGTGTCATAAAGAGTCAGCCACGACTGAGTGACTAACACGGTCACTTGACTGGATCACTTTCTCTTTTTTGCAGCTGCTGCTGCTGCTAAGTCACTTCAGTCGTGTCCGACTCTGTTCATTAATGAAAACTGAGAGTTACAGGGTGGGCTCTGCTCCCTTTTCTTAAGTCAATCACGAAAAAAATCCATCACCTCTCTTCAGAATGTGAGGGGTAGTGATCACTAATACTTTCCACCTTTGTGGTTTCAGAAGCAATTTGAGACAGAGGCCATTAGCCTTAAGGTTGATAGAGGTAAAAAGGTCCGTATATTGTGGATTTTGTCCTATCGTTCTCCATTTCTAACAGACTAAATTGTATTAGTAGCTTCATTCTGTTAACATATTTTTTTCCCTGTACAGAAATCCATGAAATGGTTGGAATAGATTAATTTATATCAGCCTTTTGAAAGGCAATGAATGAAGAAGAGAGAAACATGCGAAACGCAGGAAATAATACTTTCTGGGCCATTGGTCAGGATTTTCCAATTTTCAGTTATTTCAATTATTGTATAGAAAAGCATTGAGTGTAGGCACATTATAAGCAAGCTTTGGTGTATTTAATGGAACTGAAAACCCCTTGAATTCCATTTATGCATGCTTCCATTAGTATTTTAAAATTCTAATTGTGTTCCCACAATGAGTCATTTTATATCAGTGGCTGACAGTTGACAATCAGGGTGGCTTAGAAAGGAATATTTTTCATCTATCAAATTAGGCTTTGTATATTTAATAATTACTAAATGAAAGACACTGACAAAAGTAATTTGATCACAATGTGGATTACCAAAATCTGCTTCTCATTATAAAACATTTCCAGAGGCCATTAGGAGAAAAACTAGGGATTTTCAGTGCAATAGATAAGCAGTAACAGGCTCAAAGTTCTACATTTTAAAGTGGACTAGAGAATTCCACATTCCCTTTAATAGAATACTCTTTAGATCTTTCTGTTCAACATGGATTGACCTAGATGCATAGTTGTGTATACAGAAGAAAAACTTGTATTCTTTTTTCTCCCAATTTATGGCATTGTGGCTGACCTGCGTGGTGGTTCAGGAAAGCAATGTTATGCTTAATAGCTTTCTGAAAGCAGTTCAGTGAAACTTTTAGATAATGAAATTTCCCAAGTTCAACCTCATAGGGTATGATGACCTCTACTTTTCAAATACTTGTTTAAAACATCTTAATCAGTTTCTCAATTATGTCAGCTTAAAATACTGAGCTATACCAACCACAAATCCTCCTTTGAGTAAGTAGACCATCAAATGTAGTGTCAACAAAGTTTCAAAATAAGGATCATAAAAATTACAAAGGTAAAAAAAATTACAAAGTTAATATTGTCTAACTGGACTTTAAGGCTGATAAATCCAGAAAGATAAAGAACAGCTTTACCTAATAATTCTCAAGGGGAGAAAGATGAATGCTTCTAAACTCTAACAGAAATGACAAATATTTTATAAACATTATTTGATTAGAAAGGTTCTGAGAGAGGGGGACAACTGCAAAGCAATCATTAAGATCATAATATTTAAAGAGACAGGGATCAAATGGAAGAAGGGGTAATTTCAAGCCATGAGACTCTTGTAAAAACCTCTCTTGCATCTCAGGTATGCAGTTAATCTCACAGAGAAGATTAAGAAATAGTTGCTGACTAGATAAACGCATGGCTTTTCTGCTGGAGTGAGTTCCTGGGGCACAAGTTCCATTACTTGCACTCTTTTGTGGTGCCTGCTGCTGCTGCTACTAAGTCGCTTCAGACGTGTCCGACTCTGTGCGACCTCATAGATGGCACGCCACCAGGCTCCCCTGTCTGTGGGATTCTCCAGGCAAGAACACTGGAGTGGGCTGCCATTTCCTTCTCCATTTGTGGTGCCAGCACCTGGCAATAGAACAGAGGGCGTGTTCATGAGCAAAGTCAGTGAAATACATTTGATCAAGGTGCTTGTGCAAAGCCACTAAGAAAGAAAAGTAGAAGAGGAGACGATGGTTTCGTTAAGACCAAAATCAGTTACAGAGTGGAGAGCTGAAGCATATGAGGCACTCAGAAACTCTTGCACATATTCAGGTAGGTGGATAAAGTTATCTTTCAGATAATCCAAGTTATGATGCTAAGAAGGATAAAGACACAAAGAGGCATGTCGCCACAGTGTAGACAGTTGTCAGAATGTTGTCTTTCTGAACTCGTTTATATTGTTCTTTAAATACATACAAAATCTATCCTGATAATCTCTGATTCTGAACCCTTGGAATGTTCAGGGAATTCATTTCTATGTGGAGATAACAGGATCACCTGGGAGGAAATATCCAATTCCCAGCTTCATGTTCTGGTTTCTCCTGTTTGACCTGAATGGAGTAGTATTAAAGCACACACACAGCTTTATGAATTGGAAAGGTCCATGTAAATGCATGTTGCTTCTACTATCATCATTTGATGGGAACTCTCTCCATAATGTGCAGAGCACAGGGCATGTACATTAGTTTGAGGTTGGTTCTCTAAGAGTGTCTGCTGATTCTAATTGCTTGAAATGTTGCAATTCATTTCTAAGTGAGCACTGCTCTTTCCATCACTGTGAGAAAAGAACAGCTCTGTGGGAATGCTTTCCCAAGGGAAGGTAGGGTGAGCAATATGAGAAGCAGCTGAAGAGCGGGGCTACTACAGTATCTATATTTCTTCTTTTTAAGAAAACACAAAGGGATTAGCTAGGGCTTTGCTGGTGGCTCAGTTGGTAAAGAATCCACCTGCAATGCAGGAGTTGCAGGAGACGTGGGTCTGATCCCTGGGTGGGGAAGCCTCACTGGAGAAGGAAATGGCCACCCACTCCAGTACTCTTGCCTGCATTTCCCATGGACAGAGGAGCCTTGTGGGCCACAGTCCACAGGATCACAAAGGGATGGACACAACATGGCGAACAAGCTACCACCAAGGAGGTGAGCTATGTTATGAAATTGAAGCTGTCCTGTTCTGTCTGCAGAGCTGTCCTTCAGAAAAGAGTTACAGGAGACTTGGTCCTATTCTAGTAGAAGTACACTCGGGAGGCTGCGTGGACGCTGCATTTCCGTGTCTCCACTGCCCCTGTTCCTCTCACCTGTAACCTCACTCTTTTCCCTCCCACTCTCCACTCCCAGATGCTTTTGCTCGCCTCATCAGCTTTTCCATCCTGGGACCTAATATGTACTTCGCGCCAAAGCCTTTCCTGATTTCTCCATGGAAAATAAATGTTTGTGTATGTACACAACCTAAAAAAAAAATGAACTTCATTGTCACATTCTTTTAAATATTTTCCTCTATCAGCAGAAAAGACGCTTTATTTATCTGGGTGTGTCCATCTTCAATAACTAACAAAGTTACTAAGTGGAAAACTATACAAAAATAGTTAGATTCAGATTTAGGTATACCTGACTGTATGTCCTGGAGCTTCCCAGGTGGCACAGTGACAGAGAATCCTCCTGCCAATGAAGCAATTGCAGAAGACGAGGGTTCGATCCTGGGTCAGGAAGATCCCCTGGAAGAGGAACTCGCAACCCGCTCCCGTATTCTTGCCAGGATAACCCCATGGACAGAAAATCATGTTGGGCTATAGCCCATGGGGTCACAAGAGAGACACGACTAAATGACTGAGCAGGCACGCCTGACTATATTTCCTAGTTCAAACATTTAAATGTATGAGTTAATATTTTAAATGAGGACAGAATATTTATTTTGAAGGATTTTTAGGGAGAGTTAGCTGAGTAAGGTTATCCTCAGTCCTGAATGGTGCGTTATACATACTAAAGTTTGACACATAGGAAATATTTCTGAAAACATTTCTATAGGTTTCATGTAATATTTTGCGGCTCAGAAGAAACCCCCAAACATGTTTGAATATATCTGTGAATTAAACTGTGGCTTTTGTTATTTTAGTTGTTTGTTAAAGGCATTTATTTTCATGTAACCTTGAAAAATCTGTCCCAATTCTTTCTATCGTTAGTGTGATTTAGTGAGACAATTACTGAGTTAATTGTGCATAATTACAAAAATACCTCACTGTATTTTTTTTCTAATTTACTTTAAAAAATACCACACTCAAAGCATAACTCTCTAGCTTGTTTGTCTAGGGCTTGGGTGAACTCAGTTGGAAACCAGAAAAGAATAGGATATGGATTTCATTTTGAGCACAGCTCTTAGTATAGAGTAAAAGCCGGAATAGAAGATAAAAACACAGTTGTCTACTTTTTGGTCCTCATGACCTGTGACTGGCGCTGATGCTACACGCTCCACATATTTCAAATATCTAGTCCTATTAAAACCCTTGTGCAGTAGATGTCATATTTTTTCCAATTACAAAATTTTTGTAAGTTGGGAAACTGAGGTAAACTTGCCTGAAGTCACACAGCTGGAAAATGACAGAGCTGAAATTTGAATACAAAGAGTCTTTACAACAAACAGCTTCTGTATTTTAGTCTTGTAAGTTACCAAACTGACATATTCACCAAAATAAGCATTGTTCTAGAAATGCAATTAGTAAATAAATAAATGAATACTAAATCTCTTTAAACAATAACCATGATAACACATATGAGAAAGAGACAGCTTATCAAAGCAAAATGGAAAGAAAGAAAAAAAAAAAAACAAGAGAAATAAATGATATAGGCTTAGATGCATTTGCAGCTTGGTTCTTTGAAATGTTCATAGAATAAATAATTTTCATATAATTTAAATATTTGCAAAAGCCTTAGAAAATTTTTGTAAATAAGCCAGGTTCTTACATGAAGTTAGTATAGTCCTTATAGAAACTTGGACAGATAGTAGAAATACAGAAACACACACACTTGCATATATTATCTTTCAAACACAGATTTATAAGTCTCCATTCTCTGTGGGTTATGATGCAGAAATCCTAAATAAAAGACTAGCAAGCAACATTCAAAATATGTTAAGTTAATAATACAGGAAAATTATATGCTGGCAAAACAGATGTGAATTTGCCATTCAATATCCAGGAGTGAGAATTATCTCATTTCTTTATTTTTCTAAGTTAAATGAAGGCTGGCTTCGTGTTCCACTGAGTCATTCCATCCCCCTGACCCTTGCCGCTCACACACAACTGTCTCCAGGTGTCACACACATAGCCCAGCAATGACGACTTCTGAGAGAAGGAAGGAATGGTCACCATTGTCCCAGTTCAGTGATCTTCATTCTTTTCTCTTGCACTTTCTGTTTTATAGCACAGTAGCCCTGAGCATCTTCTAAATGCTGATGCTTCATGCAGCTAAGACATACCCTCAGCCACACATAACTTGAGATCAGAACACCTCGCTGTGGTCCACAGAATCCCAGTACTTACTGAGCAACCACCCCTGTCTGTAGCTCTTCCATGATCCTTGTGTGGAAGCAAGTTTGCAATCCCTGAAAGAAACCATCCACCTTCTCTTCCCTTTGCCCAAATCCACAGTCTAGCCAGTCCCTTATTCCTGTTCAATACCCTTCTCCTGCATCATCCATGGATTCATTCTGCCCTGTTTCCTTGATGATTTTTTTCTTTTTTATCAATACCTGTAAAGGTATTTTCTTTAAAAACACCATGAACTAGGAAGAACTGTTGAGTTAAGTGGAAGAGGGGATGAGGAGGCAGAAACGACTGCTTTATTTTCCAGGCTTGTTCCGTTTTCCTGAAAGAAGAGAAAAGAAAGAGAAAATGTACTTTGGCAGCCCTTGCTCCCTACAATAGCAAAACACATCAAAAGTTAATAGCATTTCCTAAAACACGGAATACAAAGGTAGCTTAATATTATTAAAGCCATTAATACATTATATCATATCCATGTATCAAACATGCAATAACTATATGATTATTTAAATAGGTCTTGAATTTAAAAAAAAACAACAAAAAACTAATAACCCAACACCCATTTGTGGAAGTCTGATAAAACGACTCGGAACTGAAAATGAGAAAACTCCTCAATTAGAATCCAATATCAGCATTAGTGGTAAAAGACTTCAAACAATTCTGCTGAATAGTAGCAAAAGCTTAAAAAAAGAAAACATAAAATGTTTAATAACTAGAAGGTAAAAGAAGTCAGTATAGGGGTTGGTAATGGCGCTGGAATGTTGTTTTTCTGGATACCACACACATAAACAGGCAACACAGTAGCTTTAAAGCCGCTGAGAGAGACGTCTTCCTGCGCAGCCGTAGCAGTTCCTTCTCCGTGGATGTGTGACCTGGGGCCATGGGGCCCCTGGCTTAGAAGGACCTGCGCTCATTCTAATGTTCTGCCGTCACCATCTCGAAATGCTCAGCACATTTTGAGCAAAAGCCTCCTTATTTTCCATTTGCCTTAAGCCCACAAATTGTGTAGCCCCCAGCCTGACTTTGAGGATCTGAAAACCTCTGCTGCTCTCCCCTGTGTGGCAACTGGAGTGAAGCTGTGGGTCCAGGATGGAGCTTGTCCAAACTGTAGTTGTGAGACTTTAACAAAGTTATTTAATCGAATTGAACCTCAACATCCTTGGGGCTTCCCCGGTGGCTCAGTGGTAAAGAAATCTACCTGCAATGCAGGAGGCACAGGAGATGTGGGTTTGGTCCCTGGGTCTGGAAGATCCCTGGAGGAGGAAATGGCAACCCAGTCCAGTATTCTTGCCTGGAAAATTCCACAGACATAGGGGCCTGGCAGGCTAAAGTCCACGGGTTTGCAGAGTTGGACAGAACTGAGGCAACTGAGCATGCACACGCACGCTCTCTTATAACTTTTAACATGGAAGACAAGAAAATAAACATCCTTAACGGTAAAATGGAGAAACCTGTCTTTCATTCTCATGACGGCTTTGTGGGGATCCAGTCTGGTCATAGACACAATATACTTACCAAGTGACGTAATGAGCACTTGATAAATGGCATCTAATCATTCATGTTATTGCTGCTGTTACAATTGCTATCATTATTAGCTTCTTAAAACATAAGCAGCTAGGTGATAAAAGATATATTTCACTGCTGAAATTGCAGGATTATTTCTATTTTATTTTCTGAAAATAAATATTATTTACAGGATATATGATAAGGACTTATAACAAGAACTTATAATAAGGATTTAGTTAAAAGTCTTAAGACATATAGATAATAGAAAAAGTTATAGCAATAAAAATTATCTTTAAATCATACACTATTAAGATAAACGCAGTGGCCAAATTACTACATATACATCACAACCACTATATATTTTATTTTGAATTTTCTTAACTTTTTATACACTTTTTAAAGGTCGCTTTCCCTTTGTGGATATTGCAGGATGGTTGGCTCTATACCCACGTTGTGCAGCACATCCTTGAGCCTATCTCATATCTAATAGTTTGCACCTTTCCCTCCCCCACTCCTGGATTACACCCCACCCCCAACCTGCTCTGAAAAGCATGGTTTGGTTGCCTTACTTGTGCTATTTTCTGCTGTACAGCAAAGTGAACCAGTTGTACAGGAGAAAATAATACAAGAAGAAAACAGCTATACATCAATAAAATTCCGTTAAGTTTTTTCTCTATGTGTGTGATTCTGTCCCTTTTTTTTTGTTTGTTTTTATTTAGTATCTCTATATACTTCAAATATGCATAACAAGGTAAGAAATTGTTCAATAAATTATCAAAGATAATTTTTCCTACTGGTGAGATAAGCAACTTTTATCTTATGCTTTTTAATCTCTGCTTTTTTAAAACTTCAACTATGAGCTCAACAAAGTTTAAATGAAAATAAAAATATTTTTGAAATAGCATCCCACATTGGCATAATGTGGGTATGTGCTCACACATACGCACTCATACATAGACATGCATAACTCTAGATTTATTTGGGAAAGAAGCCCTTAGATGAAAGTAATTCTCAGAAGTTATTGAAATTAGGATTATTGGAAACAGTGAATAGTCTTTGAAAACTTTTAAAGATATTCTCTTCAAGAGAAAGTATAATTACAAGAAGTTAAAATTGTTATCTATTATATTTAAACTTAGAGCACAGAGGAAGTGTGTGCTTTAAATTATTCTAAAATAATATAGACATCATTTTGAGAAATTATTCATGTTGCTATTTTAAATACAAGTGTCTGCATTATGCTTTTGTTAGGCATGCTAATTTTTTTTCATGAGATATATTATATGTTTGACCTTAAAATATCTATGTTAGTTATTATTAAGACCTGTAAAGTGGAAGAGTCACACAGAAGATGAGAGCCCTGGAGAAACTTTCAAAGCGGGGAACATATAAATTAGAAGAGTATAGTAGATGTCATAAGCAGGTGATATTAAAAAGGAAGATGCATGAGTTTATTGAGAACTTTTGTTTCTCACAGAAAACTTCCTGTATTTCCTGTTTTCGTCTTCCATGTTAAGAGTTACAAGAGAGCCAATCAGTGTAGTTTTGTGTCTGAGTGTCATTGTTGAAGTCAGTTACTAATTTGCCTTTCACTTAGTATCTCTGCTACTTTAAGCAGATTCAGTTCAGTTCAGACAGTCGCGTCCAACTCTTTGCCACCCCATGGACTGCAGCACGCCAGGCGCCCATGTCCATCTCCAGCTCCCAGAGCCTACTCAAACTCATGTCCATTGAGTCAGTGATGCCATCAAACCATCACATCCTCTGTCGTCCCCTTCTCCTCCCACCTTCAGTCTTTCCCAGCATTAGGGTCTTTTCCAATGAGCTGGTTTTTCACATGAAGTAGCCAAAGTACTGGAGTTTCAGATTCAACATGAGTTGTTCCAATTAATATTCAGGAATGATCTCCTTTAGGATGGACTGGTTGAATTTCCTTGCAGTCCAAGGGATTCTCAAGTCTTCTCCAACACCACAGTTCAAAAGTGTCAATTCTTTGGAGCTCAGCTTTCTTTATGATCCAACTCTCACATCCATATATGACCACTGGAAAAACCATAGCCTTGACTAGATGGACCTTTGTTGGCAAAGTAATGTCTCTGCTTTTTAATATTCAGGGTGGTTGGTCATAACGTTTTTTCCAAAGAGTAAGCGTCTTTTCATTTCATGGTTGCAGTCACCATCTGCAGTGATTTTGGAGCCCCCCCAAAATAAAGTCTGTCCACTTAAGCAGATTATACAAATTCATTTGCCTTGTCTTAGGACACAACTTAGAGACTGAACAACGGCAAGTTTGTTTGTTTGTTTGTTTGGTTTTTTTATTAAGAGTTTGCATTTTTTAGAGCAGCCTTAAGTTTACAAGAAAATAGAAAATATTTCTTAAAATACCCCCACAACCCGCCATGCATGACACCCTCTATTATCAACATCAGTCACAAGAATGATGTATTTGTTCCTAAGTATGAATAGACACTGACATATTATAATCACCCAAAGTCCACAGTTTACTTAGGTTTCCTTCTTCTTATTGTATGTATTTTGGGTATGAACAAAGATATAATGACATGTATGTATCGTTATAATACTGTTTATTTCCAGTGCTCTAAAATTCCTCTTGCCCTGCCTGTTCATCCCTCCAACCCTCATCCCTAGCATCACTGATCTTTTTCCTGTCTCCATAGTTTTCCCTTTTCCAGAGTGTCATATAATTGGAATCATACAGTATGTCAATCTTTTCAGATTGGCTACTTTCAGTTAGTAATATGCATTTAAGCTTCCTCCACATCTTTTCAGGACTTACTAACACAGTTAGGTTTTTTTTTTTTTTTTTAGGGCTGAATAATACTCCATTGTCTGGATGCACCACAGTTTATTTGTTCATTCACCTACTGAAGGACATCTTGGTTTTGGCTTCCAAGTTTTGACAATTATGAATAAAATTGATATAAGCGTTTGTGTGTAGGATTTTGCATAGACATCAGTTTTCCACTTCTTTGGGTAAATTCTAAGGAACATGATTGTGGATCGTATGATATTGGTATGTTTAACTCAGGAAGAAACCTGCAAACTGCCTTCCCACTTGGTGTACTGATTTTCATTGCTACCAGCCGTGAATGAGTGTCCCTGTTGCTCCACCTCCTTGTAAGCACTCAGTGCTTTCAGTGTTTCAAATTTTGGTCGTTCTTTTTTGTAATTGATTCTATCTTTGGAGCAGTTTTAGGTTCACAGCAAATTGATCAGCAAGTACAGAGCGTCCCCATATACCCTCATTCTTCACAGTCTCCATCAACATTCCCACCAGAGTGGTATCTTTGTTACAGTCTAGGAACTCACATTCGAATAGGTGTGCAGTGGTATCTCATTACTGTTTTAATTTGCATTCCCCTAATGACATCTTATTGGAGAAGGCAATGGCACCCCACTCCAGTACTCTTGCCTGGAAAATCTCATGGATGGAGGAGACTGGTGGGCTGCTGCCCATGGGGTCGCTAAGCGTCGGACATGAGTGAGTGACTTCACTTTCACTTTTCACTTTCATGCATTGGAGAAGGAAATGGCAACCCACTCCAGTGTTCTTGCCTGGAGAATCCCAGGGATGGGGGAGCCTGGTGGGCTGCCCTCGATGGGGTCACACAGAGTCGGAAATAACTGAAGCAACTTAGCAGCAGCAATGACATCTTATTGCCTTCATTTTTCAAGCTTTAAACATAAAATCTACTTCACTGCACTAAAATAATGCTTTAAATAATATAGTGTATAAAAAGTATTTAACACAATACCTTCTGCAGTGGTAATTATAGTAATGTTGGTGATGTTGGATATGATGATAAAGAGAAAACTACTGAAAAAAGAATTATCCATTAAATGTGAACCACAGAAATGATCCCAAAATTGTCCATTATTTCAATCAAAAGCACTCATTTTTTCTTAGTTAATAAACTTAATGCATTTTATTAATAATAAATACATATGTACGACAGCAACTCTGTATAAATGTAAATATCAGCTAACAGCAACAATGGTAATATTATCTGCAAAGTTCTGGATGCGTCAGTTCTTAGAAAGCCAAGTATGTTGGTAGCATTGTAATCCTGACAGTCTAATTTTCTCTATCCACCCTGATGCTTCTTTTGCAATCCTGTAGCAAGCACTTTCCAGGACCTTTCAGTGTTGGGATTTAAATTTGTGTCAGTGACAGCAAATTGACTACCCTGGAAAGATCAAGCAGAGAATATGATTTGGCTCTTTGTAACAATTTCTTAAATGCTAGCTGGGAATAGCTCATCTCTCTTGGACATTTGTCTTCTAGTCATTAATAAGAGCATGATCTCAATTATAACAAAGACATAATCATGACAGATGAAGACTGTCTCATAACAATGGTCACTGTGAAAAAGTAGGTCATATTTTCTCAGTTGAGGTTAACCTATTAAAATGTAATTTATTTACTGCGGTAAACATAGTACAAGTATAACTTACTCTATCACTTTCAGAAAATAAAATCCCTCCCTTTCAAATCCTTTGCCCTTTGATTAAGGGAATCCAGACATTCTTAGAAGATTTCAAAAGGTCGTACAATGATAATAAAAGTGAAGTTCACATTACATGTCCTAATTTATCATTATAAAAAGATGAAAATGATGTATGATCAGAAATGCAAGCTTCTACAAGGATGCAACGTGCTCTTTTTCATGGAGAACTGGAGGTTTCACTTTTTCAAAATTTATTTCCCAAGTAGAACGTTTTCTTTTCATGCCTTCTATATTATACGCTTTGTGAGCTTTCAGAATTCTGTAACCACCAGTAATAAAATTTAGAAGATCAGAGGCATCTGATATACTGTATTCTTTTATGTTAATTAAGAATGATTATTAATCATATGAGGCTTTATCAATCTTTGATGTGCAAGAAATTCACAATTGGAAGAACCAAGAAACTTTAGTAAATCTGAGTGGTTCTTGAAGTACAATTAGACCCATTCTAGCTTATTATTAGCCATAGATTTGCAAAATTAAGGCCAAATTGTGTTATCTAACAAACAACTTATCTTTGTAAACGTGTTTTTGATAATCAGAACTCTATGCTGAAGATGATATGATCTTTCTCTGAGAGAATATTTTCCTATTTTCAAAGCTACTATTGTTAACAGCTCTGGAGAGGCAGATTATTAACAAAGTGGATTATCACAGAGAAGAAACTATCTTTCTATTACATTGCTTTCTAGGAAGGCATAATGGAATGGTCAATAATAGTGCATATTTTAAAGATTTGTCTTATTTCTGAATCTCAGTTTACAAAATCACCCAAAAACTTTATCCAGTTACCAAAATAAGATAATGTTATCTGTATGTAGTTGCATAGAAAAATGAAACTGGATAGTTAAGAATAATAAAGCAAGTAGCAAAACTATTATCTTGTGACCCATGCATGTATTATAAGTATCAGAAAGAGCTGCTACAGGGTTACAAATAGTCAATATTTGATATTTGTCTTTAGAGAATGAATTTATGATTGGAGAATGCACACTTTTAATCCTTTATTCTATACACTTTAATATACATAATGGAATTTTATATGAACATGTATTTCTTTTTTAGAAAAATAAATAATAAGTTAATCTAAGATATAATTCTTGTTAATCTTATTTTTATACTCTGTCTAATATAATATGATGTGAAGATTACAAATATCTGTTTCTTTTTTTTTTCATTCTAAGAGAATGGAGTACATTGACTTTCAGCTTTTTCTGCACATAGAGGTACTGAAGAATTATTTCTAGGATTGAATGATTGTTGACCAGGTGATGGAATATTAAACAGGAAACAAGGTTCATGCAGAGAAGATACTTGAAAGTGCTGCTGTGGTAAGTATAGCATGATCTGAATAAAACATGTATCATAACGTGGAAAGAGGCTGAAGCATTAGGGAAAGTGGTTAGAGAAGAGATATAACAATTGGCACTTAAACCCCAGGATGCGTTTTAGGTGTTTTAACGTGTGCATATTGCCACAATTAAAAGTATTATTGAGCCTCCATGAAGGCACTTCAAAGACTTATATAAGACTTAATTCATAGTGAAGAAGGTTGGAGCATTACTGCACATTACTCCGACAGTATTTATCAGACCAGGTACAATCAAGAGGGAAGGACATGGAGGGTTGATCTGGGTGAAAAAGCCATGAACAATAGGACTGCTTTGCAACAGTGACTTAAAGGTCGGAGGACCCGGAAGAGGAAGCGGCCATTTGCAGATGACACCACCCTTATGGCACAAAGTGAAGAGGAGCTAAGAAGCCTCTTGATAAAAGTGAAAGTGGAGAGCGAAAAAGTTGGCTTAAAGCTCAACATTCAGAAAACGAAGATCATGGCATCCGGTCCCATCATTTCATGGGAAATAGATGGGGAAACAGTGGAAACAGTGTCAGACTTTATTTTGGGGGGCTCCAAAATCCCTGCAGATGGTGATTGCAGCCATGAAATTAAAAGACCCTTACTCCTTGGAAGAAAAGTTATGACCAACCTAGATAGTGTATTCAAAAGCAGAGACATTACTTTGCCAACTAAGGTCCGTCTAGTCAAGGCTATAGTTTTTCCTGTGATCATGTATGGATGTGAGAGTTGGACTGTGAAGAAGGCTGAGCACTGAAGAATTGATGCTTTTGAACTGTGGTGTTGGAGAAGACTCTTGAGAGTCCCTTGGACTGCAAGGAGACCCAACCAGTCCATTCTGAAGGAGACCAGCCCTGGGATTTCTTTGGAAGGAATGATGCTAAAGCTGAAACTCCAATACTTAGGCCACCTCATGTGAAGAGCTGACTCATTGGAAAAGACTCTGATACTGGGAGGGATTGGGGTCAGGAGGAGAAGGGGACGACAGAGTATGAGATGGCTGGATGGCATCACGGACTTGATGGACGTGAGTTTGAGTGAACTCCAGGAGTTGGTGATGGACAGGGAGGCCTGGTGTGCTGCAATTCATGGGGTCACAAAGAGTCGGACACAACTGAGTGACTGAACTGAACTGATGGGCCTCATAAAAGCTTGAACACGATCTATTTGTATATATGAATTAATGTGAAAGATCACAAGTGGAAAAGTTGCAGGCTGTGAGAAGATACCTAAAACTGAATTTGGTTAATGAGACATACTTGTGATGGATTAGCCTTGTCTAGATGTATGGACCAGAGAATTATGCTTAAGCAAAGCAGACAGAATACGTAAATGAAAGTATTTCAGATTGCAGTCATCTGAAAGTATATTCACATTAAAAGATTGTAAGATGACATTATAAAGAAGAGAGTGGTTTCAAACCATTTTGGAATAAATCCATTGGACATTAGGAGAACAGAGTAGCAGTAATTGTGGCAAGTGAGTGGAAGGGTATGTAGCCTTCATCTGATGTATGGAAGGTATAGTGCTCTGATATGGGTGTGGCAAGCTTGAGAATATCTGTATCAATCTATCCACATGATGGGGCTTCCCTGGCAGCTCAGAGGTAAAGTATCAGCTTGCAGTGCAGGAGACCCGGGTTAGATCCTCGGATCAGGAAGATGCCCCAGAGAAGGGAATGGCAACCACTCCAGTAATCTTGCCTGGAGAATTCCATGGACAGAGGAGCCTGGTGGGCTATAGTCCATTGGGTCACAAACAGTTGGACACGACTGAGCGACTAACACCTCACCTCATCAATATGATGAGTCTTGAGCTTGTGACAGGTAGCATAAATGTTAGGAGCCTGGTAGGCTGCAGTCCATGGGGTAGCTGAGGGATGGACACGACTGAGCGACTTCACTTTCACTTTTCACTTTCATGCATTGGAGAAGGAAATGACAACCCACTCCAGTGTTCTTGCCTGGGGAATCTCAGGGATGGGGGAGCCTGGTGGGCTGCCGTCTATGGGGTCACACAGAGTCAGACACGACTGAAGCGACTTAGCAGCAGCAGCAGCAACAGCATAAATGTTAATTTAATTATAATGTCAATTTCTTGACTTTCTATTGATTTATGCTCTTTTATCAAGTATTTTTCCCCCTTCTTTTAAGTTTACTAAGCTCTTCCTCATTTGGATGCTTGTGATACTACCTTAGGTCATTGACTTTAGAGCTTTATTTTCTACCGCTATAATCATTTAAAGTTATGCATTTCTCATGAAACATCACTTTTGGGGAATCTCAAAATGTTTGGCATGTTTTACTTTCACTGTTATTCTAAATAAAATATTTTTCTATTTATTTTTATGATAATTTAAAATCATGGGTTATTTGAACATGTACCTTTTTTAAAGAAAGGGAGAATTGGAGAGTTTTCTGCTTATCTTTCATAACTTTGTTTTTGGGGTTCCTATTGGACAAGCAATAGGCATGTCAATGGGATGAAAACTTCACTATAGTGTGTGGTAAATGGGGTTGTATTAAAGAGGACCTATAATGAGGTTTGGGTGGAGAGATTGAGACCTTGATAAATATAGGATATATTGGAATAGATGGATGTTGGGTGGATTGTACTGTTTTCAAGGATATGATTTTGTTTTCTCAGTCTTAAGATTGATGCAAGAGCTATGACACCAACTGGACAATGCAATTCACAGGCAACATCCCGGAGGGAAACCAAGGTACTGTTTTAGATGATTCTGAAGTTCTAATGTAAACTAACTCCCCCTGATAAGCCAGTATTTCCAAGCCACTCCATAAGACTATTATTTAAGAGATACAGTTTTCTGAAGAAAATGTTTATACATTGTCCTTTCATTCAAAAGATAATTGAGGACCAAAGTTAGAGTGATATAATCATCTGTTTATGTTTGAAAATCAGTCAATGTCTGTGTAAGTTTTTTTTCTCTTTAGTATGTCTCTGGATTTCTTCGAAACCAGCTTTTCAAATACATACTCATTTGTATTTTGAGTGCTTATATGTTTATGCTGCAAGCATCTCTGGGTGAGGAAGGCAAAGTTGCATTTATCAGAGCCCCAAATTTGTCTTACTCCTGGCCTGAAATGGAATTTTGTCTCAATGTCCAGAAGAAAATGTCATCTTCTCCTCAAAAGGACAACTAATTCATACTCCAAAAGTGAAGATAAACTCTGTGTAGGATGGCTGATTCTAAATTTCAAAGATTAGGGGTATACCAATTTCTTCTTTTAGTGTGTTTTCCTCATTCATGTGTGTCCCTCTAAAAATAGAAAATGCAGAGTTTTTTGTTTCTTCCTCTTGCTGTCTCTGTTTCTCTTTCTTACTCAAACTGGGATTTTTTTTGTGTTTGCTCCGTTGTAATCTCTGGTATCCGCACTTACACAGCTAATATTGCTTCACATCGCTCCTTCTCTGGAATTCAGATTAGGAAGCTCTCTAGCCGCAGCTGACTTGACTAAAGTGACTCAGCACACGCGGAGTGACAGTCAACTGCGCTTGCCGAGACCCTTCACAAGCCTGAGTGTTACCTAACCCGCCACGGCTGTGAGAAATGAGGGGTCTTGCTGTTCGGTGATTTTATTTTTTCTATCTCTAGAGCTCTTACACTTGAGTACTTCGTGGCTGTGGCCCCGCAGGAGTCACATAAACACACTAACACTGAGGATTTAAATCAATCTGAGAGAACAAGGCTCCCAACTGTAAGCTTTTCTCAACTTCAAATATATTGCCAAAGGCTACAAGAAATCCGCTGCATTTCCTATTTAATTCTACGAGTGTCGCAGAAGTTAAGTGTCTGCTGACTCCACTGGTGGGTCGGTCCTCCAGGCCGGTGCCAAAATCGCGTGATGCCGCCGATGGCGGATGCAACAGACAGTCGCGTGCACCGAGAGATCCAGGCTGGTTCCCCAACCTTTCAGCACCAGAAATCATTCCCCTTGTTTGACGTCACACCCGCAGCCTATTTGCATGAGAGAGCTGAGGCACTGAATGTTTATGATGTGTTGAGCTGGAGCAAGACACAAATTCTGCTCCCATTTTCCTCAGACGGCCACTCCACGAAGGTCATTGCTGTTAGGTTGTGGTGATACTATTGTTATTATTATTATTGTTTTATTTCCTAAGGCACGATGAAATATGACTCTGCAAGTTTGAACCCCTGAGCGCAATGGCGTTTTATCTAACTTCCTCTGAACTTGTGATCTTGCAGCTGTTGGGTAAACCCGCTGGAGCCTGTAGCATAATAATCACAGTGTATCCTGAAGGCTTGTACTCAGTTTTCATTCTTCCTGTGTGCAACCTAACAAGGACCTTAACCACCAAGTGAATTCTATTGTGCTACCCTGGGAAAAGTTCTCCCCAGCATCCCCGTAGCTGGCAGGGTACACAGGCGCTTGGAGATATCAGCTGAGAGTCCGCATCCCAACTTTGCTAGTGACCCCATAAGCAACCTCAGCAAATCACTGAAATTACTTTCGTCCAGCTTTCCTTCTGTGAAATGAAAGCAAAGTTATTTATTATTTCTGTCACAGTTTGGGGACAAGGGAGGTGCATTCATTTTATCAAATGAGCTAGCAATACCAAGTTCACTCTGGTGGGGGAAAGCTTTATTATGGTATATTTATTACGTTACATCAGGAAATAAAGTCCTTTAGCAGGGTGCAGATGGATAAGGAAATGAAATGTTGGAGAAATATAGCCTTTCTTTAAAGCAAGTGATTCCCTGGGCCTAAACTGCCAACAGCATCTAAGTCTCTAGGACCACTAGTGGCCACCCATTAGAAAAATTCTGGAGATCAAAGTCTGATATACAGAAACCTAGAAAAGAGATCGAAAGTCTAACAAGTCAATAATTTTACATTGTGTAAATCCAAACCTCCCTTTGTAACCACTACTCCACCCCTTACGTTTCTCTTTTTAATATACAAAAATGTTTACAAATTGGTGTTACAGTCTAATAAGTAGTCACAAGGTGAATACATCATTGAACAATAGCCAAGTCAAAAGTAGAAATGATCAACACCCGTAAAAGGCTCTCTTGTACCATCTCATAATCACTGCTATACCTTTTGTTGTTGTTTTAAAGTCACCAAGTCATATCTGCTGCTGCTACTAAGCCACTCAGTCCTGTCCAACTCTTAGCGACCGCATGGACTGCAGCGTATCAGGCTCCTCCATCCATGGGACTTTCCAGGAAAGAGTACTGGAGTGGGGTGCCATTGCCTTCTCCAAAGTCATAGCTGACTCTTTGCAACTCCATGGACTGCAGCAGGCCAGGCTCATCTGTCTTACATTATCTCCCTGAGTTTGTTCAGATTCACATCCATTTGGTCGATAATAACATCTAACCATCTCATCCTCTGCCACCCCGTTATCATTTTGCCCTCAATCTTTCCCCTCATCAGAGTCTTTTCCAATGAGTCAGTTCTTCACATCTGGTGGTAAAAGTATTGGAGCTTCAGCTTCAGCATCAGTCTTTTCAATGAGTATTTGGGGTTGATTTCCTTTAGGATTGACTGGTTTGATCTCCTTGCAGCCCAAGGGACTCTCAGAAATCTTCTCCAGCATCATAATTCAAAGCATCAGTTCTTCACCACTCAGCCTTCTGTCTGGTTCAACTCTTACATCCATAAATGACTGCAGGGAAAACCACAGCTTTAACTAGACAGACCTTTGTCAGCAATGTTGATAACTCTGCTTTTTAATATGCTGTCTAGGTTTGTTATAGCTTTCCTTCCAAAGAGCAACTGTCTTTTAATTTCATGGCTGCAGTCACCATCCACAGTAAGTTAGGAACCCAAGAAAATAAATCCACCACTGCTTCCACTTTTCCTCATCTATTTAACATGAAATGATCAGACCAGATGCCATGATTTCAGTTTCTTGAATGTTGAGTTTTAAGCCAGTATTTTCCACTCTCCTCTTTCACAACCATCCAGAGGCTCTTTAGTTCTTCTTCACTTTCTGCCAATAGAATGGTATCATCTGCATTTCTGAGGTTGTTGGTATTTCTCCTAGCAAACTTGATTCCAGCTTGTGATTCATTCAATCTGGTATTTCTCATGATGTACTCTGCATATTAGTTTAATAAGCAGGGTAACATTATGCAGCTTTGTAATCCTTTCCCAGTTTTGAACCAGCCCATTGCTCCATTTACAGTTCTAACCGTTGCTTCTTGACCTGCATACAGGCTTCTCAGGAGGCAGGTAAGGTGGTCTGTTATTTCCATTCCTTCAAGAATTTTCAAGTTTGTTGTGGTCCACAGAGTCAAAGTCTTTAGCATAGTCAATGTAGCTGAAGTAGATGTTTTTCTGGAATTCTCTTGCCTTTTTCAGTCCAAGGAATGTTGGCAATTTGATCTCTGGTTCCTCTGCTCCTGCTGCTGCTAAGTCGCTTCAGTCGTGTCCGACTCTGTGCGACCCCAGAGATGGCAGCCTACCAGGCTCTTCTGTCCCTGGGATTCCCCAGGCAAGAACACTGGAGTGGGTTGCCATTTCTTGGTTCCTCTGCCTTTTCTAAACCCAGCTTGTACATCTAGAATTTCCTGGATCACATACTGCTGAAGACTAGCATGAAGAATTTTGAGTATAACCTTACTAGCATGTGAGATGAACACAATTCTATGGTAGTTTGAACATGCTTTGGCATTGCCCTTTTTGGGGATTGGAATGAAAACTGACCTTTTCCAGTCTGTGGCTGAATTTCTCAAATTCACAGACATACTGTGTGCAGCACTTTTACAGCATCTCCTTTAGAATCTGAAACAGCTTAGCTGGATTTCTGTCACCTCCGCTAGCTTTGTTCCTAGGGATGCTTCCTATGGCCTAGTTGACTTCACATTCTAGGATGTCTGGCTCTAGGTGAATGATTACACCATTCATAGTTATCTGGATAATTTAAGACTTTTTTTTTTTTTTTTGTATAGTTCTCTGCATTCTTGCCACTTCTTAACCTCTTCTGCTTCTGTTAAGTCCATACTTTTTCTGTCCTTTATCATGTGCAGCCTTGTATGAAATGTTCCCTTGATATTTCCAATTTTCTTGAAAAGATCTCTAGTCTTTTCCATTCTAATGTTTTCCTATATTGGCTAGCATTGTTCATCAAAAAAGACCTTTTTATCTTCCCTTGCTATTCTCTTTGACTCTGTATTCAGTTGGGTATATCTTTCCCTTTCTCCGTTGTCTCACTTCTCATCTTTTCTCATCTATTGGTAAAGACTCCTCAGTCACCCACTCGGCCCTCTTACATTTCTGTTCTTGGGGATGGTTTTGGTCACTGGAGCGATGCTGCCAAAATCCAGGGAACACCTCTGCCATCAGAAACTGAAAGAGAGAAGGAGTCCTCCTTGAAGACTTTGGAGGAAGCATGGCCCTATCGACACCTTGATTTTGGACTACTAGTATCCAGAGCTGAGAGAGAATCATTTTTTGTTGTTTTAAGACATCTAGTTGTGATACTCTTTATAACAACTCTAGGCAATAACTGATGCTGAAGCAGAAACTCCAATACTTTGGCCACCTGATGTGAATAATTGACTCATTGGGAAAGACCCTGATGCTAGGAGAGATTGAAGGCAGGAGGAGAGGGGGGGCAACAGAGGATGAGACGATTGGATGGCATCACCGACTCAATGGACATGAGTTTGAGTAAACTCCGGGAGTTGGGGATGGACAGGGAGGCTTGGAATGCTTCAGTACATGGGGTCGCAAAGAGTCAGACACAACTGAGCAACTGAACTGAACTAAACTGAGACAATGAGTGTTCAATGACTTCCTATGACTGTTTATCTAAGTGCATGGGTTGAAAATTGTAAACATTTAAAACTGTATATTGCAAGGATTTGGGAAAGAAATAGATACAGAAAAACCCCAAAGTGAAACAGATACACAGGTAGATATTCTATACTTGAAATTCTGTATTTTGAACAATCGCAGTAAAGAATTAGCAAAGAGATAATAAGATTTTTGTGTAAAATATGTTTTAAATGTTTAAGTAGGTTCAGACACATATCTAAATCTTAAACTTACTTTTGGCTGAGAGCTTTTTTTAGCCATGCTGTAGGTAGGCTAGTCTATTAATCATGGTTTGTTGAGATTAAAGTATGTGGTTAGGCTAACAGTTTAACAACTTGCAACGGGTTTGTTCCATCATGTATGTTCTCTAATGTTAGTGGTTTTCTCTATTTTTTCAATTGTCAGTGCTTCTGTTGAGCCAGCTGGACCATACCACATGCAGTCACAATTCTGGTGTCCAGAATAAATAGAGCACTCAGGAAGAACCCTCACAGGATGAAGCCAGAGTAAGTGCTCTAACTTTTTTGATATGCTGCATGTTATAAGTCGAAACTCTGTGCTGCTTGAAATAATCTATGGAATAAGATAAAGTCAAAAAATAAGCAGATGCATTAAACATGCTTAGTCTTTGCAGAAATTTGGGGCCATGCAGACATTTTTAAATTTTCAAAACATCCAAATCATTTTGCTTTGCTCTTCAAATATATTCAGAAAAATTCCATAAATTGAGTAGATAATTTTCACAGCTGAATGACATACACAAATTTCAGCATTAAACATTCTTTTGGGGATGCAATTTTTTTTTAACACTAATTTTTGTTTTCTTTTTTCTTTTCATTTTTTATCCATTTGTGTTATTTAACAACCTTCTTTTCTTTTTGTTTTTTTCTTCTTTTAGGTACTTTTCTATCAGTTAGATGGTCAGTCTTCCCCTGATTTAGTCTTTATAAAATATAGTAAGAACTTAGTAGTTAATTCAGCTGACCATAGCCAACAACAACAACAAAAAAGAAATGATACTCTTATGTAGATTCAAATAAACTATTTTCCTACAATGGAATTCACAGACAGAAATATATACATGAATCAATGACAATTTTAATCATAAGTGCTGTTGCTGACAAAGCCTCAAACTTGTCTTATTTGATTATGTCAGGATGTACAATTCCTTGCTATGTTTACTTTCTAATAATTCTTTTTAATAGGAAAAGTAATGATAGTTTTAAGTTGTAATAATGCTACTGTTGCTACTATTTAAGAAGTTGGAAACTAGAGACATTATATTTTTAAACATAAGTTATAGAAATATCATATCAGAGTACTGATACTTTCACATTCCCATATCCTGAACAGTGAGTTACTCTTCAGCCCATAAAACTTGAATTGCCTTTTAATAAAATAATGACTGACTAAAAAGGACACATTTATAGATGCACTGATTTGTCAACCCAAGAAACCCACAGGAAAGGAATATAGATTGCAAAAGCAAACTATGGTATTTTTGGTCCAGACATTGCTAAATGGAGATGAAGCCCATCTACAATTTAACTGCTAATATGGAGAAGAGATAACGCTTTCATAACTCTGGTAATAAAGATGCATGATCATGTCTTTATTTGATGCCATTAAGCAACAAATTCATACAACTGCCCAGTTCCCCACGTTCTAGCTCCACTTTTGGCCAGAAATATTCCAGTTTGCCTCCCTTATGAAGCTTGACTTCGGAAGGCAAACCATGATGAGCAGGCTGACAAAAGTATTCTAGGCACAGGAACAATTATTTTTCCCCATAGGAATGTTTACAAATACTTATAACATGGAATTTACATTTTGGATGCCTGTACAAAAATCACAACATAAAATTATTTTGGTAATCTAGACCATAAAGCACATGAAGATTGTAAAGTTTTGCAAATAGTAGTCATTCAATAAACTTTTTTTATGTAAAAAAGAAATTATTGACAATTTGAAGTCTTTGTAATCTTCTTTGTTGCATCCAGTGCAAAAGTGAGTTCTGGGGAAATGAAGTATTTTTTGCACAGGAAAAATAAGATGGAAGTAACTTATTTGAGTACCAATTATCTACTAGACCACTATGCTAGTTATTTTGCACAGGTTATTGCATATAAATCTTATCTCAACCAAATAATCGATATCTCTTTTTTTACATATTAAACATAAACTAACTAACACTCACTGGGGATATAAGGAATCTACAAGGTTAGTAAGTTGCAGATCTATTGTTCAAAGAGACGTTAGACCAATCACAAAGCCTGTGTTCTTTCTTCCATGTCTCACTTCTGGCTGTATTAAAACTGTCATCTGTAAAATGCAGTATGCATATGCTAAAGGATATGTCAAAATTTTCCAAAGATCATGTGGGTGTACAGGAAATTTTGAGACTGATCCTTTTAGATCCTTTTCTTCTGGTGTGTTCCCATTTTTCTGTTCCCTAAATTTGATGTTGCACCTGTGTTCTCTTGCTGTCTTGCTGGTTGTCTTATTCTGATTCCCGTGCCACAATAGCCCTTGCTGCAGCTTATGAAAGTATAATTCTTACTGACCACAAATCTTATTAATTAACACTGACTTTACAGTGTGCAAGTCTCTGCTCTCCAAAGTCAAATATAGGTATTGAGGAATTCTCCCAGTAATCAAGGCACCATGAACCCACAATACTCTCCGTGTCTTTCTTGTCATTTAAATATTTCTGTTATTGGCGAAGAATGTCATTAGAAATTGAATATTTTTCACAAATTATAATGCCAAGAATGTGCATATATCATACGTTGGGTGACAAAGTGGGAAGTTTCCTAGGTATTCAAAAAGTAAGTGGTTTGTTTCAATAGAGAAAGCTTGTGAAAACCAACTAAACAGAGCCCTTATCAAATATATTAAATATGGCAATAGTATTGATATATTCCATTCATGAAACCAGATCACAAGATGGGCATTCCTAATATCCAAAAGGTTTAGGAAGTCGTTATAGAAATACCTGTCTGGTCTTCCTTCTGTACTGTGGTCTTCCTGCTGAGAATGGAGGGACTCTTCTCTGATTCACTCATTATATTTCGCATCTACATTTGAAAATATGCTTAAATCATGTAATAAGACTAAAGCCTATTATCAAGAAGATTGTTCTGACAAATGAGATTGAATTAAACATTAACTGATGTTCTTAAATATTTTTGAAAGTGTCCAGTTAAATAAATGAGATTCCTCTAAGAAAAAGAGAATGAGTAGGATTAACAATCGTTAGTATAACCTCATTAGTATAAGTTTTTTTTTTTTTTCACATTAAGGAAATTGAGAAAGTAAATAACTTTCTGGACAACCATTTTTTTGTGTGTGAATTGGTGTTCTCAACAAAAATAAAGAGAGTAAAATAAGAATTTTCTGCTGATTGATTTTTAAAAGTACATTTTGATATCTAAAAGTGATAGCTTCCATATAAATTTTATTGAATTCAGTTACGACTATTTAGGTAAACAAGCTTTTATTCCTTTAATTTATAAAAGACTGAATAAAATGATAAATAATAATCTGTATTTTCTGATATGAGGCACAAATGAGTCTTACCTAAAGATAAAATAATTAAAGCAAAAGGAATCCAAACTTTTAAAAACATTTACAACTTGCAGTGACAAGAAATTTTAAAGATTATGTCTCTCACTCTTTACCTATATATATATATACAGGTGAGTGTGTTGCTAAGTTGCTTTAGCATGTCCAACTCTTTGTGACCCTATGGACTGCAGCCCATCAGGTTCCTCTCTTCATGGGATTCTCCAGGGCAAGGTTGCCATGCCCTCTTCCAGGAGATGTTCCCAAGCTATGGATCAAACTGGCATCTCTTACGTCTGCTGCATTGGCAGACGGACCCTTTACCACGTCTAGCACACAGCAACAGATGTATAACATAGACATGGGTTCATCTGAACCCATGAACCACATGAGTGCATTTACAGGGGGACATTCTTCCATAGTAAATATGATAGTACTTCACCATCTGAGGTTGGTTGGATCGGTGGTGCAGAACTATGGATATGGAGGAACTGTAATGGACATTTAGGTTCATATGAAAGGCTAGATCATTGAAAAAGCAAGAGAGTTTCAGAAAAAACATCTATTTCTGCTTTATTGACTATGCCAAAGCCTTTGACTGTGTGGATCACAATAAACTGTGGAAAAATCTGAAAGAGATGGAAATATCAGACCACCTGACCTACCTCTTGAGAAATCTGTATGCAGGTCAGGAAGCAACAGTTAGAACTGGACATGGAACAACACACTGGTTCCAAATAGGGAAAGGAGTACATCAAGGCTGTATATTGTCACCCTGCTTATTTAACTTATATGCAGAGTACATCATGAGAAACGCTGGACTGGATGAAGCACAAACTGTAATTAAGATTGCTGGGAGAAATATCAATAGCTTCAGATATGCAGATGACACCACCCTTACGGAAGAAAGCAAAGAAGAACTAAAGAGCCTCTTGATGAAAGTGAAAGAGGAGAGTGGAAAAGTTGGCTTGAAACTCAACATTTGGAAAACTAAGGTGATGGCATCTGGTCCCATAACTTTATGGCAAATAAGTGGGGAAACAGTAAAAACAGTCAGATTTTATTTTGGGGGGGCTCCAAAATCACATCAGCTGGTGACTGCAGCCATGAAATTAAAAGATGCTTACTCCTTGGAAGGAAAGTTATGACCAACCTAGACAGCATATTAAAAAGCAGAGACATTACTTTGCCAACAAAGATCTGTCTAGCCAAGGCTATTTTTTTTTCCAGTAGTCATATATGGATGTGAGAGTTGGATTATAAAGAAAGCTGAGTGCCAAAGAATTGATGATTTTAACTGTGGTGTTAGAGAAGACTCTTGAGAATCCCTTGGACTATAAGGGATCCAACCCGTCCATCCTAAAGGAGATCGGTCCTGAGTGTTCATTGGAAGGACTGATGCTGAAGCTGAAACCCCAATACTTTGGCCACCTGATGTGAAGAATTAACTTATTTGAAAAGTCCCTGATGCTGGAAAAGATTGAAGGTGGGAGGAGAAGGGGACAACAGAGGATGAGCTGGTTAGATGGCATCACTGACTCAATGGACATGAGTTTTAGTAGACTCCAGGATTTTACAATGGACAGGGAGGCCTGGTGTGCTGCAGTTCATGGGGTCGCAAAGAGTTGGACACAACTGAGTGACTGAACTGAACTGAAAGGCTTTGGATGTGAAAAGCTAAATATTAATTATAGTTTTGGCAGGAGAGGGTCAGCATCTGGAACTCTTGTGTTGTTAAAAGGTGAACTGTATATAGCTGTTGCATATTCATGCAAATGCTATATATGTAATTATGGAGAAAAGAATATAATATTGTGATCAATAAAAGACTTTTAAATGTAAAGTTAGGTTAGAAAGAATTATGAGTTGGTTGTAGACTGGAAAAAATTCAGAGAGAGCAAAAAAGAGATTTAAAAATGTGCAATACTTGAAGAACCTATATGTATATATAATTTTAGTGATAGATATCCAACTAAAATCATATCTACAGTCATTTAGTACATTTAAAAGATTAACAGAACAATCTGAGGTTAAAATATTAATGCAATACAGTAAAATGTATCTTTTTTGCACTTTTTAAGCTAAGAATGTAAGTTTTTAGATGTTTTAAATGTTTTAGGATGTATACAGCTTCTAAATTGGAAAAGAGTCTGATGCTGGGAGGGACTGGGGGCAGGAGGAGAAGGGGACGACCCAGGATGAGATGGCTGGATGGCATCACGGACTCGATGGACGTGAGTCTGAGTGAACTCTGGGAGTTGGTGATGGACAGGGAGGCCTGGCGTGCTGCGATTCATGGGGTCGCAAAGAGTCGGACACAACTGAGCGACTGAACTGAACAGCTTCTAAAAGCTATGTATGGGACACTTGAAAAACACAAAAAGCCTGAATTCTACCATTATTAGGCAAAAAACACTGTTGCTAAGGGACTTGAAGTTTGCATGAGCCAAAGGATTGAATCATCTGGGACTGCTGCTTACTCCTCAGATATTGGAAAACAACAAGTCCCAAACAAATTGTTGATAATCAAAGCATGAAACAGCTGCATTTGGAAACATTGTTGCTATGTTTTGGATAAAATTGGAGTTCAAAGGAGGATTGAAATGAGACTAACTATTTGGTTAAGAGTAAAGATAAAGTTTCTGTTTCATTTGAGGTATCACCTCACACTGGACAGAATGGCCGTCATCAAAAAAAGGCATAAACAACCAATGCTGAAGAGGGTGTGGTATAAAGGGAACCGTTTTGCACTATTTCTGAGAATGTAAACTGGCACAGTCACCATGAAGAACAGTGTGGAAGTTCCTTACAAACATAAAAATAGAACTAACACATGACCCAGCAAACCCACTACTGTGAATATACCCTGCTAAGTCACTTCAGTCGTGTCCAACTCTGTGCGACCCCACAGACGGCAGCCCACCAGGCTCCCCCGTCCCTGGGATTCTCCAGGCAAGAACACTGAAGTGGGTTGCCATTTCCTTCTCCAGTGCATGAAAGTGAAACGTGAAAGTGAAGTTTCTCCGTTGTGTCCAACTCCTAGCGACCCCATGGTCTGCAGCCCACCAGGCTCCTGCGTCCATGGGATTTTCCAGGCAAGAGTACTGGAGTGGGGTGCCGTTGCCTTCTCTAAATATACCCTGAGAAAACCGTAATTCAACAAGACACATAAACCCCAGTGTTTCACTGCAGCACTAGTTCCAACAGCCAAGGCGCGTAAGCAACCTAAATGCTAGTCAACAGATGAGCTAATTAAGAATAGGTAGTACCTATATACAGCGGAATATCACTCAGTCATTAAACATGGCTCAATTTCATTTGGGTCATTTGTAGAGTTGTGGGTGGACCTAGAGTATGTCATACAGAGTAAAGTAAGAAAGAGAAAAGTAAATATTGTATATTGATGCATATATGTGAAATCAAGAAAAATGGTACAGATGAAACTGTTTACAGGGCAGGAAGAGAGACGCAGACATAGAGAACAAACATGGAATTATTGGAAAGGGGGAGACGGGATGAATTGGGAGATTAACATTGACATATAGATGACTCTGTGTAGGACAGATACCTAGTGGGAAGCTGCTGTGTAGCACAGAGAGCTCAGCTCAGTGATGACCTAGATGTGTGGGAGAGGATATATGCATGTGTATAGCTGACTCAATTCACTGTACAGCAGAAATTAACACAACATTGTAGAGCAATTTCATTGCTGTTCAGTCTCTAAGTCATCTCCTATTCTTTGTAGCCCCATGAACGGCAGCGTGCCAGGCTTCCTTGTCCTTCACTTTATCCTGGAATTTGCTCAAACTCATGTCCATTGAGTTGGTGATGCCATCCAACCATCTCATCCTCTATCATCCCCTTCTCCTCTTGCCCTCAATCTTTTAGGGTTTCTTCCAATGAATCATCTCTTCTTATCAGGTAGACAAATTATTGGACCTTCAGCTTCAGCAATTTTACTTCAATAAAAATATAATAGATAGAGTTTTCCTCCATCTGGTTATATACTAGTATGGACAAATAATAATAATGGTAGTAGTTAATGGATAGCATAAAATAGACCCTTCATAGTCACAGTCTCTGTATTGGAAACGTTAATGATTTATTTCTTTACACGAAACTTTCTGTGTGTCTATTAACATTTTCAGGCTTCCCTGCAGGCTCAGAGGTAAAGAATCAATGAATTCTTTGCAACAAGTGCTAAGGAATCTGAATTTAGTGCAACAGACATAGGTTCAATCCCTGGATCAGGAAGATCCCATGGAGAAGGAAATGGCAACACACTCGAGTATGTCTTGCCTGGGAAACCCCGTGGACAGAGGAGGCTGAAGTGCTCTCATCCATGGGATTGCAAAACAACAGGACACTGCTTAGGGACTAAGCAACAGGAACAATTAACATTTTCAACGTGCGCATTTAATCCAATGTACTTTCCGTATTGAAATAGTTGCAATGTATCTTAAAACTGCCATTTTCTTTTTTACAAGTGCTCATAGTATGCTTTATTTGAAGAATATGGGAGTATTTTGATTTTTTATTGAATGATAAAACACACAAATGCTACTTGACATATATTCCCCATTAATGTTTTCTCTCACATCTATAACTCTAAAGATTGGTGAACACAGAGGAATTCTTGTAGCCATTGTGCTAGTATTTTAGAAGTTTGCTCTACTCCATTTCTTCTCTTATACTCCGAGAGGTCCTCATTATGTTGTTTGATCCAAAGGAAAACAATAGTTCTCAAAGTCAGTTTAACTTTCTCCTAGTCAGATTTGCCTGGCGATGGCTTCTGAACTCAAAGTTTGGCCAGACTGAAGGGCTGTTTGTGAACAGGTCACGTTCCCACACCTGTGCCACTTTTCTGGGAACTGGCCAGTTATTTATATTTATCCTCACAATGGCTTTATTTCTCTCATCAAGATGAAGCATCTGTGGTTTAAAGAAACTTGGCCCAGGTCACTATGATGCCTGTGACCTCCCTTCTACCCCTACTCCACCCACCATATACACACACAATCTATATGTCAGATTTGTAGTTCAGAGAAAAGGCCATCTGAGGACACAGTCAGGAAAGCAGCTATCTGCAAGCCAGTGAGAGGCTTTTGGAGAAAACAACCTGATCGACACTGGACCTGGGACTTCAAGCCTCCAGAACCGTGAGAAAATAAATATATGTATTTTGAGCCACCTCAAAATATATGATGCCTTGTTATGGCCACCCAAGATGACTAGGACAATCACTCAAGTAGAGACATCACTTTGCTGACAAAGGTCCGTCTAGTCAAGGCCAGTAGTCAAGTATGGATGTGAGAGATGGACCATAAAGAAGGCTGAGCACTGAAGAATTGATGCTTTTGAACTGTAGTGTTGGAGAAGACTCTTGAGAGTCCCTTGGACTGCAAGGAGATCCAACCAGTCCATCCTAAAGGAGATCAGTCCTGAATATTCATTGGAAGGACTTACGCTGAAGCTGAAGTTAAAGCGCCAATACCTTGGCCACCTGATACAAGGAGCCGACTCATTGAAAAAGACCCTGATGCTGGTAGAGATTGAGGGCGGGAGGAGAAGGGGACGACAGAGGATGAAATGTTTGGATGGCATCACCGACTCAATGGACATGGGTTTGAGCACACTCTGGGTGATAGTGAAGGACAGGGAAGCCTGGTATGCTGCAATTCATGGGGTTACTACAAGTAGTAACAGGGAACCAAAATCCGAAGTCACTGCTAACAATCCAAAACATGGATCTTATTAATAGTGAATATTTAGCAGCCACCTGGCTTCCCAGGTGCTCAGTGGTAAAGAATCCTCCTGCCAATGCAGGAGACGCAAGAGACACGGGTTCGATCCCTGGGTCAGGAACATCCCTTGGAAGAGGAAATGACAACCCACTCTGGTATTCTTGCCTGGAGAATCTGATGGACCTGGGGGCCTGTCAGACTACAGTTCATAGGTTCGCATGAGTCGTACACAACTGAAGTGAGTTAGCACTAAGTACTTGGAATCACATGGGCACTTTCTGAAGTGCACGTTCTCTCCCCAAACCTGGTCTCATATACGTTCATCTGTATGATTTTTAGTACTTTGGCTCAGGTTGTAGATCTATTAAGCGGCAAAGCAAGGATTTGAACCCGGGCAGACAGATTTTTTTTTTTTTTAACTACTTCATTACAACTGCTTCAAATATTAGCATATTTATATTTCTCCTTTTCACTTCAATGATTTTGATATGCTTAGAGTTAACTTTCTGGGCTAAATTCTTTTCTTTTTCTTTCTTCTTTTATTGAAATAATTCCCAGAACACTCAAATACAACAGGATTCAGATGAAAGGTGTTGAAATCAAACAGAAAAAATCATTTCACCCCTCATATTTTTTTAAATGATTTTCATATTACTCCTCAAGCCCTGAAGATTCTTCTGAAAACTAACTAGGCATCATTGGAGGTTTTTACACTCATAATATTGTAAAATTATGGAAATCTAAACCACAAATGTGTAAAATGCTAGCATTCCTGTTAAATGACTAAGACTCAGTTAAATCCAGCCTCCCAGGGAATGTGTAATAATCAAATGTGAATGATGGACCTGGCAATTAAAGACCTCTACTGTGTCCAATTTTAAACACCTGAAAGAAAATTGTTCTCTAGTTTAGCTTGAATGCTGACAAGGGATGGCAAAAGCCTGTTCCCATTAGAGAGTTTAACTGCTGGGGGGGGCGGGGTGGGGAATGGCTAAATGTAGAATTTTTCTGTATCAAAGACCAGAGAGGCATCTTACAGTTTCTCATAGAGGATAATCAACCATGTTTCTTTCTTGGCTGTTCCTAACTATAAACTGTACTTCTCTATTCATTTAGGAAACAAAAGAATGGCTGTAATTTGCAACACAAAATCAAATATAATTTAATGTCAGTGAACTAACTAATTACAGTATTTACTATGTCAAATTGCACTTTGCCACCATGGTCTGGCTGGCTTAATTGAGTCTCTGTAAGCAAGATGGGCTTGCTTTGATTTGGCTGATTTAGTATTGGTCATTACATCATCTCTTGCTAAAATCCTTCTCCATAATATCCTTCTTTCAATGGATATGACTAATGGTGCCCATGCTGCCCACACCCTGCTGAAGGATAACAACAGGGTGATGCTCCCTAGCATCCAAGCCCAGATCAGCCTGACTGGTGATTGAGGAAGATGGAGACCCCTTGGGCTAGGTGTTGAGGTGAAAGCGAGATTAGTGAAAATAAGCTAGAATAAGGCTTAAACAATCTGGAAACTTCCTGGAGTTTTGTTAATTTATTTACTTGCTTGTTCCTTACCTGTTTATGCATCTATGTTTTAGAGTTCAGTTTGGTTCAGTTCAGTCGTGTCCAACTCTTGTGACCCCATGGACTGCAGCACACCAGGCCTCCCTATCCATCAGCAACTCCTGGAGCTTACTCAAACTAATGTACATGTCCATTGAGTCAGTGATGCCATCCAACCATCTAATCCCCTCGTTCTCTTCTCCACCTGCCTTCACTCTTTCCCAGCATTTGGGTCTTTGCCCGTGAGTCAGCTCTTCCTATCAGGTGGCCAAAGTATTGGAGTTTCAGCTACAGCATCAGTTCTTCCAATGAACACTCAGGACTGATTTCCTTTAGGATGGACTGGTTGGACCTCCTTCCACTTCACTTCAGTTCAGTTCAGTTCAGTCACTCAGTCATGTCAAAATCTTTGCGACCCCATGAATCGCAGCACGCCAGGCCTCCCTATTCGTCACCATCTCCCGGAGTTCACTCAGACTCACGTCCATCGAGTCCGTGATGCCATCCAGCCATCTCATCCTCTGCCGTCCACTTCTCCTCCTGCCCCCAATCCCTCCCAGCATCAGAGTCTTTTCCAATGAGTCAACTCTTCGCATGAGGTGGCCAAAGTACTGGAGTTTCAGCTTTAGCATCATTCCTTCCAAAGAAATCCCAGGGTTGATCTCCTTCAGAATGGACTGGTTGGATCTCCTTACAGTCCAAGGGACTCTCAAGAGTCTTCTCCAACACCACAGTTCAAAAGCATCAATCCTTTGGCGCTCAGCCTTCTTCACAGTCCAACTCTCATATCCATACATGACCACAGGAAAAACCATAGCCTTGGCTAGATGGACCTTAGTCGGCAAAGTAATGTCTCTGTTTTTGAATATGCTATCCAGGTTGGTCATAACTTTTTTTTTCCAAGGAGTAAGCGTCTTTTAATTTCATGGCTGCAGTCACCATCTGCAGTGATTCTGGAGCCCCCAAAAATAAAGTCTGACACTGTTTCCACTGTCTCCCCGACTATTTCGAACGGAGTGATGGGACCGGATACCATGATCTTCGTTTTCTGAGTGTTGAGCTTTAGGCCAAATTTTTCGCTCTCCTCTTTCACTTACATCAAGAGGCTTTTTAGCTCCTCTTCACTTTCTGCCATAAGGGTGATGTCATCTGCATATCTCAGGTTTTTGATATTTCTCCCGGCAATCTTGATTCCAGCTTGTGTGTCTTCCAGTCCAGCGTTTCTCATGATGTACTCTGCATATAAGTTGAATAAGCAGGGTGACAATATACAGCCTTGAGGTACTCCTTTTCCTATTTGGAACCAGTCCATATCCAGTTCTAACTGCTGCTTCCTGACCTGCATACAGATTTCTCAAGAGGCAGGTCAGGTGGTCTGGTATTCTCATCTCTTTAAGAATTTTCCAGTTTATTGTGATTCACACAGTCAAAGGCTTTGGCATAGTCAATAAAGCAGAAGTAGATGTTTTTCTGGAACTCTCTTGCTTTTTCCATGATCCAGCGGATGTTGGCAACTTGATCTCTGGTTCCTCTGCCTTTTCTAAAACCAGCTTGAATGTCAGGGAGTTCACGGTTCATGTATTGCTGAAGCCTGGCTTGGAGAATTTTGAGCATTACTTTACTAGCGTATGAGATGAGTGCAATTGTGTGGTAATTTGAACATTCTTTGGCATTGCCTTTCTTTGGAACTGGAATGAAAACTGACCTTTTCCAGTCCTGTGGCCACTGCTGAGTTTTCCAAATTTGCTGGCATATTGAGTGCAGCACTTTCACAGCATTATCTTTCAGGATTTGAAACAGCTCAATTGGAATTCCATCACCTCCACTAGCTTTGTTCGTAGTGATGCTTTCTAAGGCTCACTTGACTTCACATTCCAAGATGTCTGGCTCTAGATTAGTGATCACATCATCATGACTATCTGGGTCGTGAAGATCTTTTTTGTACCAGTTCTTCTGTGTATTCTTGCCACCTCTTCTTAATATCTTTTGCTTCTGTTAGGTCCATACCATTTCTGTCCTTTATCGAGCCCATCTTTGCATGAAATGTTCCCTTGGTATCTCTAATTTTCTTGAAGAGATCTCTAGTCTTTCCCATTCTGTTCTTTTCCTCTATTTCTTTGCACTGATCACTGAAGAAGGCTTTCTTATCTCTTCTTGCTATTCTTTGGAACTCTGCATTCAGATGCCTATATCTTTCCTTTTCTCCTTTGCTTTTCACCTCTCTTCTTTTCACAGCTATTTGTAAGGCCTCCCCAGACAGCCATTTTGCTTTTTTGCATTTCTTTTCCATGGGGATGGTCTTGATCCCTGTCTCCTGTACAATGTCATGAACTTCATTCCATAGTTCATCAGGCATTCTATCTATCAGATCTAGGCCCTTAAATCTATTTCTCACTTCCACTGTAAAATCATAAGGAATTTGATTTAGGTCATACCTGAATGGTCTAGCAGTTTTCCCTACTTTCTTCAATTTAAGTCTGAATTTGGCAATAAGGAGTTCATGATCTGAGCCACAGTCACCTCTGGTCTTGTTTTTGTTAACTGTATAGAGCTTCTCCATCTTTGGCTTCCTTGCAGTTCAAGGGACTCTCAAAAGTCTTCTCCAACACTACAGTTCAAAAGCATCAATTCTTCAGTGGTCAACTTTATTTATAGTCCAACTCTCATATCCATAGATGACCACTGGAAAAACCATAGCCTTGACCAGATGGACCTTTGTTTGCCAAAGAATGTCTCTGCTTTTTAATATGCTGTCTAGGTTTGTCATAACTTTTCTTCCAAGGAGTAAGTGATCAAATTGCCAACATCCATTGGATCATCGAAAAAGCAAGAATAGTTCCAGAAAAACGTCTACTTCTGCTTTATTGACTATGCCAAAGTCTTTGTGTGGATCACAACAAACTTTGGAAAATTCTTGAAGAGATGGGAATGCCAGACCACCTGACCTTGCTCTTGAGAAATCTGTGTGCAGGTCAGGAAGCAACAGTTAAAATTGGATATGGAACAACAGACTGGTTCCAAATTAGGAAAGGATTATGTCAAGGCTGTATATTGTCTCCCTGCTTATTTAGCTTATATGCAAAGTACATCATGAGAAATGCTGTGCTGGAAGAAGCACAAGCTGGAATCAAGATTGCCAGGAGAAATATCAATAACCTCACATATGCAGATGACACCACCCTTATGGCAGAAAATGAAGAGGAACTAAAAAGCCTCTTGATGAAAGTGAAAGAAGAGAGCGAAAAAGTTGGCTTAAAGCCCAACATTCAGAAAACCAGGATCATGGCATCTGGTCCCATCACTTCATGGCAAATAAGTGGGGAAACAGTAGAAACAGTGGCAGACTTTATTTTTTGAGACTCCTGAATCACTGCAGATGGTGACCACAGCCATGAAATTAAAAGACACTTATTCCTTGGAAAAAATGTTTTAGAGTTAGTTGGTCGCACAGAGTCGGACACGACTGAAGCGACTTAGCGGCAGTAGCCACTGATAACTTCTCCTGGCAAGTACAGGTTGTTTTTTTGTTTTTGTTTATTTTCAATTCTATTCCATTTTATAACGTCCTTGATTAGGCTTGATTTCATATCCATTGACATAAAATATTTTGGCCAGAAAGTTTCTTCCAGTTTTTCTGTAGTGTCTTACATCCGAACAAAGTTTTTGGCCAACCTAGTGGACATATACTAAATTATAAATGTGGCCTTTGAGGATTATTTCATTAGTTTAAAAGATAGGATAAGTATGTTCAAACTTTATGTCACTGGTTATTCCACTTTGGTCCCAAAAGCAGAGTTGTATGCTTGGGGACCAAAGGCATCACATGATGTGCAGGATAAACTCAATTTGGGTCATTAGAGGTAGTCAGGCTGACGAAAGTCCAAGTTTTCCCTGGGTGATGCACTTAAACAAGTAATAACTCTTGGCGTCAGTGTCCTTCCTCCGCTTGTGAAGTCATCTTTAGGAACAGCTTGCTCCATTGATCACACGAAGTCAATTTCTCTGCAACCTGAAATTGAGTAAGTAAGACACTGAGGTAAGGAGCAGCAGGACATCAAGCTTCGAGCAGAGATTGTAAACTGCAAACTATTTTCAGTGCGTAACACATGAGCATAAGGTTGTAGAAAACAAAACATGCGCTTGGCCCAGCCAAACAGTCACCGACAGCAGCGATAACAAAGAATCTGCCTGCACATGACCTGCAAAGCCTAAAATATTTACTATCTGACCACTCACAGTAAAGTTTGCCGACTCTTGGCCTAAGGGCACTTGTAATGCAGAAAGCAACCACGTCTAGGTAATCTAAGGAAATTATTACAAAGGCCAGGCAACATACATGCACTCTGGGAGTGACTTTGTAAACCAAGACTGACAACTCTGGGTTAGAGCAACTTTGAATCATGTGGTAGAATTTGCCCATGAAGACCTGTCTGCTGTTTACATAGTGAGGCGCAGATACCACCGCCTGTCCCCTCCATTCTATCATCAGCTGACACCATTCCTGGAACTGCAATTGGAAACAGAAAATGCTGAATAGAACCAGGGGCAACTTCTCCCTACAATCCTAATCAAAATGGATTGCAGATTGGATTCCTCTGTTCTTTCTCGTAACTGATTTCCAGTGGATTTGCATGACCTGTGGAGCCTCGGTCGTGTCTCTGTGTCTCCCCTGTAAAGGATGCCGGGATAGTGGCAAGTGCTGTGTGTGTAAGCGGTTGCTGTTGTGTTCCTGTTATCCCTGGTATCAGGTACAAGCAAGGGACTTGCTGCCTTATGGAGACCACAGGCAATCCAACAGTTTAGTAGAGCAGGGGCCATAAGTAGTAAGCAAAAGTGAACTGAGAGAGAAAGGAAAGGGGATTCAATGTACAGAAAGACACACAGGCGCCATGAGAAATGATCCTCCTAGAGAGGGCTGCCTGATGATAATTTAGTTTCCTTTCAGTTGTCACATGACCTACCTGTATCAGGATTTCTGTTCTTGGATTTCCATGAGCTGCTCATTAATTTTCTAATTAGACACATCTTTATATAAACTCATGTGAAGAGGATATATTTGCAACCTGGTGAGTTCTAACTGGAAAGTCTCTGTTTATCCCCACCCACTCCTCATATTGGAGCTTCCCTGGCAGCTTGGACAGTAAAGAATCTGCCTGCCAATTCAGGAGACCTGGGTTTGATCCCTGGGTCAGGAAGATCCCCTGGAGAAGGAAATGACAAACCACCCCAGTACTCTTGCTTGGAGAATTCCATGGAGAGAGGAACTTGGTGGGCTACCGTCCGTGGAGTCACAAAGAGTGGGACATGACAGAGCAACTAACATTTTCACTCCTTTTGTTATTTAGGAATTTTATGGTTAAAGGTAACAGGAACACACCTCAAACTAAGTTAAGATTTTTGGAGCCTCATGATAACCAAAGATAGGAATGATATAATCCTTAAGAAAAAATCTTTTAGGATTTTGTGTACCTGTTACTAGCCTTGGTTTTTCCCTATCAGTTCAATTCAGCTCAGTTCAGGTGCTCAGTCATGTCCAACGCTTTGTGATGCCATGGACTGCAGCACATCAGGCCTCCCTGTCCATCACCAACTCCTGGAGTTCACTCAAACTCACTTCTGTTGAGTTGGTGATGCCATCCAGCCATCTTATCCTCTGGCGTCCCCTTCTCTTCCTACCTTCAATCTTTCCCACCATCAGGGTCTTTTACAATGAGTCAGCTCTTCATATCAAGTGGCCAAAAGATTGGAGTTTCAGCTTCAGAATCAGTCCTTCCAAAGAACATTGAGGACCAATTTCCTTTAGGATGGACGGGTTGGATCTCCTTGCAGTCCAAGGGACTCTCAAGAGTCTTCTCCAACACCACAGTTCAAAAGCATCAATTCTTAAGCACTCAGCCTTTTTTATATTCTAACTCTCACATCCAAACATGACTACTGGAAAAACCATAACCTTGACCAGACCAACCTTTGTTGGCAAAGTAATGTCTCTGCTTTTGAATGTGCTTTCGAAGTTGGTCATCACTTTGCTTCAAAGGAGTAAGCCTCTTTTAATTTCATGGCTGCAGTCACCATCTGCAGTGATTTTGGAGGTGAAAAAATTAAAGTCTGACACTGTTTCCACTGTTGCCCCATCTATTTCCCATGAAGTGATGGGACCGGATGCCATGATCTTCGTTTTCTGAATGTTGAGCTTTAAGCCAACTTTTTCACTCTCCACTTTCACTTTCATCGAGAGGCTTTTTAGTTCCTCTTCCCTTTCTGCCATAAGGGTGGTGTCATCTGCATTTCTGAGGTTATTCATATTTCTCCCAGCAATCTTGATTCCAGCTTGTGCTTCTTCCAGCCCAGCGTATCTCATGATGTACTTTGCATATAAGTTAAATAAGCAGGGTGACAATATCAAGCCTTGACATACTCCTTTTCCTATTTGGAACAAGTCTGTTGTTCCATGTCCAGTTCTAACTGTTGCTTCCTGACCTGCATACAGATTTCTCAAGAGGCAGGTTAGGTGGTCTGGTATTCCCATCTCTTTCAGAATTTTCTACAGTTTATTATGATCCACACAGTCCAAGGCTTTGGCATACTCAATAAAGCAGAAATAGATATTTTTCTGGAACTCTCTTGCTTTTTTGATGATCCAGTGGATGTTGGCAATTTGATCTCTGGTTCCTCTGCCTTTTCTAAAACCAGCTTGAACATCTGGAAGTTCATGGTTCATGTATTGCTGAAGCCTGGCTTGAAGAATTTTGAACATTACTTTACTAGCGTGTGAGATGAGTGCAATTGTGCAGTAGTTTGAGCATTCTTTGGCATTGCCTTTCTTTGGATTGGAATGAAAACTGACATTTTCCAGTCCTGTGGCCACTGCTGAGTTTTCCAAATTTGCTGGCATATTGAGTGCAGCACTTTCACAGCGTCATCTTTCAGGATTTGAAATAGCTCACCTGGAATTCCATCACCTCCACTAGCTTTGTTCATAGTGATGCTTTCTAAGGCCCACTTGACTTCCCATTCCAGGATGTCTGGCTCTAGGTGAGTGATCACACCATTGTGATTATCTGGGTGGTGAAGGTCTTTTTTGTACAGTTCTTCTGTGTATTCTTGCCACCTCTTCTTAATATCTTCTGCTTCTGTTAGGTCCATACCATTTCTATCCATATCTAGCCCATCTTTGCATGAAATGTTCCCTTGTTATCTTTAATTTTCTTGAAGAGATCTCTAGTCTTTCCCATTCTGTTCTTTTCCTCTATTTCTTTGCATTGATCGCTGAAGAAGGCTTTCCTATCTCTTCTTGCTATTCTCTGGAACTCTGCATTCAGATGCTTATATCTTTCCTTTTCTCCTTGGCTTTTCGCTTCTCTTCTTCTCACAGCTATTTGTAAGGCCTCCCCAGATAACCATTTTTGTTTTTTGCATTTCTTTTTCATGGAGATGGTCTTGATTCCTGTCTCCTGTACAACACCACGAACCTCAGTCCATAGTTCATCAGGCACTGTATCTATCATATCTAGGCCCTAAAGTCTATTTCTGACTTCCACTCAATAATCATAAGGGATTTGATTTAGGTCATACCTGAATGGTCTAGTGGTTTTCCCTACTTCTTAAATTTAAGTCTGAATTTGGCAATAAGGAGCTCATGATCTGAGCCACAGTCAACTCCTGGTCTTGTTTTTGCTGACTGTATAGAGCTTTTCCATCTTTGGCTGCAAAGAATATAATCAATCTGATTTCGGTGTTGACCATCTGGTGATGTCCATGTGTAGAGTCTTCTCTTGTATTGTTGAAAGAGGGTGTTTGCTATGACCAGTGCGTTCTCTTGGCAAAACTCTATTAGCCTTTGCCCTGCTTGATTCTGTACTCCAAAGCCAAATTTGCCTGTTACTGCAGGTGTTTCTTGACTTCCTACTTTTGCATTCCAGTCCCCTATAATGAAAAGGACATCTTTTTAAGGTGTTAGTTCTAAAAGTTCTTGGAGGTCTTCATAGAACCATTCAACTTCAGCTTCTTCAGCGTTACTGATGGGGCATAGCCCTGGATTACCGTGATATTGAATGGTTTGCCTTGGAGACGAACAGAGATGGCCTGCACACCGATGTCTTTATCACCTTTCTTTGTGGCAGAGGAACTCCTCCCAAAGGTCAATATAAAGTCCTATGTTCTTGATATAACCAGCATGATTGAATGTTTCTAAGAGATTTGTGATCTCCACCCCTGCATCTTGGTTAAATTTAATAAATAAATAAATGAAAATTGGCCCCTGAAACTGCAGTGCTTCGGAATTGTTCAGGAAACTTGTCACTGTGTCATTTGGTTTCGTTTCTCAGCCGTCAGCATCATGAGCATGGTTCTTCTGTCTTGTCCACCTGGCCCCATTCCCGTGAACCTCTTCCCACACCATGGAGGCACTGAACTGTGTCTTACTGAGGAGAATTGAATTTTCAATACTGCTATAATCAGTTATAATCCATTCTTATATGAACAATGGTATAAAATTATATTGTAATGCATGCCTCATTACACACAATAGCCGTTTGCAAGTGTAAATTCAAAACATTTTGCATTATGAATTATTAAGCTTCCAGGTTGGGCCTACTTTACAAAAGCTTTGTAAAGTTTGTAGTCTGATCCCTGCTAATCCGAATAATCCAGCCCATTAGGAGTTGCAAATGTATTCTGGGAAATCAAGAAAAGAATTTTGCTAATGTGATGTCTATTATGCTTGGAATGTTGCCTAAATTAAAGTGTAACGGGACTAGTCAGCTTCACAAGTTTTGGCATTTGCCCTTTCTTTCTGAATTTTACCAGCTCTCAACTAGCAAACCAGCCTAAGAAAAATCTACATTTTGGAATTAGTAGAGGTGTTAGTAGTCATTGACTTTTCTGACCTGTGATTTGAACATTGAAACAGAGGTGTGATAACTTTTTTTTTTTTTAATTCTGGCTTTATAACTTTTTTCCAACGTTATTGACAATCAGTTTTCTAATGACCTTTGATTTATTAGTTTGAATTGTCCACAGGTTGAAGTCTAGCATAGTCATAGGGAAAGAATGAATAGGCAATATATTTTTTTAAATTTTTATCTTCCTGCCCTACAATCTACAGACCTGTGAGAACACATTTACATCCATGTTTTTAACTACCTCAATTCCTAGAGGCATCTCATGTCTAACTTCAATTAATATCTCCCTCCTGACCACCTGGCCTGAAGATCCAACTCCCTAATGAAATATTCACATGGATATCTTCAAAAGTTCAGACAGTCCAATGTGTATGAAAAACAATGCCTTTGTTCAGTTGAAATTCAGAGGTCTCCTGAGCTGAACAGAGAGAGGACAAGTGAGGGGGGATATTGGTATGAACCCGGAGTATGGAAGATCATAGAGAAAGCTTATAATATGGACCTGGGTGGTGGCACATACTTGGATTTATATTTCTGTTTTCTCCTTGTGTCTTGACCTGCCTGGACACCAGCTTCTTTCTATTCAACACACTGAATCTGACCTGCTATATCTTCTAAGTGGGCACCTTGATCTACCCAAAATATTGAATCTGCTCTTTAGGGTCTTCAGTTTGTCCTTTATCACCCTGGGTATCCTTTATCACACAGAGTATTACTCTTCCACGTGCCACCACTGATGGCATCTGAGCTTAGGCTATATAACGAGTGTCCTAAGGAAAATGTTGTAACCCCTGAAAATTAACTGGATATGGTGGCCCTGTATACAATTCCTATTTTCTTCCTTTTATGTTCAGTTGTTGAAACCAGTGTATAACACATAGTAGCCATGTTTTAATAAGTATCAACCACTTGATTTCAAAGCATCTATGAAAGTTCAAATATTTCCAACAACTCTTCCATGTCTATGTATTTAGACAGATGTCACCTAAAGGCACCCCACTCCAGTACTCTTGCCTGGAGAATCCCATGGATGGAGGAGCCTGTTAGGCTACAGTCCATGGGGTCTCTAAGAGTGGACGCAACTGAGCGACTTCAGTTTCACTTTTCAGTTTATGCACTGGAGAAGGAAATGGCAACCCACTCCAGTGTCCTTGCCTGGAGAATCCCAGGGACAGAGGAGCCTGGCGGGCTGCTGTCTATGGGGTCGCACAGAGTCGGAAACTACTGACGTGACTTAGCAGCAGCAGCATCTAAATTAATATTACTTATCTAATATCATCTATTATTTAATATCATCTACCTAAATAAATAGATAATATTTTTAAGAGTACCTAGTTGGGCGGGTTTCCCCAATGGCTCAGAGGGTGAAGAATCTGCCTGCAATGCAGGAGACAAAGGAGAAGCATGTTTGATCCCCTGGTGAGGAAGAGTCCCTGGGGAAGCAAATGGCAACCCACTCCTTTATTCTTGTCTGGAAAATTCCATGGACAGAGGAGCCTGCGGGCTGCAGTCCAAAGGGTCATAAATAGTAGGGCACAATTAGTGTGAGCACAGAGTTTGTATTCATCTTGAAAAAAAAGCACCTTTCTCAGAGGGAAGCCAAATAGTATACCTGACCTGAATACTCAGCATGACTTGCTGTCTGCCCTTTCAATCCAATGCAAGGAATGAGAACATCCATCAGGTCTGAAGCAATGGGTCAACCTTAGATAAAAGTTACAAATGATTAAAAACATTCTGCAAACAGAATCTTGGTGTCTACCTGAAGCACTTCTACTTTGAAGAGAGAGATGCTAGAGAAAGCCAGAGACCCATCCCATAATTAGAGTTGTTGTTAAGTTGCTCAATTGTGTCTGTCTCTTTGCGAGCCCATGGACTGAAGCACTCCAGCCTTCCCTGTCCTTCACTATCTCCCAGAGTTGGCTCAAACTCATGTCTGTTGAGTTGGTGATGTCATCCAAACATCTTATCCTCTCTTGTCCTCTTCTGCCTTCAATCTTTCCCAGCATCGGGGTCTTTTCAAGTGAGTTAGCTCTTTGCATCACGTGGCCAAAGTATTGAAGCTTCAGCTTCAGCATCAGTCCTTCCAATGAATATTCAAGGTTGAATTCCTTTAGAATTGACTGGTTGGATCTCCTTGCTGTTTAAGGGACTCTTGAGAGTCTTCTCTAGCACAACAATTCGAAAGCATCATTTCTTCAGTGCCCAGCCTTCTTTATGGTCTAGTTCTCACATCTCTACTGGAGAAACCAGTCCACTGGAAAATGTCTACTGGACATAAGTCTACAATATGACTACTGGAAAAACCATAGCCTTGACTCTATGGACCTTTGTTGGTAAAGTGATGTCCCTGTATTTTTTAATACACTGCCTAGGCTCATCATAGCTTTTCTTCTGAAGAGCATGTGTCTTTTAATATCATGGCTGCAGGCTACATCCGTGGTGATTCTGCTGCTGCTGCTGCTGCTGAGTCGTTTCACTCGTGTCCGACTCTGTGTGACCCCATAGATGGCAGCCCACCGGGCTCCCCCATCCCTGGGATTCTCCAGGCAAGAACACTGGAGTGGGTTGCCACTTCCTTCTCCAATGCATGAAAGTGAAAAGTGAAAGTGAAGTAGCTTAGTTGTGTCCGACTCTTCGCGACCCCATGGAGTGCAGTCCACCAGGCTCCTCCGTCCATGGGATTTTCCAGGCAAGAGGACTGGAGTGGGTTGCCATTGCCTTCTCCCATGGTGATTTTGGAGCCCCAGAAAATGGAGTCTGTCACTGTTTCCATTTGTCACCATCTATTTATCATGAAGTGATGGTTCAGTTCAGTTCAGTTCAGTCGCTCAGTCGTGTCTGACTCTTTGCGACCCCATGAATCGCAGCACTCCAGGCCTCCCTGTCCATCACCATCTCCCGGAGTTCACTCAGATTCGCGTCCATCGAATCAGTGATGCCATCCAGCCGTCTCACCCTCGGTTGTCCCCTTCTCCTCTTGCCCCCAATCCCTCCCAGCATCAAAGTCTTCTCCAATGAGTCAACTCTTCGCATGAGGTGGCCAAAGTACTGGAGTTTCAGCTTCAGCATCAGTCCTTCCAGTGAATATTCAGGACTGATCTTGTTTAGGATGGACTGGTTGAATTTCCTTGTAGTCAAAGGGACTCTCAAGAGTCTTCTCCAACATCACAGTTCAAAAGCATCAATTCTTTGGCACTTAGCTTTCTTTATAGTCCAACTTTCACATCCATACATGACTATTGGAAAAACCATACCTTTGACAAAATGGACTTTTGTTGGTAAAGTAATGTCTCTGCTTTTTAACGTGCTGTCTAGGTTGGTCATAGCTTTTCTTCCAAGGAGCAAGTGTCTTTTAATTTCATAGCTGAAGTCACCATTTGCAGTGATTTTGGAGCCCCCAAAATAAAGTCTTTCACTGTGTCCATTGTTTCACTATCTATTTGCCATGAAGTGATGTGACGGGATGCCACGATTTTAGTTTTCTGAGCATTGTTTCAAGCCAAATTTTTCACTGTCCTCTTTCACTTTCATTGAGCGGCTCTTTAGTTTTACTTTGCTTTCTGAAATAAGGGTGGTGTCATCTGTCTTTCTGAGGTTATTGACATTTCTACTGGCAATCTTGATTCCATCTTGTTTTTTTTTTATTAATTAATTCATTTTAATTGGAGGCTAATTGCTTTACAATATTGTAGTGGTTTTTGCCATGCATTGACATGAATCAGCCATACACCAGCTTGTTTTTCATCCCGTCTGGCATTTCACATGATGTAGTGTGCACAGAAGTTTAAATAAGCAATGTGACAATATACAGCCTTGACATACTCCTTTCCCAATTTGGAACCAGTCTGTTGTTCAATGTCGAGTTCTAACTGTTGCTTCTTGACCTGCAATCAAATTTCTCAGGAGACAGGTCAGGTGGTCTGTTATTTCCATCTCTTTAAGGATTTTCTACAGTCTGTTGTGATCCACAGAGTTAAAGCCTTTGGTGTAGTCAATAAAGAAAAGTAGACGTTTTTCTGGAATTCCCTTGCTTTTTCAATGATCCAGTGGATGTTGGCAATTTTATCTCTGGTTTCTCTGCCTTTTCTAAATCCAGTTTGAACATCTGGAAAATCACAGTTCACATACTATTGAAGCCTGGCTTGAAGAATTTTGAGGATTACTTTGCTTGTGCCTGAGATGAGTGCAATTGTGTGGTAGTTTGAGCATTCTTTGACATTGTCTTTTTTGGGATTGGGATGAAAACTGACCTCTTCCAGTCCTGTGGTCATTGCTGAGTTTTCCAAATTTGCTGTCACATTGAGTGCAGCACTATCACAGCAACATCTTTCAGGATTTGAAACAGCTCAACTGGAATTCCATCATCTCCACTAGCTTTGTTCGTAGTGATGCATTCCTAAGAATGTCTGGCTCTAGGTGAGTGATCACATCATCGTGGTTATCTGGGTCATGAAGATCTTTTTTGCATAGTTCTTCTGTGTATTCTTTCCACCTCTTCTTAATATCTTCTGCTTCTGTTAGGTCCGTATCATTTCTGTCCTTTATTGTGCTCATCTTTGCATGACATTTTCCATAGGTATCTCTGATTTTCTTAAAGAGATCTCTCAGTCAGTCAGTCACTTTCTTTGCTCAGTCGTGTCTGACTCTTTGCAACCCCATGAATCACAGTACGCCAGGCCTGCCTATCCATTACCCACTAATGGAGTTCACCCAAACTCATGTCCATTGAGTCAGTGATGCCATCCAGCCATCTCATCCTCTGTCGTCCCCTTCTCCTCCTGCTCCCAATCCCTTCCAGCATCAGAGTCTTTTCCAATGAGTCAACTCTTCGCATGAGGTAGCCAAAGGATTGGAGTTTCAGCTTTAACATCATTCCTTCCAAAGAACACCCAGGACTGATCTCTTTTAGAATGGACTGGTTGGATCTCTTTGCAGTCCAAGGGACTCTCAAGAGTCTTCTCCAACACCACAGTTGAAACGCATCAATTCTTCGGCATTCAGCTTTTTTCACAGTCCAACTCTCACATCCATACATGACCACAGGAAAAACCATAGCCTTGACTAGATGGACCTTTGTTGGCAAAGTAATATCTCTGCTTTTGAATATGCTATCTAGGTTGGTCATAATTTTCCTTCCAAAGAGTAAACGTCTTTTAATTTCATGGCTGCAATCACCATCTGCAGTGATTTTGAAGACCCCAAAATACAGTCTGACACTGTTTCCCCATCTATTTGCCATGCAGTGATGGGACCAGATGCCATGATCTTCATTTTCTGAATGTTAAGCATTAAGCCAACTTTTTCACTCTCCTCTTTCACTTTCATCAAGAGGCTCTTGAGTTCATCTTCACTTTCTGCCATAAGCGTGGTGTCATCTGCATATCTGAGGTTAATGATATTTTTCCTGGCAATCTTGATTCCAGCTTGTTTTTCTTCCAGCCCAGTGTTTCTCATGATGTACTTTGCATAGAAGTTAAATAAGCAGGGTGACAACATACAGCCTTGACGTACTCCTTTTCCTATTTGGAACCAGTCTGTTGTTCCATGTCCAATTCTATCTGTTGCTTCCTGACCTGCATATAGGTTTCTCAAGAGGCAGGTCAGGTGGTCTGATATTCCCATCTCTTTCAGAATTTTCCACAGTTTATTGTGATTCACACAATCAAAGGCTTTGGCATAATCAGTAAAGCAGAAATAGATATTTTTATGGAACTCTCCTCTATTTCTTTGCATCTTTCCCTGAGGAAGGCTGTCTTATCTCTCCTTGTTATTTTTTGGAACTCTGCATTCAAATCGGTATATCTTTCCTTTCTCCTTTGCCTGTAGCTTCTTTTCTTTTCTCAGCTATTTGTAAAGCCTCTTCAGACAGCCCGTTTGCCCTTTTGCGTTCCTTTTTCTTGGGGATGGTCTTAATCACAGCCTCCTCTACAATGAACCACTCTCCATATTTGTTCAGGCAGTCTGTCTATCAGATCTAATCTCTTGAATCTATTTCTCCCTTCCACTGTATAATCATAAGGGATTTGATTTAGGTCATACCTGAATTGTCTAGTGCTTTCCCCTACTTTATTCAAGTCTTAATTTGGCAATAAGGAACATGTAGCATAGACTGATTAATTGTCAAAAGCAAACACATTCATGTAAATAGCACCCCAACTGAGACACTGTCATATTTTTTATACCTGTAAACATATTCTATTTATATTTAACATTGTAAGTTGAATTGCATTTCACGATCACATCAGAGTGTTCTTGAAGAGAATTGACAAAGCCCTAAATTGTTTGAATAATCAAGTCTGCATTCAGCTTCTGATTACTGTGTTATTCAAAATCTTTCATTTGAACTTGAACAACAACAAAATTGTTTCAAATCTGTTATGAACCTACTTTTGTTTACACTCCTACATTCTCTTTTAATAAATGACAATATTAAGCAATGGCAATCTATCAAGATTCTATCCAGAAATATTTATTTAGATCCTAGGTATATGTGGTGCTGTGCTAGTAACTGTAATTTTGTAGTATGCATTTCACATCTTGACCTCTTTATTACAATTTCTTAACTGTGAAGACCTCAGATAATCAAAATAAAGGTATTACCTGAAAGTTATGAATTAAATGCTGATTGCCATTTTAGAAGAGTCATCACCAAAATTTTTACTATGTCTAGTTTCAATTAAATTTTCTCAGTATGTTCAAATTGCTCTTCCTTCTGAACTATCATAGGATTTTATATGAATAGCAAGTTGATTAATTCCCTTCCCATGCTAGAAAAAATATTTTCCTCTGTAGCACTTGATCTCTTCTACTTATAAAGTGGAAGTGGTTTTAAGTTGCTAAGATTATCTTCATGATTCAGAAGATAGCCCTCAATTATGGCAACTAATGTCATGGGACACACATGTACAAGGACCACACAGAAGCTGCACACATACACCTCTAGAATATCTGTTTACACAACAAGTTTTACTTATAGAGACAGCTAAGCTGATTGCCTTCAGAAAAGGGAAATTTCCAATAAATCAGTGTTATCTCTTTGCATCACTGTGTTCATTTATACCTGTATCTATCACATATACGTCTGGATTACAGGAGGGATGCTAATTAAGTTTTAATGAACTATCATACTACTATACTTTGTTGTTTTGTAGAGAAATCTGAGCCTTGCTTTACCCTCTCCCTCAATGACAACTCCAGATAAAAGTACCAAGATACCCGTGGTTTTATTGATCTGCAAGTTGAATGATACTCTTTACTCACAGCATAACTGTATTTCTCCCAGATTTTTTTAAAGCAGATTATTTACCATCTGACCCGTGATGAAAGCCCTTTTATTCTATGCTATGCACTATCATGGACTTCCCAGGTGGTGCTAATTATGAAGAATCCCCCTTCCAAGGCAAGAGATGTAATAGATGCAGGGCTGATCCCTGGGTCAGGAAGATCTCTGGAGGAGAAACTGGCAACCCACTTCAGTATACTTGCCTGGAGAATCTCATGGACAGAGGAGCCTAGTGGGCTACCTTCCATAGAGTCACAAAGAGTTGGACACGACTAAAGTGACTTATCACACACAAGCAATACCATGTGGATTACTTTATTTTCCTATTACAAAATCTCAGAGATGTAGGTTAAAGTGTATTTGACGCATTTGATATAAATACCACCCTAATTGTGTGTGCCAAGTATTTCCAGTCCTAGGACTTCACAGATGTCCCATCATTCCCTTTAGCTAAAAAGCCTAAAGCTTTTTCTGATACAGTTCTTATGCTCCCCAAAACTGGAAATATCTGTATATATTTTAAATATTACTTCAATTAAGAAAAAAATAGTTTCTGATCTTACATTTAGATCTTTAATCCATTTTGAGTTTACTTTTGTGTGCGGTGTTAGAAAGTGATCTAGTTTCATTCTTTTACAAGTGGTTGACCAGTTTTCCCAGCACCACTTGTTAAAGAGATTGTCTTTACTCCATTGTATATTCTTGCCTCCTTTGTCAAAGATAAGGTGTCCATATGTGTGTGGATTTATCTCTGGGCTTTCTATTTTGTTCCATTGATCTATATGTCTGCCTTTGTGCCAGTACCATACTGTCTTGATGACTGTGGCTTTGTAGTAGAGCCTGAAGTCAGGCAAGTTGATTCCTCCAGTTCCATTCTTCTTTCTCAAGATTGCTTTGGCTATTCGAGGTTTTTTTGTATTTCCATACAAATCTTGAAATTATTTGTTCTAGTTCTGTGAAAAATATGGCTGGTAGCTTGATAGGGATTGCATTGAATTTGTAAATTGCTTTGGGTAGTATACTCATCTTCACTATATTGATTCTTCCAATCCATGAACATGGTATATTTCTCCATCTATTAGTGTCCTCTTTGATTTCTTTCACCAGTGTTTTATAGTTTTCTATATATAGGTCTTTAGTTTCTTTAGGTAGATATATTCCTAAGTATTTTAAACCACTTGTAAAAGAATGAAACTAGATCACTTTCTAACACCACACACAAAAATAAACTCAAAATGGATTAAAGATCTAAATGTAAGACCAGAAACTATAAAATTCCTAGAGGAGAACATAGGCAAAACACTCTCCGACATAAATCACAGCAGGATCCTCTATGATCCACCTCCCAGAATTCTGGAAATAAAAGCAAAAATAAACAAATGGGGTCTAATTAAAATTAAAAGCTTCTGCACAACAAAGGAAAATATAAGCAAGGTGAAAAGACAGCCTTCTGAATGGGAGAAAATAATAGCAAATGAAGCAACTGACAAACAACTAATCTCAAAAATATACAAGCAACTTATGCAGCTCAATTCCAGAAAAATAAATGACCCAATCAAAAAATGGGCCAAAGAACTAAATAGACATTTCTCCAAAGAAGACATGCGGATGGCTAACAAACACATGAAAAGATGCTCAACATCACTCATTATCAGAGAAATGCAAATCAAAACCACAATGAGGTACCACTTCACACCAGTCAGAATGGTTGCGATCCAAAAATCTGCAACAATAAATGCTGGAGAGGGTGTGGAGAAAAGGGAACCCTCCTACACTGTTGGTGGGAATGCAAACTAGTACAGCCACTATGGAGAACAGTGTGGAGATTCCTTAAAAAATTGCAAATAGAACTACCTTATGACCCAGCAATCCCACTGCTGGGCATACACACTGAGGAAACCAGAATTGAAAGAGACACATGTACCCCAATGTTCATCGCAGCACTGTTTATAATAGCCAGGACATGGAAACAACCTAGATGTCCATCAGCAGATGAATGGATAAGAAAGCTGTGGTACATATACACAATGGAGTATTACTCAGCCGTAAAAAAGAATTCATTTGAATCAGTTCTGATGAGATGGATGAAACTGGAGCCAATTATACAGAGTGAAGTAAGCCAGAAAGAAAAACACCAATACAGTATATATGGAATTTAGGAAGATGGCAATGACGACCCTGTATGCAAGACAGGAAAAAAGACACAGATGTGTATAACGGACTTTTGGACTCAGAGGGAGAGGGAGAGGGTGGGATGATTTGGGAGAATGGCATTCTAACATGTATACTATCATGTAAGAATTGAATCGCCAGTCTATGTCTGATGCAGGATACAGCATGCTTGGGGCTGGTGCATGGGGATGACCCAGAGAGATGTTATGGGGAGGGAGGTGGGAGGGGGGTTCATGTTTGGGAACGCATGTAAGAATTAAAGATTTTAAAATTTAAAAAATAAAAAACTAAAAAAAAAAAAGAAAAAAAAAACAACAACAAAAAAAAGAAAAAAAATAGAAATATTTAGATACAACCATGTCATATACTCTTGAAAACAGAAACCATATTCTGCCTACACTCAACAAGTCTGCATTGAATCCATTGCCATCTGTTTTAAATACTTTTGTTCAGCTCTCAGACTAGACAAAAGGACTCTAAATCAACTTCTCCTTCCATAGACTAATCTCAATACTTCTCTGCTATACATCTATTTCTGTGTGTTTATCTCCCTTCACTAGATGTAAAGCTCCCTAGTGATAGAGATTTCAGGTAATTCACGTGAGAATCCCCTCCACTGTGCTGTCCACCTACAATCAGCAGGTGTTCATTCATCAACTCTGCGTCTATAGTCTTTCAACTTTACACTCATTCAGTTCAGGAGGGCAGACATATATCTTCCACTGAAAACAATGAATATAGGGTAAGAATGATTTCAAAAGAAATAAAAGTTATAGAGATTAGTTTTTTATTTCCAGGACTTCATGGAAAGTGTGGAATAATTGTGTGTGTGTGTGTGTGTGTGTGTTAATCACTCAGTCATGTCCGACTCTTCGTAACCCCATGGACTGTAGCCCACCAGGCTCCTCTGTCCATGGGATTTTTCCAGGCAAGAAGACTGGAGTGGGTTGCCATTTCCTTCTTCATGGACTCTTTCTGACCTAGGGATCAAACCTGGGTCTCCTGCATTACAGGAAGATTCTTTACTGTCTGAGCCACCAGGGAAGCCTGGGAATTTAAGGGGTAGGGTAATATTTTTAAGTTATTTACTGTATTAAATTTTGTTTGACACTAAGATGGTAAGACATTAATATTGGTGTTTTAATTTCCTCTAAGTAATTAAATAGAGTTTTAAAGGTATAAGATTGAAAGTTATGTATGAATCTTAGTATTGCATTAGGGGGCAGTCTAAGGGAAAATAGGATTAAAGGATCATCGCATGATCTACAAGAGCATTCCCAGGCGGGCTTCCAATAGAGGAGATGTAAAAGACATGGGTTCCATCCCTGGGTCATCCCTCTATCCCCCGGAGAATGGCATGACAACCCAATCTGGTATTTGTGCCTGGAGAATCCCATGGACAGAGGAGCCTGATGGGCTAGAGTCTCAAAGAGTCACCCACAACGGAAGTGACTCAGCATGTAAGCACACGATCTACAATGCTCAAATTTTAAGTCAAAGTAGTAAGCAAGGTTAGCGGTCAATGCCAAGGGTATAGCAATATTTCTAGCGCCATGCAGCACTTCTGATACACTTATATTCTTGAAGAGAAGATGAGTGAATGATACAGAATAACAACTGGCAAAGAGTCACTGTGAAAACGATGTATTGCTACTGTCAATATAAAGTAACGTCACCATGTAAAATAACATAGTAATTTAAGAACTAACATTGGCCTATTTTGCATGGAATGCCCAACCAACGTTCAGGAAGTGAATGAGTAGCTGAAAGCTCACGAAGCTCTACGCACTGGGAACTGAATCTCCTTTCCCATACTTTCAAGACATCACGATTTCCACCTTACCATTTTCTTACATTGCCAAAAAGTATGTTTCTGTCTTGGTAGAGGAATAAAAAAATGGTATGTTAACCCCATTTATTAAATGACTTTCATTTTAAAGCTAATGACATGCCAATTTCAGAAAAATTGTAATGACAAATCATCATAAAATTAGAGTTAGGAGGTATCGAATCAGATACTCATTTTGTTGCTTTCTTGATAAAGTAATTCTACATAGGCTGTGAAAAAGCAAATCAAAGTCACAAAATATTTACAGTGCATAGAATGCTCTATGAATGTAGGATTCAACAGCACAGGGCCCTGAAAATTGTTGTGATTCTTTCAAAACTGCTTTCCAATTATGAAAATTATGAGGATCTGCATTGTCTCCTCCTGTATATTCTGTTACTGAGTATGTCATGGAGAGGATATTTAAGAAAAAATAGCAGTAATTTAAATAATGAAGACTGCAACTTCCTCCTCATAAAACTATTATAATTTTTAAAAGCATCAATTTATAAGTCTATCATTTTGGATGACTTAAAGGCAAAAAATAATTTGGACCCCAGAAAAAGTTAAACATGATATGTAAAATAATAAGATAGAAGTAAGTCCCCCAATACATAGCTGAGCGCTTGAGACAAAAAACTCAAAAACGAGAGCTACTAAAGGTACTGTCTTGAGCTGCCCCATGATGGACTGCTAGCTTCAGTAATCAGGGAGTTTGGCATACTAGGGCATATACACATAAGAAATCAGGGGTGGGTCTTAAGATGATGTCTGGGTCTTAAATAAAATCTATGAGAATCCATGGCTGGGAATTTGTCATAAAGGAAAAGTCTATGAAATTAATATAAAATACTCCTAGATTGATTGCTGGGTAGTATTATATGCAGAAATAAAAACATGTAAAATGTCTTTGAAGGAGTATAACTTCTGATGAGCAGATAGAAGGTCTAAGGTGCAAGAAAACAGGGCAGTCAAAAAAGGTGATAAATATGTAGGCAATTTTGAAGGAATATTAATGGTACAGAGTAATACTTCATTAGATTAAAGAAGTTTTAAACATACAATAAATAATTATTAACCAGGAAAAGAAGAAACGATTGTTAAAAGTGTTCTAGTTTCTGGTGTTATGCAAGAGAAAGGAAAGATCATTTTGTATTTGATAAGTAAATCATGCTTTTCATTCCACAGAGGAATGAAAAGGAAAATGATCAATATAATCAAGTTAGGAAGAAAAATTGATAGAAAACAGGTAAGACTCACAGCATAAGATCATATTCAAAATTAATTGTATCATTAATTCCATTAACTGTAAATGAGCAGCACATATATATATATTAAAATATAGAAAAAAGTCTGAGTAATCAATTGCATTTTAAAAATATTGCATGCTATTCACTACAAACAGTCTAATATTAAGTATATAAAAAAGTTAAAAATAAAAGGATAATAAAAGCTAAAAAAGACACTTTAGAATATAGAAAATACTCAAAACCTAAATCAAAATGAAAACATATAAACTTATGGGCTGTAACCACAGCAGGATAAGAGAGAGATATATGTCTTGGCTTATACTACAAGGAATAATTACAGCAAATTGAAGAGCCAGTGTCTCCAATGATATTTCCTGTATTAAAGGACTCCCAGCATGTTTTTTGCTGGCGTAGCCTAAAATCAAAGTTTTGTTCTTTATATGCTAGTTTGAGATCACAGTCTCACCAGGGCTCTTAAGTAAAGCTTCAGATATTAACCAGAAAAAAAGAAAACAAAATTGGAGTATAACAAATAAAATCTGCATATAATTGAGAATGTGATCACATGACTCAGAGAATCTGAACCCTAAAATCAAGCTAAGAGGTACTTAGCAGAAGACACAGCCTGTCCATCTCTGCCTGATGAGACTCTTGCTTCTTGACCTTTGGTTGGGAAGTCAAAGGTCCTCATGTCACTTGTTCATTGTCTCCAGACATAATAAGAGCTATATCACAATATGAAATGGAAAGTATGAGGTCTGAAATCTGACTTCAGAAAAGAAAGCTTAAAACTGGAACATCTACAAAACCTTAATAATTTATATTGGCCCCCATATGGAGAAAGCATATGGGAATAGATTCTTGAAGCTGCCAGCCCAAAAGTAATGAATCATCTCTCATCAGGCTGAAAGTGTCAACAGCAATGCATTTACCAGAGAAGGTTTTATGAGTAGCTCAAACAACTGCGATTGGTTTTAATTGGTTACTCAGTTGATTAACTGTCTTTTGATCTCATAGATGCCCTGTACTAAGTAAAGATGAGGAGGAAAATGTTTTTAAGATATTAGGGAAAGTGGAGATATTGACCACTGACATTCACTGAGCTGTGATAAATAACCACTTGTCAGTCTACGGAAATTATCCAGGATGAGCAACATCTGATTGAACCTTTATTTTTAATTGACTTACCACCTTTCGGTAATTTTAAGTACTTCTCTTTCTTTTTGAAACATTTCTCTTATAGTTTCCATGATTAAATGGATTGAAGCATGTACATAAGAGGTAAAGATAGCAAATAAAAACAATTTTTAAGAAGTTTGGCTCTGGATGAGGCTGTGAACAATGGATAGCAGGAAGACAAAGGTTTGTGTTCAGTTCACATCTTTAAATTCTGTATAGATAAAAATTAACATTTGACCTTTAGAAAATGCTCAATAATTGTGGATTTAATGAATGAAAAATAGTTAACAGAAGTAGTGTCTTTTTCACAGGTTGTGAAGAATCATAATTAGTAAAAATGATGCGATGCCTTCATAGGCATAAGCTTTGATATTCAATTACAAGGAACCAGTGAGGAAGTGTGATATTCTCCAACTTCCTAGTGCTGCATCTTCAAGTCTGGTTAATTTCATTCAAGGAGCTCTTTTATATTTACATTTACATATTTATATTTAATATTTACATATTAAGCTATCTGTAGATGTCAACTCTACCAAAGAATTAGGATCCCATCTGAAAAATGCCTCTAATTGTGAAAATTGAATATATTTTCCTTGATTAAAAAAAAAAGCATGATACTTCCTTGAACAAAAACAACAACATAAAAGCAATTTCATTGCAACAATGCAAAAGTCATGAGGTCTTTTCTAGTTCAAGGAGAAATGTGAGAACATATGAAATATAATCCTTTCTTCGTCTGTAAATCATTTATTTAAATTAAATACAAATGAATTTCTTGATATGGCTATCGTTTAAAACCTCAGACTAAACTGCATAAGGCAATAACTTGAAGTAATACTTCACTGTTGGAAATTTTAAATTTATACCACCTTGGGTTTATAATAGTTAAAATTCAATTTGCAATATTTAGGCATCAATTTTTCTAAAATGCTAAAGAGCAAAAACTGAGATGCAAAGTCAAGAGGCTGAAAAGTGAAAATGAATTTGTAATGAGTAGTTATGCTCCCATCTGGAAAGGCATAAATAAAAATGAATGAATTGAATAGCCTCTCTTATTTACATATTTAAAGACTAACAAGAAACAGGCTGTTTTAAATTACTTCTATTTTAATAAATTGTATAACCTGAGAAGTTTGCATTTCAGAGCCCTCCATTTTATAAGATCACACCATGAGACTTATTTTATTCCGATATTGTGTTACTCATTCTTGAGTAAAGCACAATTTGGGAACTCAGCTATAGCTCAAATGAGCATTAATAGTACCTTTAAGTATATACTTACAATTTGCCATGTTCACATATCTTTCTAATAACTACATCATGTTATTTGATAGGGGCACAGGGAGAATGCTACTTATAAATATTTGCATTTGCAGTTGCTTTTTGTGCCAAAACCCCCTCGGACAAAGCAGAATATGACATGAATATTGCTGTTAGTTTATCAGGCTGAGCAGACATTGCCATTTTTCTGTGTATCTGACAATGAAACAACTATGGATAACAACTCAACTGGTTTTGTTTTTGAAGATGTGAGGGAAAAATAATTAATTAACTGTTTACTGGTGATAATTCTCAGGAGCTGACCTAACTATAATCAGAATAGCCATCTGATAGTCTTACACGCAGAAAATAGCGTATGCTATCATTTAAAACAATATATAAAGAATATGCAAACAAAATTATGATGTTGCAAAAAATCTGCTTTCAAAGAAACTTGTATTAACCAAAGAAAAACTGTTAATTTTTTATAAACCTCAAACTGGATATACACTGAAACATTTTTACAGAACAAATTACAAGTTTAACAATTTTGATAGGGGATATTTCTACTTTCCCAAGTTGTGTTTGAATCACTACAAACCTGAACGAGAAGGAAGAAGATGAGAAGTAGAAGGAAATTTATACACACCAAAAAAAAAAAAAAGGAAATTTCTCTAGGAATACCTATAGAATTAGTTCTGTGGAGAGACCACAGGTAAGACACTATTACCCAAGCAGACACACCACTGGCTTTTTTCAGAGGTGAAAATTTTTCTGTCTATTGGAAAAACTTTCAAGCCCAGAAGGAAGAGGCGGAGGAAATATGATTGAACCAAAAGGAAACATTAAAACATTTAATTAAAGGCCTTCTATGAAAAAATTTTAATATTACATATCTACTTTAAGAGATTCTTGAAAATTTACTTCAAGAACTCAAGCAACTTGTATTCAATAATTAAAAAAAAAAAGCTGTAAGCAAACAGGAGATTTATGTTTATATAGAATGCTCTGCTGTAAAGAATCTGGCTGCAATGCGGGAGACCTGGGTTCAATCCCTGGGTCAGGAAGATCCCCAGGAGGAGGACATGGCAACCTGCTCCAGTATTCTTGCCTAGAGAATCCCATGGGCAGAGGAGCCTGGAGGGCTGCAGTCTATAAGGTCACATAGTCGGATCCAACTGAGCCCCTAAGCAGCAGCAGCAGCAGGACGCTCTGCACTTACTACAAACTGAGCCAGACAGCACAGCCAAAATAGTAACAATAATAACCCGATTTAACAGAAAATCAGTAAAATTAATAAAGTACTAAAAAATAAAGTACTGCTGGTGCTGCTGCTGCTAAGTCGCTTCAGTCATGTCTGACTCTGTGCGACCCTTTAGACAGCAGCCCACCAGGCTCCCCCGTCCCTGGGATTCTCCAGGCAAGAACACTGGAGTGGGTTGCCATTTCCTTCTCCAATGCATGAAAGTGGAAAGTGAAAGTGAAGTTGCTCAGTCATGTCCGACTCTTAGCGACCTCAGGGACTGCAGCCTACCAGGCTCCTCCGTCCATGGGATTTTCCAGGCAAGACACTGGAGTGGGTTGCCATTGCCTTCTCCAATAAAGTACTAGTACTCCATTTAAAAATGGAGAGAAAAACACAAAAAACAATGAGAAGAATGAAAATAAATATCAATGCAAGCTGTTATAAAAGAATTACCTGTACTGTATTCAACTCTGTCAAATATATTGGTAATACTGGATGAAACAGCTGATATATGGAGAAAATATAAATTCTTAATTTGACACAGAAACATTTACTGAATCTAAATATATCAAGACTTAAGAGAAAGTGAGAAGTTGTTAAAAATCTTTCCCTTTTCTCTTAACATTCCCCACATTATATAAAAGCAATGAATTCAGTAAAATTTCACAGATAATTAAACTACCCATAAAACAAAAGTTCACTGCTATACTGGTTAAGAAAATGGTGAAAGCTTCCAAATTTCTTATGAAAATATTATATATAATAATTTTGGGACAAATTGATCGGTTCAAATACAATCATGCTAATTCTCTAAGGGCATTAATATTTTGTTTCGTAAATATCATGACAGTTGAGTCTCAAATTGTTTATATTATGCCAAGGGATTTGATTACTTCTGCATACTTCTCTAATGTAGAGATACTTTTAGCTGATTTATATTATGTCTTAAATAATATCAATGTTTTAAAATATGTATTCCTCCTGGAAGCTGTGGTGAAAAGAATCAAACCTGGGGAAGAAATAAAATTAAATTTCAGTGGAACAGGAAGTGACCAGTTCACACTGGAAGGCAGTTTGTAAGCAAAGGCTCCATTGCTTTGACACTTCAGGAAAGCGTCTGTATATCACATTAAACCTCAGAGCAGCACGCACAGCCTGGGGTCCATGGAGCATAGCTTTTTATATAATTGAAGAAGCAACTGTACTGTATCACGTGTGTCAGTGGAGTGTTACAAGTTGCAATAGAAACTATTTCCTGGTTAAATTAAGAGGAGAGAACATAGCTGGCTGGGTAGCTTTCTGGAAAATTTTGTGGTTAGCAGGACAGTTTTGCAATCAGCTTGGTTAGCAAGTTTGGGATATTTGTATTTTTTTATTTTAAAGACAGAGAAATATAATATTTGAAATGTTTTTACAAATAGTTATGTCAGCTAAAGTGACTTTTCCCAACAGTAATGGTGATAGAATCCTGTTCTCTTCTAATTCTTTTTTTTAAAAAGAATACCCTTCATTTCTCCATGAAGTAAATAGGAACTGCAGAAACAAAAGACATATTTTTAGTTCTATTTTAATTATGTTTTGAGGAAAAAGATGAATTTTATGAAATACACTGTAACATTTATTAAAACTATATATGTATATTTATAAAATTTTATTTGTATTAATTGTGTATATTTCTTCTTTTTTTTTTAATGGAGAAGTTTATACTTTATTAGACTTATTGTGCTTCCTGGAGGCTTAGACTGTAAAGAATCCAACTGCAATGTGGGAGACCTGGGTTTGATTCCTGCCTTGGGAAGATCCCCTGGACATGGCAACCCACTCCAGTATTCTTGCTTGGAGAATCCCATGAGCAGAGGAGCCTGGGAGGCTACAGTTCAGTCCATGGGGTCACAAAGAGTAGACAGGACTGAATGACGACTTTCACTTCACTTTACTCATTTCATGTTGAATAAACCATTGCATACCCAGAGTACTATTTAATGAAACTCTAAGATCAATGGACAGTTTTAGACTATTCCTTAAGCAGATACCACATTAGTTAAGAGTTTGGTTTCTGGCTTCATATTTCTAAGTTGGTATTCTGGTTCCTTCCCTGACTAGTCATGAAACTTTAATCAATCTGCTAATCCTTATAATGCCGCAATTTCTTTATCTATTAAAATAGATACAATAATAATGATATTTCCTATGTTGGTTGTAATGATTTTCAATGAAATAGATGTAAGATACATACCAAGATACTTGGGATGTAGAAAACTCTACAGATATCTTTATATCATTAGTATCAACTTAGGTAACCGGGGTTATGTTGTCACCATTGATAACTGCTTGAGCCTTATTTCTGTTGCTTGGTATATAAAATGAAATCTTACCCAAATTTGTAGAGGCTACTTTTTCTTGAGAGATCAAGTATGTACCTATGGCTCAAAGGGAGTGAGATGATCCAGGTGGGGCAGGGAGCAGTGTTCACACATTGCAGGGTTTTAGTTGGAATGACCAGAGTAGGAAGTAAGCAGGGCGTGGCAGTGAGGCAGAAGCCTAAATCAGCCTCAAGACTTATCAGATAATCCTAGAATTACTGGAAGGAATTGAGAGAAGAGGGGAATTTCCTGGTCAAAACTATTGCTGTGTATTTGTTCTTCGTCATGGTAATTTTAGCTCACTTTGTTATTCCTGAAATTTTCTCTGAGTCAGAAAAGATGAGCTATATCTGTGCTTACAGGACGCACATCTACCTTTGAATGTGCTTGTCTGCTCGCCCTGAATTGAGCCAAGTCTTCGCTAGCACTGTGCTCCTGGCAGCTAAAACAGGGCGCCCCGGGAGCTACTTACCTGATACTTAGTCTCAGTTGGCCTTCCATTCTGGACCCAAGTACGACCTTTATTCTTGGCCACTGGCTTTGACTCCCTTCAGTTCAGTTCAGTTCAGTTGCTCAGTCGTGTCCAACTCTTTGCAACCCCATGAATCGCAGCACGCCAGGCCTCCCTGTCCATCACCACCTCCCAGAGTTCACTCAGACTCACGTCCATCGAGTCAGTGATGCCATCCAGCCATCTCATCCTCTGTCGTCCCCTTCTTCTCCTGCCCTCAATCCCTCCCAGCATCAGAGTCTTTTCCAATGAGTCAGCTCTTCGCATGAGGTGACCAAAGTACTGGAGTTTCAGCTTTAGCATCATTCCCTCCAAAGAAATCCCAGGGTTGATCTCCTTCAGAATGGACTGGTTGGATCTCCTTGTAGTCCAAGAGACTCTCAAGAGTCTTCTCCAACACTACAGTTCAAAAGCATCAATTCTTTGGTGCTCAGCCTTCTTCACAGTCCAACTTTCACATCCATACATGATCACTGGAAAAACCATAGCCTTGACTAGATGGACCTTAGTCGGCAAAGTAATGTCTCTGCTTTTGAATACGCTATCTAGGTTGGTCATAACTTTCCTTCCAAGGAATAAGCATCTTTTAATATCATGGCTGCAATCACCATCTGCAGTGATTTTGGAGCCCCCCAAAATAAAGTCTGACACTGTTTCCACTGTTTCCCCATCTATTTCCCATGAAATGATGGGACCGGATGCCATGATCTTCGTTTTCTGAATGTTGAGCTTTAAGCCAACTTTTTCACTCTCCTCTTTTACTTTCATCAAGAGGCTTTTTATTTCCTCCTCACTTTCTGCCATAAGGGTGGTGTCATCTGCAAATCTGAGGTTATTGGTATTTCTACAAGCAATCTTGATTCCAGCTTGTGTTTCTTCCAGTCCAGCATTTCTCATAATGTACTCTGCGTAGTTTATTCCAAAGCACCGTCTGAAGAGATGCAACATGAACTCACATCTCTAGACATTTTCATTCATAAAGGATAGTGGGAGGAAGTGAAACTCATCACTCTCTGCAGGGCTAACAGAACGGAGAGCTTGAAGTATCCTCTCCATTACTTTACCTTTATTTTTAATTTATTTTAATTTATTTATTTTTTTGTAGTTTGAATATAAATTTATTTATTTTAATATATTGTAAAGTAATTAACCTCCATTACTTTAAAAAATAGTTCAGATGCTCTCTGTGCCCCATGGTTTTAATTACAGACAATACCAGAAAATTTAGCACAAATTTTCCCCTAAATTTCTAGCTAAGGTAGAAAATATACATATACTTGTACACATATTGCACACGCACACATATTACACTGGGATGAACTTTTCCTCTTTGCTTCCATGTTGCAACGGTACTTAGCAAATATCCTGGACTACAGCAGGCATTTAGTGGACAAGTATAAATCATTTGATGTATAAAGTACCAGCTGTGGTAAACACCATGATCTAACAAAGCCATCCTACATTCTTAACTGATTAATTCTTGTGGCACCATGGACTTTACAGTCCCTGGAACTTTCCAGGCCAGAATATTGGAGTGGATAGCCTTTCCCTCTCCAGGGGATATTCCCAACCCAGGGACTGAAGCCAGGTCCCCCGCATTGCAGGCAGATTCTTTACCAGCTGAGCCACAAGGGAAGCCCAAGAATATTGGAGTGGGTAGCCTTTCTCTTCTCCAGGGGATCTTCCCCACCCAGGAATTGAATTGAGGTCTTCTGCATTGCAGATGGATTCTTTACCAACTGAGCTACCAGGGAAGCCTTCTTCATTGATTATAATTCCTTAAAAATCCTAAGACATTTTTCATTTGACCAAATAGAGAGAAACATGAAGAAATCTCCTTTCAATATAGTGGCAATACAGTATAAAATAATCAGTGGATTTGCCCCAGGGATGAAACTGAACCAATAAACCACTCTCATTTTTTTCACTATACAGTATAAAATTATTTTCTTGGATTTAAAAAGACAGTTGCTAAAGACAGTTGCTATCCTATCATATGCTCAAATTAATATCAACTGTGTGGTTGAGAATCCTCTGGCTAAAATTATATATCAAAGATGCTAAAGGTGAGAGAGACGCATTTTTATTTTGTTTCCTTGATTTCACGACTCTCTTTTGGTTTATAAATCATAGCCAAGACATTTGGATTTTCCTCAAAACTTTTGCACTGAGACAATTGTTAAATACAGTCTATGATCTCATATTATTTTTGATATATATTGGACTTTCAAAAAAGCAAATTTTTGCACACCTCAGTCATCTATTCTGAGATAAAAATCCAAAAGTGAAATACAAAATTTAAGTGAATTGGTTAGTGATATAAAATTCTTCACAGGAAAGCTGTGAAGAATTGTCCAGTAGTAAAACTCTTTTCTTCCCAGAATTTGAAATGCAGAGAACACTGTCAGGAACATGCACGTACCAACTCCTCTTTTGTTTTATTTTTTATTTCCACTGCAAAGGAAGTGGTTTCACCAATGCAGTTTTATTCAGAAATCTTCCAAATATTTTAAATTAATGTGTTAAAAACATATATTGTTTTTACAAGAGCACTTGTCTGATCTCCCCGTGTTATACAACTTTCCACAGCTGTCCATTTTATACATGTTAGTGTATTTATTTCAACGCTACTCTCAAGTTCTCCCACCCTCTCCTATCCCTGCTGCCTCCAGAAGCCCATTTTCTATGACTGTGTCTTTATTCCTGCCTTGTAAATAGGCACATCAGTACTGTCTTTCTGGATTTTACAGTTGTGTTAATCAGTTCAGTCCAGTTGAGTCGCTCAGTCGTGTCCGACTTCTTTGTGATCCCATGAATCGCAGCACGCCAAGCCTCCCTGTCCATCACCACCTCTTGGAGTTCACTCAGACTCATGTCCATCGAGTCGGTGATACCATCCAGCCATCTCATCCTCTGGCATCCCCTTCTCCTCCTGCCCCCAATCCCTCCCAGCATCAAAGTCTTTTCCAATGAGTCAACTCTTCACATGACGTGGCCAAAGTATTGGAGCTTCATTCAGCTTCAGCATCATTCCTTCCAAAGAAATCCCAGGGCTGATCTCCTTTAGAATGGATTGGTTGGATCTCCTTGCAGTCCAAGGGACTCTCAAGAGTCTTCTCCAACACCGCAGTTCAAAAGCATCAATTCTTCTGCACTCAGCCTTTTTCACAGTCCAACTGTCACATCCATACATGACTACAGGAAAAACCATAGCCTTGACTAGACGGATCTTTGCTGGCAGAGGAATGTCTCTGCTTCTGAATATGCTGTCTAGGTGGGTCATAACTTTTCTTCCAAGGAGTAAGCATCTTTTAATTTCATGGCTGCAGTTACAATCTGCAGTGACTATGGAGACCGAAAAGTCTGACACTTTTTCCACTGTTTCCCCATCTATTTTGCATGAAGTGATGGGACCAGATGCCATGATCTTCATTTTCTTTCTTTCTTTTTTAAAAATTTTTATGTATTTTGTTAATATAAATTTATCTATTTCAATTGGAGGCTAATTACTCCACAATATTGCACTGGCTTTGCCATACATCAACATGTATGTGAAACAGCAAAAGAAGCACAGAGGTATAGAACAGTCTTTTGGACTCTGTGGGAGAGGGCGAGGGTGGGATGATTTGGTAGAATGATCTTCATTTTCTGAATGTTGAGCTTTAAGCCAGCTTTTTCACTGTCTACTTTCACTTTCATCAAGAGGCTTTCTAGTTCCTCTTCACTTTCTGCCATAAGGGTGGTGTCAGCTGCATATCTGAGTTTATTGATATTTCTCCCGGCAATCTTGATTCCAGCTTGTGCTTCTTCCAGCCCAGCGTTTCTCATTATGTACTTTACATAGAACTTAAATAAGCAGGGTGACAATATACAGCCTTGACCTACTCCTTTTCCTATTTGGAACCAGTCTGTTGTTCCATGTTCAGTTCTAACTGTTGCTTCCTGACCTGCATATTGGTTTCTCAAGAGGCAGGTCAAGTGGTCTGGTCTTCCCATCTCTTTCAGAATTTTCCACAGTTTATTGTGATCCACACAGTCAAAGGCTTTGGCTTCCTCAATAAAGCAGAAATAGATGTTTTTCTGGACCTCTCTTGCTATTTCAATGATCCAGCAGATGTTGGCAATTTGATCTCTGGTTCCTCTTCCTTTTCTAAAACCAGCTTGAACATCTGAAAGTTCATGGTTCACGTATTGCTGAAGCCTGGTTTGGAGAATTTTGAGCATTACTTTACTAGCGTGTGAGATGAGTGCAACTGTGTGATTGTTTGAGCATTCTTTGGCATTGCTTTTCTTTGGGACTGGAATGAAAACTGACCTTTTCCAGTCCTGTGACCAGTGCTGAGTTTTCCAAATTTGCTGGCATATTGAGTGCAGCACTTTCACAGTTTCATTTTTCAGGATTTTAAATAGCTCAACTGGAATTCTATCACCTCCACTAGCTTTGTTTGTAGTGTTAATATACAATATTTATTTTTCTGACGTACCTCACTCTATGTAGCAGCCTTCAGCTTTTTGATATAAAGATTATTTTAGCCTAACTTAAAGAAACGAATTGAAAATTATGTTCTCTTTTTCTATTGAATGGAAGATTTCATTTCCAGTAGGCGTTGTTTTCCCTTTTTGGAATATTTGGAAGAATTTGCTAGTGAAATTCTTTGAACATGGAGATTCCTATGGGATTTTTAAACTAATGGATTTAATGTTTTGTTTTTTTTGTTTGTTTGTTTTTAACAGAGATGGTGCTGTTGATAGTTGTTTATTTCTCCTTTCACTTTTGTTATATTGTTATTTTTCATTTGTCCACTTCATTTAAAGTATCACATTAACATGTATATTCTTTCTTGAATATTCTCTTGAAATTTTTAATATCTTTAAAATCTGTAATGATACTCAATTTTCTTTCTTTAAAATATTAGAAATGCATTATTTTTTGTTTTCTTTTTCCTTGATAAATTTTGTTAGATTTTGTATTTAAAAAAAATTTATTTTCTTGCTCTTCGGTAGAGGGAAAGGTGTTTGCTTGATAAGTTAGCAATTTTTTCTTTTATATTTACTATGTTTTCTTAGTTTCTTTGACCATTCTATGCTTAAGCTGATTCAGTCTATCTTTTAACTCCTGTATTCTGCAAAAATAAATCTTGTCAAATTCAACAAGACCTCCACATTGCTACAGCCAAAGAAAATTTTCTTAAAAAGCACTGGCTATCATTAATCATCATTTCAACAGTTAAGTTTGTAATAGTAACTTACAATACAGCTTCTGAAAGCATAATTTCTGGGGACAAATTCCTTCTCTGCTGTATGATCTTTAATAAATAACAGTTTTATTGTTAACGTTAATATTACAAAGATACAATTTAATCAAGCAAATCAATACATGTAGAGTGCTTAAAATGAGCCTGAAACATATTTAGATTTTTCCTACATATCTGCTATCATTATTCCATCTTCATTTGAGACGTGTTTCTTTTCAGGTAAGCAATTGTAGAAACTGTATCATATATCCATTTCTAAAATCATCGTCACCCTCACACTTTCACGTATGTATGAATTAACTGTGGAAATGACTAAATATAATGTGTTTTGGGTCCCAAACATGATATTTTAATTTAATATTTCTAAGTAGAACTCAGAGATTCCATTTCCGTTAAGTACCCCAAAGTTTCCAATGTAGAGAGCACTATTTAAGTTTTCTGCTAACAAAGATTCTTTCCTTGACTAAGCTGTAGTCAGGTTCCATTGAGCCCTCTTCTTGACTATATCTCCACCTCTAGAGGCTTTAATAAACACTACTGTACCTTCACTTTCATCAAGAGGCTCTTTAGTTCCTCTTCACTTTCTGCCATAAGGGTGGTGTCAGCTGCATATCTGAAGCTATTGATATTTCTCCCAGCAATCTTGATTCCAGCTTGTGCTTCTTCCAGCCCAGCATTTCTCATGATGTACTCTGCATATCAGTTAAATAAGCAGGGTGACAATATACAGCCTTGACGTACTCCTGTTCCTATTTGGAACAGGTCTGTTGTTCCATGTCCAGTTCTAACTGTTGCTTCCTGACCTGCATATTGGTTTCTTAAGAGGCAGGTCAGGTGGTCTGGAATTCCCATCTCTTTCAGAACTTTCCACAGTTTCTTGTGACCCACACAGTCAAAGGCTTTGGCATACTCAATAAAGCAGAAATAGATGTTTTTCTTGAACTTTCTTGCTTTTTCCATGATCCAGTGGATGTTGGCAATTTGATCTCTGGTTCCTCTGCCTTTTCTAAAACTAGCTTGAACATCTGGAAGTTCACGGTTCATGTACTGCTGAAGCCTGGCTTGGAGAATTTTGAGCATTACTTTACTAGCGTGTGAGATGAGTGCAACTGTGCGGTAGTTTAAGCATCATTTGGCATTGCCTTTCTTTGGGATTGGAATGAAAACTGACCTTTTCCAGTCCTGTGGCCACTGCTGAGTTTTCCAAATTTGCTGGCATATTGAGTGCAGCACTTTCACAGCATCATCTTTCAGGATTTGAAACAGCTCAATTGGAATTCCATCACCTCCACTAGCTTTGTTCATAGCAATGCTTTCTAAGGCCCACTTGACTTCACATTCCAGGATGTCTGGCTCTAGATAAGTGATGACACCGTCATGATTATCTGGGTGGTGAAGATCTTTTTTGTACAGTTCGTCTGTGTATTCTTGCCACCTCTTCTTAATATCTTCTGCTTCTGTTAGGTCCATACCATTTCTGTCCTATATTGAGCCCATCTTTGCATGAAATGTTCCCTTGGTATCTCTAATTTTCTTGAAGTGATCTCTAGTTTTTCCCATTCTGTTGTTTTCCTCTATTTCTTTGCATTGATCCCCGAGGAAGGCCTTCTTATCTCTTCTTGCTCTTCTTTGTAACTCTGCATTCAGATGCTTATATCGTTCCTTTTCTCCTTGGCTTTTTGCCTCTCTTCTTTTCACAGCTATTTGTAAGGAAGGCCTCCCTGGACAGCCATTTTGCTTTTTTGCATTTCTTTTCCATGGGGATGGTCTTGATCCCTGTCTCCTGTACAATGTCACGAACCTCAGTCCATAGTTCATCATGCACTCTATCAGATCTAGTCTAATGAAGATCATAGCATCTGGTCCCATCACTTCATGGAAACAGAGGGGAAGCAGTGGAAACAGTGTCAGACTTTATTTTGGGGGGCTCCAAAATCACTGCAGATGGTGACTATAGCCATAAATTAAAATACACTTACTCCTTGGAAGGAAAGTGATGACCATATTAGATAACGTATTCAAAAGCAGAGACATTATTTTGCCAACAAAGGTCCATCTAGTCAAGGCTATGGTTTTTCCAGTAGTCATGTATGGATGTGAGAGTTGGACTGTGAAGAAAGCTGAGTGCTCAAGAATTGATGCTTTTGAACTGTGGTTTTGGAGAAGACTCTTGAGAGCCCCTTGGACTGCAAGGAGATCCAACTAGCCCATTCTAAAGGAGATCAGCCCTAAGTGTTTTTTGGAAGGAATGATGCTAAAGCTGAAACTCCAGTACTTTGACCACCTCTTGCAAAAGGTTGACTCACTGGAAAAGACTCTGATGCTGGGAGGGTTTGGGGGTGGGAGGAGAAGGGGACCACAGAGGATGAGATGGCTGGATGGCATCACTGACTTGATGGAAGTGAGTTTGAGTGAAGTCTGGGAGATGGTGGTGGACAGGGAAGCCTGGCATGCTGCAATTCATGGGATCACAAAGAGTCAGACATGACTGAGAGACTGAACTGAACTGACTGACTGACTGACTGACTGTACCTTCTAACAGCTTAAGATTAGCTCCCATAAATGGTTCTAGTTCTTTTTAAAGTGTCTACTGAGAAAATTCAAGAGCACCACAAGAATTTAGTGTCACTTCCAGCAAAATTTTAACATAAGGCCCCTGTTTGTCAGTTTCTGTGTAAAGACAGGAACTTATCTTTGATAAATGCCAGTTAGCAAACTCATGAACTTCCCACGGACCACCCTGACCCTTCTCGCTTTTTGTAAGTTTTCACCTCCCTGACTGTTCATGTTCCTGATATTCCTCCTCCTTACTCTCTCATTTTCCTTTAAAATGCCCAATTTCCTCAACAGAAATCAAAAAGGAATTAAGCATGTTCCTTTACAGTTAGTATTGACTGAGTAAAACCTATTTTCACTGTTTTCAAATAACTGTTGGGCTGTGTCTAGGCTGTGTTTCTCTTTGCTTTTGCTCCACAATTAGCATACTTCAGTGTAACTTTGAAATACGGCTTTTGATACATGACTCAGTTTTCATCCAATCTGCTTTGTCCTTCTGCTAGGTAACTATTCTTTTTATAAACCACTCAGGTGTTTGTTACTCAAAAAATTTAGAACATAAATCTAACTATGGCATTGTTTCTATGACCATAAATGTAAATGGTTTAATTTTGAACTCTCACTTCTGCTCAATTTATCGGTAACCTTATCCTTATGCCAATGTCCCACTGCCTTGATTATGGTAGATTTATAACAGTTTTGAAACTGCTGTGTAAGTACTGGCTTTATTTTCTGTCAAGCAGCTTTGGCTACTCTAGGTCATTTGCGTTTCCCTATAAATTTTAGAATCAACTTTTCAATTTCTCCAAACAGAAAAGCCAGCTGAGGTTTTTAGAATGATGCCATCAAACCTATAGATAAGTTCATGGAAAATTTCCATCTTAATAACATTTAGTTTTCCAATTCATGAACATGAAATTTCTATCCATTTATTTAGATTTTTCTCAAAGAGTATCTTGTAATTTTTACTGTTAAGTGCCAAATTTTCTTGCCTATTTAACTTAATGTTACTTCTAAGTATTTTTCATACAATTATAATTTTGTAATTTAATTTACAAATATTCATTAATGAAAGGAAAACAAATATTAATATATAGATATTAAACCCTATAATCTTGATCATTTTATGATTTATTCAGATTTCTCCATACAGGATAAGGTAATCTGTAAATAATAACAGTCTTATTTATGATTTTCCAATCTGTATATCAGGTTTTTTTTTTTAATCTTTTTCTTCTGCTGATTTTGCTTTGTTCTGTTTTTCTCGATTATTACACTGTTTATACCTTTAATACAATGTTGAATGAAAGTGGTAAGAACAAGCATTTCTTCTTTTTCCCTATTTTTTCTTGATCTTAAGTTGAAGGCTGCCGGGGTCCAGCCCCGGTGGATCCAGGGTGATTCGAAGGTGCGGATGGAGTCAGCGTCTTTGGAAAAATACATATTTAATTACAGATATAGAGAGAGATTAGAAACGGATAGTGTAGTAGGAAGATTAGTGGAGAAAAAGAGGCTGAATAACTTGGATTACGTGGAATAGCATCCATGCTCCAGATGGGAATTCAGCCAGAAAAAACGGGAGCAAGAAAGAAGCAACATGGGGGAATCAGTCTTTCCGGAAACTGATCCGATTTCCTTATTTTTGGGTTTGCTTATATACCTTTTGTTACACATAGGGATGAATACAGAGTCACGTGGGGGTCAGCAGTCCTGACCTTTATCAAAATCAGGTGCTTCACATAAATGTATAAAAAAAGGTCTTAGGGATATTACATCATCTTCTGGCCATGAGTGAGACCTGCTGACATTTTATGATCCTTTCTTTCTGATAACCAAAAAACATTTTTTCCAAGTGTGTTTTTTCTTAAACCAGGCACCACCCTCCAAATAAAGTTGCATTCCTATAGGGTGAGGGTGTAGTGAGTTACAATCAAGAAAGGAATTTATTTAACCCAAGGTTAACATGATTACTCTTAAAGATTAATACTTATTTCTCCTATATGCTTAAAGGTTAACACTTATTTCTCCTATATGTTAGTTATATTCATTATAAGGGTAGGGAACATGGAGATTTAGCAGCAAACATCAGCCCAACAAATGAAAATCCTTTCACCAATGCTCCCCTTAAGATCTATTTAGTCTTAAGATATGATAAAGTTACATTTTTACATAGCAAGGACACAGTGATTTATAACAAAGCACAATGATCTATTACAAAAGAGAAAATCCATTAACTCAAAAAGTCTAGTATTGCTAACATCAAAAACTACCATATTTCCTTTTCTATAGTCCAAATATATTGATTAATATATTCCCAGGTGCCTAAGGATATGGAGGCCTGGCGGCAATCATTGAGTCAACAAGAAGAAAAAGCCCTATGCTAATTAAGACTCTCAAAATACTCCAAAACTCTCTGTGCTGTTTATGGTTGAGAGGTAGTAAACAATCATGTGCCTAGTGGCAGCAGTAAGGATAATCCTGTCACACAAGCTAGTCTGTCAGCAGAGAGGTTTGACCTGAAACATCCTTGTCCCACCCAGAGCAGGGTATTAGCAGCAATTATTGACACAACAAATGAAAAACCCTTCACCAACATAATTCCTAACCAACCACTATACTAATAATTTCTAACTCCCCAAAAGAATTTGCCTTTAGGAAGTCTAAAACATCTCGTGCCTCTCAGGTTGGGAGGCTGTAAACAATCACATGTGGCCGGACAAACCTATACAGGTGGGCTAGATAACCTTCAGAGGAGTCCGTAAGCTGAAACACTCTTGTCATGCTCAGGAATTTTTATTGTCTTGGAGCTGCACGTTTACTCCTTCTCCAAGAAAAATGATTATGGAGGAGAGCATAGAACAGACTCTGGTTTTGGGGTTAGATGCTCGGGAACAGGGGGTTTCCTGAGGCTTGATAACGCCTTTGTGTATGCCAAGCCTCCTTCCTCATGACCTTTGCCATGGGCGGAGTTCCTCACGCTGGCTCCCGGCAGAAGACTTTTATTTAAAAATGTTTCTTATAAAGTTTTTCACTTTAGTGGTGAAAAAACAAGTTGTTGTTTTTCAGTCACTCAGTCATGTCCGAATCTTTGTGACCCCATGGACTGCAGCACGCCAGGCTTCCCTGTCTTTCACCATCTCCCGGAGTTTGCTCGAACTCATATCCACTGAAAGAGGAAGGAGGTGGGAGGGGGGTTCAGAATGGGGAACACGTGTACACACGTGGCGGATTCATGATGATGAATGGTAAAACCAATACAATATTGTAAAGTAATTAGCCTCCAATTAAAATAAATAAATTTATATTAAAAAAAAGAAAAGAAAAGGTGATGGCATCTGACCCTCTGATCCTCTGTCGTCCCCTTCTCCTGCCTTCAATCTTTCCTAGCATTAAGGTCTTTTCAAATGAGTCAGTTCTTCGTATCAGGTAGCCAGAGTATTAGAGTTTCAGCTTCAGCATCAGTCCTTCCATTGAATAATAAGGGTTGATTTACTTTAAATAATTTGATCTTGTTGCTGTCCAAGAGACTCTCAAGTCTTCTCCAGCACAACAGGTCAAAGGCATCAGTCCTTCAACATGCAGCATTTTTTATTGTCCAGATCTCACATCCATGCGTCACTATTGGAAAAACCATACCTTTGACTATATGGACCTTTGTTGGCAAAGTAATATCTCTATTTTAAATACACTGTCTAGGTTTGCCATTGCTTTACTTCCAAGGTAGAGTCTGGCTGCAATGTGGGAGAGACATTGGTTTGATCCCTGAGTCAGAAAGTTCTCCTGGAGAAGGAAATGGCAACCCATTCCAGTATTCTTGCCTGGAAAATCCCATGGATGGAGGAGCCTGGAGGGCAACAGTTCATGGCGTCGCAAAGAGTCAGACACGATTAAATGACTTCACTTTCATTTTCTTTCTTCTTTACTTTCAAGGAGCAAGTGTCTTTTAATTTCATGGCTGCAATCATCATCCACCGTGATTCTGGAGCCCAAGAAAATATGGTCTCTCACTGTTTCCATTGTTTCCCTGTTTGCCATGAAGTGATAGGACCGGATGCCGTGATCTTAGCTTTTTGAAAGTGGCATTTCAAGTCAGCTTTTTACTCTCCTCTTTCACCTCCATTTATCAAGAAGCCCTTTAGCTCCTCTTCACTTTCTGCCATAAGGGTGGTGTCATCTGAGATTATTGATATTTCTCCGGATAATCTTGATTCCAGCTTGTGCTTCATCCAACCTGGCATTTTGCATGATGTACTCTGCATAGAAGTTAAATAAGCAGGGAGACAATATACAGCCTTGCCGTACTCCTTTCCCAATTTGGAACCAGTCCGTTGTTTCATGTCCAGTTCACACTGTTGTGCCTTGACCTGCATTCAGGTTTCACAGGAGGCAGGTCAGGTGGTCTTGTATTCCCGTCTTTTAAAGGGTTTTCCACAGTTTAGGATTTGAGATAGCTCAGCTGGAATTCCATCACCTCCACTAGCTTTGTTCCTAGCTATGCTTCCTAAGGCCCACTTGAGTTTATGCTCCAAGATGTCTGGCTCTAGGTGAGGGATCACACCATCGTGTTTATCTGGGTCATGAAGATCTTTTCTGTATAGTTCATCTGTGTATTCATGCCACCACCTTCTTGACACCACCGTATCTTCTGCTTCTGTTAGGTCCATACCATTTCTGTCCTTTATTCTGCCCATCTTTGCATGAAATATTCGCTTGGTATCTGTAGTTATCTTGTTGAGATCTCTAGTCTTTCCCACTCTGTTGGTTTCCTCTATTTCTTTGCGTTATTCACTTAAAAAGGCTTCCTTATGTCTCCTTGCTAGTCTTCGGAACTTTGCATTCAGATGGATGTACCTTTCCTTTCCTCCTTTGCATTTTGCTTCTCATGTTTTCTCAGCTCTTTGTAAGACTTCCTTAAACAACCATTTTGCCCCCCCCACCTTTTTTTTTCTGGCACTTCTCTTTCTTGGGGATGGTTTTGATCACCACCTCCTCTACAATATTAGGAGCTTCTATCCAGAGGAAAACCAAGTGCTTCCCCCTTAAAATCAGGAAAAAGAGTTATAGGATTTTTGTAGATGCTGGATTTTTTTCAGTTTAAGGAAGTTCCCTTCTATTCTTAATTTGGTTAAAAGTTATAATGAAAATGGATATAAGATTTTTTAAAAATTGCACTTCTGCAGTCATTGATATTATCATGCAGTTTTGGTGCTCTATTTTATTAAGGTAGTGTATGCATGTGTGAGCACTGATACTCAGTCATTCCAGCGCTTTGCAGTCCCATGGACTGTAGGCAGGTTCCTCTGTCCATGGATTTTCTTAGGCAGAAATACTGGAGTAGGCTGTCATTTCCTTCTCCAGGGGGTCTTCCTGACCCACGGATTGAATCCAAGTCTCTCGCATGGCAGACAGATTCTTTACCACTGCACCACCCTGGAAGAACTTGGGTTGATTTGAGGAATATTATGCCGACCTCTCATTCCTGAGACAAATACCACTTAGTTGTGGTGTATAATCCTTTGGCTGTTTTTCAGAGATTTATCTTCTATGTTAAGAATCTTTGTATCTATATTTATCAGATATGTTGGCTAGTTTTGTTTTTCCCCATTGATGTCTATATATACATATATATATATATATATAATTTTTTCCTAGTAATAGGACTAAGATAAAGCTTTCCTAACAGAATGAATCAGAAATTGTTTCCTCCTCATTTCTAGAGGAATCTTTTCTATTTATCTCTCTTCCTTCAGTTTTCTGAAAGAATTCATGAGGAATTGCAATTGCTTTGTGTAATGTCCCTAATGTTCTAGTGAAATTTCTATCTTTAAAACATGCCATATGAAACTGGAGAGAGGTGGGTCTTTAACAATATAAGGCATTAATCCAACATTAGTTTTTGTTAATGTGGGTGGATAGAGATCATATTATGATACTATGACATATGTTTGATATATACAAGCAGGGCTGAAGCACTGTTCTATATGAAAAACCTATGTTTTGTTGACTAAAATATCTCATCTAGTAGCTACTTAATAAAGATTGGTGTCACCTCATGTATGTGGTATCACTCAAATTTATTTAGACTGTCTTCTTTCTCAACTTTATCTTTTCTTAAGTAGATTTTTATGCTGTTATTCAAATATATAATGTTCAGATTTGTTGGAATTAGAAGCTGGGATGGTTTCAGTAAACAGCTAGGAATTTTACAACTAATGGTATTGTTCAAGCTCACTTTTCAGGTTCAATTATGATGTTATTCACTCATCCTGTTATTCACTCATCCAGTTCTTTATACTGTTAAATGATTATCGATAACTTTTAAAAAGATAAATTGAATAACATTTCATGTTTAAAATTAGACACTGAAATATCTGTTACATTTTGTGGCATATAAAATAAGCTAAATCATTCTGGAAGGTATCTTGTTTCTAGATTTTTTCTCAAATCCTCCTGAGCTTATCAAAGAATAGCTTCCTAAAACCATCATCCCAATTCTGACGTTATTTATCAATAATGAAAACATGTCAACGTTGCTACCATGTCCAATAGACTTCCTTGTGAATCTGCCAATACTGTTGGTAATAGGTAACAGTTGTTTTTGAAAGGAGAATTTAGACTCAAAATTATTTATAAAATGAGTTAAAGTGGTTATTTTATGTAAAGTATAATTTTAGATTCTTTCACATGCTAAATTCCTTATTTCCTCTTTTAAGTACAAAAACTGACAGAAAGTTAAATAAGCCATGTAAGGTCTAATAAATTTTCTAACTGGACTTTTAATTCATGCTTTATCTGACTATTCAACTCACATGCTCCCTGAATCAATATTACATAATAAGACTTAAATGAGTATTATATCCAAGTCCATAAGCTTTGCTTTTTAGGATTGTTTGTTTGTATTTATAGAAATTTCTTCCTTCATCATTTGGATTAAAAATTCAGATAAACCATGATTTGAATTTGTTCTTCTGCTTACCTCAAATTCAAATATTTAGTAAGCATTCTGAAGCCTTATATCCTACCAGAATAATACTTACCAAAAAACTATTTACCAAAGCTTTATATCTTAACAATAACTTTTCCACAACTGTCATTATTTATTCAGAGTGATAAATAATGTTCTTTTCACTTAGACTGATTTTTAAGCATTAATATTGTCATAGGCCACATTCATGAGTTTTTATTCTATAGCCTTGACTATATTATATTGATGCTTTTGAACCATGGTGTTGGAGAAGACTCTTGAGAGTCCCTTGCACTGCACGGAGATCCAATCAATCAATCTTAAAGGAAATCAGTACTGAATATTCATTGGAAGGACTGATGCTGAAGTTGAAACTCCAGTACTTTGGCCACCTGATGCGAAGAACAGACTCATTGGAAAAGCCCCTGATGGTGAGAAAGATTGAGGGCAGAAGGAGAAGGGGATGACAGAGGATGGGTGGTAGGATGGCATCACTGATGTGTTGGACATTAGTTTGAGTAGGCTCAGGGAGTTGGTGATGGACAGGGAGGCCGGGTGTGCTGCAGTCCATGGCGCCACAAAGAGGAGAACACAACTGAGTGACTGAACTGAACTGAATTGAGATTATATCGATAATAATAATTTTTTTACAGTTTTTCTACTTACGGGTCAGATTCCAGGCTTTCATCCTGGAATAAAAATTTACTTAGGATTTGTGCTTATCTATATGCTTAATAAAAGATACCGCTAAAAAAATTCTAATTTGAATAGCAATGCCAAGACTTGTAGTCCAGCTTTACAATAAAATGCATTTTTCTCATTAAATGGAACATCCTGCATTTCAAAAAATTAAAAAAACAACAGGATAAGATGAACTTAGTCATTCTAGTCAGTTCATTAATGCCTGGGGGAAAGTTCAATACAAGAATATTCCTTGGAGGTATTGAATTTTTGTTTGATTATGAACAGGATTCATTTTCATTTAATTTGCCAACATGCCTCTCAGTGTTTTATTCTTAGATAAACAAGTGACTACAGGCATGTTGAGCCAATTACTCCCATTCTGTCCCTAAATTGGCATTAATACAGTAGTCGAATGGAAATGATCTCATGCTTGCGGACACAGTAACAACAACCAATGATGCAAAAAATATTTCTATAGCCGTGTTTCTTTGTTTCTATGTTTGAGGCCAATGGGCTTGATAAATCCCATGCATGCTGCTTTTTTCTTTTTGGAACCCACCATTAGCACATGTTTATTTTTAACTTTTATATATGTTTTAATGATTTGTAAAATAATTTTAATATCTTTAAAATTTTTGGTATATTTTAATTATTTTGTAACTTTTAGGTTTTTCTTTTTTGTTTACTTTAACATAGATTATTCAATCTTCAATTGATAGTATATGGGTCTCTTCTTTTTTATCATATCTAGGGATAAGGGATCCTTTGGAAGATTCTGCCTTCACTTCTTTTGGTCAATAGACAGTGATTTTTAGGGGCAATTTACAAAGTAGAAAATAACTTTGGCTCTTTGAAGATACAATGCAATACTACTTTTACAAACAGAAACTTCAGCTTCATATCTCTCAGCACTGATGGAGGTTGGAAAGGCACAAATAGAATAAAAACTTTTTAAAATAATTCCCTTTTGTTTCTGGATTTCCATCAAAAATGTTCAACGCTTGGGACAGCATGCTAACTGGAGAATATTGTGATTTTCTGTGGTGAGGGGAGAGTCTTCATATTAGATCTATTCCATCAAAATGCTATGTTCTTATGGAACTTAATGGTCAAGTACCTGATGAGCCTTAAGACTAAAACTTCAGCATTCAAGTTGAGAACTTAAGCCCTGGAGTTAGAAAAAATCTAGAACTTAGTCACAACTGCTTCACTTAATAATTGTGTTGACTTGGACATAATACTCAAATATCACCTCCAAAGTTTGTCACCCCTAAAATGATGATGAACCATATTTTATAGGGTTGCTGTGAGAATTAGATGAGATAACTCAGTCTAGGTCATCAAGTTAACCTTCTTGCTCTCTGTACTCTTACCTAATACTTCATGTACAGCAATCAGATTTTTTTTTTGTTACTTTATTTTACTTTACAATACTGTATTGGTTTTGCCATACATTGACATGAATCCACCACGGGTGTACATGCGTTCCCAAACATGAACCCCCCTCCCACCTCCCTCCCCATAACATCTCTCTGGGTCATCCCCGTGTACCAGCCCCAAGCATCCTGTATCCTGCATCGGACATAAATTGGTGATTCGTTTCTTACATGATAGTATACATGTTTCAATGCCATTCTCCCAGATCATCCCACCCTCTCCCTCTCCCTCTCCCTCAGAGTCCAAAAGTCCACTCTACACATTTGTGTCTCTTTTCCTGTCTTGCATACAGGGTCATCGTTGCCATCTTTCTAAATTCCATATATATGTGTTAGTATACTGTATTGGTGTTTTTCTTTTTGGCCTGCTTAACTCTGTATCTTGTTCTTGACTTTAAACTCAGTTGATATAATTGGTCATGGGATCCAGCTGCCTCTGCTCGAGCAGTGCTTTAGGTCTGTGTTTCATTTTCATCTATTTTCATCCTGAAAGTGGAGATCACACGCTGCTTCCCCATTATTACTTAAGATTCCATTTCTGTTTCTCTTGGTCTTCAGAGGTGTTTTTCCTAAGAGTATTTCTCAATACATTCATATCAGCATCTCAGATTTTGCTACCTGGGAAAACCACCTAAGATGGTCCCCATCTCTTTGGTTGAACACTTCCCTAACAACTCTGTACCTGACCTAATATATAGTTTTGTATTACTTATATTTATTATTAACTTTATGGGTCCTTAAAAACAGATCCTATGTTTCAGGGAATCTATCAGTTAAAGCACATATTAGCAATCAAGCATTTGACCCAAGCATTGCTCTAAATTATTGATAATAGTATTGCTTCATTTAATCCCCTTGATGACTCTCTGAGGTGAATGCTATTATTATCCCCATTTTTCAGATGTGAATGCTGACACACAGTAAGTAGAAGAGCCAGGATTGATAATTTAAATCTCAGTTCTCTGATTCCTGAGGTCATACTCTTCACCACTCTGAACCTCCACGACCATGAAGTTGACTGTTTCCGTTTTTGCATTAGTACAGATTTTTCATTTCCAGATACCTGGAGTTTTTTCCAGATTTCCAATGTAAAAATAATCTATCTGTGCATCTCTGCAGAATCTGACTGAGACTGGAATTTTATCTCACTTGTCTTATTCTTCACTCTCCTGATTCTGCAGCCTTACGGGTGTCTCCTAAGAGCATTTCCTAAGGAATTCACTTGCACACAATCTTCATCTCAGGTTCTGCTTCTCCTAACACAGGATATGTACAAATGGTTAATTATCAGAGACCGATTTTTGAGGGAAATTAAAGGACCCCAATCCATGAATTGAGATGTATCTTTTGGTTAGTGATAAGAACCTGACAGAAGCAGAAGATATTAAGAAGAGATGGCAACAATACACAGAAGAACTGTACAAAAAAGATCTTCACCACCCAGATAATCACAATGGTGTGATCGCTCACCTACAGCCAGACATCCTGGAATGTTAAGTCAAGTGGGCCTTAGAAAGCATCACTGCGAACAAAGCTAGTGGAGATGATGGAATTCCAGTAGAGCTATTTCAAATCCTGAAAGATGAGGCTGTGAAAGTGCTGCATTCAATATGCCAACAAATTTTAAAAACTCAGCAGTGGTCACAGGACTGGAAAATGTCAGTTTTCATTCCAATCCCGAAGAAAGGCAATGCCAAAGGATGCTCAAACTACCGCACAATTGCACTCATCTCATACGCTAGTAAAGTAATGCTCAAAATTCTCCAAACCAGGCTTCAGCAATACGTGAACCATGAACTTCCAGATGTTCAAGCTGGTTTTAGAAAAGGCAGAGGAACCAGAGATCAAATTACCAATATCCGCTGGATCATGGAAAAACAAGAAAGTTCCAAAAAACATCTATTTCTCTTTATTGACTATGCCAAAGCCTTTGACTGTGTGGATCACAATAAATTGTGGGAAATTCTGAAAGAGATGGGAATACCAGACCACCTGACCTGCCTCCTGAGAAATCCGTATGCAGGCAAGGAAGCAACAGATAGAACTGGACATGGAACAACAGACTTGTTCCAAATAGGAAAAGGAGTATCTCAAGGCTGTATATTGTCACCCTGCTTATTTAACTGATATGCAGAGTACATCATGAGAAACGCTGGGCTGGAAGAAGCACAAGCTGGAATGAAGATTGCCAGGAGAAATATCAATAAACTCAGATATGCAGATGACACCACCCTTATGGCAGAGAGTGAAGAGGAGCTAAAAAGCCTCTTGATGAAAGTGAAAGAGGAGAGTGGAAAAGTTGGCTTAAAGCTCAAAATTCAGAAAACTCAGATCATGGCATCTGGTCCCATCACTTCATGGGAAATAGATGGGGAAACAGTGGAAACAGTGTCAGACTTTATTTTGGGGGGCTCCAAAATCACTACAGATGGTGACTGCAGCCATAAAATTAAAAGACGCTTACTCCTTGGAAGAAAAGTTATGACCAACCTAGAAAGTATATTCAAAACAGAGACATTACTTTGCCGACTAAGGTCCATCTAGTCAAGGCTATGGTTTTTCCTGTGGTCATGTATGGATGTGAGAGTTGGACTGTGAAGAAGGCTGAGCACCAAAGAATTGATGCTTTTGAACTGTGGTGTTGGAGAAGACTCTTGAGAGTCCCCTGGACTGCAAGGAGGTCCAACCAGTCCATTCTGAAGGAGATCAGCCCTGGGATTTCTTTGGAGGGAATGATGCTAAAGCTGAAACTCCAGTACTTTGGCCACCTCATGCGAAGAGTTGACTCACTGGAAAAGACTTTGATGCTGGGAGTGATTGGGGGCAGAAGAAGAAGGGGATGAGATGACTGGATGGCATCACTGACTCGATGGATGCGAGTCTGAGTGACCTCCAGGAGTTGGTGATGGACAGGGAGGCCTGGCGTGCTGCGACTCATGGGGTCACAAAGAGTCAGACACAACTGAATGACTCAACTGAAGCGTGTCTAAAGATGGAAGTGTTGGGTATATATTGGTAATTGAGGAAACTGACAAAAAATTGGTCTTGTAGACGAAATCCAATAGAAACTAGTAATTGCTGAGATTTGAGAAAGTTCACATGAGATTGAGTATTTTATATATCATGGGAGCTCACCTAATTTCACAATTTTACTACACTATGGTCAACAGCTTAATAAAAGTTTCAACAACAACAACAACAAAAATCTCAGACGGTAAAACAAAGAGACTCAGCCTATTGATAGGCGTCTCAAAGACATAAAAGTTTTAATTTGGAAAATGGAGCTTTTAATTTTCCAAACTAAAAGTTGACAAAATATCTTCACATACTTTTATTTAATTTTCATGGAAGTAGAGGAAAAAAAGTGGAAAAAGACAAAGCGTATTCAAGAGACAATATTTAGGCTTATTTGATTGGGGAAAATAAATGGTTTGGATGGGGAAATGTTGGAAGATAAAGACAGACAATGAGGTTGATCCTTGATTCTAGAGGATCATCCAGGCACACTTAAAGAATCTGTAATTTTCTTTATATTTTTATAAAATTCATTAAAGTATGAAAATAACAATGAAAATGGAAGATTAGTTGTGGGCTGTGCATCTTTAGGGATACACGTTAAGGAACCTTTTCAGTAATTACAGTGGAAAATAGTAAAGACTTATTTTACACTAATGCTTCATGAGTAAGTGAGAAAGGAGGGTTATATCTTGAAATAAAGACATAAATACAAATTCTAATTAAAGATATATGTTTATGTAGCATTAGAAATATTACCAAAAACCTCTTATGGAAAGGCTACTAGGATTATGAAAGAATTATTAGATTTTTTTTTAAATTTATTTATTTTAATTGGAGGCTAATTACTTTACATATTGTATTGGTTTTGCCATACATCAACATGAGTCTGCCACAGGTGTACGTGTGTTCCCAATCCTGAACCCCCCTCCCACCTCCCTCCGCATACAACCCAGTGGAAAAAGGAAGTCTATACATATAATTTAACAGTATATTTTTATTTATATATTGCTGCTTCACTCTTACTGGGTTTTCCTCTCGCCCTTTCTGCTTCACAAGCTTGTGAGTCTCCCCTGAGAGTGTTTTCTTAGTAAACCACTTGCACACAATCCTCATTTCTGCCTCTGCTTTTGGTGAACACAAGTTTACCACAAGGGTTAATTATTAGATAAGCATTTTGAAGAAAAGAGAGAACATGAATTGTGAGAAAATATCAGATATCATATGATTTCAACCATAAATATTTCAAGAGATAATGATATCCAAGTATCCTTATCACACCTAAGCTAAATTAACAATAAATCCTAATAACTTCAAATACCCACTCTGTTCAAATTTCTGTTGTCTCCTTAGGTTTATGAGTTTTTATTTGTGTCAGGATCCTCATAAAATCCAGACAATGTAATTGCTCAGTGTTTCCTTTAGTCTCTTTCCTATGTTTTGCTCAATTTATTTATCCTTTTGATTTACTTGTTGAAAATACTGAGTTGTTTCTCCTACAAATTTCTCCTGATCTGCTTTTTGTTGATCACCTTCCCAGGGTGCAGATTAACTAATAGGTGTCTCTGTAAACTGGTGGCTGTTTAAAGAGGCTTGATGAGATTCAGTTTTGTTTCTTCTGGCAAGATGGCTTCATTGAGAGGCAGTATGTTCTTCCATCAGGAAATGCGTAATGTCTAATTATCTCTTTTTTGCTGATGATAAGTACTTATATTCATTAGCTCAAATAAAAGTTTCAAAATGATAACTCCTAATGTTATAGGACTTTCTTTCTTTATCAGATGAACATTTCTGTGAAGAGAAAATTCCCTGCATCTAATATCTGGCTTACTAATTTTATAGTTGGTATCAAAAAGTCAGTGTAAATGTCTGATTCTTCATGTACCAGTTCCAAAATTATAAGCTTGTTTCCTAGTATTTCCCAAAGATGATCAATTTCCAGTTTCTTCTCTCATTTCCTTTTTAATATGAATCTGTGTATATCATCATATTTAATAAACTTTGCCACATAGTTATCATTTATGGTTAATGTTCAAATTGTCTCCTCCTTGGTCAATGGTATCATGTTCAAGGACTTTTTGATAGCATGCTTAATTTCTAGCATGACAAGATATTCAAGGTACATTTCCTGCCCCAAACTGTGAATCACCAACTCTCCAAGAAGCCCTGGCTCTCTTCCCCAGGTCCATTTAACATTTAAATTCTTTAATGTATTCCCCCATCCTCCTAAAAAATAAAAACCTCCTTTTTAAAGATGCCTGATGACTAGCTTTTAAACCAGTGTCTTTCCCTTATTCATTCTGTTTTTTTTCCTCATCTTTTGTTACCTCGTTATGTTGACATTTTATTTTTTTCTTACATCCTCCTTATTCTTCTCCTCTTTGTTGTCATTACTTTTTCTTTTCTAGCTGATTAAGCAGAAGTTGCATACACACATAAACATATGTGAAATTGTATATGAAAGTGAATGTGTCAGGTGCTCAGTCGTGTCTGACTCTTTGTGACCCCACGGACTGTAGCCCACCAGGCTCCTCTATCCATGGTATTCTCCAAGGAAGAACACTGGAGTGGGTAGCCATTCCCTTCCCCAGGTGACCTTCCTAGCCCTGGGATCAAACTCAGGTATCCTGCATGGCAAGTAGATTCTTTACCATCTGAGACACAAGAGAAGCCCATAGGCATACATATGTATATGTTTATATATTTGATTACATCTTAGGATATATATATATATATATATATGTTAAAAGAAAAATGATTTCAATTGATGGCATCTCAGATAACTAAAGGAGTCATTCCTTTAACAAATTTGTAATATGTATTGAGAATGGCTCAATATACCTGCAGTCCACGAGACACAAGAGACATGAGTTTGATCCTTGGGTTGAGAAGATCCCCTGGAGAGGGAAATGGCAACCAACTTCAGTATTCTTGCTTGGAAATCCCATAGACAGAGGAGCCTGGTGGGGTACAGTTCATGGAGTTGCAAAGAGTTGGATACAACCGAGCACATAAATTCGTTGAGAACATAATGTATATCACATATTCAAGTACTGCAGTAGACAATGAATAAAACAGATAAACTCTATCTTTCAAGAGATAGAAGATTAAACAAAATACATACACACACATATGTATTTGTTGTCATTTCTATACAGAGAATTTTAGTTGGAGAAATGGATTTTTGAATACTCATGAGGCCTGTAGTGTTAGAGTGAAGCACAGAAGGTTTGAGAAGCTTACAATTCATCTGAGTCTGAGGAAGCACAGAGCATGCGTGCACTTATTCGAGAAATACACGCCACCGAGAGGGGGGCAGCAAGTGCAAAGGCCCTGAAGAAGACAGGTCCCTTTTCTGTTGGAGGCACAGGGAGGAGCCTCCTGCGACTGGAGGGACAGGGTTCGGGAAGGGGAAGCAGGATTTAAGGCCAAAACGAGGGGTGGGCAGGGCAGAGCACGTAGCACCTTATAGGCCATGAGGACATTGACTTTCGCCGAGGGAATGGGGACTCTTGAGTTCACTGAGCAGAAGAGTGATGTAATGTAACTTAACAAACTGAAAGGGATCTCTTGGGCTGACATATGGCAAGTAGATTGGAAAGGGGCCCAGGGCGTAGCAGGGGGACTTGTTAGAACGTTATTGCAATAATCTCAGCCAAAGACCAGTGCACGCTCAGTGCTGGTGGTAAGAAGCGATTAGATGTGCCTAATTGAGAACCCACTCCCTGCCAATGCCAGCACCTGGCACAGGGCCCTCATCTGCCAGTGGGAGTCAATTACACTCTGTCCAGGAGGCACTGTGTTTTAAATGCATTTTATTCTTCCCAATCAACCCCTTCTAGCCTCTTCTTGCCCTTGCCTCTGATGAATGCAAACATGCCCACGAGAGACAGCTTGTTTTGGCCCCCACACTGGACTCATTATTTAAACACACCAGAAAACAACTCCACCGGTGCCAGAAGCATCCTGCAATCTTAGGCATTACTCTTTGTTGCCTCAGCACCCAAGTTCTGGGCTTCCCTGGTGACTCAGATGGTAAAGAATCTGCCTGCAATGAGGGAGACCCAGCTTCAATCTCTGGGTTGGGAAGATCCCCTGGATAAGGGAACAAATATCTCATCTGGACTTCAGATAAAGTAGTTCACAATTAGGCAGAAGTTCATGACTAGATCACAAGTTCTATCATAAATATCAGACATGCCATGACCTTTACTATTCAGTTTCCTTAACCATGGCTTAAGAATCCTGAAAGTGAAACAGTCTGATGAGAATCCTATAAAAGAATTGCCTAAAGAGAAGCAGGAAACTAATAAACAAACAAAGGCTTTTTCCCCCTAGGATGATTACTAACAGGGTGCAAAGGTGTTTGTTATTGCCCAAGGATGAATGTCATTAATTCAAAGTGATATGAAAAATAAAACTAGAAATTGTCAAGAATGCTTTCTGTCTGAAGTTAATAGGTGTTTTAAATAAATACACAACTTCATAATCACACATATACAAATATACTCACATACATTAAGATAACTTATACCAAATATTGCTATTAAACAGCCCACATTCAAGAGTTTTGTGAGCCAACTACCATAAGGCTATTCCATCTCTAATGTACACAGAAGTGAGGGCTTGTATATACTCCTGTCTACCTTAAGCTCATATCTAAAGTCCACAGATCTTGAAAGTTTTTGTACTCAGCTTCAGAAAATTCCAGATTCGTATTCATTTTATTTTATTTCATTTTCCTGACCACAAATATATAGGGTAGGAAAGAAGTCTATGTGTTGTGATACCTATGCCTGGGTCGGAAAGAGAGAGGATCAGAGGGAAAGCTGCTGAGAGAGACATAACTGAATAAGATAACACAAAGTTCGGCCCCAGGGAACTTGCAAAAAGTCAATTATTTCAACCAAGTGTTATTCAGTCTGCCCTGGCTCATTGGCTTCTATGCTGTTGTTTTTTGAATGAAGTGGCATCTGATATAGTCTGAGTACCATTTGCTGCTTCTTCCACAGGGGATGTCTTGCAGTTTGGAGAGTTTAGTCATGGGGCTTAATCATGAGGCCGCCAATGGGATTCCAAGGTGGCCCAGTGGTAAATGATCTGCCTGCCAGTGTAGGAGACACAGGAAATGAGTGTTTGATCCCTAATCTGCGAAGATCCTCCAGAGCAGGAAAAGGCAACCCACTCCAGTAATCTTGTCTGGGAAATCCCATGGAGAGAGGGGCCTGGCAGGCCGCAGTCCATGGGGTCCCAAAGAGTTGGGCATGACTTAGTGACTAAACAACAATCGTGGTCTAGAGAAGTGCCTGAGGATTCAGGGGCAACAGATCAGCAGGCCACATAATGGGGTTAAGCCGTCTGATGCACGAGACTCTCCCAGTGATGGCTATTTTCCCAAGTATTAGATCATGATCTGAGCAGCACGTGTGTGAGTGTGATAGCCAGACTACCTTGCTGCACTTGCAGTTAGCTGACTCCTCAGTACCGTATGGTATAGATAACATTTGTTTGGTTAAATAAAAAGCTATTAATTCATACTGCATTATTCAAAAGGAGTAATGCATAAAGGGGATTCTTGGATTCAGAAGTCAATGGCAAGAGTGTGTATTGGCTTTAGAGACCTATAAATCCAAGAATTCAAACATCAGGACTTTCTCCACCTTTCCCTATGTCTTTCCATGTATCACTTTCTACAGCCCCTTGTATCTGCGGAACATCTTCCTCCATTCCAGTTTATGAAGCAGAAAATATCGCTGTTGTTGGCTCCCTTATTGCACATCTTAGGATTCAGATACCCAAGGAATTATTGTCCCAAATCTCTTGGGTCCAAGTGAGAAATCTTGACAAAGAATCTCACAAATTTCAGCTTGGGGTTGGTCCTCAACCACTGAAACAGCCATTTAGGTTGTTTCAGTGGTGTTGGTGGCCAGAATATTCTTCTTATCAGCCAATTTGAACAAATATGTCTTCCTACAAAATAAATCAACTCTGGCCAGAAACAAAGGCACATTATGGGCGTTCCCTGGTGGCCTAGAGGTAAGGATTCTGAGCTTTAACTGCTGTGGCCTGGATTCAATCACTGGCTGGGGAACTGAGATCCTGTAACCATGGAACAGCCAAAAAATCAAATAAAACACAAAGAGAGAAAAAATTTTAAAAAGACACTGATGACATGGCTGTTCCAGCAGCAATAATGAAATTTTTAGAAAAGTGATCTGGGGTCCAACTGAAATAAATCTATATCCTGTTTTCCTCTATGTCCATGTTTTACCCTGTGGCATATTATATATTATAGCTTCCCAGTATCTCCTTAGGTATGTATAGTTGGCACAATTCCTTCCCTGCATAACCCACTTAGCCATACTATCCACTTGAATGACTGAAAAATGTTACATACAGAAAAATATGGAATGCTCTGATGCCATTGTAGTACAACCTATCCTTTATTCTTCTCACATATTAAAAAAAAATAACTGTACTGCAAAAAAAATGTTATAAAAAAAGAACCTATTTGCAGGGTAGCAATGGAGAGGCAGACACAGCAACAGACTTATGGAGGCAGGGTGCAGGAAGGGGAGAGGGTGGGCTGAACAGAGAGTAACAGGGAAACATGTAAAACAGATACTCAGTGAGGATTTGCTCTGTAATTCAGGGAACTCAAACTGGGGCTCGGTAACAACCCAGAATGGGTGGATGGGCAGGGAGGTTGCAAGAAGTTTCCAGAGGGAGAGGACATATGTATACCTATGGCTGATTCATGTTGATGTATGGCAGAAACCAACCTGATATTGTGAAGCAATTATCCTTCAATTAAAATAAATCAGCTTTTAAAAATTGTTTGCAATGATTGAAAAGATATAATTCTTAAAATAATTGGTTTAAGCAGAGAATCAAACAGTAAACAAATGGGATGCTACTTCAGAAAAAAATAAATGAAACGAGGACTATAAGGCTAACTTGCATTTTTATTGCCATTAGATATACTAAAAGGCACATTACTCCTGTTTATCACGTCAGTCTTGGCTGAACATCTCTTTCCACTAAAATTAGTTTTCTAAGGACAGGAGCTACCACATTACTGAAAGTTGCTTTTTTAATTCAGATTCTCCTCCAACATAATTTTATAGTTGCTAAGCACTTAGTTGACAAACTGCAGACTAAAATACGCATAATGTGAATAGAGTTAAGAAATGAGAGTAGGCAAAGGCGAGGAAGAAGCACAATGATTTATACTCAGGTGGAAAAGGAACTGATACCTGGCAAGGGGAGAGTGGAAAGCTACACTACCACCAGCAAGAAGCCATTGCAAAGCTGCTTTCTATGTATAGAATTCTCATCGTGCCATTTTGGGAAAGCTTTCAGCAGCAATATATGTGAGTTTCCAACGCTCATTGGGTGAGCTCATTCAGGTCAAGAACTGGCTTAGGTGTACTATTTTGAGGCCGAGATGTCTCCATGTTTATAATTGTATTTGCAATATAGGGGACACCCAGTTTTCCTACTAAGACATAAATAACACAACAAAATCCCTGGGATGAGACATAAAATTATGCAAGACTCTAAGGCTGTCTAAGGTTGGTGACTAGGTGTCACTTTCTAGCTGATCCTTACTTCCAAGAGTTTTTATACATTGCTTCCCCCTTGGTTCCACTGATTATGGAAGTCTGAGACTAGCTGGCATCAGTTGCTTTGGAGAAAAATGTAATGGAAAGTTTTATGACCCCAAGAGGGAAGATTTAATAAAATCTTCTTTGGTTAACAGAACAGGTTCCTAAGAAGGAGGTACTCCAATTTCTATGACTGTAAGAGCAACAACATACAAATGGAAATGATAGCAAGAGAAGTCCAGACTGGTGATGGTCAGATCAAAGTCTGTGGGTTGACAGAGGGGACTGGATATGGCCCTGAATGTGCTGCTGATGCAGCCCTCTGGAGACAGACACACTAGTACAGTTGGTTGAGTTTGTGGTTTGGTAGCTGACACACATGTATCAGTATGTCCACTGTTGCTGAAGGAATGGATCATGGAATTTGAGTGTGCAAATGAGAAATTCTTAAAAATATGTGTTCTTCATATTCTATAAAGAGATAGTATTTTAAAAAGTCAGAAGTTATTGAGAAAAAAAGTAACTTTGGAGTAAAAGATTAAGATTTGTACATTGCTTTTAAAAACTTATGGCAACTAGACAGATCATAGTTGATCTTCAAACGACGCAGGGAGTGGGGAGGGTTAGGAGCACCAACCGTCTACTCAGTGATAAATCCTCCTATAAAGTTATAATCAGTCCTCTGAATCTGAGGTTTCTCATCTTCAGGTTCAACCAAACCTGGGTCATATAGTTTTCTAGTAATTATTTACTTTAAAAAAATCCTTATATAAGTGGACCTGCAAAATTCAGAACCACATTATTTAAGGGTCATCTATACTTTTTGTCTCAATCTGATTTGTAATTTGGTTTCCCAGGTGACTCAGTGGTAAAAAATCTACCTGTGAATGTGGGAAGCTCAAGAGATACAGGTTTGATTCCTAGATCAGGGAGTTTCCTCCGGAGAAGGAAATTACAACCACTCCAGTTTTCTTGCTTGGAGAATTTCTTAGAGGAGCCTGGCAGGCTACAGTTCATGGACTCACAAAGAGTCAGACATGACAGAGCATTCCTGCACACACACACAAGCACACAAGCTGTAAGGTTGCAGTGAAGTGCAAACTTGTCGTCATAGGACTGCAGTGCTCAGTACAAGGGGCTGCAAATTTCTGTTTATCTGTCTCGAGGCTGCAAACTTTGTATGCATAAGGATTTACCTGCTTTATTTTTGAGCTCCAATGCACAGTAGTCTCTCAATATTGCTTACTGAATAAACGAAAGTGCCTTCTCAGGAGCAAAGAGCACCACTCATTCTTAATACACAAATTTAATTAAGTCATGGTCGGTTTATTCATTGGTGGTTAGGAATGTGCTTGTCAACATTGCTGAGCCTTCAGGCATTGTTACCAACGTTCAATATTTCTGTACTATCGATTCCTGGCTGCATTAGATTTAGAAAAAGTTACAGGGAAGAATGATAAATAAGGTAAATGTCATACTTTTATTCTACAAAGGAAGTGGACCTTGATTTTTTTTTTCTGTTTTAAGGAAAACATAAATATTTTATATCATAAATATATTTTAAAACGGAGTTCAAATATATATTGTTCTTGTGAAAAAATAGTGTCTAGCCTTGCTTTTAAAACTTAAGTTTGCTGGCTGAGTAATACTCCATTTTGTTAAAAACGAAACGAAACGAAAAGAATATTTAAGTTTGCATCAAAGTATTGATTTAGAGTAGAATGACCATAGAAATGTCTAAGATCATACATTCATCAAGAAAATCTGCTTTTCTTCCGAACCTCCCACCTCCATGGTACTCTTATTCTGGCAACTCTCACCATCATCTACTTCTGACATTTTTGTTTCTTCTCCATCTTCTAAAATCTATTCACATTTACCCCCAAGCGGATGAAACTGCTTTTAGGCTTTCACTCTGTGAAATAACTTGGGTTAAGTTTAGGTTATTTTTTATCTTTCTCTCTCTCTCCCTTTCTCCCTTTTCTCTCATCCTCTGTAAAGGAGGAAAAATTATCTTCTCTCCGCTCCTCCAGGTTCTTGGCTGAGACAATCTTTGTAACGTTAAGGATTATGAAAAGACAGAGAAGGAAGATTTTTTGCCTTACTATGCTGACCCTTCTTTTGCATCACCCAAAACCAACTTTGGCCTCTAGTGAGTTGCGTCTTTGTGTAGGATGAACCCTTTTTATTTTACAGAAGCTCTAGTAAGTCTGGAGAACTGCAGTCCCATTTTCAGACAAGGAGTACAAGGCCAAAACACTTAAATGTCATGCCTAAGGCCACAACAATAATTGATGATGGATTAGGAATTAACATAAAACCATTCATTGGCTTCTGCCTTGTAAGAGCTTAAGGAACTGGAACTACGGTGGCTGACATAAAGATCCATACAGAGAGTAGGTGTACATAGTTATTGTGTACTGTTTTAAGGCAACACTCACATGTTGGTGATCACTGCTGTTTTTACAGCCCTCATGAATCTTCCATTCTCTAATTCAGTGTACAGTATATATGAACAGTTGAGTGTCATGTTTCATGAATCCATCCACATTTTAAAAATACCCTTTTCTCCTCGTATGCTCCTCCTAGTCATCTGCTTTGCCATCTTTCTCTTCTGGTTCACCAAAGCACCGGCAGAGGTTAAGTTTTAATCAGTATCTGTTTGAACCAAGAAAATTTGCTTGCTGAAAAATCTCCCCTTCCCCCTGCAAACAAAAACTCCCCCAAGTCACACAACCAGCACCTACACACTCACACATGTATCTGTCAGACTCCAGTCTTATGCTTTCTTTTCCAGACTATAGTGCATAGAAGGATCTAGAAAAAATAATCTTTTTGCATAATGAATGGAGATCCTTGCAGATGTTAATTACTCGGTTTGGTTGAAAATCCCTCTACTGCATGCCCTCAGAACGCTTGTACACATGTGTATGACAAAATGCAGAAAATGAATCTCAGAATAGAATGAATGTGTTGAACTGTGGGAATGGTTTTTTTGGACTCCTTCTTTTGCCTCCTACCCATTCTGTTAAATTTCTGTTCTTCACGTAAGCCCATCTGACTCATCTAAACTAAGCTGCATCATCAGATAAATATTCGTATAACATGGTGGCCTGTCATGACACGGATCGTAGTTCACTGCGTTCGTTTAATCTTTGCTGCTAACTTTTATACTTTATAAAGCAGGGTGACCGTCTCTTTCTTGTGCTAACCTGGACACTACTTTCTGGATTTTTGGCTGCGTTGGGTCTTTGTTGCTTTGCCCAGGCTCTCTCTAGCTGCTGTGGGCGGGAGCCGCTCTTGGTTGCAGCGCCTTCTCTTGGTGCGGAGCACGCTCACTAGGCACGTGGGCTTTAGCAGCTGTGGCCCACGGGCCGGCTGCTCCACGGTATGTGGATCCTTCCGAGAAGGGATCGAATCTTTGTCCCCTGCGCTGGCAGCCAGACTCCCATCCATTACACCGCTGGGGAAGTCCAACCTTTGTCCTTTTGATGGCCCAGGATACGTTTGCCCTCTTTGCCTAGCCCAAGTTTTCAGTACATAATAAATGCTCAGTAGGAATTTGGTAAATAAATGGAGAGCGGACCAACAGGGACGCAAACACTACTTCCTCTCTTGTTCCACTTAATCACGTCACCAACACCAAGCACACACACATGCTCACACACACATACACACAAAAGTGCACACCCATATCCACAAAGAACATGGAATTACCAAAAGCAAGACTTAACCTTTGGTGGTATAAAGGGATTAAGAGTCTTTTATGCTCAAGCTATTCTTTCTCTATATTATTTAAAATAAAAAAGGTTAGCAAACTTTGACACAATTATGGTTAAAGAATACAGGTGCTATTATGCCAATGTGCACTTAGAATATCGATAACACAGTCTTTCCAGCATGATTTCTTATGAACGCACCGCAGAGAGTAGGAAATACAATGCAGAAGAATTTATAACCCAAGACTTTATTTATTGAGAAAAATCTATGCTTTATTGCCATGGTACTCCATTTGCTGTAATCGCCTAGTATAACCTTAAATATCCTTAATTGCCTTTTGCTATCCTCTTCCCACTGACAAAATGATGACATGATTGTAGAATACCAAACATGGAGAGCAGTTTGGAGAAAGTTTGCTTAAGAAAGAATGTGTTATTTCACTTGTGCATGCCTGATCAATTGCTAAGTCATGTCCGACTCTGACCCCATGGACTGAGTAAGTTCTTCTGTCCTTAGCATTTATCAGGCAAGAATACTGGATTGGGTTGCCATTTCCATCTCCAGGAGAGCTTTCAGACACAAGGATAAACCCGTGTCTCCTGCATTGATAGGCGAACTTTTTTCTTTTTTTTTAAACCTCTGAGTCACCTGGGAAGACCGTTTTACTTGCGAAATAACACATTTACTAATTCTAGCTCTCCTGCGTATCAAGTATAATATATGCATCCTGAGTAGCAAACTTACAGAAGAAAATGTTTGTTTCATACAGGATAGTGTGATATGGTAAGAAATATACTTGGTCTTTTTCCTAGGTTCCTGGCGCAAAGCTCCTAATACCCTTGGAATTTCCTGAGTGACTGAGTGTCTTTATTATTCATCATGGAACCCTTTCAGTCACACCTGAAATCACACTACTGAGGTGAGTCGCAATGAATGGGGCTACTAGACAGCTTTAGGATGGGGCTGGTCTCCAGAAGGACTATGGGGGTAGAGGGCTGCAACTTTCAAGCCCACCCACCTACTTCTTCTGGGAGGGGGGGGGGGTAGGATGAACACTTAACCTGTGAAATATGACACTATCCCAAAATAAATAGTATCAGAATTGAGGTAAATTCACAGGACACCCAGTCAATGTCCACAGAGAACTGAAGAATTGCATGGTACTGTTGGAAAACAGATGGCTTTGCCATATTGGATTCTCAAAATTGTGTTTAGGTTATTGTTGGACTTATTTAAGTCCCATGCTTACACATCATAGGAAAATAGTTCATTATATATTGTGCATTTTTCTAAAACTGAGACTATTTTCTCCAAAACTATGGAACTGCTATTCATATCATTCCCATTTTTCAGATGAGCAGTACAATCTCAGGGGCTTCCATGTGGCTCAGTGGTAAAGAATGCATCTGGCAAAGCAGGAGACCTGGGTTCGATTCCCAGGTCAGGAAGATCCCTTGGAGAAGGAAATGGCAATCCACACCAGTATTCTTGCCTGGGAAATCCCATGGGCAGAGCAGTCTGGTGGGCTACAGCCCATAGGATCAAAAAAGAGCCAGACAGGACTTAGTGACTAAACAATAACAGCAAAAATTCAAGCTCAAATACTTAAACAACTTTCCCCTCGTTACACAACTAGCCTGTGAATGAGCCGAAACACATCGCAGACTCGTCAGACTCCCGTGTCCACACTCTGACTCAGCCCCATCAGGTGAACATTCTGCTACATACAAGCACAGTTCCCTACAGTCTATCCTTTCTCCTATTCAAACTCTCACACTATAAAACCTTTGCTTTGCAATTAAATAAAATCCCTTTAAAATGTCCCTTCAAATGATTGATAGAACTGAAGGGAATCTGGAGAGCTCCTTCTAATTCTTATATAGTAAGAGAAATACGTTTCCTAACCCTGGCTTCTAATATTTCTAATCTACATCAGGCACACGTCCATAGAGGTTTTTTAGTTCGCTGAGTATCCAAGATAGCCCACGCTTTCCAGAATCTTGTGGTTGAGACAGTACATGTGCCTATCTCTGGACAGTTGACTGAAATCATTTTGAGGCAGTGACATGTTTCTGAGTAACTGTCTAGCTTTCTCTTCTCCTCATTTAGTAACCCTAGAAATCATATTAATAATTCTAGGTGGAAGAATCACAAAAGAGAAGAATAATGAATCCCGAAGTCAATGCTTAGAGTTTACCTGGAACTCCATGGGAGCTATAGCAGAATTTATATAGATGGAAATAAACTTTGATTTATTCTGCTTAATCTGATTCATGCAGACATAATAATGAGGTCATAAAGACACAGTGATTGATCCAAAATCTTGAAGTTAAAGTTACTATGCTCTTAGTTTGGGGTATCAGAAAATCTTACTGTAAATTATTTTAACAGTGGGATATTTATTTTCTTATATAAAAATGTATTTTGGAGTTGCATTATTCGAGGATATTAGCAATGTGTTAACAATGACTACAATGGGTCCAAGCATTGTGTTATGAACTTTAATATCCAGGGTCAGGGAAAGGTATTTTTATTTTAATGAGAACTTTTATTCTCACGGCTCAGTTTTAGGGAAACAAAATTTTTATTTTATACTCTTTTAATGCCTACCCCCCAAAAAAATGTTCTAAAAGTCCAATGTTGTATCAAATTCTCCTGCCTAAACAAATTACGGTTAAGTAGGGTTTACTGGAATTGGTTCCCTCTGCTAACCAACATTTATTATCCAGAGCTAACAGATTTCATAAAAGGAATGCTTGTGTGATTTCTGAAAAAAAAAAAAAAAAAATCAGGGTTCTGCTAGCAAAGGCAAAGTAAATAATGGCTGCTGAGTAGATGACAGTGTCTGACCATATGAGAGATACTCAGACAGTGAGGGAAAATGACCTCTCAACATTTCAAAGTGCACTGGGGGTGGGGGTGGAGGGCAGAATCCACCACCCCAGAATATGCTTCTTTAGCATAAGAATTATTTCAGATTGATTATTTTTAAGAAATAGTAGACACAATAAAAGCTTTGAAACAGAGTAGAAATTATCTGTTTGTAAGCAATATTTAATATTTAGAAGAGAAATCTCTATTTGTAAGCGTGCTTCCCTCTGCCAGGAAGGGAAAGATGACTAAGTCTCTAGAAATATATCAATGAAAAAGGCAAAAAATTCAATCTGTATAAGAATCTTTCTGTGCTTTTCCTGATAGCCTCCTGTAACTGTCCTCCCCCTCCCACCAACATCCTTTGTCATTAGATGCAGCATATATTTAAGGTGGTGGCTTGGGCCCTTTCAGGGAGTTACTTAGTTTTGTGGGTATCTTCCATAGGTACAGGGGGTATACATTTTGTTAAACTTCTTTTTTTCTCCAGTTTGCCTGTGTTTTATTACAGTGGAATCTCAGCAAGAACAAAGAAGGGTGTGGGGAAAATGCTCTTTCCCCTTCATACCCAAATTTAACTTAAAATTCAAAATATGGCTAATATTAATTTCTATTTTAATTTTCTATTTTTTCCTACTATTAAAAGTTTTATAGCAGCTCCAAAAACATTATCACTGAGTTTATTAACTGAACATCAAGTAAAAATGCTTCTAAAGAAAGTAAAGCTTTCTAATAAATGCTCAACTATTACTTTGGGCTTTTTTTTTTTTTCTTTTTCTTTTTAATCACAAATTGGCCTGCTATTGGGTTGCTGGTTTAAAAATGTTATTATTTTTAATTTCTCTATTTGAGACTATTCCAATCAGTAATAGGTAGACAACCAAATTTGAAAATATTTACTTTTAGAGCACATGGATATTTTTAGGAAAGGGCCAACTCAGGATTAAAAACGGATTCTCCTTACTCTCCAATAGGCGGCCAGATTAAATCAATTTGACCAAAGAAGCTATTTTGAATTTAATAAAAATACTGTCTGTCTAATGTGAACTCAAATTCAATTACATATTATGACTATGAAAAGAGAAAGTTACCCAAGGAAACATTAATATAATTTCCAAGCTTGGTCAGGAACAACTATTCTGTTTTCTGGCTCCAGATTTCATTCCTTTCTGAGATGATTTGTAACAGGACCCGCTATAAAAGTCCCAGGGTATATGCTTTTCAAGAATTTGTATTAGGATCTCCACCTTTCTGAAGCAGGAATTTGCATGATTGGCGCTGATGTGCACACAGGATCGGATGGGTTATTGGCCCTCCGGAATCACTGGGGCGAGGAGTTGAATGATGTGTGAAATGAAAAACCCAACCCAGAGCTCGCAGGGAGGTCAGAGCAGCTGCGGGTCGTCTGCGCAGGGCCTGGGGAGCGGAGATGAGTCACACAGGTGTTTGATCAAGGCTCGGAGCGGCCAGAGGACGCCTGCGCCTTCATGAGCGGCTTTATGCCTCGTCCCTGTCTCAGCACATCTCTCTTATCTCTTGACTCAGAGTTGTAACAATTAATAGTCTCTATCTCAACGTGAAGCACGAAAGTGAGAAAATCATCTGAACCACTTGAGTCAAAGGACTCCCTCTTACCTCCACTTTTAAGAGCTATCTAGAGAGGCAAAGAAAAAAAAGAAGGGATTAAGGGAGGGAGCTGAACTTTAAGAATGCTAACTTCAGTCCTTCACCTAAGTGTTATGGCCTAGGTTTACAAGCATGACTTCCTGATCACGACCAACCCATGCAAAATAAAAACACTCAACTGAACACACACCTGCACACCCTATGCATAACAATAGCATAGTTTCAGTAACATATAACACACGTGCATGATAAATGAGGCAAGTAAAACATATTGAGGTGTCTGAGCTGTTTGTAAAATGTTAAGCTCTTGGATCAGCTTGTCATAATGTGAAGTGAAAAACTCTCCAAGATTGACTGACTGATTATGGAGAGGCAGTGATGTGAGGAGGACCCATGCCTGAATTCGGTGTGACTGGCCGCTTATTTTCTGAATGAAAGTCCATCCTTTAGATCTGATGTGCAATCGTAAAGGTAGTGACTAATGTGTGCCCCTTTCAGTCTTTCCCACAAATGGAACACACACGACCGTGAAAGGTTACCCTTGGTGCGTTGGTGATCTGATTTTTAGTTTTGACAGTTACACATTTTAGGGGGTATGCACTTGGGAAAAATAAAATTCAGGCACCAACATATCGTTCCTTGAACATTATTCCTCAGGAGGAGACAGAGTCAGGAAGTGTACGCTATGATAAAACGTGAGCGTAGCACCTACCTAAGGTGACAGATTTAGGAAGCACCGAGATACAACAGTGGAAAGAGCTTAAGGGCTTTTAGGAAGAGAAGTGTCATGATTTTCTTTATGTTTTTGTAGGACTTAGCAGCATGTTTAGCATTCCTCTGAACAGTTTCCCTGTCTCTAGTCTGCGTATAGCAACAAGGTCACTGCCTGCTAACTTTGGTTCTATGTCATTTTATTCACCACTGCCATTACCATAACAGCCTCCATTTTTACAGTGTATACCAGGCACAAAGTGCTGAATTATGCACTACGTTCCTGAATCCTTAAAGCGACTCAGTAGAAGACACTGTAATAATTATTCCCATTTTGCAGACAAGGAGACTGCTACTTTTAAAATCTGCCTCCTCTTAGCAGGCTAGTCTGTCTTCTGAAATTCCCACTTCCCTATCTGTATCTCCTGTATATTAATAATACAATTAAGAATATCATAATAGGTAATATTTATTGATCACAACTATATTTCTGCTTTGACTATTTATTTGTTTTGCCACAGCAGGTCTTACTTGTGGCGTGCAGAATGTTTCATTAAGGAATGTGGTGCACCGGCTACTCTCTAGTTGTGGTACCAGAGCACACTGGCTCAGTAGTTGGCATGGAAGCTTAGTTGCCCCCAGGCATGTAGAATATTAGTTCCCCAAACAGGGAGAGAACTTGTGTTCCCTGCATTGAAGGCCAGTTCTTAACCATTGGGCCACCAGGGAAGTCCCTAGTCTCAGCTATGTTTAGGACACACATTTATGTCTTTATGCAGATTAACTTATTTAATACTCACAATAAACCTGGTAGTACATGCTAATATTATCCTTCCTTTGTAGATGATGGCTCCCCTTACAACTCAGTTGGTAAAGAATCTGCCTGCAATGCAGAAGATCCTGATTTGATCTCTGGGTCAGGAAGATCCGCTGGAGAAGGGATAGGCTACCCACTCCAGTATTCTTGGGCTTCCCTTGTGGCTCAGCTGGTAAAGAATCCACCTACAATGTGGGAGACCTGAGTTCAATCCCTGGGTTGGGAAGATCCCCTGGAGAAGAGAAAGGCTTCCCACTCCAGTACTCTGGCTTGGAGAATTCCATGGACAGCAGAGTCAATGGGGTCTGCAAAGAATCAGACACGACTGAGCGAGTTTCACTTTTATAGATGAGGAATGGATGTGGAGCGTGGTCAAACAGCTTCTCCCATGTCCCATAGCAGTGCGACAAAAGAACTTGGCTTTGAGAGCAGGCATTCTGGCCACCCAGCTTGCCAACCCTTTCTAGAGGAACAGAGTTTGTACCCGCCTTCAGTTTAGGCTGTGGGGTAGGATAGAGACTCTAAAATTCGGATAAAGTCAGTCACTCCCCACTGGACAACTTACCCGTGAGGTTTAGACAGAGTAGTTATGCTCTAGAATCTCTTTCTGTTCCACATGTCTGTCCTATACACTGAATTTCCTTGTAGGAAAGAGGCAAGGAAAAGAAAAAAAGAAGAGGGGCAAAGAAAAAGAGAAGAAAGGGATTATAGAAAGAGAAATGCAGCAGACAGTTGGATTGGTGTTAATCTCCAATTCTGCTTCAATTCTTGAATATATTGAGACTTAAAAACTTCAAAGTTTCAAAGAGCTTCTTTCCTAGGTTGACCTGAGTGTTCTGAGGAATTCTAAAGTAATGGTGAGCTCTGTCACACAAGCTCAAAAGACAAACCTGCTTAATGATCTGAACTTTTCAATTACAAAACATCTAGAAGCCAAATTATGTTCACGTTGTCCTTTAAAAACACTCCATTCTCAAACCCAGCCATCAGTTTAGTCCCATGAATATAAAAAGAAACCGACATGACTAAACCTTCTTAAATCAAATTCATAAATACAGTTCCAAAGGCATATAGATTCTCTGTAAAGTGTTTTCCAAAGTCTTCCTTGTCCAAAGTACTTAATACTTTATCCCTACAATGTTCTCTATCCTTTACTTAGGGTAAGAGGATTCAAAAATTCATAAGGAGTTTGTGTGATGAGTTGAACGTGGTACTATAGAATAATTAATATCTAATTTAAAATTTTAAGAGATTAAGGATGACAGCCTAAATTGTCTGCAGGTGCATTCTTTGCATAGTTACGGGGGAGCGACTCCACACTCCGCTTCCTGTTTGACAAAAAGGTGCTGGCTCTTCCGTTCAACCGCCACCCGTCTTTAGTAAATCAACCAGTAATAAAACACTCAGCTCCACTTCCTCAGCCCTGCTGTTTCTGTATTCCTTGAAAAAGAATATTTGATACAAGTACTGCCTTTTAAATTATTAAATATTCAAAACTATAGTGATAACCACTGATAAAAGTTATTTAAACACAAATTATAATGCTTTTAGTCTCTGGGAAGTGGTGTTATAAGCTAATAAAACAGAAAGCAACTTCTTTTGTTCAAAGCTTTAGGCAACCTGGCTATGATTTACCTTAGGCTGTTGGGAAATAGCTACTACTACAAATCTCGTCACTGTAATAACCTATGTGGGAAAAACATTTGAAATAGGTATATGTGTATATATAACTGAATCACCTTGCTGTACATCTGAAATTAATATAATATTGTAAATCAAATATGTTATTGGTGTTGTCTGGTCCATAAGTTGTGTCCTACTCTGTAGCCCCCCAGGTGCCCTGTCCATGGAATTCTCTAGGCAGGAATACTGGAGTGGGGAGCCATTCCCTTCTTCAGGGGATCTCCCCAAGCCAAGGAACCAAAGTGGGTCTCCTCTATTGGCAGGCAGATTGTTTACCTCTGAGCCACCAGGGAAAATCAATTATACTCTAATATAAAATAAAAAAAAATTAAAATCTGGTGAGTTCAATTCAATTGTTTTAAGTGTACATATAGAATACACCCACTTCCTTGTTATTGGGATGCTTCAAACGGTAAAGAATCTGCCTGCAAGGCAGGAGGCCCAGGTTTGAGCCCTGACTCAGGAAGATTCCCTGGAGAAGGAAATGACTAACCACCAGGCTCCCCTGTCCACGGAATTCTCCAGGCAAGAATACTGGAATAGGCTGTCTTTCCCTTCTCCAGGGGATATTCCCAACCCAGGGACAGAATTCGGGTCTCTTGCATTGCAAGTAGATTCTCTAGCATAGAAGCCACCTATTCATCTAATACGTATCAGAGACATGACTCCATACGTATCAGACCCTGCTTCTAGGGTCTGTTCTCTGAACTGCTAGGCTTGGCTTTTCTAGTAGCATCATGCCAGGCCTGGTAAGAATGCAGATAGCAGAAAATATGACCCTTGTAAGAATTTTCATCACTGATAGCCAAGCATAATTTAAACACATGAAAACACAGAAAAATATAATTATTAGCTCTTAATTTGCTGTGGATATGAGTTCAGTCAAAGAACACAGCAGCTATGTTCAATGAGAAAAGCTTTATTGTTCACAGTATTTCTTTTCTTTCATTTCTTGAATATGGTGATGTTTAGACAGATAGAGTTCGGAGGAAACCATCACTGACTAAGCACAGAATCTTAGACGAGATATTAAATAAAAATGGACACCTGTATAGTCTCTTAGAGTTGAAAGAAAATGCTTATGTCAACATATCATTGCTACTCACTCCATTCCTAGAGAGTAGGTGAACTAAAGATAACCATGTTGAAATTACAGAAAACTTTTTGAGGTTCATTAGTGAGGCCCAATTTGTGGAAGAGACAGGACTGAAGCTGAAGTTTCCCACTGACCAGAAATCTTGCCAATCTTGGATATTGTCATCCAAGATGATACAGTAAGCATGTCATTGGTGGTAGCAGTAGGAGATGAGAATTAGTGGGTAAAGAAAAAAAAGAAACAAATGAAATTTCTTTGATGAGAATAGAGAAATAAATGTAGATATAAGACTGTCGCCTGATAGATGTCGACAAATATATTTATGAGTTCAAATGTGATTGAGGTTTGTGGAGGATGATAGACAATACCCCACAACCAACTTTGGTGTCAAACCTGGGATAAATATGGCAAGCTATTTAATGTCTCTAGCCTTGAGTGTCTTTATCTTTAATATGAGAATACTAACACCTACATCTCCGGGGCTTTTATGATGACAATAAAGGATAAATGTGAAAATGTATGTGAGATGCACACAGATAGCTCTCCAGGAAGAGCCGTGATTGTGATTATATTTCTGAATAAAGTGAAATAGAAACTACACTTGAAGTTGTTTAACCAGGAAGTAACATAGGAAAGAAAACATCAAGACCTTGAGTCAAGGGGAAAACATATTATGACATCGTTTTGATGTAAAAAATTCTTCTCTCTTCATAATGTCCTTTATTGGTTCCCCTTTATATCTGTGCTAAAATGATCAAAAAAGGAGGCGTTAAACTGAAGTGGCTCTAATGCTTTGGTCTACATAAACAAACCCAATCCTAAGCCAAAGTCAATTTCTATAAATGTCTCAAGGTTAAGAAAACCGAACACAAACAGCCAACTAGGCTTACCTAAATAGTGCAACCTTAAGCCATAACCAATCAAGTAATTGTCTGATTTCACTTCTCTGTCTTCTCCATAAAAACCTTGCCCGCAGTCTTCCATGGGTAGAGTGCTAACAACCACTTCTGCTTCACTGCTGCAGATTGGAATCAAATAAACCTGAACAGTTTACTGGGTGTTCATTGGAAGGACTGATGCTGAAGCTGAAACTCCAGTACTTTGGCCACCTCATGAGAAGAGTTGACTCACTGGAAAAGACTCTGATGCTGGGAGGGATTGGGGGCAGGAGGAGAAGGGGACGACAGAGGGTGCAATGGCTGGATGGCATCACCGATGAGATGGACATGAGTCTGAGTGAACTCCGGGAGTTGGTGATGGACAGGGAGGCCTGGCGTGCTGCGATTCATGGGGTCACAAGGAGTCGGACACGACTGAGCGACTGAACTGAACTGAAACATTTTACTGTGCCTCAGGTTATCTTTTAACATGTGGAATACAATTCAAAATCTATATAGCCTGTCATACAAACAGGGCGTACTGTGGGGTCTGCATTCTCCTCTAGGACTGTTTCACCAGAACTTCCTCTTGCTCTTTGATCACCAGCCACAGTGAGATGCTCTGATTTCCTGATTTTCAGTTTCCAACTGCTCACCTGGTCTCAAGTGTTTCTCCTTCAGATAAAATCTCCCAGGACTTTTATTATTTTCCTTAATTAATGACAAAATGTTGTCATTTTATACTTGTTTTTATAATATGTTTCTAGTCAAGGAATAGAATTATTGATGAGGGAAGAGAGAAGCACCAATTAACATGAACGGAGCTTCTCTGAGGCTCTGAATGCTCTAGAGCAGGGGTCCCCAACCTCTGGGATCTAATGCCTGATGATCTGAGGTGGAGTTTTTGTAATAATAATAGAAGTAAAGTGCACGATAAATGCAGTGAACTTGAATCATCCAGAAACCATTTCTCCCCATCCCGGTCTGTGGAAAAACTGTCTTCCGTGAAACTAGTCCTTGGGGCCAAGAAAGGTGGGGACTGCTGCTCTAGAGGAAATAAAGGAACTATGGAGACCTGAGAGGGACGCAGACCACTTATGCAGCACTTCAGAATGGTAAAGCCAAAGACAGGGTGATGCGCCATTAACTGCCAAGCAAAGTGAAAGGCACTCAGTCTTGTCCGACTCTTTGCAACCCCATGGACTATGCAGTCCATGGAATTCTCTAGGCCAGATTACTGGAGTGGGTGGCATTTCCCTTCTCCAGGGGATCTTCCCAATCTAGGGATCGAACCCAGGTCTCCTGCATTGCAGGCTGAGCCACAAGGAAAACCCAGTGAAGGGGCAGGGAAAAAACAAAAAAGTCTCTAAGTGTAGGAGTTGGAGAGGGGGCATGAAATCCTTAGCTCTTTCAGAAACTGTCAGAGAGACAGTAAAAAGATTTATCATGTTATAACTTTGCTGGTCTGAATACTGCTACAGGTGTTCTCTAAGGTGAAATAGAAGGCTATGCGTCAAACTCTTTAAGTCTGTGCATTCAAGGTGCGCATGCATCTCTGAGTGCATGTGTGTCCTTGTTCTTTTGTGGATATTTTTGTGTTTGTGTTTTGTTTTGCCTTTTTTTCTTCCATTAGAGTAAGCGGAATGTGTGACAACAGAAACAATGTTTTGAAAGTGGTGGGAAATATGCCACTTGATGGCTGGCATTTTTTTTTTTTTTTTTGCATATCTCACTTTGGTCTTCTATCTCAGATTTCCCTCCTGAGAACATCACTAAATTGTGAAGCGTTAAAATTGTCAGAAGGTTTCTATATCCACCTAAGAATTTATCTTATAAACTAGCCCATTTGTTGGAGAAGTCAACCATAGCCTACAAAAAATAATCTAGAAAAATGCTTACTAAGTAAAATGAAAATGATGTTTTGACCCTATATCATGTGCCGTGGCATATAGCTTATTATTTATACACATGCATTGCATAGATGGCCTATTTGTGTTTGTACAAGGTGAGTGTGAAATGTACTTATGTTAATATAATACGTGCTATATATGCATATATATGATACATGTTAATAAAATAGGAAATGGTGGGGAAGCCTGGCATACTGCCGTCCATGGGGCTGCAAACAGTGGGACACGATTTAGGAACTGAACAATGAGCAACTATGTTAATATCATTCAAGAGATGTAACAAACCTGAACTTATTTATGAAACTTGAAGAAATATTTTCTCTAAAGCTAGAGAGACAGTGGTTTCCTTCATCAATTTCAGCAGCTTTGGGTTTTTTGTTTTGTTTTTTTCTTGACAAAAAGTGTAAATGCAGAAGACAAGTATCCCACTGTGCCCATGGTCTGGAGTGACCACCAAAAATAGCGAATATGTCACCAATTAACTAGCAGAAAGGAAAAGAAAAGTTGCATCTCAAAATGTCAAGAGAAAAGAAGCCTGAAATGTGGCAGCTTTTGTTAAGATCCATGAAATAAGGAGCAAGTACAATCTTGAAATTCCATCTTCTGAGGAATTCTTACTCCATCAAACATATCATTGGTTTTGGGAGATTATCAATTTAGGTGAAGATTTAGGACTTGAAAAAAAAGTTATGGCCAGGCAGACAAAGAGAAGTCTCTAGACTCTGATATTGTCCAGGTCAAGCATTTAATCATCACCTCTTTAGATAGACCCTCTTCAACCACCTATTCTAAATCATAAGCACCATTTATCCTGTTATCTCCTTCATAAGATTTGTTCTTTCTATTTTCTATTGTATTCAAATTATATTGTTTAAAGATTTGTTTAGGCTGCCTTGGTGGCTCAGAGGTTAAAGCGTCTGCCTCCAATACGGGAGACCTGGGTTCGATCCCTGGGTCGGGAAGATCCCCTAGAGAAAGAAATGGCAACCCACTCCAGTATTCTTGCCTGGAGAATCTCATGGACGGAGGAGCCTGGTGGGCTACAGTCCATGGGGTCGCAAAGAGTCGGACACGACTGAGCGACTTCACTTTTAACTTAAAGATTTGTTTATTTGGTTGTTACTCATTGCTCCCAGCACAGACATTATGAGGTCATGGACCCTTATTTACCTGTGTTCCCCTAACTTATAAAGATACTTTCATGTAGTTCACTGTAAATATTAACTTTGAGCCAGCAGTAGAAATAATAGAAGGAACAGAAAGAGAAAGGCTAAGGCATAATAACACTAATTATATCCTTAGGATTTATTTGATTTTTCTTCCTGTACTTTAAATATCTTATAATATCTGTAGCAAAATATATAGTAATTAAAACATACAAAGTCAAAAAATGCTGATTTTCATTTATGAGAGGCCTGTGTTGATTATCTTTAGAGGGAGAGTAGTCTCTTTATTTCACTTTCCATCATTCAATTATGCCATTATTTATACATTCATTACTATATTAGCATTTTTGTGTGGTTAGTGTCTGTCGTCATCTTACCAGGGGCTATAACAGACATACCATTCCTTCTAGGGAATTAGAATCTAACAGGCAAAGAGACAAGAAAACCAACATATACCTGAGCATCGTGGGACTGGAATTGTGCAGAATGATGTATGGGAGCACAATGCCTTCATCAGGGAAAGCTTAGCAGAGAAGAATGGGCTGCAGAAAGCAGGGGTTAGGGGTCGCCACAGAGGTCATTTGAATGGCAAACAGGGAAAATTAGCTAGTTGGTATGACTGGGAGGATGTATTTAGGACTGAGTCTGGAGAAACAGCACGCTCAGCTCTGTATGACGCTTCTACAGCCAAGAGTGTTACGAACTCCTGCCCATGATTATAGCTGCCCTGGTGGCTCAAGTGGTAAAGAATCCACCTGCCAATACAGGAGCCTCAGAAGATTCAGGTTGATCCCTAGATTAGGAAGATCCCTTGAAGAAGGAAAAGGCAACCCACTCCAGTATTCTTGCCTGGAAAATCCCATGGACAGAGGAGCCTGGTGGGCTAAAGTTTCTGAGGTCACACTGGAGGAGCAGGCATGATTCATATCACAGGAGAATTTTCATGCCGTGCATGTCACAGACAGGATACATTTAAAACTTCCTATGGTCCAATGAGACGGAAGCTGTAAGTACTGGCCGCAGCCATACCCATGAAGCCACATCCTACAGGAGGATCTGCTGGCTATGGGAGAACTCTGCCTCTCCCCAGGTGACACCACCTTGCGCTGGTAAGAGGACCAATGTGTCCTCATTTTTATAGATCAGAAACTCAGTTTGTTTAGCTCATCTAGAATTCTAGTTTAGGGTGGTCAGATTCACAAGAGACGGATAATATGAGATCTAAATGTAAAAGAACACTTGTATCCACTTGTAGTCCATTTTGTCCTGCATATGAAGCCTACAAACAGAACAAACGAGTTGGAAATTCCTACTGATACAGACATGAAAATAAGTTAGCATAAAATATCCATTCATCTATGGGGAAAAAAAACAAAATATAAAATTAATTATGTGCAAGATCAAAGTCATTTCAGAGGACTGAAAATAAATGCATGGGCCTTTCTCTTAGAATCACTCTTACTAACTTTCTAGATCATCCATTTTTTTTCCTAAAAGATTCTTTAATTGTAGTAAATGTAAGACTTAGAGTTCTTAACTTCCTATAAGGATATATGTTCCAAATAAAAGCTATCAGATTATAAATGTAACATATCCTTCAAAAATATTTACTAACATTTACTAAACATAAAAATGTGAAGGTGAAATTGCCTTTTCCCCAACCTCTATTGATACTTATAAGAAATCCTTGCATCTTTTGACACACATAATGTGCACATAAACTTACGTTACTTATAACTCTCTTTGCAATTCAATGATAGATTACTAACATCTAGTGGCATTGATTATTATATCTCATGTTTTGGTTACAACTATGCCCATACTTTACATATTCAAAGAATTTGATAGAAATTTAGATTATATCTACCATAATGTTTACTTTCTTTATGAATTTTATTGGACAAAATATCCTTACATATGTATGTATGTTTTTTTCTCTTACTTTTATCATAGAATAAATTCCTAAAACTAGAATTAATATGTCAAAGGTATGTACATTTTGAAAATTTGTTTAAATATGAACACTATTGCTTTCTAGAATTTAACTTTTAAGCAGAAACTGTACCACACTTTGGTCAAAATTATATTAGTGATTTTTGTCAATTTTTGTCACTCTGATAGGCAAACATATTTGTTTACATCTATATTTGATTATTAATAAGCTGAATACCAATATTACTAATTCTTTGCTTTACTTTTTTAACTGTACCCTTATATTTCTTTTCAAAATTTATACTAAGATGTTTGCTTTTGCTTATTAGTGATTTGTTGAATTCTATTAATACAACTGACACTGAGCACTGCAATGTATCAGACACTCTTTTCAGCATCTGGGGTCTAAGAGTAAATCAAACTAGTAAAACAATGACAACAAAAATAAACAGATAATTAAATAAATACTTTTTTCTCCACTGAGACTCAAACGTTTGCTAAGGATTTTGCAGGACTTCCCTGGTGGTTAAGAATCCACCTTCCAGTGCAGGGGAGGTAGGTTCAATCCCTCATCAGGGAAATAAGATCTCACATGCCACAGGGAAGCCCACAAGCCAACAGTAGAGACGCCCACTTACTGCAATGAAAGAGCCCACATGCCACAACTAAGGTCCAACACAGCCAAACAAATGCATATTCTTTTAAAAAGAAAGAAATTTAGGGGAAAGGTCTGTTTATATATATATATATATATATATATATATATTTGTTTTTAATTTTATACATTCAGTTCAGTTCAGTTCAGTTGCTCAGTCATGTCCGATTCTTTGTGACCCCATGAATTGCAGCACGCCAGGCCTCCTTGTCCATCACCATCTCCCGGAGTTCACCCAGACTCATGTCCATCGAGTCCATGATGCCATCCAGCCATCTCATCCTCCGTCGTCCCCTTCTTCTCCTGCCCCTAATCTCTTCCAGCATCAGAGTCTTTTCCAATGAGTCAACTCTTCACATGAGGTGGCCAAAGTACTGGAGCTTCAGCTTTAGCATCATTCCTTCCAAAGAAATCCCAGGACTGATCTCCTTCAGAATGGACTGGTTGGATCTCCTTGCAGTCCAAGGGACTCTCAAGAGTCTTCTCCAATATCACAGTTCAAAAGCATCAATTCTTCTGCACTCAGCTTTCTTCACAGTCCAACTCTCACATCCATATATGACCACAGGAAAAACCATAGCCTTGACTAGGCAGACTTTAATCGGCAAAATAATGTTTCTGCTTTTGAATATACTATTTAGGCTGGTCATAACTTTTCTTTCAAGGAGTGTCTTTTAATTTCAAGGGTGCAGTCACCATCTGCAGTGATATTGGAGCCCCCCAAAAATAAAGTCTGACACTGTTTCCACTGTTTCCCCATCTATTTCCCATGAAGTGATGGGACCGGATGCCATGATCTTTGTTTTCTGAATGTTGAGCCTCAAGCCAACTTTTTCGCTCTCCTCTTTCACTTTCATCAAGAGGCTGTTTAGCTCTTCACTTTCTGCTATAAGGGTGGGGTCATCTGCCTATCTGAGGTTCAGTCCAGCGTTTCTCATGATGTACTCTGCATATAAGTTAAATAAGCAGGGTGACAATATACAGCCTTGACACACTCCTTTTCCTATTTGGAACCAGTCTGTTGTTCCATGTCCAGTTCTAACTGTTGCTTCCTGACCTGCATACAGATTTCTCAAGAGGCAGGTTAGGTGGTCTGTTATTCTCATCTCTTTAAGAATTTTCTACAGTTTATTGTGATCCACACAGTCAAAGGCTTTAGCATAGTCAATAAAACAGAAATAGATGTTTTTCTGGAACTGTCTTGCTTTTTCCATGATCCAGCAGATGTTAGCAATTTGATCTCTGGTTCCTCTGCCTTTTCTAAAACCAGCTTGAATGTCAGGGAGTTCATGGTTCACATATTGCTGAAGCCTGGCTTGGAGAATTTTGAGCAGTACTTTACTAGCATGTGAAATGAGTGCAATTGTGCGGTAGTTTGAGCATTCTTTGGCATTGCCTTTCTTTGGAATTGAAATGAAAACTGACCTTTTCCAGTCCTGTGGCCACTGCTGAGTTTTCCACATTTGCTGGCATATTGAGTGCAGCACTTTCACAGCATCATCTTTCAGGGTTTGAAATAGCTCAACTGGATATTCCCTCCCCTCCACTTGCTTTGTTCATAGTGATGCTTTCTAAAGCACACTTGACTTCACATTCCAAGATGTCTGGCTCTAGATGAGTGATCACATCATCATGATTATCTGGGTCATGAAGATCTTTTTTGTACAATTCTTCTGTGTATTCTTGCCACCTTGCCGGGGTCCAGCCCCGGTGGATCCAGGGAATTCGAAGGGTGGACGGCGTTGGCGTGGAAAGACTTGTTTGTTTATTAATGTAAGATTAGATTAAGAAACTATAGTGTAGTAAGAAGATTAAGTGGAGGAAGAGGGCTGAATAGCTTGGTTTACACGGAAGGCCAATAAAATTCCAGACAAGGAATTTGCACCATCTACGTTGGGCCACCGGCGCCCGCTTGAATATCTAAGGGTGCCTCGCCTTAAGCTCCCTTTCGTGCGGGTCTTAACAGCCAGGGCAAGTAAGTAGACCTGGCGAGCCTCCGCGCCCCAGGTGGAGATTCAGCCTGAAGTTAAAGTAAAGAGCAGAGAGAAGGAAAGGGAGAGAAGAAGAAAGAGAGAGAAAGACATGGGGGGAGCCAGAGTCCCAAGAAACCAGGCCGAGAGACTAGTTCGAGAAACTGGTCCGATCCTTTATTGTTCAGAAGGCCTTTTATACTTTTGATAAAACATGGAGATCAATGGGTAACACAGAATTATGTAGCGTTCGCAGCCCAGACTCTTTCTATACATCATTTTGTATACAAAAGGTCTCAGGTGATTTACATTATCTTCTGGCCAAGAGGCTTGTTAACACTTTTTAGCTCTCTTCCTTAATGAATGTTAATTTTGTTTCCCCTGAAGTGTTTTTCTTTAATCTGCATCTCCTTAAAGCATTAAAGTTACATCTCTATAGAACAAAGGTGCAGTGGGATATAACAAAGAAGGTACTTAACTCAAAGATCTAATGTTGCTAATACCAGGTCTACTACTTGTTTTTCTATATACCAACTATATCTAAAAATAAAGGATATGAAAATTTGGCAGCAAGCATTGACTCAACAAATGAAACTTTTAATCAGTCCTATTCTAAAGATTTTGACTCTTCGGAAGCCCCTACATTCCTAGGATGTTTTAAGCTTCCTGTGCCTCCTGCGGTCAGGAGGCCTCAAACAATCACACTCGCAGAGTCCTGCAGGCAGGCTAGAAAGCCATCGGAGGGGTTTTTTGGATTGAAACACTCTTTCAAATGCAGAAGACTAAAGCCCTGAATTGACTTTTTCCAGAAAATGTCAGAAGAGTGGAAAAGCAGAGCACAAAAGCCGGCAGATTTTTGTTGGGGTACATGCTTAGGAATTTCCAGAGGGGCCCCTGAAGTCTGAGCACGCCTTGCATATGTCAGCTTCCTTCCTCATGACCTTGTCACGGGCGGGATTCCTCACACTGGCTTCCGGCACCACCTCTTCTTAATATCTTCTGCTTCTGTTAGGTCCACACCATTTCTGTCCTTTATCGAGCCCATCTTTGCATGAAATGTTCCCTTGGTATTTCTAATTTCTTTGAAGGGATCTCTAGTCTTTCCCGTTCTGTTGTTTTCCTCTATTTCTTTGCACTGATCGCTGAAGAAGGCTTTCTTATCTCTTCTTGCTATTCTTTGGAACTCTGCTTTCAGATGCTTATATCTTTCCTTTTCTCCTTTGCTTTTCGCCTCTCTTCTTTTCACAGCTATTTGTAAGGCCTCCCCAGAGAGCCATTTTGCTTTTTTTGCATTTCTTTTCCATGGGGATGGTCTTGATGCCTGTCTCCTGTACAATGTCACGAACCTCATACCATAGTTCATCAGGTACTCTATCTATCAGATCTAGGCCCTTAAATCTATTTTTCACTTCCACTGTATAATCATAAGGGATTTGATTTAGGTCATACCTGAATGGTCTAGCGGTTTTCCCTACTTTCTTCAATTTGAGTCTGAATTTGGTAATAAGGAGTTCATGATCTGAGCCACAGTCAGCTCCTGGTCTTGTTTTTGTTGACTGTATAGAGCTTCTCCATCTTTGGCTGCAAAGAATATAATCAATCTGATTTCGGTGTTGACCATCTGGTGATGTCCATTTGTAGAGTCTTTTCTTGTGTTGTTGGAAGAAGGTGTTTGCTATGACCTTAGTCTTTGCCTTGCTTCATTCTGCATTCCAAGGCCAAATTTGCCTGTTACTCCAGGTGTTTCTTGACTTCCTACTTTTGCATTCTAGTCCCCTATAATGAAAAGGACATCTTTTTTAGGTGTTAGTTCTAAAAGGTCTTGTAGGTCTTCATAAAACCGTTCAACTTCAGCTTCTTCAGCATTACTGGTTGGGGCATAGACTTGGATTACTGTGATATTGAATGGTTTGCCTTGGAGACAAACAGAGATCATTCCTTTGTTTTTGAGATTGCATCCAAGTACTGCATTTGAGATTCTTGTTGACCATGATGGCTACTCCATTTCTTCTGAGGGATTCCTGCCCGCAGTATTATATACATACATATATGTGGGCTTCCCAGGTGGCTAGTGGTAAAGAAACCACCTGCCAATGAAGGAGACTTAAGAGACGCAGGTTCGATCCCTGGATCAGGAAGATCCCCTGGAGGAGGGCATGGCAACCCACTCCAGTATCTTCCTGGAGAATCCCATAGACAGAGGAGCCTGGTGGACTACAGTCCATGGTGTTGCAAAGAGTTGGATATGACTGAAGGGATTTTTCACACTCACACAACCACCCACGCAAACATATATATATATATATATATATATATATATATATATATATATATATATATATACTTTGCCACCTGATGTGAAGAACTGACTCATTGGAAAAGACTCTGACGTTGGGAAAATTTGAAGGCAGGAGGAGAAGGGGACAACAGAGGATGAGATGGTTGGATGGCATACTGACTTGCTGGACATGAGTCTGAGTAAACTCCAGGAGTTGGTGATGGACAGGGAGGCCTGGTGTGCTGCAGTCCATGGGGCTGCAAAGAGTCAGACACGACTGAGCAACTGAACTGAATTGAACTTTATATATATATATATATATTTTTTTTTTTTTTCCCAACCTTTCCAGCTTTCCAGTGATACATTTACAAACCAATGCTTAAGCTACATGCCTGTAAAATATTTCTGATTCTAATCTGGATATGATCTCATTCTGATTATTTTTCCAAGAGAATGATCTCACTTTCTAATTCTGAGTCCTTTCGTTGAATTGACATATATGTGTGTGTGTGTGTGTGTGTGTGTGTGTGTACACAACTATAATGCAGAAGAAGAAAGATTCTCATCCCTCACAGGGTATGGCTGAGGGAAGCCTGGATACTGAAGCCAAGTTTTCCCTTGCCCAACCCTGGGTGCGCCTTTATCACCATTCAGTAAGGAGTGAGCTTTGTGCTCTGAGGAAGGAGGGGCAGCATCAGCAATATCCATAAATTGGGTGAGCCCTGAACATCATGGAATTTGCTTGTCTTTGCTGTGCCCGTTCTGTTTTCATCCAGGTTGTGAAAACAGAATCTTCTTTACAAACAAACAAACAAAATAGATAAGTGGGTCTTAGGTCTGTTATTCCATTTGGAGACGAGAAACAGAACAGCCTGCATAGACAAGGATCTTAGCTAACCCTCTCGTATGTGCATTTTCCAGGGTGACGTGATAGACGGCTTTACTGTGGTAATAGATAACCAGTTTCCATCAAGACACTCTTCAGACCTTCACCACAAATTTCATTTGAATCTTTTATGTTCATGAAGTCTCAATATTTACTCTTCCCACCCTACATTTTTATCTCATTTTTTATTGCTTCTTCCCTTGCTCTCCAACAAAATTTAAATGGAAAGTGTCAGAATATTACATCAAAAGTCATTTAGATTGTTTTTGAATGGAGAACAGATAAGCATGCAAACTCTTTAGGGCTTGGTCTAGCCTGTTCTGTCTTATGGCACGACCTCAGGAAGCAGTTCTTGGGCTTTGACAAATGTTTCTCATCCCTGTAACTCGTGGAGTCTCAACACCAAGAGGTGTGGGGTAACTGCAAACCTTAGGGATAAACACAAAGAATTCTAAGCAAGCTGGCATCACTAAGTCTGATACTTGGTTGCTGCTTCGTCCCAGCCCTTCTTGAGTGATGTGCTTCATCAGTTCAAGACCTGCGTGATTTTGTGGGGAAGAGAGTCTGAAAACGATTCACATAGCACAGTCAATGTGATTTCTTTGTGTAGATGTGAGTCATCAACTATTCACTTCAGTTCAGTTCAGTTCAATCGCTCAGTTGTGTCCGACTCTTTGCAACCCCATGAATCACAGCACGCCAGGCCTCCCTGTCCATCACCAACTCCCGGAGTTCACTCAGACTCATGTCCATCGAGTCCGTGATGCCATCCAGCCATCTCATCCTCCGTCGTCCCCTTCTTCTCCTGCCCCCAAATCCCTCCCAGCATCAAAGTCTTTTCCAATGAGTCAACTCTTTGCATGAGGTGGCCAAAGTATTGGAGTTTCAGCTTTAGCATCATTCCTTCCAAAGAAATCCCAGGGTTGATCTCCTTCAGAATGGACTGGTTGGATCTCCTTGCAGTCCCAGGGACTCTCAAGAGTCTTCCCCAACACCACATTTCAAAAGCATCAATTCTTGGGTGCTCAGCCTTCTTCACAATCCAACTCTCACATCCATACATGACCACTGGAAAAACCATAGCCTTGACTAGATGGACCTTAGTCGGCAAAGTAATGTCTCTGCTTTCAATATGCTGTCTAGGTTGGTCATAACTTTTCTTCCAAGGAGTAAGCGTCTTTTAATTTCATGGCTGCATCAACTATTCAAAAACACTAAAAAGGATTTTTCAAGGGATTGTTTTAAAAACAAGTGAAATTGAATTTGTGTTTTTTTCTTTTTTTCTGTCCAAATAAGATTAACGGACAGCCTTTTGTGCCTAATTCAAGTCCTTTTCTTTCTTCTTCTTTTTTTTAAAGGTATTTACATATATTGACTGTCTTGTCTTGATTTTCATATTTACATAGTACTTCTGGGAGGTTTAGATGTTTTGTGAATATTAAATCATTTAAAGGTCACTCATTTCAATGGTCCTAAAAGATCACTAAACTCAATGGTCCTAAGACAGAGGTAAGAATTTTTCTGAAAGTGTGTGAGAACTCAGGATCAAACCATCTACAGCATTTCTGGGAACAAATGTCTATGACTGCATGGTGTGGAGCAAAGTTTTTTTTTTTTGTTTTGTTTTTTGTTTTTTAATAACTGGATCATAGAAACAGAGATTCCCAAGATATCTTTCCTTTCTAAGAGTGCAAATAAACAGGTGTTGGGTTCAGCCATGAATGTAGCCACACTTTCTTTTTAAAAATTTGGTTTAAACTAGATCAGTTTTATGTAACTCAGTCATGTCCAACTCTCTGAGACCCCATGGACTGTAGCCTGCAAGGTTCTCCTGCCTATGGGATTTCCCGGGCAAGAATACTCGAGCAGGTTGCATTTCCTTCTCCAGGATATCTTCCCTGCCTAAGGATCAAACTCACATCTCCTGCGTTGGCAGGCGGACCCTCTACCTCTTGTGTCACCTGGGATACTACTAGAAATCTGTAGCTCTTGTGTCAGTCAAAGAACCTATCAGTGACCCCTGGCAGGTAAACCACTGGGAGCTCATGTAAAGATCCCAGTTCCTAGTAGGTCCAATCATTTGTCCCTCCCAATGCTTCATAAGCCATGTTAGCAGGGTTTCCAAGTGGCGCAGTGGTAAAGAATGTGCCTGCCATTGCAGGAGACTCAGGAGACGTGGAGTCTATCCCTGGGTTGGGAAGATCCCCTGGAGTAGGAAATGGCAATCCACTCCAGTATTCTTGCCTGGAAACCTCCATGGAAGAGGGGACTGGTGGGCTACAGTACTGGGGGTCACAAAGAACCAGACAGTACTGAGCATACATGCGCTATGCAGCCTAAGGACTGTCTCTGAGGAAGGACTCCAAATAATCACCAAATGAAAACATATCATCCTCAAATCAAGTGCTAACATTTAGCTTTGTTCCTTTGAGACCTTTCTAGTATTTTCAAAACAAAAGCATGAGCTTTCTGGATTTTGCTGCAAGGTTTTAAAGCCTTTTAAAAAAGGCTTTGACACATCAATTTCAATTTTAGGAATGTATTTCATGATAAAAATAAGAAAAGAAAAAAAAGAAAATATATATACATATGGTGTATATATATTGCACACCAAATTACTGGTGTGCATTTTACTAGTTTCTTGCATATGTTGATTATTATTATTATTATTATTTTAGAAAGTCTTATTTCACTCCTTTCTGTCCTTTATCTAATGAAATGCAGAAAAGGGAACGGTCATTATTGGTTAAAGTAAGCTTTGACTCATCTTCGGGGCTTCCCTGGTGACTCAGATACTAAAGAATCTGCCTACAATGCGGGAGACTCAGGTTCAGTTCCTGGGTCAGGAAGATCCCCTGGAGAAGGGAATGGCAACCCATGCCAGTATTCTTGCCTGGAGAATTCCATGGACAAAGGAGTCTAGTGGGCTACAGTATATGGGGTCACAAAGATTCAGATACCACTGAGCGATCAACACTTTGAGTCATCTTCAGATATAAAATCACCATTAGGGGACTTTTTTTTTTTTTTTTTCCTGGCAAATTGTAATGAGTCATTTAATAACTGAGTACATTTATTTTAGAAAATGGCGTGCATACTTTAGTGTTTTTCTCGTGCATGGAGTTAACACATTGCTATCAGCCTTAGATAATGCTTTTGTTGGAGTTTCTTTTGAATTTAAGAACATACACACATTACAGTCCAGCTGCTAGCTAACATAGGTATATTTCAGCCAGATGTTTACAGGTGGGAGTTTCCCAGGATGTTCATCTTTCAATGTCCTATAATTTGACTATAAAAATGCAGTTGTGATATCTTTATAATAATGAATGAAGGTGTTTAGAAGCATGACAAAATCACTAATTGAGATCTACTGAATCCCATTCTTTAATGAGAATTATGATTATGCATTTATATATATGTATACACACACACATAGATATATATAAATCTTGAAGGATAGCAATTTCTGTTGTTAGACTTGAATTCTTGTTTACAAAGGCCAGGTACAACCTGTAACCAGGAGAGCTAAGAGAATACTTCTGTTACAATCTCAAGTGTTTTTCTGGGAATCTCACAATATTCCTGAGGAAGATGTATGGGTCCTGCTTCAGAGCCCAGTCTTTGCATCTAAATCACTCTATGTAAAGGTTTCAGGTACCTACTTTTCATTAATTGTTTATGAAAGGCTTTGTATCTCTGCAATGTCTGTAAAACTCTGACTTTGAGTGATTATTAAAGTGATTCTATTTTGACTTTATCTTTTTTAGTGTGGGGTTAGTTTTTGCGAAAATAGAGAAGGCATCAGACCTATTAAGTCTGAGTGCAATGGTGCATTCTTTGACTGTTTTTTCTGTGACGATAGATCCTTAGTTTTTGCACAAATAAGAATGCCCTGATAATCCCTAAACAATACCATCAAACATATCCATTGCAGCAGGACAATAGAATGCTGGGAGTTTAATCTTGCTGCGGGAGTATTTTGAGAGGCTACATTTGTACCACTCTTCTGTTTACTTACTGAGTCATTTCCAATTTTGCGATCCCGTGGGCTGTCCAAAAATACTGGAGTAAATTGCCATTTCCTCCTCCAGGGTATCTTCCTAATCCAGGGATCAAACCCCATCTCCCGTGTCCCCTGCATTGCGTGCAGATTCTTTACTGCTGAGCCACACAATACTTAGGGTTCCCAGGAGGTGCAGTGGTAAAGAATTCACCTGCAGTTTAGTAGACACAGAGACATGTGTTCGATCCCTGGATTGGGAAAATTCCCTAGAGGAGGAAATGGCAACCCACTCCAGTATTCTTGCCCAGAAAATTCCATGGGCAGAGGAGCCCGGTGATCTACAGTCCATGGGGCTGCAAAGTCAGACATGGCTACGTGACTGAGCATGCACACACACTCCACAGTTGCTGCGTAGCCTGGAAATCACTCTGTTTCAGGCTAATTTTAAATTCTTTGCTATGTCATCAAGCCACAAAATTCAGTCACAATGCTTTTAAGATTCTACATCTGAGGTAATGTATTTTCTTACATTTTTAGGAAATGATTCTGAAAATGCTTTGAAAAGAGAGATTTCCAAAATAATCTGAGAACTGGGGAGGCTTGCAGAAAACTTCTAATAAATATACAGGTGAAAATGTCACTCATTTGACAGTTTTCAAAATCAGTCACTTGAGTTTGTATCCAACTTTTGTATAACAAATGAGGTATTTGATAAATGTCCCTTTCATTGGGTAAATGAATATTACATGAGAAACCATAATCCCAACTTAATGGCTTGCACAACCCAGAGATGACAATGTCCATCACCTTGTCTTCTAAAGAGACTTCCATTCCCTGTTTCTTCAAGAACCTACCCAGAAATTTTCCACAAGCTTGCTGTTGATAAACCTCTCCTGTCAGTCTCTGGATGACGAGAATTAACTTCTTGTAGACTGGTTCCCGGTCATGTGGTCTTAGTTCATTATAATTATCCTTATAGCCCAGGCTACAGCATTCCACTTAGTTTTCCAGAGTTACAATTCCCTCTCGACTATGATTAAACTGTCTTTGGGTTCATGGGCCTGGAAAATTTGAACAGTCCAATTTAATAAAAAACAATTTTCATAGCCATCTGGAAAGGGTCTGACTATTTCTAGAAGTTAAGTTTTCATGTATTAAACTTCTGAAAGAAATAATTAAATCAGCTTTCATAATAGCCCACGTGGAGAGCCTGCTCTGTCTGTTCCCTCCAGCCTGCTGCCTTGCGGATCTGTTATATTTCCTCAGTAGTTTTGGAGAGAAACAGATCATTTATAAAAATTATAATCGATGGAGGTCTGAGTGCTGAGCATTTTGGAATAGCCTCTTGGGTAAGTTAGATAGTTAGAGACTAAGAAATTAATCTTGTCTTCTTGGATTCTTTCATCAAGGCAAGATTTAAATCAATTAATTATAATTTAGGAAATTTTCAAAGCTAAAAAGCTTTCAGGATGAAAATTATATGCAGGCAATTATCAAGAAAGTTTTTATAGAAAGACAGCCTCACATAATGCTATTTTGCAGGTTCCTTAAGTTGTTTATAAACTTTTAAATTTTGTTTTGATTTTAAGTCTCAAGCACAGTGTCAAAATTGTGAAAAAGAGTTAACCATTTGTGATTAGAGGATTTAAGATTTCTAGGAGTTAGAATTCAAGAGTTTCTGGAAACCAAGTAGACAATTTTGAATCCTTTAAGACTGAGTATAGTTTAACTATTAAATAACGCTCCTGCTATCCTAGAAAATTTTGAAAAATCAAAACAAAACAAAAAACCACCATTGAGCTTAGAATGTGATTTTTGTGTAAATAATTAGTTGAGGGAGCTGGTAGTTTATATCCCCTTACATATTTGACTAGGTCTTCTATGAAAATCTGTTATACAGACAGACAAATAAAAATTGTGAAAAACTGTAGCGACTCAAATATCCCTACTGGTAAACTCATCAGATGGTCAGGCCAAGTGCGAATAATATTTGTTTAATAGTCAAACTTGATCTGCATTTTGGCTGTTCTTATTTCTGCCATTATTGGCATAAAGCTATGTACACCCCAAATATGGTACTCACTTTCTAGGTACACAGACAGATACTATTATCAAGAGAGACTGTGAGTCAAGTAACGATGTCCAGGTGAAAATACAGATGTAGACCTTTTGTACAGAACCCTTTGATGACTCTACCATGGCAGTAAGAGCAGAAAGAGTCTTCACTCAAAAAAATATGAAGCTATATAAGCAAAAAAATAGCTATTTTTATCACCCAACTCTTGAAAAATTTAGGAGAAATGAACGCATTCCATGAAGGCCAAATTTATCTTATCATTATTCTAAAGTTCTAAAGTTGGAGGTATTTGCAAAACTAAATGGTCACAGGTAGCCAATATCCACAATAATGATACTGATGGATCCAAACCACAAAGGTACATCAATAATCTTAATTTAAAGCAGTCCTATTGAAATATCTGATTGATCTGGCAAAACACTCACCATTTAAGTCATTAAGCTGGTGCCATTGATAGATAACTGTTTAAAGAGTAAATTGCCTTTCACAAAAGAAGCTAAATCTACAGTTTCATAATATTCTGAAGTAACTACTTTTTTTGTTTGTTTTTTGTATCTTTTTTTTCTTTTTGTGGCTGTCATTCCTATCAGGCTGTTTTTGCTTGCAAAGTGAAAAATGACCTTATTCTCTTCCTGCTGTTTATCATTTGCCTGAAATTATAATCCTCTGTGTGTAACTAGCACCATCTCCATAGGAATTAATTGTGATGTCACAGAAGATTATGATATTAAGTGGGAAATAGATGGCAGGAAACTGAGCTCTATTAAGAGCAAAAGTTTTGTTATTATAAAAATATCTCTTGTGCATATATCACACATTCATTCAAATTAAATACAAGTTAATAAATCGCTATGACTGTTGGGTCTCTTTACCTTAAATTTTTCAGACAATTTGAGGGTCAAACAGTGATTCATTAATTAAAGTAAGACTGGCTTTTGGCTCTTCTATCAAAAGCATAATATATACTCTTTCCATTCTATTATTAGCTGGTGTCTATCACACACTTGATTCTATTGCAAATAAAATGAAATGGCACATGCACCAGGAGTTTGTAACCTCAGTCACATACTAGAATCGCCTGGCAGGTGTGACTGATTTCTGATGCCCTAGCTCCACCCCCAGAACATCTGATTTAATTGGCCTGGGATGCACCCTGAGCATCCTGAATTTTAAAAGCTCCCAGGTGAATTCTCCTGGGCTGTGAGAGTTGAGGACGAGTGTTCTGTACTATTGTGCGCACAGCAGAAAATTGTCATGGGAAACATTTATTTCATCTCTCATGGACCCTTCAGCTAGAATTTTTAGAGAGAACCATATTTTCTAAGCATGATTTTATCATTTGAGCGTATCTCCAGATTGTATCTCAGAATTTAACTTTAAAAAGCATACCACTTTAAGGAGAAGCTAGTGGGAGAAGCTAATATTTGATTGGGGCATGGATGTAAAAATGTCTAATTAACCAGAAATATAGCAGAGCAGTAACATGTAATATGTCATGATACTCCTGAGAAATGAAGGCTTTCCCAGGAAGTGGCTTTCAACCCAACAACTGTGGCACCAGGTGGGCTTGTTTGTGAGCATTTGTAGAACACTTTCTAGGGAGTTCTGTGTGTGTGAGACGCAGAAAGTTTTAGAAGGGATGTGGGAGATAAGAGCTGGGTTCAGTCTCTCAGTCATTCTAGTTCATCTGTTCACTTCAGTGTGGACCACATGTGCTGTGCTTAGTCGCTCGGTCGTGTCTGGCTCTGTGCGGCCCCATGGGCTGTAGCCCACCAGGCTCCTCTGTCCATGGGATTCTCCAGGCAAGATTCTCCAACCCACCCCCTGGAGTGGGTTGCCATACCCTTTTCAAAGGAATCTTGCCAACCCAGGGATTGAACCCAGGTCTCCTGCGTTGTAGACAGATTCTTCACTCTCTGAGCCACCAGTGAAATCCATGAACACTGGTGTAGGTGGCCTATCTCTTCTCCGGGGGAGCTTTCAGACCTAGGATCGAACCGGGGTCTCTTGCATCGCAGGCAGATTTAAGAATATGAAAAACTCAAAAGGAGTGTAAGGAACCTTTTTTCGCACCGCCCCTCAAAAGTGAATAGAATAGAATTGCTAATCATCAGGGAAATGCAAATCAGAACCACAATGAGATATCTCTTCACACCTGTCAGAATGACTATCAGCAAAAAGAACACAAACAGCAAATGTTGACAAGGATGTGGAGAAAAGGGAACTCTCATACGCTCTAAACTGGTGCAGCTGCTGTGGAAAACAGTATGGAGGGTTCCCGAAACTAAAAATAGAACTGCAGCAATATGGCACAGCGGTGCTACCTCCAGGCATTTATCCAAAATCAAAAGCACTAATTCAAAAAGGTACATCCACCCCAATGTTCAGAGCAGCGTTATTTACAATTGCCAAGATATGGAAACAATCTCAGTGGCTTAACAACAGATGAGTGGATAAAGACATTCATACCATGGAATACTACTCAGCCATAAAAAAATTGCCATTTGCAGCAACATAGATGGTCTTGGAAGGCATTATACAAAGTGAGATAAATCTCACAGGGAAAGACAAATACTTGTTGTCACTTTATGTGGAATCTAGGAAACAAATTAAAAAAAAAAGTGAATAAAGCAAGTAAGAAGCAGAATCACAGATACAGAGAATAAACCACTGGTTGTCAGTGGTTGCACGGTGGTACCAGTGTTGGGGGGCGAGGGGGAGAATAGGGGTGGGCCAGTGGGTGAACAAACTATTGGACGTAAAACAGGCTACAAGGATGTATTATGCAACATGAGGAATATAGCCAATATTTTTGTAATAACTGTAAATGGAGTTCAACCTTTAAAACTTGGATTAAAAAACTAAGTGAATAGAGGAAACAAGCATGGCACACTCCACTAGATAATAAGCACAGGTGCATGATAAGCAGACTAGTCAAGGCCACAGGCCATATATGAATGAGGAATGTACCCCCCTGGCAGGCTGCAACGTCACAGAGACAGGGCCCACGGTCTCTGGTCCAGATCATGCTCTGCTTCACTACAGCTTGCTGGATAGGTGCAAACCCAGAAGAGACAAATAAGTACAGACAATTCAATAATCTCAGAGTTTTTAACAGGGGGAAATGCTTTCCAAACCTTTGAAAACTCTGACTAAGTCTATACCTTTCAAAAGATCCAGGCGGAGTGGGGATGTCTAGACAGCCCACTTTGGAACGTATGTGATCTATAACAGAAAATTTGATCACACTTCCTCTGGACCACATTTCCAGCTGATATTTTGAGTTGCAAGCAACATAGATCAACTGAATTAAGCTACTTAGGCAGAAATGAATTTATTCAGCAAAGGATACAGATCAAGCTTGTCTTATTAGAGTCAAATACATTTATTTCCTTAACTGTAGTAGTGGAAACTTTGTGGTTTATTGTTGTTTTAACCGATTTAAAATGCAGCCGTTCATCAGGGTACGTACATATAAATTATTATAGGCAGAGAGTTAAATTCTTCTGCACGAAAATTAAATGAGCTTTTGAATTTCTGGACACGCATCAAGACCAAAGATACAAATTGAGCCAGAACTAATAAGTGGAAAGGATGAGGATTTAAAAACCTGGAATATTTTTATTGCATGGATACATTTTGCTGTAATGTTCAGAAAAGTGACTCTGTTATTACCTACAAAATAGAATGAAAACTAGATTGCAAATAATTGTCTTTGTAAGTCGTGTTTTGGGGAAATCAAACTAAAAAAAAATATTTTTTCATCCCTGCAGGGTGCAAAATGAGATAGCTACAAAGAGTTAAGGAAAACGAGACAGAACTTAATGAAAGTATCAGAGTTGGTGGTGACTACTATAATACTCATAGAGAAGACAGTAAGAGCCTGCCTGCAGTGCAGGAGACCTGGGTTTGATCCCTGTGTCAGGAAGATCTTCTGGAGAAGGAAACGGCAACCCACTCCAGTGTTCTTGCCTGGAGAACCCCATGGCCATGGGATGGCAAAGAGTCTGACACCCCTGAGCGACTTCACTTTCTCCTTCACATTCAGTTGTCTGGATGAGATAATAGATAGTCGGTAAAGCACTTGCCACAATGCTTTGGATATAGACAGCACACAATAAATAATTATCATCACTGTTGTTGTATTATTATTAGTCCTAAATAGATGTTTATTTTGTTATAAATGATTTCCCACATTATGGAGATTCATTTGAAAGGATATGATATTCCAATTTAATTAACAGTAAGTTATGGTATGATTTAATATTCTGGAATACCCTGGACTAATTGGAGCTATATTTAGTACCTAAGAATGTTTGTTTCCAAAAGTATTGAAATAGATTCTACTGATTCATTTTCTTCAAGCTGCTACTTATCTCTATTTGCCAAGAAAAATAAAGTTCGATTTTCATTGACCTTGGTGCTGTGCTCGCTAATAGCAAACCAAATCATGCAGAAGAAATTTTATGTAGAAATCTAGATTTCTGAAGCCACCTGCTCTATTTTCCAAATTCAATGTTTTTCCTCAAAAGGAGTGAAAAAGTCAAGTAAGTGAGAGAGCTAGATACTTCAATGTGGATGAGTTAATTGCTTCAACTTATTCTCTGGGAGAAATATCTCTGGCAGGGTGCACCATTACTCTTTACATCTTCTGCAGATTTCCTTTTATTAAACAACTTTCATAATCCTACTTTTTTGATATATTGAAACAATAAAGGTAAATCTATATCGACTACAAACACAAATGGCTTCCAAATCTAATCTAAAGAATGTATATTTTTTGCCTTCCTAATAACAGTAGAAAAAACTAGTGATCAGATTTCCTATTAGTGAAAATAAGCACTTTAATAAACTGTTCAGTATCTCTCAGGTATTGTAAATGGCAGCTGCTATTAGAACTGGTCTCAATAATGTAATAGATAACTATATAAACCCACATACCTTAATGAGGCATAAATTAAACAGTCTTTGGATGACTTCAACATGTAAATGCAGCTTTTTGAAAAATGTTTTAATTTTTTCATTTGATGACCTTGCCAATTTTCTACATTGGAGGACAGTAAACTTTATCCCTTCTGACCTTTATAAGATACAAAGTAACCAACAAAATTCTCCAGTTTAATTTTACTGATACTCAGGCAAAATCTCTTGGAACCAAGTTCTTACGAGAGCATCTTACGACATGCAAGTGAAGCAACATTCATAATTCAGCTTCTATAATCTTTTATTTTTTTCCTTCTGTTTTTATAGAAAAAGCAAGTTTAAAAAAGATATATTTGCATGTGTATATACATATGCGCATGTGAGTGTGTGTTTGTCTCTGTGTTCAATGTTAAGCTACCTACATTCAAAGTATCCTGATTAAGGCAGAGTTGGTAAATATTTGAAACATAAATGAAACAAATCAGAAAATTATCAATAATAATTTAAATGATGTTTAACATCCTTGTTCTAATAATTATCTACTATTTTATTGTAGCATTTATTTTATTACTAATATCCATTTCTTCTATAGGTGATTAGAATATGTATGTATTTATATATTATACCCATAGGAAAATCCTAAAATTTTAGCTGCTCGAAAGTCAGATTTTTATCATGAGAAATGTCTTGGGCATAACCCCAAATTTCTATACCTGTATGAATAACACAAAGGTCTTTCAAGAAAAAAGATTTATCATCTAACAGTTATTATAAGGAAACAAGTTCAGATAACTGGCTTCTTTAAAATAAGCATCCCAGATTTTGACCAACAAATTCTCAAATATTAGGTTGTAAAATACAAAACATTTTCTTTAATAAATGCAACTGTTAGTTATGTGCTCTATTGCCAAGTAATCTAAACTTGTATTATTAAAAATGAGTCGGAGCTCATTAAACTATTGAGACAGATAAAAGGGAAACGCTTCAATATAACTGAACGCTGCACTATCTATACTGTTGTCAAAGATAACATCTCTTAGTGTTACTTTACCAAGGGAAAGTCTAAAAGGGGATTTTCCTTCAGCCTATCAGAAATTTGTTAGGTAAATGTTGACTTTGTTTTGGTTTGCTATATTTTGATCTATGCGATACATGGGGTCGCAAAGAGTCGGACACGACTGAGCGACTGAACTGAACTGACTCTGTTCAATGGGTTTATCAGCGCTTTCACAACCCCTAATAATCTCTTTCTTTTCTCTCTACATACGCAGACACATAAAGCTAGAGACCCTTTGGTCATAGTAATTTAACATGAATATGAATTTTATGGTAAACAATAATATATCTCATATACACCTTCATAACTATGTAGAAATTGCAAAATGCAAGTTTTTAATTTGCAAAGTTGGAAGTGGAGCATTTTTCATAATTGTTCTTAAGAACCTCTGGTTATTAATTTCAGCGACATGACTTTTGCCTATACTGTGACTGGGAGACTTGTGTAACTGTTCCATCTTTCCTGCTGACCCCACTTAACCTTCCCAAAATAGCCTACTTGATTTAAGATGATGATTTTCTCAGAGCAAAAAGTCAGCTTTGATCTCATATATTGGGTTATTCTCAGTAATTTTGTAGTTCAAACTATGTCTTAGTTTTAAACGCACATTTTTATTCATGAACATAAAACATAGCAGCAGGTCAACAGTAGTATCCTATTTAATTACATTGCTTTCTAAGAGAGAAAGGGAAGGAAAGAGAAAGAGAGGAATCCGATAAAACGTGAAATTCACCCGCTGCATCGTTTATCTCCCATTAACGCTGGGATTTTCTGTGGTCACCACTCCCAGTTGTCTGTAGTCCCACAGACCACTCCGTGAGCCTGACCAAATGATAAAGCTTTTGGGTCTTGGAGTCTTTCTCTGAAAAGCCTGTGTCTTACCAGGTGGTCCTCTGCAGTGCCAAACTCCTCTGAGCTGACTATAGAAGTAAGAGCAGAAAATTCCAAGGCTATGGTCTTTCTACCTTGCCAGCAAGTTTTTCAGTTCCAGGGGTCAAATTACTTTTCAGTTCTGCTAAATCTATTAGCTTTATGGGTGTCTTGCCTGATGGGGTGCTGAATGTTCTGCCTTTGGCATTCCAGGAACAGAGCAGGAAATTAGCTTCTGCCTTTGCTGAATTCCACCTCTGTGCAGCGGGAAAGCCCTGGCTCACACAGAGGCAAAATTGATATCTAATTTAGACTATGATATAGTCCTAAACTCCCTGTGATGCCTCCCATTTCCATTATTTTCCCCTCGGATGAACTGACATCAGTTTCATTTTTAGAATGAAAAGCAAAGAACATATTCGGTTTAGGCTGTCACACCACAGAGACAAGAATATAATTCAGAATTATCTACTTTTAAAATAAGCCTTGGAATTGACAGTGCAGTATTGTATGCTACATAATACGAGCTTTTTATGTAGCATTAATATATACTATCTCACAACCTTGACAATTCACACTGACATTTTGCATTAACATTGCAGTTAACTATTTGATGATACCACACTCCTAGAATAAGAGAGCATTTCAGACACTGTTTTTTCCCCCCCTGCAGTTCTTATATTAATACAAAAAATAATAATTTGCTCACCATGTCATTTATTATATTCCGGTTTCTTTCACTGAGGACTCAAGTGCATGGTTTTATGAAGCTCGATATTTGGTTAACAAGCACTGCTAAATAGATTTACTTTTCTCTTAGACAAACAAATTACAGCATGGGCATATTTATCAATCAACTAAGTATTCTGGCAAAGCTTTTCTGTGAATTTGTCTAAGCTCTAAGTTTTTCTGAGCCTTACCTTGAATCAGAAGTTTGCTTTTGATTCACTGTGACAGGAGGAATTTTTTATAAATTTGCTATTTTGACTATAAAATCATATTTACTTATACCACATGATTCAAAAGAAATGATAGGCAAGTCAATCAGCAACTTCAGGCCATCATTGTTTGACTTGATATAAGATGATGATATTTCTCAAAGCAAAATGCCAATTTGGATCTCATTTATTGGGTTATTGGAGGAGATTTATGTTTCAACAAAAGTTTGAATTCTAAACAAAAAATTATAATTGCACACATAGCATGTAGCAGCAGAAGATAAATGGTAGTACTGTATTCAACGACACATTTCCTAAGAGAGAAATGGAGACAGAGAGAAAGGAACTGACAAACTACGGAAATGTTTTGAGAAAGCAGAAACGCTCATGGAAACCAACACACAGAGTATATAACATTAATTCCCTAAAGCAGTCATACTTTCATTAGACACAGGTTTGCTGCTTCAAAACAAGCTACTCACTACTTTTACTCTTCTTTCAATTGACCATGAATTATTTCGCAATTGTTTCCAGTTGAAAAAAAAAGAAAGAAAGAAAAATTCCATTTCATTTTTATGGCAGAGAACATTGGTCTCCGAAGTCCTTTCCAATTTTGGCTTTAAAACAATTCTTGTTTGCTCAGACAGCTGAAGTTCAAAATTGGCCTTTTTGGCAGGCATTTTGTCTTTGAAAAATTCTTGAAGATTTTCACTGCAGGATGTGGAATGGGTGTTCATCCACGTCCAGTAATGCATGGCTACCAGATAATCACGACGTCCTCTCAGTGTGTGTGCCAACACGTCTCATTAAGGACCTGAACTTTCAGCAACATCATGGTGCAAGCATTACATTTTTAGACTCAGCCCACATATACTGCAGGTGGGCCATAGAGGAAGCTTTCATTGGACAGTCCCAAGGAGGAGAACCAGAGAGCAAAATTCTCAGAATGTAACATTACAGAGATTATCAACATCATAGTTTGTTTTAAAATATCACTACTGAAGAAAGGGTGAGAGAGAAATGAAGAAGATGAAGGGAGAGAGAACATGGCAAAGAAGAAGGTGGGGGAAGAGACAGATGAAGAGGAGATCAAGAAGAAAGAAGAAAAAGGAATAAAATGAAGAGAAAAATGGAAGCTTGGTTCTCTTCATGACACAATTAAGATCCTCTGATAATGATTCTTAACATGTCTTTGATCAGGTCACAGACTTTTTCTTTCACTCTGAAAATACTGAATGCACTTTTCAGAAAATGAATATTTCTTTCTGTAAAAGCATTGCATCAAATTTCTTTCTTGTAGAACTTCCTAAACTGATATACTTTACCTTTAAGAATAATAATTAAAAACACTGGAATAGCATCATGTTCATGATCTTCTTGCGGTAGAAGATGTATCTGCCATGTTCATACCCCTGCTCCACCCTGGAGGCTTCAGACGCTCTCTGCTTAACCAACTGAAGGGTGCACACCTGCGGAAGACAGAAGCAGCAATTTGGTTTGCTCTTCAATTTCACAATACTTTTATTTTTAGTTTATTTAAAAATATAAATTTATTTATTTTGGTCAGAGGTTAATTACTTTACAATATTGTATTGGTTTTGCCAGACATCAACAAGTGTCCGCCACAGGTATACACGTGTTCCCCATCCTGAACCCCCCTCCCTCCTCCCTCCCTGTATCATCCCTCTGGGTCGTCTCAGTGCACCAGCCCCAAGCATCCAGTATCCTGCATTGAACCTGGACTGGCGATTCGTTTCATATATGATATTATACATGTTTCAATGCCATTCTCCCAAATCATCCCACCCTCTCCCTTTCCCATAGAGTCCAAAAGACTGTTCTATACATCTGTGCACAATGCTTTTAAAATCCTTAATGCATCATGATAGATCTTCTGCTGTTTCACTGTTACTATCACTCAAGGTTACCTGAGATTACCAAGTCCACCTCTTCCTGCCTTGGGATTCATCACTGAAGACATCAACCTTAGTCTCCAAAATATTTTGCTTTCATTCTCCCTCAGTAATTATTCCAAATTTAAATATGTCATCACAGGATTATATTTGGTTAATGGGAGACAAGTGCATTCAGTATTTTGCAAGATGAAGTAAGGATTCACTGTAATTGAAATAAATGATATTCTGATAAAATGAGTTTTACATATCTTATTGAATAATGCACATCTGATCTTAAAGGGTCATGTACTTTTTTTTTTTTTGTAATCCTCAAGTTTTTACTTAATATGTCTTGAGGAATTTGGTCATCTCAGACAAAAATTCAGTTAGGTTTTAAAAGAATCAGGTTCAGTTACCCTTAACTCAAGAGTTCTTTGAATTTAGAACATTCCAACACTCTGAATGTTTATATGCAAAATGCCAGGAAAAGCAGGCAGGCCACTAAGTTTAAGTCATATCCATTAATCATTAGTGGAGTTTATACAAAAATAATATATGTCCTTTCTTTGTTCTTTGATGAAGCTTAGTGCTATACCTTTCTTTTGTGAAGTAAGGAAAGGCTATCCGGAACATACATGTTCTCATTCAGCTTTAGAGAAAGACTACGTGAAAATTCAGAATCTCACAATTGAGGTTTTCAAAATTGACTCCTGGCTACTACCTCTGTTGAGTACTACTTGCAAAGGCTTTATATACCTACCAGATTTCCTTTCTGAAGACTGATATTTTTGTTTCTTGTTCTTAAGTTACTTGTTCCTAAGTTATACACAACTCTTTTGTGACCCCAGGGACTGTAGCCTGCTATGCTCTGCTGTCCATGGGGTTTCCCAGGCAAGAATACTAATTGCTGTTCAATCACTCAGTCATGTCTGACTCTTTGTGTCCCCATGGATTGCAGCACGCCCGGCTTCCCTGCCCTTCACTACTGCCTGAATCTTGCTCAAATTTATGTCTATTGAGTCGGTGATATCATCCAACCAACATGCCCTTTGTCGTCCACTTCTCCTTCTACCTTCAATCTTTCCCAGCATCAGGGTCTTTTCCAATGAGTCAGTTCTTTGCATCAGGTAGCCAAAGTATAAGAGTTTCAGCTTCAGCATCAATCCTTCAAATGGATATTCAGGACTGATTTCCTTTAGGATGGCCTGGTTAGATCTCCTTGCAGTCCAAGGGACTATCAAGTAATTCTCCAACATCACAGTTCAAAAGCATCAATTCTTCCACACTCAGCCTTCTTTGTGGTCCAGCTCTCACATCCCTACATGACTAATGGAAAAACCATAGCTTTGACTAGACAGACATTTGTGGGCAAAGTAATGTCTCTGTTATTTAATACACTGCCTAGGTATGTAATAGGTTTTCTTCAAAGGAACAACCATCTTTTAATTTCATGGCTGCAGTCACATTCTGAAAACAGTTTAGAGCCCAAGAAAATAAAGTATGTCACTGTTTCTACTGTTTCCCCATCTATTTGCTATGAAGTTATAGGACTAATTTTTTTTTTTTTTAGTTTTAACCCAGTTTTTTTTTTTTTTTAACTCTCCTTTTTCATTTTCATCAAGTGGCTCTTTATTTCTTCGCTTTCTGCCAAAAGAGTGGCATCATCTGCATATCTGAGATTACTGATATTTCTCCTGGCAATCTTGATTCCAGTACATGCTTCATCCAGACTGGCATTTCACATGATGTTCTCTACATGTAAGTTAAATAAGAAAGGTGAGAAGATACAGCCTTGACATACTTCTTTCCCAATTTTGAACTTGTCTGTTGCACAATGTCCAGTTCTAACTGTTGCTTCTTGACCTGCAGAGGGATTTCACAGGAGGCAGTAAGATGGTATGGTATTCCCATCTCTTGAACAATTTCCCACAGTTTGTTGTGATCCACACCCTCAAAAGCTTTAGCATAGTCAATGAAGTAGAAGTAGGTGTTTTTCTGGGATTCTCATACTTTTTCTGTGATCCAACAGATGTTGGCAATTTGATCTCTGATTTCTCTGCCTTTTCTAAATCCAATTTGATCATCTGTAAGTTCTTTGTTCACATACTGCTGAAGCCTGCTACTGCTGCTGCCGCCAAGTTGCTTCGGTCATGTCCGATTCTGTGCGACGCCATAGACAGCAGCCACGAGGCTCCCCCATCCCTGGGATTCTCCAGGCAAGAACACTGCTGAAGCCTAGCTTGGAGAATTCTAAGCATTACATTGCTAGTATGTGAAATGAGTGCAATTGTGTGGTTGTTTCAGCATTCTTTGGCATTGCCCTTCTTTGGGATTGTAATACTGAAGTGAGTTGCCATTTCCTTCTCCAGGGGTCTTCCTGACCCAGGGATGGAACCTGTGTCTCCTGCATTGTAGGTGAATTCTTTACCTCTGCTCCACTGGGGGAGCCCATCTAAGAAGACTTTCTTTCTAGAAGCCCATCTAATAAGCCCATCTTAGAAGACTGACTGTCTCAATACAAACCCAAGACTCTTAACCAGGCAGACAAGGCTTTCCCTGTCCTGGCTCTGCATGCCTTTTCATCAATCTCTTCTCTTCTTCAGTCCCCACCCACGACCCCCGCCCTCCCCTGCTCTCTGCAGAAACCAAGTGCTTAAGAGTCTTCACATACCATGTAATTTTACAGATCTATTCCTTTAATTTCATCTTTCTTTGTATGGGTAGGATATATTGTATCTTTGTTTGTTTTTTTTACCTGCTTTTATGCATATTTTTTTCAATTTATTTTTTAATTGAAAAAAGATTGTTTTAAAATACTGTATGGGTCTGAATGGATAAAGTAGTAAATATATACAAGACATACTGTATGTTTATATAAGCAAATCTGTCCATCAGATTAATGTGAATGTGCAATTCTAGTGAAGACAGTGTTACATCCAGTTCAAAAGATATTTACTGAAATCTATGCATATCTCTGTTTCCAAGGCAAACCATTCAATATCACAGTAATCCAAGTCTATGCCCCAACCAGTAACGCTGGAGAAGCTGAAGTTGAATGGTTCTATGAAGACCTACAAGACCTTTTAGAACTAACACCCAAAAAAGATGTCCTTTTCATTATAGGGGACTGGAATGCAAAAGTAGGAAGTCAAGAAACACCTGGAGTAATAGGCAAATTTGGCCTTAGAATACAGAATGAAGCAAGGCAAAGGCTAATAGAGTTTTGCCAAGAGAAAGCACTGATCATAGCAAACACCCTCTTCCAACAACACAAGAGAAGATTCTATACATGGACATCACCAGATGGTCAACACTGAAATCAGATTGATTCTATTCTTTGCAGCCAAAGATGGAGAAGCTCTATACAGTCATCAAAAGAAAGACCAGGAGCTGACTGTGGCTCAGATCATGAACTCCTTATTGCCAAATTCAGACTTAAATTGAAGAAAGTAGGGGAAACCACTAGACAATTCAGGTATGACCTAAATCAAATCCCTTATGATTGAAGTGGAAGTGAGAAATGGATTTAAGGGACTAGATCTGATAGATAGAGTGCCTGATGAACTATGGACTGAGGTTCATGACATTGTACAGGAGACAGGGATCAAGACCATCCCCATGGAAAAGTAATGCAAAAAGCAAAATGGCTGTCTGGTGAGGCCTTACAAATAGTTGTGAAAAGAAGAGAAGTGAAAAGCAAAGGAGAAAAGGAAAGATACAAGCATCTGAAAGCAGAGTTCCAAAGAATAGCAAGAAGAGATAAGAAAGCCTTCTTCAGCGATCAGTGCAAGGAAATAGAGGAAAACAACAGAATGGGAAAAACCAGAGATCTGTTGAAGAAAACAACAGATACCAAGGGAATATTTCATGCAAAGATGGGCTTGATAAAGGACAGAAATGTATGGACCTAACAGAAGCAGAAGATATTAAGAAGAGGTAGGAAGAATACATAGAAGAACTGTACAAAAATATTCATGACCCAGATAATCACGATGGTATGATCGTGATTATAGAGCCAGACATCATGGAATATGAAGTCAAGTGGGCCTTAGAAAGCATCACCACGAACAAAGCTAGTGAAGGTGATGGAATTCCAGTAGAGCTATTTTAAATCCTGAAAGAAGATGCTATGAAAGTGCTACACTCAATATGCCAGCAAGTTTGGAAAACTCAGCAGTGGCCACAGGACTGGAAAAGGTCAGTTTTCATTCCAATCCCAAAGGAAGGCAAGGCCAAAGAATGCTCAGACTACTGAACAATTGCACTCATCTCACATGCTAGTAAAGTAATGCTCAAAATTCTCCAAGCCAGGCTTCAGCAATATGTGAACCGTGAACTCCCTGATGTTCAAGCTGGTTTTAGAAAAGGCAGAGGAACCAGAGATCAAATTGCCAATATCTGCTGGATCATCGAAAAATCAAGAGAGTTCCAAAAAACATCTATTTCTGCTTTATTGACTATGCCAAAGCCTTTGGCTGTGTGGATCACAATAAACTGTGGAAAATTCTGAAAGAGATGAGAATAACAGACCACTTGACATGCCTCTTGATAAGTCTGTATGCAGGTCAGGAGGCAACAGTTAGAACTGGACATGGAACAACAGACTGGTTCCAAAAAAGAGGAGTAGGTCAAGGCTGTATATTGTCACCCTGCTTATTTAACTTATATGCAGAGTACATCATGAAAAATGCTGCGCTGGAAGAAGCACAAGCTGGAATCAAGATGGCTGAGAGACATATCAATAACCTCAGATATGCAGATGACAACACCCTTATGACAGAAAGTGAAGAGGAACTAAAAAGCCTCTTGAGGAAAGTGAAAGAGGAGAGTGAAAAAGTTGGCTTAAAGCTCAACATTCAGAAAACTAAGATCATGGCATGTGGTCCCATCACTTCATGGGAAATAGACGGGGAAACAGTGGAAACAGTGTCAGACTTTATTTTTGGGGGCTCCAAAATCACTGCAGATGGCAATTGCAGCCATGAAATTAAAAGATGCTTACTCCTTGGAAGAAAAGTTATGACCAATCTAAACAGCATATTAAAAAAACAGAGCCTTTACTTTGCCAACAAAGGTGCATCTACTCAAGGCTATGGCTTTTCCAGTGGTCATGTATGGATTTGAGAGTTGGACTGTGAAGATAGCTGAACGCCTAAGAATTGATGCTTTTGAACTGTGGTGTTGGAGAAGACTCTTGAGAGTCCCTTGTATTGCAAGGAGATCCAACCAGTCCATTCTAAAGGAGATCAGCCCTGGATGTTCTTTGGAAGGAATGATGCTAAAGCTGAAACTGCAGTACTCTGGCCACCTCATGCGAAGAGTTGACTCACTGGAAAAGACTCTGATGCTGGGAGGGTTGGGGGCAGGAGGAAAAAGGGATGGCAGAGGATGAGATGGCTGGATGGCATCACCGACTCGATGGACGTGAGTTTGAGTGAACTCCAGGAGTTGGTGATGGACAGGGAGGCCTGGCGTGCTACAGTTATGGGGTCACAAAGAGTTGGACATGACTGAGCAACTGAACTGAGCTGAACTGAACTGATGCGTAGTGAAAGTATATTCACATTTGTCTTTAAGCTGTCTATGTTTGGGGCATATTTTAATCCCCTCCTAAACTTTACAATAGTTCCCAGCCCCAAACTATTACACATCAGAATGGTCAGCCCCTGAAATTAACAACTGCTGAATTCTCTCCCTACAGCACATTACTCAAAGTTAAATTTTAAAGGACAAAGAATTCATCAGCTCTGCCCACGCAGCACTTGGACACCACATCTTAATTGCTGTCTCAAAGACTGGAGTGATAGTGGCACCCTTTTTTTCCTAAATGCTCAAGTGCTTGATCTACAATATTTGCCTGCTGTCATTGACTCTCAACTGCAGAGAAACTGGAAATGATTGCTTTTCTCTGTTAATACACAGGGTAGAGCTGATAAGGGTTGGGAGGAATGGAATGGCCTGATCTTTAGAGAAGGGTTGATGGTTTTTATTTCCTCACTACAGTTTAAATTTTTCTTTCTTTCAATCCTAAATAAGTTTTATTTTTTAGGCAAAAATTTAAATAGTTGGAAATATTTTAAATAGATATATAGATAGATAAATCATAGATAAGTAGATCAAGAAATAGAGTATATCGGAATCATTGAAGGAAAATACATTGTAGTTGTGTTATTAATGGCAGCCTTATTTAAAAGCAGTTATGGTTGAGGGCCACACAACTTGCAGAGATGACCACTCTTCTGAGAAGTGTGAAGAGCAATCTTGCATGCATACATTAATAAGAATGGAAAGACACAAATGCATTTTCCCCTTGCCTGAGGATACCAATTGATCTACAAATGCAATGCGCAAGTGATAGAAGTTATAATGATAGGCTATAAAGATGAGCTAAAAAAAATCTTATGAATCATTCGAGATGATCCAATATTCTTTCTCATTTGACCCACCACAGCATCATGTGACAGCTTGAGTGCTATACAAAATGAAAATGGAATTGGCTGAACACTACTTTTGGGCTTCTCAGGTTCTCAATTGGTAAAGAATCTGCCTGCAATGTGGAAGACCTGGGTTCGATCCCTGTGTTTGGAAGATCCCCTGGAGAAGGGGATGGCAACCCACTCCATTATTCTTGCCTGGAGAATTTCATGGACAGAGGAGCCTGTTGGGCTACAGTCCATGGGTGTCTCAACGAGGCAGACATGACTGAATGACTAATACCTTCACTTTTTCAAACATCATTTTAACCACCTTCCACACACCACCAAGGTCCTGGTCCTGTCTTAAAGGAAACACCTGTCATCAGTTTGATGTATCCCCCTTCAGATAGTCTATGCATTTTCATATATATGTGCGCACCTTCATGAAATAATATTATTCTCCAACTTTTCATTTAAGTAGTTTTTCAGTATAAGCATGAAACCATCCCCTTACTACAGGCATACTTCAGAGATATTTATGGTGCTTTTGTTTCAGACCACCACACTTAAAGGAATATCTCAATAAAGTAAATATTGCAATAAAGCAAGTCATATATATATATATATGTATTTTGATTTCCCAATGCATATAGAAGTATGTGACTATCCTACACTGTAGTCTATTAAGCAATAGACTTATGCAATAAGTCTATTGTGCAATGGTCAATGTGCAATAGCATGATGTCTAAAAAATTATGTATATACCTTAATTTTAAAAAGTTCATTGCTAAAATGCTATTATCTGAGCCTTCAGTGAGTCCTAGAAGTAACTCGTCAACTCACCCTAAAACATATAATAGTGAAAAAATTTGAAATATTGCAAGCACTACCAAATGCAGCCCATACACGAAAAGGGAACAAATACATCAGAAACCACGGCCCTAGTAGACTTGTCACAGACTTTCAGCTGCAAAAAGCACAGTGTCTGTGAAGCGGGATACAACAAGCTGCAACGAACACGGTACGCTTGTATGTAACCAGTACCGCGTGGTCTATCTCATTCTTTCAAACCGCCATCTAGAATACTGTCTACATACGTGTGAAACTGGTGATTCAAAAGTTGAATACATGGCTAATTAGGCCATTGGAATTTTCAATATTATTATTTATTTGTGAAGATTCTTCCCAATCTCCTCCACCACTTCACATTGATTGAATGAATTTACCTCTACTGACAGGTGCACCTAAGCCCTCCAACTTGAAATGTAGTATTTTGTTGTTCAGATTTGCATTTAGCTAGATAGGACTAACGGAGAAGGCAATGGCACCCCACTCCAGTACTCTTGCCTGGAAAATCCCATGGGTGGAGGAGCCTGGTGGGCTGCAGTCCATGTGGTCTCTAGGAGTCAGACACGACTGAGCGACTTCACTTTCACTTTTCACTTTCATGCATTGGAGAAGGAAATGGCAACCCATTCCAGTGTTCTTGCCTGGAAAATCCCGGGGACCGGGGAGCCTGGTGGGCTGCCGTCTCTGGGGTCGCACAGAGTCAGACACGACTGAAGCGACTTAGCAGCAGCAGCAGACAGGACTAAGTCAGTTCAGTTCAGTTCAGTTCAGTTCAGTTCAGTCGCTCAGTCGTGTCCGACTCTTTGAGACCCCATGAATCGAAGCACGCCAGGCCTCCCTGTCCATCACCAACTCCCGGAGTTCACTCAGACTTACATCCATAGAGTCCGTGATGCCATCCAGCCATCTCATCCTCTGTCGTCCCCTTCTCCTCCTGCCCCCAAACCCTCCGAGCATCAGCCTTTTCCAATGAGTCAACTCTTTGCACGAGGTGGCCAAAGTACTGGAGTTTCAGCTTTAGCATCATCCCTTCCAAAGAAATCCCAGGGTTGATCTCCTTCAGAATGGACTGGTTGGATCTCCTTGCAGTCCAAGGGACTCTCAAGAGTCTTCTCCAACACCAAGTTCAAAAGCATCAATTCTTAGGTGCTCAGCTTTCTTCACAGTCCAACTCTCACATCCATAAATGACCACAGGAAAATACATACATGACCTTGACTAGACGGACCTTAGTCGGCAAAGTAATGTCTCTGCTTTTGAATATACTATCTGGGTTGGTCATAACTTTTCTTCCAAGGAGTAAGCGTCTTTTAATTTCATGGCTGCAGTCACCATCTGCAGTGATTTTGGAGTCCAAAAATATAGTCTGACACTGTTTCTACTGTTTCCCCAACCATTTCCCATGAAGTGATAGGACCAGATGCCATGATCTTCATTTTCTGAATGTTGAGCTTTAAGCCAACTTTTTTGCTCTCCTCTTTCACTTTCTTCAAGAGGCTCTTTAGTTCTTCTTTGCTTTCTGCCATAAGGGTCGTACTAAAGTTCTAGGGAGTACTAAAGTTTTCTTACATTCTCAGTCATTTTCACATCCTTTTCTGAAAATTATCTGTTATAGGGATTATCCATTTTTTGTTGACTTGCTTGTATTTTATTGATTCTGAGGGATGCCCTTTTGTATCACAGAGAGCAATTGTTAGGACTTTTCACATTATAACAGTATCTTCCTAGTACACTTCTTATTTTTACTCTGGTTGTCTTTTTTCCTATAGAAGTTTAAAAAGTTCAGTTTGGTGAATTTATGCCTTCTTTAATTTGTGATGTTTACTTTATGTTCTCTGTACAAAGATGTTTTCGCCAAAAGTCATAAACATATTTTCTTGTATTTCCTTCCAGTGTATTTATCATTTTGCTATTTGTGATTTTTTTAAAAATTCTATCTAGGATTTGAATAAATGGAAGAAGTATATGCTTTTATTATTTTCATGTTAACATAAGCTTTCTTGGCAGTATTATTGAACTGCTTACTTACCAGTTTGAAAAACTCTTTGAAAGTGAAAGCGTTAGTTGTTCAGTCATGTCAGACTCTTTGAAACCCCATGGACTGCAGCCAGGCTTCTCTGTCCATAGGATGAAATACTCTTTACCCATTGGCTAAATCCTATACATACGGGTTTGTTTCTTGACTGTATGTTCTGGTCAATTAATCTCTTTGTCCATTTCTGCACAATATCATAGTGACTGAAATTATATAATGAGTATTTTGGAATGTGAAAAGATAATTTCTTTCCTTCTGTCTCTGATGCTCTGTTTCTCTTGTAACCTCATAATCATCTTGTCTACTATAGCATAGTAAAACCTCATGAGTAGTTTTGAATTATTTTATCAGATTCTATGAATAATATCTGGGAATTGACTGATGACCACAATGTAATACCTTTATTCTGTTTTATCCCCTTCATGACCACAGTTTTATTCCACTAATTCAATTTAAAAAAGAAATCCTTCAGTTAAATTATACACACACAAAAAAACTACATTTGTAATTATTCCTGGGTACTTAATAGTCTCGACAGTTGGTAAAAGAGGGCTTTATTTTTCTTGTGACTTTTTTGTTGTTGGAAGGTTTATTTGAAAATGGTACTAAATTCTATGATCTACTTTTTTATATAGCCCCTTGCTACTTTGTTGTTGATTTGCTTGGATTTATTAGGTAGACAACTATAGTATCTGAAATAAAAGCTTTTGCTTTATTTTTAGTGTATAAAACCTTATCAAAATCTTATCTGGTTCAATTGACTGGAAAGTCTAGTATTATCCTGAAAGGTTATGATAGTAAATTCTACTATCTCTTATTTCTTGCACTGAAAAAAAAATTTGTGTTATACTAATGAATATGTTCCTTATTAAAAATACCCCCCTACTTCATAACTTCTAAGATTTTTTTTTGGATTTAGTTTCATCATAGCTATTTAACCATAGCTAAGGCTTATTGGGCATGTACTAGTATCATATTTTCTAGTTTGATTTATGAATATAGATAATTAAATTATACATACATGTAGAATGTATGTATTGGATTGACTAAAGAGTTTGTTTTTCTATAAGATCCTACATAAAAACCCAAACAAACTTTGTAGCCAATCCGATGTTATGTAGAATGCATAATTAGAAAAACTCTATGTAGAAAAAACATGTGTACACATATATTATATGTGTATATTATATGTGTATATGTATATATACATACACATGTATAAATGTATGTATATATACATATCTATATACTTTGTGTTATTGAAACATATTTCTTTAAAACTAGGGATAAATTCTGCTTTGCTATATGAGCTAGCCTATTGCTATTTCATTCATTATCTTCCTTTTAAGGAGATATTCTTACTCTTTGCTTTTATTGTGCTATCGAAATCTATTTGGTTATCAAGATATCCACTCCAGCACTCTTGCCTGGAAAATCCCATGGACAGAGGAGCCTGATAGACTACAGTCCATGGGGTCGAAAGAGTTGGGCATGACTGAGCGACTTCACTTTCACTTTCACTTTCATCAAGATGTCACAGTATTACCAGTAGACGGAAGGAAATTGGCTCAGTAGGGGTGGAATTATAAGCATGTACCAGGGTGATTGTTGTGCAAAGCCCATAACTTACTGAATTATTATAACATAACAGCAGACAGTTCCTTATTACCTGCATGTCCAGCATAACATCAAAGCTACCCTGAATTATCTGATGCAAAGGAAAGGGAGAATGGAGAACGGGCCAGTTCTCTCACTCTTTTCCTTGCTCTATCCCCCTTTCCTCCAGTTGGCCTATCTTTTTGCTCCTCCAAGGTCAAGTGTGGGGAGCAACATTAGGGGAAAATAAGCAATATTAGGGAGTAGGATTAGAGAGCAAGAATGAAGTCTTATGTGGCTCAACTGGCCATTTTCACCTGGTATTGGGATCATCCCTGTGATATTGGCCTGAGTTCTGGCTTTCTCTCCTGTGCAGAGCTTTTGTTGACTCTTGAAGATGCACGGTATCCAGGCCACGCTCGTATCATCTGATGCATGGGATGTCTGTTCTTGCTGCTCTGTTATGGCCTGGTAGTTCCTGGCTCCCATCAGTTCTTCTTATGCAGAATCTTTGACAGGCAGGTACCTCACTCCTCCCAAGCCACAGGAAAACTCATGAGTCCTTGTCCCACTAAGCTGGAAGTCGGTGCCAATCTCCCAAGTAACCCCATGTTCAGTCTTCTCATATCAAGGCATCTAAAAGGCTATCTGAATCTCTTCTCTGCTGGGAAAGGGTTGGGGATTCACAATATGCTATCAATTCTCTCCAGAGAAATAAGGGACACTCCAGTGACTAAGGGACACTTCTGATCCATCTACGTACCTGCACGTTTAAGGCTTTAAGTTGGGAGATGGGCTGAAATATTCACAAATGTTCATGATAGCTCTGCATGTTATGCACTGCCAGTCTGGCAACTATTGTTCTCTAGCTTCATGATCAATGCTCAAGTCCCCAGAAGACAGTAAAGCTGTCTTTATAGATGCTTTGCAAAATGACTTGGAGAGCTTCCCACCTTTTTTCTATGTTCTAAACAGTTTTTATAAGGTAGGAGTTATCTTTTCCTTGAGAGCTTGATATCACTTACTCTTGAAACATCTGTGCTTGTTTACTTTTAAGAGGTAGATTTTTTATGAGTGTTTTAATGTATCCTATAGTTTTTGTATATTCAGGCTTTCTATTTTGAGACCTTCTTGTCAATTCATAGCAAAGAGCTATGAATTTTCTATACATTCTATTTGCCTGCATAAAACACATTTTTGTTTTTAAAGCAAATTTAATTTCCAATTGAATTTCTTCTTTAAGTCAAAATGTTAAAAACTTGGCATGCTGCTAAGTTGCTTCAGTCGTGTCTGACTCTGTGCGACTCCATAGATGGCAGCCCACCAGGTTCCCCCGTCCTTGGGATTCTCCAGGCAAGAACACTGGAGTGGGTTGCCATTTCCTTCTCCAATGCATGAAAGTGGAAAGTGAAAATTGAAAGTGAAGTCACTCAGTCATGTCCGACTGTTAGCGACCCCATGGACTGCAGCCTACCAGGCTCCTCTGTCCATGGGATTTTCCAGGCAAGAGCACTGGAGTGTGGTGCCGTTGCCTTCTCCAAAATTTGGCATATGACACACACACACATATATAAGCTTCTCGAATAGCTCATTTGGTAAAGAATCTGCCTGCAATGCAGGGGACCCCGGTTATGTATAGCATATATAAATGTGAAGTAGATGCAGAATCCCATATAGTAATATAGCAGAAAACCTACACTTAACTTATCATCTGTAAGAGATACATGATTTCATACTTCATTTAGGAAAATCTGCACTCAGATTTCCACACGTGAATCATACAGAATTACATATTTTCACAGTTGAAAACCCATGCTAATATTTTAATATGACTTCTATAGAGAATTTAAAATTTAATGTAGGTTAATGAATGTCTATATTTACAAAGTTAAACACAGAGAATTCCGTATATCATGTGCAGAATGCACACACAGATTGTAATAAGTGTGAAATAAACTTTCAGGATTTCAGCAGGAAAACCTTTTTCCAGATTTTCCTATAGTACACTGCATGTTTATATATACATGTTTAGCTGCTTATGACGATCAGTCTCTAGGTTATGAGCTTATGACTGTCAAGCTATCATTACATGGCAGTCACTGGACATGGCCTGCATTACATCAGCTTTGAGTTATTGCTTTATTTTCCTGTGTGTTTTAGCACATGATCATTTTTGTGCATTTCATCTGCTTTAAAAATAGTTTTTACAGTACTATGTCTGAAACTGATATATTTAATCATCATGTATCACCTATTCCTCATTGCTTCTTTCATCCTTCTTTCTTCTTGGTTCATAGTTTTCTTACTAGAATTCATCATTAATACTATTTTTCTTATTGTGGCAAAATATATACAGCATTAATCTTACCATTTTGGCCCTTTTAACTGTATGATTCAGTGGCATTAGTTGCATTCACAATGCTGTCCAACCATAACCATCATCAATATTTAATAACATTTTTAGATAGAATCTGGGTGGGTTAATTTTAAGCGTTATTGTACATATTAAATGTCCTCATGTTATCAAGAACATCCTTACTAAAGATAATCTTAAAAGGATTTTCCTTCAAAATTTCAAATCTATTGCTCTATTGACTTCATGCTGAGAACATTCAGAATGGGAGTTTGATTTGGTGAGCTCGATTGCCATCGCAAAATACCATAGACAGAGTGGCTTAAACAGCAGAGATGTGTCAACTGTGAAGGTATTAAAATGGCTAGCTAGTGGGAAGTTGCTGTATAACACAGGGACCTCACCTGGTGCTCTCTGATGACCTAGAGGGGAGGGATGGGTGAGGGAGGGTCAAAACAAACAAACAAACAAATAACGGAGATGTGTTTCTCAGAGTTCTGGGAGCTGGGTTTCTGAGATCAGGATGCCTGCATGTTTGGTTGCTGGTTTGCACATAGATGGTGGCCTTATTCACACGACGGCCTGGGAGAGAGAAAGAGAGACACACACATACTGAGAGAGAGAGAGATCTGAGCTCTCCTCCTCTTCTGTTCTGGGTTGGTTTCAGCCCATTGGTAGCAATGCTATTGACTAGAAATGCCTGGGGGCTGCTCACCTGGGCCTTACTACTTGTGACAGCCCTGAGGCATCTCTGGACTGAGCCAGTGTTGACTAGAACAGCCCTTGTAGCTCTCATTATGATTTCAAGACCCACTTCAGCAACAACCATCCATGATCTTTGAAAATATAAGGACTCTTACTCTTCGGTCCTACAGGATGCTCTGCATCCCCTGGGCCAGCAGCATGGCAGCAGGGAGAAAGACAGGGACAGTGTGGACCGAGGGTTATGTCTTTACTGGGATGAAAAACGGGGTGCTTGGGGTTTCATGGGTTTGCTCTTTATTGGTGAATTCAAACTATAAAACTGGGAATTAGAGTGTGAACAGGATAAAGCAGGGTCCCTCAAAAAGGCACTTACCTAAGTTGGGCAAGGCTCCCTAAAAGAGAAACTTCATGGGTGGGACAGCCAGTCTCCTTGACTGTTTGTGTAGCTGGCAATGTGTGTTTATTCAAGAGAAAGGAATCTATTGGACTCTGTGGGAGAGGGCGAGGCTGGGATGATTTGGGAGAATGTCATTGAAACATATATAATATCATATGAAATGAATCGCCAGTCCAGGTTCGTTGCATGATACTGGATGCTTGGGGCTGGTGCACTGGGATGACCCAGGGGGATGGTACGGGGAGGGAGGAGGGAGGTGGGTTCAGGATGGGGAACATGTGTACACCTCTGGTGGATTCATGTTGATGTATGGCAAAACCAATACAATATTGTAAAGTAATTAACCTCCAATTAAAATAAATTTATATTAAAAATTAAAATAAAAGAATACCTTGGCAATCAAAGTTTAATGTCCCTCTTCTTATAGATTCCATGCATATGAATTAATATACAATATTTGCTTTTTTCTTTCTTATTTATTTCACTTTGTATGACAAACTCAGTGTCCATTCACATCTCTATAAAGGGCTCAATTTTGTTCCTTTTAATGGTTGAATCATATTCCATTGCATATATGTACCACATCTTCTTCATTTATTCCTGTGTTAATGAGCATTTAGGTTGCTTCTATGTCTTGGCTGTTAATAATCATGCTGCAACAAAAATTGGATGGAGAAAGGAGGGAAGGTCATGGGAGAGGGCATATGTGTGTACATATAGCTGCATTTCGTTGTACAGCAAAACCTAAGAAAATATTGTAAAGCAATTATAACCCAGTAATACTCTTGCCTGGAGAATCGGAGGAGTGTGATGGACTTAAGTTCAAAGAATAGCAAAGAGTTGGATACAGCTGAAGAGACTTAGCAAGCACGTGCAGACACAATAATAATAATAGAAAGTCATAAGCAAAAAAAAAGAAAAGAAAGAAAACTTAATGTCAGGCACTTACATTATAATAAAAAAAAAAAAAAAAACTAAATGGCAGGTACCTGCACTACATCTTCTTGTAGGGACATTAATCCCATCATGGGAGCCCAGCTCTAACAACCATCTAAAGTAACCATAATTACTTCCAAAGGCTTCATCTGCAAATGTCACCACATTAGGGGTTAGAGATTCAACTTAGGGACTAAGGTTTAGGGACACAAAGCATTCAGTCCATGATCGCAGTCTAGTAGTTAACTTTCATCCATTTGTAGATATTTTTCCTCTGCCCTCCCTTTCTAGAAACTTTTACAGTTGTCTGTCTCTCTCTCTGCTAGTTTTATGTTTTATTACAATGGGTTCAGTAGGTATATATAAGTGTGTGTGTTTCTATTTTAATACTCTTGTGCTAGACAGTCACTTTTGGATGACTTATGTCTTTCATCAGTCAGAGAAACTGTCTTCTGTTATTTTGCTGGCTGTGTCCTCTCCTCAGCCTTCTCTTTATCTTCTTCTGGAACACCAAGGATACATTTGTAATTTCTGGGTCTAAACCTTACTCTCTTCCACAATTGCTATTTTACCTAAAGTGCTATGCTGTATCTCTTGTCTAACACTGTGTTACTGTAAAGATTTCTAATGTGTCCATCTAAATTTTTATTCTGCACTTCAATTCTCTTAATTTAAAATTTTGATCAATAGTTTATTCTTTTGTATGAAGTGCAGATGGTGACTGCAGCCATGAAGCTGAAAGACGCTTACTCCTTGAAAGAAAAGTTATGAACAACCTAGATAATATATTCAAAAGCAGAGACATTACTTTGCCGACTAAGGTCCATCTAGTCAAGGCTATGGTTTTTCCAGTGGCCATGTATGGATATGAGAGTTGGACTGTGAAGAAGGCTGAGAGCCAAAGAATTGATGCTTTGGACTGCGGTGTTGGAGAAGACTCTTGAGAGTCCCTTGGACTGCAAGGAGTTCCAACCAGTCCATTCTAAAGGAGATCAGCCCTGGGATTTCTTTGGAAGGAATGATGCTAAAGCTGAAACTCCAGTACTTTGGCCACCTCATGTGAAGAGTTGACTCATTGGAAAAGACTTTGATGCTGGGAGGGATTGGGGGCAGGAGGAGAAGGGGATGAGATGGCTGGATGGCATCACTAACTCGATGGACGTGAGTCTGAGTGAACTCTGGGAGTTGGTGATGGACAGGGAGGCCTGGCGTGCTGTGATTCATGGGGTCGCAAAGAGTCGGACATGACTGAGTGACTGAACTGAACTGAATGAACCCAATGCACTTTTATATTTTCCAGAGGGTATTAAGGTAGTGACACATTTTAAAAAAGTGAAAGTGTTAGTTGCACAGTTGTGTCTGACTCTTTGTGACACCATGGACTGTAATGCACCAGTCTCCTCTGTCCATGGAATTCTTCAGGCAAGAAAACTGAAGTAGGTAGCCATTCCCTTCTGAGGTGATCTTTCTAATTCAGGGCTGGAATATGGGTCTTCTATAGCCTTTGACTGTGTGGATCACAATAAACTGTGGAAAATTCTGAAAGAGAAGGGAATACCAGACCACCTGGCCTGTCTCTTGAGAAACATATATGCAGGTCAGGAAGCAACAGTTAGAACTGAACATGGAACAACAGACTGGTTCCAAGTAGGAAAAGGAGAATGTCAAGGCTGTATATTGTCACCCTGCTTATTTAACTTCTATGCAGACTACATCATGAGAAACACTTGGTTGGAGGAAGCACAAGCTGGAATCAAGATTGCTGGGAGAAATATAAATAACCTCAGATATGTAGATGACACCATCCTTATGGCAGAAAGTGAAAAAGAACTAAAAAGCCTCTTGAGGAAAGTGAAAGAGGAGAGTGAAAAAGTTGACTTACAGCTCAACATTCAGAAAATGAAGATCATGGCATCTGGTCCCATCACTTCATGGGAAATAGATGGGGAAACAGTGGAAAAAGTGTCAGACTATTTTGTGGGGCTCCAAAATCACTGTAGATGGTGATTGCAGCCATGAAATTAAAAGACGCTTACTCCTTGAAAGGAAAGTTATGACCAACCTAGATAGCATATTCAAAAGCAGACATTACTTTGCCAACAAAGGTCCGTCTAGTCAAGGCCATGGTTTTTCCAGTAGTCATGTATGGATGGGAGAGTTGGACTGTGAAGAAAGCTGAGCACCAAAGAATTGATGCTTTTGAACTGCGGTGTTGGAGAAGACTTTTGAGAGTCCCTTACACTGCAAGGAGATCCAACCAGTCCATCCTAAAGGATACCAGTCCTGGGTGCTCACTGGAAGGACTGATGCTGAGGCTGAAACTCCAATACTTTGGCCACCTCATGCAAAGAGTTGACTCATTGGAAAAGTCCCTGTGCTGGGAGGGTTTGGGGGCAGGAGCAGAAGGGGAGGACAAAGGATGAGATGGCTGGATGTCATCATCTACTGGATGCACATGAGTTTGGGTGAACTTTGGGAGTTGGTGATGGACAGGGAGGCCTGGCATGCTGCGATTTATGGGGTCTCAAAGAGTCGTTCACAACTGAGTGACTGAACTGAACTGAACACTGCAGTCAGATTCTTTACCATCTGAGCCACCAGGGAAGTGCATGAAATGTTAAGGTATGATATATTTTTACTGTTTACTGTGATTCCCCACATGAACGTTGGTATATTGAGTTTTTTTACTTTTCATTGTATGACTTTTTCTTAAATGTTTGACAGCACACAATGAGTGTTCTTCTTTGTAACTGAAGTTCCCTGTCCCATCCAACCCTTTATCTCCTTCCAGGGCAGATTTGCGTGGAAGGTGTATGCGTGTAGGGTAGCTCATCTTTGGTACTTTCAGTCTTTACCAAGAGATCGGTAGGAGGAATGAAGCTATTGGTGAATTATTTCATCTTTTGTATGTTGATGCTTCCCTTTCTTCTTTGCGATCACCAGGCATTCATTGCACTCTCCTATTCATTTTCACTTCCTGCTCACACTGACAGGTTCAAACACCTGTCATTGCCAAAGGGCCCACGATGGCATCAGTATGTTCACAGGTGTTCCCAAAGTGTGAATTCACCTTCCATGAAGGTGGGGCTTCCATGAAGCCCTATTTAATCCCTCTGTAAATTACAGAGACTTGTTTTTGTAACTAGCATCCATCTTTCAGGAATAAAACCGTTTTTCTTGGTACTGTTTTGCAGCAATGCTTTCTTATGTACATTTGAGCCGAGGTTTCCTTTTTCGGTTCTGACCCTACCTGGCTTATGCCAATCAACATTGTCTAAACTTTTTTCTTATCTTCAAAGATTGCTCTTAATGTTTTCCAAGGGAATTATTTATTCATTTTTTTAACCAGAGCTTCCTTGGTTCTAGGAAGTTTCGAGAAGATGAAGAAACTGCAGTTCATGCTATATCAGGCGTCATATTCAAGTCCTTCAGGGTCAGTTAAAATTACTGCAAACTGTGGGCTTCCCAGTGGCACAAGTGGTAAAGAACCTGCCTGCTAATGCAGGAGATGCAAGAGATATGGGTTTGATCCCTGAGTTGGGAAGATACCCTGAAGAAGGAAATGGCAACCCACTACAGTATTCTTCCCTGGTGAATCCCATGGACAGAGGAGCCTGGTGGGCTAAAGTCCATGAGGCCACAAAGAGTCGGACATGACTGAAGCAACCTAGCTTGCTTGCTTGCTTAGGTGTATATCCAAGGGAAAAAAAAAATATATATATATATATATAATTAAACATTTTTTAATAATCAATGTTTAGTATTTTAGTATACTTCAAAAATCATGCATCAGTGGTGTATCACAATTATTAGAATAAACACTGTATAATAAGAATAAAAATTGGAGCCTAAGGTACTATAAAATTCTTAAAAAATTAGATCCTTCATCATTTATTTCTGGTTTGTCATTGTCTTTCTTCCTGGGAGGCAATTCTAAGAAAAAATTTAATCTGCAAGTGTGTTTTATAATTCTTTACTAAAAATCCACAGAGTTATTTTAGAAACTTAAATGGAGAATTAATATTATTAATTCTAGACCAGTAAAATCTATCAGCTTTTCAAGTCAACATTCAGAAAAAAATAAAATAAAACAAAGAAGAATGAAATGAGATTTAAATGTACTGTTTGAGGATCCTGGGTCAGCACCAGGAGCTTGCCAATCAGGGGGCTTCTAAGATTAACAGACAAAGGAAAATAGAGAAAACCAAAGTTACTGAGGGTAAAACTGGAAGAAAAAGAAACTGAGGTAAGAATGGAACAGTCTAACTCACTGTGAACCTGTGATACACAAAGAGCCAAATAATCAGATGAAAGGGGCAGAGGGCAGAGTTAGGAGTTCACTTAGTTTTAGATAAAAGCGCTTTACTTTGGTAAAGCTATCTTCCGGGCTTCACTGAGCTTCTGGGGAGTTTCACCTATTTTGTTATTTTCCATGAACTTTGAGAACCCCAAAGAAGAAACCATAACTGTTTACCTAACTAGCAGTATCTCATAAACATTACATCAGGTGGTATAAGGGAAGAGCTCATAATATACTTACAAATCAAAAAAGAATTAGAAAAAGAAGTTGTAGAAAGATGCAGAAATTAAATAAGGCTAGTGCAAGAACACTACGCAGTCAGCAAAAACAAGAACAGGAGCTGAATGTGGCTCAGATCATGAACTGCTAATTGCCAAATTCAGACTTAAACTGAGAAAGTGGGGAAAGCCACGAGACCATTCAGGTATGATTTAACTCAAATCCCTTATGATTATACCCTGGAAGTGAGAAATAGATTCAAAGGATTAGATCTGATAGACAGAGTGCCCGAAGAACTATGGAAGGAGGTTCGTGACACTGTACAAGAGGCAGTAATCAAGACCATCCCTAAGAAAAAGTAATGCAAAAAGGAAAAATGGCTGTCTGAGGAGGCCTTACAAATAGCTGTGAAAAGACGGGAAGCAAAAAGCAAAGGAGAAAAGGAAAGATATACCCATCTGAATGCAGAGTTTCAAAGAATAGCAACGAAAGAAAAGAAAGCCTTCCTCAGTGACAATGCAAAGAAATAGAAGAAAACAATAGAATTGGAAAGAATACAGATCTCCTCAGGATAATTAGAGATGCCAGGGGAATATTTCAGGCAAAGATGGGCACAATAAAGGACAGAAATGGTATGGATCTAGCAGAAACCTAAGACATTAAGAACAGGTGGCAAGAATACACAGAACAACTATGCAAAAAAGATGTTCATGACCCAGATAATCAAGATTGTGTGACCACCAACACAGAGCCAGACATCCTGAAATGCAAAGTCAAGTGGGCAATAGGAAGCACCTGTACCAACAAAGCTAGTGGAGGGGATGGAATTCCAGTTGAGCTATTTCAAATCCTAAAAGATGATGCTGTGAAAGTGCTGCACTGAATATACCAGCAAATTTGGAAAACTCAGCAGTGACCACAGGACTGGAAAAGATCAGTTTTCATTCCAATTCCAAAGAAAGGCAATCCCAAAGAATGTTCAAACTGCCACACGATTGCAGTCATCTCACACACTAGCAAAGTAATGCTCAAAATTCTCCCAGCAAGGCTTCAACAATACATGAACCATGAACTTCCAAATATTCAAGCTGGTTTTAGAAAAAGCAGAGAAACCGGAAATTAAATTGCCAACATCTGTTGGATCACTGAAAAAGCAAGAGAGTTCCAGAAAAACATCTACTTTTGCTTTATTGACTATGCCAAAGCCTTTGTTTGTGTGGACCATAATAAACTGTGGAAAATTCTGAAAGAGATAGGAATAACAGACCACCTGACTTGCCTCTTGAGAAACATATATGCAGGTTAGGAAGCAACAGTTAGAACTGGACATGGAACAACAGACTGGTTCCAAATAGGAAAAGGAGTACGTTGAGGCTGTATGTTGTCACCCTGCTTATTTAACTTCTATGCAGAGTACATCATGAGAAACGCTCGGCTGAAGGAAGCACAAGCTGGAATCAAGATTGCCGGGGAAAATACCAATAAACTCAGATATGGAGATGACACCACCCTTATGGCAGAAAGTGAAGAGGAACTCAAAAGCCCCTTGATGAAAGTGAAAGAGAAGAATGAAAAAGTTGGCTGAAAATTCAACATTCAGGAAACTAAGATCATGGCATCTGGTCTCATCTGCTGCTGCTGCTGCTGCATCACTTCAGTCGTGTCCACTCTGTGCGACCCCATAGATGGCAGCTCACCAGGCTCCCCTGTCCCTGGGATTCTCCAGGCAAGAACACTGGAGTGTGTTGCCATCACTGGTCCCATCACTACATGGCAAATAGATGGGGAAACAGTGGAAACAGTGAAAGACTTTATTTTGGGGGGCTCCAAAATCACTGCAGATGGTCACTGCAGCCATGAAATTAAAAGGTGCTTGCTCCTTGGAAGGAAAGCTATGACCAACCTAGATAGCATATTCAAAAGCAGAGACATTACTTTGCCAACAAAAGTCTGTCTAGTGAAAGATATGATTTTTCCAGTAGTCATGTATGGATGTGAGATTTGGACTATAAGGAAAGCTGAGTGCAGAAAAATTGATGCTTTTGAACTGTGGTGTTGGAGAAGACTCTTGAGAGTCCTTTGGACAGCAAAGAGATCCAACCAGTCCACCCTGGAGGAAATCCGTCCTGATTATTCATTGGAAGGACTGATGTTGAAGCTGAAACTCCAATATTTTTGCCACCTGATGTGAAGACAATATACAACCTTGATGTACTCCTTTTCCTATTTGGAACAAGTCTGTTGTTCCATGTCCAGTTCTAACTGTTGCTTCCTGACCTGCATACAGGTTTCTCAAGAGGCAGGTCAGGTGGTCTGGTATTCCCCTCTCTTTCAGAATTTTCCACAGTTTATTGTGATCCACACAGTCAAAGGCTTTGGCATAGTCAATAAAGCAGAAATAGATGTTTTTCTGGAACTCTCTTGCTTTTTCGATGAGCCAGTGGATGTTGGCAATTTGATCTCTGGTTCCTCTGCCTTTTCTAAAACCAGCTGAACATCAGGGAGTTCATGGTTCACGTATTGCTGAAGCCTGGCTTGGAGAATTTTGAGCACTACTTTACTAGCATGTGAGATGAGTGCAATTGTGCAGTAGTTTGAACATTCTTTGGCATTGCCTTCCTTTGGGATTGGAATGAAGATTGACTTCTTCCAGTCTTGTGGCCACTGCTGAGTTTTCCAAAGTTGCTGGCATGTTGAGTGCAGCACTTTCACATCATCATCTTTCAGGATTTGAAATAGCTCAACTGGAATGCTGGACTGGAAGAAATACAAGCTGGAATAAAATTGCCGGGAGAAATATCAATAACCTCAGATATGCAGATGACACCACCCTTATGGCAGAGAGTGAAGAGGAACTAAAAAGCCTCTTGATGAAAGTGAAAGAGGAGAGTGAAAAAGTTGGCTTAAAGCTCAACATTCAGAAAACGAAGATCATGGCATCCGGTCCCATCACTTCATGGGAAATAGATGGGGCAACAGTGGAAATGGTGTCAGACTTTATTTTGGGGGGCTCCAAAATCACTACAGATGGTAACTGTAGCCATGAAATTAAAAGACACTTATTCCTTGGAAGAAAAGTTACGACCAACCTAGAAAGCATATTTAAAAGCAGAGACATTACTTTGCCGACTAAGGTCCGTCTAGTCAAGGCTATGGTTTTTCCTGTGGTCATGTATGGATGTGAGAGTTGGACTGTGAAGAAGGCTGAGCACCAAAGAATTGGTGCTTTTGAACTGTGGTGTTGGAGAAGACTCTTGAGAGTCCCTTGGACTGCAAGGAGATCCAACCAGTCCATTCTGAAGGAGATCAGCCCTGGGATTTCTTTGGAAGGATGATGCTAAAGCTGAAACTCCAGTACTTTGGCCACCTCATGCAAAGACTTGACTCATTGGAAAAGACTCTGATGCTGGGAGGGATTGGGGGCAGGAGGTGAAGGGGACGACCGAGGATGAGATGGCTGGATGGCATCACGGACTCGATGGACGTGAATCTGAGTGAACTCTGGGAGTTGGTGATGGACAGGGAGGCCTGGCGTGCTTCGATTCATGGGGTCGCAAAGAGTCAGACACGACTGAACGACTAAACTGAACTGATGCGAAGAACTGACTCACTAGAAAAGACTGATTCTGGGAGGGATTAGGGGCAGGAGGAGAAGGGGACGATAGAGGATGGGATGGTTGGATGGCATCACCGACTCAGTGGATATTAGTTTGAGTAAATTCTGGGTGTTGGAGATGGACAAGGAGTCCTGTCATGGTGCAGTCCATGGGGTGACAAAGATTCGGACATGACTGAGCGTCTGAACTGAACTGAGTGCAAGAACAAATTTTGGTGTTTCAGTATAATATTTTGATAATATGAAAAGAAATATCTTTCTGTTCCTTTGCAATGATCAAACAGGTAACCCAACATTGATAATCAGTGGATAAGGGACTAGGTGTTTGTCACAGGGTTTTACATGTTCAGAGAAAAGCAATTTTGTGAGGGAGGGAGATGTAACTGTGTGTATTTCTGGTATACAGTCATTATAAGTTGTTTGATTAAATCTCTGAACCGAAAGATTTCTCTGGCATTGTGACAGAAAGCTATATTCAGTTACTAATGACATTTCTAGCAACATTCTGCCCCAGGAATTGCAGGTATTTAAGGACACGCCTGAGCGACTGAACTGAACTGAACTGAACTGAAGGATAGTATAAAATTGCAGTCAAAAAAAAAAAAATTTTGACTTGGAATCTGTGTGTGATTTCATCAATTTTGCAGCTGTTCTATCCAATTAATCAATTTTACACATCTATGAAACAAGTAACATTTAAGGGATGGTCCTCCAAAAATTTTTAAACAGATTTAACTTAAAGGAAAAACATTCTGTGTATTTTCCATCTATATAATTTATTTATAAGTTGTGTAGAACTATGCATTGGTGTGTATGTATACACATATACATATATCTCTAGTCCTTGTGCAAGAAAAAATGACACTGATTCTGGTGGATTTCCCCTCCAATAATTTCAGAAAGTGCACAGCAGTGACCTGAATATGTATACAACTTCATTGTAAAGCAATCTCTTCCGATATTTCTGTTATGATAATAACCATCTTCAAAGTCGTAGCTTCATAGAGCCAAGTGCAGAAAGTAATCTTAGCAAGATTTACAATTTGTGTATATCATATTCCACATCTATTCAAGAGGTTAGACCACCTGCTGAGAATATTTATCCTGTATTTCCATAGACTTTGAAATAGCTAAGACTTTGAGTACTACAAAGGACCACATCCTCAATACAGCCTCAATAAGAAGTCCTTTATTTGGGGTAGGTTGGTGTATAAAGCCAATGTTGTACATTGATCTCATTCCAGATTCTTGTATCTATTTTTCTTTTCCTGGAGTTTAGACACCTGTAATTTCTGGTATGTCTTAAAATAATATTTGATCTAACAATTTCTATGAAATCTCTCCATGATTTATTTGACAAAGAATTAGAGATATGCTCCTTTGAATGTCACTACAATTTCATAGCCCTGAGGTCATGATATAAGAATGCACCATATTTATAAACACATTCACAAATTTCATGCTTGTTTATTAAAGATTTTTTTAAGACTAATCAATCTGTGAAGTAATCATGATTGCTAAAAAATAGTATTAATAGCTGAAACTTATGTTATGCTTACTCTTCTCCAGGATTTAATTCCAAAACTGTTTTCCTGGAATTTAATTTTGAAACCATATGCAATACTTTCTTGAGTAACCCTGTCCTAAAAGAGCTGACACTTTAATAAGTAAGCGGACTATTCCAGTATATTTTACTTTAAATATGAAATGCAGTGGAATTCCACAGCAGCGGCATTTATAGTTCTTTGGACTTCAGGGAAGATTTAACACAAATATGTTATCTTAGATGAAATGCAAAGAGGGAAAATAAAGGAAAGGAATGCGGGGCAAAGTGAGGATATATCAATGAATATCAGGAAGCACTCTGCAAAAAAACCTGGAGGTACTGTTGGTCCGTGACAAGATGTGGAAAGCACAAATAGCAGTAATTCTAGAGCATAAATATGTAGTGTGGTGAGGTGGACTGTGCAGATACATACCCGATTTTAAATGACCTTTATACTCTGTAGGTGACTTAAATTTGTAAGTGATTTAAATGGAGTTCCTAGCCATTTTGAGTAGGGAAGTTATGTTGTTAAGATTGTATTGTTAGGGTGGAGGATATATCGGAAAGAATTAAACTCACAGGAAATTAATACACAAGAGAGGCTCTGGCAATGTTTCAGGAAAAATGTAATGCACGCCAGAATTAGGAGATGTGTTATGGAAATGTAGAGAGAGGTACAGATTCAGGAGATGTTAAGAAGACAGCCACAAAGGATGATAATAGATTGGATATGAGTGAAATGGAAGAATTGGGAAATGGTATAAAGTTTGATGGGAAACCAACTCCGCATTTTATGACTTAGGAAACTGAAATCATGAAATTATCATTTTCCAAGAAATGATTCACAAGACTGCCATCACGTTTAGAGAGGCATGATGACATTAGCTTTGGATATGTGAAATTGATAGTGTCTGTGGGATATGCCAGTGGAAAGATCTGGTAAGTAAATGGCTATATGGGTCTGGAACTCAGTGGAGTCTTCCCTATAACTTAAAGATAGATTTAACATTTATTATGTACATCTTATGTATGCCATGTGTTACCCTAGTAACAATTGCTATTGCTGTGTAGTCTCTAAATTGTGTCCAACTCTTCGTGACCCCATGGACTGCAGCATGCCAGGCTTCCTCATCCTTCACTGTCTCTCAGACTTTGCTCAAATTCATGTCCACGGAGTTGGTGATGTTACCTAACCATCTCATCTCTGCCTCCCTAGTCTGCTTTTGCCTTCAATATTTCCCAGCATCAGGGCCTTTCCCAAAGAGTCAGCTTTTCTTAGTAACAATACATAAGTCTAAAGTAGAATAAACATGAGAAGGCAGAGAAATGTAGGTTTAAGGGATGTAGAATATGGCCCCAAAGTAAATGGGTTTTCAAAATTTAGGCCAAGAATGGTGTTTTATGATTCAGTGGTTGACTATCACATAAGCTAATAAAAACTGTGAGTTGAGAACTAATAAGTTGAACCATACTAGGCTTAGCAATATAGAAGTCTGTAATACAATTAGGAAGAACCGTTTATTTTAATTGAAAAGAAGAAAGTCAACTTTACTGTGTTGAGAAGTGACTGGTCTTTTAAAATAAACTGAAACGGTGTGTCTATTGCTCTCTCTAAATGAAGGAATCTGGAAATAAAGAATTAAAAAATCAGTAAGACTTCTTCTTTTAATATTGGTAGTCTACACGATTTGAATCGAATCTCCCTCCAAAGATATTTTTAAAAGTTAAAAAAAAAAGACACATCTTAGTAGCATGAAAAATGTACTAAAACAGTGACAAATTGCTGTTTCGATATTAAGGTAAGTATAAGAACTCCAAAGACTCCCAGGCGGTACTAGTGGTAGAGAACCCAACTGCCAATGCAGGAGACATAAGAGACACAGGTTCGATCACTGGGTCGGGAAGATGCCCTGGAGAAGGGCACAGAGAGCCCACTCCAATATTTTTGCCTCAAGAATACCATGGACAGAGGGACTTGGTGAGCAACAGTCCACATGGTCCCAAAAAGTTGGACATGACTGAAGTGACTTAGCATGCATGCACACAACAACGCCAAAACATAAAACTGAGCAGGGTCTAGCCCCAAGACATTTGTCTCTTTGAAGAGCAACTCCTGCTGAAAATAACTGTAACCAACTGTGATGATAGCGGTGAGAGTCCTGAGAACACAGCGATGAAAGCCCTAAGAAGCATTCCCAGCCTCTTTCTGGATTTACCCCATTGCCCCCAACTTTGGGTCAAAGAGGAGAACAGTCATTTTTCAGTTGATTCTAGCAGCTGGAGGAACGGGGTGGCACTGCAGGGCCAACCCAAAGTAGAAGCCCGCTATAGTCGCCTTGCTCTTCAGAGGCAGAACGCCTGGAGGACTAAACTTGGGAGTGGGGATGGAGACTCTACTCTGTTGTGGCATTAGCCAGACCAGAAGACCCCAGAGCTTTGGTTCAGGGCAGCAAGAGACCTCAGGTACCTGGCAAGAGAAAAATAACAACAACAACAACAACAACAACAACAGCAACAGCCCTATCTGGAAGGAAAAGCTAGCGTCCTGCGGTGAATGCTCTGAGATACATACATCACCTGTGTGTATTCTTGCTACCCCACTGCCCAAAAGCACAGCTTTTGTCTAACCACAGGAAAATAATGGTAAAAAACAGATATGGCATTTTTCAAAATAACCGGAACTATTTATGACACTACCTTGAGAGACAAAAAAGAAAAAAAAAAGACAACTGTTCTAGATAGCAGGATCTAGACAGTCATGAAAATCACATGCAGAGAGATCTCTGATTGCATCTTGGATTGTTTTTTAAGACAATAATGCAAATTGTTAGGACAATGGGTAGGTTTGGTTATGAAGTATATTGTTACAAAAGGTTTGAGTGAACTCCGGGAGTTGGTGATGGACAGGAAGGCCTGGCATGCTGCAATTCATGGGGTCTCAAACAGTAGGATACAACTGAGAGACTGAACTGATGTTCATGTTACATCTTCTGAGTATGATAGATTGTGTTTGTATCAGATAATGTGTTTATGTGTTTTTCACAGAAGATACTAAATGTCTAGTCATGAAATGCCGTATATACTTTTCAAATATTTCGGCATCAGATGTTTGTGTATGTGTGTGTGGAGTACAGATGGCAAGACGTGGTCAATTAATCAGTCTAGATGGTGATTCCTTGAGGTTCATTGTACATTGCTTGAGAGTTTTCTTATTATATTTGCCATCTTCAAACTAAATTATTGGCCAGAAAAATGGTAAAAACCATCATCCCAAATATTTTCCGTATTTAAAATGTATTATTTTATTTAATCATCATAGCAACTCATTTAATTTGCCCTAGAGATCATACAACCACAATATTATTTTGAATTTTTCCATTTCCAGATAAAATTTGAACAGTTTGTATTTTTTTTTGTATTTGTATTGGATTATCCAGCTGAAGATGTACTGTAAAAATTTTATGCAATGGAAAGGGTACATGAACCCTTTTTGGATAGCTTGTTTTCTGTTACATTAAGAAGTCATGATACCAACTTCTAAAAAAGAAAATCACAATATATTTATCATTGGCCTAATATTTTTAGATTTCTTTTGCCATTAAGGATTATCTTCTTGTGTATTAAATCCAAACCTCATTCTTAAATCCCATTAGTTTACATTAAACAAAATATTTCTCAGATAAAAGGAGAAATATGAAAGGAGTTAAAATTATATTTTAAACTCATAGAGAAAGAAATTGAAGTAATCATTCCCAAATTCTTATATATTGGCATGGAGACTTAGGGCTGTTTGTTTTATTATTGACCTTTCCTTTTAAATCCAAAAATGAAGGTCGTAATTTCTTGAGGGAATTATATTAGTCTTAAGAAGTAATTTAGTGAAGAGTCTTGAACTCTTTCTGCATTAACAAATGAAACCAAAATTTAAGACAATACAAAAATTCCCCATGGCCTACTCATAGGATAAATGTGGCTATATATCACAAGCTAATGCAAACACATTAATATTAAGTCTTCAGATTGAGCTATAGTAACATAAACAGGAAATAATGACCCACCAGTGATCAAACAGTAGATGTTAAAGATCTTAAGAAAGATTCTCTTCTGTTTTCAGTATCAGCCATCTATTATATTCAGATGTACATAACTAATTAGCCATCAAATACATTAAAGGAAAAATGCTGGTGTTTTATATTCATTTTCTCTGATAATTTTCTTTTGAAGAGCAATGCTGAAAAGAATTGTGAAAACATAAGAGAGAAATCAGGTTGCTGTTTCAAAGTTAAAACTTGGATCAACAAATTAGATCAACAGATATAAATATCCATAAACATCTCAGAGTGGGGACTGTAAGACTTAAATAAAACTCAGTTGAAAACACTGAGATATCTAAATAAAGAATATAGTAACTAAAGCTGACATTGAACAAGTGAAAAGCACAGAAATGACAACCACAGAGGCAGATACCGATGTGCAAACTCCGAGAGTAGGAGGCCTCAGTGGGCTTAGGGTTCCAGGTCAAGTCTCCCACCCGGGGAACTGACTCTCTTTGTCCTGACTTCATCTCAGCAAGACTTTCGCTTTCACAGTAGTTTAGAAGGCAGTGTTGCTGATTTTTGTTTCTTTACCTAATGAGATGCTAGATCCTAAAGCCTGTTATTGATGGTGCATTGGTTAAGAACAGGTTATAGGCTGCCACATACACGTCATAACTAAATGTACCAACTGTCCTAATGATTTGTATTACTGTCTTAATAAACAATCCAGGATGCAATCAGAGATCTTTTTTTTTTTTCCCCTCTTGCATTTAATTTTCATGCCTTTCTAGTTTCTTTAATCCAGAAACTAGATAGTTCATCTTTTTTGCCTCTCATGTTAGTATCATAAATAGTTCTGGCTATTTTGGAAAAAAAACGTAATATCTACTTTATAAAATTATTTTCTTGTGGTTAGGCTCTGTTGTTCTTTTGTGCAGTGGAGGAGGAAGAATACATACAAGTGATGTATGGTTCTCAGAACTTGCATCACAGGACACTAGCGTTTCCTTCTAAATAGGGATTTTATTTCTCTTGGCAAGTGCCTGAGGAGAAGGCAATGGCACCCCACTCCAGCACTCTTGCCTGGAGGGTCCCATGGACAGAGAAGCCTGGTGGGCTGCAGTCCATGGGGTCACTAGGAGTTGGACAGGACTGAGCGATTTCACTTTCCTTTTCACTTTCACTTTCATGCTTTGGAGAAGGAAATGGCAACCCGCTCCAGTGTTCTTGCCTGGAGAATCCCAGGGACGGGGGAGCCTGGGGGGTTGCTGTCTATGGGGTCACACAGAGTCGGACACGACTTAAGAGACTTAGCAGCAGCAGCAGCCAAGTGCGTGAGATCTCTTGCTGTCCTGAGCTAAACCTCTGGGAGTCTCTGGTCTCACTAATGACCTAGGAGAGTGGAGTCTCCAGCCCCACTCCCAAGGTGAGCCTTTCAGGTGCTCTGCACCTGAGAGGCAGGTGTGCTACTCTGGGCTTTCACTTCAGGTTGGCCCATCCCTCTAGCCGCTATAAAGGGTGAGATTGGAGCTCAGAAATATCTCTGGCAAATAAAATAAAATCTGTGCTGATAGAACTCAGAACAATGGTTGCCTGGGTGAGATGGCGAGGGGAGGGGAGTCACACCTATATGGGGATTCATGATCCTGACAGGCAAGTAAGTGGAGGGAAACGTGTCTGGAAAGGGCTGCTTGGTTCCAGAAAGTTTTTTAGAAGTGCTCTAGAAGCTAAAGGAGTGGTGGCTCTACAGACGTTTATAATTGTCAAAGCTCATCAAACTGTACTCTGAAAATACATGCATTTTAGCTCGTAAATGATTGTTCAGTAAAGTTCATATGGACTTTCAAAAGAAAAAGACTATTCCAGGTCTAAGTGCTGCATGACAAGTTAGCCAGAAATTCATTATTGGCAGGCTGAATACAAAAGGGCGCAGGTTCCACTTCTTAATGGGGGACGTGTTGGAGAATTTGGGAACTCTGTTTTGGAATCACTGCATGGTGTCCTCTGACAACACATTATTTACATTTCTCTCACATGCATGATATCTTCTCCTCCACACACACACACACACACACACACACACACACTCCCACAGTTTCATTCTGTTAGGACATTAATTCAAAGCCTATAAGTCTCACCATCTCACCTCTGGAACAAAATTGCTTCACAATCACTGTTGCTGGGTAACAATGACTCCACAACAGTAGTTCAAAGCCACCATATTATTATTCTTGCAGAGCTGGGGGAACTGAGGTTCTTCCCAGGGAATGGTTAGCCGCAGCTGGGCAGCGACAGCGGCACCTACGTTTCTTGTCTCCCTGGAGCTTGGCTTCCTTGCAACAAGATGGCTGCAGGATATTCACATACCTGTTATGACAACCCAGGGTTCCACGTGTGAGTGATTTGGTGACCCATTGCCACTTAGTGCCCACCATCACAGGACTCTCTGCACACCTGATGCTGACCCAAAGGACTGGAATGGGAGCAATGTTGAAGAACTTGAGAGCCATGTACGGCCAAAGCGGGGAATGTGGACGGAATGAAGGATATTTTTTCTATAAGAGACTGAACTGCTATCTTCCTGAGATGCCACTCTACAGTGCAATGAGACATTACTTACAAATCCAACTGTAGCAAGACTGGCGTTCAGTTTCTTATGCTGGAGATGATTTTATCGCCAGAAGCAATTTATCGTGACTATCATAGATCTTTTGCTTTGACGCTTTCCCACAACTCTATTTCAAGAACTTTTATGAGCTCTGGGAGTAAGTCTCCAGACTGGAGAGAGATGGGAACCTGCTCACGTCACCTGAAAACGCTAAGCACTTCAGCCCAGGGAGCCCAGCCTGTAAAGGCTGTCTGTTAACAGAGGGCTGGGATGGGGAGGAGAGGGAGGCTCAAGAGAGGCATGGTACATATGTCATTATGGCGATTTGTATTGGGTGGCAAAAATCAACCCAACGTTGTAAACCAATTTAACTCCAATTAAGATTTAAAAAAAAAAAAAGGCATCTTGAAAGAAAAAAGCAATTGGTTACCAAAGAGCATACTGGTTAGCGGAAGAACCTACCTTGATCTCTTATTTTACTCTCAAAATAATCTTATCAAAGAATTAGGAAAAATATCATTGTTCCCATTTTGCATTGGATGATGAGTCACTGAGACGTGAGATGATGCAGGGCAGTGTTCAAGACAGGGAGCTTTGGTTGTCTCATGCACTGGGTTGGCCAGAAAGTTCATTCTTATTTTCCATAATAGAAAAACCTGAATGAACTTTCTGGCCAACCCAATACCTTGGCACCAGTCTGTGGGAACATTGACAGTTAAAATATCTGCAAGTGCCTTAAGTGTGTATTTTTCTTTAAAGTGAACTTACTTGTGTTGTCAGTAAATATCACAACACTAAATATGTTTATGCTTGTACTGAACATGCTCAGTTGCTCAGTCGTGTCTGGCTCTTAGCGACTCCATAAACTGTAGCCCACCAGGCTCCTCTGTCGATGGGATTTTCCAGGCAAGAACACTGGAATGGGTTGCCACTTCCTTCTCCAGGGGACCTTCCTTACCCAGAAGTGGAGCTCACGTCTCCTGTATTGCAGGCAAGTTCTTTCCAGACTGAGCCACCAGGGAGCCCTTGTAACTGAGTAAATCTTTTATTTTCTTGGGGATTTGCATCATTCATGCTTCATCTCATTCCATATCACTGTCTCCATGGAAACCTCAGTTTTGACACCAATATACCCTGAAATGGGCTTCCCAGGTGACACTAGGGAAGAATCGGCCTGCCAGTATAGAACATACAACAGACGTGGATTCTATCCCTGGATCAGAAAGATCCCCTGGAGGAGGGCATGGCCACCCACTCCAGTATTCTTGCCTGGAGAATTCCAAGGACAGAGGAGCCTGGAGGGCTACAGTCCATAGGGTCGCAAAGAATTGGACTCAACTGAAGCAACTTAGCATGCAAACCCCAAAATAAAACTAATCCTGATCTATTGTTTCCTAGTTAAATCACTTATCTAACCTGCTCAGTTAACTACATGTTGCTTCTCAGTAAATAGAGCCTCAAACAACCTCAATCCTTTTGGTATTTTTGAGTGAGCCAAGATCAGAATAATGGATGCTGAAGAACATTCAGAGTAGATAAATAAAAAAACACAGTCATTTGTTTAAAGCCCATGAAGGGCAATCTTCTTGTGAGATTCATTAGCTTATTTTCAGCATAAAAATAGTTACCATAGAAACACATTATGACAATATATACTCTCATTTTCTGTGGAAATGTAGATTAGAGTCACCTTGAGAAGTTGAAGCTCAGGCTGTTGTAAGAGCTGTTCACATTTTCCATACTGTGAAATAACACTTAAAAATGTGTTTCTATTATTTTTTTCAATTAAATTCAATGATAAAACTGTATATGAAAAAAAAGGATCAATCAGATTATTCAAGGTCAGGGGCATGTTAGCAGATAAGAGATCATTAAGTCTCAAATATGGAACGTTTTATAAACCTCACTTTGGGTACATTAACTCTATCAGAAGGCACAATTTTTTTCCATATTTCATCACTTTTGGCAGTTTATAAATATAGTCTGCTGCTGATATGAACAGCTGACTCATTGGGAAAGACCCTGATGCTGGGAATGATTGAAGGCAGGAGGAGAGGGTGACCGAGGATGAGATGATTGGATGGCATCACCAATTCAATGGACAAAACTTGGGAAAATTCTGGGAGATGGTGAGGGACAGGGAAGCCTGGTGTGCTGCAGATTATGGGGTGGTGAAGAGTAGGACACAGCTTCAGATCAGGCAGTTCAATTCAGTTGCTCAATCATGTTCAACTCTTTGCAGCCCCATGGACTGCAGCATACTGGGCTTCCCTGTCTATCACCGACTTCCAGAGCTTGCTCAAACTCATGTCGATTGAGTTGGTGATGCCATCCAACCAACTGATTCTCATTCATCCACTTCTCCCCCTGTCTTCAATCTTTCCCAGCATCAGGGTCTTTTCCAAAGAGTCAGTTCTTCACATCAGGGGGCCAAAGTATTGGAGTCTCAGCTTCAGCATCAGTCCTTTTGAAAGGTTGTTGCTGACCGATGAAAAGACACTGGGATTCTTGGCCTCCAGAAGAGAAGAATTCAATCCTGGCCCAGAGATGAGGCTTGATCACTCAGAGCTTTTGTGCAATAAGTTTTATTAAAGTATAAAAGGGATAGATAAAGCTTCTGACTTAGACATTAGAAGGGGGCAGAAAGAGTGCCCCCTATTACAATGAATGTCTGAAAGTTTCTAAGAGATCCACTTGCTCAATTCACACTTCAGGATAACAGGATTAGCCAGAAGGCCCTCAGGAAGGAGAAACTGTCCTCAAGCAGGATACATCTCTGCTATATAATCCTTAGTACAGAGTCCAAACCAAATTGTTAGTTGTGTAATCATCAGTCAGGCTAAAAACAAAAAAAAAAAAAACAAAAATCAAACAAACAAAAAACAAATGTTTTAAGTGACTAAGATTAAGGAATGTAGAGGGGAAAAAAAAATTCTGTCCTTTTTTCCTCCTTGAGATTCCAGACCCCTCTGTCCTTGGGGACCGCTGGACTTTTTATCAACCTACCTAGGAATTGACTATTTCACTTTCAAATATTCAGGACTGATTTCCTCTAGGATCAACTGCGTTAATCTCCTTGCAATCCAAGGGACTCTCAAGAGTCTTCACCAACACCACATTTCAAAAGCATCAATTCTTCAGTGCTTAGCTTTCTTTGCAGTCCAACTCTCACATCTATACATGACTACTGGAAAAATCATAACTTTGACTAAATGGACCTTTGTTGGCAACATAATGTCTCTGCTTTTTCATATACTGTCAAAGTTTGGTCATAGCTTTTCTACCAAGGAGGAGGCTTCTTTTAATTCCATGGCTGCAGTCACCATCCGCACTGATTTGGGGGCCCAAGAGAATAAAATCTGTCACTGTTTCCATTGCTTCCCTATCTATTTTCCATGAAGTGATGGGACTGGATGACATGACCTCAGTTTTTTGAATGTTTAGTTTTAAGCCAGCTGTTTCACTCTCCTCTTTCATTTTCATTAAGATGCTCTGTAGTTCTTCTTCACTTTCTGCCATAAGGGTGGTGTCTTCTGTGTATCTGAGGTTATTTCTCCTGTGAGATATTTCTCCCACCAATCTTGATTCCAGCTTGTGCTTCATCCAGCCCAGCATTTCTTATGATGTACACTCCATGTAAGTTAAATAAGCAGGGTGATGATATACTCCCTTTATGATATACTTGATGTACTCCCTTTCCGATTTGGAACCAGTCTGTTGTTCCATGTCTGGTTCACAACTTGGTGACTGAATAAGAACAACATAGTCAGTTTATTGTTACATACTTAACTGTTATGCTATTGACTTTTTAATTTTTATCCACAGCTTATGACTAATATTTTAATTGAGAGGTAGCATAGTTCTTCAAAGTTCCAGAAATCACCTTCCACACATCTTAAATTACAAAATAATCTTTCTGTACATTTGAAAAATAGTTAGGTGGCTCAGATGGTAAAGAATCTGCCTGCAATGCAGGAGACCCAGGTTCAATCCCTGGTTTGGGAAGATTCTCTGGAGAAAGGAACGTTTACCCACTCTAGTATTCTTAACTGGAGAATTCCATGGATAGAGGAGGCTAGAGGGCTACAGTCCATGGGGTCACAAAGAGTTGGACATAATTGAGCGACTTTAGCTAGAGATATTATAAGTAATATGCACCTAAAAATTGATTTTAATTTTAAGCAACATAGAAATTATACTTTTCATGATTCTCACATTTCAGTATACATTCTAAATTGTTGACTTTGAACTATAAACATATTGGAAATTATTAAGCATGAAGAGTCTCCTTTACTGGAATTTGAGAACAGTAAGTACATTTGAAAAGTTTCAGTTTGAGCAAATCATCAGAAGTTTGAACTCACTAGCAATATCAAATTTTTTTAATCTTTGAGAAATCAAAACAGCAAACAAACATAGATCAGTATAGCTTCCTGAGATGACAAATTATGACTGCTTTTCCAGATGTGGTACCCAGTTTTAACATTTTGATACCATCTACATGGTTCTTTTCTATATCATGTATGTGACTATTTCTACAAAACCTATTTCCTTATGATTTAGAGATATATTCTTTTGAAGCTTTAGTGAAAACTAAGTTCCATGAATTGAATTCTTGTTGCAGGGCCAAAAAAATGTTTGCAGGTGAGTTAAGGTCAATCTTCTCACATCTCAGTTTTCTATATGTGGTAATCACGAGTCTAACCTTGCATATCTTAGTAGTAGTGAAATTTGTTTATCCGTGTCCGACTCTTTGTGACCCCACAGACTCTGGATTCTCCAGGCCAGAATACTGGAATGGGCAGCTGTTCCCTTCTCCAGGGGATCTTCCCAACCCAGGGATCGAACCCAGGTCTCCTGCATTGCAGGCAGATTCTTTACCAGCTGAACCACGGGGGAAGCCCGTAATCCTTTACAGGAATGATATTTTTAAAAATTATTTTTAGAGAGGCAAACCTGGTGAACCCCATGTTTATCCCATAAGCTTTGTGCTCGTTTGTTTAGCAGTTTGTAGCTTCTCCCAGCTTAGGAATAAATCTCTGCACTCTCTTCTTCTTGTAAATTGCCTTCACAGGGTTGTATTTCCTGTGTCAGGCTCAAATGTGCCTTTCTTTCATCCTTTATTATGACTCACAGTAACACTGTAAAATAGATATTTTGAAACAAATTGATAAATCCAAGTGAACCTGCCAATCCATTGGATAAGTTTATAATTATCCTTCTTTCCAAACGTAGATTTCTTTTTTATAGACAAATTAAGGATTAACCTTGAGGATTCTCAAGACATTTTTATGTTTTTAAGTGTTGAGTTTTCATTATCATCAATCTATGGTATTATGTTATGTATATAAGACATCAGACACCAGTAGAAGGTTAAAACACAGAGAGAATGCAATGCATAGTTTTTTTCTGCTCTAACTGGTCAACCATTTCCTAAAATTCATTCTTCATATGGCACATCACTATAAAGTTTTATCTCAAACTCTTTCATCTTAAATGCTTATAACAGAAAGAAAATAGCAGGTACCTACTCAGTGGGAAATCATTTAAAGTTATATTTCCCTCAAAAAAATAAAACAAAAATAATGATTTTCCTAAATGTATAGATATATATCTGTATGTAGAAAGAGTAAGTGAGGGATATAGTGCAGAACACTTTGATGCATAAATTCTACTATAATATGTAAGGAAGATGATCTAGCCTCAAAATCAAGATAAATATCCTGAGGAATCGAAGCCCCAAATTGTCATCAGGATGAAACATATCAGTCTGCTGGATTCTGTAAAAGGCAGTAGGACCAAAATTTTGGCTCCTCTGATCTATTGAGGATGAACAGTGGTTTATGAGAGAGATTGATGACTGAACCAAAAGACAAGGTTTGAAAGAAAGTCTGTAAAGTGTCTGCTGCTCAATACAGTCTGAAGCCATGACTTAGAGTAGCTTCTGACTGAGGTAGTTGAAACAACAAAGATAGAGCTTGAAAAATGAGATCTCAACTGAGATTCATATCGGTCAAGTTTCTCCAGAGAAACAGACCAGTAGAAGCAAAGAGATTTCAAAGAATTGACTTATGCCTGTAGTGGGGGCTGGCAAGTTCAATATTTGTGAAAGAGGCTGGGATGCTGAGGATTATTGAGTGGTACCCATTGTTGCAATCATTTCCTCATTCTCTGGAATATTTGAGTTTTTTTTTTTTTTTTTTTCCTTAAGACCTTTCCACTGACTGGATAAGGTCTAACTAAATTATCAATAATTATCTCCTGTTCTTAAAGTTATCTGATTACAGAATTGATCCACATCTACAAAATACTTCAACAATAGTACCTAGATTTTTGTTTGATCAAATAACTGGACATCATAGCCTAATCAACTAGACACATACAAGCATCTAAGCATGTAGACACCCTCTATGTTTCTGACTATTCAAAATAACCTTAGACAAAGAGCCACATATTTCCAACTATAAAACTGAGTTAAAGATAAATAGTTTAATAGTATTATAACTATCAAATACATGGAATACATAGTATAAAATATGAAAATGCTAGGTTCATATAATTTATAAACTGGTATGTAACATTTAAACACATGATATCAATCTTATACAAACCTATTCAGAGAATGAAAAAGGAGAGACTATAACCAAATGTGTGTTAAGAGACTTGACATCAGAAATAAGCTTGATACTGTATTCCAAAGAATTTATAATCAATCTAGGTTTATGCCAAAAAAGTGCATTTTTGATTCACAATTAGAAACTCTTTCAATAACATTTGCATATTAACAAATTAAAGGCAAAACACCATGTGAAATTTTCCATAAGTGAAATGGAAAAGCATTTGTGAAAGTCTTCAACCCATTGTTGATAAATTAGCAACCAAGGAATTGATGAGTAATAGTATGTATTGCAGAGAAGGCAATGGCACCCCACTCCAGTACTCTTGCCTGGAAAATCCCATGGCTAGAGGAGCCTGGTAGGCTGCAGTCCATGGGGTCGCCAAGAGTCGGACTCGACTGAGCGACTTCACTTTCACTTTTCACTTTCATGCATTGGAGAAGAAAATGGCAACCCACTCCAGTGTTCTTGCCTGGAGAATCCCAGGGATGACGGAGCCTGGGGGGCTGCCATCTATGGGGTCGCACAGAGTCGGACATGACTGAAGTGACTTAGCGGTAGCAGTGGTATGTATTGATTTAACTACCGTGTAACTAGAAACATTTCTAGAAATTAGGATAGTGTGATGGTACCAAAGGGTAGAGAAGTACAGCATAGTTAAGACTCTAGAAACAGAACCCCCCATATTTACAGGAAATTATATGTGACAGAACAAGGTAGTTCAGAGGGGAAAGAAAGCAAACAAACAAAAAAGGTGACATCTTCAATAATCTGCTGGAACAACCGCTCATCCAAATGGAAATAAGTGATACAGATCCTTACCAAGTGGTCAGAGGACTTAAATCTGAAAACCAAAACTTAAGAAAAGAAATTATTAAAAAACGGAAATAAGTGATACAGATCCTTACCAGGTGGTCAGAGGACTTAAATCTGAAAACCAAAACTTAAGAAAAGAAATTATTAAAGATATTTTCAGATGTTCAGAGTGGAATTGAAAGCTTTAAACAAAACACAACCAAAGTAAACTGTAAACAGAAAGGAAAGATTGATTGATTTAATTATATTAAATCTGATTACTTTGCCTCACGAAAAGAAACTTGAAGCAAATTTCAGAATCACACATGATATAATATATCATGATAGTTATGCAAATCTATGCAATATATTACTTAAATATAAACTATGGTACATAATATATATATATATATAATACATGCTATATATATAATAAAGGGGAATTAAAAAAAGATATTTCAATGGATTATCCACTTTGGGTAAAAAGGGAAAAAAATATATAGTGAAAGGCATACACCAAAGCTTAGAATCCAGAGAATTTTAGCAATTTCTTATACCTGCAATAACATACATTGTATCGTTGCGTGAAATGTTTTATCATTTCAGTAATATTCATTATTTTTCTTCCCAGTCCATCAATGGCCCCATCAGAAGCAAATGTTGTTTTGATTACTTTCTTCATAAATGAGTTATGCCTATTTCAGAAATTTATATAAATTGAATCATCTATATTCCTGTTTATCCTGATTCCTTTAACTCAGCACAGTGTTTTTGAGGTTCATCTATGGTGTTGCATACATCAATAAATTCTTCCGTTTTCTTTCTGGGTAGCATTTAATTGTGTGAATATCCAAGCTTTGTTCATCTAGTCTGTTGCTAATGGGTATTTGGGTTGTTTCCAGCATGGGTTAATGTGAAAAATGCCTCTATGAGCATATTTAACTTAATAAGAAATTGCCAGGCCAACTTCCAAAGTGGTTATAGACATACACATATGTACTATTAATATCAGGCATGAAAGAACGAGAGAAATCAGAGACACTTTCAAGGTTTTCGATATTATCAAGTGGAAAGGTAGATTTGCCATTTGCTTATTTGTAGAAGATTGGCAGGAAAGATATGCAATTTAGTTAACTAAGGGTTAACCAAAATATATGTAATTTAATCAACCAAAAGCTTAATTAATCAAATGGAGTTAAACAAAAGGTTAACTTGAAATCTTTAAAAGACATTGGAACAAATATATCAACAAGAGAGTGGGATATACGTGTCTAGAGATCCAAGGACAGGTTAACGAAGGAGTCCCCGAGTCATCATCGCACTGATTTACAGATTCATTCATTCAAAAATAGATTTTAATGGATGAGCATATATGTGGGCCAAGCTCTTGTATATACACATGGATCATATCTGTTAAAAAACAATCCCTTCTTTTATGGAATGTGTATTATCTGTGGCTTAGGAATCTAGATGAAAAAACTGAAAAGGAGATTACGTAGAAAAGGAAAGGGCTTCAAGGACTGAACCAAAGGGCAATCCATTTATTAGAGAGCTAAGAAGTGAGACATAATAACTTAGAGTCTGAGGGAGGAAAATATTCTGAAACACAGCAAAAAATGTGGGAATACATTGCACTGTATAGCCAAGTATGGTTGATTGTATTACTGGCCTCTTTCAACAACTCTTGTATTCTTATCTTTTTTCATGAAACTTCAAAATCCCTCCCGTGAAAAGGGTGGAATATTTTTTCCATACCTTGGATTTATTTGGAATAAAGCAGAAAATTTAGTGGGCCTGGTCCATTCCTACGTCTTCGTGTTTCTATTTCCACTCTTGTATATCTGCCTTTCTCAGGAGAATGTGTTTGCTAGTCCCAGGATGAAAAAGACATAAAGTAAAGCTTTCTAGTCTCCCTCTTCACATGGCATTTTTTTACTCCCCTCATGGGTCTCTGTGTCCTTTCCTACTCGTATGAGAATACCAGTCATCAGATTTCCAGTTCACTCTAAATCCAGTGAGATATCATCTTGAGACCATTAATGAATTACATCTGCAAAGATTCTGTTTCCATATAAGGTCACATTCATGAAATCAAGAGTTAGCAGTTGAATTTATCTTTTCAGGGGACAAAATTCAATCTACTAGCAAATGCTAATTGTATTATGTTTCTGCCCATTTAAATATAACTTTCTTAAGGAAAGGAGCCATGTTTATTCATGTCTCAGACTCAGGTGTCCAGTAAAAAGCCTGGAAATCAATAAACAGTAGTGTTTCAAAGTATTTTATCCAAGGATATAGCAACTATTTCTTTTATAAGTAATAATGCATGCTAGAATAATCAGAATTTTTTTTTTTTTGTATAGCCATAGATTTACTACCTAAACCTACTGTCTGAAAATTATGTGGCTGGCATCTTCTGCTATCATATTCTGATGATTTCTTTCTCTCTCTCTCTTATGCACAATCTTTTGAAGTACACATTAAAAAAAAATCTCATCGAAGTCAGATATGATCTTCAATATGAAAGGAAAGAATTTATTGAAGTAATTACCTAAAATTTCTAATAACGATTTGCCCTTTTATTGAACAGTAATCACCAGTCCTCATAACAAAGAACCAGCCATCATGGCGTCTCTTTCATTAAAGTTCCTTTGTCCTCAAACACACTGCTTTGTGTGTTCTGTTGATCTATTTCCTCCCTCTTCTGGAAAGTTCTGTTTCTTTTTAGAAAAGATAATAGTGAATTTTGTGTAATACGCTGTTCCTGTTGTTAGGTAATTAGTCTGCCTGAAAAAAAAAATTATAATAGATTTTTCACAAAGGAGCCATTCAACACAATGCTTTTACTGTGAAAATCAACAGTCTCAGGACAGTAGGAGAACCGAAGCCAGGAATGAACACTTCTCTTTCTCCTTAGTTCTCTGCTTCGTTTCAGAAACATGGGCCATGAAACCGTTCGAGGAAAAGTGGGGCACGGGTACATAAGGGAAATCTGTCTGCCACAAGCGAGACAGAATGAGCAGTGATCAAATTAGCAAATCACGTTGTTTATCATTGTGCGCTGCTATCTTCTTCTCTAAGGTGAGCCATGCATGTGACAAAATTTAGCCAGAAATATGTTTCATCAGTATAAAGAGAGAAAATTATAAAATAATACAGATGTGATTATTTTTCCATTCCATACTTTATTTTCTTTCAACTTAGCTAAAATACCTGCTAAATTCCAAATATAAAAGTTCTTCCTAAAATAATTACGTGTTCTAACTCATGTACCCATTTATTTTAGCTTATATATCTTTCAACCCATGTACCTAATTATTTTAAAGATTGTATACTGCTTAGGAAGTTACTTGAGTATATTTTTCACAGAGAAAATAGTTTAACTCATACACCATTTTGGTTTGTCATGGTGGCTCACACAGTAAAGAGTCTGCCTGCAACGCGGGAGACCTGGGTTCAATTCCTGGGTTGGGAAGATCCCCTTGAGAAGGAAATGGCAACCCATTCCAATATTCTTGCCTGGAAAATCCCAAGGACAGAGAAGCCTGGCAGGCTACGGTCCATGGGGTCGCAAAGGTCAGACATGACTGAGACTAACACTTTCACTTTCATATGCTTTTTAATTCATATACCCACTTATTTTAAAGATTGTGTACTGCTAGGAAGTTATTTGAGTGTATTTTTCACAGAGAAAATAGTCAAACTTCACCGACATCATTTTGCAGTTTCTAGCTGCTTTAAAACCTATTTCATAGGCCATAAGCTGTCATTCTATTTCGAAATGCTAACTATACGGCTTGCAGCATGCATGCTAAGTTGCTTCAGTTGCGTCCCAGTCTGCAGTCTTATGGACTATACCCCGCCTGGCTCCTCTGTTCATGGGATTCTCCAGGTAAAAATACTGGAGTGCATTGCCATGCCTTCCTCACTATATGGCTTAATAGTACATAAATATTCTGAGTTTATCTACTCAACATATTTATTTAACAGTTATTGTGGACCTAAAGAAGTTGCATCAATATCACAGCGAGTTTCTGTATACTCTTCATTCAGTTCTCCCCATGGTAATACCTTATATATATCTTATATAACTATAATACATTGCAAAAAGCAGGGAATTAACATTTGCACAGTATAACTGGGACTTCATAGGTGGCACTGATGATAAAGGACTTACCTGCCAAGTCAGGATATGAAAGAAATGTGGGGTTCAAACCCTGGGTTGGGAAGATCCCCTGGAGGAGGGTATGGCAACTCATTCTAGTATTCTTGCCTGGAGAATCTCATGGATGTAGTGCCCTGGTGGGCTATAATTCATACGGTCAAAAAGAGTCAGAGATGACTGGAGTGACTTAGCACGCTTGCACAGTAGTATTGACATATGACATACAGACTTTATTTTGATTTTACCAGCTTGTAAATGAAACTTATTTTTTGATGTGTAAATATGTGACATTGTATTATATGTGTAGATTTGTATAGCCACTATTCAATCAAGATATGCACTTGTTCCATCACCACAGAGAAACTCATTCATAACATTTATCCATTAGAATGCCTTCCCCTCCTTTGATTTATTCTCCATCATTAACAGTTGATTTCAAGGTTGTTATGTAAATGGAATCATATAGTACATAACTTTTTGAGACTGGCTTGTTTTCCACAGTGAAACATTATTGAAATCCAAACAAATTATTGCCTATATCAATAATTTGTTTCTTTTATGGATGAGTTATATTTCACTGTATGGGTATACCACAGTTTATATCACCATTTACCCACTGTAAGACATTTGTTTGAATCATTTCTAGTTTGGAGCTATTATTTTAAAAAAATGCAAAGAACATTAATGTTTTATTTAAACATAAATTTTTGCTTGTCTAGAGTAAATCCCCTGAATTGTCATTGCTAAGTTGTATGTTAATTTTATAAGAAAATGTCTAGTATTTTTCCTATTAAATTGCATGTTTAGCTGTTTAAGAGACTACTAAATTCTAATTTCCATTAACATTGCATGAGAGTCACACATTCTCATCAGCAGCTGATATTGTCTGTATTTTTTCATCCATCTTGCATGCATGTAGTGGTATCTCACTAGGTTTTTACTTTGTATTTATAGAATGATCAAGGATGAACATGTTTTCAAGTGCTTATTTGTCATCATATATCTTCTATAGTAAAGTATCTTTTCGATTTTTTGCCCATTTATTACTGTTTAATTTAGAGTTTTTTCATATTCTCTGGATTGAAGTTCTTTGCCAATATATATTTTGCAAATATTTCCTCCCAGATTGTAGCTTGCATTTTACTTCCCTTAAACAATTGTTTGCTAGGTGAAATGATATATTTCTCAGTTTATTTCTGCAATACATGGAATTCTAAAGCAGATACTTGACTTAGAACAGATGCAACTATTTAATTATATAAACTGTGTGTGTTTGTATGTATGTGTATCTAACTTTTTAGGAACACAGTACAGAAACACAGACTACTTAAAAAGACTAAAGAACAGTCTTAAGATCTTAAAAATATTTTGAAAATTTATAAAATTTTAAATACAGACTATTTTCAAAAGAATTCAAACACACTGGCTAATACCTTGTAGCAGTATCTTTCACATATGCATGTGGCATTTTGCCCTTTAAATACACACTTTTTCAGTCAAATGGTTTTAAGTCCTTAAAACCTTTAAACCATTTTTTCTCTAAAATAAAAGGCAATTTTCCTTTGATAAACTATTTTAAAATACTGCACCATACAACTAATTATAACATAAATCAACAGTTTAATTTATGCAGTGTTACCCAGCAGAGAAATGTTTTTGAGGGATGAATAAGCAATATAAAAAGCTGTCCTGAAGGGGAACATTATCAGATACATTTTACTCTGAATCAGGCTTGTTTAACAAGAACAACCAAATAAACTATGCTTTACCTGAAGACCTCAAATTGTGTGAGGCACTATTATATTTAAGATAAGAAAACTTAAAAATAAAGCCAAAAAATTTACTGAAGGAAAGATTTAGAATGTAGTTGATGACAGCATGTCTTAATTATAGAAGCAGGACATTTCAAGAGCAATCAATAGATTCAGAATAATGAAATCATTGGGCCTATATTCATAGTAAGGATTAAATGAGGACAAAATTTCCTCACGTTGTATGCAACCATTTAATTTCTTCTTCTTTTTTTTAAATTCTTAAAGAAAAACCTGTAACAGTGAGAAAAAATAAAACAAGCAATTACATTGTTGATTAGTTCAGTTCAGTCACTCAGTCCTGTCCAACTATTTGTTAACCCGTGAATTGCAGCACGCCAGGCCTCCCTGTCCATCACCAACTCCCAGAGTTTACCCAAACTCATGTCCGTTGAGTCAGTGATGCCATCCAGCCATCTCATCCTCTGTTGTCCCCTTCTCCTCCTGCCCCCAATCCCTCCCAGCATCAGGGTTTTTCCAAGGCGTCAACGCTTCACATGAGGTGGCCAAAGTGTTGGAGTTTCAGCTTGAGCATCAGTCCTTCAAATGAACACCCAACCTAATGTCATTTAGGATGGACTGGTTGGACCTCCTTGCAGTCCAAGGGACTCTCAAGATTGTTCTCCAACTCCACAGTTCAAATGCATCATTCTTTGGTGCTCAGCTTTCTTCACAGTCCAACTCACATATCCATACATGACCACTGGAAAAACCAGAGCCTTGACTAGACAGACCTTTGTTGGCAAAGTAATATCTCTGCTTTTCAATATGCTATCTAGGTTGGTCATAACTTTCCTTCCAAGGAGTAAGTGTCTTTTAAATTCATGGCTGAAATCACCATCTGCAGTGATTTTGGAGCCCCAAAAAATATAGTCTGACACTGTTTCTGCTGTTTCCCCATTTATCTCCCATGAAGTGATGGGACCAGATGCCATGATCTTCGTTTTCTGAATGTTGAGCTTTAACCAACTTTTTCACTCTCCTCTTTCACTTTCATCAAGAGGCTTTTCAGTTCCTCTTCACTTTCTGCCATAAGGGTGGTGTCATCTGCATATCTGAAGTTATTGATATTTCTCCCAGCAATCTTGATTCCAGCTTGTTCTTCTTCCAGCCCAGCGTTTCTCATGATGTATTCTGCATAGAAGTTAAATAAGCAGGGTGACAATATACAGCCTGACATACTCCTTTTCCTCTTTGGAACCAGTCTGTTGTTCGATGTCTAGATCTAACTGTTGCTTCCTAACCTGCATATAGGTTTCTCAAGAGGCAGGTCAGGTGGTCTGGTATGCCCATCTCTTTCAGAATTTTCCACAGTTTATTGTTTTCCACACAGTCAAAGGCTTTGGCATAGACAATAAAGAGGAAATAGATGTTTTTCTGGAACTCTCTTGTTCTTTTGATGATCCAGCAGATGTTGGTAATTTGATCTGTGGTTCCTCTGCCTTTTCTAAAACCAGTCTGAACGTCTGGAAGTTCACAGTTTAACGTATTGCTAAAGACTAGCTTGGAGAATTTTGAGCATTAGCCTGTGAGATGAGTGCAATTGTGCGGTAGTTTGAGCATTCTTTGGCATTGCCTTTCTTTGGGATTGGAATGAAAACTGACCTTTTCCAGTCCTGTGGCCACTGCTGAGTTTTCCAAATGTGCTGGCACATTGAGTGCAGCACTTTCGCAGCATCATCTTTCAGGATTTGAAATAGCTCAACTGGAAATCCATCGCCTCCACTAGCTTTGTTCGTAGTGATGCTTCCTAAGGCCCACTTGACTTTGCACTCCAGGACGTCTGGCTCTAGGTGAGTGATCACAGCATAGTGATTATCAGGGTCGTGAAGATCTTTTTTTGTACAGTTCTTCTGTGCATTCTTGCCACCTCTTCTTAATATCTTTTGCTTCTGATAGGCCCATACCATTTCTGTCCTTTATTGAGCCCATCTTTGCATGAAATGATCCCTTGGCATCTCTAATTTTCTTGACGAGATCGCTAGTCTTTCCCATTCTGTTGTTTTCCTCTATTTCTTTGCACTGATCGCTGAGGAAGGCTTTCTTATCTCTTCTTGCTGTTCTTTGGAACTCTGAATTCAGATGCTTGTATCTTTCCTTTTCTCCTTTGCTTTTTGCTTCTCTTCTTTTCACAGCTATTTGTAAGGCCTCCCCAGACAGCCATTTTGCTTTTTTGCATTTCTTTTTCATGGGGATGGTCTTGATCCCTGTCTCCTGTACAATGTCACAAACTTTTGTCCACAGTTGATCAAGCACTCTGTCTATCCGATCTAGGCCCTTAAATCTATTTCTCACTTCCACTGTATAATCATAAGGGATTTGATTTAGGTCATACCTGAATGGTTTAGAGGTTTTCCTTACTTTCTTCAATTTAAGTCTGAATTTGGCAATGAGTTTATGATCTGAGCCACAGTCAGCTCCCGGTCTAGTTTTTGCTGATTGTATAGAGCTGCTCCATCTTTGGCTGCAAAGAATAAGATCAATCTGATTTCAGTGTTGACCATCTGGTGATATTCATGTGTAGAGTCTTCTCTTGTGTTGTTGGAAGAGGGTGTTTGCTATGACCAGCGCTTTCTCTTGGCAAAACTCGATTAGCCTTTGCCCTGCTTCATTCCGTATTCTAAGGCCAAATTGGGCAAATTGGTTAATTTTCTTGTGCCTCAGTTGATTCATCTGTAAAAAGGGGAGAATTGTATGTCTATTATCTTGGGTTTGCTGTAAAAATTACATGTGTTAGATTATCTCACACATTTAGAAAAGTGCCTGGCATGCAGAAATAGTATATAAGAATTAATGGCTGTAATTATTTGAGATCATTGCATTAATGCAGCAGATTTATTCACCACAGCTTGTCATGGACCTAGCCCGTCTTCCATGTCATTTCTATCAAAAGGATCATAGCATTGTTGAAATATATTGCATTAAAGAGCTTTCACAGAAAAATGGCTTGAGAAGAGAAGAAGCATTTTCCTAGGGTTGCAGGAAAAGGAAGAACTTTAGGAGCAGCCCTTTATGTATAATCCTCCATATAAATCTTAGGCCAGTATTCATGCACTACAGTGATAGTTAAAATTGACAGGCAAAATTTGGGGAGAAGGACCACAGCAAAGATGATCAGAGACTGAGATCTCACAGCTGGCACTTGCATAAAGGGACTGTGTGCTTTTTACTAAGGGACTCACCCTGATTGTGCCTCAGTGCCCATGTCTGTGAGCTTGAAACAATAATGAAATAACGCAGCAAAGAATCATGCAGAAAAAAATCGAGATCCAGCTCTACCATCAGGAGGATGCAGATAAATGAGCAGTTTCTCTATCTCTGTAATAACTGATAGTAATAAGTGAATTCAAGTTTGTGGAGCAGTGAATTCATACAACTTGAAGCCCTCTTTACAGAAATGCAACAGAAAGGCAAATCAATGCACAGAGTCACTGATTACAAAAGGAGAGGGTGACTTCCAGGACATACAAAGAAAGGAGCAGGGAAAGGCAAAGGAAGAATGAAACAGGACTAGGTATCCCAACTGAGAGCCTTGTACAAATATTATTGACAGCCCTAATCCAGGAAGGAAGCTTACTGGTATGCAGAATGGTTTGTTTAAAGTAGTTTGAGTCACAGATCACTCATAAATTTTAGCGTTGAAAGATTTGGTAAAGCAGAGCAAGCTCAGGGCAGTAGCAGAAGGATGCTTGGTGTTCAGCTCAGGAATACAGCTCCTTGCAGGCTGTCTGCCCTGTTTTACTGATTCTTTTCATCTTACGGTGTCACCTGGACTGCCTACCTAGTAGTTTGGCCTCATGCATGTATGAGCCATAGGGAGCCCCCTGTTTGGAAATCTTCCACTTTTGGTTAAATAGTCTGCTATTTCTGCCTTCAAATTCTTAATGATTTTTAAAAAGGGACTCTGCATTTTCATTTTTTCACTGGGCTCTACACTTTTTGTAGCTCATTCTGTCTAAGAATCTGAATGCTATGTGGGATGAGCATTTTCCAGTGATTCTAATGGAGATCCACTGCACCAACTGATCCGAATGTAACAATGAAAAGTCATCTTATTTTTTGAAGTGGCCTATGGTTTTTAATTTGGATAATCTCTGAGTAGATTTCTTGAGTATACTCTAATCAGCATAGTAGCCTTATTTTTTTTTTCACATTTTAGATACCTCCAATGCAAAACGCGAAGTATGACAGCAAAGTAGCATTTACTGACATCTAATCTGTGCAGATTCTCTATCAGCAACCTCATCTGAAATCTCTCAAGATGCCGCATTTATTAATAGTTTATTGCAACACACGCAGAGTGGGGCTAGGTGGCATTCCCATGTTTTATTCCAGTGCATGTGGCTCTGCTGGTCTTTCTCTTCCAGGTCTTTCATAAGATCTGAAGAAAATACATGTTGCGATCTGTGTTCCCCTTAGTTTAATTCAGCCCAGATTATTAAAAAGTTTCCACAATAAGACTGAATTTTTCACCAATCAATCCTTCAAATTTCAAAGCCCAGTTAGGAACCTTATAGTAAAAAGACATCAGAGGCAGTGGCGGAAAATGACACATGGCAGGTAGAGCGTGTGTCCTGGTGACTCCATTGAGAGTCCTTGAACCTTGATTTTGTCATCTGTAAATGAAAAATGACTGAAACCTTGGACAGGATTGTCACGAAAATTAAGGAATATATAAACAAAATGCTTGATCCTTGATGGAATCTCAATCAAACAGTTCCTCTCCCTCTCTCTTTTTTTTTTAGTTTGATTTAATTTTTACTCTCATATGGAAATCAGCTGAATTAGGCAGGCAAAGACTAATAGAGTTTTGCCAAGAAAATGCACTGGTCATAGCAAACACCCTCTTCCAACAACACAAGAGAAGACTCTACACATGGACATCACCAGATGGTCAACACCAAAATCAGATTGATTATATTCTATGCAGCCAAAGATGGAGAAGCTCTATACAGTCAACAAAAACAAGACCAGGAGCTGACTGTGGCTCATCATGAACTCCTTATTGCCAAATTCAGACTTAAATTTAAGACAGTAGGGAAAACCGCTAGATCATTCAGGTATGACCTAAATCAAATCCCTTATCATTATACAGTGGAAGTGAGAAATAGATATAAGGGCCTAGATCTGATAGATGGAGTGCCTGATGAACTATGGAATGTGGTTCGTAACATTGTACAGGAGACAGCAATCAAGACCATCCCCATGGAAAAGAAATGCAAAAAAGCAAAATGGCTGTTTGGGGAGGCCTTACAAATAGCTGTGAAAAGAAGAGAGGTGAAAAGCAAAGGAGAAAAGGAAAGATACAAGCATCTGAATGCAAAGTTCCAAAGAACAGCAAGAAGACATAAGAAAGCCTTCCTCAGTGATCAGTGCAAAGAAATAAAGGAAAACAACAGAATGGGAAATACTAGAGATCTCTTCAAGAAAATTAGAGATGCCAAGGGACCATTTCATGCAAAGATGGGCTCAATAAAGGACAGAAATGGTATGGGCCTATCAGAAGCAAAAGATATTAAGAAGAGGTGGCAAGAATGCACAGAACTGTACAAAAAAATGGGCTTGATAAAGGACAGAAATGGTATGGAACTAACAGAAGCAGAAGATATTAAGAAGAGGTGGCAAGAATACACAGAAGAACTGTACAAAAAAGATCTTCACCACCCAGATAATCACGATGGTGTGATCACTCATCTAGAGCCAGACATCTTGGAACGTGAAGTCAAGTGGGCTTTAGAAAGCATCACTACGAACAAAGCTAGTGGAGGGGATGGATTTCCAGTTAAGCTGTTTCAAATCCTGAAAGATGATGCTGTGAAAGTGCTGCACTCAATATGCCAGCAAGTTTGGAAAACTCAGCAGTGGCCACAGGACTGGAAAAGGTCAGTTTTCATTCCAATCCCAAAGAAAGCCAATGCCAAAGAATGCTCAAACTACCGCACAATTGTACTCATCTCACAGGCTAGTAAAGTAATGCTCAAAATTCTCCAAGCCAGGCTTCAGCAATACGTGAACCATGAACTCCCTGATGTTCAGCTGGTTTTAGAAAAGGCAGAGGAACCAGAGATCAAATTGCCAACATCCACTGGATCATGGAAAAAGCAAGGGAGTTCCAGAAAAACATCTAATTCTGCTTTATTGACTATGCCAAAGCCTTTGACTGTGTGGGTCACAATAAAGTGTGGAAAATTCTGAAAGAGATGGGAATAGCAGACCACCTAACCCGCCTCTTGATAAATCTGTATGCAGGTCAGGAAACAAGTTAGAACTGGACATGGAACAACAGACTGGTTCCAAATAGGAAAAGGAGTACATCAAGGCTGTATATAGTCACCCTGCTTATTTAACTTCTATGCAGAGTACATCATGAGAAATGCTGGACTGGAAGAAACACAAGCTGGAATCAAGATTGCTGGGTGAAATCTCAATAACCTCAGATATGCAGATGACACCACCCTTATGGCAGAAAGTGAAGAGGAGCTAAAAGCCTCTTGATGAAAGTGAAAGAGGAGAGTGGAAAAGTTGGCTTAAAGCTCAACATTTGAAAATGAAGATCATGGCATCCGGTCCCATCACTTCATGGGAAATAGATGGGGAAACATTGGAAACAGTGGCAGATTTTATTTTTGGGGGGCTCCAAAATCACTGCAGATGGTGAAGGCAGCCATGAAATTAAAAGACGCTTATTCCTTGGAAGGAAAATTATGACCAACCTAGATAGCATATTCAAAAGCAGAGACATTACTTCGCTGCTAAGATCTGTCTAGTCAAGGCCATGGTTTTATCTGTGGTCATGTGTGGATGAGAGAGTTGGACTGTGAAGAAGGCTGAGCACTGAAGAATTTATGTTTTTGGACTGTGGTGTTGGAGAATACTCTTGAGAGTCCCTGGGACTGCAAGGATATCCAACCAGTCCATTCCGAAGGAGATCAACCCTGGGATTTCTTTGGAGGGAATGATGCTGAAGCTGAAACTCCAGTACTTTGGCCACCTCGTGAGAAGTGTTGACTCATTGGAAAAGACTCTGATGCTGGGAGGGATTGGGGGCAGGAGGAGAAGGGGACGACTGAGGATGAGATGGCTGGATGGCCTCACAGACTCGATGGACACAATTCTGAGTGAACTCCGGGAAATGGTGATGAACAGGGAGGCCTGGCATGCTGTGATTCATGGGGCACAAAGAGTCGGACATGACTGAGCGACTGAACTGAACTGAACTGAACAATTTATTGAGTGAACGCAATATAATTCTATGCCTCAAATACCTACTAGAAAGAATAGAAAATGTACTGAGAATATAGTTGATACAAATAAATGTAGGAATTTTCACAGGAATGACACTTTTTTAAGTAGGGAAAAGAAAGCACATATACATTAGATGTGTTAAAAGACAGATCTGCTTGTGAAGATAAATTTCAAAATGTGACATGAAAGATAAAGATATTCTTTTTTTTTTTTTTTGGTGTACCCCTAACTACAACATTTATTTAATCTCCAACATATATCATTACCCTTGGTTAAAGATTATTTTGTTTCAAAAAGTAATTTGCAGCTTTTTCTAGAATCTGCTTTAATAACAGAAGCATATGAGTTTATTATCATTCTATTTCTTTTGCAGGTAAATGGTTTTAATATTTCTCTTTAAGAGTTCACTCTACGTGGCGCCAGCTTTCAGAACTCTATGAAGAGGTCTGTCTGCTCCTGTCCTGTCTGCTATTCAATGGGTCTAAGAAGTCTGAAGGTGTTTGCCTTACTTCAGCTCCGTAACACTTTCTCTTATTATTGCTTTGATTGTTGTCTTCCTTTTATTGTTTCTCCCTCTTTCTTTTTTGGTTAATTTCATTTTGAAATTATTAGCTGCATGTGGGATCTTAGTTTCCTGACCAGAGTTCCAAATCCTGTCCCCTGCCTCAAAGCACAGTCTCAACCACTAAAATTCCCAGCTGAGGAATTCCCTTCTTCCTCTTTCTTTTGGAACTCCTATGACTAAGAGTTGAACTATGCTATTGTCTCTTTCAACTCTCCAGAGAGTTCTTCAACTGTTTTTTCAGCACATCTAGTTTTCCTGTAATTTTGCCAATAAGAGTATTGCTTGATCTCTATTTGCATATATTCCTGGTTTGTTAACTCTTGTTCTATTGATCCAATATATTTCTCTGAAGATATCGATCAGGACATATTTAAATGTTTGGCTTATTGTTTTACCCTGTTGTCCTGTCTTCTGATCCTGGCCTTTCTCTTTTGTGCTCTGGAGTTTCTTCAAATGAGTGTTGCTCCTTGGATGTCCTTTCGTATTTACTTATGACAGCCCTGTCCAGTTAACCTAGTGTTGGATATCCTCTGGTGCTATATGCATGCATGCGTGCTAAGTCACCTCAGTCATTTCTGATTCTTTGTGACCCTATGGACTGTAGCCCACCAGGCTCCTTTGTCCGTGGGATTCTCCACGTAAGAATACTGGAGTGGGCTGCTATTTCCTCCTCCAGAGGATCTTCCCAACTTAGGGATCCAACCAGCATCTCTTGTGTCTCCTGTATTGGCAGGCAGGTTCTTTACCATGAGTTCCACCTGGGAAGCCCCCTGGTGTTATGCAGTCAGGGCCATTTCCCCAGCTGGCCTTTCTCTAATGGGAGAGCTTGTTGCAAGCAAAGCTGTTTCTGGACAGAAGGTGGTGGCTGTCAAGTATCACTGTGGATGGTGGGGGCTGACACACTGAGGGCTTTTTCCAAATGTGAGAATGAAACACAGCAACTAGAGAAGCCCCAGTTATTGCTAGAGAGATCAAAGATTGCGCTACTTTATTGTCATCATCCCTATCCCAGGCCCCAGGGGTTAAACAACAGGTGACTGAGACTCTCAGGCGTGGAATAACAGGGTACTCAGCATGGAGAACTGTGCTCACACCTAAGCCATCGTCAGCTCCTCAAGGAACGTCCCTGTTCTGTGTTCAGACGTCTACTCTAATTCTGCAGAGGAGCCACGTCTACTGCTGGAAACTTTCTAAATTGGTGCTAAGCACCCGACTCCAGTACTCTTGCCTGGAAAGTCCCATGGATGGAGGAGCCTGGTGGGCTGCAGTCCATGGGGTTGCACAGAGTTGGACACAACTGAAGCTACTTAACAGCAAACACTCCCAACTCTACCGCAGGGATCTTCCCCACACTACAGGGCTCCCTCAGCTTTCTTTTATCTGTGAGTGTTTTCCCTCACACCTCCTGTTTTCCAGAAACCAAGTAAATGCCTCTGACCTCAGTAAGTCCATCATCCCTACACATGCTCAAAGCAATCAGCTGTCCTCACTGTCATAAGCTGGCACATAGTCAAGCATTTTATTGCAAACTAGTGATTAATGCCTGACTATATGTGGGCTCATGTTTTCCTATTTAACAAGAAACTGCCAAAAAAAAAAAATCTGAAATTCTTTATATTCAAACCCTGTAAAGAGATGCTACTTTGATGTTCAATAAACATTTATTGACCTCCTATAGGATACGCAGGCTTCTCTGATAGCTCAGTTGGCAAGGATCCACCTGCAATGCAGGGGACCTGGTTCTATTCCTGGGTCAGGAAGATCCGCTGGAGAAGGGAAATGCTACCTGCTGCAGTATCCTGGCCTGGAGAATTTCATGGAGTATATAGTCCATGGGGTCACAAAAAGTCGGACACAACTGACTGACTTTCTCTTTCACTTTTCATGGGATAGACAACACACAGAGACATACAACCAAATAATTAAATTTTAAGTGGGATACATAAGATTATAGAGGTTGAGATATTGACAAAATAATGTTCAAGATGGATTTCTTGAAAAGCAGAGCTGCTCCATGTCGATCTGCAAAGATAGATTTGTCAGACAGACGAGGCAATGATGGGGTACATGGAGAGAAAGGGAGTGATGTGTGTGAAAGCAGTGAGGTGTGAACTCATTTACTGCGGAATTAGTAATCATATACTAGCATGTTAAGTTTCATCTTTAGTATTTGGGAAAAATCTGCTGCTCAGTGTTGGCTTCAGGCTTTGGACCAAGAAACTGCCAAATGCCCACATCATGTCATTTCTGTCATTTGTGATCTTGTACACGATCAATACGGCAGTGATCGCACTTTTAAGCTGATAATTATCAGTCCCCAAACATCAAATACAATCAAAGCAACCCATTTAGCTTTAGGGTTAATACGTGAGTAGTCACGTTTAAGTATATGTTAGCATTCGAGACACAACTAGAGTAAAATCTTTTTTGGAATATCTTTGCCAAAATGATATCATTAGAATTATACATCCATGTTTTTCTTTGCAAAAATTCAGTGTTCCAACAATTGAATGCTGTTGATTAACTAGAAGAGTATTTAAAGAGATACATAATCTGGCAAATAATACAAATACCAAGAAGTTACCCTTGGCAGAATAATCTTGGGAACAAAAACATACTCTTTTGGAGTTCACTATATTTAAACAATTTTAAATTAGAGCAAAATTGACATAACAAATTTCTAGATTCCATACAAGTGTTTATTGTTTTAGCATTTGGAAGATTAAACATAGCCTTTAAATATTTAGTCATTTAATCATTGACTCCAAGAACTTTCAAGAAAAAAAAAAAAACTTTTTAAAAATTGAGAATTCTTTCCATCTTGAGAGGATGAGTCAACACGATATCAATCTTGTCACCTAAAATTTTCACAAGTGAAATTCCAATTTCAAGCACAATATTCATGAGAAATATTTTATCCAGTCAAAGCATAAAAATAACAGAAGTGTTAGATAAGGAAGAAAGAGAAAAGAGTGATTAGCATAAGGTTGTATTACAAAGTAATCCCACATGGGTGGTAATGGTCCAATTGCAATTAAAGCTTATTTCTTATACACTGATGCACAGAGGGTGTTCTCAGCAGATGGCTCATCTCCGTATGGTGGCTCAGCTGCCTAGTCTTTCCAGATTCTGACTTCCCCGTTCCCCTAGGGACATGTCATTATCTGCCTCTAGGCAGGAAAAGAGGAGAATGAGAATGGTTGAGGGTGAAGAGATACACTTATTTCTTAAATTCTTGATCCGGAAATGATATACATCACTTCTGATATGTTTTCCTTTTCTGTGTAAGAATACTGATATTTACAATATGCCACTTCTTTATAATATATATCAAATACAAACAGAAGATTTTTTTCTTTTTTAGTTTGACAGACAGCATTTTCAGCTTGTAATTTAAAGATGCTTTGGCCTACATGTTCATGTCCTCTTTCCTGTTCAAATCTATATATTGGAACCTTAACACCCAAGGGGATGGTATTAAGAGGTGGGGACTTTGGAGGTAGTTTTAGATAAAATCAAGAGGATGGAACCCTCATGATGCAAATAATATCTTTATAAGAAGAGAAAGAGGGTTCACAGTCTCCGCCATGTGAGAACAAAATAAAGGATGGGTACCTGCAAATCTGAATTGAGTCAGCAGCAACCTTGATCTTGGGTTTCTCTGTCTCCAAAACTGTAAGACATACATTTCTGTTGTTTGAGACATCACATCTATGGACTTTATTATAGTAATCCAAACTGACTAAAACAAATGAATTAATCTTTCTTACTGCTTTACTTAATTTCTGAAAGATAACTGCCTATAAGATTTTCCATAGGGAATCTGAGAGTGAACAGGCAAAAGCGAAAGTGAAAGCGTTAGTCACTCAGTCCTATCCTACTCTTTTCAACACCAGGGACTGTAGCCTGCCAGGATTCTCTGTCCCTCGAATTCTCCAGGCAAGAATAATGGAGTGTGTTGCCATTTCCTTCTCCATGGGTTCTCCCTGACCCAGGGATCGAACCTGGGTCTCTTACATTGCAGGCAGATTCTTTATCATCTGAGGCACCAAGGAAGCCTGTGAATCACGGAGGAGTATTTATGTACAAGGAAATTGATATAAACAGTGCCGAGTAATTGTTATTGATTAGGAATGATTTAGTGATCATTACCATACAAAATTTTATGCATATATTTCAGTTGACTTTTCGGAAAATAATTATAAGACAGCTTATATATAAGGAACTTAATCACCACAAGTAGAAATACAGGTGACTACTTTCAACATGCTTTTTTCTATAGTCAAAGGATTACACAACACACAGGACAGATTAGATGATGCCTGTTCTATTGTAATGCATTCTTCTGGTGGTAAGAAGCATCAGGTTTTGTTGCTCACAATTCAAAAACTTTTGCTAAGACCGCTCAGGTTCTAGGGTTTTGTCAAAAAGCCATGATGGAATGCAATAAATAAGAGCATTTAATGTTAGGGGTCTAAAACACTTTGTGTTTTTGATTCTAGATTTACGACTTTTTTCCATATCCTTCTGTATGCTTCCAATCAATGCCATGGCACTTCTCCATTGGACTAGAAACTAGAAGGCAGAAATGGATTCAGGAACTTATTTCTCTTACAAGATTTCCATCTTAAGATGTAAGATGAATTTTAAATGAATGAAAACTCAGTCATATCTAGTGCTTTGTTTAAATGCTCACCATAGATAGTATTCATTACTTTATAAAAAAGAGAATATCAATTTTGAAGAATTTGGAATCATAGAATTGAGAAGATAACGTTACTACGCTGAATTCAATGATTTTTCTGATGACAGTGCTCATGGTATTTAGAATTTCCAGGTGGCGCTACTGGTAAAGAACTTCCTGTCAATGCAGGGGACTTAAGAGAGGTGAACTCGCTCCCTGGGGCAGGAAGATCCCCTGGAGAAGAAAATGGCGACCCACCCCAGTATTCTTGGCTGGAGAATCCCATGGACAGGGGAGCCTGGCATAGGGTCATGAAGAGCTGGACATAACTAAAATGGCTTTGCAGGAACAATTAGAAGTAGAAAAGGAAGTCGAGGGCAAAAAGGTAGAAAAGTAAAAGAAAGCTACTCTTCAGAAAAGGTGAAACTAAAGCAACTTCATAATTAAACATTTTCTCAATAACTTAATTGAACTCCTTCATACTTTGTCCAACAGGTCTCACAGGCTTCCTACAGTCTCACAAAATTTCCTGACCTTATTCCTTTCTCATTCTATGTCCTGGTTGCTGACTATCTCGTTGACTGATGGACATTCCTGCTGCCTCTCACTGCATGAATTTGCCACCTCCAACATCAATAGTTGGAAATTTAATTCTGTTTTGTAAAGATTTTATTTATGTTTAGAGTGATTACTTGTCTGAAATTTTGTTGTAATAGAATATGTATATGATAAAATATTTATTTTGATACATATGTATATATTTGCCAATCTGGGAACATTTTCCTAAATTCTAGTATTTCCTAGGGGTAATCATGAAGTATTATTTTGACAGCGTTTTGGTAGTTATTTAGTCACAACCTCCATTTAGTCATGAGCAGTGACTAGTAAAACCACATTATGCTTTTTAATTAGCCTACATCGGCCATGGTTGAAATTTAAAAGTATGGCTTCAGAAATGACTTGAAAACACTAGTAATAATATCCTCAACTTAACATTTTACCATCCAAAAATATATGATATCCACATGAAACTTATAAAATGGTTTTCATAATATTAAATAAAGCTTAATATGATCTAATACATGCTATTTGCCAATCTGATAAGAGCTAGACATATAATAATAGAATTGGTAGTTATCCATGTGAGACCCCAAATATAAGTTTAGATATTCTTTGTAATTTGGAGATTTAAATAAAATATTTATAATATATCCCTGATTAAAATAGTCCACATCTCTGAATCAAGATATCAGAGCAGACATATGGTCCCAGCTGCCAAAAAGTGACAGAGAGTTTTGGAGTTTCCACGTGTCTGAATGACGGCTCCATCCAAGTTCACAACATCTGCTTTTGGTAAAGGTCTTGTTGCTTGCAGCACATTGCAGCCATTTCAGAGACAAGAGAGAATTCTGGTCAAAACAGAATTATCTGTCATTTTGTTGTAAAATGTGTTTATAAGCCCAACGCTTTGGCATATATGATCACTAAAAGATTTACTATTTACTCAATAATAATAGTCCTCTCTGGGTGAGGCTCCAGAGTTCTTGGTCTCAGTGAACTCAGAGGTTAGTAGTGGCATGTCACAAATAAACAGACAGTTACAATACTATGTGCCAATAGATAGGGTGCGGCCATTTACAGGGTACCACTGGGACGGGAGAGAAAGAGTTTCCAGTGCACATTCGGAAGCTCAGGAAGTAGTATCAGGAAAAGACAATCTAAACCCAATAAACACAACCAAAGATTAACTAATAGAAACTCAAGCAAGGGACCTTTGGTAACATCCAGTTCAGTCTCATTTTATGTATAATCACATCGGTTTGTGGAAAAACAGCACACTATGTAAATTGCTGTAGGGACTGATGACGGGATGCAAGGATTTATCTTCAATTTAGTTCTCTTTGACCCTCTCTGTGCACTTATTGGTCAGATACCTGAAGTTTCTCTGCTCATCCTTAATGTCTGAACGAGTAACACCATATTGTGTTGAAGACTGGGCCAACCACCAGTGGTCTGGTAAGTGTGTAACCATTTCATATGAAGGTGGCTGAGGCCTGCTCTTTAGGGTGTTGGGGGTGTTGTAAAGAGGATTTCATGAGCACATCGTATTGTCTCTGCTACAAAAAAGGATTTCACTATCATCCTTGACTTGAGAACCTTTAATTAAAAGAAATTTCTCTGCTACACACCAGGAGAACAAAAGTCGGGAGAACTTTCAGACAAAGTATTAAGAGTTCACAGCAGTAGGATAGAAACTCTTCATGGAGGACTTTGCCAAATTGCAGAGAATGGCATATAGGGCAGTAAACCACTCCATGGATAGCAGAGAAGAAAGCTTTTTCAAAAGCACACAATAGCGTCTCAGAGAAAAATTCTATTCTTGCTTTCTGAAATTTTCCTCATGTTTTTTGGCAAAAGGGGCTGCCCTCATAGCTCAGTTGGTAAAGAAATTTCCCACAGTACAGGATTGGTTGGTTCAATGCTTGGGTTGGGAAGATCTGCTGGAGAAGGGATAGACTACTCACTTTAGAATTGTTGGCTTTCCTTTGTTTAGCTAAAGGGACTATGAACAGGAAAGAAAAAGAGGAGAGAGAGAGAGAAATACGTGAAAAACAGAGATTGATAGAAAGATTAGGATAACAGCACCCTAAAGGTTTCCTTGGAGAAGGAAATGGCACCCCATTCCAGTACTCTTGCCTGGAAAATCCCATGGACGGAGAAGCCTGGTAGGCCACAGTCAATGGGGTCACAAAGAGTTGGACATGACTGAGCAGCTTCACTTTCACTTTAAAGGTTTCCTGGAGCACTTCAGTTCAGTTCAGTTCAGTCGCTCTCACAAAGAGTCGGACATGACTTGAATTGAAGCACACCAGGCCTCCCTGTCCATCACCAACTCCTGGAGTTGACCCAAACTCAAGTCCATTGAGTTGGTGATGCCATTCAGCCATCTCATCCTTTGTCGTCCCCTTCTCCTCCTGCTCCCAATGCCTCCTAGAATCAGGGTCTTTTTGAATGAGTCAATTCTTCTCAAGAGGTGGCCAAAGTATTGGAGTTTCAGCTTTAGCATCAGTCCTTCCAATGAACACCCAGGACTGATCTCCTTTAGGATGGACTGGTTGGATCTTCTTGCAGTCCAAGGGACTCTCAAGAGTCTTCTCCAACACCACAGTTCAAAAGCATCAATTCTTCGGTGCTCAGCTTTCTTCACAGTCCAACTCTCACATCCATACATTACTACTGGAAAAACAATAGCCTTCACTAAATGGACCTTTGTTGGCAAAGTAATGTCTCTGTTTTTTAATATGCTGTTTAGGTTGGTCATAGCTTTCCTTCCAAGGAGTAAGTGTCTTTTAATTTCATGGCTGCAATCACCATCTGTATTGATTTTGGAGCCCAAAAAAATAAAGTCTGACACTGTTTCCACTGTTTTCCCATCTATTTCCCTTGAATTGATGGGACAGGATATCTGGAGCACTGCTAACTTGCTTCAGTCGTGTCCGACTTTGTGCTACCCCATAGACGGCAGCCCAACAGGCTCCCTCATCCCTGGGATTCTCCAGGCAAGAACGTTGGAGTGGGTTGCCATTTCATTCTCCAATGTGTGAAACTGAAAAGTGAAAGTGAAGTCGCTCAGTAGTGTCCGACTCTTCTCGACCCCATGGACTGCAGCCTTTCGGGCTCCTCCGCCCAGGGGATTTTCCAGGCAAGAGTATTGGAGTGCACTAGTGATGGTTAAATGAGTGAAAGCTGCTTCTAGTTTATTAGAAACGAGGTGGTAGGAAGTAGCATCAGTTATTACCCTCTGTGACTAAGGACGCCAGTATTTCTACAGGTCTCAGAGAAAGCACCAGAGAGAATGTACTGTCTCAACTTCCCAAGATTATGTATTGTATTGAGGGCATAGTGTGGCTGAATAAAGGTTAAACAGGAGGTAGTGAAATGTTTTCTTTTGTAAATAGATACTAATGAGACCTTTGTCCAAAAGAAATTTTGACATTGACCAAGAAATCTAAGTGCTGAAGAATTGATGCTTTTGAACTGTTGTGTTGGAGAAGACTCTTGAGAGTCCCTTGGACTGCAAGGAGATCAAACCAGTCAATCCTAAAGGAAATCAATCTGAATATTCATTGGAAGGACTGATGTTGAAACTGAACTCCAGTACTTTGGCCACCTGATGCGAAGGGTCTACTCATTAGAAAAGACACCGATGCTGGCAAAGATTGAAAGCAGGAGGAGAAGGGGTGGACAGAGGATGAGATAGTTGGATGGCAACATCAACTCAGTGAACATGGGTTTGAGCAAACTCTGGGAGATGGCGAAGGACAGGGGAGCCTGGCGTGCTATAGTCCAGAGGGTTGCAGAGTCGGACACGACTGAGCGACTGAACAACAGAGAATCTATGAAATAACAAAAAGTAGGTGCATTTATTATAACATTTGGGAAAAACAAAGAAGTTGAGCTCTTTTATATATTTTTCTATTTTTTGCATGATAAGGTAATGTTATAGGCACATTGTCAGATTCATGTTTGTTGCAGTTTTACTAAAGGGAAGGGAAAAAAAATGAAGGTAGGTTGAAGTTAAATGCTTATGGACTCAAACAAAATTAGGAAGTATTTCCCAAAACTCATTTTGTTTTGACTTTATTAGCATAGCATGTTTTTAGCTAATGAGTAGCATATATAAAGTATATGTATGTAGGTTGTAAACTTTACTGTGTGTGCTAGGTAATATTATATAAATCTGGTCATGATTCCTGAACTGAGTATAAGACTCCATTTGCAAAGTTGAATGCTGAGCTGTAAATTATTTCTTTAAGAGCTATATCACTACCCTACTCCTTCATATGATTATATATATATATAATAAACCGTCATATATATAAATAATATTTATACATATCATATATATATATATAATCTGTCAGTTACAAAGGAAAATGGATAGCTGTTTCGTAAGTTAAAAATTTTTAAAAAATCTTCAAAGAAATGATCATGCTTCTGAGGTGTCATGAAAATGAGAACCACCCAGAGTGCTAGTTCCCATCAGCTACCACTATGGTTTAGGGGCTCTGAACTCTGAACTCATATGCAAATCCTGTGCTATCTCTTCATAGTTCTGAAGACTTAAGCAGAGTATGTTTTCCCTAAATTCTTCAGGCTTTCTGCTATATAGTGAAGAGAACACAGTAACCTATCTTACAGATTTATGTGCTGATTAAATGAGATATTCTTCATAAAGCATCTAGAAAGTACCACTCTCATAGATGAGAGCCAAGAAATCTTGACTATCAATGTTAAAAGATTGAATGTTAGGAGACAGGAGTTTCTAGGCCCTGGCTTAATATATACTAACCAGTAAATTTCACACACAGCAGAATTGCTTGGAGTTTCGAATGTAATCTGTAAATTGTTAGATGAATTGCAATTACTTTAAAATAATTTTTTCTGGGTTCCCAGATTGGAAGAAATGAATGTTTAAATAATGTCATCTGAGTTCTGAAATTAAAGAAATAAACTACTATAAAAGTACCATGTTTCCCTGACATATTGAGGTTGGCAAAAATATGGTTAATTGAATACATGGATAATTCAAACATATCATGAATATATTTTATTTTTCTTCCATTCATAGTATGGAGGGAAATTAATCTTTGTGGTTATTTCAATAAATACAGCCAAGCAAATTTTACTAAAAGTTTCTTCAGTGATTCTCAATCTTGTTAGGCATCTATTACAGCTTCCCTGGTGGTTCAGAGGATAGAGACTCTTCCTGCAATGTGGGAGACCTAGGTTCAATCCTTGGGTTCGGAAGATCCCCTGGAGAAGAGAATGACAACCTCCTCCAGTATTCTTGCCTCTAGTATTCTTGCCATGGACAGAGGAGCCTGGTGGGCTACAGTCTATGGGGTTGCATATGGTCAGACCCACTGGGAAAATGAACTAAAAATTGTTTACCCCAAGAAGTTGCACCAAAGAAAATATAGCATTGCTACCAGGAAGCTCAGATATTAAGTCAATACAACATGTAGATGTATGCAAATATATTTAAAGTAAAGTGATTTTTGAGGATACTGAGATCTCATTAAGTACATTAATATATTCAGAGAAAGAATGTGCTAATCAGAAAAAAAAATTAAAATGTTTAGTCAGGAATAGGATCCTTGAGCATGATTTTCAGGGGCAAGTATCAACAGCATCTATTCAAGTACAATTCCAAGGTTAAATCTTCACCAAAGTATTTATGGTGCCATTGGTAAACCATTCCTGGAGAGAGAAAGACTACCTTAGGTTAACTATTACCATACATAGCACATTCTTTTCATTGTAGGAAGTTCTAATTATAGTGAGATTAGAATGAGAACACAGGCATTAAAGGATTGAAGCTCCAATACTTTGGCCACCTCGTGCGAAGAGCTGAGGAAAAGACTCTAATGCTGGGAGGGATTAGGGGCAGGAGGAGAAGGGGACGACCGAGGATGAGATGGCTGGATGGCATCACTGACTCAATGGACGTGAGTCTGAGTGAACTCCGGGAGTTGGTGATGGACAGGGAGGCCTGGCGTGCTGCGGTTCATGGGGTCGCAAAGAGTTGGACATGACTGAGCGACTGAGCTGAGCTGAACTGAACTGATCAAGAAAGGTCCAGAAGAAAATTTGATCTCAGAAATTCTTACTATGAAAATTCTTACTGTTGCTTTAGAAGTATCTGTTCCATATGGCCACAAATATTAATGGATAAATTAAGGAAAAGTCTATGTGCACTCAATGGTGTGTGCATTTCCCTGAGAAAGAGACCAGTTCTCAGTGTGTAGACGTATCAAGTTTCTGATCATGAATATCTGAGCACCAGGTCTTGCTGAGGTCCATTCTCAAGGTTGTGATTCCCTCTTCTGAAAACATCCAGATCTAAGTTCCCATGAAACCATTCAGGTTACCCTAGTCTTTGTGGAAAATCTGTTGTGATTTTAAGACTTCTCAATTAGCTATATTCCCAAACCTCTACCATCAGTTCAAAATTCCTTAGCTACTGACTTACCCATCTGTACCTGGATGTCTAAAAGCATCTCAATAAATGAGTTCAAAACTCCCGATACACCCTCTAAATGCCCTCTCTGTTTTACTCCTCCCCACTAAAGTAAATGACATCATCTTATTTAATTGTTCAAACATAAAACCTGGACATCTGGCCTTGATTTCTCCCTCACCCCTAAACAAAACCATCATAGCAATTCCTGCCAACTCTTCGTTCCAAACATTTTTGAGGTTCAATTCATTCATTCCATTAATACAGCAATCAGCTCTTGCTATTATCCTAATACTCACTAATGGTCTAACAGTCTTCTGCCTTCCCTCTGCACAGAGCAAAGACTTTTGTGCCCTCTGTGTCCCCTGTCTTCCACTCCAACCAAATCCACATGTTGAAATTCTAACCCCAGTGTGATATTAGGAGGTGAAGCCTTTGGGGGGTGTTTAGCTTATGAGGATGGAGTTCTCATGAATGGGATGAGCTTACTTCCCCTCTCCCTGCTACCCATCATGTGATCAGGCAGCGAGATGACCAAACACGGCCATCTACAAACCAAAAACAGAGCCCTTAGCATGACCTAATCAAGCTGGTGGCACCCTGATCACAGTCTTTAGTTCCAGAATTGTAAAAATTACATTTTTGTTGTTTAAGCCACCCAGTTTATGACATTCTGTTTTAGCAATTCAAACTTAGAAATCCTCTTAACAATTCCTGCCATGTCCCATCCCCATGAACAACCAGGGTGATCATTTTAGAAATGTCAATCAGGGCATGCCATTATCAGGCGTCTGAAATGAGATATGCACACCAAATGCTGACGGGGCTTCTCCGGTGGCTCAGACAGTGAAGAACCCGCCTACAAGGCAGGAAACCTGGATTTGATGCCTGGGTGGGGAAGATCCCCTGGAGAAGAGACCAGCATCTCCTCCAGTATTCTTGTCTGGAGAAGTCCACAGACAGAGGAGCCTGGCGGGCTCACATGGGGGCCATGGGGTCACATGGGGGCCATGGGGCGCCAAAGAATTGAGTATGACTGAGTCACTAACACTTTGACTTTCTTTCCAAGATCTTCTGTCTGATGGCATGGCTGCCAAATCCCCCTGTCCATTGGTTCCAGGCCTACTAATGTGTTTTTGTTGTTGTTGTTTTTTAACTCTTTTCTGATTAATTCTCAGTTCTTACACTTGTTGATTTTTTCCTTGGAATTCTTTACCTCTGGATCTTTTTTCCTGTCCTTTAGTTTTGACTCTGAGTAACACCCTCTGAATGGCCCTACCTTATTGTTCATCAAGAGTAACCCCAGGCATTATTTTGCATAGCATCACACTTTGTGTTTTTCATAACACACACCATTAACTCATAGCTTGCCATTGACTTCGATTTATTAAGTCTGAGATGCTGCTGGATGGAGCTATGATTATTTTCCTTACACCTGAAAGGAAAACTGGTGAAAACATAGCAGGCACTCATAAGGGTTTGTTAAAAAAATGGATTACATCAGGAATATAGATCAGAGAGGATTCAGGGAGAAAAAATATTTTGAGATGTATGGCCTAGTTTTTTTTTTTTTTTAAATTTTCAAAGTCTGAAATCCTGTTAGTGATTAATCTATGGGCTCATAACTGGTTAATGATAAAAGCAGAACTCAAAAGTTTTCTGATTTCTAGTTCAGAACATATTTACTATATCACACTGCCACTGAAAGGAGATCAAAACAGTCCATCCTAAAGAAAATCTGTCCTGAATATTCACTGGAAAGACTGATGCTGAAGCTGAAGCTCCAATACTTTGGCCACCTGATGTGAAGGACTAACTCATTGGAAAAGACCCTGATGCTGGGAAAGATTGAAGGCAGGAGGAGAAGGAGATGATGGAGGATGAGATGGTCCGATGGCACCACTAATTCGATGGATGTGAGTTTGAGAAAGCGCCGGGAGCTGGCGATGGACAGGGAAGCCTGGTGTGCTGCAGTCCATCATATTGCAAAGAATAGGAAATGACTGAGCAACTGAACTGAACTGCCTGTCGAATAGCACTACCCTTTAAACATACGTGTAGAATGCAGAGAGCTTCCACTAATTTCACTTTGCATTTATATCTCACCTAGTCCTGTATGCAAAATGTCTTTGAAATGTTTGACAAAAAATGTTTTTGAAATGTTTGACAAAAAATAAGCATAAATAAAGCCACATTCAGATTTAAATGTATGCACACATTTTCCACATAATTAAGAGGTTATATTATCTTGTGTCATTTTCAAAGGAAAATGGAGTAATCATTTCTCTAAACCTGCTTTTACAATAGATTAATATTATTTAAGTGAGCATTTTATACACATACACACACAGTCACACATAAATTTTACTCCATTTTTTAAATGTGATGTTTATATCACAGATTAAATATATGTTTGAGAGAAAGAACCCTAATTTTAATTGATTTTCTCATAAATTATTTGATATCAGATATAATAAAATATTCAATATATGGTGTTAGCTTCCATATTCCAGAGTTCTTTTCTTTAATTTAGTCACACCATGAGGCACTCAGAGCTTCCCGGCCCAGGAGTCGAACTCATAGCCCCTGCGTTAGAAGCTCAAGTCCTAGCAACTAGACCACCACAGAAGTCCCAGAGTTCATTTTTGCAATTTACCTCTTGACAAGAGAAATAGCTTCTCAAGGGACCTAGATAGGACCTATAAAGAGATGTCATTTCTGCCTGCATTGCATTAATACTATTCACCTTAACAGTCAAACATGAGAATGAGATTTGGCCAGAAGATGTTAAAACATATTGAAAAAATAGTATAATTGTTCTTCTGTGTCTGTGATCTGAATTAAGAGGGACCCTAAAATCGACATCCACATTAGGTATTCTCAGTTCTAATTTTACTATCCGACTGTTTGGTGATACAAACTGTAGTTCATAGCCTAATTTTTATTTTTTTTTTCTTTGCAGCTAACTTTTCTTTTTCTGAGGAATTACTTGTCAGAGCCTTTGTTAATTAAGCTCTGGAACCCATTTAAAAGGCTAGTTGCAAAAAGACTGAGAAGAATCAACTCCAGCAAAACGACGTGTCAGTCATAGTTTAGCCTCAGCAGCAGATTCCGCGGTTCTTAACACTGTGAATATTCTATATGTTTTTAGCTTGATCCCTGATGGCTTGACCATTGTCTATATTTCTACTGTTTTGTGGTTAATTAAAAAAAAAATTGCCTTCAATTTGAGTTCCTGAGACTATCATTTGTTCAGCTTTTGAAGAATCTTCGCCCACTGACTTGAATCCAATTCAACAGAGCTGGAAGAAAGAGTGTATAAAAAAATAAGGAAAAAGGTTAAATACATCTGTCTATTTCAGGTATAAATTTCTGTCTGACTAATTCCAAAACAACTGGTACAAAGAAGAAGCATTCTCTCTCGTGCTACACAAAGTTTTATCTCTTAGTTCCCTCTCCAAACACAGACCTAATCAGTTGGGACTCGATAATGTTGTAAATAGCAATTTATTACAGCAGAATTAACAGGCATTTATGTAAATGATGCATTTTAATCCCCTCAATTTGTTTCTGAAAGAAATAATGGGGAAATTAATTGTAGCTTCAAAAAATGTCCAGATAATAGTTTCTGTTTACACAGGTATGTGGTATTTCTTGTTAAAAAGAAATAGCATCACATGTTTGCAGATTGTCTGTGAAGTTTGCTCATTGTATTTTCCCTTTATTAATAAATCTCCATGATGGTGAGGACGTAAAAGCACCACAACTGGAATAAAGTCCTCTGCAGTCACTCTATGTATTTCACCTCTAACTGTCACAGCATACTTTAAATTGCTTAAAAACTGAAAACAATGTTGATCTGAAAAGCCAAAATATCAGAAAAAAACATAGCCTTTTCATTCCATGTTTATGTCAGTGTATTTGGAAAAGCTCAATGACATATCACGGTGTCCATCAATGCTCCCACTTCTCATTCATCATTGTTAAGGGGAATAAACAACTTTTTTCCGATAATTCATAACTCGCAACTGTCCCTGCTTTCTGAAATCCTACAGCACCTTGAACCACACATGTGACAACTTATTTCCTGCTGTCAATTTTGGAGACAGTTCAAGTCACACATATTAGTGTGTTGGGTCATAAAGGATGCTTGATAACTATTTAATGCATTTTGTGCCAAATCCCAACTATATTTCCCTGCTTAACAAATATTTTCTTAACACATATACATGTGAAATAAATTCACATATAAGAGTTACATAGCTTAAAAGACAGGTGAATGGGCTCTACATTTTAACTCACTCTATCTGTATCTTTTTATTCACTCCATTGTTATACAGCATTTGGACTTCAGGCCATATCTTGAGATGTTCCATCTTCCAAGCCATCAGCAGTTTTCCAAATGATGTTTTTAGCTTTCTTAGGAACAGACAATGAAACCAAAAAATGAGTTACAAGGGAAAGATAATGTTGGGTAGTTATTCAGAGCCATCTCTGCACAGTTCCTTTTTTTTTTTTTTTTTGTGGGGGAATGAATTTCAATGATTCATTTCTTCTGAGCCACATATATGCCAAGTATATTTCCTGGGATGGATTAAATTGACCAAAAACTAATGTAAGCAGAGTGAAGAATTAACAAGGTTTAAAATCATTTTATTTATTGGTAGTGGATAGCAAATTTGGAAGTCAATTTTCCATCCATAAATCAGGACAGAGGTTTATTTTTTCCTAAGTCTTATGAATGTGTAGTGTGAGAGGCTTGCATTAATATATTCAGTAAAGATTTAGTTACATTAAGTAACTGTCAGATTACCGTGGATGATAATTTATTTCTTTGACATCTATGAATGGTCATCTCAAAGTATGTAATGCCATGAATGTAGCTTTTATTGAATAACTAACTGATAACAGTGGATGCAAAGAATATAGTTTAAATGTATACACACGCGCACATAAAAACACACGTATACACACATATATATCTTTGCTAACATAAAGAAGGCAGACTAGGAGATATAAAATTGTATGTGCTTCCTGACTATAAATAAGGAACAACTGCTGTATTCTCTTAGAGCAGGAAAATATCCTTCCTTTGCCAGTGGCAATGGGTGGTAAGGAAGAAGAAATCCTGCAGTAAGAGAGATTGATTTTTGGCTGATGTGATCTACATAAGGAAGTGGGTTGCAGGTGATTGTACATCTTGCAATTTCAATCAGAAAGAATGTTCTTTTTGGTTTAATAACAATCAAAGTTATATGAAATGCATTCCTTAAATTAATATAAAAATGTAACATTTTGCATTTGGAGTATCTTATGACATGCAATGCTAATAGAAGGCAGTGCTGGTGGCTGTGCTGGGTGTTAGGTTCTCCCTATTGAAAATGTGTCTAAACAGGACCACAGGAAGCATGGGATCCTGTTTTGAAAGTCTTATTGATACCATAGGAGGTTCTAGATTGTTAGCATATCACAGCACATGGCAGAGCAACATTTTTTCAATGGGCTGCAAAACGTTAAATGTGGACTGAAAAATATTATTTCCTTCAGTCTTGGCTGATGCCATAAGGTATAAAAGACAGAAAAAGGCAAGGCACTCCATAATCAACAGAAGGCAAAGTAGGGCAAATCTTTACCTGAACTGCCCAACAGGAAAATAAAGTGAGCTAAAAGAAGATTGTGTGTATAATTTAAAATATTCTGGTAAACATTAAAAAAGAAAAGCAAGTCAATTTTAATAAAATATTCTATTTTACCACATATATCTAACATTTTGTTTCATATATGATATTATACATGTTTCAATGCCATTCTCCCAAATCATCCCACCCTCTCCCTCTCCCACAGAGGCCAAAAGACTGTTCTATACATCTGTGTCTCTTTTGCTGTCTTGCATACAGGGTTATCATTACCATTTTGAAATGTAATCAATATAAAATTATTAATGAAATATTTACATTATGATTTTCATACCAAACCTTGCAAATCTAATGTGTATTTTACAGTTTAACTCCATCTCAATTTACACTAGACAATTTCAAGTGCTCAGTAGATGCACGTGGTTAATAGCTTAAATGCGACATCTTGGTTTAGACAGAACTTCCTGTAATCAGCAAGAAAACGGAGGAATGAAGGCTGATGCCATACATTCTCTGAAATGCATCATTATGTTTAAGGTGTGGTGTGTGTCTGTTCGGCCGTATCCGACTCTTTGCAAGTCCAAGGTCTGTAGCCCACCAGGATCCTCTGTTGATGGAATTTCCCAGGGAAGAATGCTGGAGTGTTTTGCCATTTTCTTATCCAGGGGATCTTCCAGATACAGGGAATGAACCTGCGTCTCTTGCGTCTCCAGCACTGGCAGGCGGATTCTTTACCACTTGTGCTGAGATGCTGTGATTGAGAACTCTCAGGAGAGAATTCAAGTTACAGATTCGGTCTGATGACAGCTTCTTCTCAGCTGGGTGAGAAGACTTCAAACTGAACAAGGGGAGATGGAAAGAGGGATAAGTATATAACCCTGAGAATGAGGTTAGGGATATGTTGAGGTTAGGGGTATGGAAGGAACTCAAAACAAGGAGACAGTTAATCTGTGTGCTCTACTGAATTACTGTTGGGTCCACTGTGTCCTGTAAATTCCACATTGGGCAAGCATCTGACAGACTTCCTGAGATCCAGAAGATTTTATAGTAAAGATTCACATCCCACAGTCTTCTTCTAATTATTGTCTATGACTTAGAAGAGAGGGAGTTTCCTTGATGGTTCAGCAGGTAAGAATCCACTGTACAGTGCAGTGGACAGGGGTTCCATCCCTGGTTGGGGAGCTAAGAGGTCCGCATGCCATGGGGTGATGGAGCCCATACCACCACTAAAGAGTTTGTGTTGCAGGCTGAAATATCCCACAGGATGCAGCAAAAATCCCACCCTCTGCAACTAACACCCTAACAGCCAAAGAAAAAAGTGAAGAAAAAATAATAGCATTCACATGCTAAGTTTCTTCAGTTGTGTCTGATTTTGTGAGACCCTATGGACTGTAGTCTGCCAAGCTCCTCTGTCCATGGGATTCTCTAGGCAAGCACACTGGAGTGAGTTGCCATGCTCTCCTCCAGGGGATCTTCCTGACCCAGGGACTGAACTCCTGTTTCCTATGTCTCACGCATTGGCAGACGGGCTCTTTACCACCACTAGTGTCAAATGGGAAGCCAAAAAATAAAATCAGTATTAAGAAAAACGAATAGAGGGCTCATGCAGAGGGTAAGCAGACGCTCCAGTCTGTCCAGGGCTGTTCATATTGATGCTTATTAGAGCAGTGCAATTGTTCAAAATTCATTCTTGCCCTCTCAAATCCTGTTCTGCTTTGGAAGATAAATTTTGTTCATGCCAGGAGATGAACCCAGGAAGTAAGGGCTCAGTGACCCTCAAGGAACCCAATGGCTAGTTATAGATCAAAGATGATAGATACATTTCCCAGCGCAGATGGGAAAACTTGGATTAAAATTTCTAAGCAGTTAAGAAAAATTTTATAAGAAGAAACTGAGCTGACTTGTTTGTGCCTATGTTGATTTATATCAAATAAGAATGTATTTTTCCCTCCTCATGGCTCCCCTTTTCCATGCAATTCCATGTCCATTTGAATCTTCAAATTGCTGTTACCATTAATAAGACTGAGTAATTCAAGTCCACATAACAAGTATCCTTGCTGTTTCTTGCTCTAGCTAGAGATAATTTAAAAATTATCAGACTTATTTATTCTGAACTTACAACATAAAACATATTTGTATGAAATATCTCTAGATAAAGTGGTCAGTTAAGATCCTCACCTTGTATTCCATTTTATTTTTAATAATTGCTGCTACGTCTTTACTGACCTTTATATGGTATAAGCTTTAGGGGAGATTTCCAATTAATTTTGAATGTGACTAGAAATTTATACATGAAGAATGATTTAGATGCAAATTTATATCATGTAAAAGATTATAGTTGACTATGTGGTTAACTAGCTATCTGGAAAGTCTTTGTTTATAGAGGAACATAAACCATGTGCATTACGGAAAGTTGCAAGAATGTGGGGAATGATCAGAATGTATCTAATGTATTTCCAGGTGGATATAAATTATGGAATTTGTTATATTGATTTTCTACTATAAGCAATGTAACAATCTCCATAACTTTACCTTCTTTTTCAAGAAATCTTAGCAACATGACTTTCTTTTACAGTATCTATAATTACTGACTGAATGACTCAGGATGCTATGAATTTTGTGATATTTTCTGTCTAACTTTTCTGGGAAAGTCTTTAATAGGCAATAAAAAAAATTCTCAGTGTCTATATTAAGAAGCAATAACTGAATGAGAAAAGGAACTATTGTGCACCAATGATATGTAGACATCAGTATATAGTTTTGTTTCCTTTTTTAAAAGTGATTTCTATATCTAAATATTTATTAAAATATATCCATAACTGTTGAGGATTGTTATGAAGTTGACTGAATTAAGCTAAATGACATTCTAAAAATCATACATTTTACAACTTTCAAGAATACATACAGTTTCATAAAGCTGAGTAGTTAACAAAATATTTCTTAGTAAATATATACTACCAAATTAGTTTAAATGAAGATATAGCAGCTTTTAGTGAACGTTAATGATCTGGATGCTACTGATGGTAGATGAGAAGCTAAGGCATTTTATTATCATTATTAATATTGTAGCAAAATTTTATAATATGAGATTTTGAAACATCCATAAATATTGATAAGATAACATAATAAACCCCAAACTTCAATTAAAGAATTATCATTTTGTCATATTTGCTTGTTATATTTTTCTTTTCTCTACTGAAATGTTATTTAAAAATAATTCTTAGAAAATTCATCCCCAAATAGTTCAGAATACAATTATGAAAGAATAACATTTTCTTAATTGATCTTAATATTATGATCTAACACAATAAATATTACCTATTATAGTATAATTTTATGGGGACTTTCAATGGCTAAGTCAAACATCTCTCTTTGTAAATGTCACATTGCTCTTAAAAATATGTGGATCATTTTCAAACATTATTTGATATTGATTTCTAATATAATTCCACAATGATAAGAGAATGGGCTCTGTATTATTTAAATGCAATTAGACCATGAAATTTTTCCACCTTGCTTTATGTCCCTGGCAAATTTGGCCTTGGAGTACAGAATGAGGCAGGGCAAAGGCTAATAGAGTTTTGCCAAGAGAATGCAGTGGCCATAGCAAACATCCTCTTCCAACAACACAAGAGAGGGATCTACGCATGGACAACCCCAGAAGGTCAATACTGAAATCAGATGGATTTTATTCTTTGCAGTGAAAGATGGCTGCAAAGGGAAGCTTTGGCTGTATAGAGAAGCTCTATACAGTCAGCAAAAACAAGACCGGGACTTGACTGTGACTCAGATCATGAACTCCTTATTGCCAAATTCAGACTTAAATTGAGGAAAGTATGGAAAACCAATAGAACATTCAGGTATAACATAAGTCAAATTCCTTATGTTTTTACAGTGGAAGTGACAAATAGATTCAAAGGATTAGATTTTGATAGACAGAGTACCTGATGAACTATGGACGGAAGTGTGTGACACTGTACAGAAGGCAGTGATCAAGACCATCCCCAGAAAAAGAAATGCAAAAAGGCAAAATGGTTGTCTGAGGGGGCCTTACAAATAGCTGTGAAAAGAAGAGAAGAGAAAGACAAAGGAGAAAAGGAAAGATGTAAGCATCTGAATTCAGAGTTCCAAAGAATAACAAGGAGAGATAAGAAAGCCTTCCTCAGCAATCAATGCAAAGAAATAGAGGAAAACAATAGAATGGGAAAGACTAGAGATCTCTTCAAGAAAATCAGAGACACCAAGGGAACATTTCCTGCAAAGATTGGCTCGATAAAGGACAGAAATGTTATGAACCTAAAAAAAGCAGAAGACATTAAGAAGAGGCTGGCAAGAATACACAGAGTAACTGTGCAAAAAAATCTTCATGACCCAGAGAATCACAATGATGTGATCACTCACCTAGAGCCAGACATCCTGGAGTGCAAAGTCAAGCGGGCCTTAGGAATCACCTCTGTGAACATAGCTAGTGGAGGTGATGGAATTGCAGTTGAACTATTTTAAATCCTAAATATGATGTTGTGAAAGTGCTGCACTGAATATGCCATCAAATTTGGAAAATGCGACAATGACCACAGGACTAGAAAAAATCAGTTTTCGTTTCAACCCCAAAGAATAGCAATGCCAAAGAATGCTCAAACTACCACACAATTGCACTCATCTCATTAATTAGCAAAGTAATGCTCAAAATTCTCCAGGTAAGGCTTCAACAGTACATGAACCATGAAATTCCAGATGTTTAAGCTGGTTTTAGATAAGGAAGAGGAACCAGAGATCAAATTGCCAACATCCGCTGATCATCAAAAAAGTTAGAGAGTTCCAAAAAAACATCTGCTTTATTGACTACATCAAAGCCTTTGACTTTGTGGATCATAACAAACTCTGGAAAATTCTGAAAGGGATGGGAATACCAGACCACCTGACCTGCCTCTTGAGAAACCTATATACAGGTCAGGAAGCAACAGTTAGAACTGGACATGGACAACAGACTGGTTCCAATTTGGAAAACGAGTATGTCAAGGCTGTATATTGTCACCCTGTTTATTTAACTTATATGAAGAGTCCATCATGAGAAATGCTGGGCTGGAAGAAGCAAAAGCTGGAATCAAGATTGCCAGGAAAAATACCAATAATCTCAGATATGCAGACGACACCACCCTTATGGCAGAAAGCGAATAAAAACTAAAGAGCCTCTGATGAAAGTGAGACAGGAGAAGGAAAAAGGTGGCTTAAAACTGAACATTCAGAAAGCTAAGATTAAGGCATCTGGTCCCAGCACTTCATGGCAAATAGATGGGGCAAATAGTGGAAACAGTGTCAGACTATTTTTTAGGCTCCAAAATCACTACAGATGGTGATTGCAGCCATAAAATGAAAAGACCCTTGCTCCTTGGAATAAAAGTTACGACCAACCTAGACAGCATATTGAAAAGCTGAGACATTACTTTGCCAACATAGGTCCAACTAATCAAAGCTATGGTTTCTCCAGTAGTCATGTGTGGACGTGAGAGTTGGACTATAAAAAAGCTGAGCGCCAAATAATTGATGCTTTTGAACCGTGTGTTGGAGAAGACTGTTGAGAGTCCCTTGGACTGCAAGGAGATCCAGCCAGTCCATCCTAAAAGAGATCAGTCCCACGTGATCATTGGAAGGACTGATGATGCAGCTGAAACTGCATTGCTTTGTCCACCTCATGCAAAGAGTTAACTCATTGGAAAAGACTCTGATGCTGGGAAAGACTGAAGGCGGGAAGAGAAAGGAGCAACAGAGGATGAGATGGTTGGATGGCTTCACTGACTTAATGGACATGAGTTTGAGTAAGTTCTGGGAGTTGATGATGAACAGGAAAGCCAGGCGTGCTGCAGTCTACAGGTTCGCAAAGAGTGGGACGTGATTGAGCCACTGAACTGAATTGAACTGAAGTTCCTGAATATGTTTCAGTGTCTACTAGTTTACAGTCTATGGAATTTGAACAGAGTTTATATCCTACTGTTGTGTAAATATTGCCTGAATCTTAATTATGTTGAATTAGTTCACATGCTTTTCAGGTCTATTATATTCTTCCACCTCTCTGTTTATTCATTATATTAATTTTTGAGAGTTTGATATTAAAACTCCAGGTACAAATCTTCAGTTCTGTTCCTTTCAGTCCCTCGGTCATGTCCAACTCTTTCTGACCCCATGAACCGCAGCATATCAAGCCTCCCTGTCCATCACCAACTCCTGGAGTCCACCCAAACCCATGTCCATTGAGTCAGCGATGCTATCCAACCGTCTCATCCTCTGTCGTCCCCGTCTCCTCCTGCCCTCAATCTTTCCCAGCATCAGGGTCTTTTCACATGAGTCAGCTCTTCGCATCAGGTGGCCAAAGTATTGGAGTTTCAGCTTCAGCATCAGTCCTTTCAGTGAACACTCAAGACTGATCTCCTTTAGGATGGACTGGTTGGATCTCCTTGCAGTCCAAGGGACTCTCAAGAGTCTTCTCCAACACCACAGTTCAAAAGCATCAATTCTTCGGTGCTCAGCTTTCTTCACAGTCCAACTCTCACATCAATACATGACCACTGGAAAAACCATAGCCTTGACTAGATGGACCTTTGTTTGCAAAGTAATGTCTCTGCTTTTTAATATGCTGTTTAGGTTGATAATAACTTTCCTTCCAAGGAGTAATCGTCTTTTAATTTCATGGCTACAATCACCATATGCAGTGATTTTGGAGCCCTGAAAAATAAATTCTGACACTGTTTCCACTGTTTCCCCATCTATTTGCCATGTAGTGATGGGACCAGATGCCATGATCTTAGTTTTCTGAATGCTGAGGTTTAAGCCATCTTTTTCACTCTCCTCTTTCACCTCATCAAGAGGCTGTTTAATTTCTCTTCACTTTCTGTCATAAGGGTGTTGTCATCTGCATATCTGAGGTTATTGATATTTCTCCTGGCAATCCTGATTCCAGCTTGTATTTGTCTAATTAACAAAACATAAAATGTATACTGAAACCATATGTAACCTTGTTCTATATTTTTCAAGTCTCCTGTAAATGTCTCATAATATTTTGACAATGAAAAATATAAATTAAAAATATTTTATAAAATTACATATAAAATATATTCTTACATGATCAGTATACTATTTTGACATCTGCTGCTGCTGCTGCTGCTGCTAAGTTGCTTCAGTTGTGTCCAACCCCATAGACAGCAGCCCACTGGGCTCCACCGTCCCTGGGATTCTCCAGGCAAGAACACAGAAGTGGGTTGCCATTTCCTTCTCCATTTTGATATATAATTAGATTAATATATTTTAAGTATCATTACTATCCATGTTCTCATCAATTTCTGCCACCCTATATCTTTTTCACTGTATGATTGCTCTAATCAGGATCTAAATGGTTTACATAGATTTTATGTGGATGTTGTGTCTTTAGTCTGTTTTTCTCTGGAACAGTTTGCCTCCCTTATGATCATACTGACTTACTCTTGGTTTTCCTGAATAGTTCCACTTTCTGGCTTTGGCCTATTGTGTTCTCTTACTACTCCTCAGTTTGTCCCTCTAGCCTGAGCATTTTATTTAAACTGAAAGCCATAGCCAGAACTTGGATAAACTTAGATTCAGCGAGTGAAACACAAATAGCTCATGGGTGATGCCTTGGGTTTCATAGTTGATCATGTTAGGAAGAATGCATTATTTAGTTATTTTATCCACTTATTATTTTTAAGTAATTACAGAAATGTGCACATGTACTAAAAAAGTAGAAATAAACAACATACTTGTCTATTATGATTTTTTTTAATGTGGATCATTTTTAAAATCTTTATTGAATTTATTATAACATTGCCTCTGCTTTATCATCTGGTTTTTCAGCCATCAGTCATGTGAGATATTGGCTCCCTGACCAGGGATGGAACCTGCACCGCTTTCATTGGAAGGCAAAATCTTAATCACTGGACTGCCAAGGAAGGCTGCTATACTTGTACAGTATGCATGCATGCCACCATATGTATTATTTACATAATTGTAATTTGGTTCCCAAATAGTGTTCCATATTTCAATAAAGGATATCTATCTCTTGAGCTTCTATAAATACCTCTCTTTAACATTTATTTTTCTTTTTGATTGATGAAACCAGATTGTTATTTTGTATTGTTGCCCAGTCTGGATACTGCCGATTACATACCTGAAGTGTCCTTTAACATTATCTGTTCCGTGTGTTTTCTATAGTTTGGGAGTTACATTAGAATCTTGGTCAAACTGAGATTCAGATTTATTTTGGTTAAAATACTTCACAAGGAGTCATCAAGGTATATGAATTGGATGTTATACATTTTGTGTGACTTTGTGATTGTGTGTGTAAGTGTGTGTATTATATCATCTTTATGAGTTGTTTGCAGCCACTGATGAACTTTGGATAGACACACAAATCCAGTAGGGCACTTGAAAATGTTGATACACTAATTCTGTCGTATCTTTTGCGTGTTAGATAGAATACCTCTTTAAAGATAAATCTCTCCTCTCTACTTATGGTACAGTTCATATAGAAAAGGGAGTTTAAGATTTTTATCTCTGTTTCTTTTTCTTTTTAATCACATTTCCTATCTCCAAAGTTTATCAATGATTTTTGAACTCACAAATAATGTTTTTGATTCCTTATAATAATTTTCTTTTTGATGTTCCAGTTGTCCCATCTTTGTGGAGTAAGAGTATTTTGAAATTGTGTTCTGAATATTGTCAAACTCTATCAGAAAGCAAAAAAGAAAAACTTATTCCCAATTCTTTTTATGAGAGGAAAATAAGCTTCATATCAAAGTATGACAAGAAAATTGTGAAAAAGTAAAATAAAATTTGCTATTTCTTGTATACACAGATCAAAGCCTTTGCAAACTATTAACAAATCAAATGCATCCTGTACATGAAGAATTTAACCAAGGAAGACAGAGATAGTTTAATATAAAAAAATCAGGAAAAATTACATGTTCATCCAAAGAGATGCAGAAAAATCACTGGAGAAAACTCAATACACACTCATAAAGAATACTTGAAGCAAGCTAGGAATAGAGAGAAATTTTTGTCAATCTTTTAAAGGCAACTGCAAAGAGCCTATACATAACAACTTGCATAATTGTGAAACAATGGACATATTTCCCCTAAGTTTGGGAACAAGGCACGCATCTATTTCCTCACCTTTTCTATTCAGTGTTGTACAGGAGAAAATATTTAAGGTAAAAAGCAAGAGAAATAAAAGTATAAACATTAAAAAGGAAAAATAAAATTCTTCCTGTACGACTGGCATGGTTGTTTACATTAAAATTCAGTGGTGTACACAAAAATCTACCGTAACCTATATGTGACTTTTGACCAGTCCACAGATATAACGTGTTAAAATAAATAAATTTAAATTAAAAAAAATGATTGTTTTCTTAGGAACTAGTACATGAGAATTGAAAATACCATGTACTATAGCATCAATAAGTGTAAACACTTAAGGATTATTTTATTAAAAGAAGGACTATTAGAGTTAAAATTTTACAAAAACCATATGGAGAAAATTTAAATAATATCCAATTCAAACTGAAGGATTCATATTGTTAAGGCAATTTTCCTGAATTTAATCTGTAGATTTAACAAAACTTCATCTGAAGTAATAGGAAACATTTTTTTTTTTAGAAATTGACAAGTGAAATCTTAATTTGTTGGAAACATAAGGCACACAATAGAATAGCAAAATAAGAGTCCCCGAAGAAAATTGCCAGGATAAGAATTTGATTGATTTTGTGTGTGTGCTCAGTGGCTCAGTCATATCTCACTCTTTATTTTTAAATTTTTACTTTATTTTGCTTTACAGTACTGTATTGGTTTTGCCATACATTGACATGAATCAGCCACGGGTGTACATGAGTTCCCAATCCTGAACCCGCCTCCCACCATATCTCACTCTTTGTGACCTCGTGGGAGGTAGACTGCTAGGCTCCTCTGTGTATCAAAATTAGCACGCAGGAATACAGGAGTGGGTTGCCATTTCCTCCTCCAGTGATCTTCCTTCTGACCAGTGGATCGAGCCCACATTTCCTACACGGGCATGAAGATTTTTTACTACTTGAGTGACTTGGGATTTATTTTAAGCCTACTGGAGTGGGTAGCTTTCCCTTCTCCAGGGGATCTTCCCAACACAGGAATCAAACCCGTCTCCTGCAATGAAGGCAGATTCTTTAGCTGAGCCACCAGGGAATCCCAAATAAAACATAGTAGCACTGGCATTTTATTAAGAAAGAGAATATAGATTTCAGATTACCATGCTTAAATGGTACATTGATTTTTAAGAAGGTATCAAAATAAGAAATGGAATAAAAATAAAATGGGAATTATTTTCAATAATAATACCATAGCAATTGAATAATCATTTGAAGATAAAGAAGAAATAATTTCATACTTTATCTTACACCATATAAAAAGTCAATTTAAGAATGGACATAAACTTAACCATAAAACTTAAAACTATACATATCTAAAAGAAATTATAAGAAATATATATTTGTTTGCATTAATGAAAATTTTTCTTGACTTAAAAATGAGAACCACACAAATTGATAAACTGAGCTTTATTAAATTGAGTATTTTCTATTCATTAAAATACATCTTTAAGGAGTAAAAGAGATGAACCATATAGTAGAAGAAAATATTCTCAATGCACCTCTTGATATTGATTTATATTCAGCTTATATAAAGATATAAAGCACCACTTCCCAGGCAACTCAGTGGTATAGAGTTTGCTTGCCAAAGCAGGAAACGCAAGACATGCAAGTTCGATCCTACCATCAGGAAGATCCTCTGCAGAAGGAAATGGCAACCCACTCCAGTATTCTTTCCTGGGAAATTCCTGGTGAGGAGAATGGTGAGGTACAATCCACAGGGTCTCAAAGAACTGGACACAATTGAATGAGCCAGTGACATATACAAAGAACATCCAAAACTCAAAAAAAAAAAAAATAAGACAAACAGCCTAATAAAAATAAACTGACAATAATCTGAAGAGACACTTCACAAATAAAATCATCATTATGCAAAAAATAAAATGACAGTGAAGCAATCTAAAAGGTGAGAAGCGTTACTAATCAGAGGAAAATATAATTAAACTAATTATCATGAAAGTAAAGTCACTCAGTCATGTCCAACTCTTTGCAACCCGTGGACTGTAGTCCACCAAGCTCCTCCAACCATGGGATTCTCCAGGCAAGAATACTGGAGTCAGTTGCCATTTCCTTCTCCAGAAGTCTAAATAGTAGCACTTTATCATAGTTTCAATGATTTTATGCTGTTACATCAAAATTTCCCCCATTAAAATTTTTAAAATTTTCAGAAAATAGCATTCTACAGATATTCTATCCTGCATAGACCCTCAGTTCAGTTAAGTTCAGTTGATCAGTCATGTCTGACTCTTTGCCACACCATGAATCACAGCACGCCAGGCCTCCGTGTCCATCACCAACTCCCGGAGTTCACTCAGATTCACATCCATTGAGTCAGTGATGCCGTCCAGCATCTTATCCTCTGTCATCCCCTTCTCCTCCTGCCCCCAATCCCTCCTAACATCAGAGTCTTTTCCAATGAGTCAACTCTGCATGAGGTGGCCAAAGTATTGGAGCTTCAGCTTTAGCATCATTCCTTCCAAAAAAATCCCAGGGCTGATCTCCCCTAAATTGGACTGGTTGGATCTCCTTACAGTCCAAGGGACTCTCAAGAGTCTTCTCCAACACCACAGTTCAAAAACATCAATTCTTTGACACTCAGCTTTCTTCACAGTCCAAGTCTCACATCCACACATGACTACTGGAAAGACCATAGCCTTAACTAGATGGACCTTTGTTGGCAAAGTAATGTCTCTGCTTTTCAATATGCCATCTAGGTTGGTCATAACTTTTCTTCCAAGGAGTAAGCATCTTTTAATTTCATGGCTGCAATCACCATTTACAGTGATTTTGGAGGCAAAAAAAATACAGTCTGACACTGTTTCCACTGTTTCCCTATTTCCCATGAAGTGATGGGACCAGATGCCATGATCTTCATTTTCTGAATGTTGAGCTTTAAGCCAACATTTTCACTCTCCTCTTTGACTTTCATCAAGAGGCTTTTTAGTTCCTCTTCACTTTCTGCCATAAGGATGGTGTCATCTGCATATCTGAGGTTATTGATATTTCTCCTGGCAATCTTGATTCCAGCTTGTGCTTCCTCCAGCTCAGCCCTTCTCATGATGTACTCTGCATAGAAGTTAAATAAGCAGGGTGACAATATACAGCCTTGACGTACTCCTTTTCCTATTTGGAACCAGTCTGTTGTTCCATGTCCAGTTCTAACTGTTGCTTCCTGACCTGCATATATGTTTCTCAAGAGGCAGGTCAGGTGGTCTGGTATTCCCATCTCTTTCAGAATTTTCCAACTTAAATGAAGTCTAAGTTGATTAATGTCATTAATAAACATTTCCTTAAACTGTCTATTTTAGGTATGCCATCAGAGGTTACATTTCAGCTACATCTTCGACACCTCCTTCAGGAATCTGGCAGCTTCTCTGATTTGAGGCCCATGTGAGCCATTTATTCATATTTCTATTTATGTACACGTGTATCCATTCATTTACCTATTACCTGCCCAGCTTCTTTCATCCAGTTGTATGTGTGCTTTCAATTCTAACTAATCTTCATTTTCCTTATCTTATGCATGACTTCCAGAGTGATACAGCAACATGCTTCCCATTCTTAAAAGTGATGTGAACTTTAAATGCTATTTTTCTCTAATATGCCATCTGTCAGGATAATAGCCATCTTGATATTTGGATAGAGGAATTTTGTCTTGCCCCTTAAGAACTCCTTGCATCTTGAAAATATGTGCAGAGCTACCCACACAGGCTACACTCACATCTGAGTTGGAACTTAGGTGACAGTGCTGTGCACAAAATTTTTCTGTGAATTGCTTATTTGTATGGTATATAAATTCAAAGCCTGATCACTAACATTACTTTATGAAAGACCTGGGATCTTTAAAAATATTTTCAAAATATTTCACCACCTGGATCTCATTTATAATGTGAGAAAAGCACTTTATCTTTTTAAAAGCTATTAATTAAGTTTGAGATGGGAGCATTGGATATTCTCAAGGAACACAGACCTTTTCCACCAACCTAGCAAGTTAAATATGATAAAGGACATACAAATATTTCATGGATAAGTAGGACTTCCCAGGTGGTGTCAGTAGTAAAGAACCTGCCTGCAATGCAGGAGACATAGGAGATATGGATGAGCTTGGTCCCTGGATGGGGAAGATCCCATGGAGGTTCAGTTCAGTTTAGTTCAGTTCAGTCACTTGGTTGTGTCTGACTCTTTGTGAACCCATGGACTGCAACATGCCAGGCTTCACTGTCCATCACCAACTCCTGAAGCTTGCTCAAACTCATGCCCATCGAGTCAATGATGCCATCCAACCATCTCATCCTCTGTCGTCCCCTTCTCCTCCCACCTTCAATCTTTCCCAGCAACAGGGTCTTTTCTAGTGAGTCAATTCTTTGCATCAGGTGGACAAAAGATTGGAGTTTCAGCTTCAACATCAGTCCTTCCAAAGAACACCCAGGGCTGATCTCCTTTTGGATGGACTGGTTGGATTACCTTGCAGTCCAAGGGACTCTCAAGAGTCTTCTCCAACACCTCAGTTCAAAAGCATCAATTCTTTAGCACTCAGCTTTCTTTATAGTTCAACTTTCACATCCATATATGACTACTGGAAAAACCATAGCTTTGACTAGACTGACCTTTGTTGGCAAAGTAATATCTCTGCTTTAAGGATAGCAACCCATTGCAGTATTCTTGCCTAGAGAACTTCATGGACAGAGGAGCCTGGTGGGATACAGTCCACGGGGTCACAAAGAAGTGACTTAGCATGCATATAAACTGAGTATTATCTCACAGTAAACATATAAATGTTGAGAATAAGGTTTAAACCAATTAACTCCCGAGTCTAAAGCTCTTGATTTTAATGTTACATTAGTATATTTCTGAATCATGTGGAGCATTCTAGTAAATTACAAGTAAGGTAAAATATAATTATACTGCATATGAAATATCAAGATGTCTAACTTCATTTATTGCATTTAATTTCTGTCCTTTTTTTTTTTTTGAAAAGACAAAAACAATTAAAATGGCTAGCACTGAAGAGCTCATCATTTTTCAAAATTCTAACTGAACAAATAGTACCCTCAGTTTGACACTTTCATTGCCTGCAAAGCATTTGTAAACCTAAACACTCTGGCAATTTTGTACTGAGCATTTGAAACAGCTCTGATTGCTAATAACTCTATTCAATATGTACCATACAAGGGGAAGTTTCAACTCTTAAGCTTTTTAAATTGCCTTTGTGCCAGAGAACTCCACCTCAAATTGCTTTTAAAGTAGAAAATATACACTGTCTCCTCTCACATAACTCAAAAGTAGTTGAAAGTTATATTTCTCAAAAAGAGAAAAATGACAAGGGAACTGTGATCAGGTCTTTGTAGTCTGTCCAAGAGAACATGATTTCAATTTTCGTTTTTTTCTGTGAGTGGAAGGATCTATGGTACAAGTGCTTGTAGAATGTTAGCTGCAGTTTCTGCTGTCGTAAATATAATGTTTGTGTGGTATTTGGAGATCCTGCAAAGGGCAAGGCTAAATTATAGCATGAGGTGAAATGTAAGAGCTCAAGCAGTGCTCCATCTTCAAGGGCTGGGAGCCAGTTTTCCAAGGTTACTCCTCACCTCAACATGTTATCCATTCAAGGTATTTTAGTGAGTTCAGGAGGTTAATTAGATAATCCTTTCATAAATTTCATCCATTCACACCTTACACATGAAAATATTGTCAAGGTAGTGGTTTAGAACACTGTCCGAACGAGGTGCTTGCCATTAGTTCAATTTCAGGAGAGGTCACCTAGTTTAACTGTGTAATCTGGTCAAAGACAACCCATGATTCAGAGACGCAAACAACAGGCAACAACCTGTGGTGGCGGGGGCGGGCAGGCAGGGTTCAAGGACCTCAATTCTGTTTTTTTTTACCCTGGGAGAGGAGCTCAAAATTTTATTTCCATCAGGTAGAACACAAACTATTACATCATACGGATTCCCTCAATATATGTTTCATTAACATAAAACACATACTAAACAGTACATTTCATCTATATTTTGAGCACACATCTGTTGGATATCACTAATTTGCAGATATAAGTTAGATATAATCTCAGTTTCTTAAGTTTTAAAATTATGTTTTGTCAAGCTGTCTTTGGCATTCAGGACTTTATAGGGTTAAAAAAAGACATGTGCCAAATGTCACTATATACATATATATAAAATGCAGATGGGGAAGGATTAATTTTCCTTGGGGAGAGCTACAGGAAGCCTTCCTAGAAAAGGCAATATCAGAGGTGTCTTTTACAGACATTACATTGCAGGATGAGAAGTGCATTCTGGATAGGAGGAAAAATACATCCAAAGACCTGGGAGATATAAGAAACCATGTCTCATGCAGGGCCTTACAAATGATTCAAAGTTTAAAGATTTGAGTGGAGTTTAGGGTAAAGAGAAGAGGGTGAAAAAAAATAAAGGACCAAAGATTAATTTTCTCTTGTAGGTTAAAAATATGTTGGCGCATTGGAAGACTATCAACGGTTTTCAAGCTAGGGCTTGGCATGAACATATTTCTGTTTTTAAGATAATCCTGGAAGTAAGTAAGAGATAGAATAGGAGAGTCTGGGGTCAGGGGTCAGATAGTGGTGTTATCTGATTTCTGTCAATTGGATTCCATGTGTTGGCCACAGTGTCCCTCCAAATGAGAGACTTGATTTTCAGATGGCAAGCTGCCTTGGTGGATCAGATTAAAATGCTTTTAGTTCTGTATGACTGATTTATTTTAAACTGGCTACCACTTCTTCTCATTCAATATGAATTAATGAAATATTCCAAGTGCTTTATTTTTTAATCTGAGCAGAGAGTTGAATCCATGATTTAAGTCTGTTAAGACCAAGATATAAAAATCCTACCATCAAAAATTTTAATTCCAAGTAAATACTCAATAAACATTGTTCACCTTCATTATTAGGTTGACATCATCAGTGGACATTTGGCAATGACACAGACATGCAGCATTTGGAGAATATATAAATAAATGATGCCATATTCATAATGAAATTCTAAATTAAATTAACTGCACATATACTTACATATATATATAATATATATGAACATTACATGTGTATACATCTTAAAAACAATACTTTTAAAGAAAAAGAAAAGCAAGGAGCAAAATGACATATACTGTATTAATTTTATTGTAAATAACTTAAAGCAAAAAAATATATATATGTTGTTGGAGTTGCCTACCTATAAAGACATGAATTGTAAGGACTCTCTTACCTCTTGAGAGAAAGAGACAAGATTGGGGCATTAAGTAATGCTTACTTGTTGAAGCAGAAATTATCTCAAATATCACAACATGATATACTATGTTAAATATCTGTTCTAACTATATGCAAATAGAGGACTTTCCCATACTTTATTCTATGTTATAGGTATTGCAATAAAATGGATGAATCCACACTGATGAATCACTAAAAGCATTTCAGCTGATAAACCAAAAATTCTACCTATTAATTTTTAATGTATTCACAGCAGCAAATTGTATGCTCAGTTATAGAAATCATCAAGGTAATCTATACTCTAGTATATTTGGTCCAACACTTACATGGAACTTACCTCTGCATTGTACAGAACCCCAGTAGGAATTTCAAGAATCCAGTTAAATTCCAGGCATAAATAAATGAAAAGGAAAATGGTATACACTGATTCTAGTGTTACTAATTTTAATATGATAACTTGATACTTTACCAATTCTGATAAAAAGAGAGATCATTTAAAAACTGACAAATTAATTTAAACAACTAATATTGAAAAATTAACCAACACACAGTTTCATCAATGGTAGATACACTGCTTTTTTCTTTGTTTTTATTTCACTTCAAAAACCAAAATCTAATATCCATCAAACATGTCAATATCTCATTCCTGACAAAAAACAAAACAGAAAAAAATGCTGATACATAATATTGAAATAATTCCTTTACTTTTCTTACTATTCAGTTAATCTAATTTCTGATGGAATTTAAGTGACTTTTAAATAAATAAACACAAAACAACTGCACTGGCTAAGACCTGCTAAAAAATAAGCTCACCAGTTGAGAGGTTGACCCATCTGGGAGACACACACAGCCCTAAATATTTGCTTTGTGTAGAAGTTAATAAAAATTTAAGCACCTATTGACTAATTCAGACTTAAATTGAAGAAAGTAGGGAAAACCACGAGACCATTCAGGTATGACCTAAATTAAATTCCTTATGATTATACAGTGGAAGTAAGAAATAGATTTAAGGGACTAGATCTGGTAGAATGTGTGATGAACTATGGACGGAGGTTCATGACATTGTACAGGAGACAGGGATCAAGACCATCCCCATGGAAAACAAATGTAAAAAAGCAAAATGGCTGTCTGGGGAGGCCTTACAAATAGCTGTGAAAAGAAGAGAGGCTAAAAACAAAGGAGAAAAGGAAAGATATAAGCATCTGAATGCAGAGTTCCAAAGAATAGAAAGGAGAGATAAGAAAGCCTTCCTCGGCAATCAATGTAAAGAAACAGGAAAACAATAGAATGGGAAAGACTAGAGATCTCTTCAAGAAAATTAGAGATACAAAGGGAACATTTCATGCAAAGATGGGCTTGATAAAGGGCAGAAATGGTATGGACCTAACAGAAGCAGAAGATATTAAGAAGGGGTGGCAACAATAGACAGAACTGTACAAAAAAGATGTTCACCACCCAGATAATCACGATGGTGTGATCACTCAACTAGAGCCAGACATCCTGGAATGTGAAGTCAAGTGGGCCTTAGAAAGCATCATTACGAAAGCTAATGGAGGTGATGTAATTCCAGTTGAGCTATTTCAAATCCTGGAAGATGAAGTTGTGAAAGTGGTGCACTCAATATGCCAGCAAATTTGGAAAACTCAGCAGTGGCCACAGGACTGGAAAAGGTCAGTTTTCATTCCAGTCCCAAAGAAACGCAATGCCAAAGAATGCTCAAACTACCGCACAATTGCACTCATCTCATAGGCTAGTAAAGTAATGCTCAAAATTCACCAAGCCAGGCTTCAGCAATACTTGAACCGTGAACTTCCAGATGTTCAAGCTGGTTTTAGAAAAGGCAGAGGAACCAGAGATCAAATTGCCAACATCTGCTGGATCATAGAAAAAGCAAGAGAGTTCCAGAAAAACATCTATTTCTGCCTTATTGACTATACCAAAGCCTTTGGCTGTGTGGATCACCATAAACTGTGGAAAATTCTTCAAGAGATGGGAATATCAGACCACCTGACTTGCTTCTTGATAAACCTGTATGCAGTCAGGAAGCAACAGTTAGAACTGGACATGGAACAACAGACTGGTTCCAAACAGGAAAAGCAGTAAGTCACCCTGCTTATTTAACTTATATGTAGAGTACATCATAAGAAACACTAGGCTGAAAGAAGTGCAAGTTGGAATCAAGATTGCTGGAAGAAATATCAATAACCTCAGATATGTACATGACACCACCCTTATGGCAGAAAGTGAAGAGGAATAAAAAGCCTCTTGATGAAAGTGAAAATGGAGAGTAAAAAAGTTGGCTTAAAGTTCAAACATTCAGAAAACTAAGACCATGGTATCTGGTCCCATCACTTCATGGGAAATAGATGGGGAAACAGTGGAAAAAGTGGCTCACCTTATTTTTGGGGGCTCCAAAATCACTGCAGATGATGATTGCAGCCATGAAATTAAAAGATGCTTAATCCTTGGAAGGAAATTTATGACCAACCTAGATAGCATATTCAAAAGCAGAGACATTAATTTGCCAACAAATGTTCATCTCGTCAAGGCTATGGTTTTTCCTGTGGTCATGTATGGATGTGAGAGTTGGACTGTGAAGAAAGCTGAGTGCTGAAGAATTGATGCTTTTGAACTGTGGTGTTGGAGACGACTCTTGAGAGTCCCTTCAACTGCAAGGAGATCCAACCAATCCTTTCTAAAGGAGGTCAGTCTTGGGTGTTCTTTGGAAGGAATGATGCTAAAGCTGAAACTCCAGTACTTTGGCCACCTCATATGAAGAGTTGACTCATTGGAAAAGACTCTGATGTTGGGAGGGATTGGGAGTAGGAAGAGAAGGGATGACAGAGGATGAGATGGCTGGATGACATCACCGACTCAATGGACAAGAGTTTGGGTGAATTCCAAGAGTTGGTGATGGACAGGGAGGCCTGGCATGCTGCAATTCATGGGGTTGCAAAGAGTCAGACATGACTGAGTGACTGAAGTGAACTGAACTGAACTGAACTGACATGTTAGTAACTATTATACATATTTGGAAGCACTGAGCTACAAGTCCAGATCACTTGCAAAGCTGTTGTTGCTGTTCAGTTGCTAAGTAATGTCTGATTCTTTGCAACCCCATGAACTGCAGCAAACTAGGCTCCTCTGTCTTCCATTATATCCCACAGTTTACTCAAATTCATGGCCATTGTGTCATTGATGCCATCTAATCATCTCATCCTCCACCACCCCCTTCTCCTTTAGCCTTCAAACTTTCCCAGCGTCAGTCTCTTTCAATGAGCCAGCTCTTAGTATCAGGTTCCCAAAGTACTGGACTTCTGCTTCAGCATCAGTCCTTCAAATGAATATTCAGGGCTCATTTCCTTTAGGATGAACTGGTTGGATCTCCTTGCACTCCAAGGGACTCTCAAGAGCCTTCTCTTACACCACAATACAAAAGCATCAATCCTTTGTCACTCAGCTTTATTTATATTCCAACTCTCACATTCATACATGACTACTGGATAAACCACAGTTTTGACTAGACAGACATTTGTCAGCAAAATAACTCTGCATTTTAATAAGCAGTCTAGGTTGGTCATAGCTTCTCTTCCAAGGAGCAAGCATCTTTTAATTTCATGGCTGCAGTCACCATCTGCAGTGATTTTGGAGCCCAGGAAAATAAACTCTGTCTTTGTTTCCTTTGTTCCTCCATCTATTTGACACGAAGTGATGGGACCAGATGCCATGATCTTAGTCTTTTTAATGTTGAGTTTTAGGCCAACGTTGTCACTCTCCTTTATCACTTTGATCAAGAACCCTTTAGATTCCCTTCACTTTCTGCCATTAGAATGGTGATGGAAGGTCTGAGGTTGTTGATATTTCTCCTGACAATCTTGATTCCAGCTTGTGATTCATCCAGTCCAGCATTTAGCATGATGTACCCTGAATATAATTTAAATAAAGCAGGGTGACAATATACAGACTTGTACTCCTTTCCCAGTTTTGACCAATCAGTTGTTCCATGTCCAGTTCTAACTGTTGCTTCTTGACCCACATACTGGGTTCCCTCAGGAGACAGGTAATGTGGTCTGGTATCCCCAACCCTTTAGGAATTTTCCACAGTTTTCTGTGATCCACACAGTCAAAGCCTTTCAGATAGTCAACGAAACAGAAGTAGGTATTCTTCTGGAATTCCCTTGCTTTCTCCATGATCCAGCAAATGTTGGCAGCTTGATCTTTGATTCCTCTGCCTTTCCTAAACCCAGCTTGTTCATCTATAAAGTTGGTACATTAACAAAATGCATGGTCTATATTTTATCAGAATAATATCAGATGAAACATTTTAACTTATATTCTGAAATTTAATATGTTGTGACAGTAAGATCAAGTTTACTTGGTCCCTTTTATTATTAAAGTAAAAATATTGTTTTATCTTAATGATAAAACATATAAATCAATAAATCTCTTATAAGCTTATAGGCAAGATTAGTCAATAAGTACAAATTGAAAAAAAAAAAGAATGGGACCAAGATTAATCTTTAAAAGAAATATATTAAAGAAATGAAATATATACAGAAATTGTAATTGTTGAAAGTAGCCAAGTATATTAGTTCTAACAAGAAGGGTAGCACAGAAAATTGCATTAATTTATACACATGCACCTTTATATCAACAGCAACAACTTGTGCACATTTAAAGACATTATATACACATGTACACATACACACGTACACCCACAAGCATATACTGGGTTGGCCAAAATATTTTTTTCAGATTTTTCCATAACATCATACAGAAAGGCCCAAACAAAATTTTTGGCCAATCCAATATAAGTATGCAGACAAAAATCAGCTTATATTGAGAATTCCATTTTCAAAAATTTAATTCACTTAGAAAGTTAAATTTTAAGACCTAAAACCAATCATTTCAAGAAAGTTTATTAAAAGGGCTTTAACTGGACATAAATTAAAACTATTAAATCATGTTTAAATTGCGTGTGCATGCTAAGTCATTTCAGTCGTGTCTGACTACTTGCAACCCCATGAACTGTAACCTGCCAGGCTCCTCTGCCATGGGATTCTCCAGGCAAGAATACCATAGCTGGTTGCCGTGACTTTATCCAGAGGATCTTCCTGACACAGGGATCCAACCAGCTCTTCTTACAACGCCTGTATTGACAGGAGGGTGCCTTACCACTAAGCACCACCTAGGAAGCCTCATATTTAAATTAAAAAAATATTGTTTGATTGTATTTAAGTGAATACAGTTGGGGATGTAAAAAGGTCATCTTATAATAATTAAATGATTTTCTTCTACTTGAACTAGTCTTATGAGTATGCTTTAGTAAAACTTTTTTGTTGTGGTTAATCTTAGGAGGGAAGAATCAGGGTGTGGCTTCTACTGTACCAATTTTCATATAGAAAAAGGAATCAATACACTTCAGAAAACAGGGGAGAAGAAACTGAGGCTCTTGGCTGCATTTAGATTAACAAATGCATACTAAACCAAGAAATGTTTTCCTTTCACATAAATTAATGTTATGGCCCTAAGAACGTGTCATACCATTTTATAGATTATGCAATTACTAGTATTGGATTAATAATGTTCACCTATAAATATCAGAGTAACTAATTAAACTGAGTAGAGAAGGAGTTAGGATAAACATGTACTTACATATATTTATAAATGTGGAGTTATAAATATGTGCTGAAAATACAGAATTGATTTACAAGTAAAATTTTGATAAAGCACCATAAAATAAAGTTTTGCTTTGCAATCAGGAACACTTTTCATTTTTTATACTTTTGCTCTTCACATAACTTGCCTCTGAGGCTTAAATAATTCTTTACGCTTTCTTATTTATGCACTAAAATCAAATTCACATCTCACGGAGGTATTTCATTTAAGGGAAAATATTGATATATATTGAAAAGGTGTGAAGTTTATAAAATAAGCACCATGGTGGATAATTGAGAGACTGAAGTGATTTAGGTAAGATTCATAGAGAAGAGTAAATAAATGTTATCCCCTAATTATTACAACAAACACTATTTCTAGGATAAGGCGCCACTGGCCTTAGCTTCTATTTGAAAGGGTAAGCAGATGTTACCATTGCAAGGCTGCTATTCAGATGTATTGAAACAGAGAAAATAGCAAAACTTTTCTAAAGTATGGTTAAATCTTTTTGTAATAATCTTAGGAAAGAGTCAACACAAATGGAGTCAATAATATTTTCTAAGAGGTCTCTCATGCTGTGTATCTATATATATATTTCTTTTCTCTTTTTTTCAACTGAAGAATTCAATACATAGTTTCTGAAAAAGATGGCTAACTGTCTCTAACCACTGAACTACTTCCACTACCAGTTCTGAGTATACCATGCGCTTTCAAATAGGTTACAAAGGTTATTTGAACTTGTTTCTTTTTATATCTCAAGAAGTGATTGGTAGGCTTCCTTCTGTTCAAAAAAGTTCTTTATTCTTAGTCCGTAGAAATGTTGCTGTCTAATTGTACTATGGGGGCACTCTTTACAGTGTTAACCTCCGGAGGAGTGCCTGGTAATTCACAAGCAGTGAAAAGACACAAGATATGCTATTGGGTTTTCCATTTCAATAGATCTATGCATTTCTTTGGAAGGACTGATGCTGAAGCTGAAACTCCAATACTTTGGCCACTTAATGTGAAGAACTGACTCCCTAGAAAAGACCCTGATAATGGTAAAGATTGCAGGTAGGAGGAAATGGGGACGATAGAGGATGAGATGGTTGGATGGCATCACTGACTCAATGGACAAGAGCTAGAGTAAACTCTGGGAGTTGGTGATGGACAGGGAGGCTTGATGTGCTGCAGTCCATGGGGTCCCAAAGAGTCAGACACGACTAAGCAACTGAACTGAACTGATGCATTTCACAATAAGCATACTGTCTGCTCAATTCTACAGTATCATACTTGTGAGAAAAAGAAGTGAATAAATTTTAATTAAAATGGATTCTCAAAAGAAATGGATTCGCACCTGTGTGTAATCAAACGTGATGCTGGTGGAGCCGATATACTACATTTCACCCACCTCTTCTGAAAACAATCAAACCGACTGTGTTTTTTTGAAAATGGTCTCATATGCTGCTGCTGCTGCTGCTGCTAAGTCGCTTCAGTCGTGTACGACTCTGTGTGACCCCATAGACAGCAGCCCACCAGGCTCCCCCATCCCTGGGGTTCTCTAGGCAAGAATACTAGAGTGGGTTGCCATTTCCTTCTCCAATGCATGAAAGTGAAAAGTCAAAGTGAAGTCTCTCAGTCGTGTCCAACTCTCAGTGACCCCATGGACTGCAGCCTACCAGGCTCCTCCATCCATGGAGTTTTCCAGGCAAGAGTACTGGAGAGGGGTGCCATTGTAGGGCAAATAAAATATTCTGAAAAATATAAAGCACAATAGAAATTCAAATAATCTATGAAATTGTAACATTGCCCTTCCTTGGTCAATGTTCCCAAGGAATAATGATCAGAAACAATCCATCAGTGTCACCAGTTGTACTGAATGCCAAAATATGAGGTTGTTCCTACATCTGTTTACAAATATCCAGATGTTTGGAGTTATTCAGGCTCATTACTGAGGTTTTAACAAAATAATCTGGATACATTGGCCATTCTGGCAAGCTTAGTCAATGCTGAACCTGTAGTTTATCCCTTAATGTGGTTCAGATGTCTCCAAGTGTGAACACATTCACTGAATTACACATACAGATTTAATGAAAATATTATGATCCCATAAATATAGCAAGTCAAACTAGCACCTTCTTCTTTTAGCGTCTTTTTTTTTTTTTTTCCAAATCAAGGGTGGTGAAGCACACCAGTTGATCTAGTGCGTATACTGAGCATGGTATGGTCGAGTCTGGGCTGAGCCTATTCGTGGCATAGCGTGTGGCTCTTGGCTTAATGGCCTCCAGTCTAAATAGATTTCTTGGTTTGGAGCACTACAGATAGCATGAAAAGTCCCTTTGTTGAATTTTAGTTTTTCTTGGCTTTCAGTAGCAAAGCATGAGAGGATAAAATTTGGCACTCTATATCTAAGCTGTCATTTGGAAATTTCAGATTTGGATTCTCTCCCCAGCTTTTAGACTTCTTAATTCAAACCATACTATACTCCCTGAGCACTGGTGCTGTATCCTCCCACAGAGAAGGAAAAAGTGACTCCAAAAAGTCACCTGGCCCACCAAGTCACATTGATGCTATTAATGGACTTTTCAATGACAGGACTATAAAGTTTTTTTTCAAAGAGCCAATGAACCCTATTAACATTCTGTGACCCAAAATTGTACTGATCTATTTTATTGCAAATAAATCAAAATTAATTACTAACGTATTTCAGACATATTAACCTTCCTCTGGTCACTGCATTTCCACAATATGTAGGACTTTGTACCAGAAAATCATTAAAGTTATAAAGAACATTGTTCCTTGGTCTGCAAAATACATATTCCTGAGATTTTTGCTAGTGATTAATATTGAGAAAGTATTATGTTAAAATAACAATGACACAATGAATACTTTTTTAAACTCATAATTTTAGTGAAGAATATGTCTCTACCATTAATTTCTCCTTTTGTAAAGAACATCTTCTCTTGTAGTATCAAAATAGTACAATGGTGTATACGTTGGTGCCCTCCACATCTTTTCTTAATTAATGTATAATACACCTACAGAAAAGTGTGCAAACCATAAATGTGAAGCCTAAAGAACTTTATTATTGTGAACATCTCCACAAAGCCCAGAATATGAAATCTATCTTTCTTTCTTTATCCATTCTTTCAACAATGGGACACAGGTAGTTCCCATATCTTGGCTATTGTAAGCAGTGTTACAATAAATATTAGGGTTCATATATCTTTTCGAGTTAGTGTTTTTGTTTTCTTTGAATAAATACCCAGAAAAGGAATTTCTGGATCAAATGGTACTTTTACTTTTTGAGGTATCTCCCTACTATATTTTAGAGTGACTACATCAGTTTACATGGGGCTTCCCTGATGGCTCAGTTGGTAAAGAATTCACCTGAAATGCAGGAGACCCAGGTTTGATTCCTGGGTAGGGAAGATCTCCTGGAGAAAGGAATGGCAACCCACTCTAATATTCTTGTCTGGCAAATCCCATGGACAAAGGAGCCTGGCAGGCTATAGTCCATGTGGTCACACGAGTGGGTCATGACTTAGCAACTAAACCACCACCCCTATATCCATTTACAGAGAACCCAACAGTGGACAAGTGTGGAGGCATCTTTGACAACAGATGTTATTTCTAATCTTATTGATAACAACTGTTCTAACAGATGCAAGATCAATTATTTACATTAAAATCACAGTCATCACTTCTGCTTCCATGAAGATGGAGAAAACATATTTTCCCATTCTCCTTTCATTAAAAACTAAAACCATTGGACATTAAATGTAACACAAACATAGATTCTGAGATATATAGAAAAGAAGCTGAACTGACCACAAAACTCAGTAACCAAGGAATGCCATGGTGGGGAATTCTTGGGAGTGCTTTATGTCTTATAGATCTTAGTCTTAGCTCAGATAAAGAGGGCAAGCTGGAAATGCCAACAGGTGCAGATAAAATATATCCCTCAAAAATCCTTTCTCTCTAAACAAATGACAAGAAAGGAGCAGCTTCAGTTCAGTTCAGTCCCTCAGTCGTGTCTGACTCTTTGCGACCCCATGAATCGCAGCATGCTAGGCCTCCCTGTCTATCACCACCTCCTGGAGTTCATTCAGACTCACGTCCATTGAGTCAGTGATGCCATCCAGCCATCTCATCCTCTGTTGTCTCCTTCTCCTCCTGCCCCCAAACCCTCCCAGCATCAGAGTCTTTTCCAATGAGTCAACTTTTCACATGAAGTGGCCAAAGTACTGGAGTTTCAGCTTCAGCATCATTCCCTCCAAAGAAATCCCAGGGCTGATCTCCTTCAGCATGGACTGGTTGGATCTCCTTGCAGTCCAAGGGACTCTCAAGAGTCTTCTCCAACACCACAGTTCAAAAGCATCAATTCTTCAGCACTCAGCTTTCTTCACAGTCCAACTCTCACATCCATACGTGACTACTGGAAAAACCATAGCCTTGACTAGATGGACCTTTGTTGGCAAAGTAATGTCTGTGCTTTTCAATATGCTATCTAGGTTGGTCATAACTTTTCTTCCAAGGAGTAAGCGTCTTTCAATTTCATGGCTAAAGTCACCATCTGCAGTGATTTTGGAGCCCAAAAACATAAGGTCTGACACTGTTTCTACTGTTTCCCTATCTATTTCCCATGAAGTGATGGGCCAGATGCCATGATCTTCATTTTCTGAATGTTGATCTTTAAGCCAACTTTTTCAGTCTCCACTTTCATCAAGAGGATTTTTAGCTCCTCTTCACTTTCTGCCATAAGGGTGGTGTCATCTGCATATCTGAGGTTATTGATATTTCTCCCAGCAATCTTGATTCCAGCTTGTGCTTCTTCCAGCCCAGCGTTTCTCATGATGTACTCTGCAAGAAGTTAAATAAGCAGGGTGACAATATACAGCCTTGATGTACTCCTTTTCCTATTTGGAACCAGTTTGTTGTTCCATGTCCAGTTCTAACTGTTGCTTCCTGACCTGCATACAGGTTTCTCAAGAGGCAGGTCAGGTGGTCTGGTGTTCCCATCTCTTTCAGAATTTTTCACAGTTTATTGTGATCCACACAGTCAAAGGCTTTGGCATAGTCAATAAAGCAGAAATAGATTTTGTTTTTCTGGAAATCTCTTGCTTTTACGATGAGCCAGTGGATGTTGGCAATTTGATCTCTGGTTCCTCTGCCTTTTCTAAAACCAGCTTGAATATCTGGAAGTTCACGGTTCACATATTGCTGAGGCCTGGCTTGGAGCATTTTGAGCATTACTTTACTAGCCTATGAGATGAGTGCAATTGTGCGGTAGTTTGAGCACTCTTTGACATTGCCTTTCTTTGGGATTGGAATGAAAACTGACCATTTTCAGCCTGTGACCACTGCTGAGTTTTCCAAATTTGCTGGCATATTGAGTGCAGCACTTTCACAGCATCTAAGGTGCAGCTTAACAAAACAGAAAACTTTCAAGGTTGGGAGTTTGTGGTTGGCATGTACACACTTCTATGTTTAAAACAGTTAATCAAGAAGGACATATGACAGGGAACACTGGTCAATAGTCTGTAATAACCTAAATGGGAAAGAATTTGAAAACAATAGAAGCATTTAAATGTATAACTGAATCACTTTGTCATATGTGTGAAACTGACGCAACATCGTAATTCAAGTACAATGGAAAATAAAAATTAAAATAAAATGACATGACCCACATAAACTACAAGCATACATTACTTAGAACAATCACTAAGTGAAAATTGTATAAAGTACAATTGTGTTTTCTTAAAAAAAAAAGGCATGTTGACATTTTATCGTGACCTGTAATGTGAAAGGGTTTCTCTAGAGGTGATAAAATTTAAAATAGTGTGATTATTCTGAGCCCTAACTGAATGTGACGGGCATCCTTAAAAAAGGAGACATTTGGTCACAGGCACACACATAGGGAGCTGATGTGAAGGAACACAGGTTCAGGATGGCCATCCACAAGATAAAGAGAGTGGCCTGAAACAGTCTTCCCTCACAGCTCTCAGAACCAACGCTGCTTACACCTTGATTTTGGCCTCCTCACCTTCAGAACTGTGAGACAACAAATTTCAATTTCTATTATGTTTTTACAGTGTGTGACCTTTTGTTATGACAGCCATAGCAAATATAGAAAAAAAAGTAATGAAATTTGAAAGAAACTCTAAAAAATATTAAGTTAATATAATCTATCATATTAACAAGTTAGAAGAGGAAAAAAATCACATAATCCTATAATTTTTGCAGAAGAGAATTTGACAAAATGTATCATTCATGATAAAAACTCTCTAACGTTTCTTCTATTTAATATAGTGCTGGAAATCCCAGCCAGAACAATTAGACAAGAAAAGGAAATTAAAAAGCATTTAAATCAAAAAAGAAGATGTGAAATTATTTCTGTTTGTTGAAAATATGATCTTGCAAGTAGAAAACCCTAAAGACTCAAAGAAAGACATCCTGTTAGAACAAATAAATCAGTTCAGCAAATTAAAGCATATAAAAGCAACATACAAAATCAATTCTGTTTATACACATAGCAAGACACTCCCCAGAAAGGAAATTAAGAAAACAATCTCACAATAGTATCAAAACCAATACAATAGTTAGGAATAAATTTAACAAAGAAGGAAAAGACTTGTGCACTGCAAACTATATAACACTGATTAAAAAAATTAAAAGATACACAAATAAATTAAAAAGGGATCATGTGTTTATGAACTGGAAAAATTAGTGTAATCAAATATCCATTTATCAAGGCAATCTACAGATTCAATGTGCTCTATCAAAATCCCACTGGCAATTTTAAATAGAAATAAAAACTAATACTATCCCAAAGCACATATGGAACCACTAAAGACTTCAGGTAGCCAAAATGAACTTGAGAAAAAACAAAGTTGGAGGTATCACACTTTTTGTTTTCAAAATATATTACAAACTACAGTGTTTAAAAAAGTGTGGTAGGGAGGTGGGAGGGAGGGTCTGGATGGGGAATGCATGTATACCCATAGCTGATTCATGTGAATGTATGGTAAAAAGCACCACAATGTTGTAAAGTAATTAGCCTCCAATTAAAAATATACATATATATGATACTGGCAAACAGACAGATAGATAGATCAATGGAAAAAATAGAGAGCCTGGAAATAAATGTATGCATATATTTTTACCTGATCAACAAGTATCTCAAGAATATCTAATGAGGGAAAGAAAGTCTCTTGAACAAATAGTGTGAAGAAAGCAAGCTGCTGCTGCTAAGTCACTTCAGTCATGTCCAACTCTGTGCAACTCCATAGATGGCAGCCACCAGGCTCCCCCGTCCCTGGGATTCTACAGGCAAGAACGCTGGAGTAGGTTGCCATTTCTTTCTCCAATGCATGAAAGTGAAAAGTGAAAGTGAAATTGCTCAGTCGTGTCTGACCCTCAGGGACCCCATGGAGTGCAGCCCACCAGGCTCCTCCATTCATGGGATTTTCTAGGCAAGAGTACTGGAGTGGGGTGCTGTTGTAATAGAATGAAACTGGATTCTTAGTTTATACCACACACAAAAATTACTCAAAGTGGGTTAAAATTTTAAAATAAGACCTGACTCTATAAAGCTCTTCTAGGAAAACATAGAGCAAAATGTTTGTGGCATTGGAAGGCAATGATTTCTATTGACTATGATACCAAAAGCACAATCAACAAAAGCGAAATAAGATGGGAGGGAATATGTAAAATAGAAAGCTTCTGCTCAGCAGAGGAAGCAATCAAGAGAGAAAAGGTGGACCTTTTTTAAAATTTTTTTCCCTAATGATATTATTACTTTAGTTTATTCTTAATCTTAGGAATACAGGGTGGTTCAGATGGTAAAGAATCTGCCTGTGCTGTGGGAGACACAGGTTCGATCCCTGAGTCAGGAAGCTCCCCTGGAGAAGGGAATGGCTACCCACTCCAGTATTCTTACCTGGAGAATTCCATGGACAGAGGAGCCTGATAGGCTACAGTCCATATGGAGTCCCAAAGAGTTGGACACAAGTGAGCAATTTTCATTTTTCACAGTTTCTTCATAGTGTATAGTGTGTATTTATGCATAGTGAATATTTGCACATTTAATGCCATTTATCTCAATTCTCACATTATTTTTTAAAAATACTTATGCACTTTTTCTTCATGAAAGAAAGGAATTCCCAGAGATTACAGAGTAATATATCCATGTGTCTTACCTTGGAATCCACAGAAGCAGAGCTTGAGGCTGGGATTACTTTGTATATGATTTATTCAGAGTGGTATTCTTGGGCTCAACCCCTTTAGGAGCAAAAGAATCTGAACAGAAAGTGGAAATAATTTACACATGAATATAGTGTCAGCTGAAACTGGTTTTGTGTCTTTTCCTGCAGGGAGTATTGGAACTGACGCTTATGGCAGAGTTTGTCCTGTTTTGAGGCAGAGGGAGAGTTCTATGTTCCCCATGAGGTATGGTAAATAACCCAAAGGAAATCCTTTGGAAAAAATTGTAGATGTCAATCAATGAGCCATTAGTCAAAATATCTATGGCTACCAGGGGATGGGAACCACATCTAATCAGTAAACATAATTCCAGAGAGACTGAGGAGACACCAGCAGCATCCGCCAAAACAAAACAATATGTGGCCTGCATGCATCTGTCGTGACTCAACATTATCCCTGTATATCTAAGCTAAATTTAAGGGGCAAGAAAATTAATTTTGTTAGGTGATAGTTGCATATGAGACCTCGATTCAGGTTACTATGAAGACTACAAAACTTTACCACAATTTCTGGTGCCTTGCCAATTTTTTTGCTCATTATTTATAAAGGAAGACAGGAAATAATTAGGTCATGACTCCCCCTTTTGAAGAACTATATACTCAGATAAAACTTATGCTTCTAGATCTTCAGAGTCCATAAAACCTTTTCCACCCATTCGCTTTTCTCCACTAATGTGAGAGTTTGTATTCTTCCCAACAATACTGTCAGACACAGACGCACAAAATGAGAGTGTCTTCCTGTATCACTGTGAAAGCACAAAGACTTGCTCCCAATGCAAGTCTTCTTCATGACAAGATTCCCCTCAGGAGTCCCTAAGGGAAGTCTTGGGGTCTATAAACAAAACATATCCCTAGAATTGCAAACTTCCTTCCAAGGCAAAACCACCTCAAAAGACATTCCAAAGAGATGGCCATTGAAATTATTCTTAAAGAAGTACAAAGATACAAATCATCTACCTCAAAAGCAACACTTATAGGAACTTGCAGTTGTTACAATCAGCTTTGTTACAAAGTTGTAATTGTTACAAACACTTTTGATAGGAGTCTTTGAATTCCTTTTAAGTGTTATTTCTACCCTCAAAAGTCTCCACATGGCTCCTCACAGACGTTTTACAAATTTGATTAGGCTTTCATCCTATAGACTCAAATAAAACTACACTGACTTACTAGTCTTAGGATAAATTTTCACACTTTTTTAACCTGTATATAGCTTGAGCTTCTCTTCTCTACCCTCCCTCTCCTTGACCTTTTGCCTTCGGTCTACACCAACCTTCATTCGGTTCCCAGAGGGCTACAGGCTCCCTTCCCTGTGCAAAGACTGTAGCTATGGTGTCCGTCCCAGTCGCCTGGGGACCTGTCGCCACTGCATTCCGAGGCCTCCCAAGATCCGCCCTCAGCCCCATCCCGCAGCATTCTCAGGAGGTCTTTGTCCTCTCTCACTCCTAGTGCCATGGTTACTGCTACCATTCTACACTGAGCTGAGCTGCTGCTTGACTGATCTCTCTCTCGCTGAATTTCACTGCCATCGAAGCAAAACGTTAAGACCCTTCTGATCATTGATGGAAATAACTGATCCCAGTGCTTTGAATCCGGAAACACAGAAGGTGCTATATAAACATTTCTTGAACATGTGAAGGAGAGACAGACAGACAGAAAGAGACAAGACAGACAAAGAAGGAGAGATAACGAGAGACTGAAGGAATAAGCTCAGATATTATTTGACTTGACCCAAAGTTGAGAAACTGGGAACAAATCCAGATTTTCATGACATCATATTCATCAAACTTTGATACTCCTTTTTTCATGTTAAACCAAAACATGCCTCTTTTCATGTCTTCCCTCCAGAGCAACAGAATCAAGATACCTTGTAACATTTTCCATTTTCTAAGAATAAACACTTCTATTCCTCTCAACTATTTCTGATGAGCTCCTAAAAACTTCATTTTGTTCATTTATTAGTGTTTTGCTCTTTTTTGTGTGTGTGTTTTTTAGGTGATATAAAAAACAAACTCCAAATATAATTGAATCAGTGGCAATAATGTTTTAAAGATGTGCATATGCATTCTTTCCCTTCTTGTTTTCCCCACTTGTTTTTCATTCAAGCAGAGGTCAGGTTTTTGTGCTTTCTTTCCCCGGGGGAGGTTTGTAACTACACAGAAAGTAGAAGTTGTCTACAGACAATTCCCTTCGCAGCATCTGTTTTTCCCCAAAACCTCAAGGCATTAAGATTATATTGAATGTCCTGTAAGGAGCTAAAAAGGTACAAGTCTGGAGAGGAGGCAAGGAAGATGTTTCCTAATCAAGACATGTCTGTGTTACTCTTTGTCTCTCTCCCTCTCCCTGACTTTGCCTTAGGAGAAGTCACATCAGGAGTGATGTGTTTACTTGGATTCAGGCTTGCCCATGGTTCCTAGGCTCTTCGTGTGTCATAGAGGCCAGAAAGCTAGCAAACCTGAGGGACCATTCACTGGGACAGAAAGATATTTGCAGTAATTGAAGCAGAAAGATTACTAAGGACTGAAATGGACTCCTAGGCACCTCCACAGTATATCTGGGCATTAAGGATTTAGATTCTGAAAACTCTGGGTTTCCCTGATAGCTCAGCTGGTAAAGAATCCACCTGTAATGCAGGAGATCCTGGTTCAATTCCTGGGTCAGGAAGATCCACTGGAGAAGGGATAGGTTACTCACTCCAGTATTTTGACCTGGAGAATTCCATGGACTGTATGGGTCACTAAATGTTGAACACGACTGAGTGACTTTCACTTTCACTTTTTTTCACTTTCATCCTGAAATCTTTAGGAAACATAAATTTACCTTTCATGTCTCCAAGGCAGGTTGGAAACTCAGAGTGCAAATAATAATAATAATAAACTAATTTAAGACCCAGAAGTAATGTTCAACCCTCTGCATGTCTGGGCTCATTGGCAGGCACTCATGATTTCAGTATAGCTTATTCCCCAACAGAAGGGTCAGCTGAGGATTAAATGGGCTCCTGCTTTTCACAAATGTTGAATTTAGTTCTTTGGTGGATATTTTCAATGAACAGAAATAGGACAGAGATACCAAGAAGCACAGGATAGGTAAGCTAGACTCTGTTGGTTGGGTCCAAAGAAGCCAGTGGTTTCACAAGCATGCTTGTAATTAGGATTTAACCTTGACAATCTATGCAGATGTCAGTTAAAGATCATGTCTCCTTAAGTAATCATATTTCATTCTTTCAGAAAACTAAGAAATATATATAACAGTATTTGGTGTGCTCTTGATCAGATAGTAATATTGTCATCATTTGTATGTAGCATTTACAGAACACTTAATCTACATTTTGGCATGAAAACTCAGAAACTATCCTCACTAACATGAATAAAAAGGAAAGCCTAGCATCTAAAGAAAATCAACCCTGAATATTCTTTGGAAGGATTGAGGCTGAAGCTGATGCTCCAACACACTGACCAACTGAAATGAAGAGCCAATTCATTGGAAAGGACCCTGATCCTGGGAAAGATTGAAGGCAGGAGAAGAATGGAATAACAGAGGATGAGATGGTTACATGGCATCACTGACTCAACAGAGGTGAGTTTGAGCAAACTCTGGGCGAGAGGGAAGCCTGGTGTGTTGTGGTCCTTTGGGTCACAGGGTTGAACATGACTTAGTGACTGAACAATGTCTTTAGAATATCTCTAACAGTACTTAAAATTGCAGGAATTCATATAATTTTATTACTGCTAGCCACAAATGCAATCTTTCCTTTTCTTCTAGATTATGAAAAAAAAAAGGTGTTTTACTAATTTACTTTCTATTATATTGACTTTTCTATACTTGCTGGCTTTTAGTAAAAAAAAAAGTCCTTTGTCATAGCTGGAGCTGGCAAGCATATCTGTTTAATTCTCAGGTCTAACATGTGCAAAGATGACTTGAGAATTCAAACACTTTTTTTTCTCTGACTTCAAGCAGGGCTGTTCATTGTAGAAAAACACTACTTATCATTCCTAAAATAAGAACAGAGAGAAAAAAATAAATTAAAAAAAAACCCACATGTACAAAAATAATATGAATAGACAAACCAAAACTTTGGAAAAGCAGAAAAAAGATAGATTACTGAAACAATCTATGTCTCCTTGCATATTTCTCAGCATAGGAGTGTTTCTTCTTTCATCAGTGGATTTCCATTTAAAAAATCAGTTATATTGCATAAAAGTCCATTACACTTACAGCTATTTAAAATATTGTGAAAGATGCATGTGGCTTCATATACAGGTGCTCATACCATCAATGTTTAAGGGTTGGTCCTGGGAATAGAGCAGTGAATATATTAGGAAAAAAAAAAGTTTCCCCTACAGAACTCAAATTCTAGTGGGTATTTATGTGGCTGGTGGAAGGGAGCAGAGGAGACGTGAGATAAATAAATTCCTAAAACATACAGTATTGCCTCCAAGTACATTGGGAGAAAGTAGAACAAGAAAGATAGCAGACTGTGGGAGGTAAGGATTTTTCTGTTATCTTAAGTGTGGAAGTAGATTCCCTCACTGAGAATAGAATGTTTGAAGAGTCACAAGAAAGCTAGGGAATAAACCTCGGAGACACCTGGGGGAGGGGTATTCCAGGGCAGAAAGGACTGCAATTGACATGTCTTCAAGACAGAAACATTTGGATGTGGTAGAAGGAAGGGAATGAACCCTGCCTGGCAAGGGCAGAGTGGATGAGCCGCGCAGTTACAGAAAAGTAGGCCAAAGACACAGTGGCTTGGGCCAGGACCATCATTTGTGGACTCATGGGCAATGTTGCTGTTGGCTTTTACCCTAAATGAGATATAAAGCTACTGGAAATCTTTGACTTGAAGTCACATGAACCAATTTAGTTTGTAAAAGGATTACTCTGGCTATTGTGCTATGGAAAGACTGTAGCAAGATAAGGGCAGAGTTTTGGTAGATGCTCAAGCCAGAGGGAGATAGAAGGTGTTCACAACATTACAAGGAATATGAATTGACTGATTCCAGGGCAGTGCTTGCAGAGGAAGTAAAGAGAAGTGCTGGTCAGAATCTCAATGTGGCCTGAAGGAAGGGCTAAGAGTTTGCCAGGGAACTGGATAAAGGATGAGAAAGAAACTGATGAACTGAGAAGCATTTGCCCAAAAACGCTAAAAAGCTGGGGTTATCATGTTGTATTTCAGGGGACTGATACAGGCTAGAAACAAAAATTTGGGAGTTGTCAGTAATAGAAGGTATTTATCATAAGAAGAAAAGGTTTCATAACCAAATGAATGAGTGTTATATACTGAATTGTGCTCTACAGTTTATATGTTGAAGTTTTAACTCCAGTACCTTGAAGGACATAGTACCCAAAAACTTGTGATTAAATTAAAATGAGGGCTTTAAGATATGCTTTAATCGAATCTGATCAGTATTCTTATAAAAAGAGATTAGGAGACTTAGACACCAAAGGTGTGCATATAGAGAGGGACAACCGGGCAAAGAGGCATGAAGGTGGTGGTCATCCTTTAGCCTAGGAAATGCCTCAGAAGAAACGAACTCTACCAACTGAACTTGTACTTAAAGAACTCATAATTGAGAAAATATACTTTTTGTTGTTTAAACCGTCCAGTCTTGTGGTATTTTATTATGGCAGCCCTAGTAAATTGATACAGTGGTGACTTTAGAGGAAACACAAAGGCAAGAAATAAAATGAAAGAAGAATCTTTCCCAATTAGGTAACAGTTTAAGACTTACTAGCAGTAAAATTTTCATTTATCTTATTTAGTAACATTTACTAAACTCAACTAGGTGGAAGACACAGTGAAGAAAGCTAAAGTAAACAATAAGTTATGATCTTTCTCTCAAAGCATTTTTAGTCTAGCTTAGAAAAGGGACTAAAAACGATAATGCTGTCCTTTGAGAGGTTTGCTTACAAGTTAGAAAAAATGTATTTACGTGAATTATTTTTCAAGTTATTGTGGTACGCTCATTATTAAAATATAGTCCAAAAATATAAATGTAATAATAAGTGATGATAACAACAGTAATATCAATAGTTAAAACAATAACCTTTATTTGTTTGAAAGAGAACAACAACACTGGTAAGGTCAGGGGGAAAAATGTTAAGTTTAGATATGCTGGATTTGGAGCACTTGTGGGGCATACTTGAGCAGAGAAGGCCAAGCGAGTGTTGGATAACAAAGCCCAAATTCAAGAGGATCCTTAGGGCTCAATATATAGATAAGTCCTCCCAAGGAGCATATTCAGAATAGAACAATAACAGATGAAAGGGAGAACCATGGAGAAGACCTACATTTAGGAATTCCCTTAAAGAAGATCAGAAAGAACTAGAAAAGTAGGAATAAAGTAAAAGAAGTTTGCTGGTGGCTGAGGAATAAAAAAAAAAAAAAAAAAAAGAGCATTTGAGAACAAACTTGTGCTTCCAGTAACATAAGGGCTAAAATTTATCAATTGAATTTTGCAATAAGGACTTTATTGACAATATCTGCCAAAACAGTTTCAATAGAGCAGAGGCAGAAGCTATAATGCAATAAGTTATAAAGGAAATGAGACACGAAGAATCACGGAGCAATGGTAAGACAACTTTCCAAAAGCCCATCGGAACAGGGAAAGAGCAATGCAGCAGTAGCCTAGTGAAAGGAAGCATTTGCCATGACTGTTTTTTAAGAATGTATATAAAGTAAAGGAAAGCGCCGTTAGCAAACCTTAAAACAAAATGCAGAAGAGCAACCAGATAGGATGGGTGACTACCGACTAATGCAGCAACACGCAGTAATTCATCACAACCTCTGAGGCTGAAGGAAAGGGAGGAAGAATGCGTCCAGAAAACTTCAAGTTTGAGGGTGGTCAAAAGCGAAAAGTGTCAGCCCACCTTAAGTTAACCCAGGAGACAAATGTTATTAGTGGTGCTGAGGCAATTGCAGAGATTAGAAAACACAAATTTGTATTTTTTTAAACCAGAAACTTGTATACCAAGAAAAGGTGAGATATTGAAATAGAAAATGGAGAGAGAGAGAGAGAAAGAGAGACAAGGTTTTGATGCCCTGAGTGCTTGAATTGACCCGTGTTAAAACTCAGTTGAGCACCTTGATCCTGTCGTTCAAAGTCAATAAATTTCTGTACTATATAATCTAGGATCAATAAATTAATTTTTACTTGAATAATTTTATTTGGATTTTGTTCTCCTGACTAAAAATAGTCTCAGTTCTTTAGGCTGAATAGGAAATATCTTAGGACAGGGATGATAGCTTAGAAGAAAAAGGTTTCAGAGTGTAGACAATGTCTATGAGAGCATAGTACAGACGAATTGAGGACAGGGTGTAATAGTTCTGCAAAGACAAGACACCCTGGGTAGATAGATAGTGTTGAACTTACGTGAAGCATTTCTAAGAAACTGTCTGATCCTTCGTGATCCCATGAATTGCAACAGGCCAGGCTCCTCTGTCCTCCACTGTCTCCCATGGTTTGCTCAAATTCATGTCACTGTGTTGGTGATGCTCTCAAACCATTTCATCCTTTTCCTCTTCCTCATTTTGGCTTTAATCTTTCCCAGAATCAGGGCCTTTTCCAGGGAGTTCGCTCTTTGCATCAGGTAACCAACATATTGGAAACTTGCGTTAGCATCAGTCCTTCCAATGAATCGTCAGGGTTAATTTTCTTTAGAATTGACTGGCTTGATCACTTTGTATTTAAAATGACTCTCAAAAAAAAAATAAAATAAAATGACTCTCAAGAATTGTCTCCAGCACCACAATTCAAAAGCCTCAGGTCTTCAGCCCTCTTTATGCTCCAACTCTCACATCCATAAATAAGTACTGGAAAAATCATAGCTTTGACTACCTGGACCTTTATTGGCAACGTGGTGACTCGTTTTAATAGGCTAACTAGATTTGTCATAGCTTTTCTTCCAAAGAACAATCATCTTTTCATTTCATGGCCTCAGGCACCATCTGCAGTGATTATGCTGACCAAGAAAATAAAATCTGTCACTGCTTCCAATTCGCCCCCACCTATTTGCCATGAAGTGATGAGACTGAATGCCATGATCATAGTTTTTTGAATGTTGAGTTTTAAGCCAGCTTTTTCACTCTCCTCTTTTGCCTTCATCAAGAGGTTCTTTAGTTCATCTTCACTTTCTGCCATTAGAGTGGTATCATCTGCATACATGAAGTTATTGATACTTCTCCTGGCGATCTTGATTCTAGGTTGTGATTCATCCAGCCAGAATTTCACATGATGTATCCTGCATATAAATCAAATAAGCAGGGTGAAAATATACAACATTGTTGCACTCTTTTCCCAATTTTGTACAAATCAGTTGTTCCATTCCCAGTTCTAACTTTGCTTCTTGACACGTATACAGATTTCTCAGGAGAAAGGGAAAGCTGTCTGGTACTTCTATCCCTTTAAGAATTTTCCACAATGGGTGTGATCCACACAGTCAAAGTCTTTCGCATACTCAATAAAGCAGAAGTAGATGTTTTTTCTGGAATCCCCCTGCTTTCTCCATGTTCCAATGAATGTTGACGATTTGATCCCTGGTTCCTCTGCCTTTCTAAACCCAGTTGGTACATCTGGAAGTTCTCAATTCATATACTGCTGAGCCTAGCTTGAAGGATTTTGAGCATAATCTTGCTAGCATGTGAAATGAGCACAACGGTATGGTAACTTGAACATTATTGCCCTTCTTTGGCATTGGAATGAAAATTGACTTCTATCTCTGTAGCCACTGCTGAGCTTTCCAAATTTGCTGACATATGGATATCAGCAGGAATTCAATCACCAGCACTAGCTTTGTACATAGCATGTTTCGTAAGGACTACTTGACTTCACATCCCAGGATATTCTGTTCTAGGTGAGTGACCATACCATCGTGGTTACCTGGGTCATTAAGACACTGTTTGTATAGTTCTCCGTCACCTCTTCTTAATTTAATATTCTTGCCATCTCTTCTTAATCTCTTCTGCTTCTGTTAAATCCTTATCATTTATTTCCTTTATCATGCCCATCCTTGCATGAAATGTTCCTTTGATATTTCCAATTTTCTTGAAAAGATCTCTGTTCTTTCCCATTTCATTGTTTTGCTCTATTCTTTGCATAGTTTATTTAAGAAGGCTTTCTTGTCTCTCCTTGCTATTCTCTATAACTCTGCATTCCAGTTGGTATCTTCCCCTCCCTTGATTACTTTTCACTTCTCTTCTTTCCTCAGTTATCTGTAAAGCCTCCTCAGACAACCACTTTGCCTTCCTGCATATATTTTTCTTTGGGATGGTTTTGGTCACTGACTCCTGTACAATATTATGAACCTCCATCCTTAGTTCTTCAGGCACTCTGTCTATCAGATCTAATCCCTTGAATACATTCATCACTTCCACTGTATAATCATAAGGGTTTTTTTTTTTAATATTATTGATCACAAGGGTTTGGATTTAGGTCATGTTTGGATGGCCTAGTGGTTTCCCCTACTTTTTTCAACTTAAGCTTGACTTTTACTATAAGGATCTCATGTTCGGCACCACAGTCATCTCTTGGTTTTGTTTTTGCTGAGCTTCTCCATTTTAAGATGCAAAGAACATAATCAATCTGATATTGATATGGATGATTTCGTGATGTCCATGCTATTGTTCAAGGTCAGGAGGGGCGGTGGTGAGGAGACACCTCTCGTCCAAGGTAAGGAGCAGTGGCTGTGCTTTGCTGGGGCAGCCATGAAGAGATATCCCACATCCAAGGTAAGAGAAACCCAAGTGAGACGGTAGGTGCTGCAAGAGGGCATCAGAGGGCAAACATACTGAAACGATACTCACAGAAAACTAGTCAATCTAATCACACTACGACAATAGCCTTTTCTAACTCAATGAAACTAAGCCATGCCCTGTGGGGCCACCCAAGACGTACGGGTCATGGCGGAGAGTAACATCTGGAGTAACAGGCAAATTGGCCTTGGAATATGGAATGATGCAGGGCAAAGGCTAATAGAGTTTTGCCAAGAGAATGCACTGGTCATAGCATACATCTTCTTCCAACAACACAAGAGAAGATTCTACACATGGACATCACCAGATTGTCAACACCAAAATAAGATTAATTATATTATTTGCAGCCAAAGATGGAGAAGCTCTATGCAGTCAGCAAAAACAAGACTGGGATCTGACTGTGGCTCAGATCATGTACACCTTATTGCTAAATTCAGACTGAAACTGAAGAAAGTAGGGAAAACCACTAGACCATTCAGGTATGACTTAAATCAAATCCCTTATGATGATACAGTGGAAGTGAGAAATAGATTTAAGAGGCTAGATCTGATAGACAGTGCCTGATGAACTATGGACGGAGGTTCGTGACATTGTACAGGAGCCAGGGATCAAGACCATCTCCATGGAAAAGAAATGCAAAAATGCAAAATGGCTGATTGAGGAGGCCTTACTAATAGTTGCAAAAAGAAGAAAAGTGAAAAGCAAAGAAGAAAAGGAAAGAAATAAGCATCTGAATGCAGAGTTCCAAAGAATAGCAAGAAGAGATAAGAAAGCCTTCCTCAGTGATCAATGCAAAGAAATAGAAGAAAACAACAGAACAGGAAAGACTAGAGATATCATCAAGAAAATTAGAGATATAACGGGAACATTTCATGCAAAGATGGACTTGATAAAGGCCAGAAATGGTATGGACCTAACAGAAGAAGAATATATTCAGAAGAGGTGGCAAGAATACACAGAAGAACTATACAAAAAAGATCTTCATGACCTGGATAATCACGAAGGTGTGATCACTCACCTAGAGCCAGACATCTTGGAATGTGAAGTCAAGCATGCCTTAGAAAGCATCACTATGAACAAAGCCAGTGGAGGTGATGGATTTCCAGTTGAGATATTTCACATCCTGAAAGATGATGCTGTGAAAGTGTTACACTCAATATGCTAGCAAATTTGGAAAACTCAGCAGTGGCCACAGGACTGGAAAAGGTCCGTTTTCATTCCAATTCCAAAGAAAGGCAATGCCAAAGAATGCTCAAACTACCACACAATTGCACTCATCTCACACGCTAGTAAAAGAATGCTCAAAATTCTCCAAGATAGGCTTCACCAATACATGAACCATGAACTTCCAGATGTTCAAGCTGGTTTTAGAAAGGCAGAGGAACCAGAGATCAAACTGCCAACGTCCACTGAATCATCAAAAAAGCAAGAGATTTCCAGAAAAAAACATCTATTTCTGCTTTATTGACTATGCCAAAGCCTTTGACTGTGTGGATCACAATAAACTGTGGAAAATTCTGAAAGAGATGGGAATACCAGACCACCTGACCTGCCTCTTGAGAAATCTGTATGCAGGTCAGGAAGCAACAGTTAGAACTGGACATGGAACAGACTGGTTCCAAATAGGAAAAGGAGTACATCAAGACTGTGTATTGTCACCCTGCTTATTTAACTTATATGCAGAGTTCAGTTTAGTTCAGTTCAGTCACACAGTCGTGTCTGACTCTTTGCGACCCCATAAATCACAGCACGCCAGGCCTCCCTGTTCATCATGATCTCCCGGAATTCACTCAGACTCACGTCCATCGAGTCCTTGATGCCATCCAGCCATCTCATCCTTGGTCGTCCCCTTCTCCTCCTACCTCTAATCCCTCCCGGCATCAGAGTCTTTTCCAATGAGTCAACTCTTCTCATGAGGTGGCCAAAATTCTGGAGTTTCAGCTTTAGCATCGTTCCTTCCAAAGAACAGTCAGGACTGATCTCCTTCAGAATGGACTGGTTGGATCTCCTTGCAGTCCAAGGGACTCCCAAGAGTCTTCTCCAACAACGCAGTTCAAAAGCATCAGTTCTTAGGCGCTCAGCTTTCTTCACAGTCCAACTCTCACATCCATACATGACTACTGGAAAAACCATAGCCTTGACTAGACGGAACTTAGTCGGCAAAGTAATGTCTCTGCTTTTGAATACACTATCTAGGTTGGTCATAACTTTTCTTTCAAGGAGTAAGCATCTTTTAATTTCATGGCTGCAATCACCATCTGCAGTGATTTTGGAGCCCAAAAAAATAAAGTCTGACACTGTTTCTACTGTTTCCCCATCTACTTCCCATGAATTAATGGGCCCAGATGACATGATCTTCATTTTCTGAATGTTGAGCTTTAAGCCAACTTTTTCACTCTCCTCTTTCACTTTCATCAAGAGGCTTTTTAGTTCCTCTTCACTTTCTGCCATAAAGGCGGTATCATCTGCATATCTGAGGTTATTGATATTTCTCCCGGCAATCTTGATTCCAGCTTGTGTTTCTTCCAACACAGGGTTTCCCATGATGTACTCTGCATAGAAGTTAAATAAGCAGGGTGACAATATACAGCCTTGACGTACTCCTTTTCCTATTTGGAAGCAGTCTGTTGTTCCATGTCCAGTTCTAACTGTTGCTTCCTGACCTGCATACAGGTTTCTCAAGAGGCAGGTCAGGTGGTCTGATATTCACATGTCTTTCAGAATTTTCCACAGTTTATTGTGATCCACACAGTCAAAGGCTTTGGCATAGTCAATAAAGCAGAAATAGATGTTTTTCTGGAACTCTCTTGCTTTTTCCATGATTCAGCGGATGTTGGCAATTTGATCTCTGGTTCCTCTGCCTTTCCTAAAACCAGCTTGAACATCAGGGAGTTCACAATTCATGTATTGCTGAAGCCTGGCTTGCAGAATTTTGAGCATTACTTTACTAGCATGTGAGATGAGTGCAATTGTGCAGTAGTTTGAGCATTCTTTTGCATTGTCTTTCTTTGGAATTGGAATGAAAACTGACCTTTTCCAGTCCTGTGGTCACTGCTGAGTTTTCCAAATTTGCTGGCATATTGAGTGCAGCACTTTCACAGCATCATCTTTCAGGATTTGAAACAGCTCAGCTGGAATTCCATCACCTCCACTAGCTTTGTTTGTAGTGATGCTTTCTAAGGCCCACTTGACTTCACATTCCAAGATGTCTGGCTCTAGGTGAGTGATCATACCATCATGATTATCTGGGTCGTGAAGTTCTTTTTTGCATAGTTCTTCCGTGTATTCTTGCCACCTCTTCTTAATATCTTCTGCTTCTGTTAAGTCCAGACCATTTCTGTCCTTTTCGAGCCCATCTTTGCATGAAATGTTCCCTTGGTGTCTCTAATTTTTTTGAAGAGATCTCTAGTCTTTCCTATTTGTAGAGTACACCATGAGAAACGCTTGGCTGGAGGAAGCACAAGCTGGAATCAAGATTGCTGGGAGAAATATCAATAACCTCAGATATGCAGATGACACCACCCTTATGGCAGAAAGTGAAGAGGAACTAAAACGTCTCTTAATGAAAGTGAAAGGGGAGAGTGAAAAATTTGGCTTAAAGCTCAACATTCAGAAAATGAAGATCATGGCATCTGATCCCATCACTTCATGGGAAATAGATGGGGAAACAGTGGAAACAGTGTAAGACTTTATTTTTGGGGGCTCCAAAATCACTGCAGATGGTGATTGCAACTATGGAATTAAAAGATGCTTACTCCTTGGAAGGAAAGTTATGACCAACCTAGATAGCATATTCAAAAGCAGAGACATTACTTTGCAACAAATGTCTAGTCAAGGCTATGGTTTTTCCAGTGGTCGTGTATGGGTGCGAGAGTTGGACTCTGAAGAAAGCTGAGGGTGGAATAATTGATGCTTTTGGACTGTGGTGTTGGAGAAGACTCTTGAGAGTCCCTTGGACTGCAAGGAGATCCAACCAGTCCATTCTGAAGGAGATCAGTCCTGACTGTTCTTTGGAAGGAATGATGCTAAAGTTGAAGCTCCAGTACTTTGGCCACCTCATGTGAAGAGTTGACTCATTGGAAAAGACTCTGATGCTGGGAGGGATTGGGGGCAGGAGGAGAAGAGGACAACAGAGGATGAGATGGCTGGATGGCACCACCAACACGTTGGACATGAGTTTGAGTGAACTCTGGGAGAAGGTGATGGACAGGGAAGCCTGGCTTGCTTCAATTTATGGGGTCGTAACAAGTCAGAGATGATTGAGTGACTGAACTGAAGTGAACTGAACTGATACTTCTTGTGTTTTTGGAAAAGTTTGTTTGCTGTGACCAGAGTGTTTTATTGACAGAATTCCGCTCACCTTTGCCCTGATTCATGTTGTACTTCAAGGACAAATTCGCCTTCCAGGTGCCTCGTGACTTCTTACTTATATCCCTTATGATGAAAAGAACATCTCTTTTTTTATGGTGTTAGTTCTAGAAGATCGTTTAAGTCTTCATTGAACTGGTTAACCTGGATTACTATGATGGTGAATCGTTTGCCTTGGAAACAAACTGAGATCACTCTGTCATTTATGTGCTGCAAGTGACAAGTCATGCATTTGGGGCTCTTTTATTGCCTATGAGGGCTTCTCCATTTCTTTTAAGAAATTCTTCCCCACAGTAGTAGACAGTGATCATCTAAACTAAATGTGCCCATTCCAGTCCATGTTAGTTCACTGGTTCCTCAGATCTTGATATTCAGTCTTGCCATCTCCTGCTTGGTAACATCCAATTTACCTTGATTCGTGGACCTTACATTCCAGGTTTCTTAACAGTATCACAGTTTCCTTACCACTAGCCACACCCACATCATTATCGTTCTTTAAACTATCAGATTTTACTCTCACTACCAGACATATACACATCTGAGTGTCATTTCCACTTTGGCCCAGCCTCCCTATTCTTTCTGGAACTATTAGTAATTTCCATGTCCTCTTCCCCAATAGTTACTGGACAACTTCCAACCTGGGGACTTATCTTCCAGTGTTATGTCCTTTGGCCTTTTGATGCTGTTTGTGGGGCTCTCCAGGTAAGACTACTGGAGTCGATTGCCACCTCTTTCTCCAGTGGAGTGCATTTTGTCGGAATTCTTGACTACGGCCCATATGTCTCAGTTGGCCCCGCATGGCTTGGCTCATAGTGTCACTGCGTTTTGCAAGCCCCTTCTCCATGAAAAGGCTGTGATCCATGGGCTTCCCTGGTGGCTTAGTAGTACAGAACCTGCCTGCAATTCAGGAAATGCTTACAGGAGATGTGAGTTAAACTCCTGGATCAGGAATATCTCCCGGATGAAGGAAATGACAACCATCTCCAGTATTCCTGCTGGAACATCCCATGGACAGAGGACCCTGATGGGCTCCAGCAATGTCCCATGGTGTTGCGAATGAGTTGGACACAACTTAGTAAAACAATAACAACAAAAATACACACTTAAGTAGAGCCTTGTACTACCAGGGGCATTGTTAAGGTTTTTTGTTGTTGTTGCCTTAACACAGTCACAATAGTGATAGGAACAATAAGTTAATGAGAGAGCAAGAGAATGGTGTGTATATAAAAAATTAATAAAGTATTGACACATCAAGAATGATGATTAAAAGGAAAAAAGATGACCCAAATGCCAGCTTCCATCACCAAGACTGAGAGCAAGTCAGCGAGAGTGAAAGCTCACAGAGAGAGCTGAGCTACTGACTAGAAAGAACACGAGTTATCATAAGACCAAACCAAAGAAGTAACAAGCATGGACAGAAAAGTCAAGCAAGAGAGTGGAAGGTTAGTGTGGATTTGCAGCTCGGATGGTTTTAACTGTTACAGGTATCTCTTTATCTTATTTCAAGCTGATAATGCCAATGCTATTGAGATGGTGTTGATGTAAATAATAATGCCACACCTTTGTATCCAAAGAAAGAGATAATTCAAGATTTGCTGAAAGTTGCATGTCATAGCGATAGGGGCAACAAATTTATGGTGACTGTGACTAAAGAAGATTTCAAATAAATATATATGAATTGTCTATCAGCATATGTAGTAGGTAATGCTGGAGATCAGACTGAAACCAAACAGAAAACCCCAAAATAAGCTGATGCAGATACAGTCAGCTGATCTTTGGGGAAGGTGCTATGGACACAGAAGGGGGAAAGAATAGCTTCTTCAACAAATGGTGTGAGGAAAAATGTATAACCACTTACAAAAGCGAAATTGGACTCCTTCCTTACACTGTACACAAGATTCAACTCAAAATGTTTTATCTTGAATACAAGATCTAAAGCTGCAAAAATCCCAGAAGAAAACCCAAGATAATTCTGAATTCTTGACGTTGGTCTTGGTGGTGATTTCTCAGCTATAACACCAAAAGCACAGGTAACAGAAGTGAAAATAAACAAGTGGGATTATATCTAACTAAAAAAACTTCTGCATGGCAAAGAAAATCATCAACAGAGTGAAAAAGAAACCTACAGAATGGGAGAAAATATTTCCAGTCCACATATCTGATAAGGGGTTAACCTCCAAAATATATAACTCCTACACCTCAATAGCAAAATGGCATATTTTAAGTATGAAAAAAAAAGTAATTGTAAAACAAATCAATGGGAGATTAAAAACATTTACAAAAAAAAAAAAGGGAGAGAAATGGCTCACTTTTCATCGACAATCACAGATACAGTAAGAAAACACAACTCTATCAGTCTAGAATTTAGTATCCAGCTAGAATGTTATTCAATAATTGAAACAAAATTAAAGCAATTGTAAAATTAAAACAACATGTATAAAAATGAATTTATTAAAATTCATTGAAAAATTTCACAAAATCATATGGGAATTCAACAAAGAATATGAGTTAGATGCAAATTTCTAGATAACAGCAAATTAGGCAATCCAGGAAAATATTACTGCTGTTGAAATTTTTTTAAATGTAGGTATGTATATAGGAGATACTTGGTTGAATGTGTCAGAGATATATAAAACCACTAAAATTTATAGAGACATTTTTTAAAGAATTAGCTAAGTCCAGATTCTCACAGAGAATAAAAAGAAAGGGACATTTTCTCAAATCTCTATGAAGTTAGCATGAGCTAGACATCAATATTTCACCCATAATATGAAAATCCTAAAATGCTAAGTTATAGTAAACAAAATTCAAAAATGGTAACAAAACACTGAAAGTTAATAAAATCATTGCTGTCTATGGAGAAAAGCATCCACACAATTCAAGAGCCGTTTACAATTGTTTAAAGTGAATACAGGAAGACATTTTAACATTATAAAAATAAGATTGCTTTGATACTATAGCAAAACAATATGGAAAACATTATACAATTAGTAAAATATTTAAATAATCTGTATTCAAGTGAGGAAAAAATCCAATTTCCACCATATGAATACTATGTTTGTAGTTTTGAAGTTCTAGCCAGTGAAGTAAGAAAGTGTGTGTTGGGTTGGGGGGTTAGTGAGTAAAGTTAGTAATAATAGAATTGAACAGGAAAGAAACAGTTTGGCTAGCATTAGTAGAAAACAAGAAGATTAACACTGAACATCCATAGAATCTACAGAAACTATGACTAAATATAGCTCAACAAGGTTGTTAGTAGTAAGACCAACATGTAAAAACAAATTGAATTAAAATACATTGAAAATGTGATTTAAAGTAGGCTATTTTCACAATGGAAAGTCATCTATAAATAAACTAATAATAAATCTAACAGAAGAATTGAAAGTCCTATCTGAAAAAAAAAGAAAATTGTATATAAGGCAATCAATGAAACTCATTGTGTTTATAGATGAAAATGATCAACATAAATACAGTACTTTTCTCTGAATAACATTCTAATTTAACATGATCCCAATTTAAATATTTCAACAGGGATTTGTACGGTTGATTCTAAAATCCAAGTAGAAAACAAAGGGTTAGGGTTACTAAAAACCATGAAAAAATAGCATTGTGACAGCCTATTAGATTTTTAAAAGTTTATTGTGATGTATGATGCTTTAAAACGAATGGTATTTGTTCAGGAGAGAGAGTGCAACAGAATAAAGAATCCAGAAATACAATCTAGCCTGTAACCTATAGTAATATATGTGCAAGTGCTAATAGACCAATACCCATATATACACAAAAGACTAACAAAAGGGTGGATGAATCAGTGAGAGATGTATGGGGAATGATATCTGCACAGAATAAGAAAATGCCCTCCTTCAATAATGACAATTCGGCAGCCATCCACAGGCAAAAGTGCCTCTATGGACATCTTGGGATCTAGATAGGAGAACTGTAATCCTGGTTAAGACTTAGGCGCAGCTCTGCTTGGCTCAGGTCCTGTCGCCAGAACCAAGCGCCAAAGAAAGCGAAAGGAGTCACACTCACTATCCATGTGGCTCCCTATCTGAGGACCAACTATGGACCGTAAAGAAGACACTTGTTCCAACACCACCCTATTGAAAAGTCCTAGAGGCAGTTCCCCTTAACAAGAAATTAGATAGGATCCACACCTGTGGGAAGTTATTTACCATATAGGGTAAAACGTCAATTTCTATTCACGTATTCAAATATTAAGATTTCAGAAGATAACAAAGGAGAATGATTTTATGACCTTTGAGGATTTCAAAAATAAAACACATGAAGTATGAATCATGTAAGGAAAGGTTGCTATGTTGAACCACATTAAAGCTGCAAAGTTCTCTGATGAAAGATGGCATATCCAACATTGGAAAACAAGCCATAGCCTTGGTAAAGATACTTAAAGGTGAAATAATTACTATACAAAATATATAAGGCATCTCTGCACATAAAGAAAAGATAGTTCTATAAAAATATTTAAAGGATATGAAATCTAAAACATAATGAAAACCTTGAAGGCTCTTAGCTATATGAAGATATGCTGAATCTGTCTAGTATCAGGTAAATTCAAATTAATACAACACTGTAATAAATAAGCTAGTAGAAAAAAAACTAAATATTCCAGAAATACCAAGTAAAATATTTTGGTACCATACACTATAGATCTATGTTTAATATTTAGCAATATTCAAAGAGCTCACAGACGACCAATTCCCAAGAGAAAATTAAGAGAATGGGAGTGAATTTCTCCATTTGTGTAGTTTCAGTGGTAGGTACATAGGTTTTCTTTGTGTTCAAAGATTTTATACTTTTTAAAAAGCTAATTTTAAAGCTTAAACCACCAAGTTGAGGAAATACACTCATCTCTTGGCTGAATCAATCTGATTTCAGTGTTGACCATCTGGTGATGTCCATGTGTAGAGTCTTCTCTTGTGTTGTTGGAAGAGGGTGTTTGCTATGACCAGTACTTTCTCTTGGCAAAACTCTATTAGCCTTTGCCCTGCATCATTTCGTATTCCAAGGCCAAATTTGCCTGTTACTCCAGGTGTTTCTAGACTTCCTACTTTTGCATTCCAGTCCCCTATAATGAAAAGGACATCTTTTTTTGGGTGTTACTTCTAGAAGGTCTTGCAGGTCTTCACAGAACCATTCAACTTCATCTTCTTTAGCATTACTGGTTGGGCCTGTAGCAATATTCATTACTGGTGAATATTCGATCACCATGATATTGAATGGTTTGCCTTGGAAATGAACAGAGATCATTCTGTCATTTTTGAGATTGCATCCAAGTACTGCATTTCAGACTCTTTTGTTGACCATGATGGCTACTCCATTTCTTCTACGGGATTCCTGCTCACAGTAGTAGATATAATGGTAATCTGAGTTAAATTCACCCATTTCAGACCAACTTAGTTCACTGATTCCTAGAATGTCGACTTTCACTCTTGCCATCTCTTATTTGATCACTTCCAATTTGCCTTGATTATGGACCTAACATTCCAGGTTCCTGTGCAGTATTGCTCTTTATAGCATCGGACCTTGCTTCTATCACCAGTCACACCCACAACTGGGTATTGCTTTTGCTTTGGCTCCATCCTTTCATTCTCTCTGGAGTTATTTCTCCACTGATCTCCAGTAGCATACTGGACACCTACCGACCTGGGGAGTTCCTCTTTCAGTATCCTGTCAGTTTGCCTTTTCATACTGTTCATGGGGTTCTCAAGGCAAGAATACTGAAGTGGTTTGCTATTCCCTTCTCCAGTGGACCACATTCTGTCAGACCTCTCCACCATGACCTGACCATCTTGGGTTGCCCCGCGGGCATGGCTTAGTTTCATTGAGTTAGACAAGGATGTGGTCCGTGTGATTAGGTTGGCTAGTTTTCTATGATTATGGTTTCAGTGTGTCTGCCCTCTGATGCTCTCTCGCAACACCTACCATATGACTTGGGCTTCTCTTACCTTGGACGTGGGGTATCTCTTCACAGCTACTCCAGCAAAGTGCAGCCACTGCTCCTTACCTTGAAAGAGGGGGATCTCCTCACAGCCGCCCCTCCTGACCTTGGACGTGGAGCAGCTCCTCTCAGCCCTCCTGCTTCTGCGCCTCTGCAGCTCCTTGGACCTGGAGTTGCTCCTCTCGTCCATGCCCCTGACCTCGGGCGAGGGGTTCTCCCCTCGGCCGCTTCTGCAGGTCACAAAGAAGATCCAGCATGCCACAGCTAAGAGTCTGCAAGCCACAGCTAAAAGGTGCTGAATACCAAAACTAAGATGGAATCGAACTTGGATCGACTCGCCGGTCCTGCAGCAAAATCCATTTACTGCCTCCAGGTTGTATGAGGAGAAAGGACAGCATTTATTGCAGAGTATGAAGGGAGGAGATGGGGCAGCTCAATCCCAAAGACCTGAATACAGAGACCAACATCAGATTGATTATATTCTTTGCAGCCAAAGATGGAGAAGCTCTATACAATCAGCAAAAACAGGACTGGGAGCTGACTGTGGCTCAGAAAATGAGCTTCTTATTGCCAAATTCAGATGTAAATTGAAGAAAGTGGGAAAAACCACTAGACCATTCAGGTATGACCTAAATCAAATCCCTTATGATTATACAGTGGAAGTGAGAAATAGATTTAAGGGACTAGATCTGACAGACAGTGCCTGATGAACTATGGACGGAGGTTTGTGACACTGTACAGGAGACAGGAATCAAGATCATCCCCTTGGAAAATAAATGCAAAAGAGCAAAATGGCTGTCTGGGAGGCCTTACAAATAGCTGTGGAAAGAAGAGAAGTGAAAAGCAAAGGAGAAAAGGAAAGATATAAGCATTTGAATACAGGGTTCCAAAGAATAGAAAGGAGAGATAAGAAAGCCTTCCTCAGCAATCAATGCAACGAAACAGAGGAAAACAACAGAATGGGAAAGACTAGAGATCTCTTGAAGAAAATTAGTGATACCAGAACATTTCATGCAAAGATGGGCTTGATAAAGGACAGAAATGGTATGGACCTAACAGAAGCAGAAGATATTAAGAAGAGGTGGCAAGAATACACAAAAGAACTGTACAAAAAAGATCTTCATGACCCAGATAATCACGATGGTGTGATCACTCATCTAGAGTCAGACATCCTGGAATGTGAAGTCAAGTGGGCCTTAGAAAGCAGTACTATGAACAGAGCTAGTCAGGTGATGAAATTCCAGTGGAGCTGTTTCAAACCCTGAAAGTAGATGCTGTGAAAGTGGTGCACTCAATATGCCAGCAAATTTGGGAAACTCAGCAGTGGCCACAGGACTGGAAAAGGTCAGTTTTCATTCCAATCCCAAAGAAAGGCAATGCCAAAGAATGCTCAAACTACCACACAATTGCACGCATCTCACAGGCTAGTAAAGTAATGTTCAAAATGCTCCACGCCAGGCTTCAGCAACACGTGAACTATGAACTTCCAGATGTTCAAGCTGGTTTTAGAAAAAAGGCAGAGGAACCAGAGATCAAACTGCCAACATCCGCTGGAACACTGAAAAAGCTAGAGAGTTCCAGAAAAATATTTATTTCTGCTTTATTGACTATGCCAAAGCCTTTGACTGTGTGGATCACAATAAACTGTGGAAAATTCCGAAAGAGATGGGAATACCAGATAATCTGACCTGCCTCTTGAGTAACCTATATGCAGGTCAGGAAGCAACAGTTGGAACTGGACATGGAACAACAGACTGGTTCAAAATAGGAAAAGGAGTACATCAAGGCTGTATATTATCACCCTGCTTATTTAACTTCTATGCAGAGTACATCATGAGAAATGCTGGGCTGGAAGAAACACAAGCTGGAATCAAGATTGTCGGGAGAAATATTAATAACCTCAGATATGCAGACGACATCACCCTCACGACAGAAAGTGAAGAGGAACTCAAAAGCCACTTGATGAAAGTGAAGGAGGAGAGTGGAAAATGTTGGCTTAAAGCTCAACATTCAGAAAACTAAGATCATGGCATCTGGTCCCATTACTTCATGGCAAATAGATGGGGAAACAGTGTCAGACTTTATTTTGGGGGGCTTCAAAATCACTGCAGATGGTGATAGCAGCCATGAAATTAAAAGACACTTATTCATTGAAAGGAAAGTTACGACCAACCTAGATATTATATTAAAAAGCAGAGACATTACTTTGGCAACAAAGGTCCGTCTAGTCAAGGCTATGGTTTTTCCTGTGGTCATGTATGGATGTGACAGTTGGACTGTGAAGAAAGCTAGTGCCAAAGAATGGATGCTTTTGAACTGTGGTGTTGGAGAAGACTCTTGAGAGTCCCTTGGACTGCAAGAAGATCCAATCAGTCCATCCTAAAGGAGGTCAGTCCTGGGTGTTCATTGGAAGGACTGATATTGAAGCTGAAACTCCAATACTTTAGCCACCTCATGCAAAGAGTTGACTCATTGGAAAAGATTCTAATGTGGGCATGGATTGGGGGCAGGAGGAAAAGGGGATGACAGAGGATGAGATGGTTGTATCGCATCACCAACTCGATGGACATGGGTTTGGGCAGACCCCGGCAGTATTTGATGGACAGAGAGGACTTGTGTGCTGCGATTCATGGGGTCACAAAGAGTCGGACACAACTTAGTGACTGAACTGAACTGAACTTGGCTAAATAAAGGTGTAACATCAAGGGCTGGGTGTATCTCATGTCTCCTGACTGAAGACCACAGGACAAGAGGAATTTTTTATTTTTATTTAATTTAATTTATTTATATTTGACTGCTTCAGGTCTAGTTGTGACACATGAGGAATTTTATTTTTTATTTTTAATTCCTCTTTGGAGAATCACCTAAATACTCTTGGAAATAACTCAAAATGACTCCAGGCTTACTAACTATGCTTTAAAGTGTTAGAAAAAGGTATATAATTAACATTTGCCAAGATAATCAATTATTGTTTGATGTTTATTCAAATAGTTTTACCATCTGTCCACCTGTCTATTATTTATACCCTTACTAACAACATTCTTTCATTGTATGAAAGTAGCTCTATTTTTCAGGCAAACATGTAATAGGAATGATTTGTATTTCTTTGTATTTTCAAAAGAAATTGATATTAAAAATAGGTCTTTGACAGCCCAAAATCTTTGTTAGCCTTACAATAGCTTCTAATTTTTGAGAATGTCTTTACTGGTAAAAACACACTGGTACAAGATTTCTTACCACAATGAAATATCTGGAAATATTATCTATATAATATGTGCAGTAATCCACATTCCTCTTTACTCCTTAGCCTAATGAACCTTTGTTGGCAAAGTGATGTCTCTGTTTGTTAATATTCTGTTGACATTTGTCATAACTTTTCTTCCAAGGAGCAGAAGTCTTTGAGCTCATGTCTGCAGTCACCATCTGCGGAAGTTCTTGAGCCCAAGAAAATAAAATCTGTCACTGCTTCCACGTTTTCCCTATTTGAGTTTGGTATACTCCTAGATTTTCCATGTAGTCTCCATTAATCATTTATGAGAGTCAGATGCCCTGAATTCTCACTTTAACAGGTGAAAATGAGCCCTGAAAACTCATCGGAAGGAATGACACTGAAGCTGAAACTTCAGTACTTGGGTCACCTGATCCAAAGAGCTGACTCAATGGAAAAGTTGATGATGAATGATGACTGCATATTTTGTGTAAATGTCAATGTTTTCCTTCATCCATGAACAGTGTGGTGATATTCACTGTCACTTGAAATCTAGAATATTCACCTTTTCTTCTACTTAACAAATCCGTAGTTGTTTCTCGGACCCAACCTCCAAGAAGCTCCCCGCACCCTCAACTCTCCAGAGATTTCTTCCTCCTGATTCTCATTCACAAAGAGTCCTTTTCATACAGGGGTTGGTCAGTGAGACAAACAGAAAAAGTGATGGAGGGTCACATTCAGTATTAAATTAGAAAGGATGTGATTTTCTTCTTGGATTCTCACTTGTTTTCTCTCTTTGTCTTCTTGCTCTTGGGGGAAACGACTGCTATGATGAGGCTCACGTGGAGACAGACTGAAGCTTCTGGTCTACTTCCAGACCAGCAATCATAGTCTGCTAACTACCATGGAATTGAGCTCGATAGCAAATTCTCAAGCGCTGGGTGAGTCTTGATGTAGTCTCAACCTCTGCCAACAGCTTGATTCAAACCTCTGAGAGACCCTGAGCCAAAGCGACCACCCAGTTAATTTATGCCTGGTTTTCTGAGCCTTAGAAACTGAGCAGTTTAAACTTGAATTTTGAGAAAAAAATGACGTAGCACTAGACAACTAATACATTGTTTAATGGAGACTATGATAAACAAAATTAGTTTCTGTATATAGTTACAGAAAATAAATTTGCTTACCATCCTAGGAAGCTTGCACTTCCTTGGTGACTCTGATGATAAAGGATGTGCTTGCAATGTGGGAGACCTGGTTTGATCCCTGGGTCAGAAAGATTCCCTGGAGAAGAGAATTGGCAGCTAACTTAAGTATTAATACCTGGAAAATTCCATGGACAGAGGAGCCTGGTAAGCTATAGTCCATAGAATCGCGAACAGTCAGACACGACTGAATGGCTAGTAATTATACTTTTTGCTACTTCTAGGAATCATAACATTTCAATTAGGTCAACTGCCTGCTCTGTCGAATTAACTTCTCTTATTTTCCATTTCAAGTTTTCCTGTGAAGCAATATTTATGAATTTGTTAGGTCATTAGTGGAAGAACTCTGCAACCAGGTAAATATACCAGCTTTGTGTCACTGTACAAGATGATTGAAGTCAAAAGCTAAATTTAACAATGATTAAGTTTTTGAATTACTTTGTGGATCACAGTAAACTGTTGCAAATTCTGAAAGAGATGGGAATACCAGACCACTTGACCTGCCTCTTGAGAAACTTGTATGCAGGTCAGGAAGCACCAGTTAGAACTGGACATGGAACAACAGACTGCTTCCAAATAAGAAAAGGAGTACATCAAGGTTACATATTGTCACCCTGCTTATTTGACGTATATGCAGAGTACATCATGAGAAATGCTGGGCTGGAAGAAGCACAGGCTGGAAAAGCACAAGGGGAAATCAAGATTGCCGGGAGAAATATCAATCACCTCAGATATGCAGATGACACCACCCTTATGGCAGAAAGTGAAGAGGAACTAAAGAGCCTCTTGATGTAAGTGAAAGAGGAGAGTGAAAAAGTTGTCTTAAAGCTCAATATTCAGAAAACTAAGATCATGGCATCCAGTCCCATCATTTCATGGCAAATAGAGGGGAAACAGAGGAGACAGTGGCTGACTTTATTTTTCTGGGCTCCCAAATCACTGCAGAAGGTGATTGCAGCCATGAAATTGAAAGACATTTACTCCTTGGAAGGAAAGTTATGACCAAACTATATAGCATATTAAAAATCAGAGACATTATGTTGTCAACAAAGTTCCATCTAGTCAAGGCTATGATTTTTCCAGTAGTCATGTATGGATGTGAGAGTTGGACTATAAAGACAGCTGAACACCAAAGAATTGATGGTTTTGAACTGTGGTATTGGACAAGACTCTTGCGAGTCCCTTGGACTGCAAGGAGATTCAACCAGTCCATCCTAAAGGAGATCAGTCCTGGATGTTCATTGGAAGGACTGATGTTGAAGCTGAAACTCCAATACTTTGGCCACCTGATGTAAACAGCTGACTTATTTGAAAAGACCCTATTTGTGGTAGAGATTGAGGGCAGGAGGAGAAGAGGCGACAGAGGATGATATGGTTGGATGGCATCACAGACTCAATAGACATGGGTTTGGGTGACCTCTGAGAGTTGGTGATGGACAGGGAGGCCTGGTGTGCTGTGGTTCATGGGATTGCAAAGAGTCGGACACAACTGAGTGACTGAACTGAAGACTTTGAATTGTACTAACATAATGCAATTTTTTTCTTTTCTTTAATTTAAATTTATTTATTTTAATTGTAGGCTAATTAATTTACAATATTGTATTGGTTCTGCAACACATCAACATGAATCCACCATGGGTGTATACGTGTTCCCCATCCTAAACCCCCTGCCACCTCCCTCCCCGTACCATCCCTCCAGGTCATCCCAGTGCACCAGCCCCAAGGATCCTGTATCAAACCTGGACTGGTGATTCATTTCTTATATGATATTATTCATGTTTCCATGCCATTGCCCCAAATCATCCCACCCTCTCCCTCTCCCACAGAGTCCTAAAGACTGTTCTATACATCTGTATCTCTTTTGCTGTCTCACATATGGTTTTATTGTTACCATCTTTCTAAATTCCATATATATGTGTTAGTATACTGTATTGGTGTTTTTCTTTCTGGCTTACCTCATTCTGTATAATAAGCTCCAGTTTCATCCACCTCATTAGAACTGATTCAAATGTATTCTTTTGAATGGCTGAGTAATACTCCATTGTGTATATGTACCACAGCTTTCTTATCCATTCATCTGCTGATGGACATCTAGGTTGCTTCCATGTCCTGGCTATTATAAACAGTGCTGAGATGAACATCGGGGTACACATGTCTCTTTCAATTCTGGTTTCCTTGGTGTGTATGCCCAGCAGTGGAATTGCTGGGTCATAAGGCAGTTTTATTTCCAGTTTTTTAAGGAATCTCCATACTGTTCTCCATAGTGGCTGTACTAGTTTGCATTCCCACCAACAGTGTAAGAGGGTGTTAGAGACAAAACATCTAACATTATTGGGAATGTTTTCACGATTCAGTTAAAAAGTTCAAAAGATGATAAAATTATTTGGTTTAGAAGTGACAATATTCATATTTAATTTCATTTAAAGTTCTAAAAACACAAAAAGTTATTTATTTTGGAGCAGATATATATTTAAGCATTGAATTTCATTCAGATATAACCTAATTATGTTCAGAGAAATTGTGATATTCTAATAATTAAAAATGCAGTTTTCCATACTTAAAAACATCACCCATATATATATGGGTGCATGTATATAAGTATATATGTACACATATATATACATAAATTAGAATTACAACTACACAAAATTTCTGTGATGAAGCTGATATTAAATGCCAAAAGTTATTTCAGACCATGCATACATATTTTCTCATTCCTTTGCTTTTCTTTATAATAAAACTGAGAAGGTCTTTAATATTGCAGAAGGGTATATTTGGCAAAGTTTTCAAATGAATAATAAACAATGATAATTCATTCTACAAGCTTTGTCTTGTAAAAGAATTGTCGGATTAATAACCTTTAATTGGAGGCAAAAAATAACCTCATTGAACTGAATTATTTTTAAATTTGTATAAAAATGTAGAATGGAGACTATTCTCCATTTAGCAAAATTTTCTGTAAGCTAAGTAAGTATCTTATCATCTAGAGAGTGAATATTTTTTTGAATTAAATTATTCTGGTGTACAGAAAAAAATAATTAAAAATTTATCTATGTATATCTAGAAAATATATATGTGTGTATGTATATATTTTCCATAAAGTACAATTAAAAAAAAACTCAGGGAATTTTATAAAAACATTAAAATAATAATATCTTATTGAAGTACATAAATTACAAAATTATCATTGAGATGTTTTGGAATGGCTAAGAAACTAAGATATAGCTAAGAGAGTGTTTTACATATAGAAATAAGAGCTGATAGTGGTCTGCTTACTTTTAAATGTTGATAAAATCAATTAAAAGAATGTAACTATATAATAAATATTAATATATGAAATTATTATATTAGTAATATAATATGTAATTAGATAGAATATAATATTGGGTTTCCCTAGTGGTGTTAGTGGTAAAGAACCCACTTGCCAATGCAGGAGATGCAGGTTCTATTCCTATGTCGGGAAGATCCCCTCAGTAGGAAATGGAAACCCACTCCAGTATTCTTGCCCAGAAAATTTCATGGACAGAGGAGTCTGGCAGGCTATAGCCCCTGGGGCTGCAAAGAGATACAACTGAGCAACTGAGCACATAATACATTATTATATAGAAATACACACATAAAAATATCTATTTCTTCAAAGTATATGCATATATGGTATTATTGGAATGTTTATTTCTCAAATTAAAATTTTATTAGGATGATTCTATAGATCTACCAGTATATTAAAACTATTATTTTGGTCAATAGGTGTTAAAAATATTTGATTGCAAATAATTTTAGTGTTCCTTTATATTTCAAAACTGACTTGGTTCATAGGGAAAAATTAAATTATCATTCTAGTAATCTCAGGCTTATTTCATAGGTTATAATATAGGGCAGTTCTGTTGACCAAAGATAATTCCTACATTGAATGATAAAAATTGAATAGTTCAAAGCAAATGGCATCAAAATCAGAGGTCTACACTTTTATTTCAAAACATAGTTGGGGGTTCGGTATTGGGAACACGTGTACGACCGTGGTGGATTCATGTTGATGTGTGGCAAAACCAATACAATATTGTAAAGCAAAAATAGTAACAATAAAAATAAATAAAAATAAAAAGAAAGAAAGAAAACCAGAAAAAAACATAGTTCATTTTCTTAAAGTGTGGTTTAAATTACTGTAAAGGAAAATATTTTGTGCTGATTTAAAATTATATAAATACAGAAACTAGTCAAAACCTGGGTTGAAGTCAATTTAGGTATAAATACCACCAAAATAATTAAGTGAAATGTAGCTTTATTTCTTTTTCCATTGCATGGATAGAGGTAAATATTCATTTCATATTTCATTCATTCATAGACATTGTTGACTTTTCAAAGTGATTCATTTCCAGGTGCTAATACAGAATGTTTGGGGAAGTATTCTGGATTTGTAAAGGCAGAGTGATTTAAGCAATCAATAGGAAATCTAAAATCATAAAACAATTCAGTACAAAAGTGAACAAAAGTGAAAGAAAGAATAAGGGGACTTTGAAATCTGGAATTTGACTTTTCTTTTTCCCTTCAAGGGAAATTTATCCTGACATTATAGCATGGATGCTTAAATCATGTTTTAAAATATGAATATCTCCATAGTTGAGTTTCCTAGATTATCTGCCAATCCAGAAAAAAAAAATGACAAACTCTGATGGCAATTTATAATGAGTCTAGAAGAAAAGCTTTATTTATTAGTTATCAACATTTCTCAACCAATCAAAGACAGCAGAACTATTATCCAGGATTATCCCTTGTTTGTTAAGCGAAGAACCCTACCTGGAAGCCCATAGGTTTTCCCCCAATGATCCTTGTCTCCCTCTCTTTACCCAAGAAATACAAAATTTTCAAAATATTGATTAAAACTTGTCAAGAAAATAATTTCAGTGATTGTGAAGATATATTTCAATCTGGTATCTGCTATTTTGGAAATCTTAAAGAAAGCTCATTTAAAAGCTGCACAACTTGTGACTGATACAAAGTTCATTTGCTTGTGTCTCCTAACTATAAGAATAGGCTATTGCATGAATTTGAAGTCATTTCTTCCTAAAGTCTCTATAGGCTGAAGGGAAGTAATAGAATTGATTTCAAGGATGTAAGAAAAGGCAAAGTCCCCTCTGAACTTATTGAGATAGATTTCATCGTACTCATGCTGGCTGACATTTCTGTCTCTTTCTAAATCAAACCTGGAGCAAACAAATGCAGCTTTGTGCGTGGGGATGGAGAAATGGAAAATCAACTGAGAAATGGTGCAAAATCTGGCAGTAAGAGACTGGTGCGCTGCACAGTGAAGTCTGAGTTAATCTGAGGAGGCTTGGAATCGCATGGTTTCTAGACTGTTCCCTTAGGGTGACGAATTATCTCCATTTGTTTGGAACATTCAAAGTTTTATTTATCTTTTAATTAATCAAATCTTCTTGGCCACATGGCATGTGGGGTCTTAGTTCCCTGATCAGGGATGGAACTGTACCCCCTGCATTACTGCAGTCTTAACCATTGGACAACCGGTAAAGTCTGGGACATTCCAGGCTTTAGCACTGAGAGTCCTACACCTCCGAAAAAATCCTTCAGTCTTGGGCGAAGCTGAACTGTTTGTCATCCAAGCTGTATGGGTATTTTGCTAAGCAAAATAAACAGAAAAGGCTATAATAACTAGAATTCCAACCAATGGGCTATGAATGGTGAGGCTATGTGAGGTCAGAGAATGAATAAAGAGGATGGGATTAAAGATGAAATCATAAGAAAAATAAATTTGCTTTCTGCCTGCACCAGTTTATTCAATAAACCACTTCCACTTGTATATCTGTTTGCCAAAACTCACTTAGTTATCAATCATCCTGGGAAGAATATAAAGAAACTTTAAAACGAGGAGAGATTCTTTCATCATCATTAAACATATGCATATAAGCAATTGTGACATTATTCTCTGTCCTTTTACTTATTTTTATTTTGGCCTGAGTAACAGGAAGATCTGGTTTAAACACTGTAATATTTATTCTGCTTAATTTAGTGCAAGAGAAGTAAAATCAGAATTCTGCTTTAAAGTAAAATAAACTCAACTTATTATGCAAAAGAAACAATCTTTCAAAACACACTATTTGATTAGAGATTTTACAATGAATATTCATATGGAAATTAGTGCTTATGCATGTCTATACCATCATTTTGTGTTTTTACTTTCACTCAAAGACAAATACTAATTAAGATTTTTTTCTGTATAAATTGTGCTTCATATCCAAAACATGACTGATAAGAGAAAATTCTGTTTTTCTCAAGAGCTCTGCACTTAATGAAGTCAACATATATGGTGATAGTGCATCAGGTATCAATAAACATATTCATGATGTAAAAATACATACAGTCCAACAGATTTTGAATATGAAAAAAAATCATGCTCATATTTTGCTTCTTGCATTATTTCAAAATGATTTCAACCGTTTGAAATGAGTAGTAATTGACTTTCATTCCTCTCAAAAGTGTGTATAAGCAGATGAAAATAAAATAGATACTCGGGCATAGTTGTCTAGACTTTTGTAAAAGTTGCTAAAACATGTGAAAAGAGTGTTACAATATAACACTTTACTTTTCAAGTTAAGACTGCTTTTTATGCCCAGCACTGCACTTCAGTCTCATTTCTTTATTCCTTATGGCTAATTAGTTGAATGCATTGTCAGTAATTGCAATAATTTGTTATCAGAGAATAGTATCTTTTACATCAATAGAGCAGCAACAACAACAACAAAATAAAAACCTCTAATAAATAATGCATTTTTTTCTATTTTTCTTTTTGATAATCTAGAAAACAGAACTTAAAGGAAATATTTGGCAGTGCCTTTCTGCTATGCCATTTTGAGTCCTTTTTAATAGACTCCAAAGTATCACTGAAGCAGCCTGTGCAGGAGAGTGAAACCTATTAATACAGGTAATGCTTCATTTTCCACAGGCCTCTTGTTGAGGAGAGGTCATATTAAAAAAGAAAAAAAAATGAGAGAGAGAGAAGCTGCACTTTCCATAAAGTAGTTAACATTTGACATTAAGTGGAAAAATAGCCATTCCTTTCCTATTCAGAGCACAGTAATCCTCACCAACAATAACACAGCAAATGCAAAATATTATGAAGAAAACGTGTCTGAGCTCTCCATCAATACTGTTTTTATGGTTCAAAATTGAAGGGCCTGAGTGTACCAGGCGTCCGGAAGCTCACCTTACGCTTCCCACTGTCTCCTGGGGCCACAGGGTTTGTCTGGAAATGTCATGAAGCCTGGATCCCTTGTGAGAATTTCCAGCACTTCTGCCTCCAGTCTCAGCTGGAAACCCTACAAGCAAGGTCTTTCATGTGGTATTTCAGCATTTCTCACTCCGGTCTCTGAAAGAAATCGAAACAAACCTTGTCTCTCTTTATTAAAGTCTTAGAAGGGAAAGTTGAATTTTGAGACTGTTCTTCCAGGACGGTGAAAGGTCAGTGTGAGAGTGAAAAGAAATAATAAAAATTATTCTCACCCCGCTTCAGTTCTTCAAGCTAAACCTGCTCATTTCTAATGGAGATCCGTGATGTTGGCAACATGACATTTGTGCACGTGATGACCTCTCCCTGATTAGTTTCTTTGCATTTATGCCTGTATCTCCGTGCCGTGCAACAAGAGATTTCAGAGGACGCAGGACTCTGTTAGCGGTAGTTCTTGTTTATAAGCAGATCACATTAATCTGCAAAGTACTGTATTCAAGTGTATTTTCTAAATCACATTGTCATTTCAAGTATCTAAATGCAGCTGTTACATCATTATGCACTGAGACATAATAAAAGCCAGTCTCATTCTTATTTTCAAGTTAGAGCTTTAACTTCTTAACTTGGCACATGCTTTCATCTGCATTATCTTGTATGATCCACACATCACTCGAAGTAGTAGATAGGGAGTGGCAATAAGGCTCCTTGTGAACACATGACTTGCTTCAGCAAAACCAGCTTACTGAGAGTAGGAACCACGACTGGAAATAAAGTCACCTGCCTTTACAGACACAGCCTATTCTCAAAGAAATATTTTCTGAGAGTCTATTAGATTCAAAATATATTTTATATATTATGGGCTAATACGTAGAATGTAATGTGAAGGAAATCGCAACCTTACTCCAGTATTCTTGCCTGGGAAATCCCATGGACAGAGGAGCCTGGCAGACTGCAGTTCATAGGGTTGAAAGAGTTGGACACAACTTGACAACTAACCCACCACCGTCACCACATAGAACATACATTCATATATCATTAAAAGTGTGGATATCTCCCCTTAAGATTACTGCAGACTTGAAGTAATAGGACATTGTGCATGCTTATGATAAAAAGTAACTCAAGTCAATGTTAAGTTAATGAGCAAATAATAGTCACGGCTATTCTAAAATGGAAGACATCTCATGCCTAAGATGTTGGGAGAAGACAACACAGAGGATAAGATTTTGATGCACTTTTCCACCTCCCCCTTGCAATGTAACCCCTGCTACACTTGCCCACGGGACATAGGAAAACACTGGGAAAGTAATGATATAGACATTTTGATTCCTTATTACAAGCCAAGGATTCTGTCCTACATCCTATTATGAGAATTCTAACAATAATCTTACAGAATTGTTTTAGAGAAGTAGAGATGTTTTTGCTCTAAGAGAGCAGCAATATACCTAATTTGCAGCTGGAAAACACAGTTTTGGAACTGGGATTGAGCCCTGACTGACTCCCTAGCCTGAGCTTTTAGCTACAGCACATAGCATTAGTTATGAAGGAAATCAAGTAGACTGTAAATGCGTCTATTGAGTTTAGTCTGTGGTTCTCAGCTGAAAACAGATCATCACAGTGGCAGCGAGCACGCCTAAGTCGCAAAGCTACTAGGATGGAACAGAGAGTGTTGGGGAAAAGCAGTCTTTTTATTGTAAAGTCAAGACCTTAATGCTTGGAAGACAATTTAGTCCAGATGGATTTAATTTGCTCTAATAACTGTTAACTGTTGAACGTACTTTTATGTTTGATATACAAATCTTACTGTTATTAACAACTCTAGAATACATCCAACTGATTACTCTCAATCATTTGTCATTTTTGTAGGGTTTGTGTGCCTGTCAGAGGAAAAATAGAACTGTTTCCCTAAATTTCTCTTCAAAATTCTGCAACTGATCCCAGAGAAAAACTACTGCGAAAGATGTAAGAGAAATTGGGGAACTGGGAGATCTCTTGTCTGGCCCTGCTTATTTCTTCTATTACCTTGGCTACATTTCCTAAACAATCCCTCTCTTTTGTAAAATGGCAATAATGTTAGATCATGCTTCAGGAGACACGAGATAAGGGGGAATGAGTTTCTTTATTCCTCTCTCAAAGAAATATTATACATGAATCATAATATCCACATTTTTTTTTTTCTGATTGAGGTTCAATCTGCCAAAAATAGGAATAGAGCTTTTAAGAAGACTAGGGGCAGGAAAGCGGGCCCAGAGTGGCAGCTGTTAGTTAGGCATTGGTGCTGGAGCCTGTCTCGTTACATCGGCTGTTTCGTCCCTGTCCACATTTCCAGAGTCCACGTTATATACTCTGTGTCTCCAGCGGAAACAACTTGGCTCTATGAAGGGAACCTCAGGTTTGATACAATCCTTTGCTTTTCAGTTAGACTCAATTGCTTTGGAAAGGTGCAGACACAACTATACTCTCAAACATCATTTGCCAAAACAATTAAAATCACAAAATACACAGATACAACACCTTATTTAATTCTGAATTTTCTCTCGAGCACTCACTTTAATCTTCTCCCACAAGGCTTTTAATTTTAACACTGAAAACCCATTTGATTTTTTAAGATAAAAAAAAAAAAGTAAGGAGTATGAGGTCATTTTGAAAACTTCCTGTATTTTTAGATGGAAAATTAGAAGTGCATGACAATTAATTTTTAAAAAATTATTCTTTTTTTAATATAAATGTATTTATTTTATTGGAGGCTAATTACTTTACAATATCGTATTGGTTTTGCCATACATCAATGTGATTTGGCCACAGGTGTACACACGTTCCCCATCCTGAATCCCCCTCCCACCTCCCTCGCCATACCATCCCTCTGGCTCATCCCAGTGCACCAGCCCCAAGCGTCCTGTATCATGCATCGAACCTGGACTGGCGACTCGTTTCAATTAAGAATGTGCTCTTTTGGTGGTCCAGAGGTTGAGAGTCTACCTGCCAATTCAGGGGACACGGGTTCAATCCCCGGTCCGGGAGGACTCCATATACCATGGGGCAGCGGGGCCCGTGCCCCACAGCTACTGAACCCATGTGCCACAATGGGCCTGATTCCTGGCAACTGGAAGAGGGTCAGCACGCAGGAACGAAGACCAAGCACAAGCAAGAAAAAATGAATAAAAAAATTTTTTTTAAAGCTCAATTTGATATAGAGCTTGTACTTAGGGAGCTTGCATTCTGTGTTAATTTTTAAAGAAATATTCTATATGTAGCCCCATTTTTTTTCTGATATTTTTTTTTCACATTCCAACTGACACTGTGTGAGATTTCTTGCAGTCTCCTCTTGTAGAGGTTGAGCATGCTTATTTTAAAAGATTTTATTTTACTTTGATGGAGAATTCTGTCACTTTTCTTTCTGTACTAAACTGTAGTGCTCTGTACCTGAAAGAAGAAAATAGTTATGAAACAAGAAAGAAATCTCAATTTATAGAAACACTATAAAAAAGAGTGTGCTCAACCTCAGACTTTAGTACTTTAGTGACTGAACTGTGTAAGTATATTTTCTTCGGAGCTTTATGAATCAATTTGTAATTATAGTTGGTTAATGTGAGAGTTGGACTGTGAAGAAAGCTGAGCACCAAAGAATTGATGCCTTTGAACTGTGGTGTTGAAGAAAACTCTTGAGAGTCCCTTGGACTGCAAGGAGATCCAACCAGTCCATTCTGAAGGAGATCAATCCTGGGTTTTCATTGGAAGGACTGATGCTAAAGCTGAAACTCCAATACTTTGGCCACCTCATGCAAAGAGTTGACTTATTGGAAAAGACTCTGATGCTGGGAGGGATTGGGGGCAGGAGGAGAAGGGGACAACAGAGGATGAGATGGCTCGAAGGCATCACCAACTCAATGGAAATGAGTTTGAGTGAACTCGGAGTTAGTGATGGACAGAGGGGCCTGGCATGCTGCAATTCATGGGGTCGCAGAGTCAGACATAACTGAGCGACTGAATTGAACTGAACTGAACGGATTGTTAATTAGATAAAAAATAATGTAACTATTTTGTGAAAAATACTTCCAGTTTTTGATTCTCAAAATGAGAAGTTAATGGTATAAGAACTTACAAAGTACTGTAAGCCTTTAACTACTGAGGGGCATTCAATTAACTATTTTTTAAAAACAGCCTTTTCTCTGTGATTGAAAGAGTTAAACTAGCAGAAAATATTTTGAAGTCAGGGAGCTACCAATGTCTTTTTTGTTTATTAAAGTAATAGGAAAAAAAAGAACTAAGAAAGTCTTCCAGATGAAAGCATGACAAATAAATAGCTCATTTGGGTGATCGTTGAATAACCTTTCCTGTCTCTTTCATGTGTTGCTCTGGGAATGTATTAATCTTTAAAGCACTCTTACATTATAAATATTGCTTATGGCACAAATCATGCAAATTTACCTCCTTTCATTACAACAGAGCTTCTCAGGTCAAGAGTTATCATTCAGACAGCAGCAACTACTTCTACTAAACCATATTATATATCTGTGTCGGTTCGTGTTTAAATGCACGATATAGCGTTTCCATTTCCATATTTTCCATGATAAATTCTTCCAGGCCTTTGGCTCAGGTCACAGTGTGAGGTTCAGTTTGGAAGAGAGGGATTTTATTGTTAGGTGCACAGTTTCTAGGGAGTTAAGCAAATAATAAGCAACCCCTTTGACCAAAGCAAAACAGCAGGTAACAATGCCAATAATGTTAGGACCAGTGTGTATTAAAGAAAACTGTCTTGTGGACGCCCATTAGGGAGGGTGGAAGAATTTTCCATTCAGCTGTTGAAATGCCCAGAGAGAAGCAAAATACTATAGTAACATTTATGATAAAGTGGAATGTAAGAGAACTGTCTAGATCTGCTGTTAAATTTATGAAAACTTCATGTCAAGAGTCAAATGTTATGAGGATTTCTCTTCTTTGACTTCCAAAGATACACATTTTCTAATCACTTACCCATTGCAGACACTCATCTCCTTCATTAAACATTTCAAATTTGCTTAAATCCTTTCTCAATAGGCAACTCCAAGAGGGCAGAGCAGTCTCTCAAGCAATGGGTAGCTGTAATTAAAACATTTTAAAAAGTTGTTTATTATCTAGTATATGCACAGGAAAATTTTAATGCAGATTTTTAAGATATTTTTGGAAGTCTGTATTCTAATTCCAATCATATAACTCATTTTGGGAATTATTCTTAAGAAATCCCTCTAAGACAATTTGAAATAAAATATTTCTTTATTTGGCCTTAGTATGACTGAACCTACCAAGTATTACCTAACTTGTCTTGGAATGATAGCAGCCAACATGTATTTACTTTAACTAGTTACCAGCCATTTTTCCACATTTCCCCTTCTTTTATTAATCCATAGAACTCCATAGGGCTGACTATTCTTCATGTACTCATTTTGCAGGTGAGAAAATTGAAACTGGGGATTGTCAAGTTCACGTAGTCACCATGTGAAGCAACTGGGACTGGACCCCGGGAATTTGAAGCCAGAACCCTGGCTCTGATCTCATTTGTATATTACTTCAAGGGATACATAATGGAATACAAATTAAAGATAAAAGTCATCCTCTTTGGAGATAGTAAAAATAATTTATTGAGGACAACTATCAAAGAATTCCAGAACAGGAAAAGTCTCATTGGAATAAATGCCTAGTTGCAACCAGTGGGGGAAATTATGAAATGAAATTCTTATTAGGAGATGTAAACTTTTTTGTATTCTTTCAAGAGAAAGAAGTACATGATTTTATATGTGTATTTCTTATAGTTCCTAGGTTGGTCTCCCACACAATTCAGTTCCAGGAATTTTATTTATTCATTTATTTTTAATGATGATGATATAATGATAATGCAACTAAAAATCATGATGAAAAATAGCTTCTCTTTGTAAGTTATGAACTAAACATAAACATAGCTGGTTAGAAGACATGAAACAAAAGCAGTGGTAGAGAATTAATCTTTGCATTCATGTTTGTGGATGAGAAAGTACTGTAAATGTAAAGAGCAAGGTAGTCTAAAATATACAATATTTTAATAACTTGGGTGAATTGCCTTACAAAAACTTATCAGTGCCAGTAATTTAACTTAACGTAAATAAGATAGATAGACTCAATTTTGTCACTATACCATTAGGAATAGGCTGCTTCCCAACCAGAGAAACTATGAGCTTTTAAGCATGTCTACATGTCCTGGAAAGTGTTTATAGTAACTCCTGATGAACCTCAACAAAACACAAAACAAAAATACAATGAGAAGATTCTTTCTAGTCAGTACATAGGGTGGCCTCATTTTCAATTTTTGTAATATATATGGACCAATAATACAGATATGTGTGACATATATAAATTTGATTTATAACACCTGATTAAAACATTGCAATTATTTTGAGATTCATTAAGCCACTGTTGAATTCAATTAAGAGGTCGGTCTTCTTAGAACTCTATACGGTTTCAGTTTCAAATGTGTATAATTTGAAATTTCTCTAAAAACTTTCTGTAGAAATTCCTCTTTAAATAACCTGAAGTGTGTATCAATGACGTCTCAAAATTGCTTGCCATGGTAGAACATCATGGACCTTTCAACACTGTGTGTCAATCCTATGTGAAAACAGTCAGCCTCAAAGGGCCCCAGGTTTTGGTCTCCGACAAAGATCTACAGAGAGGACACAACTGAAGGATGTGATCTGGAAGTCTCAGCAGGTGGTGGCAGGTGGAGCCCTGCTGGCTCTCCACTCTGTGAGGTGATCCTTGTTGAACAAAGGGAACCAAGAGCACTGCCAGTATTTATCATCCACGTGAAACGACTCCCACCCTAATCTATATCAAGACACTGTCTACAGACTTAAAGACAATCCCCACCTTGGTTGTGTGATTCAGAATCTGTTTGGACTCAGTTAAAGGTAAAGTTAAAAAGCTTTTGATAGGTTTCTCTCATATATAAAAAAGAAAAAAAAATGTAAAGCTTTAATATTAGTAAAATTCTTAGTTTAAATGTAATATATATGTGTGTGTGTATGTGTATGTGTGAAGTGTGTGAATGATATTACCTATAAGGGCTTTATATTAAATGCATATTTACTTTTGTGCTTAATACTAAACAGATATGTTCTTTATCTTCGATAATGTTTTAAAAAACAACAACAAAAAATCCACCGCATTAGAACTGATTCAAATGTATTCTTTTTAATGGCTGAGTAATACTCCATTGTGTATATGTACCACAGCTTTCTTATCCATGCATCTGCTGATGGACATCTAGGTTGCTTCCATGTCCTGGCTATTATAAACAGTGCTGTGATGAACATGGGGTACACGTGTCTCTTTCAATTCTGGTTTCCTTGATGTATATGCCCTGCAGTGGGATTGCTGGGATGATTTGGGAGAATGGCATTGAAACATGTATAATATCATATATGAAGCGAATCACCAGTCCAGTTTCGATGCATGATACTGGGTTCTTGGAGCTGGTGCACTGAGACGACCCAGAGGGATGGTACGGGGAGGGAGGTGGGAGGGGGTTTCAGGATGGGGAACACGTGTAAACCTGTGGCAGATTCATGTTGATCTATGGCAAAACCAATACAATATTGTAAAGTAATTAACCTCCAATTAAAATAAATAAATTTATTTTAAAAAATGAGCCATTAAAGCAGAATCTACTGTATACTTTCAAATGTTCAAACCAATTTTTCGAACTTGGATGCCCCAATGATTATCCTCACTCTCTTTTGCTTCCAATTGTCTACCTAAACCGCTTCTCCATTTAACATTATATATAAATAAAAGCAACCCCAAATTCCTTTACCTAAACTTAGTTTCAGTGAATGTCAATTCTGTAGACCCACTGACATAGAAAGCATGTGTTGGGTCACTCAGAAAAAATGCACTATATATTTCTATTCCTTTTTACATGGATACACAGCCAAGACTGCAACATGACTGAGTAACTACACCTTTATATATGTTATCATATCAAAAAGGGAATTGTAAAAGATAATTAAAATCTAGTAATTTCAAAATAGTTACTGATGGTGCATGTATAAGTGTTATAATTAGATGGGTAGAGACAGTTGAATATAGAGACCTATATATATGACTTATGTTGTTTATAATTAAATATCTTTATAAATTTACATTTTATGTATTTTATGTATTTCATTTTGACTTCCCAACAGAGGGAAATGGGACAAATCAGAAAATCTGAGATGAAATTATTCATCAGATTATCTAATGCAACTATAAGCAAACTTTTTCCATAAAGGATCAAGCGATAAATATTTCAGGCTTTATGAGCCAGATAATCCACATTTCTCCAGGTCGACTCCATTGCTGTAGCACAAAAGCAGGCATGGATGGTTCATAAGACACACATAGTCATGACTATGTTCCAGTAGAACTTTGTAAAAGCAAGCAGCAGTCCAGGTTTTCCCCAAATGCACCGTTTGGTTTACTGATCCCTGCTCTAGAACACAAGATGGGCATCTGCAGATCGGGACTAGGGCACACACCAGAATCTCCTCACGCTTGTTCCCTTATCTGAGATTTTCCACCCTGAGGAACTGGGAGAAACAGATTTCTCTGAAGACATCCATTCTATGGTCGTTTGCTAGAGTAAGCCAAGCCAACGAAGACACTCACATTTTCTTTTATTTTTATGCATGTGCCTTGGAGAGTTCATACTGTGTACTAACCTCGTTATAAGGGAGGATACTCTGAAATCATAGCTAATCATTATTCCCTCAATAAGCCATATATTTTCTTTAAATGTTGGCTTATTTTGCATAAGTTTTTTTTTTTTCTTTCCTTTTTTTCCCCTCAGTCTGTAATTCCCTTCCCCCACATCCCTTGTTAGCTTGGAAAATATCTACTCGCCTTCAAAGTTCTTATTAAACGCCATTTCTTGGGAGGTATGTTTTCCAACATATCCCTACCCACAGGAATTCTACTTTTCTAGATTTTACTTTGTACTAGGTATATTTCTAGGATTTATCTAATGATTTTCTAATCATTTGTCTGCATGGATCATATTCTTCAGAAGCAGAGTATAATTTTCTTCCTCTTCGATTTCCAGATAAAACTCCAATACTTTGGCCACCTGACACAAAGAACAGACTCACTGGAAAAGACCCTAGTGATGGGAAACATTGAAGGTAGGAGGAAAAGGGGATGACAGAGGATGAGATGGTTGGGTGGCAACACCGACTCAATGGACATGGGTTTGAGCAAATTCCAGGAGTGGGTGGAGGACACTGAATCCTGGCATGCTGCAATCCATGGGGTGCAAAGAGTTGAACACAAGTGAGTGACTGAACTGAACTGAACTGAACTGGGCTATCACTGTTACTCACTAACTGAGGAAAGAAAGGAGAGATAAAAATGAAGGAAGAGAGAAGAAAGAAATTAATACCATAGGAATGAATGAGGGAAAGTAATTACTAGAGTGGGATGAAAAATTATGAAATTAATAATACTAACATTGTGTGATTTTGAAAATCTATAGTTTAAATTACTAGTCCCCGAGTATGTACATCAACATTTTAGGAATCAGCGAACTAAAATGGACTGGAAAGGTTGAATTTAATTCAGATTAACATTATAAATACTACTGTGGGGAAGAATCCCTTAGAAGAAATGGAGTAGCCATCATAGCCAACAAAAGAGTCCAATGCAATACTTGGATGCAATCTCAAAAATGACAAAGTGATCTCTGTTTCCAAGTCAAACCATTCAATATCATAGCAATCCAAGCCTATGCCCCAACCAGTAATGCTGAAGAAGCTGAAGTTGAACAGTTCTATGAAGACCTACAAACCTTTTAGAACTAACACCCCAAAAAGATATTGTTTGAATTATAGGGGACTGGAATGCAAAAGTAGGAAGTCAAGAAATACCTGGAGTAACAGGAAAATTTGGCCTTGGAGTACAGAATGAAGCAGGGCAAAGGCTAATAGAGTTTTACCAAAGGAAGATACTGGTCATAGCAAACACCCTCTTCCAAAAATGCAAGAGAAGACTCTACACATGGACATCACCAGATGGTCAATACTGAAATGAAATTTATTATATTAATCACAGCCAAAAATGGAGAAGTCCTATACAGTCAGTAAAAACAAGATGGGGAGCTGACTGTGGCTCAGAAAATGAACTCCTTAATGCCAAATTCAGACTTATATCAAAGAAAGTAGGGAAAACCACTAGACCATTCAGGTATCAGGTCAGTTCAGTTCAGTTCAGTCGCTCAGTCATGTCCGACTCTTTGCAACCCCATGAATCACAGCACGCCAGGCCTCCTTGTCCATCACCACCTCCCAGAGTTCACTCAGACTCACGTCCATCGAGTCAGTGATGCCATCCAGCCATCTCATCCTCTGTCATTCCCTTCTCCTCCTGCCCGCAATCCCTCCCAGCATCAGAGTCTTTTCCAATGAGTCGACTCTTTGCATGAGGTGGCCAAAGTACTGGAATTTCAGCTTTAGCATCATTCCTTCCAATGAACACCCAGGACTGATCTCCTTCAGAATGGACTGGTTGGATCTCCTTGCAGCCCAAGGGACTCTCAAGAGTCTTCTCCAACACCACAGTTCAAAAGCATCAATTCTTCGGCGCTCAGCCTTCTTCACAGTCCAACTCTCACATCCATACATGACCACTGGGAAAACCATAGCCTTGACTAGACGGACCTTAGTCAGCAAAGTAATGTCTCTGCTTTTGAATATGCTATCTAGGTTGGTCATAACTTTTCTTCCAAGGAGTAAGTGTCTTTTAATTTCATGGCTGCAGTCACCATCTGCAGTGATTTTGGAGCCCAAAAAAATAAAGTCTGACACTGTTTCCACTGTTTCCCCATCTATTTCCCATGAAGTGATGGGACTGGATGCCATGATCTTCATTTTCTGAATGTTGAGTTTTAAGCCAACTTTTTCACTCTCCTCTTTCACTTTGACTTACATCAAATCACTTATGGTTAGACAGTGGAAGTGACTAATAGATTCAAAGGATTAGATCTGATAGACAGAGTGCCTGATGAACTATGGATAGAAGTTCATGACATTGTAAAGGAGGTAGTGATTAAGACCATCGCCAAGAAAAGGAAATGGAAAAAGGCAAAGTGGTTGCCTCAGGAGGCCTTACAAATAGCTGAGAAAGGAAGAGAAGTGAAAGACAAAGGAAAAAAGGAAAGATATACCCATGTTGAGTGCAGAGTTCCAAAGAATAGCAAGGAGACATAAGAAAGCCTTCTTCGGTGATCAGTGCAAAGAAATAGAGGAAAGCAATAGAATGGGAAAAACTAGAGATCTCTTCAAGAAAATTAAAGATACCAAGGAAACATTTCATGCAAAGATGGGGACAATAGAGGACACAAATGGTATGGACCTAATGAAAGCAGAAGATATTAAGAAGTGGCAAGAATACACAGAAGAACTATACAAAAAAGATCTTCATGACCCAGATAATCATGATGATGTGATCACACACCTGGAACCAGACATCCTGGAATGAGAAATCTGGTGGGCCTTAGGAAACATCACTACTAACAAAGCTAGTGGAGATGATGAATACCCAGTTGAGCTATTTCAAATCCTAAAAGATGATGCTGTGAAAGTGCTGCACTCAATATGCCAGCAAATTTGGAAAACACAACAGTGGCCACAGGACTGGAAAAGGTCAGTTTTCATTCCAATCCCAAAGAAAGCCAATGCCAAAGAATGTTCAAACTCCTGCACAGCTGGACTCATCTCACACACTAGTAAAGTAATGCTCAAAATTCTCCAAGTCACTCTTCAACAGTACATGAACCGTGAACTACCAGATGTTCAAGCTGGATTTGGAGGAGGCAGATGAACCAGAGATCATATTGCCAACATCCACTGGATAATCAAAAAGGCTAGAGAGTTCCAGAAAAACATCTACTTCTGCTTTATTGACTATGCCAAAGCCTTTGACTGTGTGGATCCCAATAAACTGTGGAAAATTCTGGAAGAGATGGGAATACCAGACCACCTGACCTGCTTCCGGAGAAATCCATATGCAGGTCAAGAAGCAACAGTGAGAACTGGACATGGAACAACAGACTGATTCCTAATCAGGAAAGGAGTGTGTCAGGGCTGTAGATTGTCACCAAGCTTATGTAACTCACATGCAGAGTACATTATGAGAAACAACCTGGAATTAAGATTGCTGGGAGAAATATCAAGAACCTCAGATATGCAGATGACTCCACCCTTATGGCAGAAAGTGAAGAAGAACTAAAGAGCCTCTTGATGAAAGTGAAAGAAAAGAGTGAAAAGTTGGCTTAAAACTCAACATTCAGAAAATGAAGATCATGGCATACAGTCCCATCACTTCATGGGAAATAGATGGGGAAACAATGGAAACAGTGGCAGACCGTATTTTTTGAGTTCCAAGATCACTGCAGATGTTGATCGCAGCCATGAAATTAAAAGACGCTTGCTCCTTGGAAGAAAATTTATGATCAACCTAGGCAGCATATTAAGAAACAAAGGCATTACTTTGCTGACAAAGGTACATCTAGTCAAGGCTATAGTTTTTCCAGTAGTCATGTATGGAAGTGAGTTGGACTATACTCTTGAGAGTCCCTTGGGCAGCAAGGAGATTCTAACCAATCTGTGCTAAAGGAAGGCAATCCTGAATATTCATTGCATAGACTGATGCTGAAGATGAGACTCCAATATTTTGGCCACCTGATGTGAAGAACTGACTCATCTGAAAAGTCTGTGATGCTGGGAAAGATTGAAGATGGGAGGAGAAGGGGACGACAGAGGATTAAATCGTTGAATGGCATCACCAACTCAATTGACATGAGTTTGTGTAAACTCCAGAAGTTGGAGATGAACAGGGAGGCCTGTTGCGCTGCAGTCCATGGGATCAGAAAGAGTCAGACATGACTGAGCGACTGAACTGAACTGAAGTATGTACAAGGTAACATTTTAACTCTGGAGACGGCTTAAGGAAATCAGATTTAAAATACCAGTGCTAGCTGTTTCATAGGAAACCATAGTTTTGAAATGCTGAATGATCAAAAAAGTTGTATATTTTATGCCTATTATTTCAAATCATTGATTGCAAATAATTTTAAGCACTTTAAGTAGCAAAAATTTTCATATACAGATAGGTGTGTTGTGAGTGAATCTGCTTACAAACTAAATATCAACATGTCTCTTCTTTTACTCTTAAGATTTAACAGATTAATTTGCACTTGTTTATCTTGCTTAATAACGTTTTAAGACTTCTAGAGCTTTCTTCCAAACCATTAGAGTGAACTGAGATGAGCAACAGTAAATTAGATTATTTTTAATGGAAATAGTTTAAGTATTTTAATGAGCATACAATCATCAACTGAAAAAATATTTATTTCTATGTTCAAAATGGTTTTAGGTAGTCAAGATGCTAAAATCTGTATTGAAATTAATGCTCTTTGTAATTGTGAGTGTTGGTCAATCAATTGTGTTCGACTCTCTGTGACCCTGTGGAATGTAGCCTGCCAGGCTCCTTTGTTCATGTGATTCTCAAGGCAAGAATATAAGAATGGGTTCCCATCCGCTTCTCCAGGGATCTTCCCAACCCAGGGATCAAACCTAGGTGTCTCACATCGCAGGCAGACTCTATCATCTGAGCCACCAGTGAAACCCAATTTGTATTTATAACTATATATATGTATTTCTCACTCTTCTGTATGTCTCCTTAGGGTATTTCCTGTGTCCAAAACATGAAATATATTTATTGAATATAGATATGCTGGATGCTGTTGCAAGCATGATCACAATAATAATGGAGAAGAGAAACTATGTTTTAAAAAAGTCTCTTAGCAAAGCTGTTTTAATTCATTTCATCTCCCATAAATTGTTTTCCAAAAAAATATATTTAAAAGGTTGTTGTCCATCTTAAAATAATATAATTGATTGCTACTGAAGACATCTTATCAGTTCCACATCAGGAGACCAATGTGACGGAAATCTCATAAATATTTCTCAGACTTTAGCAATATCATTCTTGTCCTTTCCTATCTGTGCATGCATTAAATTATAAACATTTAATCTTTTCCACTTGCTTTTATATTTTTATTCATATTAGTGCTTCTGAATCTTGAGATGTTGATAAAAATGTTTTCTTCTCCAAAAAAACTGTTTTAGCCTTCTTCCAAATGATCTTAAAACCTCAGTGATTCAGAGAGCCCGCACATTGAAATACTCCATGGTGTAATGTGCGCGTAGGTTGCAAGCAGTCTTCTGAATCTCGTTCTGCTGCAGAAGACATTGAGTTGGCTGTTCTTTTTGGCTATTTGCCACCAACTTTTCTCAGAGCTCAGGGTTTGCCTTTGTGCTTAACCATGGTGTCCACTTTCTGCTTAGTATTTCAAGTCTTTATCTATGTTGCCTTCAGTGATTTTTAAGGATGAACAAACCAGGTCAATGAAGATAAGCCACTGTCACTGTCTACTAAATCTTCCCACTTTTTAAAAACTGCCCTGAAGCTGAACTTCTACAAAACTCCCATTAGCACTGAAACACATACTTCCAGCCCTGTTTCTTTGAATCAGGGAAATAAGTCAAGGGTCTTGATTTCAGTCCCATTTAGTACTCTTTGACCATGGAGAAGGCAGCATCTCCTCCAAATCTTAGTTTTTTGATTAAAAAGTGAAACTATCAACGTCTGTCTTGCTCGCTTTCCAAAATCCTTCGTGCATGCTCAGTCACTTCAGATGTGCCCGACTGCCACCCTGTGAAATGTACCATTTCCTTTTCCACTCCAAGATTCTAGAGAGACTTAAATAAAGTTATGTATTTGAACATACCTATAAAGTGAAGTATGATAGGATTAGGGCTTTCCAGGTGGCTGAGTGGTAAGGAATCTGCCTGCAATGCTGCTGCTGCTGCTAAGTCACTTCAGTCGTGTCCGACTCTGTGTGATCCCGTAGACGGCAGCCCACCAGGCTCCCCCATCCCTGGGATTCTCCAGGCAAAAACAATGGAGTGGGCTGCCATTTCCTTCTCCAATGCATGAAAGTGAAAAGTGAAAGTGAAGTCACTCAGCCATGTCTGACTCTTAGTGACCCCATGGATGGCAGCCCACCAGGCTCCTCCACCCATGGGATCTTCCAGGCAAGAGTACTGGAATGGGGTGCCATTGCCTTCTCCCACCTGCAATGCAGGAGACTCCCTTTCAATCCCTGATCAGGGAAATCCTATAGACAGAGGAGCCTGGCAGCCTACAGTCCATGGAGTTGCAAAATCATCAGACACAATTTGGCAACCGAACAACAAAGAAACAATGATAGAATAGAATAAATTTTTTTTCTCTGATGAATCAGATTTAACGTAATAAAGCTTTGCCTTAAAAATTCAACACATTTTATAGCTTTGAAATTTTTTTTTTAGCATTTAAAAGAGTGAATGTTTAAACATGTCTTGATATCCTCTGTAAGGGAAGAAAAGAAAAAAATATCAGTGAAGCTTGTACATTAAAAAGTGTCTTTCTTTGAATTCAGGGATAAAGAAATTATTGAATTTTTAACATGATCTCTTTAACTTCATTCTGTATACCTTACATTACCATTTTTACTTCTGATAATATAGTGAGATATTATTTATTCCATTTTATTTCATACTTAATACAATGAAGCCCAGAAATTGTACTTGTAACCAGAAATTCTCTTTAGTGCTAGGCTAGGGTGTAAGCACTAACCACGGGACACAGTGTTGAAGATCACTGTTGTGATTATGGCTATGTAAAAAACAAGCAGTTCTGTTAGCAATGATGAGTTAACAGAAAGATGATGCAAATATAAGTTATTTGATTAACTAATCCAAACAATACATCTAGATAGTTGCCACCCGAAGATATCAAGATGATATCCATGGATATACATAATTTGATTTTCTTCTTTTCACACTTTTAAAATGTATAATTGGCATATACTAATTGGTCTTACATGACCATGATAATCACAATGGTGTGATCACTCACCTAGACCCAGACATCCTGGAATGTGAAGTCAAGTGGGCCTTAGAAAGCATTACTATGAACAAAGCTAGTGGAGGTGATAGAATTCCAGTTGAGCTATTTCAAATCCTTAAAGACGATGTTGTGAAAATGCTGCACTCAATATGCCATCAAGTTTGGAAAACTCAGCAGTGGCCACAGGACTGGAAAAGGTAAGTTTTCATTCCAATCTCAAAGAAAGGGAATGCCAAAGAATTTTCAAACTACCACACAATTGCACTCATCTCACACGCTAGTAATGTTCAAAATTCTCCAAGGCAGGCTTCAGCAGTATGTGAACTGTGAACTTTCAGATGTTCAGGCTGGATTTAGAAAAGGCAGAGGAACAAGAGTTCAAATTGCCAACATCTGCTGGATCACAGAAAAGGCAAGAGAGTTCAAGAAAAACATCTATTTCTGCTTTATTGACTATGCCAAAGGTTTTGACTGTGTGGGTCATAATAAACTGTGGAAAATTCTGAAAGGGATGGGAATACCAGACCACCTGACCTGTCTCTTGAGAAACCTATACGCAGGTCAGGAAGCAACAGTTAGAACTGGACATGGAACAACAAACTGGTTCCAAATAGGAAAAAGGGTACGTCAAGGCTGTATATTGTCACCCTGCTTATTTAACTTACATGCAGAGGAAATCATGAGAAACGCTGAGCTGGAAGAAGCACACGCTGGAATCAACGTTGCTGGGAGAAATATGAATAATCTCAGATAATGCAGATGACACCACCCTTATGGCAGAAAGTGAAGAGGAACTAAAAAAAGCCTCTTGATGAAAGTAAAAGAGGAGAGTGAAAAAGTTGACTTAAAACTCAACATTCAGAAAACTAAAATCATGGCATATGGTCCCATCACTTCATGGGAAATAGATGGGGAAACAGTGGAAACAGTGGCAGACCTTATTTTGGGGGGCTCCAATATCACTGCAGATGGTGACTGCAGCCATGAAATTAAAAGACACTTACTCCTTGGAAGGAAAGTTATGATCAAACTAGATAGCATATTCTTTTTTTTAAATATAAATTTATTTGTTTTAATTGGCGGTTAATTAATTTATAGTACTGTATTGATCTTGCCAGACATCAGCATGAATCTGCCACAGGTGTACACGTGTTCCCCATCCTGCACCCCCCTCCCTCCTCCCTCCCCGTACCACCCTTCTGGGTTTTCTCAGTGCACCAGCCTCGAGTACCCAGTATCGTGCATATTCAAAAGCAGAGCCATTACTTTGCCAACTAAGGTCTGTCTAGTCAAGGCTATGGTTTTTCCAGTAGTCATGTATGGATATGAGAATTGGACTGTGAAGAAAGCTGAGTGCGGAAGAATTCATGCTTTTGAACTGTGGTGTTGGAGAAGACTCTTGAGAGTCCCTTGGACTGCAAGGAGATCCATCCAGTCCATCCTAAAGGAGATCAGTCCTGGGTGTTCATTGGAAGGACTGATGCTAAAGCTGAAACTCCAATACTTTGGCCACCTCATGTGAAGAATTGACTCATTGAAAAGACTGTGATGCTGGAGGGATTGGGGGCAGGAGAAGAAAGGGATGACAGAGGATGACATGGCTGGATGGCATCACCGACTCATGGACATGAGTTTGAGTGAACTCCAGGAGTTGGTGATGGACAGGGAGGCCTGGCGTGCTGTGATTCATGGGTCACAAGAGTCGGACATGACTGAGCGACTGAACTGAAATGAACTGAACTTCAGCTGCTCTTATTGGGATACCCTGGTGGCTCAGTCAGTAAAGAATCCATCTGCAGTGCAGGAGTCCTAGGTTCAATCCCTGGGTTTGGAAGAACCCCTGGAGGAGGAAATGGCCACCCACTCCAGTATTCTTGCCTGGGAATCCCATGGACAGAGGAGCGTTGTGGGCTGCAGTCCATGAGTTTGCAAAGAGCCGGACACAACTGAGCGATTAACACTTTTCCTTTCACTTACTTTCAAACTGCTCTTATTTAAGGTACAACTTGATGCAATATGTTATTTGTATATGCTTCAATAAAGTTAAGGTTTATAGACCCTCTCTAGGGCATCTCATCTCTTCACTCTTTAACAAACCCAAATGCCTGAAAAATCAGCCATTACTCCTGTGAAAATGATTCATACATTTTCAGCTCCAGAGGAAATTGTCTTCTAAGTTTTGAACTTTCTTTTGGGAAGCCTGCGTAATATTTCCATGTTAATCTTGAACAAACAAGTCTTACATGTTCCCCCAAATATGTTCTCTCCCTGTGTGGGTGCTAAGTTGCTTCAGTCTTGTTCAACACGTTGGGACCCTATGTATCACAGAGCTTTCCAGGCTTCTCTGTTCATGGAATTCTTCAGTCAAGAATAATGGAGTGGGTTGCTATTCCCTCCTCTAGAGTATCTTCCCAACCCAGGCATTGAGCCTGTGTCTCTAATGTCTCCTCCATTGGTAGCTAGAGTCTTTACCACTAGCATCACTTGGCAAGCCTATGCTTTTTTTCTAGCACCAAATAAGTATAAGCATATTGTGGAGATAGTGCAGGAGGAGTTCTAGATCAGTGCCATAAAGTGAATCACAATTTTTTTTTCATTTTTTGGTTTTCCAGTGCATATGAGTTATGTTAACACTATACTATTAGTCTATTTAGTGTGCAATAACATTATGTCTAGAAACAATGCACATACTTTAATTTAGAAATATTCTACTGCTAAAATACGCTAACCATCACCTGAACCTTCAGGGAATAATTATCTTTTTATAATAGTTGCATCAAAGATTACTGATCACAGATCATCCTAGCAAATATAGTAATTATAAAAAATTTAAAACATTGTGAGAATTACCAAAACATGATATGGATCAGAAATGAGTAAACGCTGTTAGCAAAAAAACGAGGCCAATATATTTGCTGGACTCAGAGCTGCCACAAACTTTCAATTTGTAAAAAAATAAACAAAAAGGAAAAAAACACCGAATCTATGAAATACAACAACTTAAATCACAATAGAATGAATAATGCCATATTGAACAAAAATGTAATAGCTAGTTTTTGTGCTCAGAAGAATTGATGCTTTTGAACTGTGGTGTTGGAAAAGACTCCTTTTTTTTGGAAAAGGCTCTTGAGAGTCGCTTGGACTGCAAGGAGATTCAACCAGCCCATCCTAAAGATCAGTCCTGAGTGTCCATTGGTAGGACTGATTTTGAAGCTGGAACTCTGGCCACCTGAAGCAAAAAGCTGACTCATTTCCCATTTGATACTGGGAAAGATTGAGGGCAGGAGGAGAAGGGGATGACAGAGGATGAGATACTTGGATGCATTACTGACTTAATGGACATGGGTTTGGGTGGACTCTGGGAGTTGGTGATAGACAGGGAGGCCTAGCATGCTGTGGTTGATGGGGTCTGAAAGAGTCGGATACGACTGAGTGACTGAACTGACGGAAATTTTTGTGCTCAGAAGTTAAATTAGACATTATTTATCCGAAAGCGTCTGTTCAGTTCAGTCACTCAGTCTTGTCCAACTCTGTGACCGCATGCATTGCAGCACACCAGGCCTCCCTGTCCATCATCAACTCCCGGAGTTCATTCAAACCCATGTCCATCGAGTTGGTGATGCCATCCAGCCATTTCATCCTTTGTCATCCTCTTCTGCCCCTGCCCCCGATCCCTCCCAGCATCAATCTTTTCCAATGAGTCAACTCTGCATGAGGTGGCCAAAGCATTGGAGTTTCAGCTTTAGCGTCAGTCCTTCCAATGAACACCCAGGACTGATCTTTAGAATGGATTGGTTGGATGTCCTTGCAGTCCAAGCGACTCTCAAGATTCTTCTCCACCACAGTTTAAAAGCATCAAATCTTCAGTGCTCAGCTTTTTTCACAGTCCAACTCTCACATACAGACATGACTACTGCAAAAACCATAGTCTTGACTAGATGGAACTTTGCTGGCAAAGTAATGTCTCTGCTTTTGAATATGCTATATAGTTTGGTCATAACTTTCTTTCCAAGGAGTAAGTGTCTTAATTTCATGGCTGCAATCACCATCTGCAGTGATTTTGGAGCCCCCCAAAATAAAGTCAGCCACTGTTTCCACTGTTTCCCCATCTATTTCCCATGAAGTGATGGGGTTTTTTAAACAAGATTGACATTTGAATCTACAGAGTAAAGTCGATTGCCCACAGAATGGGTTACTCTCATTTAATTAACTGAAAGTTTACATAGAATAAAAATCTGAGTAAAAAACAATTCTTTCTCTCTGTCTGTCTTTAAACCAGAACCTCATGCTTTCATGCCTTCAGACTCAGATTTACATTGAAACTCACCAACAGCTCTCCTGGTTGTCAGGCCAACAGACCCAGAAAAGAACCATACTATCCAGTCTCTTTGGTCTCCAGCTTACCAACTCTATGGTCTTGATTGTTTCAACAACACCTTGCTCTTTCAAGATTATATCCTTGAAAACAGCTCCCATTATGAGAAAGTTGAAAAGAATACACACTGCAAGGATGGGAAAGAGGGTGAGGAGACTTTATTTGCTAGAGTCCAGATTGTGGTCAACTTACAGTCACATCCTCTCAAAGACCTCCTCCAACAATCTCCATGAATTAACCATCTCTTTCAGTCTCTAGTACTAGATGTCTAGTCCTTTCCTCCCACCAACCAAAGATGCATATGGTTGAAAAACATACACACACACACACACACACACACAAAAAAACACACACACACATCACAAATATTAACACACATATCACTTGAAGCTCACAAACATACATGCTGCTGAAATGTTAGCAAATTTGCAATTAGGTAACAGTTAAGTATACAAGAACCAGGGATTTTTGGATTTCTCTGCTAATTTCTAAACTGAAACATAAAGATCACCTTAATAAGAGAATTCTTGTTGTTTTAAACTTTAGCAAAATGACCATGGAAAGATGAAATAATGCCAGGGAATAAAAACATTTATGAAACTTTATCTCCAGCCAAATATGTGTCACTGGCAAAAAGTGAAAAAAGACAAAGCTTTACATTCTCACACCTTCTTCATTTTGGGAGATCAGACTAAATGCTGTGGAGATATTAGAGGAAGGCATAATCATTGTGGTATTTTTTTCTTTTACAAGCATGGGAAAATAAACATGTTATAGTACCCCTAGCTTGGCATGAGTTCCTGCTGATGAGGTCTTGGATAAGATCTACCATGGATAAGGATAATGCCTTCTAGACAGTGTTTAAGCAAAACCTCAAAATCTTGTGAATACGGTCTATTCATATTTAGCAGAAACAGCCAAACATTCAGAGTCAACAGAGGAAAAGAAAACCCATTCACTTTTCTCCACTATTTTAGTATAAAGAGACGAATAGCTCTTTTACCCAAGGTTCCCACCACAGAGCACCTACAAGCTTTGACAGATCTATTAAGTGAAAGATTGTACCTCCCTCCACTGAAAGTGTTATTGCATGCACGCACGTGTGTGTTTTCATGCTCATGCTCAATCGTGTTTCTTTGTGACCCCACGGACCAGAGCCTGCCAGGCTCCACTGCCCGTGAACTTTCCTAGACAAGAACACTGGAGTGAGCTGCCATTTCTTCCTCCAGTGGAGCTTTCCGACCCAGGGATCAAACCCACGACTCCAGGGTCCCCTGCATTGGTGGGTGGATTCTTTACCACTAGTGCCACCTGGGATGAGATTACTTCATTTTGTGAGTGTGTGAGTGAACGTCACTTAGTCGTGTCTGACTCTTTGCAACCCCATGGACTATATAGCATGCCAGGCTCGTCTGTCCATGAAATTCTCCAGGCAAGAACACGGAAGTGGGGAGCCATTCCATTTTCCAGGGGCGTTCTTCCCAACCCAGGAATTGAACTCAGATCTCCTGCTCTGCAGGCGGATTCCTTACCATCTGAGCCACCAGGGAATCTCACTTTATTTTGTAATCATTAGCAAAACACAGAAATTATAATAACTATAAAGTATTGCTAAATATTCCAATCCTGCTCAAATCTTCTTTTGGATTTGATTGAAAAATGGGGCTTTATTTCTTCAAACCCACGACTTGTGACTTGGACTAGTCTATATCATTTGCAACATATGCAGCTCCTGAATAATGAAAAAAAAAATTATTCAGTCCAGAGGCAGTCAATTAAGTCTGGTTACTAATTACTTGAAATGTCTGCTATGTTTGCTTCAGGGAGAACATTGACTCAAACCATGTATGTATTAGAGATGCTTTTTTTGACTAATATTGCTATGCAGACAAGTGAAATTATGATTTTTCAGAAACTGTTCAAATAATTCAAAGTATAAGACATCTCAGTTAAATATGCTTATGTAATTAGGTCATGAAAACATTACAAAACTGAATTTCTCATTATGAATATATCATAAACCAAATCAGGGACAATTAGTTTATCTTGTATAATCTTATTTTTTCTCCTTCCCTGACTTCTCTCTTTCCCTTCCTTTTTTTCTGCCTTCCCTTCCTTCCTCTTCTTTCCTCCTTCACTTGACACATTTTCTGTGTAACTCAATGTCTGGAAAGTCAGGTATATAAGGATCCAGTGAAACTGACTTAAAAGTCTTTAATCATAAATTTTACATTTTTTTTTCTTTTTAAGTTAAGGTGAAACATATGTATTGTATAATGTTCTATCAGTACAGAAGTAAAAATCCCTTTCAAAAGCACTATTGAACTGTGGATGTGTATCTTTTCTGAATTTTTTAAATGGTTTTATAAAATCAAACTGTATTTACTGAATGTCTGAATTTCACTGGCAGTTGTCACTTGACTACGATAAATACGGAAAGAGAATGAGAATGTCCCTATCCTCTGAAAAATAAATATGTGACATAAGGAAATTTAAATCTATTTGTACTGATACTCAGTCTCTTGCTAATAAGGTATGTTGGAGAGCTCTGAATTAAATGGGTTTAAGTATCGGAAATGTTTAATGTAGAAAATGAGCACAAATTCTGAAAAGAGAGAAACTTGATCTCTTTCCTACAATCTCACTTCCCAAATTCCAGCTAAACCATCAGTACCTTTTGCTGCCATGCGAATGCTGGGAATGGTGGGAAGGCATGTTTTAAAGGTTGAAAGCAAGAATACAGGACTTGTTAGTGCTCAGAGGAGAGTCAATGCGAGACTGTTGACCCAGGAATAAGAGAGTGAAACCTAGGAAGAGCTTGACTTCTTGAGATTCATGAACTCCTTGGAAAGGAACGACGACCTGATGGATGGAGGACCCACTCATCTTTCTGTCCTCAGAAGCCACGGGGTAACCTGCCAGGTGGAATGGTTCAGAGAGCACTATCTCGTAGCTGGGATAAAAGATAATCCTCAGGAGCAACTTGGGAATTTTAGGTTGTCTGATGCTGGCTTAGGACATCTTCCCTCTCTGAAGATCCAGCAAGTACATTGGAACCTTGAGGAGAGAGGAAAGGAATATTTAAATGTCTCTAAGGAGGCCCAGCAGCCAGAGACATGACAACTTAGCCAAACTTAAGAAATTGCTCTTGGTAGGAAATAGACAAACTGTTGAATGAGACTGAGGACAGCAACAATGGAAATAACAAAACTGCAATATGTTGAAGGGGTCCCATTACAGCTAAAACAACAACAACAACTTTCTAAAGTGAAAACCACATTATGTTTAAACTGCAGAATTAAATAGACAAATGGAAGCAGGTCACCTTGGGTATATAACAGGGGACTATCAAATGGAAGGAAGAACTTAAACCAAAATTTAAAAAGAGGCAGAAATCCTGAAGTAAAAGTGTGTTTAATAAGACAGATGCAGATGAGCTACCAATGAATTAAAACAGAACCAGAAAAAGAAAAAAAAATAAGAAAGAATAAATTGAAGCAAGGTTATAAATAAAGTGTGAAAAAATATAAACTAAAAAATAAATATAAGTATTAGGAGCTTCTTCCACATTCCAAGCACACAAGAGAAGACTTTACACATGGATACCACCAAAAAGCCAACATGCAAATCAGATTGATTATATTCTTTGCAGCCAAAGATGGAGAAGCTCTATATAGTCAGTAAAAAATAAGACGGGGAGCTGACTGTGGCTCAGATCTTGAACTCCTTATTGTCAAATCAGACTTAAATTGAAGAAAGTGAGGAAAACCATTAGACCATTCAGGTACGACCTAAATCAAATCCTTTCTAATTATACAGTGGAAGGGAGAAATAGATTTAAGGGACCACATCTGATAAACAGAGTGCCTGATGAACTATTGATGGAGGTTCATGTCATTGTACAGGAAACAGGGATCAAGACCATACCCAAGAAAAAGAAATGCAAAGAGCAAAATGGCTGTTTGAGGAGGCCTTACAAATAACTATGAAAAGAAGAGAAGTGAAAAGCAAAAGAGAAAAGGAAAGATATGCCCATTTGAATGCAGAGTTCCAAAGAATAGCTAGGAGAAAGAAGAAAGCCTTCCTCAGTGATCAGTGTGAAGAAAGAGAAGAAAACAATAGAATGGGAAAGACTAGAGAGCTCTTCGAGAAAATTAGAGATACCAAGGGAACATTTCATGCAAAGATAAAGGACAATAAAGGACAGAAATGGTATGGACCTAACAGAAGCAGAAGATATTAAGAAGAGGTGGCAAGAATACACAGAAGAACTGTACAAAAATGATCTTCACGACCCAGATAATCATGATGGTGTGATCACTCATCTAGAGCCAGACATCCTGGAATGTGAGGTCAAGTGGGCCTTAGGAAGCATCACTATGAACAAAGGAGGTGGAAGTGATGGAATTTCAGTTGAGCTATTTCCAATCCTAAAAGATGATGCTGTGAAAGTGAAGCATTTAATATGTCAGCTAATTTGGAAAATTCAGCAGTGGCCACAGGACTGGGGAAGGTCAGTTTTCATTCCAATCTCAAAGAAAATGAGGTCATTCAATCATGTCTAATGCTTTGCAATCCCATGGACTGTAGCCTACCAGGCTCCTCCCTCCATGGGATTCTCCAGGTAAGAATATTCGAGTGGATTACTATTTCCTTCTAGAGGGAATCTTCCTGAACCAGGGATCAAACCCAGGTCTCCCGCATTGCAGGCAGACGCTTTGCCTCTGAGCCACCAGGGAAGACCCGAAGTGAAGTCCTTCAGTCAGGTCCAACTCTTTGTGATCCCATGGACTGTACCCTACCATGCTCCTCAGTCCATGGGGTTTTTCCAGGCAAGAGTACTGGAGTGGGTTGCCATTTCCTTCTCCAGAGGATCTTCCCAGGGATTGAACCTGGGTCTCCTGCATTGTAGGCAGACACTTTACAATCTGAGCCACCAGGGAAGTCAATCCCAAAGAAAGGCAATGCCAAAGAATACTCAAACTACCACACAGTTGCACTCATCTCACACACTAGTAAAGTAATGCTCAAAGTTCTCCAAGCCAAGCCTCAGCAGTACGTGAAAAGTGAACTTCCAGACATTCAAGCTGGATTTAGAAAAGACAGAGGAAACAGAGATCAAATTGCCAACATCCACTGGATCATCGAAAAAGCAAGAGAGTTCCAGAAAAGAAACCTCTATTTTCGCTTTGTTGACTATGCCAAAGCCTTTGGCTGTGTGGATCACAATAAACTCTGGAAAATTTTGAAAGAGATGGGAATACAAGACCACCTGACGTGCCTCTTGAGAAACCTGTATTCAGGCCCAGAAGCAACAGTTAGGGAACAACCAACTGGTTCCAAATAGGAAAAGGAGTACGTCAAGGCTGTATATTGTTACCCTGCTTATTTAACTTATATGCAGAATATATCATGAGAAACTCTGAGCTGGATGAAGCACAAGTTAGAATCAAGATTTCCAGGAGAAATATCAATAACCTCAGAAATGCAGATGACACCACCCTTATGGCAGAAAGTGAAGAGAAACTAAAGAGCCTCTTGAAAGTGAAAGAGGAGAGTGAAAAAGTTGGCTTAAAACCCTCAACATTCAGAAAACTAAGATCATGGCATGTGGTCCTGTCACTTCATCGCTAATAGATGGGGAAACATTGGAAACAGTGGCAGACTTTATTTTTGGGGGCTCCAGAATCACTGCAGATGGTGACTGCAGGCATGAAATTAAAAGACGCTTATGTCTTGAAAGGAAAGTTATGACCAACCTAGATAGCATATTAAAAAGCAGAGATATTACTTCATCAACAAAGTTCCATCTTGTCAAGGCTATGGTTTTTCCAGTGGTCATTTTTGGATATGAGGATTGAACTGTAAAGAAAGCTAAGTGACAAAGAATTGATGCTTTTGAATTGTGGTGTTGGAGAAGACTCTTGAGAGTCCCTTGGAGTACAATGAGATCCACTCAGTCAATCCTAAAGGAGGTCAGTCTTGGGTGTTCATTGGAAGGACTGATGTTGAAGCTGAAACTCCAATACTTTGGCCACCTGATGCGAAGAGCTGACTCATTGGAAAAGACCCTGATGCTGGGAAAGATTGTGGGTAGGAGGAAAAGTGGATGACAGAGGATGAGATTGTTTGATGGCATCACTGACTCGATGCACATGAGTTTGGGTAAACTCCTGGAGTTGGTGATGGACAGGGAGGCTTGGTGTGCTGTGGTTCATGGGGTCACAAAGAGTTGGACCTGACTGAGCTAGTGAACTGAACTGAACCAGCTTACATCAGGGTCAATGAAAAAGAAAAAGAAAAAAAAAAGCTGTGTGAAGATCACTGCTCATTTTTAAAATTTCAGTGATTCAAGACAGAACACAATCCAGAGAAAGTCTGAGAAAAGAGCAATATTACCCACGAATCTCTTGCTAACCCAAGGAATGACTCATTTATCAGGGTGAAAAAAAATACATTTATAAAGATTCATGCAATATATTACCCACATATCCAGCCTGAAGAAAATATTTACAAATGTACTATAATTTCACAAAATAAGAGTAGAAGCCAAAAGCTCACTATGGGGAAGGAGAAGAGTTAAAAAGGGAAATCTCATATGGGGTCAAAGCATATAGAACCACATCCAGCTTCCTCTTTTATTTTTTCCTGACTGTACCACATGGCTTACAGGATCTTAGTTTCCAGACCAGAGAGCAAACCCTGGCACTCTGCAGTGAATGTGCAGAGTCCTAAACACTGGACTGCCAAGGATTTCCTTTTTTTTTCTTAACTTATATCAATTATTTCATGTGGTTCAAAATCATTTGAACACAGAAGGGCTGAGGAACATGGAGGGAAGAGGAAGATGAGGAGGGTAAAGGCTTTCTATCAATGAGCTGGGAAAGAAATAAAGCAAGAAAAATGGAAGATTTGCATTACAGGAGAGAGATGTCATCTTCTTTTCATATACTGGGAAAGAAATGTGTGTTTGCTTTGAATTATCAGAAAAGGGAGTTAATGAATAGAGGAACACAAGCTGAACAGTAACTTGAAACATGAGCAAAATAAATAGAAAGGAAAAGGAAAATTTAAAAAAGTACTATATGGTAAACTGAGTAAGAAGGAAAGGTTAAATCGTTTTTATATCAAATGAAAGGTGCTAATTTTTTCCACTAAAGGACAGTTAGATTGTGTTAAATAAATAAAATGCAATTTTTATACTTTAAGAGCAATATACTTCAGTCAGTTCAGTTCAGTTCAGTCTCTCAGTCATGTCTGACTCTTTGCGACCCCCTGAATTGCAGCACGCCAGGCCTCCCTGTCCATCACCAACTCCCGGAGTTCACTCAAACTCATGTCCATCAAGTCGGTGATGCCACCCAGCCATCTCATCCTCGGTCGTCCCCTTCTTTTCCTTCCCCCAAACCCTCCCAGCATCACAGTCTTTTCCAATGAGTCAACTCTTCACATGAGGTGGCCAAAGTATTGGAGTTTCAGCTTTAGCATCATTCCCTCCAAAGAAATCCCAGGGCTGATCTCCTTCAGAATGTACTGGTTGGATCTCCTTGCAGTCCAAGGGACTCTCAAGAGTCTTCTCCAACACCACAGTTCAAAAGCATCAGTTGTTCGGTGCTCAGCTTTCTTCACAGTCCAACTCTCACATCCATACATGACCACTGGAAAAACCATAGCCTTGACTAACTAGATGGACCCTTGTTGGCAAAGTAATGACTCTGCTTTTGAATATGCTATCTAGGATGGTCATAACTTTGCTTCCAAGGAGTAAGCATCTTTCAATTTCAAGGCTGCAATCATCATCTGCAGTGATTTTGGAGCTCAGAAAATAAAGTCTGACACTGTTTCCAATGTTTCCCCATCTATTTGCCATGAAGTGATGGGACCAGATGCCATGATCTTCGTTTTCTGAATGTGGAGCTTTAAGCCAACTTTTTAACTCTCCTCTTTCATTTTCATCAAGAGGCTTTCATCAATATACTTAAAATTGTGCAAAATTAAAATACTAGACCTCTAGCCTTATCTCATCTCTAATCCTTACTCCTGTCTGATTGTATATATGACAAAATATCCAACATAATCAGGAGAATCATACTTTACCCAATCCTGAATCCAATCCCATGTTTCTGTCTGGCTGAGGATCACAGGTAGTTGGCAGAAATCAGGGATGGGAAAAGACTTAGAATAGAGTTAAGGTTATCTGTTGTGCAAGTTAAAACATTAAACCTAATCAATAATTATTTTTTTTAGATTACCTGAGCTGTCTATACCAAAATGGCGAATGAAAATGATTTATTCAATATGTCATAGACACAATGATCTTAGCTACTATGTTCTCCACGTTTATGTTCAATACCCTTCAGTAATCTACAAAAGAATATTCTTTTGTTTGAATAGTTTTCCTAATCACTGAGACCATAGGGATGCTTGGATTTGCTAGCTGAAACAATTTACAGAGACAGTAAAAAAGCAGGTTTTAAGACTTAGCATATGATGACTCTAAAAGGAAATGGATGAAACTATGGCACTCACAAAGGAGTGGAGAAGATGCAGGCAAGATAGAAATGAAGGGGAGACAAGAGGAAAAAAGTCTCATTTGCAGAATGTACATTTAGAATCTCTCCAGTTCCAGAAAGCTTTGGCAAGCTACTAAGTAATAAGATAGTAGTAACAGACTGTCACCACTCCTCTCTCAATATTCCTTCACCGTAAGTTTCAGTGTCCACAGGTCGTCGAAACTCCAGTTCACAGTAGAGCCATATGGATATCCTAGAGCTGCTATAAAAAAATGAACACAAAATGGGTGTCTTAAGACAACAATAACAGTTTACTATTTCACAGCTCTGGAGGCGAGAAGCCCTAAATCAAGGTGTCAGCAGGGCTCTGCTTCTCACTCCAAGCTTTGGGGGCCAATCTGTTCCATGCTTTCATCTTACCTTCCGGTGTTGCCAATTATGCTCAATGTCCCTTGGGTTGTGATACACCACTCCAAAGGCTGTCTCTGTTGCCACATGACATTATCTCTCTTCTTCTTAAAAGCACACCAGTTATATTGGATAAAGGGTCTATCCTACTCCAGTATGATCTCATCTTATTTAATTAATTACATCTATAATGAACCTATTTCCAAATAAAGTCACAGTCTGAGGTTCCAGGAAAGATATGATTTTACTGGAGTGGGGGGAAATGACACTGTCCAACCCAATACAAGAACTGACTTAACTCAGTGGTCTTAGCTGATGCACAGGCATTTATTTTAAATATTAACCCTGAAGCATAAAATAAAATTCTTTTTCTATTAAAAAATGTGTTTCTACCTGTTAAAGTGATTTGAAGTGCCAGCATTCAGAGAGTTATCTTAAGAAAGAAAGAAAAAGACAGAGGGGCTGTCCTAGGTCCTTAAGGTTACACCATTTATGCTCAAAAGCTCTCTACCTAATGGTTCATTGTTAAGAATGGTACATATATGGCCTCAGGCCACCCTCTTAATCAAATCACATAAAGAGCAATGGGATCAGGGAATTCACAATGGCCCACAAAATAATTGCTTGACCCGAAGGTTGGACCATCTATAAGCAGACTTGCAAATTGGAAAGAAGAGCTTAAATGTCAAATCTGGATAGTGGGGTTTCATAGTAAATTATATCAGATCACAGAGGGTTGCACCTTCATCAATTGTGACTTACAATGCTGTCAGGGCAGCAAGAAGTGGATGTAAATATGACCTTATATTTTGCACAAAAGCATCCGTTGAGACAAAGACTGTTTTACAGAGCACCATTACAATGGGTCAGCTGTTTGGACAGGGACAGAGATTGTTAAACCCAGAGAAGATGAGTGATCGATGAAGGTCTACGCAGTTACTTAATAACAGAATATAAAATATAACAACAACAAAAACGTTTTGGCTTCCAGTGCCTAGCTGTCAGTTTATAGTCAGCACTCTTCCAACACCAGGGAAGGGGGAAAAAAAAAAGCTACATAAAGCACACTATTGATGAAGTGGTTCTTGTATTTTAAAACTAAATTAAGAAAAATGTTAAAGAGAGGAAGTGCGGGAAGATTGGGGCAAGATTTGGGGGGCAGAATGAGTTAGTTTTGGCACAAAGATTGTTCTAGGACTCCAATGACAGTGACTACAGACTAATGTCTTGTGCTTCCTGTTAAACAAATGTTTGTTTCGTTGGTAATTCCAACACTGCGGTTGGAACTAAATAATGCTCCAGTTGGCTGGATGTTGAACAAACCTCTCTTTGGGAGTTCAGCATCTTTCAGGAGAATCAGAACAAGGGTTCCACTTAATATTAAACAGGAGAAAAATTCTATCTAATGAACTGATAATACCAAGTGTTTATTGAGTTCTCCAAGGCATGTTCAAATCAGACACAAGCTAAAAAGAGTTTTTGATGATCTGGGGAAGCTATTCTTAGGGAAAAATTTGATTGAAAACTTTATTAGCAAAAATATGACTTGAAGACATATTATATGATGGATCTGCTACTAAATGCCTTGCCTTTATTTTTACTTAATCCTAACAAGTATCCCAGCCTGAATACTTTTTGTACTATTTTACAGATGATGACTGGGCTGTGAGAAATGCAATATTTTCCCCATAGTTCCACTATAAACATGTTGCAGAATACGGATTAGAAATTGCCTGGCTTAAACTTTTGAAATTACTCTGTTCTAGTGGTTTCTGACCCTTGGTCCTTGGAAGAAAAGTTATGACCAACCTAAACAGCTGATTAAAAAGCAGAGACATTACTTTGCCAACAAAGGTCTATCTAGTCAAGGCTATGGTTTTTCCAGTAGTCATGTATGGATATGAGAATTGGGCTATAAAGAAAGCTGAGTGCTGAAGAATTGATGTTTTTGAACTGTGGTGTTGGAGAGGACTCTTGAGAGTCCCTTGGACAGCAAGGAGATCCGACCAGTCAATCCTAAAGGAAATCAGTCCTGAATATTCATTGGAAGGATTGATGCTTTGGCCACCTGATGCAAAGAACTGACTCAGTGGAAAAGACCCTAATGCTGGGAAAGACTGAAGGCAGGAGGAGAAGGGGACGACAGAGAATGAGATGGTTGGATGGCATCACTGACTCAATGGACATGAGTTTGAGTCAACTCTGGAAGTTGGTGATGGACAGGGAAGCCTGGCGTGCTGCAGTCCATGGGGTCACAAAGAGTTTGACATGATTGAGCGACTGAACTGAACTGAAGTGCTTTCCCAGAAATGATATGGCTAAAAAAAAGTTTAAGGAAGTATTTAATCCTTTTTCTCCTGTTCTACATGTGAGGACATGAAGAACCCGGTATAGAACTGATTGCACAAAAGTCACACAACAATGCCAAGACTGAATATTGCTATTCTGACTTCATTAGAGGAACCATATTTCCCTTTGTAATATTATTCAATAATGAGCATACATAGAAATTTAGATGCTTACATGCAGGACCAGAATTAGAAGTGAACTGCTGCAGAGGTAGCTGATTTCTAGAATAACGAGTTAGTAACAAAATGGAGTCTTTTAATAGACACCACGGTGGATGAACCATCTTTACCCACATGTGACTTGATTACATAATATAGAAGAAAGCCTGTGATGATTGATTTATACAACATTATCCTTCACTTGCTTTTAAAACAAAGCTTATTTATCACAGGTATAAAGGGTTAGTCTAGTCATAGTCCTCAGTTGATTGACCTTGGTCATCTCCAATCTTTATAAAACATTCAATATTTTTCCCCTTGTCATCTCTCACTTCTATACTTCCTATCCTTGAAATAAGCACCCAGTCTGCCTTGCTTCACATATGCTTCTTTTAATATTTCAATAAAATATGTAATTTTGTGTGTGTCTTTTGAATATACATAAGCAAAATTGTGGAACAAAAATTGATTATTTCCTATATATTTTCTTAATGAAGTTTTCATTATAAGGAATTTCAAAGTAGTTTTGAAAAGTAGTTTCAAAAGTAGTTAAGTAATTTGAAAAGAAAGTTGTAGTAATTTTACCTTAAGTATCCATACGCCTGGGAGTTTCCCTTGGGGCTCAGTGGTAAAGAATTAACATGCCAATGCAAAAGACATGGGTTCAGTCCCTGAGTTGGGAAGATCCCCTGAAGAAGGAAATGGCAAGTCACTCCAGTATTCCTGCCTGGAAAATACCATGGATAGAAGAGCCAGGAAGGCTACAGTCCATGGGGGTTGCAAAAGAGTCAGATATGACTTAGCAACTAGACAACAGTAATGAAAACCTATGAACCCATTACTCAGACTCAGCCACCAACATTGTATTGTCCTTCTATCTATTCATTTACCATATGCTGCAATCAAGTCAAAGCACATTAACAGGTATCAGCACACATCTCCATAAATATATCAGTATTAATATTATGACCTAGAACTGAGGGAGGCAGAGGGGAACACTTCCTTACAGGGAATAAGGAAGCCGTCTCAGCCCGTGCTGTGCATTTCACCTTGTTTGGGAGTACATTCTCCTGGCATCTGCCTGCAGTGCAGGAGACCTGGGTTCAATCCCTGGGTTGGGAAGATCCCCTGGAGAAGGAAATGGCAACCCACTCCAGTATTCTTGCCTGGAAAATCCCATAGACAGAGGAGCCTGGTGGGCTACAGTCCATGGGGTCGCAAAGAGTCGGACACGACTGAGTAACTTCACTTTTTCACTTTCACTTTCTTTTATTCTGGGCTTCTTAGTACTCCCTTGTGTTACTTAAATGTGTGTATCATGTGACCCCTGGACAAATTCAGTGAGTTAAAATAGAAGGAAAAATGTTGGCAAAGGTTCTGTTAAAGCATGAAAATGACACTTCCTCTTTATCCCTGTGACTTTGTAACGGAAGAGGTAACTTTATGCATAATTTAGAGAGATACTTTGGGATGCTCACTTGAAAACGGATATGATAACATGCATCATAATTTCCATGTGTGATTTACCAGTCTCAGATTCATTTCTTCACATATTTATTGTGTTCTTGCTTAATGTGTACATTTTAAACTGAATTGTGTCTCCTCAAATTTTATATGTTGAAATTCTAATCCCCAACATGACTGTGTTTGGATATAGAGCCTTTAAGGAGTAATTGAAGGTTAAATGAGGTCAAAAGGGTGGACCTCTCATTCAACAGGACTGGTTTCTCATATGAAGAAGAAGAGATACCAAAAGATGACCCTGTTTCCACATTCAAGGAGGAAAGGCCGTATGGAACACAGTTAGAAGGTGGCTGTCTGCAAGCCAGGAAAAGAGGCCTCACTGAAACCAACCCTGCTAGCACCTGACCTTGAATTTCCAGCCTCCAGAACTGGAGGAAATAACTTGTCCTCTAAGTCAACCAGTCTGCAGTCTTGCTAACCTGAGCAGACAAATGCACTGTACCTGCTATGGATGATATAACTAGATTTAAATAATTTTGCCTGATTTAAGGCTTCAAAGTCTATTTGAAAATGTGGGATACAATTTATTTTTCTCAGTGAACCCTAAAAGATGGTTTCTTTTCCTTTATGTATGTGCTCGTGTGTTCAGTTTGCATATAGTATCTGTTTAAGTGTGTATCTGCTTCTCTTTATCTTTTTTAATCAACTATTTCTAACCAAGCGACTGCTGATTCTATTTACACCTATAGTCTGACATAAATGAAAAGGGCATTCTTGAATATGATCAAGAAGGAGTAAAGTTAGTTTATTTTGATAAGTTAAAAAAAAATGTGTTCCCATAACAGCTGAGTAAAATATCTTTGTGGAAAAAAATCTACAGCTGAAGCATTTTTCTTACCTTAAGCATTTCCCTAATGTTCCTTTCTCTGTGATGAAAGAGGTTTGACTCAAAAATAAGTTCTGTAAACCCTTTTCTCTCTCACTTCTTCAATAATGTCTATTTTCTCATTTCCCACTGTGGTGTTACTGGATTCCTAACAGCAGTTGTGCATAGTATCATTTACCTGTAAGCTTAAACCAGCAAATCCAAAGAGTTTCAAATGATAACATCTGATTTTGCAGCTTTATGCTAAATGACAATCAGATGGAAAAGATGCTGAAATAAAAATGTGCCGAGATGCACCAGTAGATCTCATTTTCCTAATAAGCAGAAATTTCATTGCTGGAGTAAGAATGCACATGTTGTGATAGTGTCAATCACAGCCCCTAAAAGTACGAGGGAATTATTTAAATTCCTTTTTGTGGAGAATAATATTAAGATTTAGGGAGGCATGCTATAATACAAAGAGCACAGGTTTTGAATCACAAGTTACGAGCTGAGTTTATGGGCCAGTTATATTAGTAATGATGAAACAATGTTAGACAATGCTCTTAACTTTCTGAACCTCACTTTTCTCTGATTTACTAAGATGATTTGTTAGAGAACAGGAGATATGTCACAATATACTGGATAATTAATTGTTTGCATGGAAAACAGAAACAACTCTAGGTATTTTCATCAAGAAGGGATTTAATACAAATAATTAGAGGCTTATAATGGGCTTCCCAGGTGGCTCAGTAGTAAAGAACCCTCTGCCAATGCAGAAGTCATAAGAGATGCGGGTTTGATCCCTGGGTCGGGAAGATCCCCTGGCGAAGGGAATTGCAGCTCCCTGGAAGAGGAGCCTAGCAGGCTACAGTCCATGGAGTCACAGAGGGTGGAAGGGCCTGAGCACCTGCACACACACAAATAGGCTTATGAAATTGTTCGGTGAGCTGGGGTAGCAAAGATAAGGAAAATCACTGCTAAGCTTTCTTGAGTATCCTGAGGTGCAGAAATCACTGAGAACTCCAAACGAAGCTCTTGGCATCAAAGTATATTGATTCACATCTCGACATCTGAAATCTACTGGCAAAATCTCCCATCTACCATCTTCCACAGTCCGCACACCTCCACAATAAAGCCAAAGCAACTCTCTATCTCTCTCATCCTATCAAAATTTTAGCAAGAGCTTTTCATTTGCAGGGCATGAACTGGAATCCTCTGGACAAGAGAGTCTGGAGAATGGAGCTTCCAGCTTTTGCACCAGAGGTCATAGCTGAGAACAGTATGGTAATGGGATTGAAATTGCAACAGTGAATTCAAAAGATATACTCATTCCACTCTGGAGGAGGGCATGGTAACCTACTCCAGTATTCTTGTCTGGAGAATCCCAATGGACAGAGGAGCCTGGGGGTCTAAAGTCCATAGGGTCGCAAATAGTCAGACATGACTGAGCGACTAAGCACAAGCATTCAATCCACACAGAAGACATCCATAAAATTCAATTCACCCATTAGTTTTGTCTGCTTTGCCTACAAAATGCAATTCAAATTCATTTCAATTTGATCTCTGTACAATGCAACCAGCCATAATTCAAGGTAATGCTGTTTCTCACATGGACTATTACAACACTTATCTAGATTTCCTCTTTCCACACTGCTCTCTGTATAACCCATAATCAGCTTGGTTATGATGAGGTTACAAACAATTCCAGAACTGCAGTGGCTTAACCCAACTGGTATATCAGTTCAGTTCAGTCACTCAGTCGTGTCCAACTCTTTGCAACGCCATAGACTGCAGCATGCCAGGCTTCCCTGTCCATCATAGCTTTCCTGCCCATCACTGGATACATCAGACTCATGTCCATTGAGTCAGTGATGCCATCCAACAATCTCATCCTCTGTTGTCCCCTTCTCCTCTCCCTTCAATCTTTTCCAACATCAGAGTCTTTTCAAATGAGTCAGTTCTTCGCATCAGGCGACCACAGTATTGGAGTTTCAGCCTCAGCATCAGTCCTTCCAGTGAATACTCAGGACTGATTTCCTTTAGGATGGACTGGAGAGTCTTCTCCAGCACCACAGCTCGTGGTATTTAGTTCATGCTTATGTTATATGCCTTTTGCAGATTTGCAGGGGCCTCTGCTGCATGCAGTCAATTAGAGTTGCAAGCTGACTGAGCCTCATCCATCTTACAAAAGTAGCAACCAAAATACTCAGCCTCCTCTATGTGGCATGAGATATGAGGGACTGGGGAATTTACTGATGGGAGCCTTGCTGACTTTAAACCCACCAGCGACACAGCACCATTCAATTGCAAGAAATACGAAAAGTGGAATATGGTTGAGCCCTGAACAGGCCAGGAGTTAGAGGTGCAAACCCCCAGGCACTTGAAAATTCACATATAACTTTAAAGACTGTCCTTGATATCCATGGGTTCCACATCTAATTGTGGAGCACTATAAAGTATTTACTAAAAAACATCTTCACATAAGGGGACTCTTACGGTTCAAGTGCATGTTTTTCAAAGCCAACTGTGCTAGGATGAAACTATGATGTATTTTCTATAATCAGGATGTTTATGCCTTACTTCCTGTGTCAACTTTCTCTATCTAAATATTCAGAGTAATATTTACAAAATAGAAATCAGATCATATTTTTTTCCGCTTAAAAACATTCGGGTGTATCTGTTGCATGTAAAATGGAACTAAAACCTTTCACTATAGTCTACCAGACCTTACAGGATGTGGAGTGCCATGTTTCATCTTTTTATTGCTTCTGTTGTTTCTCACTACAGTTCAAGATATTGGCTGTCTTTATTTGCTTTAAACATGACAAGATGGTTTCTGACCTTTGCATCTGCTCTTCATTCTGATGAAAACTGTCTTCATTGGGATTTTTGCATGACTAATTAATTCTCATTCTCCAGGACCCTGCATAAGTGTTACACCCTACACTTAACTTTCTATTTTTATTATTTTGTGTTTTTGGTGCCCTGGGATGACCCAGAGGGATGGTATGGGGAGGGAGGTGGGAGGGGAATTCAGGATTGGGAACACACAGACACCCATGGTGGATTCATGTTGATGTATGGCAAAACCAATACAATATTATAAAGTAAAAAAAAAAAAGCTAAAAAAAGAAAAACACTTTACTTTCTAGAACAGCTTTATATCACTTTACACAATATGTAAGTTCTTTATACTTTATTGTTTGTCTCCAATGCCTTTATGATACATTTCATGTGGACAAGGACCACTTCAGTCTTATCTGAGCCTTGTTTTCAATTCTTAAAATATTGTCTGTATCATAGTAATCACTCGACCGGTATAAGCTGAGTGAAAATACAAATCAATAAATTTTATCTATCATTATTGACCAAAATGATTAAACAGGGATTAGTAAAAAATAGGGTGATATTTTATGGACTAAGCTGAGACTATCTCTTCATTTGTCTTTCTTTCAAGGCAATTTAAAAGCTAAACACTCTTTCTCATTTATTGAAAAAGTGCTATCTGATGCTAGTTCTCTCTTTCTCCTTAATTGGAGGATAACTGCTTGACGGTGTTGTGTTGGTTTCCACGATGCCTCAGCATGAACCAGTCACAGGTACAGACGGGTGCCTGACCCCGTTCCTCTAGGCCATCACAGAGCACCCAGGTGCGCTCTCTGTGCCCCGCAGCACCTCCCCGCTAGCTGGGTGTCTCACACGGGAATGCACGTGTTTCAGCACTGCTCCTTCAGTCTCTTCCCCCCTCTCTTTTCCCCACTGTCTTTCTTACACAGACATGCCCACACATCTAGTTAAGAAAACAACATGGTAGACTGCGCCAAACAGGAAAAAAAAAATTCAACTAAGCAAAAACATACATGTGTTAACCCAAACACATTGTGCTTCAAAACACAAATTGGCATATTTAACCATTAGCTGATTTCTATCAGTATAGATGATATCATTTTTGTCTTCGTAAAACAAGTTATTTCTTCTTTCTTTATGCATATACCTGTACTCAGCATAACATTTAGTCTTTGGGATCCTAAATACATTATGAAGGAGTTACCTGGTAATTCATGACAAGTAACATGTGCATGGGTTAGCACGAAGCTCAGCTCCCTTCATATTGCATCAATAAAATAGGGTTTCGTGATAGAGAAGCATGAGCCGTTACTTAGACTCAGGCAAATCTGAGCTACAAGATGAGCTCTGCTTTTTTAGCTGTAAGATATTGATAAAGTTACTTTGGGGACCCAGATTTACATCTGTATTATTTCAAATTATTAGGAGAAACTCTGGGTCATTCTTCAGTAAAATCACTTACTGTTGCTATCTCAGCACATATTAATTCTCTAATTATTTCACACAAAAAATGGACTAGAAAGAATTTATAATATAGGATGCAGCTAGTTCTGACAGAAGTAAAGAAAAATACATCAGAAGCTTTAATTCTCCAAGTATGTTAAATTTTTTGGAAAAATTAAATTTTAAATACTTGGAGAAATTAAAATTTTTGTTGTATTTTTCTTTACTTCTGTCAGAACTAGTTGTGTGCTATATTATAAATTCTTTCTAAAACACCGATACAGTATACTAATGCATATATATGGAGTTTAGAAAGATGGTAATGATAACCCTGTGTGCGAGACAGCAAAAGAGACACAGATGTATGTATACAACAGTCTTTTGGACTCTGTGGGAGAGGTCGAGGGTGGAATGATTTGGGAGAATGGCATTGAAACATGTATAATATCATATGTGAAACAAATTGCCGGTCCAGGTTCGATGCATGATACAGGATGCTCGGGGCTGATGAACTGGGATGACCCAGAGGGATGGTACGGGGAGGAAGGTGGGAGGGGGGTTCAGGATGGGGAATATGTGTGCACCCATGGCGGATTCAGGTTGATGTGTGGCAAAACCAATACAATATTGTAAAGTAATTAGCCTCCAATTAAAACAAATAAATTCATATTTTTAAAAAAGGCATTTTGTTATATTTTAAAAGAAACTTGAAAAGCCAAAAAAAATCTGGAAAACTCACATTAGGAAAAAGAAGAGATATTTCCAGTATGGAGTATATGAAGTCCAGGGCAGCCTAAGGGAAAATTAAAGACATGAAACAAAACAAGTATCACCAAGCTCATTGGATTCTGAGAATCCAAGACTTTGGAAGATAGTAAACTTTCAACATAAACCAAAATATATTGATGACTAGATTTCAAGAAATGCATAAAATCTCTTCCGTTCAGTTCAGTCGCTCAATCGTGTCTGACCCTGCGACCCCATTAATTGCAGCACGCCAGGCCTCCCTGTCCATCACCAACTCCCGGAGTTCACTCAGACTCAGGTTCATCAAGTCGGTGATGCCCTCCAGCCCTTTAATCCTCTGTTGTCCCCTTCTCCTCCTACCCCCAATCCCTCCCAGCATCAGAGTCTTCTCCAATGAGTCAGCTCTTCCCATGACGTGGCCAAAGTACTGGAATTTCAGCTTTAGCATCATTCCTTCCAAAGAAAACCCAGGACTGATCTCCTTTAGGGTGGACTTGTTGGATCTCCTTGCAGTCCAAGGGACTCTCAAGAGTCTTCTCCAACACCACAGTTCAAAAGCATCAATTCTTCGGCGCTCAGCTTTCTTCACAGTCCAACTCTCACATCCATACATGACTACTGGAAAAACCATAGCCTTGACTAGATGGACCTTTGTTGGCAAAGTAATGTCTCTGCTTTTGAACATGCTATCTAGGTTGGTCATAAATTTCCCTCCAAGGAGTAAGTGTCTTTTAATTTCATGGCTGCAGTCACCATCTGCAGTGATTTTGGAGCTCAAAAATATAAAGTCTGACACTGTTTCCACTGTTTCCCCATCTATTTCCCATGAAGTAATGGGACCAGATGCCATGATCTTCGTTTTCTGAATGTGGAGCTTTAAGCCAACTTTTTCACTCTCCTCTTTCACTTTCACCAACAGGCTTTGTAGTTCCTCTTCACTTTCTGCCATGAGGGTGGTGTCATCTGCATATCTGAGGTTATTGATATTTCTCCAGGCAATCTGGATTCCAGCTTGTGCTTCTTCCAGCCCAGTGTTTCTCATGATATACTCTGCATATAAGTTAAATAAGCAGGGTGACAATATACAGCCTTGACGGACTCCTTTTCCTATTTGGAACCAGTCTGTTGTTCCGTGTCCAGTTCTAACTGTTGCTTCCTGACCTGCATATAGCTTTCTCTAGAGGCAGGTTAGGTGGTCTGGTATTCCCATCTCTTTCAGAATTTTCCACAGTTTATTGTGATCCACACAGTCAAAGGCTGTGGTACAGTCAATAAAGCAGAAATAGATGCTTTTTTCTGGAACTCTCTTGCTTTTTCGATGATCCAGCGATGTTGACAATTTGATCTCTGGTTCCTCTGCCTTTTCTAAAACCAGTTTGAATATCTGGAAGTTCATGGTTCACATATTGCTGAAGCCTAGCTTGGAGAATTTTGAGCATTACTTTACTAGCGTGTGAGATGAGTGCAATTGTGCAGTAGTTTGAGCATTTTTTGGCATTGCCTTTCTTTGGGATTGGAATGAAAACCGACCTTTTCCAATCTCTTACATGCATATATATATATGGCTAAAGGCGATAAAACTTGGTTAATTAGACCTGATTAAGAATTGAAAGGACTTCTCTGGTGCCTGAGATGGTAAATAATTTACCTAAAATGAGGAAGACCTGGGTTTGATCCCTGGGTCAGGAAGATCCCTTGGAGAAGGGAATGGAAATCCACTCCAGTATTTTTTCCTGGAGAATTTCACGGACAGAGGAGCCTGGCAGCCTACAGTCTGTGGATTACAAAGACTGAGCAACTAACACTTTCACTTTCAAGAATTAGAATTAATTTACACATTGGAAAACAAAGTTTAAGCTTAATTTATTATAAACTCTTTAATCTTTAAAATGTTAAGAGAAGAAGTAAGAGAAAATACTTATTTAAAAATCTATGTTAGAGGTGGAAGTTAAGAAGATGCCAGGATATATTTTTGATCATTACACTTAGGCTTCGTTTCTAGGAAAGTTTTAAAGATAAAAAATGTCCACAGATTTTTCCCTTGATAGGATTAGTTTGCTAATAATTGTTTAATAGGTAGTCCAGTTAAAGTAATACAAAATGAGAGATGAGATTAAGCATATGAATAGCTTTTCAGTGCCATGTAAATTGACTTGATTATATGCCAGCAAAATACCAATGTGGATGAATTATTAGCTGCTTACAACTTATCTGATTTTGACTAGTGGTAATTTAAGAAGCAAAATGGCTTCCTTAGAGTTCTCTGTATTATGTGATGGGGTTGAAGCTGCTTTTCATAAACTATGGATTAGAAGGTAATGTTCTTTTAAAAAGTTCAACAGCAACAGAGAAATGTTCCTTGATCAAATAGATTTGGAAAAATGCTATGTTTCAGAAAATTAAGCATGATTTTTGCTGCAGCTTTGATCACTGTTTTTCTATTATTGGCGACTGTGATCTCAGAGGATAGTATAGCATACAGTTCTTTACAAACTGATTTTTTCCCCATGGAATATATTCTGTGATGTATTAGTATATATTCCATAGAATATAATCCATAAAGTAAACATTTTCCTAAAGCTTAGTGGAAAATGTAAGTATCTGATGGAATTCAAATCAGAGTTTATCTGTTTCTTTTCAAGTTGTGAGAAAACTGCCTCAGAAAGTCCGTGAGCAACTCTGAAGATGTCTGTAAGGGATAATTTCCAAGAAATCTTGATAAATATTAACTAAAGGGAGGCAAGGTAGAGTGAGTCAACCTCAGCTGCTTTAACTTTATGGTATAAAGTCATCCAGAGAAGGGATTGCCAGGTAAGTTCAGGCAAAATCTCTAGAAAAGCTTTTGCTTTGATATTGTCACCAGCTAAATGGCCAAGCTCATACAAAGCCCTCCCAGATCTCTAGAGAGGACCAAACTCATTTACTCTCCTAAGTGTTTGTCTCTATACAAATCCTTTCCTTCAGTCAATCTACTTCATGCTCATTCTTCAAGAATGGTTCAGATCCTACCTCCACCACCAAGCCTGCCCAAGAAGCCTTTCTTGACCGCTCTAATCTCATCACTAAGACAGAGAAACGTTCATTTTGTTTTTGTTGTTCAGTCACTCAGTCTTGTCTGATTATATATGTATTATATATATAAACATATATCTATACACACACATATACACATATATAATATCTTGTTCAAAACAACCTAAAGTAACTAAAAATATGGAGCATATTTTTCTTTTCCATGAATTCATGTTCTTGTCAGTAATTTGCTTCTTAAGTTGCTGCTGCTGGTGCTGCTAAGTCGCTTCAGTCCTGTCTGACTCTGTGCGACCCCATAGACGGCAGTCCACAAGGCTCCCCTGTTCCTGGGATTCTCCAGGCAAGAACACTGGCGTGGGTTGCCATTTCCTTCTCCAATGCATGAAAGTGAAAAGTGAAAGTGAAAGTGAAGTTGCTCAGTCATGTCCCACTCATTGCGGCCCCGTGGACTGCAGTCCACCAGGCTCCTCTGTCCATGGGATTTTCCAGGCAAGAGTACTGGGGTGGGGTGCCATTGCCTTCTTCTTTGCTTCTAAAGCTAGGGTGGCAAAATCTATTTTATATAATATTTTCAATTATCTTTAATTAACCAAATGTAATATCCCACACAGTTTCACTGAAAAGACCACAATTCCTTCAGGCATCCCAAATGGGTCTCAGTCTTCTCCCAGATCCAAGTGCATTGATGTGGCTAAGCTTAGTGAGGTGTGGGAAGAAAACAAACTAATTTTATTTTATTTTATTTATTTTTTTTTTTAATATTTTTTTTAAATTTTTTATTTTTTTTTTAATTTTAAAATCTTTAATTCTTACATGCGTTCCAATTAGAAGGAATATTTTTAGAGCCTAGAGCTCCATAAAAAGCAAATGCACACAGTCATTCATTTATTATTGATGTGAGAAGAATAGCAACCTTTAATTTCTTCTTAGATACCTTTATTTGGGGGGCTTTCCAAGCGGTGCTACTGGTAAAGAACCTGACTAAAAATGCAGGAGATATAAGGGACTTAGGTTCAATCCCTGGGTTTAGAAGACCCTTAGAGAAGGAAATGGCAACCTGCTCCAGTATTCTTGCCTGGAGAATCCCATGGGCAGAGGAGCCTGGGGGGCTACAGTCCATGAGGTCACAAAGTCAGACACAACTGGGAGACTAACACTTTCACCTTTATTTTAAAAGATTATATTTCATTTGTAATTAATAGAATTGGATAGAATTGAAATGGATACAATCAGATGCCAAAACTCATGGCAGAGAAATAATTTCAGGTATTTTGAGGAAGAAATCTTGAAAAACATCAGTTTTGCCTGAGTATCCACTCACATCCATCCTAAGTCCCTAACTCCCTCATATTATTCCTGCTTTATTCAACTATCCCTTTTTTAAAAAGAAAAAAAGAGGAAATTATTGAGAATTTATTATGTGACTAAACTTGGGGATAAGATAGTGAAAGAAATACAGTTTCTAAACTCAACTGGAGAAGGGCATGACAACCCGCTCCAGTATTCTTGCCTGGAGAATCCCATGGACAGAGGAGCCTGGTGGGCTACAGTCCATGGGGTCACAAAGAGGAGGACAGGACTGAGCGACTAACACACAAGGAAAAGGAACTCAGCATAAAAGCCCTGGAAATAAATAAAATGTAAAGGTGAACAGTTGGAGGGAACAAGGCCGCAGAACAACTTTTCTAGAACGAGTTCTCTTTGCACAACGTTATAAATATCAGAGACGTATTAGTGATTTTGCTGAACTTTAAGGCAAATACAAGTTATCGAATCATTTAGCAAGTATTCCCCAAGCCTCTGGTGCATATATTGCCACTGTTCAGTCACTAAGTTGTATCTGTATCTTTGCGACCCCAGACACTGAAGCACACCAGGATCTCCTGTCCTTCACTGTCTCCTGAAATTTGATCAAATTCATGCTCATTGAGTCGTTGATGCTATCAATATAAATAACTATTCACCTATACCTATTTATATTCAGGTGGGGTTGGGAAGAACCCCTGGAGAAGGAAGTGGCAACCCACTCCAGTATGCTTGCCTGGCAAATTCCGTGGACAGAGGAGTCCATGGGTTACAAAATAAACAGACATGACTTAGCGACTAAACAACAGCAACAAGATTCATTGAAGATTAACCATTGATCAGTATCTTTAATGTAAATATTCACAATTAATGTCATCATATAAGGATGACATGACATCTAATGGAATAACATTATATAATGAAGAAGCAGTAACATCATTTAATGAGATGAAGAGACTGAAGGCAAAGGATATGAAATATTAAATGGAGGGATAAGAATTCAAATTTAATCCTACTGTTCAATGCTATTACCTCCATATCACAAACAATTTTATACTAAATAGCAGATAAAGTAAAGAAGTCCAGGCAAGGAGGCCACATTTTAATCTTTTGGCAGAAGAGAAGGCATAACAAAAGAAGTCAAGGAAGACGGCTCATTTTCAAGAATGCTGGAGCTATCCAGCTAATCTTTTGGTGCCTTTACATGTCCTCCCTCTTTTACCTGACCCAAAAAAATCTCTTTGTATCCCATGGATCACATTTGCCCCATCACAAATGATGCACACTCTGTGGTGTAAATTTAACTCACTCAGTTGCTAAGTGAGGGTGCATATAGGGAGAAGATTAGAAGAGGGTCAGTGGGTATATTTTTACCTGGAGCTTGAGTAAGGAGCATATTATTCTTAATACAAATAGGAAAGGAAAGTATGTAAGTGAAAAATGAGGTTGGGGGAAAAATAATAGCAGGGGTTTACAAAATCCTGAGAGGCATTTTGCGACATGAGGATGAAGCTAAAGTCATATATGTAGAGTAGGGAAATATTTTTTAGTCTTCTCACTAGCATTTTTGAGTCAAATCTGAAATATTCAAGTTTTAATTGCATTCAAGTATCATCACTACTTAAAACAAGAAAGAAATAATTCTGGGTTGTTTGTTTTAAAGTGCATTTATTAGCATACTGACAGCTTTGATTTCTTTGCATCCAAATTTTTTTAATGTTCTGCAAGAATTATTTAATATATTTTCTGAATTATAATAGCAATTAATTCACTAAGAAAATAATTACCTTAAACCATCTATTTGATATTTAAATTAACTTCATTTGAATTAAAATTATAATAATAAATTAGAAATGACATGCAGAAGATTAGGTATATATATATATATATTTTTTTAATTATGGAGTAATCATTTTCTGGACTTGTGTAGTATATTTTTTCTACACATTTGCAGATGAGCAGGGTCATTCACTAAAAGACTGATTACTCCATGTGTACCCTACCATTTTGGGAGTAATGTAAATGTACAGAATTTGAGATATCTTAGTAAGTATAACATTTGAGAATTTACAATGTTTTGATATAAAAAGTTCTCATAATACCAAATTACATACCTACTAAAAGGGTTATTCAAAATCCCTTAGTGGATTTTATTCTATGCCTATACGTTGACTAAGAGTTCTTTGAAATAAATCTTCTGGTGCAGGTACTATTCACTAGTAATAGTACAGACACAAGTTTAATTTGGGCAACTTTTGATAAGTTAGCCTGAGATCGCTATCTGATAGATAGCTCAATTTCCTCAGAGCTCAGGAACTCATACAATAGAAAGCACCAGCTCTTTGCTTTCTAGGAAGCAAAGTTGAAGTACGGTGGGGTAAACCCAACCAAGACTCAGTGAAATTATCCTGAAAAAAATATATGATAAGAAAAGATGAAAAACTGAGCTAGTAACCCAGGTTCAATACAATGGGCTTAAGGGTCAGGGTGAAAAAGAGTAGTACTGCTGTCTCACCGCTGAGGCTGGGGAGTCCAGAATCTAGCCATCAGGTCAAGATGTTGCACTTTCAGGAAAATGGGAATTAGAAATGAGGCAGAAAGAGCGAGAAAGAAATTCAGAGCCTGAGAATGTGCCCACTGGGGGCGAGTATCACTGTAGACCTGGCATCACCCAGGCATAGACAAGGTCCATAAGAGGAAGCGCGATTAGTCTTTGAAATTGATTCTCTGAGAAATGATGGCTATGCGTCCAAACTCCTGCTTTCCTCTCTGCCTGACCTCAAAGTAACTGACAAAGTAAGCGCCTGGATTTGGACAGTTCAAGGGACTGTGCTTACATTCGTGCTCAGCGGCCGAGTCCCGTCTGACTCTGCAGCCCCATGGACCGTTGCCCACCAGGCTCCTCTGTCCATGGAACTTCCCAGCAAGAGTACTAGACTGGGCTGCCATCGCTTCCTCCAGGGTATCCTCTCCACCCAAGGATTGAACCTGCACCTCCGGCATTGCAGGTGGATTCTTCACCACGGAGTCGCCTGGGAAGCCCTCAGGAAACCGTAGCGCAGCTCAAGAAGGTGGCATTAGATTTCCTGTTTATAAAATTTAGGGGAGGGGCTTATTAGTTACTTAAAAAAATTGCTACCATTTGTAGTTTTAATTTATGTAAGTAAGCAAAAGTATAATGGGTGGGAGAAGTCTGATCATATAGATTTTGAACCATTTCAATCACTTTCCAGGGGCCACAAAAAAGTCATTAAAAAAATTGTTCAGTGCGTGTTCTTCTTTCCTAAGCTATCTCAAAACTTAAAATAAAAAGTGTGCTAAATATTTTCCAGAGGGAAGATATACATGGATAACTTGATAAATAAAGAACTCTCCCCCAAGACTTATTTAGTATGATTAAAGCATTATCTTTCAAAAGGTACATTAAATAATTTTCTTAAAATTCAGCATTCCTTCCCATGCATAAATATGTGTATATCATTAAAACAAATCTGATCTAGCCTGAATATTTAGATTTCTATAATAGATATATTTACTTATTGAATAAATATTAATTGAACACCTGCACATATTAGATGTTCAGTTATTTATTTGATTGTTAGCTTTACAGAAGATTTTTTGTAAGTATTAAAAAATCCTACTATTCAGTAGGATCTTAGAAAATTACTCAGTCAATGTTTTTTTAATTGCATTTGTTATATAATGACCTATTTGTTCTCAAAATTTCATGATCATACCTTGCCTATTGAGCAAGCTAATAACACTCACTTGAGTGTTAATTTAAATCTATCCAACCAGATGGGGGTCACTTCAAGTGCCAACTATTGTTGCATAAGTTGTATATCTTGAAACATTCTGGAATTGTTTCAGACTGTTTCTAGGCATTTCCCATCACAATTATTAATGTATTTCTGGAACACATTTTGGATGAGTGTTAATAAATTCAGATCAAGGTGATTCAAGTTATTGACCATCTAATCATTTACCAAAGGCAAGTTACTCTAAATCAATAAATACAGTAATTGGACAATTCATTGGAAGGATGCTTAGAATGTCACAATGGTTAAAATAGTCCCTTACCAATATTCAGCATTTCAGAGTACATACATTGATTAGATTTTTTTTCATTTTTACTTAGCTGTTACAAAATGAGTCTTTAAAAAGAAACCACATAATTTGATGTGTATTAAGTATTCCATTTTACTGTAAAATAGTTTGTATTTATAGAGTTACAATTAAATGCAAGTCAACAATTTTTATTCTTCTCCCAAACAGGGGTCAGGTTAAAATATCTATAAGGATACATGTATATGCGTTTCATTTATTCAAACTTGTGTTTCTAACAATATTGCTGGCTCAGAAAACATAATGTAAAAAGAGTGGAAATTGCTGTTAGTTTTTTTTTTTTTTTAATTATACAACTTTGACCTATCTTGATGGACTGAAGGGATGGTGATGAAAACTGTAATCTTAATAAATCTCCCACAGCTAGAGGTTTAAAACTCATACTGTTTCAAATTAGTGAGGACAGCAATATTTATTTGCTGCTGAATTCCAGTCAGCATGGCATTTCAGCAGGAAACACTTTATAAGACTTAAACTTATGAGTAGCAAAGTTGAAAACTCTAGTAAAAGAAAAGGAACAGAAACTAAACACACTCAGTGATTCATTTTAAATCAAAAAGGAAACAAGCCACCCTTTATCATTTCCTTCTCGTTGTCTTGCCTCACTCCCATTGGCTTCTATTACAAGTAACAGCAAAGAACCCTGGCATTCACAGAGTACTCTGCAATGTTCAAAGGGCCCTGAAATGCATTATCTCATTGGCCTAACAAAGGATTAGTTACAGAATAAATAAATGCTATCCTCTGCTAATAAAAGAGGTAACTGAGGCAACATCCCCAGTTGAAGCTGTCAGATGACTGGACCTCTGTCAACAACTGGTTTGACAGAGGCAGTGAGTGTGAAATCTGCCATAAGGTCAGGTAGAGTCACAGCAATTGTGGGATGAGAAGAGATACAGGCAGCATGGTTAGGGAGAACCCAGTGAGGAAAAAAAAAAAAAAACAAACACATCATGCATTCACTTTAGCAGGATAAAAAACACTCTTGGTTTTTCTCTGGTCTCATGGTGCCTTTTCTCCTTGTCTTAGTCTCTCTTATTCAGAATCATTTTTCTCCCCAGTTTGGGAGTGCCACCAAATAAATATTTTGGCCCTTCCCCCGATGATACTTAGAGCCTCTGTGACTTTATTCAATCCACAGATTTAACATCATCTCTACACAGGTGACTCTTGCATTAATATTATAACTGCTTCCCTATCTTTCTCCTGGAAACTACATTTATATAGAACTGCAAATCTCTGATACTTCTCAAGCTTAACATGGCAATACTGAACTCAGTTTTCAACCCAAACCCATGCTTCCCCTTCTAAATAAACAGCACTGCTATTGACCATGTTGCTCAGAAAACAAACTGCAGAGCCGCGTTTGATTTTTCTTTCTCTCACACCCCATGGCTAAACCACAAGCAAACTCCGTCAACCTCACCTTGAAAATATAGTCCATGCTTACTATCTTTACAATTAAGCTACAACCCAAACCATCATCATCTCTCATCTGGGTGATGACAGGGGCCTCCTGCCTGGTTTCCCTGTTTCCACTTTCAACCCCCAGCAGTCTGTGGCTCACACAGCAACTAGAGTAGTCTTCTCAAAATGTAAATCAGATTAAGCCATTAATCCTGTCAAAACTAGTCTTTTTTTTTTAATATTTAGAGTAAAATGTAGGGGCTCTATGTAGTCTGTTTGCTGGATAATCTTCAAGTGTCATTTCCAATAACCTCCCCACTTACTAAGCTGACGCCCTTGGTCATCAAGCACATAACAAGTATATTGTTGTCTCAGGGCATTTGGCCTCCAGGTCCATTTGCCTGGAAGACTCTTCACTCACATGGTGTAAAGAGCCCATTGCTTATTTGTTTATTTACTGCCAGTCTTCCATATTTAAATGCAAGTTCCTTTAGAGTGATTTTCTGTATTGCTTTCTACCTGTATAACTTAGAACAGTGCCTGGTTGGGAATTGTCTGAGGGCAAGAGGGCAGGGAATAACAAGGGGAAGACTAGAGAAAGGAAGGAAGGCAGAGAGGGAGGAAGGGAAGAAGAAAGGAAAAGAGAGAGGGAAGGAAAAACAGTAAATTCATGGAAATTTGTCTTACAGGCCAATTTCTGTGCCAGGAATATGCCAAACACATCCCAAATATCTAAGGTACCATAACTGCAGAAGGGTTTGAAACTGGAATACCTTTCCATCAAACTGCAGTGGGCTAGACTAATCATTGTTTGTGTTACAAGAAAGGGCTTCCCTTGTGGATCAGCTGATAAATAATCCACCTGCAATGCAGGAGACCTTGATTCGATTCCTGGGTTGGGAAGATCTCCTAAAGGGAAACGCTACCCACTCCAGTATTCTGGCCTGGAGAATTCCATGAACTCTGTGTTACAAGAAAATATTCCACTGAGGCCATTTTTTTTTTTTAATAAGTAGCAATAAATAAGAAAAGCATTTTTGAGAATTTTTTTTTCATGGTGCTCTATTTAAAGCAGATGATTACTGGAGAATTCAGAAATCCTATCTTGAAATGAGACCATACTACAAATGATAAAAATAGTAACAGATATATTTACAGTTCCAATACTGAATTGATGATGGTGGGGCTGATCAATCACTTCACTTGCAATAAAACTACTGAGAGTCTATCCTGTACCAGACTTTGTTCTAAGCTTGATATTTTTATTAAAAAAAATAGTAACATTAGGTAGATTAAATAACTGAAGCTAATGATTAAATGCTATAAAAAAAAAAATCTGTGACCGTTTGGGCGATTGAGTAGGTGACATTTAAGCTGCCATGTTAAAGACCAAGAAGAATCAGGCAGAAAAACCTTCTGTGGAAGAATGCAGTTTAAAAGGAAGAGAAGTGGATAGAATTGGAGTGAGCAATGTGGACGCAAGTCTGGTATAAAGTCCTCTATAACTATGATCAGAAATTTGAATTTTGTACTAAATTAAATGGGACAGCTTTGGATATCATAAACACTATCAAATAAAAACAAAACTAGTCTAAACCAATTAAATCTTCTCAAAATATCAATTGAATAAGAATTGTTTAATTTTACCATACACAGAGGAAAGATGAGGTAGAGGTTTCACAATTCATCTAAGATCACAGCGCTGGGTAACAGCGGAGCCTGGACCCAAGCCTTGACTTGCTCCATCGCAAAAGCGATGTTTTTCCTACTCTAGCACTTTTGAGATGATCTTCATTCCCCTCAGACGGTAAAAGCGTCAGCCTGCAATGAGGGAGACCAGGGTTCAATCCCTGGGTTGGGAAGGTCCCCTGGAGAAGGAGATGGCACCTCATGCCAGTACTCTTGCCTGGAGAATTCCATGGACCGAGGAGCCTGGTGGGCTATAGTTCATGGGGTAGCAGAGTTGGACACTTTCTTTCTTTCTTCTTTTCCTTCTTTTCATTCCCTAAAGATAATTACAATATTGGTGGGGTTTTGAGGTACATGAATAAGGCCATAAAAAGGAGTGAAACACATTTCACAATGACCAGAAATTTTAGTTTTAATTCTAAGGGCTGCTGGTGTTGCTAAGTCGCTTCAGTCATGTCTGACTCTGTGCGACCCCATAGATGGCAGCCCACCAGGCTCCCCCGTCCCTGGGATTCTCCAGGCAAGAACACTGGAGTGGGTTGCCATTTCCTTCTCCAGGGAGTCATCCCCACCCAGGGATCAAAACTAAGTCTCTTAAGTCTCCTGCACTGCTGCACATTGTCACCCTGCTTATTTAATTTAGATGCAGAGTACATCATGTGAAATGACCTGCTGGATGAAGCACAAGCCGAAATCAAGATTGCCAGGAAAAACATCAGTAAACTCTGACATGCAAATGACACCACCCTTATGGCAGAAACCAAAACAGAACTAAGGAAACTCTTGATGAAAAAGTGAAAGAGGAGAGTGAAAAAGTTGATTTAAGACTCAACATTCAGAAAACTAAGATCATGGCATCTGGTCCTATCACTTCATGACAAATCGAGGGGAAACATGGAAACAGTGAGAGACTTTATTTTATTGGGTTCCATAATCACTGCAGATAGTGACTGCAGTCATGAAATTTAAAGACGCCTGCTCCTTGGAAGAAAAGCTTTGATCAACCTAGGCAGCATATTAAAAAACAAAGATGTTACTTTGATGACAGTGGTCCATCTAGTCAAGGCTATGGTTTTTCCAGTGGTCATGTATGGAAATGAGAGTTAGACTATACTTTTGAGAGTCCCTTGGACAGCAAGGAGATTCTAACCAGTACATTCTAAAGGAAATCAGTCCTGAATATTCATTGGAAACACTGATACCAAAGCTGAAACTCCAATACTTTGGCCACCTGATGTGAAGAACTGATTCATTTGAAACGACCCTGATGCTGGGAAAGATTGAAGGCAGGAGGAGAAGGGGATGGCAAAGGATGGGATGGTTGAATGGCATCACTGAGTCAATGGACATGAGTTTGAGTGGACTCTGGTAGTTGGTGATGGGCAGGGAGTCCTGGCATGCTGCAGTCAGTGGGGTCGCAAACAGTCAGATGTGACTTAGCCATTGAACTGAACTGAAGAGAACTTTACCACCTTGGAAGCCCTATCCTCACTCTGTCCTGTGCTGTGCTTAATCACTCAGTCATGTCGGACTCTTTGCCACCCCATGGACTGGCGCCCTCCAGGCTCCTCTTTCCATGGGGATTCTCCAGGCAAGAATACTGGAGTGCGTAGCCGTGCCCGCCTCCAGGGGATTGAACCCAGGTCTCCCACATTGCAGGCAGATTCTTTACTGTCTGAAGCACCGGGGAATCCCATTGCCCAAATCTAAGTCACCATCTATTTTAACCACTGGAATAGCCTTCCAGGTTATCATGCCTTGTTTCTTGTCACATTATAATCTAGACTTTGTTGAGTAGCCAGAGTGATTTCAACTTTTATAAAGTAAAATTATTCTTTAAAAGTCAAAAGGAGAGCTAGTTCCATTGCATAGGAGTTGATAAGGCCAATAATCAGATTAGAAGGGCACACTGAATATACAAAGTGAGTTGTAGATACTTATGCTGCAAGAATTTGTAGCCAACTTCAAAATTTGCTATAAATTAAGATATGTTTAAACTACTGCTGCCAGTTTCTCATCATTTCATAAATTTTCAGCCAATCTAGAAGGGTGCAATCATACCATTCTTTGAGTTCATCAAACATGTCCAGTTTGTATACACTTTCAGATCATTGGTTCGACTCAGGGTCGGCAAACTGTAGTCGGAGAGCCAAATCCAGCTGACCACTTAATTTTGTAAACAAAGATTTATAAGAACAAAGCAACAGCCATTGGTTTCTATAGTTCTGATGAAGCTGATTTTGTGCTATTACAGCAGAGTTGAGTTGTCATGAAAGAGACATCTGGTCCTCAAAGCCTAGAATATTTAATCCTTTGTAGAGAAGTTTGTTAAACCTTGGGCTCACTGGCTTCTCTGTATGCTCCTTTGTCTCATATTTACATAGTTCTTCTTTTTCTTTATTTCATTCAGATTCCTTTCAAAATATATTGCCTTATAGAGCTTTTTCTCTGAATAACCAGCACAAGGCACTTTCTATCCTGGCACCTAAGTTTAAATGTCTTCACAGAATGTATAGCTATCTGGTATGTTACTTAAAATATTTTAAATTCCTCATTCATTAATTCATTGCCACATCTTATTGGAATATAAACAATATATGCTTTCCAACAGAAACAAGCTTATTGGTTTTTATAACTGCTTATGACCATTCTCAAAAAATATCTATTGAATAAGTAAATAAATATATAGAAAAAAATAAACTGCCATCTCAGGAAATGCCATGCTTTAATCCAGTTGACTTCACAGAGTATGTGTTAAAGAAGCAAAATAGAAGGAAGAACAAATAATTAGTTAAATGAGAAACTGAGAAATAATAGATCCCCAAATTCCAGAAATTTGGTGACATGAGGAAAGTCAGATATGTTCTCAAATGAAGCCTAAAATGCTTGGTTAAAGCCCATTTCACCCAGTCAAAACATGGTAAGGTACCAAGAACTGAGTTCAGGTTCAGTGATTCTTCAACTTAATTGAATGTGAAATCCCCTTGAGGTACAGAATGAATCCGCAACTCAACTGCTGACCCAGGTGCCTTGGATTCACAGGCATTGACAAAATGTCAAAGTGAAAGTACAATCATCTCAGCTTTTCCACAGGCCCTGAGCTGTTATGGATTGGAGTCAGTTAATAGTTACGCTGGGAAACACCAGAAAAAAGTCATTGACTCAAAAGATATAGACTGGTTCCTATAAAGACATTCTAGAAAAACGAACCACTGTTTCTCTCCAAGAATACTTGCGGGTTAAGTTTCACGATGAACAATTTGACCTCAGCAATCATTCTTTCATTCACTCATTCTCTGTATATTTGCTAAAGGTTAAGACCATAGATTTAAAAGAATGCCTACTCCCCTGAAGAGTTTACAGGTGAACCACAGATTGTCCATCTGTGACATCATGCCCTCTCTCTTCTGTATTTTTCTCTGCATCTTAAGGTAAATAAATTAAGTGGTTACTGTAAAACATGTGGGACAGAGCTGGAACTGTTAGGGATCTTGCCATTTTGTAAAGTTTCTCAGTTCAGTTCAGTTCAGTTCAGTCGCTCAGTCGTGTCCGACTCTTTGCAACCCCATGAATCGCAGCATGCCAGGCCTCCCTGTCCATCACCAACTCCCGGAGTTCACTCAGACTCGCGTCCATCGAGTCAGTGATGCCATCCAGCCATCTCATCCTCGGTCGTCCCCTTCTCCTCCTGCCCCCAATCCCTTCCAGCATCAGAATCTTTTCCAGTGAGTCAACTCTTCGCATGAGGAGGCCAAAGTACTGGAGTTTCAGCTTTAGCATCATTCCCTCCAAAGAAATCCCAGGGCTGATCTCCTTCAGAATGGACTGGTTGGATCTCCTTGCAGTCCAAGGGACTCTCAAGAGTCTTCTTCAACACCACAGTTCAAAAACATCAATTCTTCGGCACTCGGCTTTCTTCACAGTCCAACTCTCACATCCATACATGACCACTGGAAAAACCATAGCCTTGACTAGATGGACCTTTGTTGGCAAAGTAATGTCTCAAAGTTTCTAGGTATGTAGTGAAATGGGTTTGTTAACATGTGTTAAAGATGGAGGGCAAGATGTTAAGCTTTCCAAACTCTACAACTAAGCAAAATATACTCTGCTCCATGTTCTTGAGGTGTGTTAGGTGACCAGGTATACTATATTTTGGTGTACCAAATAACCTATTGGACTATGAGATATAAAAGACTGAAGCAGGTTCAGGATCAGTGTGCCGGGAGCCAGAACGGGAGATCCCACCCATGGCAAAGGTCATGAGGAAGAGCCCTGATGGGCAAAGGCAGGTCAGGACTCAAGGGACCTCGACCCCACCCATGACAAGGTCATGCAGGCAAGGCGGATCAAGAACTCAAGAAGTCCCTTAGATCTACTCTAGCATCTACCTCTGAAACCAAAATCTGTCTGTTATACTACACTCTTCTGACATTAACAGGGGCTATCCCCGACCACCAGCACGGGAGATCCCACTCATCAGTGCAAATGAGTTTTATTTAGACCTCGCACCCAGCTGATTAATTCATGGCCAAACTATCTCCAGCAGATATGGACCATTTTGTCAAGCCACAATACGGAAACAGGGCACACTCCTTCTGAGGCTAAATATACTGCAATAGGTTTTGATAAATAGCAACTGACTTACTACTGGCTTATATTAAGATTGAATGTTTGCGGATGAGATGCTAAAATCTTATGGGAACTGAGTTGCCCAGCATGAATGAAGGGTTATCTGATCCATCAAACTATAAATTAGGCCATGGCAACAGAACTCCAATACCAAAGTGGAAATGGTATATATAATATTGGGTTCCATCAGAGACTGAAGTGCAAGCAAGTTGCATTAGCAATTGCCTTAGCTTTTTATGTTTCTTAAATGGGTAAAACTGTCATATCTCCTTCAACCCATGCTTAATGCAACACTGAGTTCCTTATGATAGACCAACTGATAAAAGAAAATTGCAGAAATGAGGAAAAAGTAGATACATATATTCATTTTCTTGTTATGTTGTGTATATGTTAAACATTAATCAATGTTTTCCTCTTTCTTGCTTATCTTTTATGCAGGTTTTGTCCATTTTGTTTAAGTTTGTACTTAGAATTTACAACTTAATTATAAATATGTTTATAACTATAGTAAATTATTGCAAGTTATTAAAAAAAAATTGTGATTGAGTTAGGAAAAGAATGGCCATCTCCAAAAACAAGCACTCTTTTTGGGAAAAGAACAATCACTTCTGCAGAGGAAGAAGGCTAGTCATATAACATTAGGGAAAGAATGGTACTGTTGTCATTATCATTTTGCAAGTTTAATATAGTAGGAGGAAGTGTTTGAGTTAACAAATGAGTGGACTATACAATATCATCTATTATCAACTCCAAGTCATATCTGTCTTCCTTTGCATTCACCTATTCATCCTAAGGGAGAAGCCAGCAATTTATTTTCCAGTCCTCCTTTCCATTATATTACTGTGATTATGTTAATGAGAGGTATTTGAACAACAGTTGAAAAGTAGAAGAGAAGAGAGGCCATTATTCTCTGTGTACAGCTGAGGGAAGATGTGGACTTGGAAGGGTTCTCAGGGAAGCTCTTGTGAACCCCCTGACCCAGAGCTGTATGAAGCTGAGACCTATAGGGCAAATGCCTTGGGCTTCCTGAGCTTTACAGAGGCTTCCTTGCAAATGCCCATCGAATTGCTGGTTCTGTGCTTCCAGCAGCTGAGATCACACTCAGTCTTCCCTGAAACAGGCGCTTCCTGTCTTTATGACTGTGTGACTCTAAGAGCAACTTCCCTGGTCTTTGCTGTCCCAGCATTTTCTAGACTTTTAAGCTTCTCATGCACTGTATTTTTATTTTCTATGTTTTACAATGAGTGACTTCTGTTTTCCTGAAAGAACTGTGACTGATTCTACAGTGCAGTTGGAGGCAAATATTTGAGCAATTACAGTAATTTGTTATAAAATCTCTGAAAGATATCAGTCATAATCTAAATGAAAACTGAGAGAAAACTATATTAGGAAAAGTTCCTCAGGGTAGCCAGAAATAAATACATGTGTGTGACCAATAAATGATTAAATGAAAGAATGGATATGAATGAATGAATTTATAAAGAAGGAATCTGGGTAGATACTAAGTACTTATCTGAAGAAGCAAGGATTGAAAGTACAGTGTTATAATAAGGTAAGCTGGGATTCCCTGGTGACTCAGCAATAGAGAATCCATCTTCTTGCTAATGCAAAAGACATGGGTTTGATCTCTGGTTTGGAAGATTCCCTGGAGAAGGGAATGGCAACCCACTCTAGTATTCTTGCTGGAACACTCTTTGGACAGAGGAGCCTGGCAGGCTGTAGTCCATGGGGTCACAAAAGAGTTGGACACAACTTAGAGATTAAACTACAGCAATAAAGTATAAAAAATTGCCTCACTAACACTTGCTTCAAAGGTCCCACCTCTAGCAAGAAAGAACTAGAATCTCAGATTCGCTTGCAGCATGAGTTCTGGAGGGGATTTAGGTTCTACCTACCAGATGACCTTGTGCCGCTTTGTCACTGAATTGCTTGGGGGAGAGAAGCAGAACTTGAGCCTCCATGTTTCTGGCCCAGATCAGATCAGAGGCAGTATTCCCCTAAGGTCAGCAGCTCTGCCCCCTCTCCTGTTGTGCAGTTTTCTTCATGGAGTAAATGCAATGGCCCCCTTGGTGGCCAGATATATGATGGAGTTTAAAAACTGTTTCTGAAAGATCAGTCTTGAACCTGCTTCTTTAGCCCTTCCAATAATTCTGTGCAATCTCTGATCTCTGCACATTTATTTTTGTTGAGCTGGAATAGATGCTGTTGTCTCCAATAGTAATCTTTACCATTTCACCAAACAGAAAAAAGAACAAGGAGAAAACACAGCAGAATGAAGATGATAGTACATGGAAGAATGTAAGTAGGTCCCTATAACTGAAATATAAGTGGCCTATGATGAAAAGCAACACAGAGGTTGGAGCTTGGGTTTCCAGATGATGAATCATAAGAAAAATATAGCAGTGAAGTCACAGTATCACTGGACATTTAAATCACATTTTATATTTCTAATAAATATTTTCAAGTCTCTCCCATTCCTCTCTCTAGTCAAGTTTATAGTGTTAAATATGCATGGACTATTTCTGTTGCACTTATTATGGAGAAAGAAATACATAATATGAGTTCTTATTGAATGCCATGTGTGTGTGCTGTGGCTTCAGTCATGTCCAACTCTTTGCAATCCATAGGGTTGCCAGGCTCCTCTGCCCATGGGATTCTCCAGGCAAGAGCACTGGAGTGGGTCGCCATGCCCTCTCCAGGAGATCCTCCTGACCCAGGGATCGAACCCACGTCTCTTATGTCACCTGCATTGGCAGAAGGGTTCTTTACCCACGAGCGCCACCTAAAAAGCCCAATTAAATGTCAAGCACTGGCTAATGCCTTTACAGATGTCTTGTTATTTTATTTTATTTTTTTTAAGATTCAAGTATGGGACTTTATTTTTAGTTCAGCTAAAAATCTTGGCTTTGGCATCAGTTTCAAAATGACTGACTATGAGGCCTCCATTCATTTATTCAGTTACTATTGAAGACAAAGGGCCAGGACAAAAGCTTCTAGTCTATTGGTTGTAAAATCTTTGTAATTAGAAGCAACTGGAAATTCTTCCCAATTGCTATACCCTACCCTGTTTTACTACACTAAGATTTGCCATTGTATTTGAGTTATAGTAGGCCTTCAATTTTGGTTGCTAAGTGACTTAATGCAAAGACTTCCCCAACTATTTTTATTCAGTGAAATACATTCTTTGTTTGAAATTCTGGAAAAATTATTGTCAGTAAGACATTTTTTACTGTGTGTAGCATTGCTGCCCAATGTTGCCCAGTCCCTAGGACATAAGGCAGTACTTTGCATAAAGAAAAAAAAATATATATATATAAACAAATTTGAAAGCTGATTCAGATATCAGGTCTAATACATCCAGAGAATAGCGTATGGTATAGTAGAGTGGCTCTACCTTAAATGGACAGTGGCCCTATGGCTTGCCAGGACTGTTAAGACATAGCCACTCACTTATGAAAAAAACTGAGTACTTTCAGAAAATCAAGATGTTAGCCACATAAGATACAGTATGTTTGCCAATGTCTGCCTCCTTATGACGGTAACTAGGAAACTCTGTGTGTTTTATAAAACGCTGTTCAGTGTTTCATTAAAAAGCATCTTACTAGGATGATTGCCAACTTAATTATCCAGAATCTATTACCCTTCACTGAACTGATACAGTTAAGTTGCAGGACCTGAAAAGACGAGGACAATCCTAATGGTATCTTGAAAAGCTGAGTCACAGTTAGATTAAAACCTCCAGGGTAAAGTCTTTTGAAATATGAAAATCTCATATGAGTTCAGTTTTTCTTGTAAAACTCTGACATTTTGAATGGTGATAGTATCGGAGAGCCTGTTTTCAGTGCCTAGTTATTGGAATGTTTTCCCTTACTGTACTTAATTTTCTTTTATCTTCAGTAGTCAGAAACACTAAGGTAATACAATTCCTACAGAAAATAAATTGAACCAAACTCTAAAAACTGAAGCACCTGTTCACAATTTATATTTATTAAAAGCTTAAAAGGGAACATTATGAGCAACCTATTTCATTTTCCCTGGCCCTACTTCTGAGTCAAGCTCTTTATATCACCAAGGGGCACTGACATTACTGAAAATAATTGAAGAACACGTGCAAGCAGAGTGTACATTTGAGGCCTAAGGAGTGATTCAATTCAAGGGAAACAGATACCACTGTCTCAGCCAATGAGCCACTTACCATTATGAGCATTATTAAGTGAAGGGCAGCCAAGATATTCATTACATTTTTCTCATTATCAAAGATCACATAAAGAGGGTATATACTACTTTCCTAATCTCTGAATATGAAGCTTTTCCCCCTAATTTTTCCACATTTTAATATCTGGGCAATACGATTAGTTTCACCCAAGGAAATGTTCTTCTGGTTATTTAGTATTCTTTCAAAATATAACTTTTTTGTTTGTTTGTTTCATGCAATCTATATGTAATGTAAATGAAGAAGTAAACCAAAGTAAACAAAAGTCATCTTTTTTTGACCCTGTTCTCCTAGGAAGTGATTGTCCCATCAATGCTGTTTGGAAACTGAAGTTACCAGGAAATATATGTGCCATGAAGTATAATACAGAAAACTTTTTGAGCAATAATCTGTCAGAAATTCAAATGTTTCTCTAAATTGATTCACATCCTCATGGAAATTTTCTTTTTTTTTTTTTTATTTTAAACTATGGAGAATCTCTTAAGAAGATAATCCCATTGGAAAGTCATAAAACAAGGAATTAAGAGTAATTCTTATTGGGCATTCTTCTTAGTCCTCTCATTCCTCTTCATTCATGTGTAAGAATTTCTTCTGTATATATGCTTAAGAGTGGAATTGCAGTAATAATTACATACATATTCACATTCATCAAATTAACAGGATAGAAGATATCAAATTAGAAGACCTTTTGTTTTTCAACCATTAAATTTACAAACCTGATTGTATCTGAACCCTTAATATCCATTTAGACTATTACCTTTAAGAAATTATATCTATACTTTCATCAGAGAAACTCTTCATTCATTCTTGGATTCCAGGTTCATTCTATTAATCAATATATTTATCCATCACCATAATCTATCATCTGTTTGTATATTCATTCTTAAAGAGAATAAATACTCTTCTATTGTTGAAAGTGTAAGTGAAAGTCACTCAGTTGTGTCTGACTCTGTGACCCCATGACTGTACGTTCCATTCATTTCTCCAGGCCAGAATACCAGAGTGAGTAGCTGTTCCCTTTTCCAGGGGATCTTCCCAACCCAGGGATCAAACCCAGGTATCCCACATTTCAGGCAGATTCTTTTACTAGCTGAGCCATGAGGGAAGCTCAAGAATACTGGAGTGGATAGCCTATCCCTTTTCCAGGGGATCTTGCCAACCCAGTAATTGAACTGGGGTCTCCTGTATTGCGGCAGATTCTTTACCAGCTGAGCTACCAGGAAAGCCCTTCTCTATTGTTAAACCCTTATTTTACATTTTCTGCATTTAAACACATTTCAAAGTTTTATTGCACAGTTTATTTGTTCCTCTTTGTATCCAGGCATCTTCTCTTAGTTATAATTAAATTCAAGTTTCCAAGATATAAAGCCCCAAATAAGACTGATTTAACAGGTAGAAATTTACTTCTGTCTTTTGAAAGATAATCTGAAATTTGGTGGTTTAAAAATGATACTACAGCTTAATGGATTTGTAAAGGTACCAAGTCATTCCAGCTCACCACAGTGACATCAGTAAGATGTAGCCCTCATCAGCTTGGACAAGAATAGCAGCTGAAGCTTTTGCGATTGTGTCCTTTCCAGGTGACAGGAAGGAAGACAGGACTGAGGAGGAGGACATCATGAGTGTTTGGCAGCGCTCCTTTAAGAAGACTTCTTTGTTACACGTTCAGGGACCAGATATTAGCCTAAGCTAAAAAAGGAGGTGGCGAATGCAATCTGTATGCCGAGTAACCACAGGATTTGCCAAATTTAGGGAGTTCAGTTTCTAAGGAAGAAGAAGCGCTATAATCACATTGACTCGCACTCTCATCCGTATTTCTCTAAAACCTTTTTTTGGTTTTACTTCTCCCTCCCAAGTCTCCTCTTTCAATCTCTCTTATCTTTTAAGCATTTCAACTAAAACTTCTTGTAAAGGACATTAGCAAACTTTCAATTATCATACCTGCCATTTCTCTCCTCACTCAATTTTTCTCAGTAAATACAAGATAGTTAATAATGAACCCCTTCCTGAGAGAGCTTAATGACTTGTAGAGCCAAATAATTCTCAGATATGCTTGCATGTATATCCCATTTGTCTTCTATACAGGCTCTTCTTTGTCCACCTTAATTTTTAATGTTGGAATCCCTCCAGGCTAAGCTCCATGCCCTCTTCTCACCTGATTTCTTTCAAAGTCGTCTCATTCGGTTATATGGTAGCAGGTATAATCTTCAAAATCATCTAAATCACATCCAATTGCCTACCTGAGACCCGAAATTGACCTTCTCAGAGACACCCAAACCAAAGTCATTCTGATCGCACTTGCCTCTGTGTAATTAGACTTCTCCATTATTGATTCCTATGGTCCTGGGGTTTTTTATCAAGTGCATATCTACTTATGTATTTGTTCATTTGATATTTGTATTCTTCCTCTTAGTCCTAAAATCAAAAGATAGGGACTGGATTTTGCTCACCCTATATCCACAACTTCAAGCACAAGTCCTGACACATGGTGTTATTCTAAGTATTTGTTAAATGATGAGACGATTTAACCAGAGACGAGCAAATGCCTTGATGGGGATCTTCAGAAAGTACACAGGGCGCGTGTGTCAGAGAAACTATTTAAAAGTTCCAGCACAGGAAATTATACCATAGGGGAAGCAGTGAGATATTCAGGCAGCAGGGTGGGAAAACACCATCATAAAAGGAAAATAAATAACCTTCTTCAGAGAATGGATGGAAATATGTCCGGTAAAATAACACAGGAAGCAGAAAGTGTTAAAGGGTTTGGGGGGGGCGGTGCTTTTAGAGCGATCTGAAGGCTGGGTGGTAAAGTTCTCATAAGCAGACATTGTGTTAAAGCAGGGAAAGTGAACCCCCCACACAACTTGTGTGAGAAGCGAAGAGCTGGTAAATAAAGACATCTGGAAGGGCACGGCGAGAGTCACCTGCCCCCAGAGCACGTTCCCCACCACCTGGGTGGGCGCGGCTCTACAACATGTTTGTGAATTGCTTCAGGATTCTTTCCTAAACTTAATATATAAAGTTTGCATTGCAAGACTTTCAGGCTCCTGAACCCCATGGAAACAGTTTCTAGTTTCAAATCCCACTCTAGTAATTACAGCAAACATTTGTGAACCATTTGTCTTTTTGCAAGAGATTTTCTAAGTGTTTTGTTTGTACCAACTGATTTAATCTTTTTAATAACTTCATAGGAAGGATAGTATTATTCTCCTCATTTCCAGATAAGGAATTGAGGCCCCCAAAAGTTGAGCAATCTGCCTTTGGTCACAGATAGCAAAAGAAGAAACTGTATTTAAACACCATTGGCCCAATTTCAGCAATTGGACTCTTCATCATCATATTACGCTGCCTTTCATTTAAAGAAAATGTTGCAGAATTAATAATATTTAAAAATATAAATACTAAAGGAGCCCGATAAACTTTTCAGTTAAGTAACAAATTGTCTCAGCACATCGTCACCTGAGCAGTTGTATAAGATGCAGAGTGGACTGTCGATTCTTGTACTTGTCCAGCTCCTCAACTTCCCTCTGTATAATAGTGTTAGTCTATCAGTCGTGTCCGACTCTTTGTGACCCCATGAACTGTAGCCCGCCAGACTGCTCCATTCATGAAATTTCCCAGGAAAGAATACTGGAGTGGGTTGCCATTCCTTTCTCCAGGGGATCTTCCTGACCCAGGGATTGAACCCAGGTCGCCTGCATTGCAGGCAGATTCTTTACCATCTGAGCCACCAGCTAAGCCCTCCTGTGTAAAATAGGAAATCTAGCAAATAATATTTTCAATAAAACTAAATCTTTGAACAGCATCCCAGCCAAGCAACAGTCAGCTTCACCTAAATTAGCATGCCAGAACTTTAAAATATACTTAGGGAAATAAAATACATCCTCGTGAAATAAGAAGTAAGCAAGAGAACATATACATTGTTAGACAGCAGGCTAGTTCAGTTCAGATCAGTCGCTCAGTCGTGTCCGACTCTTTGCGACCCCATGAATCGTGGCACGCCAGGCCTCCCTGTCCATCACCAACTCCTGGAGTTCACTCAGAGTCACGTCCATCAAGTCAGTGATGCCATCCAGCCATCTCATCCTCTGTCGTCCCCTTCTCCTCCTGCCCCTGATCCCTCCCAGCATGGTTTTTCCAGTAGTCATGTATGGATGTGAGAGTTGGACTGTGAAGAAGGCTAAGTGCAGAAGAATTGATGCTTTTGAACTGTGGTGTTGGAGAAGACTCTTGAGAGTCCCTTGGACTGCAAGGAGATCCATTCAGTCCATTCTGAAGGAGATCAGCCCTGGGATTTCTTTGGAAGAGATGATGCTAAAGCTGACGCTCCAGTACTTTGGCCACCTTGTGCGAAGAGTTGACTCATTGGAAAAGCAGGCTAAGGATAGTTATCATTAAAGAGATTACCTAGAGAAGACTCCAACTCAAAATATATATTCAGAGGAAGTCTTGACAGGTGAGTGACAATTTGAGTTGGTTTTAAGTAAGAGATAGGTTTGGGCTTTCCAGGTGGCATTAGTGGTAAAGAACCCTTCTGCCAATGCTAGCGACCTAAGAGATTCAGGCTCAACCCTGGGTCGGGAAGATCCCCTGGAAGAGAGCATGGCAACCCACTCCAGCATTCTTGCCTGGAAAAAGCCATGCACAGGGGAGCCTGGCGAGCTACAGTCCACAGGGTCTCAAAGAGTCGGACACGAGTGAAGAGTCGGGCATGACTGAAGCGACAACACTCACGCCCTCAAGAGATAGGATTAGACACGTGGAGTGAAAGCGCAGAGTGGGAGAAGACTAGAGAATGATAGCTGTGACATTTTCCATGAATTTCAATCATCCAGATTTCAAAAAGAAAAATATCTGGTTTTGAAGTTGGATGTTATTTCTGCTATCTTGGCTGCAATGCAGTCGTGCCCAGTAAGAACTGTAGTGTCACTATCAGTTATTATACTTTGCACTTATCTGATATCAAGTAACAGGTCTCTTTCATCTTCTTTTTTTGCAGCTTTATCAAAGCTCTAATGAGTTTTACTTTTCCTAGCGATAATTAGGCAGACCATATGCCAGGCTTATTAGTTCTTTTAGTTAAGCTGACATAAGTGGAAGGAAATATTGGCATGATACAAAGACAAGGCCATGGCTGGGCAGAGGACATTGCCCATTGTTCTGTTATGCTGTGAAAACCGGCTTCTCTCTCCAACCCCCACCCCCACTATTTTATAGTTTCTGTTAAGATGAGTTGAACTAACATAGAGTTTATGTCCATTTGGGGTTCAAATTCTCAAAAGTTAACATGACTTTCTATAACAGTTTTGAGATTTTCTTAATTCTTTTAAATGCTCTTATGAACAAGTTGCAAAAATTATGCTACTTGAAATGTGAATTGCAGCTGTCTCCCTGACAGGACAGTGGTTCATGAAGATACGGACATGGTCACCATTGAGCCCCAGCATGCACTCAAAATGTCCAAGATTGTCAGTGAATATTTATGGAACATGAAGTGAATTAGACAATGAAAGAATGATCGTAAAACCCTCAACATTTTATCCTTTTCAAAACTGAGGGCAAAATATATCTTTTTAAAATAAGGATTAAATTTAGGGGCAAGGATGTCAAGACTGCATAAAATACAAGGAGATCTTAGAAACTGTGATTTAAATTTCTCAGGTCCCAGAGGAATCAGAAATCCAGAAAGGAAAATGATTTGCCCAGAAAATACATAAATGTGTGTGCCAGAGCAGGGATTGCAAATCTACATCCTGTCTGTGGGTATTCAGCATGTCATCACATGTATGGAGTCCTTGAGCCGCACATAAAGTTGGCTTTATTCACAGCTTTCGACGTGGGAGTCACATAATCCACCTGCTTTACCTACGGATGCTGGGTGAGAGGTTTATATTTTTCTTCCTTGCCTCTGACTTTGAGTTCTGCATATGCTGAAGTGTTTCCTTGAGTTCTGCATTTGTTGAATATGTTCACTTCTACACATCTATACCTCATCACCCTGCACAACTGCCCTATTCAAGTTTTCCCAGCTACAAAAATTCAGTTCATTTCAGTTCAGTCACTCAGTCGTGTCCGACTCTTTGCGACCCCATGATTCGCAGCATGCCAGGCCTCCCTGTCCATCACTATCTCCCAAAGTTCACTCAAACTCATGTCCATCGAGTTGGTGACGCCATCCAGCCATCTCATCCTCTGTCGTCCCCTTCTCCTCCTGCCCCCAATCCCTCCCAGCATCAGAGTCTTTATTACTTTATTTGATTTTCACAATCCCTACTCTTCTCTGTCCTATTTATTTATTATGTAGAAGAGTTTATTTATCTCTTTTTCTTTACAGATGAAGCCTGATATCCCATGTCCACCATCTCCGAATATTCAGCTAGATATTTTCCAAAATAAAGATATCTTTACTCTTTCTCTAAAAAGCAACTGTTATTAACAGTAGTAGAAAAATACATTTCACCTTTAGTACCCACTTCCTTTACATGCTCACCAAAAATAGAGTTATCATATACAGGTCATAACATTTTTTAAAAAAGAATTTTTCTTCCTTCATCAGGATAATATTCAATCTAAAAAATAAAGCTCCAAAAATGAAAACTTCTACTGTGGCTATTGAAAAGATCTCTTCTCATCAGAATTCTGATGGATTTAGCAGTCAGACCTGGATCTTAAATTTTTCCCTTAAAGATGCACTCTTTATCACATTCTACATTGCTTCTGGATATACACAGTAGAATTTATATTTTTTAATAATTTAAAAAATATAATACATATGTTACAAAATTCAGCTGATATACAATGACATTAGTTGAATGTGAGAGTTCATGACATTTCTTCACTCAGGGTCACCATAGGCACAATATGACATTATCACATGAAAGGTGACATAACGGGCCACTGAGAAGACCAGTTCAGCCTCAGGTTGGATATGTCTTCACCCCTGACTTCACTTTTGAGTTAACTCCTATTTCAAATCAACTTTAAAAGATTATTTATTCACAATAGACTGAGACTATTGAAAATGTACAATTTGATAATTTACATTGATAACTGTTGAAATTTTATAATTTCAACAAATGCATACAGGCATGAAAACAGCACTCCAAACCATCAAGATGCTCAGCATTTTCTCTGCTCCGAAAGTTTCCTTATGTTCATTTCCAGAGTGTAAAAGCTTTAGTTGCTCAGTTGTGTCCTACTTTTTGTGGCCCCAAAGACTGTAGCCCACAAGGCACCTCTGTTCATGGAATTCTCCAGGCAATAATACCGGAGTGAGTAGCCACTCTCTTCTCCAGGGGATCTTCTAGGCTCAGGCATCAAATACACATCTGTCCTATTGCAGGGAGATTCTTTACCATCTGAGCCACCAGGGAAGCCCCAGAGTGCTCACATAATCATAAACCCCTAGGCAACCACTAATTTGCTACCTGTCACTAAGGTTTTGCCCTTTCTAGAATTTCACATAAATGGAGTCATAAGGTATATATGCTTTTGAGTTTAGTTTAGGTCCCTCAGCATGTTTTTTTAGATTCTTTCATGCTATGCACTCGTGCATTGAGATCACTAATAGCCGTTCCTTTAGAGAATTAAAAGAGTATTTCATTTTATGCATATTTCACGGTTTGCTTATCCATTCACCTGTTTAGGGACTCTACATTGTTTCTCTCTAAGAGGTTATTGTGAATAAAACTTCTATGAATATTCTAATGCAAGCCTTTGTATGTTTTCACTTTAAATATGTTTTCACTTCTTTTTGATAAATGAAAGTGAAAGTTGCTCAATCGTGTCCAACTCTTTGCGATCCCCATGGACTGTCCATGGAATTCTGCAGGCCAGAATACTGGAGTGAGTAGACTTTCCCTTCTCCAGGGGATCTTCCCAACCCAGGGATCGAACCCAGGTCTCCTGCATTGTGGGTGGATTCTTTACCAGCTGAGCCACAAGGGAAGCCCCAGAATACTGGAGTGGGTAGCCTATCCCTTCTCCAGCAGATCTTCCCAACCCAGGAATCGAACTGGGGTCTTCTGCATTGCAAGTGGATTATTTACCAACTGAGCTATCAGGAAGAAGTGAAATTGAAGAAAGATTTAATTTAATCTTTCCACCAGTAATATATGAACACTCCTTTTACTGCGTATCTGCCCTAACCCTAATGTTGCCTTTCTTTGAAATTTGAGCATATTTAGTGGGTTTCTATTGTTAATTACTTTGATTTTAATTTGTGTGTCTCAAATGACTAAAGATGTAAACATTTTAAATATTTCTTGGGTCCATTACTATATCTTCTTTTATGAAGTGTCTGTTCACACCACTTATCCATTTTATTGAATATTTGTACTCTTATTGTTCAGTTATATATATATATATATATGTATATAGTTGATTTATATATTCTGGGGAAAGTCCTTTATCAGATTTATGTATTATGAGTATTTTTTCTCGTTCTTTAGAAAACAAATGAGTTTGTTTCTACCTTTACATTCTACAGGGAATTCTGCAATATATTGGGTGAGATTAAAGTGAAAATCAAGAAAATTTTTATTTTAATTGAAGTTGCATGGGTCAATTAAAAAGGGATGGACTCAGGGTTAATCATCAAAGCTTGTCTTTTTGCTTTTTTAACATTATTTCAAGGGGTAAACAATTTTTTTAATTTTAAGTGTAATTTGTTGATACTTTATGGTTCATTCTTCTTTCTGTCTTTTTTAATCCATTTAAGATCTCAGAGATGTTCTCCTAAGTTTTCTTCTAAAAGTTTTAAGCTTTTGTCTCTTATATTTAGGAGTATGAATCAGTTAATTTTTGTGTACAAAGTACAGTAATTGTTGAGGTTCATTTTTCACTATTTAAATATATAATAATTCTAACATATTTTTTGAAAGATATTTATTTTTTCATTTCTTGTTAAGAATCGAGCGATTATAAGTGTGTGAGTATATTACTCCACTCTCTCTGTTGTTCTAATGATCTGTATGTCAATCCTTCCCCAAGATCACGTTATTTTGATTACTACAATTTTATATGAAATCTTGATATTGGGTAATATTCATATTTCAAATTTGCTGTTTAAAAAAATGCTTTTACTATTCTATGCCCTTTGAATTGCTATCTAAATTTTAAAATCAGATTGACAGAGTTTTCAAAAAGAAAAACAAAAACAAACAAAAAGAACCCCTAAAACCTACCACAGTTTCAACTGGGGTTGCAGTGAATCTATGCTTGCATTCAGGGAGAACTGACATCTTAACAATACTGAGCTGTCTAATCCAAGAATACATGAATCTCTAAATTTATTTATCATTTTTATATGTCAGCAAAGTTTATAATTTTCAGTGTAGAGTTTTTGCACACATGTATTTTAACTTATCTCTAAGTATCTTATGTTTTGACACTATTTTATTTGGAATTGTATCTTTAAAGTTTCTTTGCTAATTGTTTGGTATGAGTACACGCAGATGTTGTTTATTTTGAATATTAACGGTATGTTTCTCAATATTGCTGCATTCAGTTTCTGGTAGTATTTGTTGGTAGATGTGTGATCACTCATTTCAATTATGAATGAAAGTGTTTCTCTTGTTCCTTTCAATCCTTTTCCTTTCTCACTGTGATGCCAGTACATTGAATGAAAGATAAGAGCAGATATCCTTGTCTTGTTTACTTTTTTTTGTTGCTGTTTTGTTTTTTACTGTTAATAAGTATGTTACCTGTGGGATTTTAGATACCTTTTAGCAGATTGAGGAAGTTCCCTTCAATTTTATTTGGCTGAAAACTTTTGTCATGAATGACTATTGTCAAATGTTTTCCCTGTTTTTACTAGAACACTCCTTTTTTCTTTCTGTTTTAGTTTAATTTTGTTATGTGAATTGATTGATTTTCAAATATTAAACAAATCTGGACTCCTGGTATAAATACTATTTGGTTATAATGTATAATTCTATGTATATAGTGTTGGATATAATTTGCTAAGATTTTAATAAGGATTTACATGTCTGTGTTTATGAGAGATTGCGGTGTTTAGTATTCTTTTCTTCTAGCCTCTCAATCTAGTCTTGGTAGCAAAAGAATGCTGATCTCATGAAGTGAATTGGAATGTATTACCTTATTTCGAGTGATTCTTTGTAGGCTTGGTATTATTGCTTTCACAAATATTCAATAGATTCCACTCTTGGATATACTTAGGTTTAGAATTCTTTGCTCAAAGTTTTGAATGTTTAATTTATATAATAGATAGCTATAACAGACAGAATAATGGCTTCTCGAAGATGACCATATACTAATTTCTGGGACCCGCAACTATGTTACTTTACATGGCAAAAGGGGAATTAAGATAGTAGTTACTAATCAGCTGACTTTAACACAGGAAGATTATCCTGAATTAGCCACTTAAACTGAATATAATCATATGGGTCCTCAACTATGGAAGAGAAAGGCCAGTATCACAGTGGTACAATTTGGGAAAGACTCCACTGGCCATTTCTGGCTTTCAGAATAGAGGAAGGGGCACAAGCCAAGGAAATCAGATGTGATTTAAAAGACAGAGAATAAAAGAAGACAGTTTTAGAGCCTTGGGAAGAGGGGCAGCCCTGCTGACACTTTGATTTCAGTCCAGTGAGGCATTTTGGGCTTCCAACTTCCAGAACTGTAAGGTGTTGCTCAGTTGTGTTGTAAATGAATCTCCAGTCACTGTTTGTGATAATCTGTTATATTCATCAGTTATAAGAAACGAATACGAGAGTTCCTGATATTTTCTATTTCTTCTTGTGTAAATTTTGGTGTGTCTTTCCAACAATTGTTCTATTACTTCAGGTGTCAAATTTGTTATCATAAATCCATTTAGAATAACTTATAATATCTGTTTATTCATTTTGGTGACTAGTGTAAGCAGTAGTATCCCTTTCTTCATTTCTAATTGGTGCTGTTGTTGAGTCACTAAATCACATTTGACTCTTGTGAATCCCTGGATTGTAGCATGCCAGGCTCCTCTGTCCTCCACAGTCTCCCAAAGTTTGCTCAAATTCACATTCCTTGAGTAAGTAATGCTATCTAACCATCTCATTCTCTGCCACCCCCTTCTCATTTTGCCTTCTGTCTTTCCTAGCATCATATATATTCTTCATTTATCTTGAAGTCTAGATAAAATTTTCTATACATGTTTTTACGTTTTTAATGAACTGCTAAGTCACCTCAGTTGTGTCCGACTCTGTGCAACCCCAGAGATGGCAGCCCACCAGGCTCCCCCAACCCTGGGATTCTCCAGGCAAGAACACAGGAGTGGATTGCCATTTCCTTCTCCAGTGCATGAAAGTGAAAAGTGAAAGTGAAAAGTAAAATTGAACTCGCTCAGTCTTCTCCGACTCCTAGTGACCCCATGGACTGCAGCCCACCAGGCTCCTCCGTCCATGGGATTTTCCAGGCAAGAGTAGAGGAGTGGGGTGCCATTGCCTTCTCCTTTAATGAACTATATTGACTTTCATTCATTTTTTTCTATTGTATTTTTCTACTTCTTTTATTTCACGCTCTTTATTCATTACTTTTTTCCTCTTCACTTGAGTTTAATCTGCATTTAACTTCCAAAGATGAAAGTTCAGATCTTCAATTTTATAATTCTGTCTAAGATAAAGAATCTCACTGATTTTAATGTATTATGCTTTCATCATTGTGCAGTTCAAAAATACTTGCTAATTTCCTATACATTGTTTGAAATGAGTTAATTAATTAATATCTACATATTTGATTCTGTTCAAGAAAATTTATGGTTTTTAATATAGATTTTAATCTTATGGTTTTCTGTGATCACAGAATGTAGTCTAACATTTAACTTTTTTTGAAATCTACTGAGACTTGTTTTGTAGCCCATCACTTAGTCTCTCTAGGTAGTTTTCTCTAGGAGATTGAAAGATTTATTCTGCAGTTACTGGGTGTGGTGTTTTATAAACACAAATTACATGAGGAAATAGGGAGGGTCATGCATATCCTTTTATTCTTATGATTCTTTGTCTAAATAACCAATTTATTACTGAGTGAGAAGAGTTAGTCTTCAATTATAATTTGAATTTGTAAACATTTCCATTCAGTTATGAGCATTTGGGCTTCACCATTTTTGAGACTTTTTATTAGACTCATGCTGCTGCTGCCAAGTCACTTTAGTCTTGTCCGACTCTGTGCAACCCCATAGATGGCAGCCCGCCAGGCTCCCCCATCGTTGGGATTCTCCAGGCAACACAGTGGAGTGGGTTGCCATTTCCTTCTCCAATGCATGAAAGTGAAAAGTGAAAGTGAAGCCGCTCAGTCATGTTCAACTCTTAGTGACCCCATGGACTACAGCCCACCAGGTTCCTCCATCCATGAGATTTTCCAGGCAAAAGTACTAGAGTGAGTGGTCATTGCCTTTCAGGGTATTTGATCGTTTTTATCATTATAAAGTGCCTGTTTTTTTTTTTTTTCATATAGTACTTCTTGTCTTGAATTTGATTTTATTTGATATTACTTACTATAGTTTTCCTTGTATCCGTGTACTTTTTCCCACCCTTTTTTTAATTTTTCATCTTTTTAATCTATATACCTAAAGTGCATCTTTTATAGACAATACAAATTTTGCCCTTTTTTTAAATCTAGTTAGACAATATTTTACTGAAATAATTATTAATATGCTTTGTTTAGATCTCCCTGTTTGCTATTGGATTTCCATTTGTCTCATTTACTGTTATTACTTTATATGTCCAACATGTCTTGTTTTCCTTGGGTTAATTAAATTTGGGGATATGCCATCTTAATTATTCTACTATATTTATCTGTACGACTTCCCTGGTGGCTCAGAAGGTAAAGCATCTGCCTACAATGTGGGAGACCTGGTTTTGATCCCTGGGTCGGGAAGATCCTCTGGAGAAGGAAATGGCAACCCACTCCAGTACTCTTGCCTGGAAAATCCCATGGATGGAAGGGCCTGGTAGGCTACAGTCCATGGGGTTGCAAAGAGTTGGACACGACTGAGCAATTTATATGTATGCCATTACAATACTTTAGCGATTATTCTAGAAATTATATCATGCATCTTTCAGTTCAGTTCAGTTGCTCAGTTGTGCCAGACTCTGAGAGTCATGCAGACCCATGGACTGCAGCACGCCAGGCCTCCCTGTCCATCACCAACTTCCAGAGTTTACTCAAACTCATGTTCATTGAGTCAGTGATGCCATCCAACCATCTCATCCTCTGTCGTCCCCTTCTCCTCCTGCATTCAATATTTCCCAGCATCAGGGTCTTTTCAAATGAGTCAGCTCTTCACATCAGGTGGCCAAAGTATTGGAGTTTCAACTTCAGCATCAGTCCTTGAACATTCAGGAACATTCAGGACTGATTTCCTTCAGGATGGATTGGTTGGATCTCCTTGCAATCCAAGAGACTCTCAAGAGTCTTCTTCAACACCACAGTTCAAAAGCATAAATTCTTCAGCACTCAGCTTTCTTTATAGTCCAAATCTCACATCCATACATAACTACTGGAAAAAATTATGCATCTTTAACTTATCTTAATTAATTGTCTTAAATTAGGTAAGGACTTTAATGAATTTGCATTTATATTGCATCGAACTTACCTTTGTGAAATTTTTGAAATCTAAAATGAAATTGATTTTAAAGAAAAATAATAAAAAATATGCAAAACTAAATCCAATCCAAATTCATTTATATGCAATATAAATATACTGTTTACCTAGCAAATTTATATATATAATAATAAATTTCAGAATTTACAGTAATAAATTGCAAAATTCAGCAAATCAGTATATAACAGTTCTATTTCAGCAACTGAGAAATATGTTCAAAATGCAAATATTAGAACTGATAAAAGTTATTGAATGCACATCCCATCAGCCATGACCAGAAACCCTCTGTTTTACAGAGAAACACTGTCCATTGCCAATGTAATGATCTACAAAGATAAAATTAATATCTAAAATAGTAAGACATATATAGTCTACAATGAAATAGAAATTCTGAAATAATGCATGGCTAATGGTTCTGAATAATTATAATTCTTGAATTAGAAGCCAGCTGATAATTGAGATATATTTTTTCTTTACATTAAAAATAGGAAGGCAAATTTATGTGTTTCAATCAAAGTCTTCACTATCTTAATCGCTAATACATGTCTGACTGTTGTGATACCATGGACTGTAGCCTGCGGATTTTTTGGGCCACAGTACTGCAGTGGTTTGCCATTTCTTTCTCCAGGGCATCTTCCCAACTCAGGGATCAAACCCAGGTCTTTTGCAATGCAGGCAGATACTTCACCTACTGAGCAATCAGGGGAGTCTTAAAGAAGCAAGAAAATTTAAATACTGCTACATTTTCTTTCCAGTAAAATAAAGGGGATATTCCCTTTTCTGTATATATGGCTTTTAGTGTAGTTTTTAGAAGTATTTTGTGAGGTAGGCAGGAATTTTTTCTATTCTGTAGATGAGGAAACTGTGAAATATACTGTCAGACGATTAATAATCTTTAGAGTCCAGTTCAATTCCACATGATTAACCCTGAGTCCACCCCTTTTTAATTGACCCATGCAACTTCAATTAAAATAAAAATTCTCTTTATCTTCACTTTAATCTCACCCAATATATTGAAGAATTCCCTGTAGAATGTAAAGGTAGAAACAAACTCATTAACTAACTCTGCGTGATAGCAAAACTGCTGAGTTGCTCTCATGCTGATCAGAAATGTTTCAACCCTTCCCAAAGAAAACCTCAAAAACCAGAGGAGGAAAGACATACATGGCTATGAACAGAGGAAAACTGGAAGAAAAAGCATTGCCTGGGGAGGGTTTTGAAGATCAAACTATAGCCTGGTGGGCAGTTCGTGCTCCCCAGGAATGACAGCACTGGGGCTGTCCAGACACCATCTCTGACTCTAAGTTTAAAATAAAAATTATGCCTGGTTGTGAGAGGAGTTCTGATTTTAACTGACACATTTGATGCATGTTGACATTTTATGCCATATACATATTTACCTACTGGTTTGGGGTAGAATGGGCAAATGTGAAATAGAATTAAGTGGATATAGCTTCCCTGGTGGCTCAGAGGTTAAAGCGCCTGCCTCCAATGCGGGAGACCCGGGTTCGATCCCTGGGCTGGGAAGATCCCCTGGAGAAGGAAATGGTAATCTACTCCAGTATTCTTGCCTAGAGAATCCCATGGACGGAGAAGCCTAGTAGGTTACAGTCCACAGGGTCTCAAAGAGTCGGACACTACTTGAGTGACTTCACCATATACATATATATGCATACACACACACACACACACACACACACACATATATATATATATATATATATATTTTTTTTTTTTTTCTCTACACAGGGCAGAGACATATAGGAAGCCATACCAATCAAGGCCTTTGGGTACTTTGTAATTCAATTAAGACCAAACTGCAAATTCTAATTACCTGTCACCAATGAAGATAGCATGAAAATGTTTGTATTCTAGTATTCAATTCACAATCAAAGTATTTCTGTTCTCAAATTTAGGTAGTCTCCCATCAGAAAAAAGACATGAAAATTTCATGTTAATTAATTTTTCCTATTCTTGTTTGATGACATTATAATAGAAATGGTGCAAGTCTATAAATTGCATAATTGAAAGCAGTTAAACTATCACTTTTATAGAAGATATTGCATTTTACATTTACCTGTAAAATGGCTGTATCAATATTTGGGAAAGAAAAATGAAGACTTAGCATAGACTGTTACATTACCAAACACTTGACTGGAAACTTCAGAGATATGTTCTTTCATTTAAATGACATGGTAAATGTAAACAGTAGAGATGATAAAACAGTAGCAGGGTAGATAAGTGAAATACGCATCTTTGAGCCAAGATTTAACCCAAAAGACATCTGTTCTCAAAGTCCATGCTCTTTTTAACCATCACCAAACACTTTGTTTTCCTTCCTTTTCTTCCACCATCCTCAAAAGGTTAATTACAGTAATTTTGACGCTCTATGTCTTTCCTTAATAAAATAAAATTCCATTAATGGTGCATTAATAACTAAACCAGATCATATTGGGTTGAGATATGAAAGGAAAGTACAGAAATCTGAAAAAATAAAGCATCACCTCCACAATAGCAATTCCACAATCAAAAGGACCCACTTATTTGCTGTTTAATCAAGCCTCCTTTGATAGGATTGCTTTCTTTGGATCAAATGATTATTTCAGATAAAAGAATCGCGAAAATATGGGTCACTAAATCTTTGATTCTTAGGAAAGGCTTTGAGCATAAACTTAGAGGCTCTACTATAGTGATTCCAAGTTTTATTCTCCATTTTCAACACTAACATAAAGGTTATTGTTCTACTCTGAGTATACAGTTTTTGTTATATTTTTGAAAGATAAATGGTCAGGTGGCCCCACAAACCAGTGGGTCTTAACAGTTGAGATTGTCAAAACTGGCCCAGCCTGAAGGAAAAGAAAACAGATCAATGGCATGTTTTGGTGAAATCTTGCTAGGTCTTAAAAGATCCACAAGTGTCAAATGCTAAATTTAATTGAAAAAAAAAATGTAGAGTAACACATTTATGGTATCAGAGTAGGAAAAGACTTTTGAAGCAAAATTTGCAAAATACTTAACTATAGGGAATTCAACTTAAGTTCTAAAAAGGATTTATCTTAAACAAAGATCATCATAAATAAAGGTGGGAAATACAATAAGAACCACTATCTACAGAAGACTCACTCTGTGTCAGGAAACATTTATATTACTATGCCCATTTTGAATCAACAGCAAGAATAATAAGAGGTTTAAGTAACTTGTCCAAGATCATCTGGATGGTTAAACAGAGTCCATCCATGTTCTTTACCCCGAAAGCATACAGTCTCTCCTTGGCCAACTGGGGATAATATTTGCAATACTAGAAAACATTAAGGGTTGACTAAATGGAATATGGGCTTCCCCAGAATTTACCTGCAATGCAGGAGACGCAGGAGACATGGGTTTGATCCCTGGGCCAAGAAGATCCCCTGGAGCAGGGCATGGCGATGCACTCCAGTATTCTTGCCTGGAGAGCCCCATGGATAGAGGAGCCTGGTAGGCTGCACTACGTAGGGTCACAAAGAGTCAGATATGACTGAAGCAAGTGAGCACACACACACACACACACATACACACACACACACACACAGAATATACAAAGAATAACTGCAAATCATCATCAACAAGAAGACTGATACATTAAAGGAAAAAAGGAGAAACAGCTCAGATTAAAGCAATTCACAAAAATAAAGGCATCAAAACAATGGATTGTAAATCATATTGTTAAACAGAGAAGTGCAAATTAAAACAAGAAAACGCTTCTTTAGACTTCTCAGGCTGGCGAATTTTAGAAAGCTGGATAGGTCAAGGTGATGAAGATGTTGAATTTCAGAAACACTCTGGCATCACAGGTAGGTGCAGTCATCCTAGGCAGTCAATTTAAATATTTGCTTACACTTGAGCATGTATCCCAAAGAAATGCTTGCATAGGTCCCTCAGGGTGTGTGTGTGTGTGTGTGTGTGTGTGTGTGTGTGTGTGTGTGTGTGTGTGTGTGTGCATATTAACCATCACTTCATTTGTGAGCCACAGAGTGTCAGAAGAAATGTGCTGTGCTGTGTTGTGCTTAATCGCTCAGTCCTGTCCAACTCTCTGTGAGCCCATGGACAATAGCCTGCCAGGCTCCTCCCTCCATGGGATTCCCCAGGCAAGAAGGCAGGAGTGGGTTGCCGTTAACTACTCCAGGGATTTTCCCTACTAGGGATCAAGCCCAGGTCTCCCTGCATTTCAGATGGATTCTTTACCACCTGAGCCACCAGGAAATTTTCTATTACTAGGAGAGTATATTAGTAAATTGTGTAGATAGAGATTATAGACGATAAGGCAACAAAGGGCTAGATGGTCTGTGATAGATTCAAAGAAGGAAACATGCAGAGAAAAGTTAAGGAAGAGACGAAATTTATGATGCAGAAGAAATTTATGTGTGTAAATTAAAATCATATGTACTCCCAAAACAGACTTTTTGTGAAAGCATACTCAACCAAAATAATACATAAGAAATAGTTTTGTAAAGCAGTTGTTGAATGAAAGTAGAAGATAATGCATTTAAAAAAGGAAATGAAATCTTCAACCAATGAGGATAATTTTCCATGAGATGAGAAGTGCAATTATTTCAAATAATTGCATCCTAGGTCTAAACAGAAAGAAAAAACAGCAACATTTTCTTTTTTGGTTTCTGTGTTCCTTGGAAGTCTTACTATTTATTAATATTTATGATTGAACTATATTTGACTTACAATATTATATTAGTTACAAGTGTACAACATAGCATTTGCTACACTTGTAACAAATACATACTTGACGGTGTTTCTACAGCTTAAATTGCATAGAAATTTATTATTAAAAACTATTCCCCATGATTTAAATTATATTCTTGTGCCTCTAATCCCCTTGACCTATTTTGCCCCTTCAGCCCTCCTCCACTGGCTTCTGGTTACAACTAACTTGTTTTCTGTACCTGAGTCATATTTTTCATTTTTTAATTTTCATATTTTAATGTGAAACAAATAATTTAATTATATACTTAGTTTTCAGTAACTGAACTAGACAATTTACATATATTATAATCTTTTATTCTTGCCCTCAAAAGTACTTATAACCAAAAAGTTAAACACTGTTACAGAATGACAAGTGTGGATCTAAGATATGAAGTAACCTTCTAGGGATCATCAAAACTGGAAGGCAATCCAATCTCCCTCAGCCTTTCCCAATCATTACTTGTTTCACCTTATCCAATGTGTTCAAGAGCATTTCTTCACGGATTTACATTCAGATTTTGAGAAACACAGGGAAAAACAAAGCTATTTACTACAGGATGTCCTCCAACCTGTAACTCCCTAGTATAGACAGTTTGCAGTAGTTCTTAAAGAAAAAAATAGCATCAAAAACATACTTAAAACCCCATTTACCTAGCCTTTTAAAAGAAAACAACCACTTTTTTTTTTCCTTCTTATTCAAACCTTCTAGAAACTAGTTTTCCCTCTGCTCGTTGGTGAGCTCCTTGATTAGCCCTTGAATCTCATGCTGTGTGTCCTCTTGGGAAAGAAAAAAAGCACCTGATCAGTTATACTCACAAAAACAGTCTCAGTTTAGTTATTAATCCAACGTAATAATCAAAATTACCCACCATTTCTTAACCTGAAGCTCTATTCTGCCCCCATTGTGTTCCTGCCTTGGGCTGGCTGCCCAAACTGGGACTCAGTAACTGACTTCATCATGCTGTCTCCTGCTTTGCATTTTTAGCCGACTTCAGCAGCTTAGGAGGGGGGAACAGGAAGGATAGTTAAAAGGAGGAGGCAATATTTGCAATAATCCAGGTGAAAGATAAGAGCAGTTACCATCTTGGACGAGATACTGTGATTCTCTCCTGAACTCTATTACAGTGATCTTCTGCCTCCACTACTTTTTCTTGTTTTCTATCCTCAACACAGAAGCAAGAGTGTTGCATTTCAGACATCAGTTGGGTCACAAGGCTCATCTGCTCCAAATCCTCCAATGCTCGGCGTAAAGTCAAATCTTTGAAAATGCCTACATAATCTGGATAGAGTGACCTCTCTCACCTCATTTTATATGGATCTAGCCTCTATCCCTTCACTCTAGTGAGCTTTAGAACCCTGAATGATCTTTCTCAAACACACCATTTCAGGTAAAATCCAAGACCTTGCACATGTTACCAACAAGTTATCTTTCAAACCACAGTCCTCTTTCCACTAACCCTGTGACCTTTCAACCAGCCTCTCACCCTTTACACTTCTTGGTCCATTGTCCTCAGGCTCTACAGAACACATATTAAACTTTGTGGACTGGACATGTTTGCAAGTCTTCTCATTAAGCTTAAAACAAATCGATACAACCTTACTCATCTCCTATGTTGGAGTAGGGAATAATTCAGGCAGTACAATATTTTTTCTCTAATAGTAAATGGTTAATTAAGGATTTTTTAACGGTGCCGTATGGATTTAAAAGATTATGACACAGGAAATATAGGCTTACAAATGGTAGCTTATGCACTGATTATCTGACTATTATTCATTCATTCATTCAGCAAATATTTGTAGTGCTGATGATTTGCTATGGAAAAAAGATTCTGAGGAACCTCATCTTTTAGTTCGAGGAAGACAGAGAACAAGTGAGTCAACCAGTGAATGAAGAGACCTTCAGGATAGTAATCAATCCCTTGGAAAAAAATTAGATGTGATAAATCAATAAAGAATGATACAACATGCTTGCCACAGCATGTTTATGCAAACTGTCTCCAAGAATGTGCCATTTCAGCTGAAAATGGAAATCAAGATATTTATAAGTCATTAAGATTAGAGCATGCTCGGATTGTATTTAACAATCTATTGTGTTTAAATTATTAGGGCATTGCCTATGCACATACACAGACATGTGTGCGTGCTCAGTCACTTCAGTTGTGTCTGACTCTGCGACCCCATGGACTATAAAGCCCTCAGGCTCCTCTGTCCACGGGGTTCTCCAGGCAAGAATACTGGAGTAGGTTGCCATGCCCTCCTCCAAGGGATGTTCCTCATCCAGGGACTGAACCCTCATCTCTTGTGTCTTCTGAACCGCAGGTGGCTTCTTTATACTGAGCCACCAGGGAAGCCCTCGTACACGTATATATATAAAGACACTTATACATGTACACATATCCATTCATATAGAAATTTGTTTATATATAAAAGTACACAGTATGAACAATATATATTGCTGTTGTTCAGTTGCTAAGTCATGTCCAGCTCTTTGTGACTCCAATGTATCAATATATTTATATAATATAGAGACTATCAAATTTTATAAATCATATATACCAAAAATATGTTTACTTTTATGTGTATTTTCTAGGATTTGTCCCATAAATTGAGTTTTTTTCCCCTACTAGTATGAACTGATGTGCTTTTTAATGACCCCACACTTTTACAGGTTAATGATAATGAGAGACTACTTAAAATGCATATGTGTATATTTAATAATTCATTTGTATTTATCCAGTTATATTTTTAAGTAATTAAATTACTGACTTCAAATCTTCTGTGTCCTTATCTACATCTTTATTAGTTCTAAATGTTTCTTACTGCCTAATAAATATTGAAGGATCTCAAATAAAGTCTAGCTGATAGTGAAAATTATTTAAATTAGAATATAGTTTCCCTCTTTTAACAGTGGGTACATTAATATTCTGCTTCTAAGGTGGTTTTTGGTTTTCTTTTGCTTTTTGTAATTCAGTTTCCATTCCCATCTCATTGTTAGTTATAAGTTGTTTTTTTTTTTTTCCCTCAGCTTATATCTTCTTTTATTTATCCTCACCCCAAAACTCTCCATTTCCACCGAGACCAAAAAACTTCTAGGTTGGAAATTATTTTATCACTCTCTTCCTTAGTTTAAACTTTCCATGAATATATTTCTTCTCCAGCTTTTTTTCCATTTATAATAAGCACCATTTAGTGATACCATACTTTTACTTTCTAGTACTCACAAATGATTTAAGAGTTGGAATTTATGTTTTTTGTCCTTCAGTAAATTTTAGAAAGGAAAAGAGTATAACTTACAAATATCATTCATCCACATAATAAATTACAAATTCACACATCCTTGAAAAATGTTCAGTTTCCCAGCAAAAACAAATGTGTACATTCACACCCATCACAGAGGGTAACACAACTACAGCTCTTATGAAAGGATCTTTATGCACTGTACAGAATTTATGAAAAGAGTTCCTTTTACACACTACTGAATGATGCCATCTGTGGTTGAAAGTACAGCAAGTATTCAGAACAGCGTCACAGAGAAAAGGGCAATATGAGTTAGAACCCAGAAGGGTCATGTATCCCTTTTGCTAGTTAGAATAACTCTACATAAACTTTTTAAACTAAGCAATACACACTCATTCTAAAATACAAATAAGAACACGAAAAAATTCATGATATCATTCAGTTCAGTTTAGCTCAGTCATGTCCGAACTCTTTGTGACCCCATAGACTGCAGCATGCCAGGCCTCCTTGTTTACCATCAACTCCCAGAGTTTACTCAAACTCATGTCTGGTTGAGTCGGTGAGGCATATTTTCTACATAAAACGCATAGCATTGTTCTTGACATATTAAAATAATTCATTAAAAGACAGTTATGGTTATTAATAGTGTTAATTATATTTTCAATTGATTATTATAGATCACTATAACCTCTTCTTACCTAAGAAAACTCTTTTTTTCCCCTGCCTTATGATAAATAATATAAATCAATCATCTTACATTTTTGTGGACATCTAGTATTTCCTTTATGTATTTGTTTCCATATGCATTAATGATCAAAATAAAAATGACTAATAGCGTTTGGGTTCTCAAGGCAAGAAGACTGGAATGGTTTGCCGTTCCCTCCTGCAGTGGACCATGTTCAGAACTCTCCACCATAACTTGTCCGTTTTGGGTGGCCCTGCATGGCATGGCTCATAGCTTCACTGAGTTACACCAGCCCCTTCACCACATCACCGACTCAGTGCACATGACTTTGAGCAAACTTCAGGAGATAGTGAAGGACAGGGAATGCTGTTATGCTGCGGTCCTTGGGGTCTCAAAGAGTTGGACACGACTAGGCAACTGAACAAGAACAGCAACAGTCATTGAGCATTCAGCATGCGCTAGGAGCTATAATAAACACCCATCACTTCTGGTAGCATGAAATACGCAATAATAACCCTTTTGTTGTTCTTGTTTAGTCTCCAAGTTGTGTCTCACTCTTTGTGACCCCATGGACTGCAGAACCCCAGTCTTCCCTGTCCTTCACTGTCTCCTGGAGTTTGCTTAAATTCATGTCCACTGAGTCAGTAATGTTATCTAAACATCTCATCCTCTGTCGCCCCCTTCTTCTGTTGCCTTTAGTCTTTACCATCTTCGACATCTTTTTCAGTGAGTCAGCTCTTTGTATCAGGAGGCCAAAGTATTGGAGCTTCAGCTTCAGCAAGTCTGCAATGAATATTCAGAGTTGCTTTCCTTTAGGTTTGACTGGTTTGATATCCTTGCAGTCCAAGGGATTCTCAAGAGTCTTCTCCAGCACAATTAAAACGCATCAGTTCTTCAGTGCTTGGCCATCTTTATGGTTCAGCTCTCAATAAGTATTTTACGTAACTACTGATGTAGAAATTGAGACATAGAGAGGCTAAGGAACTAACTCCAGAAGACACAGTAAATACAGGAAAAGTTAGAATCCAAACTGAGACAACTGTTTCAGAACCTGTTGTTCCGTATACTATAAGGGACTATATGTTCCTATTGATGACGCTAGATATTACCACCTGTTCATCTGAGGACCTGCATCACCACAATACATCTGACGGACTGAAGATGATCCTTGTCCAGTCTTTTCAGGGCTCATGCTTCTGGGTAAGCCCACATATGACAGATGTGGAAGTGTGAAAAAGGGTCTTCACTGCTCAAAAATTTTAAGGAATTATAAACATGGGAAATAGAAGAAATGAAATGACTGGTGATAAATGCTAATATAATCTGATGGGTGAGACTGATTCCTTACCACTCAATTATTAAGAGGTTGATGCAAAAATATCAAGCTTTCTTACTCCTACAACTATAATTTTTGCATAACTTCAAAGTCCCCTTAAATTTTGCTTATCCTGATACTGAATGAAATTAATCATTTTAGTACTTAAGCATACTGCATCTCCGGGATAAAGCAAGCACCTTGTAAGTTGACTCCATTTCTTATAATCACTTGGGATGCTAAAGAAAGCAGCTCGGTATAATGAACAGGGTACCACAGGAGGAACTGGTCCACAAGCAATCATTAACCTCAGATCCTCCGTTCCCACCGTGCCACTCCAGGAGTGTACTGGGATTCATTGATGATGGTAATGTTCATGATGACACTAATGACGATAGAGATGTTTTCAGGTAAGATATGAAGCCATGGCTCTAACAGACGATTATATTTTCTGTCACCTTATCCAGAACCACATTGCATCAGTATTATGGCATAAAGACTTGAACCAACTGGTTTAACTTTCAAAAATGATAGAAAAAAAAGGCTCTGTTTGCAAAACAATATTAAAAGGTTGTGTCATTATCAAAAGACTGCTCTTGATCCACTTAGGGTGAATTCATTCTGCTTCCTAATGTCTTGCTTTCTCCTAACTCTGTGCCTGCTCTTTTTCTTCTTCGATTTTTTATTGATCTAGTTTTAGTTCTGTTATTTAAAATCATAAATAAACACCACAAAGGGACATGGGAAATTTCTCAGGGATGGAAATATTCTAAATGGTGCTTATGGTACTGGCTTGTTGTTGTTCAGTTGCTCAGTCACGTCTAACTCTTGGCGACCCCATGGACTGCAGCACGCCAGGCCTCCCTGTCCACTACCAATTCCCAGAGTTTGCTCAGACTCATGTCCATTGAGTTGGTGATGCCACCCAACCATTTTGTTCTCTGTCGTCCCCTTCTCCTCCTGCCAGTGACTATAAATATTTGTGAAAATGTATTAAACTGTACCCCTTAAAAAGTGAATTTTACTGTATTTCAAGCCTTAAAAAACATGACTGGAAAAAATGTAATAGCAAAAATATATATTTCAAAAGCTTCTTAATATGTGCCCTTATATGTTCTCAAGGGCTGCCCTGGTGGCTCGGACGGTACAGAATCTGCCTGCAATGAGGGAGACCCAGATTCAATGTCTGGGTCGGGAAGACCTCTAGAGAAAGGCATGGCTACCCACTCCAGTATTCTTGCCTGGTGAATTCTGTGGACAGAGGAGCCTGGTGGGCCATGGTCCAAGAGTTGGACACAGCTGAACAATTAGCATTTTCACTTTCATATGTTCTAAAATTTCTTTTTAAAATATAAATTTATTTATTTTAATTGAAGGCTAATTAGTTTACAATATTGTATTGGTTTTGCCATATATCAACATGAATCCTCCACAGGTATACACGTGTTCCCCATCCTGCATCCCCCGCCCCCCTCCCTCCCCGTACCAACCCTCTGGGTTGTCTCAGTGCACCAGCCCAAGCATCTGGTATCATGCATCGAACCTGGACTGCCGATTCATTTCATATATGATATTATACATGTTTCAATGCCATTCTCCCAAATCGCCCCACCCTCTCCCTCTCCCACAGAGTCCAAAAGACTGTTCTATACATCTGTGTCTCTTTTGCTGTCTCACATACAGGGTTATCATTGCCATCTTTCTAAATTCCATATATATGCATTAATATACTGCATTGGTGTTTTTCTTTCTGGCTTACTTCACTCTGTATAATAGGCTCTAGTTTCATCCACCTCATTAGAACAGATTCAAATGTATTCTTTTGAATGGCTGAGTAATACTCCATTGTGTATATGTACCACAGCTTTCTTATCCATTCATCTGCTGATGGACATCTAGGTTGCTTCCATGTCCTGGCTATTATAAACAGTGCTGCAATGAACATTGGGGTACACGTGTCTCTTACAATTCTGGTTTCCTTGGTGTATATGTCCAGCAATGGGTGTCATGAAAAATTCTGTGTGCTTTTCAAGATTTTCAATGTCACATTTCAATATACATTTTTATTATATTTTTTTTCTTGAAAACGTACTTAACTCTGGTATCTTAAGTACACGACACAACAAAACTTTACAAGCATCCATTTTAACAACCGAGTGTATTCTGATAAAACTTGTTTGCTTTGTAATCATATAATTCTGAGATGCTTCATTAATGAATATAACAATCAAATTAATTTCAGATATTTGGATTTTGTTTTGTTAAAAAAAACTGTCAAGAACACAAGGAGTGACTGAAGTCTTCTCCTGTTTTATATTTTATTCAAATTCAAAGATTTTGAAGTTTTCTCTGCAATATATTCTGAAGTAACAAATTTTCATTACTTCAAAAATGTTGACAGTTCATTTATTAATGTAAAATGACTCATAATTATCCTTTTCAATAGTTTTTGCTTTAATTTTCATTTTATCTGACATTGATATTGAATGGTAACTATAGTGATATGATGGTTTCATTTTTCTGATATAGCTTTTCTTTTCCTTTCAACACTTTTTTCAGCGACTTTGTTTTACTTTCATAATAGGCATGACATTGTTTTTATGCATCCTTAGATGAGTTTTATTATGAGAAGTTTTAATCCATTTATTATTTTGCTTAACATATTTGAACTTCTGTCATCTCTGCTTTTCTCCTCAAGCATTTGTATAAAAGCTGCATATTTAATAACAAACACTTGATGAGTCAATGCCCAACCTTGCGTTACCTTTCCCATCATCCCTTGCAGGCATCTGGTATTACATGTGAACTCTCATTATAGGCTCTCATAGCAGTGCCTTCAGCTTCCCTTAGCCTTCTGCCAACATCAAGTATAAGCTGAGAGTGAGTGTAACAGCTGGGCTTTACTTAGTGGTGCCCGTGTACTTCCCAGGAAATGCAGCTACATTGGATATCTACTTTCTAGATCAATGGCTCATAACCATCTCTATACAGCTCGAATCACCTGAAAAGGATGTACAATGTATAGATTCCCTCCAGTTAGAAAAATTATGACCTAATTGCTCTGAGACGAGATGTGAGCATGATCAGATTTGAAAATGTCCTCGGACAACCTAATTGCAGCCCAGGCCAAGACCCTCTGTCTCTCTAGTTCCAGTCTCGTCTTCCCCACTCACTCCAAGATCTGGAATCAATTTCTTCTCATGTTGTAACGCATGTGTTTGTTGATTTTTCTGCAATGATACCCCTGAACAGTATCTTCCCAAATTCCTTCAGGCACAGAGATGCAGTCCTCTCTGGTTCCTGGCTCTGCTATCAATTTTTCTTGATATAGAGTCATTTTGGTACTTTGGTAGGAATTCTGAAAAAGGAAGTGAGCAGATTTAAATACCTGGGTTAATTTTCATTCAGAACCAAGTCTTAACACAGAATTGTCATCAGACTTACTGTTTGCCGGTACTTTTAGAGTTCTGACAGTAGAATATATCCCCATGTATTCTTATATCAAGCATCCAAAGATTACATTAATATATTAGAAGATTAAAATGCTTATTATTTGTAAGATAATGCACATCTTATGGGAAAGAAAAATCATAAAATCAATATCTATATAGCTTACAAGAAAATTTTATAGAGAAAATGTCTATATTTTCTCTAGTGGGATTTAGTTGGGTTGTTGGTAACAACACAGATAATAGTAGTATGTGTGTTAGTCACTCAGTCATGTTCGACTCTTTGGGATCTCATGGACTGTAACCCACCAGGCTCCTCTGTCCGTGGGATTTTCTCGGCAAGAATACCAGAGTGGGTTGTCATTTCCCTCTCCAGGGGATCTTCCAGTTCCAGGAATTGAACCTGGGTTTCCTGCATTGCAGCCAGGAAACCATCTGAGCCACAAGAGAAGTCCAATTGTAGTATATGGTATTTATTTATTTAAATTCAAGTAAAATAGTTGTCTTTGTATTCTCAAAATAATAATATTTAAAACCTACTGTGTCATTATTATAAACCAGGGCCTGTTCTAAATCTATTAACATTTTAATTCTGAAGATAGTACAATTAGGTGGGCAGTTTCGTTAAATAATGAAGAAATGAAAACAGAGTTTAAATCACTTGTTGGAGATCACAGTGTTGGACCCAGGCAGAAGAGCTCATGAACCCAGGTTCTAAGCTACTGTGATTCCTTTTGGTGCATGAATGAACTTTATTTTCTTTATCATATCTTTGGTTTTCTTGTCAACATCTTACTGTAATAAATGTTTATTACTATTAATCTAAATAAAATGTTAATAATAGTTAAGAACTTTTTTAGCTCAAAACAAACAATTACTTCAAACACTCATGTGGGCGTGAAGCCATGTTAAAGCATGTGTCAGAATCATTTGAAATTCTTCATGTGAAAATGTAGCGCATTTCAAGTTCACTCTGGGTCTAGATTCTATAGGCTAATGGAGCTGTATCCAACTGTTTATGATAGGTTAGGAATGATAGATTTCTGTTGACTGCTGGTATTTTTAGATAGAAAAGTTCCCCAGGTATTTCTAAAAATTTGACATAAGCATGTATGTGTCATATAACAACACTCATGGTAACATGGTGGCTTCGCCAAGGGCAGCTCAGTCAGTACCATCCAGTTTCACAGGCGATTGCACTATTTAGTTAATTAATAACCTTCTCCAGGTTTTCTTTCATATAAGAAACCATTCACAGCAGAACTAGAAGGCTCGATTTTAGTTTTATGGAAGACCAACTAAATGTGCCAAATATTAGCAGTCTATTTTCAAGGACTAGAAAGTATTTTCATGACTATTTCCCAGAAGACTGAATTTGGGAGTGACAATGACCTATGGTTTGGACCACTTGATTCTTAACATGTCAGCAACCAATTGAAGGGTCAGTCCTTTATTAAGAGAATTGCACCATCAATGTGTGTTTTTGAAGCTTTGGGGAGAACAAAATCAGTGGCAGATGGAAAGTCAAAGTAGAACTAAGATTTTGATGTCAGCCCTCCTGGCTGTTCATTTACTTAGATATATGTCTATGGCACACCTGCTGGGTGTTAAGCCCCACGCTTGGTATTGTTGTGCAAAAATATTGAGATAAGGTCTGCTCTCAAAGAGTTCAGGTCTAGTGGGGACAAAAGACCCATTATCTGACAAATTATAATTCAGTGAGCTTGATATGATACCAGGATGCTGAGACGGTATGGTGAAGAAACACAGAAGACAGAGTGGCTAACGCTGCCTGCAAACATTGAGAAATACTGTGAATATTGGAAGAGGAAGTTGAACATGACCACTATTAATATCTGTCCTCTCCCCAGAGCTAGAAAACAGAGGCAGGTCTAGATGGATCATCTGTACAACTATTTGAAAGGTATCATTCAGAGTAACAAGCCATTAAGTAACATCTCTCTTACCATGTATTTATAATGTCATAATAGCAAATGTGTGTACAGCTATGGCTATGTATGCCAAAGCTAGTCAAACATCAGTGATGATTAATTATTATTGTATTTGCCTTGATGGTCAGTGTGTACACTAGCAGTGTCCTGGTGACCAATAAAATACATACGTGCTACATGAAGGGATATATATATGTGTGTGTGTGTGTGTGTGTGTGTGTGTGTGTGTGTGTATTTTCTATACTGGCTTTCTGTTACGGAAAATTAATCAGCACAAATTTTTCAAAGAACAGGACAATTTTATGACTCCACATTTTCTGTGGGTCAGGAGTTGGGTTCCTGGTTAGCTTACTAGCTGCACAGTCTCAGCAAGCTGAAACTGCTTTGTCAGTCAGGATAGTGATTTCATTAGGGCACACAGGCCCTCAGTTCAATTCAGTTGCTCACTCGTGTCTGACTCTTTGCGACCCCATGAATCACAGCACGCCAGGCCTCCCTGTCCATCACCATCTCCCGGAGTTCACTCAGACTCATGTCCATCAAGTCCGTGATGCCATCCAGCCATCTCACCCTCAGTCATCCCCTTCTCCTCCTGCCCCCAATCCCTCCCTGCATCAGAGTCTTTTACAATGAGTCAACTCTTCGCATGAGGTGGCCAAAGTACTGGAGCTTCAGCTTTAGCATCATTCCTTCCAAAGAAATCCCAGGATTGATCTCCTTCAGAATGGAATGGTTGGATCTCCTTGCACTCCAAGGGCCTCTCAAGAGTCTTCTCCAACACCACAGTTCAAAAGCATCAATTCTTCGGTTCTCAGCCTTCTTCACAGTCCAACTCTCACATCCATACATGACTACTGGAAAAACCATAGCCTTGACTAGACAGACCTTAGTCGGCAAAGTAATGTCTCTGCTTTTGAATATACTATCTAGGTTGGTCATAAATTTTCTTCCAAGGAGTAAGTGTCTTTTAATTTCATGGCTGCAGTCACTATCTGCAGTGATTTTGGAGCCCCAAAAAAAGGAAGTCTGACACTGTTTCCATTGTTTCCCCATCTATTTCCCATGAAGTGATGGGACCAGATGCCATGATCTTCGTTTTCTGAATGTTGAGCTTTAAGCCAACTTTTTCACTCTCCTCTTTCACTTTCATCAAGAGGCTCCTTATTTCCTCTTCACTTTCTGCCATAAGGGTGGTGTCATCTGCATATCTGAGGTTATTGATAATTCCCCGAGCAATCTTGATTCCAGCTTGTGTTTCTTCCAGTCCAGCATTTCTCATGATGTACTCTGCATAGAAGTTAAATAAGCAGGGTTACAATATGTAACCTTGACGTACTCCTTTTCCTATTTGGACCCAGTCTGTTATTCCATGTCCAGTTCTAACTGTTGCTTCCTGACCTGCATACAGATTTCTCAAGAGGCAGGTTAGGTGGTCTGGTATTCCCATCTCTTTCAGAATTTTTCACAGTTTATTGTGATCCACACAGTCAAAGGCTTTGGCATAGTCAATAAAGCAGAAATAAACACAGGCCCTTACTAAGCACTTATTATTGGCAGAACCTTGTTCCTTGTGCTTTAAGGACTGGGGCTCTTGTTTTTCTTGCTTGTTCTTAACCTGAACCCATTCTAACCTTCTAAAGTCCTCCTACCATTCCTACCCATTTATACAAAGTGTATATATCAAGAGAGCAGGAATACAGAACAATGCTTTAAAATAAGTGACTCTAAATGGTAACCCACTCCAGTACTCTTGCCTGGAAAATTCCATGGACTGAAGAGCCTGGTAGGCTACAGTCGATGGGGTCGCAAAGAGTAGGACATGACTGAACAACTTCACTTTCACTTTTGCTTTTAGAAAACACAGACTTCTTTGAATCTTATATATAAAATAAGGATGTTGATAAAATGGAATACTGAGGAAAAGAAGTCTTTAATTAAAGCTCTCCAAGATGCCTCCATATGAAAATCTGATTGAAACTGAAGTATGAAAATATAAACTCAAGAAAAGAAAATGGATCTATGTACTTCACTCTGATCTTAAGAATTGAAAATGCCCAATGAACTCACTGGAAAAGACCCTGATGCTGGGAAAGATTGAAGGCAGGAGGAGAAGGAGACAACAGAGGATGAGATGGTTGGATGGCATCACGGACTCAATGGACATGAGTTTGAGCAAACTCCGGGAGTTGGTGATGGACAGGGAGGCCTGGCATGCTGCAGTCCATGGAGTCACAAAGAGTTGGACACGACTGAGTGACTGAACTGAACTGAATGAACAAATCTCTATTCTCTCTCCTTCACTTCTTTCTTACGCTAAGCCTCCTAAGGAGCTTCCCCAGTGGCACAATGGTAAAAAATTCACATGTTAATACAGGAGATTCAAGGTACACAAGATGGTCATATAAACTTTAGTAGGACTATTTAAAATTTAGGTAGCAGGGCAATTTGAAGAAAGCTGCCACAGTGGGATTAGTGACAGTTTGCAAAATCCAACGAAGGTGACAGTGGCAATACAACTAGGCTTTCCCGCAGCATGGACTGGGCTCTTACTGCAGCCATCCTCCTAGGGTACCACCCATCACAGTTTGCCAAGGGCTAAGGGATTTCCCATGCATGGGACTTTCAGCATGAAAATTCGGAATGTCTCAGGCAAACCAGCATGAATTGGTCACTCTACAGCCAGCTCTTCTGGTTTCTTTTCCAGTATCTGAGGTTTGTTCTTCCAAGGGATCCTGTGACCTATCTCAGCTATTTCCTTAAGAGCCCTTTCCTGTTGAAATTAGCACAGGTCTGTTTCTGATTTCAGCATTACAGAACCCTGACTGGTATAGCAATAGGCACAGGGTGTGGGTTGCAGGCAAGAAACCTTCCGGGAAATCAAATAACCTGATATCGGTTATCTGGCTAAGTGAAAATTCATTTAATTTTCAGGGAGGGGATATTATGTGGGACAGAAAGTCAAGTTCTCACCGATTGTAGCCTGAAATTAAGTGCTGATGGAGCACTGGCTTTGAAGAAAGTGAGAGGCCCTGGCTACAGGAAGACAAGAAGGACATGAGACTCTGGGGACTAACGTGGAGTGGCCTCTGTGAATAGGTCTGCAGAGCTGTAAAGGAAGAATCTTTGAATACTTGGTAGAATAACAACTAAAGCTTGAGACTTTTCCAGGACTATGATAAAGAAACTCTAATGTGTAGCAGCTGCAAAACTAAAATAGAAAACTCTAAATCCAAAGTCTAAGCCTAAGCATCATTGTATTATAAGTTAGTGCAATTCACATCCCCGCCTAATACTTTCTGTGAAAGCCAAGACAATGATCAGAAAAGAGTGGGATCCTGAAACTGAGACCGAGCTTTGGGGTTCGGTGCCCTGGATTTGGAATACGGCAGCGTCAAATCGCCGCCAAACTGCCCTGGCCATCCAAAGAGCCTCTGCGTATCTTGAAGAAGTTTATGGCTTCCTCGGTGGAGGGAGTGACCCTATGTCAAGAACAGAATTTTCTTCCTGAGTCCTTCACTTCACTATGACTTTTTCTGGTCTCCATATCTATAACTAGAATCAGCTCCAAGTTTATCTTGGAAGCAAGCTTTCTGTAACAAAAAGTTAGAGAAATTTGCTAATTTTGTTTACAAAATTCTACTGAGAACACAGCAAAAAGAATAAGGATCTAATTATTGGATTAAGCTGGTTCTAGGAATATCATCTAACTTACCCCCAATTCTGGGTTCCATGTGTTGGATTAACAGCTAAACTAGGGCTGCATGCTGCCTCATGACATCCCTGAGTTGAGAAAAACCATTTGGGAGAAACATCAACGACCTCAGACATGCAGATGACACCACCCTGATGGAAGAAAGCAGAGAGGAACCATAGAGTCTCTTGATGAAGATGAAAGAGGAGAGTGAAAAGGCTGGCTTAAAACTCAACAAAACTAAGATCATGGCATCCAGTCCCATCACTTCATGGCAAATAGATAGGGAAACAATGGAAACAGTGACAGAGTTTCTTTTCTTGGGCTCCAAAATCACTACAAACGGTGAGTGTAGCCATGAAGCTAAAAGATGCTTGCCCCTTGGAAGAAAAGCTATGACCAACCTAGATAGCACATTAAAAAGCAGAGACATAGATTTGCCAACAAAGGTCTCTCTAGTCAAAGCTATGTTTTTCCAGTAGTCATATATGGATGTGAGAGCTGGACCATGAAGAAGGCTGAATGCTGAAGAATCAATGCTTTTGAACTGTGGTGTTAGAGAAGACTTGAGAGTCCCATGCACTGCAAGGATATCAGACCAGTCAGTCCCAAAGCAAATCAATCCTGAATATACACTGGAAGGACTGATGTTGAATCTGAAGCTGCAATACTTTGGCCAGCTGATGCAAAGAACTGACTCATTGGAAAAGACCTTGATACTGCAAAAGATTAAAGTAGGAGGAGAAGGGGATGACAGAGGATGAGATGGTCGGATGGCATCACTGACTCAATGAGCATGAGTTTGAGCAAGCTTGGGGAGATGATAAAAGACAGGGAAGCCTGGAGTACTGTAGTCCACAGGATCGCAAAGAAGCAGACGTGACTGAGTGACTGAACACCAACAAAGATTAGAGTGGAAGCAATCAATAAGAGGCTTTGGAAGTTTTTCCACATCCTGACTGTTGCAAATAGTGCTGCACTGGACACTGGGCTGCATTTGTCCTTTGAATTATGGTTTCTCAGGGTAAATGCATAAAAAAAAAAAGATGTGCTACATATAGAGAAAGGAAAATTACGGAGCCATTAAAAGGAGCAAAGTTGGGTCATTTGTAGAGATGTTGATGGACCTAGGGACTATCACACAGAGTGAAGTAAGTCAGAAAGAGAAAAACAACTATTTTATATGAATGTGTATATGTGGAATCTAGCCAAAAAAAAATGGTACAGATGAAACTATTTGCAAATCAGAAATAGACACATGGACATAGAGAACACATGGATGGACACCAAGTGGAAGGAGAGGGATGAATTGGGAGAGTGGGCATGACATTTTTACACTGCTATTCATAGAACAGATCAATAGTGAGAGCCTACTGTACAGTGCAGGAAACTCTACTTGATGATCTGCGGTGACCTAGATGGGAGGCAAGACCCGAGGGAGAGGATATATGTATGCACATGGCTGATTAATTTCCCAGTACAGATGAAACTAGCACAAGACTGCAAAGCAATTATACCCCCATAAATAAAATAAAAATAAGTTAAAAGGCTATAGATATTCAAATAATTATATGAAAGCTTCTTGTTCCTTCATTCACTCAATCAAACTACAGTCCCACAAAGGACCTAGAAGTTACCCTCTACACCGAGGCCCATTGAAACACACTGGTGAGTGGAGGGAAGGTATTTCAGAAAATTATTTTAGTAATTGGTGGAAAGGCAGCAGTCGAAGTGGTCTCCCCGACAGAACGGGAAGCAAAAGATAGTAGAGGTGCAGAGGCCATAGAGCAGCATAAATTTTGGAGGGAAGTTGAATATGGGGCCCATGTAAGAGAGCAGGCCACCATAGTAATCCGAATGGTGGGGCACGTGGAGGCTGGTCACATGCAGGAGTTTGTCTCCCTGACTGATTAAGGAGGCTGTATGGCACAGGTGGGCATCCTTTTTGTAGGGACTTGGAACACCTCATCCAGTTTCTAGTCTTAAATTATTTCATGGACCTACAGCCTCTTAAATGAAGAAAAAGGCTGATAATTTTGAGGAGAAAATTGTTATATTTGCAAATAGTGCTGGTTCTGTAAATTCTCTTCTGTAAGAAAGTTCAGTTCAGTTCAGTCGGTCAGTTGTGTCTAAATCTTTGTGACCCAATGGACTGCAGCATGCCAGGACTCCCTGTCCATCACCAACTCCCAGAGTTTACCCAGACTCATGTCCATTGAGTCGGTGATGCCATCCAACCATCTCATCCTCTGTTGTCCCTTTCTCCCCCCTCCCCCCCCACCTTCAATCTTTCCCAGCATCAAGGTCTTTTCAAATGAGTCAGATCTTCACATCAGTTGGCCAAAGTATTGGAGTTTCAGCATCAGTCCTTCCAATCAACACCCAGGACTGATCTCCTTTAGGATGGACTGGTTGGATCTCCTTGCAGTCCAAGGGATTCTCAAGTCTTCTCCAACACCACAGTTCAAAAGCATCGATTCTTTGGCACTCCACTTTTTTTATAGTCCAACTCTCACATCCATCCATAACTACTGGAAAAACCATAGCCTTGGAAGGAGATAGGGAAATATTCAGAAAACAGTGGAATTTTATCTGCCTGTGGCTACTAGCATCTCTTAAATCCTGGGTATGTAGAAAGCCACTGTGATCCAGAGACACAGCTTAAAGAGTGGAGTAATAGGCAGCATCAGAGAAGGCAATGGCACCCCACTCCAGTACTCTTGCCTGGAACATCCCATGGATGGAGGAGCCTGGTAGACTGCAGTCCATGGGATTGCGAACAGTAGGACAGGACTGAGCGACTTCACTTTCACTTTTCACTTTCATGCATTGGAGAGGGAAATGGCAACCCACTCCAGTGTTCTTGCCTGGAGAATCCCAGGGATGGGGTAGCCTAGTGGGCAGCCATCTATAGGGGTTGCACAGAGTCGGAGATGACTGAAGCGACTTACCAGCAGCAGCAGCAGCAGCAGCAGCAGCAGCAATAGACAGCATTGCATTATTTGTTTATATCACGATAGATCCTGCTGCAGGCAAGAATTCTGGAGTGGGTTGCCATTTTCTTCTCCAATGCATGAAAGTGAAAAGCAAAGGTGAAGTTGCTCAGTCGTGGCTGACTCTTAGCGACCCCATGGACTGCGGCCCACCAGGTTCCTCTGTCCATGGGATTTTCCAGGCAAGAGTACTGGAGTGGGGTGCCATTGCCTTCTCCAACGATACATCCTATTGGACTCCAAAAATAACACTTGCTTTCTTTGCCGGATCTTGAGTTAATAGTTAAAATATGTCCATAGCAACTGCCATGCTCCTACTTTAGCTCCCTGGACCATAGGCTATTTTCATAGAAAAGGTCATAGAGAAGTCTTTAGCACTTCCTTTACATGCTTACATAAGTAAGACTAGCTGTGTTTTTAGGGAATCACAGGCGTTCCCACCACTATCAGAGATGTGAAATGAAACTGGCAAAGGGAGCAATTCTAGTCACATCTGTTCTAGCTTCTCAGCTCAGCTGGTGCAGGAGATAGGTTTTGGGGATCAGCAGAGAACCATCAATGAGCTCAACCAGAGAAAGACTTCAACTGCAGCTCATGCTGCAAATGAGCAAAACCTTGATAGCTGGCATGCACTTATTGATCTGGAGAGTGCTCTTTTTTCTACATCCACTTTGCTATCATATCAAAGGGACACACACGCTCCTTGTTTTGCCTCAGGATTATTTCAGCCCTCTTGCTCTGAGACACAGTTTAGCTGGGAGAGAAACTGACCATTTCATAGTCCATAGACCTGGAGGCAGTTCTATCATTGAAAGGATCAATGTTAATTGGATTCGGAGAGCAAGAAGAAGCAGATGTCTTAGACACATTGAAGAGGGGGAAGATAAAATCTGTGAAAATAGAGAAGCTGGCTTGTGCCTGAATTTTCTGGGAATCAAGTGCTCTGGGCTGTGTGAGGACATGACCTGAAAGGTAAAGAACTCATCGCTGCCTCTTGTACCTCTTACTGACATAAAACGGCCTCCTGATTTTGAAACCAACAAATGCCACATGCAGGAGAGCCGCTTTGTTACATTTACCAGGTGACCAAAAAGGCTGTCAACGGTGGGAATGTCCTAGGGCCAGAAAAGTCCCTGTGGCTGATTTTGGCCAAAGTACAAGGAGTCCCTCTTGACCCTTATGAACCAGCCATTTTTGTGACAGATCAAAATGCTAAATAAAAACTACAGTTTTAAGATTATGCAACGAAGCTCTGCTCTTTTGTGCATGCACATTACACATATGCTTTCTACATATTTTGTGCAGAAACAAAACGTTGGCTCTGAGAGAAACTTTTGTTCAATATTCAGAGCTGAGACGGTGCTCTAGTTCCAAGCTGGTCAAAGTCCAAGTGACCGGAAACAAAGGAATACATCCAAGTCACAAAGCTTTAAAAGAATTGTAAAAGGTATACCTTCCACGTATTCCATCTGTTCTCCAAAGTTAGAGGAGCAAAGTAAAAGACAAAACAAAACAATAATAAAAAGAAAGACAAAAAAATGTGTTTTTTTTTTTTTTTTTTTTTGAAGGAGAAGATCCAGACAGCGCTAGTTAATCACATACATCTATAACCCCCTGTGGCATTCAAAATCAACTGCTCACTTCATGGCAAATATATGGGTAAACAGTGGAAACAGTGGCTGACTTTATTTTTAGGGCTCCAAAATCATTGCAGACAGTGATTGCAGCCATGAAATTAAAACAAGCTTACTCCTTGGAAGGAAAGTTATGACCAATCTAGACAGCATATTAAAAAGCAGAGACTTTACTTTGCAAACAAAGGTCCATCTAGTCAAGGCTATGGTTTTTCCAGTGGTCATGTATGGATGTGAGATTGGATTAAAAAGAAAGCTGAGCACCAAAGTATTGCTGCTTTTGAACTGTGGTGTTGGAGAAGACTCTTGAGAGTAGCTTGGACTGCAAGGAGATCCAACCAGTCCATCCTAAAAGAGATCAGTCCTGGGTGTTCATTGGAAGGACTGCTGTTGAAGCTGAAACTCCAATACTTTGGCCACCTGATGCAAAGAGCTGACTCATTGGAAAAGACCCTGATGCTGGGAAAGATTGAGGGCAGGAGAAGGAAATGACAGAGGATGAAATAGTTGGATGGCATCACCAACACAATGCACATGAGTTTGGGTAAACTCCGGGAGTCAGTAATGGACAGGGAAGCCTTGCGTGCTGTGGTTCATGGCGTTGGAAAGAGTTGGACACGACTGAGCAACCAAACTGAACAGAATGATAGAAAATATTTCCATCACTTGCACAGTAACTACAATTGTTTCACATACTGAAAACTATTTTATTTGTCTTTCTTCTCGTTTTGTTATTGTTTTGTTTTGTCTTTTACTTTGCTCCTCTAAATTTGGAGAACAGATGGGATAGTTCGAAGGTATACTTTTTACAAGCCTTTTAAAGCTTTGTGAGGTAAATTTCTCCAAGTTCTTCACAATGAGGTAAAACAGGTTTGCTAGAAATTATCTTTAAAATGTACAAAAGACCCTGCCTCCAAAACTAAAAGTAATGTTGGCAATAAAACACAACAGCTTTTCTTTTTCTGTGTGTGTATGCTTTTCATAGAAGTCCATAACCCACTCCCCAAACTGTCATGCATAATTTGAGACAAATGGGTGATCTGCCTTTTAGGTTTTAACACAGAACAGAACTGGCAGGGGGAACAAAGTCACCTGTAAGTTGTTGCAAAGGCAGTCAGCTCTCTGCGAATCAGGATAAGGGTAATTAGCTGGGAAGTCCACACTCTAATTTGCCTGGAGAGAAACAAATGAAAAAAATTATATACAATATGTACGCATGTGCACGTGCGTGTATCCATATGTGTGTTTACATTTTCGGCATTACTGTTGCATTCATTTGCCAAGATTCAGTTTTCTCTCCCCCTACACTGAATAAAACCCAGGTGCCACTGCCAATATTGTAATACTTACTCAATAGGGAGCAGTGGGTGGCAGTCTTTTTTTTTTTTTTTAAACCTGCTGAATTTCTCTTATTTCTTGCCAGGCATGGCCGTCACCCTTTACATGCCTGAACTTTGCAGAACAAGTCAGCTGTAAGATGATTTTGCATGCCTCTTATTTTTTAGCTCCCAGTAATTTGCTCAACAAATAACAAAAACCCCAGTTATTTGCTGCAAACCCTAAGGCAGCTGACTTAAAAATACACTTGTAAATGCAGTTTGCAGCACTCTGATCTCAAATATTGAGACACTATTATCTTTTTTCAACATGTGCATCTTTCCCTTTCCCAACTCCAGCTACACTGTATTTTCACATTTCACTTTTTCCTTCTCATTTTTCACCATCATGTTAAGAATAATGTATTATTTATTTCTTCTTTCATTCAAAAAGTGTTGACAAATTTTTCTCTGTCTCCTAAAAACAAGTTCGTGACAGAGAAAACCGTGTAAATGTATGCATCTGTGTGTATTTTGCAAATTCATAGGAATGATAGATCATATTTTAATCAAATTGAGAAATCTATCTGACGGGCTTGTGCCCTTACCTGTCAAAGACTGAGAGGTAGGCAGGCAATCTAACTGAGCAGACCTTTGGCTTCTATGTAAACTTTTAGATCCATGAATGTCAACTTTATCCTGCATTTTTCAATGAACTATTTACTAAAATATGACTTCAAATGTACACACAAAATATATGAGATACAGATGTCTTCCCCTTGGTACTCTTATCAGATCTCCCTCTTGCTTGACCCTCCCTCCCTCAAGGACTGGTACTCTGCAGGTCACCTCACCAGTCAAATATAGCCAGAAATATCTGCTATTTTCACACCAAACCAGAAAAACAGCTGTTTCTTGGCTGGTGGTCCCCCTCCCAACTCTACTTTGTCACCTTTCCAATACGATGGTCACAACAGATTATTTTCTCCCAGCTTTAGGGAAAAGAATATGTCAAATACACACATACTCTCTCTTTCGTCCTCCTCCTCCTCCTCCTCCTCTTCCTCCTCTTTTCTCTCTTTCTCTCTCTCTCTCTTTCTCTCTCTCTCTTTCTCTCTCTCTCTCTCTCTCTCTCTCTCACACACACACACACACACACACACACACACACTTACTTTATTTCTGCCTGCTTCACTTCAGCAAAATATAAAGTGGAAGATTTTCTCAGAGCCCTTTCTCTCTTCTTTACACCTCCTTTTTGCTAATGGACAATGTTCATATCAAACCTCTGCTCATATTCACTTGGAAAAGGATCCTTCCCACCTTTGCCTGCAGCTCAGGATTAAAATTCATGTTTGAGGAAAATCGCAAATTGCAAGACACTACAGACTTTAGTGGGTTTCCCTGGTAGCTCAGACAGTAAAGAAAGTGCCTGCAATGTACAAGACTACGGTTCAACCCCTGGGTCAGGAAGATTCCCTGGAGAAAGAAATATCTACCCACTCCAATATTGCCAGGAGAATTCCATGGACAGAGGAGCCTAAGGGGGCTACAGTCCATAGTGTCACAGGTCAGACAATACTCAGCAACTAACACTTTACAGACCTGGATGGTGTCACATTAAAGAAAAGAGGGATGCTAACTCTTCTCTAGTTATGCGAAGAGAATGCACCGGTCATGGCAAACACCCACTTCCAACAGCGCAAGAGAAGACTCCACGCATGGACATCACCAGACAGTCAGCACAAGAGAAGACTCCACGCATGGACATCACCAGACAGTCAACACCGAAACCAGACTGATTATATCCTTTGGAGCCAAAGATGGAGAAACTCTATACAGTTAGCAAAAACAAAACTGGGAGCTGGCTGTGGCTCAGATCATGAGCTCCTTATTGCCAAATTCATACTTAAATTGAAGAAAGTAGGGAAAACCGCTAGACCATTCAGATATGAGATAAATCAAATCCCTAACGATTATACAGTGGAAGTGAGAGATAGATTGAAGGGACTAGATCTGATAGACAAAGTGCCCGATGAACTACGGATGGAGGTTTGTGACATTGTACAGGAGACAGGGAGTAAGACCATTCCCAAGAAAAAGAAATGAAAAAAAGCAAAATGGCTGTCTGGGGAGGCCTTACAAATACATGTGAAAAGAAGAGAAGCGAAAAGCAAAGAAGAAAAGGAAAGATATACCCATTTGAATTCAGAGTTCCAAAGACTAGCAAAGAGAGATAAGAAAGCCTTCCTCGGTAATCAATGCAAAGAAACAGAGGAAAACAACAGAATGGGAAAGACTAGAGATCTCTTCAAGAAAATTAGAGATACAAAAGGAACATTTCATGCAAAGATGGACTCAATAAATGACAGAAATGGTAGGGGCCTAACAGAAGCAGAAGATAATAAGAAGAGGTGGCAAGAATACACAGAAGAACTGTACATAAAACATCTTCATAATCCAGATCATCACCAAGATATGATCAGTCCCACTCACCTAGAGCCAGACATCCTGGAATGTGAAGTCAGGTGGGCCTTAGGAAGCATCACTACGAACAAAGCTAGAGGAGGCAATGAAATTCCAGCTGAGCTATTTCAAATCCTGGAAAATGATGCTGTGAAAGTGCTGCACTCAATATGTCAGAAAATTTGGAAAGCTCAGCAGTGGCCACAGGACTAGAAAAGGTCAGTTTTCATTCCAATCCCAAAGAAGGTAATGCCAAAGGATGCTCAAACTACCGCACAATTGCACTCATCTCACAGGCTAGTAAAGTAATGCTCAAAATTCTTCAAGCCAGGCTTCAACAATATGTGAACTGTGAACTTCCTGATGTTCAAGCTGGTTTTAGAAAAAGCAAAGGAACCAGAGATCAAATTGCCAACATCCGCTGAATCATCAAAAAAGCAGGAGAGTTCCAGAAAATCATCTATTTCTGCTTTATTGACTATGTGAAAGCGTTTGACTGTGTGGATCACAATAAACTGTGGAAAATTCTGAAAGAGATGGGAATACCAGACCACCTGACCTGCCTCTTAAGAAATCTGTATACAGGTCAGGAAACAAACAGATAGAACTGGACATGGAACAACAGATTGGTTCCAAATAGGAAAAGGAGTATGTCTAGGCTGTATATTGTCACCCTCCTTATTTAACTTATATGAGAGTACATCATGAGAGATGCTGGGCTGGAAGAAGCAGGAGGTGGAATCAAGATTGCTGGGAGAAATATCAACAATCTCAGATATGCAGATGACACCACCCTTATGGCAGAAAGTGAAGAAGAACTAAAGAGCTTCTTGATGAAAGTGAAAGAGGAGAGTGAAAAAAATGGCTTAAAGCTCAACATTCAGAAAACGAAGATCATGGCATCTGGTCCCATCACTTCATGGCAAACAGATGTGGAAACAGTGGAAACAGTGTCAGACTTTATTTTTCTGGGCTCCAAAGTCACTGCGGATGGTGACCGTAACCATGCAATTAAAAGACGATTGCTCCTTGGAAGGAAAGTTATGACCAACCTAGATAGCATATTGAAATGCAGAGACATTATTTTGCCAACAAAGGTCCGTCTAGTCAAGGCTATGGTTTTTCCAGTGGTCATGTATGGATGTGTGAGTTGGACTATAAAGAAAGCTGAATGCCAAAGAATTGATGCTTTTGTTGGAGAAGACACTTGAGAGTCCGTTGGACTGCAAGGAGATCCAACCAGTCCATCCTAAAGGAGATCAGTCCTGGGTGTTCATTGGAAGGACTGATGCTGAAGCTGAAATTCCAGTACTTTGGCCACCTGATGTGAAGAACTGATGTGGCCACCTGATGTGAAGACCCTGATGCTGGGAATGATTGAAGGCAGGAGGAGAAGGGGACGACAGAGGATGAGATGGTTGGATGGCATCACCGATTCAATGGACATGAGTTTGGGTAAACTCTTGGAGTTGGTGGTGGACAGGGAGGCCTAGCGTGCTGCAGCTCATGGGGTTGCAAAGAGTCGCACACAGCTGAGCGACTGAACTAACTGATGCTTGCTGCTTAGTCGTGTCTGACTCTTGTGACCCCAGTGGCTGTAGCCCCCCAGTCTCCTCTGCCCATGGGATTTCCCAAGCAAGAATACTGGGGCAAATTGCCATTTCCTTCTCCAGGGGATCATACATACCCAGGGATGGAACCCAGGTCTCCTGCATTGGCAGGTGGATTCTTACCACTGAAACACCAGGGAAGCCCTCAGCCATATATAATAATGAAAATAGAGACAGTTAACAAGAGAATTTAAAATGGATAGTTCTACAAATGCTGATCAAAACAACATCTATTAATTTCAACTGTCACAGTTGAAGGGAATGAGAGTACACTGATTTTCTTTTTTTAAGTGTGTTAGATTACTTGTTTGTAGGGGAACAAAGATTTGACTTTGGTTATTTATTGTGCAAACAAATTATTCAGTTATTTTAGTGAGTGGATTTTGGTGGTATATCTGATATTCTGTAATTTATATCTGACCTAAAAATTTTCAACATAACCCTGGAGCTGTCCACCTGTGAGGATGTCATTCCAGTTCTAGAACTTAGACACTTATGCTAAGTTCTATACCTTAATATGTTCCTAAGAAGGTAGGAAATCTATTTTCCTAAACAAATGGAAGTATGATCAATATTTTTAAGCAGAGGGAGAGCAAATCATTCATAAAAATTAGTCAATTCAATTCCATGGTTTATGTGTAGCAAAATACAGCTGGTTGACCAGATGTTTTATTTATTTTTCTAGTTATATGATTATACTGTGGCTGAGTATCTTTTGCAATGCTGTTATAGTCCAGTTACTCTTTAAAATAAGCTCATTTGATGCCAGTGATAAATGTGTATATCAGTTTTTTAGTAGTGATAATAATTTGGGATTTTTTAGGACACAATTTTTGGAGGAAAAATATTAAATTTACTTACTAAATTATTAAATTTAGCTCTCTAGAAATGCCACTAGAAAGTGTAAAATACTAAGTAGTTATTGGTAAAATATTTGACAATTACAGAGTTCTGAAACTAAATGAACCCAACAATGGATGCATACAATCATCTCAAATTTTAACAGCACAGAAGCCAGATATCTGGGGTATCACTGGCTTTTCAAGTCCAGGGACCCTTCCCTTTTGGTCTTATCACCTCTTCTTTCAACCAGGTAGGAAGGGACCTCCAAATGTGATTAATTCCAGGCCTTAAACCTACCTCAGACTTGGCCCTGAATGGTGCCTTTGAAGGTGAATGGAGGTCCAGATGAAAGAAGGGCTGACTGGAAAAGCCCACAGAGAAATGTGTTGCGAAGATTAACATGCCACAACCTCTTAATCAAAACCACTGAACAAAAGTCAACAGGCCGCAGAGACCATATTCCGAGGTTGCTGAAGTGAAAGTGTGGAAAGAAAGGGCATCTGGACAGGAAGGAGGGGTTGAAATAATCCTGACCGCTCCATGCTGACTGAAGTAAATCAGGAAATGCAAAAATCTGGGAAAGATGAAAGAATTACGAGTATACTGAGTGGGGAATTTTTTTATAGATATATAAGCATGGTACTTCATTGGAAAAGACTTTGATGCTGGGAGGGATTGGGGGCAGGAGAAGGGGACGACAGAGGATGAGATGGCTGGATGGCATCACTGACTCGGTGGACGTGAGTTTGAGTGAACTCTGGGAGTTGGTGATGGACAGGGAGCCCTGGCGTGCTGCAGTTCATGGGGTCGCAAAGAGTCAGACACGACTGAGTGACTGAACTGAACTGAACTGAACTACATTTCAGAAAGAATTACTTTTTTTATACCTACCACATTCTAAGCACTATGATTTGTTATATAAATAGCTCATTTTACCATTTTATTAGTCTATTGATATAGGGGATATTGCTCTATACTATAGATGGGAAACCTATTTATAGAGGAAAAAGGATTTGATCAACTTGCAAGAATGAATATATCTGAGAAGGATTTTGGCTAAAAAGTGTGAAACCTGAAAATTCAATTCTGGTTCGAAAGCCCAGGTTTTCTTCATTAACTTACACTGGCTCCTAAACCTCCCTATTTTAAACTGGGAGTATGAATTATACTCACATCCTTGAAAAGGAAGAGACCATAAAATCTATTCTTATATAAACATAACATTAAAATCATGGATTCAGGTATTTACTGGGCAGTAAAATGACCTGGCAATAAATGCAGATTCACTGGTTCACTTTATTTTATTTTCCAAATTCTTGTCTTTTGTGCTATAGTTTCATTTGTTTTAAGATTAACTTTTATTGGAGTATAGTTGCTTTATAGTGCTTTGTTAGTTTCTATTGGACCACAAAGTATATCAGTGGTACATATATAAATATCCACTTTTTTTTGGATTTCCTTCCCGTTTAGGTCACCATAGAGCACTGAGTACAGTTCCCTTTCCTATACAACAGATTTTCATTAGTCCTCTATTTTATATATAGTGTATATATATCATATCAACTCTATATATCTATATATATGTCACGCCAATTCACTCTCAAACAGTCCTACTGAGTAGGTCTAAGGTGGTCTCTGGGTACACTGAGCACATGTCTAGAAACCCTGGGGTTTCAGTTATTATTATTTTTTTATTGCAATTAACTGAAGCTAGCAATGGCACCCCACTCCAGTACTCTTGCCTGGAAAATCCCATGGACAGAGGAGCCTGGTGGGCTGCAGTCCATGGGGTTGCTAAGAGTCGGGCACGACTGAGTGACTTCACTTTCACTTTTCACTTTCCACTTTCATGCATTGGAGAAGGAAATGGCAACTCACTCCAGTATTCTTGCCTGGAGAATCCCAGGGACAGAGGAGCCTAGTGGGCTGCCTCCCACGGGGTCGCACAGAGTCGGACATGACTGAAGCAACTCAGCAGCAGCAGCAGCTTTGGCTCGTATAATCAGAAGGTAGGCTTGTCTGGCTAGCACAGTAATCACTCCCCAGAGGTGTCCAAATCTTAATTCTTGGGACCAGAAACTATGATCGTTTACACGGGTAAAGGGACTTTGTGGATGCAAACTAAGGCTCTTGAGATAGGGATGAGATTATTCTGGCATGTACCAGATGTAATCACCAGATTCGCTAGAGGTGAAAGAAGAAAGCAGAAGAGTCGAAATCAGAGGAGCTGTGATGAAGGAAGCAGAAGGCCAGGAGGGAGTGTGAGGGCATATAGTCCGGAGACACGCACTTGTTGACTTCGGCGATGGAGGAAAGGGCCGTGAGTCAAAGAAGCTTAGCAGCTGGAAAGGGAAAACAAAGGGATTCTTCACTGGGCCTACTGGAAAGAATGCGACTCTGTCAACATCAAGAGCTTAGTCCATTGAGACTCATTCTGCACTCTGACACCTGAAATTGTAAGATAATACGTATGTGTTGCTTAAGCCACTATGTTCGACGTGACTTTTTTACAGCAACAGTTGAAGTGCTCAAAGCGTACTTCAAAAATACATACAGTTCTATTTCTGGGTTTAACACACGCTCTGCTCTCTGATCAGATTATTAGTTTAGAGTACCCATACTCTCATTATCTTTTTTTTTTTTAATGGCTTTAGTACCTAGGGGGGTTCCCAGGTGACACAGTGGTAAGGAATCACCTGCCAAAGCAGGAGACGCAAGGAGAGAGGGATTAGGTCCTTTAGTCAGGAAGATCTCCTGGAGAAGGAAACGAAACTCTGCTCTAGGATTCTTACCTGGAAAATTCCATGGACAGAGGAGCCTGGAAGGTGGGCTACAGTCCATGGGGTCGCAAAGAGTCCTGCACAACTGAGCATGGACACACATAAACAAATGCCTGGGCATTTTCCCAGATCTCTCTTGGGCTTTTGAGTAGTTTATATTGAAATTTTAACTATACCAAGCCCCTCCCAAATGCCAAGAAATATATTAATACTGCAACATTCAATTCTGATCTTGGTGTTTAATTTCTAAGTTGTGTCTGACTCTTTATGACCCCATGGACTATAGCCCGCAAGGCTCCTCTGTCTGTGGGATTTTCCAGGTGAGGATACTGGAATGGGTTTCCATTTCCTTCTCTGGGATTTTCCCCAACTCAGGGATTGAACCCATTCATTCAATAGGGACCTCTTTAGCTTTTTCTTCTCCATGCAAATTTGCTCATTTGTCTGTAAATCCTGATAACTACTTGATTGCATTATCACTCATATTTATTTCATATATTTCAAAAGAATGCATCATTGAATGGAAAACATGAATGAAAATTCCCTGACAGGACTAATCCTGTTTAGTTTTGACTAATATAACACAATCATTCAATAAACATATATTATTCCTAGCAGAGTACTCTAAGGTATATAAGGCAATTCATTGAAATGGTTTGTTTTTTCCTTTTTGTTATTAATGGGGTGTGATAAGAGGGATCATATTTTGGGCCTCTCTCTGGCATACTTACACACATGAATAATATCCACTGTAGCTTCTTCTCAGGCAAAGAGAAATTTCATCTCTGATGAAACGACAATAGTTGTCTGACTCCACAGTTATTCTGTAAATTTTACACAAAAGACCCATAAATGGTTCAGTATACTTAGCTTGAAATATGGTATTGGAAACAAAACAATGTCTGCTTCAAAAGAAAATTCCAGAAAGTCAACAGATTGACATTCAAATTACTCAGGCTGACCGGAAATATATCCATTATTTCCTTGGCTCACTAGAAATTATTCCTTCTTAATGGCAAAAGAAAGTTATACTGATTTTATTTTGTCTGTGTCTATTCTACCATTTCTAGTTTTATCTTTTTGACTGAAATAATGGCACTTCTCTCAAAATGGATGATTTGTTTGAATATCCAGGCTTATAGGACATTTTACAAGTTAATTGTTTTTCTTCTTTTAATTTAAGAAAACACCAAGGGAATGGATAATTATTTGCTTACAGAAACACTGTCTTATTCAAGTCAATTATAAACTAAGTATGTCTAAAAAATTATGATGTTTATCATTTTGGAGTACAGCAATACAAAAATCAACAAATGAAACAAAATGAAGTAAAGCAGTCAACTTGTTTAAAGAAATTTCCTTTAATACCAGAGAGAATTTCAACCTTTAGAAATCACTGTTTAAGTGTAGAGATTCCTTAAAAAACTGGAAATAAAACTGCCATATGAACCAGCAATCCCACTGGCTGGGTATACACACCGGGGAAAGCAGAATTGGAAGAGACACGTGTATACCAATGTTCATTGCAGCACTGTTTACAATAGCCAGTTCATGGAAGCAACCCATCAGCAGATGAATGGATAAAAAAGCTGTGGTACATATACACAATGGAATATTACTCAACTATTAAAAAGAATGCATTTTAATCATTTCTAATGAGGTGGATGAAACTGCCTATTATACAGAGTGAAGTAAGTCAGAAATAAAAATATCAATATAGTATAATAGTGCATGTATATGGTATTTAAAAGATGGTAATGATGACCCTATATGCGAGACAGTGAAAGAGACAGAGATGTAAAGAACAGACTTTCAGATTCTGTGGGAAAAGGCATGGGTGGGATGATTTGAGAGAATCGCATTGAAACATGTATATTACCATATATGAAACAGATCACCAGTCCAGGTTTGATGCATGAGACAAGATGCTCAGGCCTGGTGCACTGGGATGACCCTGAGGCGCGGGATGGGGAGGGAGGTAGGATGGGCGTTCCGGATGGGGAACACATGTACACCCTGTGGCTGATTCATGTCAAAGCATGGCAAAAGCCACTACAATATTGTAGAGTAATTAGCCTCCAATTGAAACAGATAAATTTACAAAAAAAATCACTTTTTAATGAATAGTTAATAGAAAATTTGCCATAATGAAAGAAATTTGAGCTAGAACTACACTCCATGACATACACAGCTGTAAATATCTAATAGTTTAAATAACTAAAATCAAACTATTAAAAAACATTTAATAAAAGTTTAGGTGATATTGAATTATAGAAATTCTTCCTAAAAAGAAACAAAACCAAATGCCATGAAGGAATAAACCAATTGATTTGACCATTAAAGTGAAATCGCTCAGTCGTGTCTGACTCTTTGCCACCCCATGAAGTGGGGCCTACCAGAATCCTCCATCCATGGGATTCTCCAGGCAAGAGTACTGGAGTAGGGTGCCATTTCCTTCTCCAGGGGATATTCCTGACTCAGGGATCAAACTCAGGTCTCCCACATGGTAGGCAGATGCTTTACCATCTGAGCCACCAGGAAACCTACGTTTAAAATTTCATTGTGATGTATCTAAAAACATTAAAATACAAATTGTAGTTTGAAAAAATAATTTGCATCATATTTAACAAAAATTAATATGGGCTTCTCTGATAGCTCAGTTGGCAAGGAGTCTGCCTGCAATGCAGGAGACCCCGTTTGATTCCTGGGTCGGGAAGATCTGCTGGAGAAAGGATAGGCTACCCACTCCAGTATTCTGGGGCTTTCCTTGTGGCTCAGCTGGTAAAGAATCCACCTGCAATGTGGGAGACCTGGGTTCAATCCCTGGATTGGGAAGATCCCCTGGAGAAGGGAAAGGCTACCCACTCCAGTATTCTGGCCTGGAGCATTCCATGGACTGTATAGTCCATGGGGTCACAAAGAGTTGGAGATTATGAATGACTTTCACTTCACACTGTGCATGATATATGCACTCTAACACATAACTGGGAAAATTGCATGTACTCCAATAAAATAGTATTATAATATTTAATCAATCAATACACAATTAATAAAACACAAATGACAATAAAATCACTAAACTTATATTCTTATTGAGAGTCAGGAAAATAATAAAACCATAATGATATTAGGCAAAAATTTTAAAGAGTTGAAAAATGATATCGGGAAAGAAGAATACTCCTCTACTATTGTTGGAATGGATATCAGCAAAGATTATACATTGGCTATATAATTGGTTCAAAGAATGAGCCAAGGTGGTGATATATACAAAATTTTAAGTGAATCTCTTCTTGAATTATCATAGGACCTCCCTTATATGTGGAATCTAAAAAGAAATGATACAAACGAACTTACAAAACAGAGACTCACAGACTTAGGGAGTGAACTTACAGTTGCCAGGTGAAAGGGATACTTAGGGAGTTCGAGATGGACATGTACACAGTGCTATATTTAAAATGGATAATGAAAAAGATCTTCTGTATAGCACATGGAACTTTGCTTAATGTTATGTGGCAACCAAGAGGGGAAGGGGGTTTGGGGGAGAGTGGACACACGTATGTGTATGCCTGAGTCTCTTCACTATTCGCCTGAAACTATAACAATATTGTTAATAGGTTATATTCCAATACAAAATACAGAGTTCAAAATAAATAAATGAGTCCCTCCTTAAATTCAGAAACTTCATCTTATCCTTGATAGATATTTTCGTATCATTAATAAAAATGTTCACGTGAACAATAGTGTAAATATGAGGTTTTACTGTGACATAGTTTCATAATTTTGAAATAGTGAAACCACCTAAGTGTCCATCAAACAGGAAGATTGTATATTATATATTTTAAATCTTTATAATATTGACTGTGACACAACCATTAAAAATAATGAAGTTTTTATGAACTGTCATTGAAAGATCTCCAGAATATATTATTAAAGATAAAACCAGGTCTCAAAACACATGTATCATGATCCTATTTGTTTTTTAAAAAATTTTTGTGTTAAATGCACATATAATGAAAGTGAAAGAGGAGAGTGAAAAAGTTGGCTAAAAGTTCAACATTCAGAAAACGAAGATCATGGCATCCGGTCCCATCACTTCATGGGAAATAGATGGGGAAACAATGGAAACAGTGTCAGACTTTATTTTTGGGGGCTCCAAAATCACTGCAGATGGTGACTGCAGCCATGAAATTAAAAGACGCTTACTCCTTGGAAGAAAAGTTATGACCAACCTAGGTAGCATATTCAAAAGCAGAGACATTATTTTGCCGACTAAGGTCCATCTAGTCAAGGCTATGGTTTTCCCTGTGGTCATGTATGGATGTGAGAGTTGGACTGTGAAGAAAGCTGAGCACAGAAGAATTCATGCTTTTAACCTGTGGTGTTGGAGAAGACTCATGAGAGTCCCTTGGACTGCAAGGAGATACCACCAGTCCATTCTGAAGGAGATCAACCCTGGGATTTCTTTGGAAGGAATGATGCTAAAGCCGAAACTCCAGTACTTTGGCCACCTCATGAGAAGAGTTGACTCATTGGCAAAGACTCTGATGCTGGGAGGGACTGGGGGCAGGAGAAGAAGGGGACGACAGAGGATGAGATGGCTGGATGGCATCATGGACTCGATGTTCGTGAGTCTGAGTGAACTCTGGGAGTTGGTGATGGACAGGGAGGCCTGGCATGCTGTGATTGATGGGGGTCACAAAGAGTCAGACACGACTGAGCGACTGAACTGAACTGAACTGAAGTATGCATTGACCAGTCCTTTAAGTGGTGATGTCTCTTTAGAGAGAATTATATGAGGAAAAAAAATGGGAGATACTCCATTTTTACATTTTCAATAGAGTATGAGTATCTTATGAAATGTATGCATTTTACTATTTAAAAGTCAAAAATGATCATTTTTAAAAACATTTTCACATTTGGTAAAATCAAAAATGTTCCTTGAAGTGAGAATATTCACATTTTTAACAGCCTATTACCCTTTAACTTCTGTTGTTTTTCTTGCCAGAAAAAAACCCAGCAGGGCTCTGATCATTACACAGATTATACAATTTAAATGTATAATACAAAATACACAACAAACACAAGCTTCTCAAGATGATGGCTACTAATATCTCACAGGCTAACTCGTGACACCCAGCTTTTCACTTGGAACATTCTGTGGTTCCTAAATTATATTAATTTTATTTATAATTTATACATTTTGAAACTGAGGAGAGCAGTCCCTTCTGTATTCTCATTTCTACTCTGTATTGGATTTTAAATTTTTGGTCTGTCGTATCTGATTCTTTTGGGGGTTGTTCTCGTTTTTCTTAGCAAAGCAATCCAGGAATGAGACTCTCAATTTAGTAACTCTTCCTCTCTTTCCTTCTTACCTTCCTTGGCTTTGTTTTATATCAGTGTACCCATGATATATCCCTATGATCCTCTAAATAATTTCTTGCTTTGCTTTAAGAGGTATTTGACCCTGTTCCATGCAGCCATTCCTTCTAGGCTAAAATTCAAAGTATATTGAAGATGATATTTAACCTTATAAAGTAAAACACTTATATGAACATCTTAAGATTACAGGGGAAAACACACACACACACGCACATTGTGGAGTGGGCTTTGTGTATGATACATTCCCTAGGCAGAAGGAAGAATTTCTTCAAGACTCAGCATGACCAACAACAAAAAAAAATAAATAAACTGATTGTGGTGAACCTCAGCCCAGAGGCGGCATCCCAGGAAGCCAACAGACCTGAGGCAGCTCCTAAGACGTCAAAGCAAAGGTTGACAGAGCCTGCTGAGGAGCCAGATGCTGCTGTCAGAGACAGGAAAAATGGACCACGGCTTGGTGTCTGTTTCCTATGATCAGCATCAGCAGCATCCGTCACTCCCTTTTCCAGATTCATTAGTAAAATCTGGTGTGCAGAATTTCGGTAAAATGTTTGTGCAAAAGGGGGAAAAGAAACATCTGTTTCAGAGTTGCTTCCCCCTCAGTCAGAGTCCGTCAAATGTCCCTGCCTGTTGTTGTTTTCTGTATTTTGTCACTGTGCTTACATTTATTGGACATTGAAACAACACTCAGATGTAGTCAAAGGCAATAACGTTTATGTCCTTATTTTATGATGCTTTTACCAGTACTAGTTTCATAGATTAACAGTCATTGTTTTTTTACTTTTTCTCTTTCTTTCATTTCTGTTACCTTTCCTTCCTGTAACCTTTCCTCCTCCTTCTTCTTCTTCTTCTTCTTCTTCTTTTTTTGTTTTCATCACAGAAGCAGGCCTTGAGACCACCTATCAGTTTCATTTAAGAAAGAGAACAATGTATTAAAATTAGAAACACCTTCCACAAGGATTTTCTTGATGAGTCAGTGGTAAAGAATTTGCTTGCTAATGCAGGAGACTTGGGTTTAATCCTTGCGTTGGGAAGATCTCCTGGAATATGGAAATGGCAACCCATTTCACTGTTTTTACCAGAAGAAATCCCATGGACAGAGGAGCTGATGGCTACAGTACATGAGGTCACAAAAGACTCAGACAGGACTTAGCAACTAAATAGCACCATCCAATTGCACCAACTTCAAATGGACTCATTGTACACTGTGAAATGACAAGGAGGCTATGTCTTACCTCTTAACTATAAGGGCCATGTTGAAAAAAAAAAATGCAATTTTCTTTTCCCTTCAACCTCTCAGATGACAGTTACCAGTTATTTAGGGAAAGAAAAACACGTAATGACCAAAGGCAAGAACACACTACAATCAAGCTTAGAGTTCATTAATTAAAAGCTCATTACATTGAATGCTTTCTCCCCTTCTATAAAGGACATGCTGAAAACAATTCACATTTGAATAGAGCTTATAATCTGCATGTACCTGTCATGCATATTACCTAATTTTGTCTTTACAACAGTGAAAGATGAAGAAACTGGATATCAAAGAAGAGGAAACTGGATATCCAGTGAAGAAACTGGATATCATAAACTTGTCCAAAGGCAGCCAGCTGAAAACTTCTAGATCAGGGATTCAAAATCCTGAATGTCCTTCTCCAATTCCAGGGTTCGTTGAATTACATTTGCATGATTTCTGAGCGAGAGCACTGTTTCTGGTTTAAAAGTCTGTCTTGTGATTACTTTGAAATCAGGTTATCAGTCTTTCAAAGGCAGCTGCAATCTGTTTCTAACATGATTCAGAAGAACAAATGAAGGAATATTGGTGCATATTTTTTCTAACTCCAAGCCATGCCTCCCCTTTTTCTTCTTTTTCTTTTTTTTTAGGTACATACGATCCCCTGATGAAAGGAATGGCTACTCACTACAGGATTCTTGCCTGGAGAATTCCATGGACAGAGGATTCTGGCCACAGAACTACAGGGTTATAAAAGAGTGGCCAAGAGACTAACTCTTTCACTTTCAAGGATTTAGAGATGCAGATTCCCCACCTGTAGATGGATTATCTCACTGTTAAAAATCAGAAGAGGCTAGATGGTTCCTTTAGTGACTAGTGAAGATAAGGCTAGGCAGCCATATACAGACCCTGGAGAACAGCCACAGCTACCATGATAGTCATTGAGCTTAAACTTGAAAATTTTATTAGAGTGGAGGAAAAATGTGTGACCAGCTAGGATAGGGCTTTTTACCCTAATAGTTCATTTACATAAATTGCTTTGATAATCCACTTTAAATTAATAAATGAATGAAGTATCAGTTCAGTTCAGTCACTCAGTCATGTCCGACTCTTTGGGACCCCATGAATCACAGCAGGCCAGGCCTCCCTGTCCATCACCAACTCCCAGAGTTCACTCAGACTCACGTCCATCGAGTCAGTGATGCCATCCAGCCATCACATCCTCGGTCATCCCCTTCTCCTCCTGCCCCCAATCCCTCTCAGCATCAGAGTCTTTTCCAATGAATCAACTGTTCTCATGAGGTGGCCAAAGTACTGGAGTTTCGGCTTTAGCATCATTTCTTCCAAAGAAATCCCAGGGCTAATCTCTTTCAGAATGGACTGGTTGGATCTCCTTGCAGTCCAAGGGACTCTCAAGAGTCTTCTCCAACACCACACTTCAAAAGCATCAATTCTTCGGCGCTCAGCCTTCTTCACAGTCCAACTCTCACATCCATACATGACCACTGGGAAAACCATAGCCTTGACTAGATGGACCTTAGTCAGCAAAGTAATGTCTCTGCTTTTGAATATGCTATCTAGGTTGGTCATAACTTTCCTTCCAAGGAGTAAGCGTCTTTTAATTTCATGGATACAATCACCATCTGCAGTGATTTTGGAGCTCCCCCAAAAATAAAGTCTGACACTGTTTCCACTGTTTCCCCATCTATTTCCCATGAAGTGATGGGACCAGATGCCATGATCTTCATTTTCTGAATGTGGAGCTTTAAGCCAACTTTTTCACTCTCCTCTTTCACTTTCACCAAGAGGCTTTTTAGTTCCTTTTCACTTTCTGTCATAAGGGTGGTGTCATCTGCATATCTGAGGTTATTGATAATTCTCCAGGCAATCTTGATTCCAGCTTGTGTTTCTTCCAGTCCAGCGTTTCTCATGATGTACCCTGCATATAAGTTAAAGAAGAAAGGTGACAATATAGAATATTGCTATTTTAATGATATATAGTAAATACAGAAATCTCTTATTAATAATACATAAGGCTTCCTTTGTGGCTCAAAAGTAAAGAATCTACCTGCAATGCAGATTCGATCTCTGGGTTAGGAAGATCCACTGGAGGAGGGCATGGCAACCCACTCCAATGTTCTTGCCTGGAGAATCCCCATGGACAGACGAGCCTGGTAGGCCATATTCCGTGGAATCACAAAGAGTCTGACATGACTGAGGTAGCTAAAATACCAAAATGTACTATTAGTGATTTTTCAACTTTGACATGACCAAGTGGCTAATACATAAGATAGGATGCACCAAATGAAGATAAATCTGTAGTCATATTTATAACTGGCAACACCATGTCACACACTTTGAAATATACTGGTTATATATGTTATGTAATCTGTACACATGAAATCCAAATAATTAAACTTTAAAATGAAACTTCAGTCTACTGCAAATCGAATTGTGTGAAATTCTGTCTTTATACCACTCATGCAAAATCTTTGCATCTGGGTACAGTAATCTGGGCTGTAGGTTAATATACTTAGTTTAAATGATTAGATTTGAGATTTTGCCAGAAGAATTAATGTATTTTTAAAATTTAATAATGGCCTCTCTGATTATTTTTTTATCTTAAATTTCTGTTATATAAAATAGGAGATTTCATCATCAAAGCAGTTCTGTTACTAAAGTGATTTTCACATGATTGGAAAAAAGTAATACTTTATACTGAAATTTTTAATTGTGGCACAACATACCACAGAATCATTTTTTTCAAAAAGATATTTAATCAACTCAATCTCTTATCAAACTACAGTTTAAAAGTCATTCACAGATATAAAAACAGTTGTGATATTAGTTACAATACTTGAAATTAATTTAAGAAAAATTGATACACATGCTGGTAAATATAACTTTAAAAATGAACCTTTTTCCCAAAGAACTGGATGTGTATAAAAAAACCTACTATGCATTTCTATCATATTTATATTAATATACTAACCAATGGAGAAATTTTCATAATTCGAAGTTCTAGAAATTGAAAAAATGTTCAAAGTAACAAAATATTTGAATTTTGAAAAAAAATATGATGCAAAATGTTTGAAATCTTTATGATTTTAGTAGAGATGTGACCAACGTAGAATCCACTGACCAGTACTAGAGGACACAGCCTGGCAAATTTGCAGAGCAAATAGAGGTCTGTCAAACATTAACTCTTCCTGTTGCTAACATCTATCTTTTCTTCTGCTGTAGGATGACTGGTTCACAATGGTTTAATTTCTTTGGTTATTCCCGTAAAATCTGATCCTTATACTTTTTATGTATCAGTTGGTCATGCTATGCTACTGAGTTATTCGATTAAAACCAATCTAGATATTATGAAGGTGCTTTTTAAAAGTTAACAAGATTTAAATCAGTAGACTTCAAGTAGAGCAGATTACTCTTCATGATATTCCTGGGCCTTGTCCAATCAGTTGAAAGCCTTAAGAGAAAAGACTGAGGAGTCCTGAAAAGGTTTAGCTTCAGGCTCCAAACCAGGGGTCTTTTTCTGTCTCTGTCTCTCTCTCTCTTTGTGTGTGTGTGTGTGTGTGTGTGTGTGTGTGTGTGTACGTACATTTACTTATCCTGCTACATGTATAGTACATACATAGATACACCTATGTTACCTATAGACAAATACTCTCAGATACCAGAAAATGCTGAATTTTCTATGTACTGAATTTTGAAAAGGCACAGAAGAAAATATTTGAAATTAGAAACTCTCAGAAAATTCAAGATAAATAACAACCCAAAATCTTGCCACTTGGGCTTCCCTTGTGGCTCAGCTGGTGAAGAATCCACCTGCAATGAGGAAGACCTGAGTTCCATCCCTAGTTTGGGAAGAGCCCCTGGAGAAGAGAAAGGCTAGCCACTCCAGTATTCTGGCCTGGAGAATCCCATGGACTGTGTAGTACCTGGGGTCACAAAGGGTCAGACACAACTGAGCGACTTTCACTTTCACAACTTGCCACTAGAAACAAAGAAAAAGTGTCCCTATAGACACCATCGGTGAAGGATGTCTTCCTTTTATCCCACCCCACCTCCAGTTATCCTCCTATCAATAAGGTGGTTCCCTTATATGAGTAAGAAAGGCAAAGAAATTAAAAATGAAGAGGTGTCTTTTTTTATTTTGCTATAATTTCTTTTCTTTCTTTTCTTTTTTTTTGCTAATCCTTAGTTTGTAGTTTCCCGTTATAGGTATGATGACCTATCTGTGAAAAAAATGGGTCCATATCACTAAAATGTGAGTTTTGGCGACTTTATGTTTTATCTTTCTCTATTTGGTTTATCTTTCCCATTTCCAATAATATATGTCATATTTTTTCTGGCTATGCACTTAACAGGCTTCCCAGGTTTAATTTGTGTCCAGTGGGAGCACTACATTTGCTTGGTTTTGAGGTTGACACTTTCTCTTTGGAAACTTACCATATGTTTTTACAATATATATTATACTAAGTTCCTGTTTCCTCAGTGCATATTTTTCTATGTGGGGGTTAACTTGAGCAAAATGAACAGATTAAATTATATTTCAGTCATAGTCTGGCTTAATTTTCAGTTGAATTCATTTCAAACTAAATGCTTCATCCTCATTCATCTTTATTCATTCAACTGTATCCCGTGGACGTTTGCCATTTAAACACCTGGTAGTTTTCCCCTCTTGGCAGATTCTTGGACTTGTCCTAGCTTTTCTAGTGCTTTGGTAGAATTAAGGACATTATTTTTCTCAAAGGTGAGGAGGGTTTGGGGGGAAATTTAATGGAACTTATTTTCCTTTGCCAAAGATATGCTAGGGGTTTAAGAAGTAAATTTCATAGTAAATTTCATAGTTACAACCCTCCCTCCAGGCCCCATACTTGTGAATGTAAATCTCCACAGTGCATTTATGAGGACTTAGACGGGGGAGGAAGCAGAAAGTTACTGTCATAAAGCACCAGTGAAGAGCAGGGCTTTCGATGTCTGTCTCAATATTAACTAAGATGCTTAGAAAACTCAGAAATAGAATCGTGCAACACAGCAGCAACATGGCATGTAACTTTTTATTGCGCATTCTCTGGACACATGGGTTAACCACTCAAGAAGTATAAGTTTTAGCCATTTTTCATTTCCACAAAATGTGAGTATCATGTTATTTTTGCCCTTCCAATCAATGGCCGTTTCTATCTGTCCATGCTATACTTTAGCAAAATTGTTTTGTATGGTTTTGTCAATTCTACCAATAAATCCTACTGCAGTTTAAATGATGGATTAAGATCAACAATAACGGAACAAATCTACCGGCGCTCTCTCTGTATCTCCTGCAGCTTGGCATGCTCTCTGATGTGACAGAGCAGAGCTCCCTATTACAGGTAGCTTTGACCTCAATATGGATTCATTTTTTTTGAGTGAAATTTCACACCAAAGACAAAAACAAATCACAAGTTTTTCAAATATCTCCTGCATCCACAATTTTCCAATTATTTTCACACATTGATCAAACCATTGTCAATATCATGATCTTCATGCGGATGTATGGCAAAACCAATACACTATTGTAACGCAATTAACCTCCAATTAAAATAAATAATTAAAAAAATAAAGATCACACACATATGCACACTACACATGGGTGTGTGTGTATGGGTATGCTGAGCATCAAATTCTTATTTAAATAAATATTAAACATGGAAGAAAATTTTAAAGAAACAAGCAGTTGGGGAAGTCAAGTTTACACTCTGGGGTCTCTCTTCCCTAAATAAGATTGCCCAGCCTGAAAAAGATATGCAACTTTGTAAAGCACTAAAATGGATTCAAAATGATTTTCACAATTCGATGAAATCAAGCTAATTCCCTGAGATAAAGAAAGATCTATTGAAATTCGGTTTGATACGTGCATATAATAAAAATGGTGTCAATTTAATCAAAAGTAAAAAAAGATTTGAATTACAGTGCCTCATCCCATTTGTGTTTTTACCGTTTTTTAGGCAATATTTTTTTCTCTCTGGGAACATACTCTTGCAGTACATTTCTTTCACAGAAAATAAGCAATCAGGCAGATTCATGTCAATGTATAGCAAAACCAATACAGTATTGTAAAGTAAAATAAAAAATAAATAAATTAAAAAAAGAAAATAAAAGAAAATAAGTAATCAGGGTTATTATACATATGTTATTAAAAAACCTTATATATTCAGGGTTAAAATATGTTATATATAAATTGTATAAATATTTTAAAGTATACTGTATTTATATATTATATATAGATTTATACACACACACACACACACACACAAATGAATAGCTTAGTGACTTTTTTCAAAGTATGATCTCTCAGTTCCAATGAATACATTCCACAATTTCAGCAAAATTTTATTCAAATTTAAACATAGTTAAAAATGTATAATTTAAACAACATAACTAAAAATTATATACAAAACAATGTATAGTATATATATATATATATATAAATCATATCAATCAGTGTAAGTATCCAGGCTTCCCGGGTGGCCCAGCCACAAAAAATCTACTTGATACACAGGAGACTTGCAGGAGATGAAGGTTTGATCCCTGGATCAGGAAGATCCCCTGGAGTGGGAAATGTCAACCCACTCCAGTATTCTTGCCTGGGAATCGACCAAATGGTTAACCTGAACTACAAAACTGTCCATTAGAAAAATAGAATAGAACTTATTTGTTCCTTAAATTGCTGCTGAAATTTATAATGACAAAATTTCATTTGTAAATGGGGCTTTACTTAAAAAATAGGTTTGAAAACTTTTTCACCTCTTGTTTTCCACTGTGTGTAGTGAGCAGCAGGAGAACACATATTTCCCATATAATTTGAAAAAGTAATACTGAATTTTTTAAATATATAAGCAAGAGAGTGATGCAATACAGTCTATTAAATTGAGGCACCTTTTTCTTTTCTGTTAGCTGGTTTTGTTGCCTTTAATTTGGTCGCTAAGCTGGAGATAAGCTAAAAGAAAAGTCACATCAAATAATATAGTTGGATTAAACTAGATATACAATAAAGTTCAAATCATCCATGCCCTGCTTGTAAACTCAGATACAAACTTTACATTCAATACTTCTTTAAATATTTCTAAACATATATGTTTAGATAGCCACAGAGATCTGACTTAACAAAGTACAGTAAGTAGGAAAAGAAACACTCTTATCATTCAAAATCTATAGGCACGATAGGGACCTGGGATCCCAAAAGGGAGCTGAACTTTCTCAGTCTTATTCCCATCAGTAGAACCATTTTTGATTGTCCAGATATTTAGTTTTGTAAATATCCTTAATTCTGTAAACATTCCTGAAAATATTCCTATTATTTCTTCTGTGCCTTATAATATTATCATGAAACTTTAAATGACAGATGGTGATAGTCCATGTCCTCTGAGAAAGACATCAAGATCAGGTTCTACAGGCAATGATTTTCTTAGAGAAAAATCCTCAAGAAAAAAATGGGGAAGTTCTGTGGAACATGGGGACAGCTGCCACACCACTATGTCCAACCCCAAGTGAAGAAGACTGGGAAGGAGCGAGGCTGTAAATCTTCTAGACAGCTGGCAAACCAAGGAAGGATTTTCAAGGCCACCAATGAGTTCCTGAGCCAAAGTCAGCCATATGAGGTATTGTATGCCTCCCAGGAACAAGCTTGCCTTCCTATGCCTGGCAGACTCATCCATTAGGTTGGTGGAGTCCATAGGAAACATAGGGTCTGTTCAATGTGTCAGTGAGTTTCATGCCCCCCAAAACTGGAACTCTGTGTTCCATTACACTCCCTCTAGTTGAAATCCTGCAAAGTACATTCTCAGTGTTGCCATAAGTACGACTTTTTCTAGACAATATTCTTCAGTCTTGTTCTCATATGAGACAATTTTTCAGAGGAAGAAGAAAGGTCAATGGGATGGAAGAAATTCCGTAGCATGGTGGATTACACGGACCCTTGTTACAGCATTAGTGGTAATATTACCTTCTGCATGGGGACCAGCCTACTGTTACTCACAATCACTCCCTTTCCAATGTGGGTGATCAGAAGGGGCTTCCAAAATTAGCAAGAAACACGAGGAAATCAACAGAGAGTTTGATTTTGAAGCATGGGATCACTACATGGTTGCTTTAATCAAACATCGGAGTTATTCTTTAGGAAGAAGAAAAAAATAATGCTGACTGGATTTGACTTGGTTTTACTGATCATATACGAATATCATCTCCATTCAGAGGTGGCAAATTATTTTGAAATCCAGTCCCTTGTACTTCCCAACTGATTTAAAAAAATAAATAAATATCTTCTGTTTTTTCTTTTTTTTGCTATTAAGAGCAGCAAATTTCATAGTGAGTGCAACGTGTATTACTAAAATAAAGATAAGCTAACTCAAACTCTATTACAAAAGTTCTTAATACTGATGAATAATGAAGAGCCTTGCAAAAATATTCTTTGCTATTTCCATATAATATTTGTCTTCACTGTTTTAAAGAAACAATAATGTGAAGCTACCAACCCGTGAGAAATTGATCTTTAGTACTTTAATGTAATTAGTTCTTAATTCCCTCTCCAGTTTCTCTGGATCTGCTTAACTTTTGAAACTAATTCAAAGCAGTGTTTTAATTATTACAACATGTAACTTAATGGGAGTTCTTTAGTATCTCTTTGCAAACACCTAACAAATCCCTTTCACCCTCATTTTCCTGATGCCTGTATCTAATTTCCAACTTTTCACAAACCAGGCATGTATTTGTCACAGAGAAATGAAATACGATAGCCCTGTTACACATTAACACACAACCTGGAGCTGCCATTTTGTGTCTTGCGAGAAAGAAATCGAATCTTCCTCCATAGAGTCTGGAAGCGGCAGCCACTGGCTATCACTGAGGATATTTGATCTATTTCTCTGGCACATTCCTCTGCTTTCATTTCATGTAGTATTTTATTTGGTCATAATGAAAAAATTCAGCACCTAAGAGCCCAAGTGTTTTATAAACAAAAAACTAGATCCTGTGATTCTGGAAGATAAATAAGCTGTCTTTTCCACCTGGTTAAGGTACTTTCCAAGGAGTCATGATTCCTTTGGTTGCTGAATACAGCAGAAAATGAACTCACAATTTGGACACGAAGATGTCAAGATGCTGTGCTACACAGGTATAGAACATCTCATTATATTATAGTAAACAAAATAATGTGCCAATAAAATCTTTCAAACTACACGCTTTCACTTAACTTGCCTTTAAATCTTATCAGGCACTGAATTAGTAAAATGCAATTTCTGGTATTATGTCATGAATTGGGGCCTGAAACCACTCAAATACCTATCCAACACCTCGATCTTTTATACTTTCTTCCCATGTTACTTTTTTCTTCCAATTTCTTCTCTATTTTTCTACTCTTTTCCAATTCCACTTTCTTTCTAGACTCTTTTGATGATACTTTACAAATGCATCCGCAGATATTGATGCATTTCATTGTTGTCCCCTTTCACTTCGATGAGAAACAAATTTGAAATTGAAGAAAACCTGGAAATGTATATGCATATTTGGGGAGATGGGGTACAAGTTCCAACTTCCATCAGATCCTGAAAGGGTTTCTGGACCAGAAAGGTTCATGAACTGCTGTGTAGAGACATTTATTTATCCCACATCATACAGAGGTCCTTGCCTGTTCTTTTCAATTATTGTTTATTTCATTTTGACTCTAACACAAACTGTGGAAGCCAACAGGAATCTAAGGCCAGACTTTATGACATATTTTTAAGTTATTTGCATATTGAAAAAAATGCTTCAGTGTGTTAGCTGCTATGGTGGACAGAAGTTTAAGATGGTTCCCAAGATTTTAATTCTCAATCAAATACCACTTTAGGTACTATTGTCAAGAAATCTTGCACATGTAATTAAAGCCTCAAATATGTTACTCAGTCACTAAGTTTTGTCCAACTCTTTGCAACCCCATGAGGCTCGTCTGTCCTCCACTATTTCCCAGGGTTTGCTCAAATTCATGTCCAGTAAGTTGGTGATGCCATCCAACCATTTCATCTTCTTGTCACCCCCTTCTCCTCCTATCTTCAATCTCTCCCAGCATCAGGGTCTTTTCCAATGAGTCATCTCATCATAATCATGTAACCAAAGTATTGGAGCTTCAACTTCAGTAACAGTCCTTCCAATGAACATTCAGGGTTGATTTCCTTTAGGATGGACTTCCTTGACCTCCAAGGGACTCTCAAGAGTCTTCTCTAGCACCAAATCCCAAATAAATTGACTATAAAGTACAGATAATATTTGAGTGAGGCTGATCTAGTTGCAGGGTCCCTTTGAAAGTAGTTTTCTCTGGCTGGTAGCAGAAGGGAATTGGGGAGATTTGAAGTGCAATAAGGACCTGACATGAAGGAAATGATCTGTTGCTGAGAGACAGGAGGCCACCTGGCAGTCTGCAAGCAGCTATTAATAAAAGTGACCCTGGCCGATAGCCAGCAAGGCAGTCGGGACCCTGGTCTCCTACCACAAGGAAATGAATTCTGCCAACACAAGGAAACATATATCTCCCCAGTCAGGACTCCAGATGAGCACTCAGCTGGCTGACACCTTGGTTTCAGCTTTTGAGACCCTGAATAGAGGACTCAATTAGAATCCACTGGAATTCTGACCCAGGGAATATATGATACCATAAAATATTGTCATGTTAAGCCACAAAGTTTGTAGTAACTTGGGACAAAGCCATAGAAAACTAATACAGTTGCTAACTCATAAGCCTCAGGTCTTTAACTTTTTTTCTTAAGGAACTGGGGTATTTACCTACATTTAAACCAGTTCAGAATTGTTGACATCTTAGTGATTTCTCATTCTGGCAGGCGTGTTCTCTGAGCCAAAAATAAAATAAAAAAATGAAAGATGAATTGTTATCTGTTGGTCGTTTCCTATTTAAGGCATGCAACAATTAAAAAAAAAAAAAGCCCATCCATTAGCTTACTTTAAAGGATGAGCAATGATACTCAAAGTTGTGAAAAGACATCATCACTACAATTCTATTACTTGTTTATTTAATAACTTCTAGTGTTTGTCAATGTTTGAATTGAGCTCTCTGTGATCTCGTTCTTTTTATGCAAATTTGTTCTGAATCAAATGAATTCAATAAACTTAAATAGCCATAAAAATAAATTTAGCTATGTCTTATAAATATAGATTTCCAAGCATTTGCAAAAGAAAATTCTGCTTCACTTCCCTGGAATACATTTATGTAATCTGTAATTTTCACACCATCCTAGGAGGTTCTGATGGCCACAAATGTTTGGGGAAAATCTTCCTTTAGAACAATCGCACTTTTATTGAAAAATCTGACTGGTTATCTATAACATGTGGCATTAAAGCAGAAGAATGTTGATGCCCAGAGGAAGTTCCCATCGAGCAGCACAGAGAATATAGAAGCATTAAAAGATATGTAAATATATCATGCAACATGTGGTAAATTGAAGGCAGACGAATGAAAATGAGCATTGGAATCCACTGGTTGATAGGCTTTTCCACAGACTATTGTGGTTAGAGAAGATCTACTTTGTTCAATGAACCATAAACCAGATTGTTTTTAAAGCATGAAACCAAGAAATTCTAAAGTGCACTCACCAAAACAGCAGTTCCAGATAGCGTCCCAACACTTCAGGGCATAACTGCAAAAGATGGGGTTTGCTTTGTGCCTCACAATCCTTCCATTTAAGTTCTTCAAGCATTTAGAAATCCTTCTCAAAACCTTCCAATCAGGAAACTTGACTAATATTCTTAATTTTTGACTCATTTTTAATAATAATAATACAATGAACCCTTTTAAATCACCTCAATTCAGGCAACATTTTCAGAACTAGTTGTACATATAGAGATAAACTGACATCTTAGGATGAATTTTACAGATTTTCTCTCACATCTAGGAAAAATTTCACAGAAAAGCATTTATATAAACCCTGCCAAGCTTAGTATCATTTTATTAATAAAATGATTTAGCTAGCATTTGTTTTGGCTATTGTTAGAGTTCCTGATAAGCAGTTTTTTGTAAGTTTCTAAATAACTAACCTATGTCACTAGTCTTGGATGATACTGAAGAAAAGTACACTTTATTCTGATCAAGCCAAATATCCAGTTGTTTCAGCTCAGTTCAGTTTAGTCTCTCAGTCGTGTCCGACTCCTTGCGACCCCATGAATCACAGCACGCCAGGCCTCCCTGTCCATCACCAACTCCCAGAGTTCACTCAGACTCACCTCCATCGAGTCAGTGATGCCATCCAGCCATCTCATCCTCTGTCGTTCCCTTCTCCTCCTGCCCCCAATCCCTCCAGGCATCAGAGTCTTTTCCAATGAGTCAACTCTTTGCATGAGGTGGCCAAAGTACTGGAGTTTCAGCTTTAGCATCATTCCCTCCAAAGAAATCCCAGGGCTGATCTCTTTCAGAATGGACTGGTTGGATCTCCTTGCAGTCCAAGGGACTCTCAAGAGTCTTCTCCAACACCACAGTTCAAAAGTATCAATTCTTCTGTGCTCAGCTTTCTTCACAGTCCAAATCTCATATCCATACATGACCACAGGAAAAACTATAGCCTTGACTAGACGGACCTTTGTTGGCAAAGTAATGTCTCTGCTTTTGAATATGCTATCTAGGTTGGTCATAACTTTTCTTTCAAGGAGTAAGTGTCTTTTAATTTCATGGCTGCAGTCACCATCTGCAATGATTTTGGAGCCCAAAAAAATAAAGTCTGATCCAGTTGTTTACTTTGTGCTTATTTCAGCCCAAAGTACAATCTATAATGCATTGTGATCCTAGAATTCCTTACCTTCTTCCCCATCACTTTTGATATTTAATGATAAAACTATGTACGTTTGTTCATTTTAAAGATGTGTGTGTTTAAGTACAGATGCCACAGGATTCCAGGAAAAACTTGCATAAAAATTTTTGAAGCAGCTTTACCATTTCTACTTTATCATATTGGTATGTATTCTTACCGTCATTTTACAGATGAAGAAAATTAGCTTCTGAAAGGCTAAGTAATCTGGATCAGCATGCCAGTAATTAGGATGATTAGAGTTCAAATAAAATTAGTCTCATGTAGAAATCTGTGTTGTCTTTTTTTTTTTTTTCCCCCCTTACAGTACAATATCCCCAGTCAGGAGTCACAATCCTATTCATAATTGCAACTATACATAGCAGAAACAAATAAAAACATTTGCCAAACAAATATAAATGATGAATAACTCATATTGCTTTATATACATACATGCACACACACACACGTAAATAAAAAGATGCATATGTAAACCTTTTGAATATGCAGATGTTTCAGGCAATGGTGGCTTATGGCACCCTAAGGCATTTGTAACTGCATAATGGCCTTTCGACAATATTTGATCAGGAATGCAGTGCTATCTCCATTGTGCAAACACATTCCAACACAATACACTTAATAAGAGTGAACACCTTTAACCTTTCTTATCAGTAGAATTAAATTTTATTTTGAGCAATGCCCACCAGGGGGTGCTGGCATATTGACACACTAGAAAGAGGAAAACATTGGCTGCCCAGCCAGGTACTAGCAACTGACACTCTGCAAGAACCTGTTTCTGTAGGTAGAGGGTTTTTTTTTGTTTGTTTGTTTGTTTTTAAAGACAATATAAGTTATTCTATAGTCAATCTATTATTTCAGAATGACAATCTTAGAAAACATTTGGTTAGAATTAAGATCTAACTGAAATTTTCACATTTTAATATTTTTTTTAAAAGTACTTGGACTCCAAAAGTAGATTTGGATGCAACAATTTTGACATAAAATGCTTTTATCAATAGTGATAGTCATTAATCATATAAGCATGGCTTACAACCTATTTAACTATTCTTAATTTTCATATTTCATATTAAATACCAACAAAAGATACAGTCACCTGTGCTGAAGTATCTATATATAATGCATACATAAATCACTATTGAAATTATTTTGTAACTGATTCCTATTATTCTTTAGTAATTTAGGAGGTAAATTTTTGAATTTATTTTTAAGCAAATAAAATATGGAACAAAAATACAAAACTATCTAACGTTCTTGACTGCAAATAAATAACATATAGTTAAATCATTTTTTATTAAAAAAACCATCAACTTAGTAACACACTGTGACCAGTAAGTTAGATATGGTTAGTACAATCTCAAAATTAACTGGATTTTATGGGGCATACATTTTGATGGTACAAATTTTATGCAAAGTTAAGATCTTCAATAGAAACAATTTTCTTTCTCTCTTAATCCAAGATGCTTTTACCTATATAATGCAAGTCATTCAACCATAAGGAAAAATCTATACTCTTACTTTGTGGGCAAAAGCTACTTGGCTGCAGCATCTGTTAATTATTCCAAGTCTGGTTCAGGTGAATTGGTATGCCAAGTACACTCCAAAACTGTGTCCTTGATTCCAACGACAGTCTTCCCAAACAGAGGAAAAGCATTGTTACAAGATCCTTGAGTAATTGTGTCCTCTTTCTAAACCGTTATTCTTCATGGAAACTGTGTCAGAAATGACAGGACATGTGTCAATTCAAATCATGATTAAGTTCTCAAGGAGGGGGATGAGAAGGACTTTAAAGAGTATACTGTTTTAGTAAACAATGGCAACCACAAATGGGTATAGGGTTGTTTCCAAACGTTTATGCAATTAAATCACAGGAAATTTCCACTCTGAATTTATCATTTATCATTTTTTCTCATCTCTTCTCGAGCTTACCTGCATGTCCAACACATCCTGCCACTTTAAATCCAAAAATGCATTAACTGTTTATCATTAGTCTTATTACCTTAATTTATTCACAACAGTATCTTTCAAGTTTAAAGAGATCCTCAATGTACTGATAATCAAGCATTTAATGAGGACATTTACATTCACTCAATTCAGACCCTTCAAAAACTCATAGACTTTAATCATATCTTTTACCCTTCATTCTTCCAGATGAGTCATATGAAATATTCAACCCTATTATCATATGCAAATATCCTGGTTCTACTGATGTGGCAATCAAACAACAAATATTTATCTGGTTCTAGCTTTGCCTGTGACACTATGTCAGGAGTTTGGGGACATAGAAAAAATGGCTGCACCTGAGAGCCTTCCCCTGGCTAAGTCTTTCTCAACATCTAGGGTGTTGGCTGCAGGCTCCATCTAATCACTGTGCCAATCATAACCAAGACCGGCAATAGATTGTATTATCTTATCTTCACCAGCAGGTGAAATTTAGAATCAATGCTGTTCTCTCATATCCAGGATACTCTTGAGAATCCCTTGGACTGCAAGATCAAACCAGTCAATCCTAAAGGAAATCAACTCTGAATATTCATTGGAAGGACTGATGCTGAAGCTGAAGCTGATGCTCCAATACTTTGGCCACCTGATGCAAAGAGCCAACTCACTGGAAAAGACCCTGATGCTGGAAAAGACTGAAGGCAAAAGAAGAAGGGGACAGAAGAGGATGAGATGGTTAGACAGCATTACCGACTCACTGGCTATGAATCTGAGAGAACTCCAGGCAAGAGTGGAGGACAGAAGAGCCTGGGTGAGCTGCAGTCCATGGGATCACAAAGAGTCGGACACGACTCAGCCACTGAACAGCAACAGCTCAGGGTACAGTACGCCAGCAATGCATGACAACAGTCAGTTTCAGTTGATCTGTCAACAGCTTTGACAGTGTCCACATTCTAGATCATAAAGCAATTTTTTTTTTTCCTCGCGGCTTTCAAAACTCCACACTTCGTGTTTTTTCTCTTATCTTATTATCTACTCCACTCAGTTTTCTTTATTTTACCATTTTCCTCTGTTTTACCTCTAGATATCAGAAAACCACAAGAATTGAGACTAGCCCCATTTGTCTCCACTATGCATCAATCCATGAACCAACTGAAAAAGAGATCTTTGGAAACAGGAAGCATGCATTTACCTGAGGATAAGAATCAGTGTTATCTAAAGGCTCTGCCGCCAGATCCTTGAGGTGGCCCTGTTCATTTTGGAGCAGAGGCTGTATTACACCTTGTCTCTGGACTATTTATTGTCTGAGCAATCTGCAGCCAAGTGCGCTTTTTTATTTTTTTTAATATTTCCATGTGTAATTGAAGTATAACAAATTTCACATGTTTAAACCGTACAATCTGATCAATTTTGACATATGTCTTCAGCCATGAAACTGTCATTCCTATCAATATAATGAGCATACTCACTACCCCCAAAAGCTTCATTTTGATCCTATCCTTACCGAGATTGCAGTCTGATAAAAAGTGAATCTCTCTCATAATGTGAGAGACAGTATTGCATGGAGATCAGTGATGAGTGGTGAATAACAGCATGGACAAGTGACAGAGAGTTCAGAAGGTATTGTGAACACTATGATTAGAAAGCGCTTCATCATTACCTTTTGCATGCATTTTCTTAGAATATTTTTCTCTCTGGATTTTCTTTGATTATTGGGGTCAATCATTTTCCTCTGTCTTCTCCAGGTATTTATATTACATATGCTGTACTTTCTAGGTTTGATCACCTTTTGAATTTTATATAAGGATAAAATCACTTCTTCTTAGGCTGCTTAATCCTTCTTTAGGAGAAATTAACTTGACCTTTGCATTCTGATTCAGTCATAATATAAAATAACTTTAGAGTTAGATGAGATCTCAGATACTACTTTTGCAAATCCAAGATGTCACGTAATTCCACTTTGTTTTCTATTCTTACAAACACACTAATATAAGCTTTTATGTCTTCTATTTATGATAGTAGTTCAAACAGGTTTTAAGCAGGATTCTCTTCATTTATTTATTTATTTATTTATTTTTTGGAATGCCCTCTTATGCAAGAATCCTTTTTGCCACTAACCGAAATGATTTCTTCACTCACATAAGGTGGGGCTAGCTGTTAAGAACCTGCCTCCCAGTGCAGAAGACATAAGAGAAGCCAATTCATTCCCTGGAGGAGGGCATGGCAACCACTCCAGTGTTCTTGCCTGGAGAATCCCATGGACAGAGGAGCCTTGCAGGTTACAATCCATGGGGTCGCAAAGAGTCGGACATGACTAAAGCTACCTAGCACATAGTGGTAAAGAACCCTCCTGCCAGTGCAGGAGATGTAAAAGTTGCGGATTCCATCCCTGGTTCAGAAAGATCCCCTGGAGGAGGGCATGACAACCCACTCCAGTTTCTTGCCTGGAGAATCCCATGGACAGAGGAGTCTGGTGCACTACATGTCCTGAGGGTCACAAAGAGTCAGACACAACTGGAATGACTTAGCATGAACAACAGAAATGATTACTTGCCTCATGTATTTTAAAGCCCCAAGATTCAGCTGATTCCTGATTATGTTAGATGAATAACCTCAGATGATAACACTGGATTATCTCTCCCAACTCTTGCCTCTATTTTTCTTGCGTATAGAGTTGTCAAAATAAAATTCAAGCAAATGTGAACTTCAGATAAACAGTACACAATTTTGAGTATTTATGTGCTTTATGTATCTCACGGGACATACTATATTTATTTTTGCTGTTTTTATATTTTGCTTGTTTGTTTTTTCTAAATCTGGCACACTCACACTGCTCTCAGGTAGGTTTTTTTCACTGGCCTACCATCACCATACTCTCTTAGCTTAAAATCCCTAGATTAGCCACCTACAAAAAAAAAAAAAAAAGAGTTTCTTTTTCCATAAAATCTGAGTGAGTCTCACTGGATCAAACTGTCAAAACTATCAAACAAATAGCCATGCGTTAGGTGATAGAATGCATGTGTTAGGTCTGGATCACAGGCCACCTTCCATGTACAGGGAAGGGGGTATGTATGTCAGTTCCATGAAACCATATTTCTGGGACTCGTTGGAGGACTACTGTCCAAAGGAAGACCAGAGTACATAGGGGATATATATATACTAGACAAGCGAAAGAAAAACATGACTATTAGAGATCTTTTTAAATGTGGCTTTACTTTTGATATACTTGGTTTGTAATGATAGAAGCTATAACAAATTTAGTTGTATTTTAAAGGGCTGTGTATTCATCAACCACAGCTAGTTCACTCTTCATGTTATGTTGGACATGAATAAGCATCACATATCAAGGTATGGGGCAGGATGATTTAATAGGCACCACATCATCACTGGATCACAGAGGGATCCATTGAGAGTTTCTGTTAAGAAAAGAGCGTTTGGGTGAGACAAGTTTTGATTCTGATCTTTATCTTTTATGCCTCAGAGCAAATTAATTCACCTGTAAGAACTTTGGATTAAGTTTGGGACTTGAATAATTTACTTCATTGGATAATTCAAATGATTATTTGAAGTAATGCGTGCAATGACCGTAGCATAGCATCAGGAATATTACACTCTTTCAAAAATATTCATTGAATTATCATATCAACTTTACAATAATCTTCCAAGCAGCGTTCCTGAATTTTTCATTTTCTTGTTGCTCTATCGCTATGTCATGTCCAACTATTTGTGACCTTGTGGACTGCGGCACAACGGGCTTTCCCTGTCTTTCACTGTCTCCCAAAGTTTGCTGAAACTCATGTCCATTGAGTGGATGACATCATCTAACCATCTCATCTTCTAGGATCTTTCCCGATATTAGGATCTTTTCTAATTATTCAGCTCTTCACATCAAGTGGCGAAAGTATTGAAGTTTCAGCTTCAGTATCAGTTCTTTCAAGGAGTATTCAGGGTTGATTTCCTTTAAGACTAACTGGTTTGATCTCATTTTCTTCCTTCAAAGCTATTTTTACACATTCAGTAGGCTATTATGTATTGCGTTTAGGTGTATCACTTCCAGTAGGTTTTTAACTCTTTGAGGTCATCATTCATTGGTACTTTTCTCAATTTTTTCACATGAAGTTATTTCATGTCTGCTAGTTCCATCTTGTGCTTATGCAGGTGATTTTTAAATCACAATGCAGGTATTTTAAAAATCCTTCTTGAATTACAAAACTTTATTTCTTTCCACATCTTGGGCTGCCTTTACCTGATCAGTTTTTATGGATGCTCATTGGAGAAATATTTTGATGGAATTTTCTATGATCTCTCTTAAATTTCAATTCTTAATAACATTTCACTCATTATACTATTACTATGATTTTTATTAAATTTACTTTCCTTTACCAAAACATAACTGGCACTTATCTCATATAGCTGAGATCCCGGGATATCCTCCAATATATATCTTTTTCAAACCTTAATATTTTATTGCCCCTCCTGTCCCCTAAAATTGCTTGAGTTGAAGCTTAGAAATTTCAATGCATACTGTCTTTTACAGAAAAATTACAAAATATTACACCTGATAAATCTGATCATTAACTTTTGGAGAAATAACCCTATGCTACAGAAGATAATGTATAAGTATTTCTTCATGACATAAGGACAGAGGAAATATAGATATATTTGTGCTTTTATCCCATGTCAATTCAATAGAGTTAAATCAATGGTAAATAAGTAGGTAGCTAAGTAGTTAGATAAATAGATGATAGACAGATAAATAGCCTATCTATAAACATTTAATATACATGAGAATACACATAATGGAAGATCTTAATTAAACAATAGAAATCCTGATAGGAGATATGAGTGTTATATTGGGTAGACAATCTGATTAATGTTGCTAAATTCCCTTTACTGAGACTCACCACAAATATCTCTATTGGCAAAAGGTATACTTCATTCAGAACTGCAAGGCTTTAGAAACTGAAGAATAATTTCTCCTCATAAAGAATGTGTTGAGGAATGCCTGGGAAAGGTCTAAAGTGCAATGCTATGAAAAATTCAAGTGATAAAGAATCAGAAATGCTATATTTGAAACTTCATTATAATGCTTATTGCTTAAACTTGGGCAAATTATTTGCTTACTCAGATGAAAAGTTAACAGTAAGGTGGATTCAAATTCAGCTTCATCACCTACTTGTTATGTGACTTGGATAAGTTACTTTTTTTCTCTGACCTTGCTTCCTGGATGGCTAAAGTGAAAGTGAAGTCGCTCAGTAGCGTCCGACTCTTTGCGACCCCATGGACTGTAGCTCACCAGGCTTCTCCGTCCGTGGGATGCTCCAGGCAAGAATGCTGGAGTGGGTTACCGTTTCCTTCTCCACCCTGGATGACTAAGGACTAATACAAAAACTGAAATTCAGAACAATCATGGTAATGGAATAAAGTTTTATAAAAGTTTTGTACATAATATCACTCACATAAAGTGACATATATGTACATATATATATGGTGTGTATATTAATTTCTTCATTTTCTTAATAATCATCGTTGGGATTTTAGTAAAAACAGCTAATCATTAAATTCTCAGAGTTGTGTTAATAAGATAAGGTATATTAAAGAGTTTGCCAAATTCAGAGGCTAGTTTTTACCCATAAAATACTAACAATCATTACTATCAGTACTAACAACTACTCTTATAATAGAAATAATGACAGAGTTGAAAACATGCCTAAGTAGAAACTTAAAAATCTGAGTTCTAAGCATGCTTAGCTATGTACTTATTACATATATATGTTGGGTGTAGCATTATATGAAGTGCTCTATTCATCTTCTCTGCTACTTGGTTTCTTCATTATTATTTTATATTAATAACTAATATTCATATCATTATGACCCATAAATTCTCTTTGAATTCTAACATACTGTAATTATGAGAGTGCTTTCCTCATAGCTCAGTTGGTAAAGAATCTGCCTGCAATGCAGGAGACCCTGGTTTGATTCCTGGGTCTGGAAGATGCCCTGGGGAAGGGGTAAGCTACACACTTCAGTATTCTTGGGCTTCCCTTGTGGCTCAGCTGGTAAAGAGTCCACCTACAATGTGGGAGTCATGGGTTCGATCCCTGGGTTGGGAAAAGCCCCTAGAGAAGGGAGAGGTTACCCACTCCAGTATTCTCACTTGGACCTGAATCCATTATGTTGCTTGGGTTGCAAAGAGTCAGACAGGACTGAGCGACTTGCACTTTCACTTTTCATAATTATGACTGACATCTGACAGCTGGCGACGGTCAGAAGTCCCTGAGACACCTTCCAAACATGACAAGAGACCAGGAAGGAGCGTTTTTCCAGTCTGCTGAATCACAGCAGCTGTCTTCCTTTCATGCTAATTAGCTTTCAAAACCAGAAAGTAGCAGACCCATGTGAATGGCTGCCGGAAAGATTTGCCAGGCCAGTTGAGTTTTTCCCTTCTGAATCCCAATTTAGAATCCTTTCTTGATTTTTTTTTTTTTTTCTGTTTTTGGAAGGTATATAAGATGTCATGTTTTATTGTGTAGAGAAGGAAAAAAAAATCAGTGATTGTACATCTTGCGGAATTGGTAATCTTCCATAATTTGCTGCATGCTTCCTTCCTGCTGTCTCTCATGTCTGAAATGTTCTTGCATATTGGATTGTAGGCAATGTCACATAATTATAATGCAGAGAAAATACCATGCCTTTACTACAGTCCAAAGGGTCACAAAGAGTTGGACACGACTGAAGTGACTTAGCACATAGCCTGCATAGTGAACTGTAGTGAAAAACAAACAAACAAACAAACAAATTGCCACCTTGTGAAACGATCTTCTATGGTCTTTGTCAGCATTTTCCTTAAAAATCCTATTTTTCAGTCGTTTATAACATCAGCAGACAGGACTTCAGAGAAAGTGATACCATCTGTTGTGATTATGTGTGATATTGCCCAAGCTTAGGCCAGACATGTAAGACCCTTTCATCTTCAGTATTTCTTTGCTTCTCTCTGCTTACTATGAGCTTGACTAGTTGAGTTGATGAAAAGTATGCAAAGATCAATTTGGATTAAATCCAAACCCTAGTGAAAAAGCTGTGAATCAACAGAGAATCACTGATTTATCAACTCTAGCTCTCTTTTGTCTGTGGTGTGATAACATCATGTGTATACATAAGAATTTATCATTGTAATTCCAAACCCTCTAAGTCTTATCTATCCTAGAAACACTTTGATATCAGATAGTTGGAATCTCTGTATTCATGCTCTGAAATGTGTAACCCCTAAGAAGACAGTCAGAGTCTAGGACAAAGTTTCAAAGAAACTGAATTCTGAAGGTAGAAAATGCACCCATCTTGGCATATAAAAAAGTATTAAAAAGTAGCATGATATCCTGAGAAAGCAACTGTGGCCCACTCCAGTACTCTTGCCTGGAAAATCCCATGGACAGAGGAGCCTGGTAGGCTGCAGTCCATGGGGTCACCTAGAGTCGGACACACTGAGTGACTTCACTTTCCTGCATTGGAGAACGAAATGGCAAGCCACTCCAGTGTTCTTGCCTGGAGAATCCCAGGGATGGGGGAGCTTGGTGGGCTGCCATCTATGGAGTCACACAGAGTCGGACATGATTAAACTGACTTAGCAGCAGCAGCATGATATCAGCCACCACAAAGTTGGATTAATGTAGTTAGCACAAAAGAAACTATAAAATAATGATACGCAGATATCACACCAACATGAACTATAATCTTGGAAGACAGGGCTACCAGAAAATGGAGCTAAATCTAACTCATTAACATAGAAATAAAAACTGTGGTACTAATAAACATAAAAACATTAGTATTTTTAAGAGCATTCCATCTAAATATCTAATAAAAAGGTTTAGAGTCCATTTTCACATTTTTCTTCCAAATTTGGTAGTTACTAACTATGATGATTTAATGTAACTATAATAAACAGATATTTAAGTCATTATTTTTAAACGTAATTTTCTTAGTTGGAAATTTACAGGGTAAACTGTATCTGAAACAATGAAAGTATAGATTCTTGTCACCGTGTGGTTTGTTCCCTTCTCTCTTTGTTTTTAATTGTGATTTTTATTTCCTTCTATGGTCCTGCCTTCAACTCTCATTAATCCTCCCACATATTTTTTCATCTTTTATGTGACTATTCCTCAAGCATATCAGCAGCATCAAGAGAAAGCAACTAATCCAGGCTAAAGGAGTTACTAATTCCTGTTCTGATTAACAAAAAGTGACTTCTTTTTAGAGAGATCACAATTGTTTTTAGAACCCTCACATATAATTTAGCAAATGAGCTTTGTTCTAACAATAACATAGTTATCTGGTGTCTTAAAATTCACAGAGTACTCTTATACATATAAAATCATCTTATCTTTGACACATCCCACTAAAATTGGTTGAAATAAAAATTGCTTGGCAAAATCACTCAATTAGAACCTAGGGGAAGTTTAAGCAAAAACTCACATTTAAAAATTAGTATTTAAATTCAGTATAATTTTGGCCAAAGAATTCTAAACTCATTATATTGCAAACATTACCTTGTTTATCCTGTGAAAGTCTTCTTCAACCACAGAACACTATTCATTTAGTACCAGCAAGTGGTTCTGGGGCTGGGAGAAGACGCAAAGACTCATTCTTAACTAAAAAAATGATTCCCAAATTAAAATGTAAGATTCTTATTTATTTAATAGGATATCAGTAGGGCTATTTTTTTAATACCACCTTTTCCCCTCAAGAACAACAACTCAACCTTAACTCTGATTCTATGATGAGTTCTATTGGAAAATCTTATATATCAAAAAATAAAATTGTTCCTAAATATATCATCCTACCCTGTTATATTAATAATATTGGAGATTTCACCATTAATTCATTATGCTCTATTTTGATAAGATACAGATTGTACTTAAATACATCACTGTTTTAATGTTTTGATCATGAAGTCAGTAAAAATACAAAAACAAGTCAAATAATTTTACTTTTTTTAAAAATAAAGACATACATTGTTCAGAAAAACAATAGTATATATGTATCTATCTGTCTCTCTATATATATATAAATATATATTTCATATAATATATTATATTTAATACATCTAAAATTTATATATTTATGATATAAATATATGTATATAAATGACTTAAATCTATTTGTCACCTTTCATTTATATATATATATTTATTAATTAATAATATTAATTAATTTTTCCCTTAGGTAACCACTCATTCCTTCTTTATATCCTGCAAAGTTGTTTTGCATCTACATATGAAAATATGATGCTTCCCTCATGGCTGAGCAGTAAAGTATCTGCCTGCAATACATGTGAGCCAGGTTCAGTCCTTGAGTCAGGAAGATCATCTTGAAAAGGGAATGGCTACCCACTCCAGTATTCTTGCCTGGAGAATTGCATATGACAATATACTCTTAACATGACAAAACTGTTAATGTGTAGTCTTTTGTCACTAATCAATCAAGAATACTTACTCATTTCATATTAGTGTAGAGATAGCTACTTATTGTGTCTGCATAATATTCCATTACATAGATGCAACAAACCCATTTAATTGATTTGCTATTAATGAATTTTTTCTCAAAAATGTTTTTCTCTTACAGACAAGATTGTGATGAATACCTTTGTAAAAACACTCCCCATCTAGGTGAATGAATCTTATGACAAATTCTCAGAAGTGGAGTTGGCTGCGTCAACTGAGCTTATGCATTTGTAAATGTGATAGATATTGATATGTTGCTGTATATATGGTCTAAACAAATTTACTTTCTCCATAGCAATACAAAAAAAATGCTTATTTATCCATAATTTCATTAGCAAAATCAATTCTTAGATATTTGTCAATCTGATGCAGAAACTGTTCTCAGTATTCTTTTAATTTACATTTCTCTTTTTTTAAGGAAAGTGCCCAAGGATATTTAAACATAGTTTGTGTTCACTGTTTTGTGAACTCTCTATTTTTTTCAATTTCTCTATTAGGTAGTCTTTTGTCTTCTCAATTTCCAAATATCTTTTATATATTAGAGAGCTTTAAGTTAAATTGGAAGCATTATTATTCTTTTTTGTTGCTTTCTGTTTATATACAGGTTGTTTTATTTGCAATGTACATGATTTTTAATTTTATGTAGATAAAAATTGATTTATCATATATTTAACAAAGCTGAGGTATGAGAACTAGAAAGACTTTCCACACACAAAGCTCATAAGTTAGTTTGCATATATTTATGACTCCTATATGGTTCCATTTATATATTAAGTATTTTATCCATTTGGAAATTTATCCTGCACAAGAGATATGAGTATCAGCTTTTAGTTCTTCTCATATGTCTGCTAGGTGGCTGCAGCACTAAATATAACTGAGTGCTTCCTTTTGCCAATGATTTTAGAGAATTCCTTTTTAATATTCTGTATTGTTGAATATAACTTAATTTAGAATTTCTCATTTTAATTGTTCTATTAATGAGCAAATGAAACACTTTTAACAATAGGAATTTTTCATGGATTTTAATGTCATATAGAACATAGGCCATCATCAAATTTCCTGGCAATTCTTTCTTTTCTTTTAAATTAGGTTATTATAATTTTTTATTTTTTTAAAAAAGTTTTTGATTTACAAAGTTACCCAGAAGAGAGTAGAGGAAATCCACTATGAACTATAACCAATTTCCACTATTATTCACATGTTTATTACTATGAAACTTTTGACATGTTTAAAGGAGGTAATTAAGAAGAACTGACCCACCCGTCTGAAATGGCTGCCTCTCTTCCATCTCTCTTTGCCCTCTGGAGGTCAACTTCAGATTTCACTCAGCAGGCTCGGGAGGTTGACCCATTATTGCAAGTGAAGTGCATGTTTTATTCAGATTTTCTTTTTTATAATATCCTTTTTTTTTTAGCCCCTGTATCCTTTCTAGTACACCATATTATATTTATTTATCATGTCTCCTTGAATTCCTCTTGATTATGTGCGTCTCTCCCACTTTCTTTGTTTTTAATGGTCTTGACAGTTTTGAGAATTACTGGTCAGAGATATTTTCAAATATACCTTAACTGGGATAAGTCTAAAGGCTTTCTGATGATGAGACTAAGGGAAGAAAGAACATAGGTTGCTGCTGCTACTAAGTCACCTCAGTCGTGTCCGACTCTCTGCGACCCCATAGATGGCAGCCCACCAGGCTCCTCAGTCCACAGGATTCTCAGCAAGAATACTGGAGTGGGTTGTCATTTCCTTCTCTAAGAGCGCAGGGGTAAATGACAATTCTCATCACCTCATGTAGAGTACATAGTCAACACAATTAATTGCTGATGATCTTAAATTTGATCATCTGGCTTGAGGTAGCACTTTTTAGGTCTCTCCCCTGTACAGTTAATCGTTTTATCCTTCCTTTTAATGTGGCACTTTGTCAAAAATGGCACTATGGTGGCCCAAATTTACCAAGTGTAGAGTCATGTTCCCTGGAAAACAAACTTATCAACTAGAGGATGTCACTTATGTACAGTTCCTTTCTCCATTAGTCCTTACGAACTCCACTCATTTCCGAATTTACTCGGATTAGCACTTTATTAGATCTCTAAGAAAACCGGGGATATAAAGGGAACATTTCAGATAGGCACAATAAAATACAGAAATGATAAGGACCTAACAGAAGCAAAATAAATTAAGAAAAGGTGGCAAGAACACACAGAATAATTACACACAGAAAGCTCTTAATGACCCAGATAACCACAATGGTGTGGTCACTCCCCTAGAGAAAGACATCCTAGAGTGTGAAGTGAAGCACACCTATGAACAAAGCTAGTGGAGGTGATAGAATTCCAGCTGAGCTATTTCAAATCTTAAAAGATGATGCTGTTAAAGTGGTGCATTCATTATGCCAGCAAATTTGGAAGTTTGGAAAAGTCAGTAGTGACCCCAGCACTGGAAAAAGTCAGTTTTCATTCCAACCCCAAAGAATGTTCAAATTACCATATAATTGCATTCATTTCCCATGCTAGCAGGATTACACTCAAAATCCTTCATGCTAAAATTCAGCAGTACATGAACTGAGAAATTCCAAATGTACAACCTGGATTTAGAAAAGGCAGAGGAACCAGAAATCAAATTGCCACCATACAGTGGATCATAGAAAAAGCCAGGGAATTCCAAAATACATCTTCTTTTGCTTCACTGACGACACTAAAGCCTTTGACTGTGTGGATCACAACAAAAAGTAGAAAATTCTTCAAGAGATCGGAATACCAGACCACTTTGCCTGTCTCCTGAGAAATCTCTATGAGGACAAGAAGCAACAGTTAGAGCTGGACATGGAACAATGGACTGGTTCAAATTTGGGACATAAATATGGAAAGGTTGTATATAGTCACCCGGCTTATTTAACTTATATGCAAAGTACATCATATGAAATTTTGGGTTCGATGACTCAAGATTGCAGGGAGAAACAACAATCTCAGATATGCATTTGATACCATTTTAATGGCAGGAAGTGAAGAGGAACTAAAGAGGCTATTAATGAAATTGAAAGAGGAGAGTGAAAAACCTGGCTTAAAACTCAACATTCAAAAAAAGAAGATCATGGCATCTGGTCCTATCACTTCATGGAAAATAGATGGCAAAAAGGTAGAAACAGCGTCAGATTTCATTTTCTTGGGTTCCAGAATCAATGCAAACTGTGACTAGGGCCACAAAATTAAAACTATTGCTCCTTGGAAGAATAGCTATGACAAACCTAGACAGCCTATTACAAAGCAGAGATATTACTTTGCCGACAGAGGTCTGCCTAGTCAAAGCTGTGCATTTTCCAGTAGTCCTGTGCCAATGTGAGAGTTGCACCATAAAGAAGACCGAGGGAGGGAGAATTGATGCTTTTGAGTTTTGATGTTGGAGAAGACTCTTGAGAGTCCCTTGAACTGCAAGGAGATCCAACAAGTCAATCCTAAAGGAAATCAACCATGAATATTCACTGGAAGGACTGGTGCTGAAGCTGAAGTTCCAATACTTTGGCACCAAATGGTAAGAGCCAACTCATTGGAAAAGACCCTGATGCTGGGAAAGATTGAGGGCAAGAAAAGGGGAGGACAGAAGATGAGATGGTTGCATGGTATCACTGACTCAATGGATATAAATTTCAGCAAACTCAGGGAGATGGTGAAGAACATGGAAGCCTGGTGTGCTGCAATTAATGGGGTTGCAAAGAGTCAGACACTGTTTATTTAGACTATTTAGCAACTGAATAATAACTATTTCTCTACCTCTTTCAGTAAAACGATTTCATTCATTTGTAATACATTTAGATACCCCGGCTCAGAGGATAAAGCGTCTGCCTGCAATGCAGGAGACCTGGGTTTGATCTCTGGGTTGGGGAGATCCCCTGGAGAAGGAAACGGCAACTCACTCTAGTATTCTTGCCTGGAGAATCCCATGGACAGAGGAGCCTGGTGGGCTACAGTCCGCGGGGTCGCAAAGAGTCAGACACGACTAAGCGACTTCACTTTCACTCCCAAATATATTTGCTCTGATTTTTACATTTTAACATTTACTCTTGGTTCTGAAGTACTCCACGTGTAGGACATGCTCAGTTGCTTCAGTTGTGTCCTACGCTTTGTGACCAGGTGGACTGTAACTCACTGGGCTCCTCTGTCCAGGGAGTCGTCCCAAAGACCTAAACTAATTCTCAATGTTTTATATTCACCACTATAGTATATTACAGAATAATTTTTTTTCTCTAAAATAGCCCTTGTGCTTGACTTTTCATCCTTTTCACCAACCCATCAAACCCTTGGCAAAATCACAATATTACTTTTTCCAGAAGATCATATAATTGGAGATATACTGCGTATAGTTTTTTTTGGACTGATTTTTTACTTAGCAGTGTGCATTTAAGACCCACGGACATCCTTTTGTGATTTGATAGCCTATTTCCTTTTATTTATAAATTACATTCCATTATATAGCTGTTCCACAGTTAGTTTATCCATTCATCTACAGAAGGACATCTTGGTTGCTTCCAACTTTTGGCAGCAATGAATAAAGCTACTACAAACACTCATGTGTAAATTTTTATGCAGAAATATGTTTTCAAATCAGATGGTTAAATATAAAGGTACATATCTGCTGGATCATATAGTGAGATTGTGTTCGGGTTTATAAAACAAACAAACAAACAAAAAACTGGTGGCTTTTTTTCTTCCCAAAGTGGTTACACCATAATGAATTCACCCCAGGAGTGAATGACAGTTCCCGTGCCATACTTCCATGCCCTCAATTCATATTGCTATTTTTTTTTTGTATTTCAGTTATTCTAATAGGTATGTGACTGTATATCTTCTTTAAGTGTGCAATTCCTTAATAACAGTAGATGTTGAGAGTTTATTATATGCTTACTTGCCTCTAGTATATCTACTTCAGTGAAGTATCTGAGAGATTTTTGACCCTTTTTTTGAACAGACTTTCCTGCAGACTTCTGCTTCCACCAGCAGGGTGATGCGGGGGTGGTGGGCGCACCCGTGTTCTGGCACTACTGAAGCCAGGCCTGTGGTCTGGGGGTGGGAGCACTGGCCACTCTGGACCTGAACATAATGACAGGAGAAATGCCACTTTGCTCTTAAACCCAATTTTTAGCGGGTGATTTATTTTTTATTGTTATGTTTTTAGGATTCTTTGTATTTTTTAGGTGCAGTTTCATTATGAGACACATATTATCTCATGGTCTATGTCATTTTTTTTAACTCTCTTAATGACTTATAATGCAGAAATGTTCACTTTTGCCCAATTTATTTTTTTTTTTTTTCTGTCATGGATAGCACCATTGATGTATTTATAAAGCCATCACCAAACACAAGGTCACATAGGATGTTTCCTTTTGCTTTTTCTATAATTTCTATAATTTTCATTTTACGGGAAAGTCTGCAATCCATTCTGTAATTTTTGAGGCAATTTTGTGGCAGGTATAAAGAATGGGTCTATATTTTCAGCATACAAAGAATTGATAATTGACACCCAATTGTTTCAACAATATTTGACTATCCCTTCCTCAGTTAATTGCCATTGCTCCTTTGTCAAATATCAGTGGACAATATTTGTGTGCACCTATTTCTGGACTCATCATTCTGCTATATTGATCTATATATATTTATTTCATGAATATCATTATATATCAATTACTGGGTAAGAGGTAAATCTGGTAGTGTAGGTGCTTAATCCTTGTTCTTGCTCAGCATTAGGTTGGATATTTTTATTTTTGATGCCCAAATATATTTTGGAATAAGTTTGTCTCAAAAATTATTTGCTGAATTTTAATGGGGATAGCATTTTTGATTGTGATCTGTCAAGTGTACTTGAGAAGAATTGACATTTAAACAATAAAAAAATGTAATATTTTTAAAACTTTATTGAAGTGTATTTTACCTGTCATATTATGCAAGTATGTCAATAGTTTTTGAAATAAATTTACCCAATTCCACAAATTAAAAAAAAATAAATAAATAAACAATATCAAGCATTCTAATCCAGGCAAACAGAATATATCTCTGTTTATTTAGATCATTTAAACTTTTTTTAATCAGTGCTTTGTAGGCGTCCATGTGTATAGTACATACTGTATATTATACATGCACATACATATTCACAAGTTTTGTGAGACTTATGCTTAAATATTTAACTCTTTAGGTGCTGCTGCTGCTGCTGCTGCTGCTAAGTCACTTCAGTCGTGTCTGACTCTGTGCGAGCCCAGAGGCAGCAGCCCACCAGGCTCCCCGTCCCTGGGATGCTCCAGGCAAGAACACTGGAGTGGGTTGCTATTTCCTTCTCCAATGCATGAAAGTGAAAAGTGAAAGTGAAGTCGCTCAGTCATGTCTGACTCTTCGCGACCCCATGGAATGCAGCCTACCAGGCTCCTCCATCCATGGGATTTTCCAGGCAAGAATACTGGAGTGGGGTGCCACTATATAAGCAATATTTAAAAAATTCCAATTGCTTCATATTGATACATAACTTTGCTCTAGTCACAGTTTCAGGAATTTTTCACTGATTCTTTGGCATTTTTTACATAGAGAGTGGTATCATTTTGAAAACAGAGAGACTGATTTCTTCTTTTTTCAATACACAGACATTTTTTCTTGCCCATTTGTATTATCTAGGCTTTCATTCACTGCTGAATAGGAGTGGAGTGGTGGAGGAGGGCATCCTGTCTTATTTGCAATCTTAGAGGAAAATTGGGCAGTCTCTATTAAGTATAATGTTAATTGGAGGTTTTTAATAAACATTCATTATTAAGTTGGGAAAGTCCTCTTTGTTCCTAATTTGTTGAGAGTGTTCATCATGAGATTTGAATTTTGTCAAATGCTTTTTGGCTATGATTAATATGATTGTGTGAATTTTCCTGAAGCATTACATTAATTGATTTTGAACCAATGAATCAGCCTTGCATATCTGGAATAAATCCCTCTTGGTTATAGTCTATTCTTGTTCTACATTTTTGAATTCAACCTGCTAATATTTTATTGAGGAATCATGCATCAATATTAGTCAGGAATATTGTTCTATGGTTTTCTCATCTGGTAATATGTTTAGTTGAACAAGTTGTATCAAGTAAGAGATAAATATTCTCTAGTGTGAGGATTTATGTAAATCTGGCCAGGAATTGGGCTTTGTGTCATATTTGATGTAGTTACAGATATCAGAGATTGTAAATTGATCTACTGTCTTTGTTACTGCCTACCCTATTAATTTGGGTTTCTTTAATGCTATGGACTAAATTGTGTTTGTCAAAATTCATATGTTGAAGTCTAAACTAATGCGCTTTTACTTGTGATGAGGAAGAAATATCAGATATGGAACAACAGACTGGTTCTTATTTGGGAAAGGAGAACGTCAAGGCTGTATTGTCACCCTGCTTCTTTAGCTTATATGCTAAGTACATCAGGCAAAGTGCCGGGTTGGATGAAGCACGAGCTGCAATCAAGATTGCTGGGAGAAATATCAATAAACTCAGATATGCAGATGACACCACCCTTATGGCAGAAAGTGAAGAACAGCTTCTTGATGAAAGAGAAAGAGGAGAGTGAAAAAGCTGGCTTAAAACTCAACAGGCAAAACACTAAGGTCATGGCATCCAGTCCCATGACATCATGGCAAACAGACAAGGAAAAAATGGAAACAGTGACAGACGTTATCTTCTTGGGCTCCAAAATCACTGCAGATCGTGACTGCAGCCATGAAATTCAAAGACGATTGCTCCTTGGAAGAAAAGCTTTGACAAACCTAGAGAGTATATTAAAAAGCAGGGACATTACTTTGCTGACAAAGGTCCGTTTAGTCAAAGCTATAGTTTTTCCAGTAGTCATGTATGGATGTGAGAGTTGGACTATAAAGAAAGCTGAGCACTGAAGAATTGATGCTTTCAAACTGTGGTGTTGGAGAAGACTCTTGAAAGTCCCTTGAACTGCAAGGAGATCCAACCAGTCCATCCTAAAGGAGATCAGTCCTAAATATTCATTGGAAGGACTGATGCTGAAGCTGAAACTGCAATATTTTGGCTACCTGATGCAAAGAACTGACTCCTTGGAAAAGACCTTGAAGTTGGGAAAGATCAAAGTCAGGAGAAGGGGATGATGAGGTGTTTGGATGGCATCACCAACTGAATGGACATGTATTTGAGTAAGCTCCGGGAGTTGATGATAGACAGGGAAGCCTGACATGCTGCAGTCCATGGGGTTGCAAAGAGTCAGCCACCAAACTGAACCGAAGCCACCCAGCCTATGGTACTTTATTATGACTGTGCTAGCTGACTAATACACCTATGTATTCTTTCTCATGGTGTCTGTATCTTGCAGAGTTTCAGGTGTAATCCACTGTCACTATTTGTTGTTGTTCAGTGGTTCAGTCGTGTCCAACTCTTTGAGACCCCAGGGACTACAGCACACCAGGCTTCTCTGTCCATTACCAACTTCCAGAGTTTACTCAAACTCATGTCCATTGAGCTGGTGATGCCATCCAACCATCTCATCCTCTGTGTTCCCTCTGCCTTTTTTCCTTCAATCTTTTCCAGCACCAGGGTCTTTTCCAATGAGTCTTCTCTTCACATCAGGTAGCTGAAGTACTGGAGTGTCAGCTTCAGCATCAGTCCGTCCAAAGAATATTCAATGAGATTTCCTTTAGGATTGACTGGTTTGATCTCCTTGCTGTCCAAGGGACTCTCAAGAGTTTTCTCCAGCACCACAATTTGAAAGCATCAATTCTTTGGTGTTATTATGGTTTAACTCTCACGTCTGTACATGACTACTAAGAAAAACATATTTTCAACTGTATGGACTCTCATTGGCGAAGTGATGTCTCTATATTTTAATATACTGTCAGGGTTTGTCATAGCTTTTATGCCAAGGAGTAACATTTAATATCATGGCTGCAGTTGTCTACAGTGATTCTGAAGCCCAAGAAAATAATATTTGACACTCTTTTCATTTTTTCCCCTTCGATTTGTTATGAAGAAATGGGACCAGATGTCATTTTTTTTTTTTTTTTTAATGTTGAGTTTCAAGCTGGCTTTTTCACTAGCCTCTTTCACCCTTATCAAGAGGCTGTTTTGGTTCCTCTTCACTTTCTGCCATTATGTGGTATCGTCTGCATATCTGAAGTTGTTGATATTTTTCCTGGAAAGCTTGTGATTCATCTACTCTGGCAATTCATATGATGTACTCTGTATAGAAGTTGAATAAGCAGGTGACATTATACAGCCTTGATACTTTACTTTGCCAGTTTTGAACCTGTCTATTGTTCCATGTCTGGATCTAACATGATTTTTATTAATAGTCATTAAGCTAAAACTCTTAATTTTGAATGCTACATATTAGAATCAATGTTGCATTATATAATATTTGCTTCATACATGGAGTTTGGAAGTTTTCGTTTCTTTTTCTATGCCCTGAAGTAATTTAAATAGGATAGGAACCATCTTCTCTTTAAATGGTTTGGTAAATTACCCTTTTAAAAGTGTTGGCTGGGTGGTCTTTTGCTGGAAGTAATTCTTTACAGCACCTGTTGAAATAAATTTCAAGGCCCAAGATGGATCCATTACTCCCCACGGTGCAACATTAGCAACGTAAAACTTTCCTATACCTGAAATGCTCACTGTACCAGGAACACAGTACTTCCAGCCAGTCAGTCTGCAAACGTCAAGGGAATTCTGGACATTCTCATTCCAAACAAGGCCAGTAAGGTGCCCCAGTCAATCAGATATTTTCTATTCTTTTTCATTCCTGGTGCTTTATCCTTTCTGCTATAAAAGCTTCTTGTCGAAGGAGAGGGAAAGATGGTGGAGGAATAGGACAGGAAGGCCACTTTCTCCTTCACAAATTCCTCAAAAGAACATTTCAACGCCGAGCAAACTCCACAAAACTACTTCTGTAGGCTGGCAGAGGACATCAGGCAACCAGAAAAGCAGACCATTGTCTTCAAAAACAGGTAGGAAAAAATATAAAAGACGAGAAAGGAGACAAAGGAGGTGGGGAGGGAGCTCCGTCCCGGGAAGGGAATTTTAAGAAGAGAGGTTTCCAAACACCAGGAAACACTCTCCCTGCCGTGTCTGTGGCGAGCCTTGGAAACACAGAGGGCAACATAACAGGAAGGAAAAATAGATAAATAATTAAAACCAACAGATTGCAAGCCCAACAGTAACTCCCCCAGCGGAAAAGCAGCACAGACGCCTGCATCCGCCACTGGGATGTGGGGGCAGGGCAGGGATGCGCAGGAGGCGCGGGCTGCAGAGCTTTGTAAGAATCAGGCAGGAACGCCCGGCGTGCAACCAGAACGATCTAACTTGGGCGAGCAAACCAGACTGTGGGATAGCTACCACGCGAAAAGCTCGAACATAAGACACCGCCAGGACCGAGCACAGAACAAAGGACGGAACGGGAAAAGCCGGCTGCAGACCATTCCCCACCGGGACAGGCAGCCAGAGCCGTAAGGACTGGAAAGGGGCAATTGCAGACCCGGAGAGACTTGACTTACCTAACTGCAAGCAGGCTCCTTTGCTAAGACTTCTGGGGGTGCTGGACAGTCACAATCTGCCTCACGGGGTGCGCCAGCGGTCCACCCAGAAAGCTGAGCAGCAGCGGCAGAAAAGGAGACAAGCCGCGGCAATCGCGCTCGCCAAACTCCTGAGCTACTCAGACCTGGGAAGGGCACAAAGCGCAGTCCCCACCGAATCTGTGCCTCTGAGGGCTGCCTGAGCGCCAAACCTGAGTGGCTTGGACCGGGGAAGTACACTCAGCCTAGGGCCGGCCCCAGACGGTTCCCAGCTGAGCATCGAAGAGCCAGAGTGGTTTGTGTGCCTTGAGAAGGGACAGGTCAAGCGGGGCTGAGACACTGTGAGCACACGACAGTGCTATTTGTTTGCAGCATCCCCCCTCCCCACAGCGCGACTGAACTAGTGAGCCTAAAAAACCAGCAAACAGAAGAAGTTAAAAAGAGGGAACCACCTTGGAAATGATCCCACACGGCCCATAACACCAGAGAAGGGCCAGGTATATTTTCACTCTTTTTAAAATCATTCCTTTTTTGTTTGCTTTTTTGTTTTTTGTTTTTTTCTTTTTTCTTTTTTTTTCTAACTTTTTTAATTGTTAAGTCTTCTATTTTTCCTCTAATTTTTATTTCTATAACCAACTATTACTTTTTAAGGCAAACACCATATATAGTCTTTGGATGGTTGTTGGTGGGTTTTTTTTTGTTTGTTTGTTTCTTTTTTAAATAATTCTTTTTTTTTTCTTTCTTCCTTTTTCCTTCTGCTTTTCTTTAATATTGTATCTTTGAAAATCCAACCTCTACTCTAGATTTTTAATCTTTGCTCTTAGGTTTTTGTTGTCAATTTTGTACGTTTAAAAACCCAAACTTCACTACCCAAGTTTACCTGAGAGCGAGATTACTGGCTTGACCACTCTCTCCTCCTTTGGACTCTCCTTTTTCTCCACCAGGTGGCCTCTGTCTCTTTTCTCCCCTATCTCTTCTCTATCCAACTCTGTGAATCTCTGTGTGTTCCAGACGGTGGAGAACACCTAAGGAACTGGTTACTGGCAGGATTTGTCTCTCTCCTTCTCATTCCTCTCTCTTATCCTCCTGGTCACCTCTATCTACTTCCTCCCTCTCCTCTTCCCCATATAACTCTGTAAATACCTCTGAGCGGTCCAGACTATAGAGCGCACATAAGGAAGTGCCTACTGGCTAGCTTGCTCTCTCCTCTTTTGATCTCACTGCATCTCATTCCAGTTACCTCTAACTACCCCCTCCATCTTCTCTTCTCCTTGTAACTCAGTGAGCCTCTCTGAGTGTCCCTCAATGTGGAGAAACTTTTCATCTTTAACCTAGATGTTTTATCATCAGTGCAGTATAGATGGAAAAGTCTAGAGGCTACTGTAAAAATAAAACTGAAAACCAGAAGCAGGAGGCTTAAATCCAAAGCCTGAAAACATTAGAGAACTCTTGAATTCAGGGAACATTAAGCAATAGGAGCTCATCAAATGCCTTCATTCCTACACCGAAACCAAGCTCCACCCAAGGGCCAACAAGTTCCAAAACAAGACATACCACGCAAATTCTCCAGCAACACAGGAACACTCCCCTGAGCTTCAATATACAGGCAGCTCAAAATTATCCCAAAACCTTTGATGCCTCATAACCCATTACAGGTCACTCCACTGCACTCGAGAGAGAAGAAACCCAGCTCCACCCACCAAAACTCCAACACAAACCTCCCTAACCAGGAAACCTTGACAAGCCACTGATAGAACCCCACCCACAGTAAGGAAGCTCCATAATAAAGAGAACTCCACAAATTACCAAAATATAAAAAGGCCACCCCAAACGCAGCAATATAACCAAGATGAAGAGACAGAGGAATACTCAGCAGGTAAAGGAACAGGAGAGTTGCCCACCAAACCAAACAAAAGAGGAAGAAGTAGGGAATCTACCGGAGAAGGAATTCCGAATATTGATAGTGAAAATGATCCAAAATCTTGAAATCAAAATGGAATCACAGATAAATAGCCTAGAGACAAGGATTGAGAAGATGCAAGAAAGGTTTAACAAGGACCTAGAAGAAATAAAAAGAGTCAAAATATAATGAATAACGCAATAAATGAGATCAGAAACACTCTGGAGGCAACAAATTAGTAGAATAACAGGAGGCAGAAGATAGGATTAGTGAAATAGAAGATAGAATGGTAGAGAAATAAATGAATCAGAGAGGAAACAAGAAAAATGAATTAAAAGAAACGAGGACAATCTCAGAGACCTCCAGGACAATATGAAACGCTCCAACATTCGAATTATAGGAGTCCCAGAAGAAGAAGACAGAAAGAAAGATCATGAGAAAATCCTTGAGGAGATAATAGCTGAAAACTTCCCTAAAATGGGGAAGGAAATAATCACCCAAGTCCAAGAAACACAGAGAGTTCCAAATAGGATAAACCCAAGGCGAAACACCCCAAGACATATATTAATCAAATTAACAAAGATCAAACACAAAGAACAAATATTAAAAGCAGCAAGGGAAAAACAACAAATAACACACAAGGGGATTCCCATAAGGATAACAGCTGATCTTTCAATAGAAACTCTTCAGGCCAGGAGGGAATGGCAAGACATACTTAAAGTGATGAAAGACAATAACCTACAGCCCAGATTACTGTACCCAGCAAGGATCTCATTCAAATACGAAGGAGAAATCAAAAGCTTTACAGACAAGCAAAAGCTGAGAGAATTCAGCACCACCAAACCAGCTCTCCAACAAATTCTAAAGGATATTCTCTAGACAGGAAACACGAAAAGGGTGTATAAACCTGAACCCAAAACAATAAAGTAAATGGTAACGGGATCATACTTATCAATAATTACCTTAAAGCGTAAATGGGTTGAACGCCCCAACCAAAAGACAAAGACTGGCCGAATGGATACAAAAACAAGACCCCTCTATATGCTGCTTACAAGAGACCCACCTCAAAACAAGGGACACATACAGACTGAAAGTGAAGGGCTGGAAAAAGATATACCACGCAAATAGAGACCAAAAGAAAGCAGGAGTGGCAATACTCATATCCGATAAAATAGACTTTAAAACAAAGGCTGTGAAAAGAGACAAAGAAGGCCACTACATAATGATCAAAGGAACAATCCAAGAAGAAGATATAACAATTATAAATATATATGCACCCAATATAGGAGCACCGCAATATGTAAGACAAATGCTAACATGTATGAAAGTGGAAATCAACAATCACACAATAATAGTGGGAGACTTTAATACCCCACTCACACCTATGGACACATCAACTAAACAGAAAATTAACAAAGAAACGCAAACTTTAAATGATACATCAGACCAGTTAGACCTAATTGAAATCTATAGGACATTTCACCCCCAAACAATGAATTTCACCTTTTTCTCAAGTGCTCATGGAACCTTCTCCAGGATAGATCACATCCTGGGCCATAAATCTAAACTTGATAAATTCAAAAAAATCGAAAACACTCCAAGCATCTTTTCTGACCATAATGCATTAAGATTAGATCTCAATTACAGGAGAAAAGCTATTAAAAATTCCAACATATGGAGGTTGAACAACACACTTCTGAATAACCAACAAATCACAGAAGAAATCAAAAAAGAAATCAAAATATGCATAGAAACTAATGAAAATGAAAACGCAACAACCCAAAACCTGTGGGACACTATAAAAGCAGTGCTAAGAGGAAAGTTCATAGCAATACAGGCATACCTCAAGAAACAAGAAAAACGTCAAATAAATAACCTAACTCTACACCTAAAGCAACTAGAAAAGGAAGAATTGGAGAACCCCAGAGTTAGTAGAAGGAAAGAAATCTTAAAAATTAGGGCAGAAATAAATGCAAAAGAAACAAAAGAGACCATAGCAAAAATCAACAAAGCCAAAAGCTGGTTCTTCAAAAAGATAAATAAAATCGACAAAACATTAGCCAGACTCATCAAGAAGCAAAGAGAGAAAAATCAAGTCAATAAAATTAGGAATGAAAATGGAGAGATCACAACAGACAACACAGAAATACAAAGGATCATAAGAGACTACTATCAGCAGTTGTATGCCAATAAAATGGACAACGTGGAAGAAATGGACAAATTCTTAGGAAAGTACAATTTTCCAAAACTGAACCAGGAAGAAATAGAAAATCTTAACAGACCCATCACAAGCACGGAAATTGAAACTGTAACCAGAAATCTTCCAGCAAACAAAAGCCCAGGTCCAGACGGCTTCACAGCTGAATTCTACCAAAAATTTTGAGAAGAGCTAACACCTATCCTCCTCAAACTCTTCCAGAAAATTGCAGAGGAAGGTAAACTTCCAAACTCATTCTATGAGGCCACCATCATCCTAATACCAAAACCTGACAAAGATGTCACAAAAAAAAGAAAACTACAGGCCAATATCACCGATGAACATAGATGCAAAAATCCTCAACAAAATTCTAGCAATCAGAATCCAACAACACATTAAAAAGATCATACACCATGAACAAGTGGGCTTTATCCCAGGGATGCAAGGATTCTTCAATATCCGCAAATCAATCAATGTAATTCACCACATTAACAAATTGAAAAATAAAAACCATATGATTATCTCAATAGATGCAGAGAAGGCCTTTGACAAAATTCAACATCCATTTATGATAAAAACTCTCCAGAAAGCAGGAATAGAAGGAACATACCTCAACATAATAAAAGCTATATGTGACAAACCCACAGCAAACATTATCCTCAATGGCGAAAAATTGAAAGCATTTCCCCTAAAGTCAGGAACAAGACAAGGGTGTCCACTTTCACCGCTACTATTCAACATAGTTCTGGAAGTTTTGGCCACAGCAATCAGAGCAGAAAAAGAAATAAAAGGAATCCAAATTGGAAAAGAAGAAGTAAAACTCTCACTTTTTGCAGATGACATGATCCTCTACATAGAAAACCCTAAAGACTCCACCAGAAAATTACTAGAGCTAATCAATGAATATAGTAAAGTTGCAGGATATAAAATCAACACACAGAAATTTCTTGCATTCCTATACACGAATAATGAGAAAGTAGAAAAAGAAATTAAGGAAACAATTCCATTCACCATTGCAACGAAAAGAATAAAATACTTATGAATATATCTACCTAAAGAAACTAAAGACCTATATATAGAAAACTATAAAACACTGATGAAAGAAATCAAAGAGGACACTAATAGATGGAGAAATATACCATGTTCATGGATCGGAAGAATCAATATAGCGAAAATGAGTATACTACCCAAAGCAATTTACAAATTCAATGCAATCCCTATCAAGCTACCAGCCATATTTTTCACAGAACTAGAACAAATAATTTCAAGATTTGTATGGAAATACAAAAAACCTTGAATAGCCAAAGCAATCTTGAGAAAGAAGAATGGAACTGGAGGAATCAACTTGCCTGACTTCAGGCTCTACTACAAAGCCACAGTCATCAAGACAGTATGGTACTGGCACAAAGACAGAGATATAGATCAGTGGAACAAAATAGAAAGCCCAGAGATAAATCCACACACATATGGACACCTTATCTTTGACAAAGGAGGCAAGAATATACAATGGAGTAAAGACAGTCTCTTTAACAAGTGGTGCTGGGAAAACTGGTCAACCACTTGTAAAAGAATGAAACTAGATCACTTTCTAACACCGCACACAAAAATAAACTCAAAATGGATTAAAGATCTAAATGTAAGATCAGAAACTATAAAACTCCTAGAGGAGAACATAGGCAAAACACTCTCCGACATAAATCACAGCAGGATCCTCTATGATCCACCTCCCAGAATTCTGGAAATAAAAGCAAAAATAAACAAATGGGATCTAATTAAAACTAAAAGCTTCTGCACAACAAAGGAAAATATAAGCAAGGTGAAAAGACAGCCTTCTGAATGGGAGAAAATCATAGCAAATGAAGCAACTGACAAACAACTAATCTCAAAAATATACAAGCAACTTCTGTAGCTCAATTCCAGAAAAATAAATGACCCAATCAAAAAATGGGCCAAAGAACTAAATAGACATTTCTCCAAAGAAGACATACGGATGGCTAACAAACACATGAAAAGATGCTCAACATCACTCATTATTAGAGAAATGCAAATCAAAACCACAATGAGGTACCACTTCACACCAGTCAGAATGTCTGCGATCCAAAAATCTGCAAGCAATAAATGCTGGAGAGGGTGTGGAGAAAAGGGAACCCTCCTACACTGTTGGTGGGAATGCAAACTAGTACAGCCACTATGGAGAACAGTGTGGAGATTCCTTAAAAAATTGCAAATAGAACTGCCTTATGACCCAGCAATCCCACTGCTGGGCGTACACACCGAGGAAACCAGAATAGAAAGAGACACGTGTACCCCAATGTTCATTGCAGCACTGTTTATAATAGCCAGGACATGGAAACAACCTAGATGTCCATCAGCAGATGAATGGATAAGAAAGCTGTGGTACATATACACAATGGAGTATTACTCAGCCGTTAAAAAGAATTCATTTGAATCAGTTCTGATGAGATGGATGAAACTGGAGCCTATTATACAGAGTGAAGTAAGCCAGAAAGAAAAACACCAATACGGTATACTAACACATATATATGGAATTTAGAAAGATGGCAATGATGACCCTGTATGCAGGACAGCAAAAAAGACACAGATGTGTATAACAGACTTTTGGACTCTGAGGGAGAGGGAGAGGGTGGGATGATTTGGGAGAATGGCATTCTAACATGTATACTATCATGTAAGAATTGAATTGCCAGTCTATGTCTGACGCAGGATACAGCATGCTTGGGGCTGGTGCATGCGGATAACCCAGAGAGATGTTATGGGGAGGGAGGTGGGAGGGGGGTTCATGTTTGGGAACGCATGTAACAATTAAAGATTTTAAAATTTAAAAAATAAAAAACTAAAAAAAAAAAAAATCCAAAAAAAAAAAAAAAAGGGACAAAGCAGGTGATTAAGTAGCTAATCCCACTTGGAGATTAAAGTAGAAAAAAGTATGAGACACCCTTGTAAGTTAATGATTACTCAAGAAAGCAGGTATACTTAAGCACAAAACCAAGCAGGCTTGCTTAGCAATAAAACCATGCATCAGAAGCATGAGACAAGACCCAAAACAATAAAACAGTGGGGGCCAGATCCATATCCTGCTCACAGAGCTCAGTGTTAACGACCCCTAGCACATGCTCTCTGCACACATAAAAAATAATTTAGGGGAAGGTGACATTTCAAAGTGAAAGACCCTCATTTTACTGAGACCTCAAATTATTTTTTCATAGTGCCATGACAGTCCTGGCTTGACAATGTAGGGAAAATAAAACTCTCCTGCCCAAACTGGAAGAGGAACTGATTATGGAAACCTGACGTCCGTCTACTCATGCATGAGGAAGAATGTGGTTTTTCTCCCTCCCCACTTTTCCTTTGATTATAAAATTGTAGCCCACTAAGTTCTCCCTCTCACACCACTGCTTGTAAGCCTCACAAGCATCCCACTCTAATAAATCACTTCTTTCCTTGTTGGAGCTTCAAACAAACAAACAAACAAACAAACAAAAAAGCTTCTTGTCTTCTGCCTCATTGCATAGTTCTCCAAAAAGACTTTCCACCTCATAAAGAGTTAAAGTTTGTTTGTACCCCTACAGTTCAGTTGGGTCACTCAGTCAGTTCCAACTCTTTGTTACTTTTAACATTACAATGTTAGCATGTGAGATGAGTGCAGTTGTGCAGTAGTTTGAACATTCTTTGGCATTGCCTTTCTTTGGGATTGGAATGAAACCTGACCTTTTCCAGTCCTGTGGCCACTGCTTAGTTTTCCAAATTTGTTGTCATATTGAGTGCAGCATTTTAACAGATCATCTTTTAGGATTTGAAATAGCTCAACTAGTATTCCATTACCTTCACTTGCTTTGTTCCTAGTGATGCTTCCTAAGACCCACTTGACTTGGAACTCCAAGGTGAGTAATCACACCATCATGGTTATCCGAGTCATCAAGATCTTTTTTGCATAGTTCTATGTATTCTTGCCACCTCTTAATATATTCTGCTTCTATTAGGTCCATACCATTTATGTCCTTTATTGTGCCAATCTTTGCATGAAATATTCCCTTAATATCTCTAATTTTCTTGAAGAGAAAACTCTCTTGTCTTTCCCATTCTCTTGTTTTCCTCTGTTTGTTTGCACTGATCACTGAAAAGGCTTCCCTATCTCTCCTTGATATTCTTTGTAATTCTGTATTAAGATGGGCATAGCTTTTCTTTTCTACTTTGCCTTCAGCTTCTCTTCTTTTCTCAGTTATTTTTAAGGCTTCCTCAGACAACTGTTTTGCCATTTTGCATTTCTTTTTTTACGTGATGGTCTTGATTCCTGTCTCCTTTACAATGTCAAGAACTTCTGTCCATAGTTCTTCAGGCACTCTGTCTATCAGATCTAATCCTTTGAATCTATTTGTCACTTCCAATGTATAATTGTAAGGTATTTGATTTAGGTTATACCTGAATGTTCTAGTGGTTTTCCCTACTGTCTTCAATTTAAGTCTGAATTTGGCAATAAGGAGTTTACGGTCTGAGCTACAGTCAGCTCTCAGTCTTGTTTTTGCTGACAAAAGCTTCTCCATCTTCAGCAGCAAAGAATATAATCAATCTGATTTCAGTATTGACCATCTGGTGATGTCCATGTGTAAAGTTGTCTCTTGTATTGTTGGAAGAGGGAATTTGCTATGACCAGTGCATTCTCTTGAGAAAACCCTGTTTGCCTTTGCCCTGCTTCATTTTGTACTGTTAGGCCAAACTTTTCTGTTACTCCAGGTTTCTCTTGACCTCCTACTTTTGCATTCCAATCCCCCATAATGAAAAGGACATCTGTGTGTTTTTTGTGTGTGTGTGTTTGTTCTATAAGGTATTGTAGGTCTTCATAGAACCGTTCAACTTCAGCTTCTTCAGCATTACTGGTTGCAGCATAGAATTGGACTACTGTGATATTGAGTGGTTTGCCTTTGAGACAAGCAGAGATCATTTTGTCCTTTGAGATTGCATCTAAGTACTTCATTTTGGACTCTTTTGTTGACTATGATGACTGCTCCATTTCTTCCAAGGGATTCTTGCCCACAGTAGCACATATAATGGTCATCTAAATTAAATTCACCCATTCCAGTTCTTTTTAGCTCCCTGACTCCTAAAATGTTCGTGTTCACTCTTGCCATTTCCTGTTTGACCACTTCCAACTTATCTTGATTCATAGACCAGCTTTCCAGGTTCCTATGCAGTATTGCTCTTTACAGCATTGGACTTTACTTCCATCACCAGTCACATCCACGACTGGGTGTTGTTTTCACTTTGGCACTGTCTTTTCACTCTTTCTGGACTATTTCTCCATTCTTCTCCCATAGCTTATTGGGCACCTACCGACCTGGGAAGTTCATCTTTCAGTGTCCTATCTTTTTTGTCTTTTCATACTGTTCATGGGGTTCTCAAGGCAAGAATACTGACATGGCTTGCCACTCCCTTCTCACTGGGCCACATTTTTTCAGAACTCTCCACTGTGACCTGTCTGTCTTGGGTGGCCCTATGTGGCATGGCTCATAGTTTCATTGAGTTAGACAAGGCTGTGGTCCATGTCATCAATTTGATTAGTTTTCTGTGATTGTGGTTTTCATTCTGTCTGCCCTCTGATGGACAAGGATAAGAGGCTAGTAGGCCTCCCTGATAGCTCAGTTGGTAAAGAATCTGCCTGCAATGCAGGAAACCCCAGTTTGATTCCTGGGTTAGGAATATCTGCTGGAGAAAGTATAGACTAGCCACCCCAGTATTCTTGGGCTTCCCTTATGGCTCAGCTGGTAAAGAATCCACCTACAATGCAGGAGACATGGGTTTGGTCCCTGGTTTGGGAAGATCCCCTGAAGAAGGGAAAGACTACTCACTCCAATATTCTGGCCTGGAGAATTCCATGGACTGTGTAGTCCATGGGTTCACATAGAGTCAGACATGGCTGAGTGACCTTCACTTGTATGTCTTAAGTTGTTTTAATTATTTTTTAACACATCCTCCTGGTGGCTCAGATGATAAAGCATCTGCCTACAATGTGGGAGATCTAGGTTCAGTCCCTGGATTGGGAAGATCCCCTGGAGAAGGAAATGCCAACCCATGCCAGTATTCTTGCCTGGAAAATCCCATGGATGGAGGAGCCTAGTAGGCTATAGTCCATGTGCTCGCAAAGAGTCAGACACGACTGAATGACTTCACTTTCACTTTTACTTTCTATGTCCACTACGATTTCCCAATGGCTCAGTGGCAAAGAATTCTTCTGCTACTGCAGGAGCCTCAGGAGACTTGGATTATATTCCTGAGTCTAGAAGATCCCCTGGAGGAGGAAATGGCAGCCCATGCCAGTATTCTCTCTAGGGTAATCTCAAGGACAGAGTAGCCTGGTGGGTTACATCCTTGGGGTCACAAAAAGTTGGACAGGACTGAAGCTACTGAGCATACAAGCACGTTGTATCCATATGCAAGCTGACCTCATAAATTTTTAATCTCTTTGGTTGTCAATTTTGGTAATATACATTTTCCTAAAAACTTACACATTTTTATAGAGATTTTCAAGTTTATTTGTTGTTGTACAATGTAGCCATTTTATTCTTTTAATTATCTTGGATTTGCCATCTTCATTTTTTATTATACAATTTTAATATGGAAATATAGTTGATTACGTTGTGTTATTTTTTGCTGTACAGCAAAGTGACTCATTTATAGCTACATTTTCACATGTTTCCATTATGGTGTATCACAGGATATTGAACTAAGTTCCATGTACAGTAGGGCCTTTTTTATTTATCCTATATGTAATAGCTTTGATCTACTAATCCCAAACTACTAATCCTTCCCTCCTTTTCTTCCACTTGGCCACTACAAGTCCATTTTCTCTGTTTGTGCAATTTATAGTTTTTTTTCTCATATAAGTTATATTTGATGTTTCTGTGATGTTATTTTTAGTTTAAGAGCAAGAATTTGTGTTTTTGTATTTCTATTGATTCTTTCAAAATAATTTATCTTATATTTATTCTTTCTTCATATACTCTTCACATTTTTAGTTATTTTAAACTTTTTGTATGGAAAGTTTCATTAATTTGCTTATATTTAATTAACATAATTATTCAAGATTATAGATTTCCCTTAGAATACTAATTTTGTGGAGTCCCCTTGATGCTAAACATTTGTATTTTTATATATTATTTGGTATTCCTGAAATTTTACCATTTATATTTTTTCTTTTGTTCAATAATAGTTATTAATAATGTAGAGTATATTAGTATATTAATTTATTTATAGTATGATCATTTTGTTCCTGGTTTTGTTATTTTATGGAATTTCATTTGGCATTGTGATTAGTCTGTTGTAAAAGGACAGTTGGTTAATGCTGTGAAAGTTCCATGGACATTTGAAAGGAAATTATGTTTTCTATTTTTATGATTTTCAGAATTATTCCTATATCAACCAGTTCCTAATTACATTATTTATATATTTTGTTTCCATGAACTGAGAGAGAAGTAAAAGCTCCTGTTACTAGTGGATTTTTCTACTAAAAAAAAGGTTTACCTTTAATATTTGCTTCGTGACTGTTGATGTTATATTATTCAGTATATAGTTATGCAAAGGTATAGAATAATACTGTAAACTGCACACTTCCTTTTTGTTTGCATTTGCTTAAAACATCTTTGCTTTTCCTTTTATTATAAAACTTCCTAAATCACTGTCTTATCTTTTTTTTTATTATATCCTAGATTTATAAGCTAGATTCAGAGTTGACTTTGTGTCACATTTTATAAATCTTTTCTTTTAATGTATGTCATTGCTCAGCTTATATTTATCGTATGGAAGAAGTGTTTCGTATTAGTTCTGTTGGACAATTTCAGGTTATAATTTCTGTTTTTATAGTTTTAACATACAAATCTCACTACGTGGTTTTCATTACTGTGTTAGTATCTGTGTGTGCATGTAGGCCCCTTAATAAATAAGCATGTCTGTATTTCTTCTATATTTTAAAAGTTGCATCTTATATAATATTTTATATAAACTTAACCATTTATTTCCTTAACTGTATTACTTACCTAATACAATCATTAATAAATTATCTTCTCACTCAGTTCCCTGCTAATCTATGCTAATATATATTTCCACAATATACATTTTTCTAGGTACTTTCAGTCCAGTTGCTCAGTCGTGTCTAACTCTGTGACCCCATGGACTGCTGCATGTGCAGCTTCCCTGTCCATCACCAACTCCTGCAGCTTGCTCAAACTCACGCCCATCAAGGCAGTGATGCCATCCAACCATCTCAGCCTCTGCCATCCCTTTCTCCTCCCACCTTCAATCTTTCCCAGCATCAGGGTCTTTTCCAATGAGTCAGCTCTTTGCAGTAGGTGGCCAAAGTATTGGAATTTCAGCTTTAGCATCAGTCTTTCCAATGAATATTCAGGACTGATTTCCTTTATGATTGACTGGTTGGATCTCCTTACAAACCAAGGAATTGTCAAGAGTTTTCTCTGACACCCCAGTTCAAAAATATCGATTATTTGGTGCTCAGCTTTCTTTAGAGGCCAATGCTCACATCCATACATGACCACTGGAAAAACCATAGCTTTGACAAGATGGACCTTTGTTGACAAAGTAACATCTCTGCTTTTCAATATGCTGTTTAGCTGTTTAGGTTCAGTTCAGTACAGTCACTCAGTCGTGTCCGACTCTTTGCGAGCCCATGAATCACAGTACACCAGGCCTCCATGTCCATCACCAACTCCCGGAGTTCACTCAAACTCATGTCCACCGAGTCGGTGATGTCATCCAGCCATCTCATCCTCTGTCATCCCTTTCTCCTCCTTCCCACAATCCCTCCCAGAATCAGTCTTTTCCAATGAGTCAACTCTTCACATGAGGTGGCTAAAATATTGGAGTTTCAGCTTCAGAATCAGTCTTTCCAAAGAGAACCCAGCACTGATCTCCTCTAGGATGGACTGGTTGGATCTCCTTACAGTCCAAGGGACTCTCAAGAGTCTTATCCAATACCACAGTTCAAAAGCATCAATTCTTCAGTGCTCAGCTTTCTTCACAGTCCAACTCTCACATCCAAAGATGACCACTGGAAAAACCATAGCCTTGACTAGATAGACCTTTGTTGGCAAAGTAGTATCTCTGCTTTTCAATACGCTGTCTAGGTTGGTCATAACTTTTCTTCCAAGGAGTAAGAGTCTTTTAATTTCATGGCTTCAATCACCATCTGCAGTGATTTTGGAGCCTAAAAAAATAAAGTCTAACACTGTTTCCACTGTTCCCCCATCTATTTCCTATGAAGTGATGGGACCACATGCCATGATCTTCGTTTTCTGAATGTTGAGCTTTAAGCCCACATGTTCACTCTCCTCTTTCACTTTCATCAAGAGGCTTTTTAGTTCCTCTTCACTTTCTGCCATAAACTGTTAAGTTTGGTCATAGCTTTTCTTCCAAGAAGCAAGCATCTTTTAATTTCATGGCTGCAGTCACCAGCTGAATTGATTTTGGAGCCCCCCAAAATAAAGTCTGTCAGTGTTTCCATTGTTTCCCCATCTGTTTGCCATTAAATGATGGGAGTGGATGCCATGATCTTAGTTTTCCAACTGTTGAGTTTTAAGCCAGCTTTTTTAAGTACTTTAAACATAATGAATCTATCATTTGACTTGTTAAGCATTAGAGAAGAGACCACCATTGAACTTACTCTAGTTTTCAACTTCTCTACCCCTTTTCCTCACATGTTTTTTACTTTCTAATTTTCATGGCATTTACATTTGCATTCTGTTTTGCATCCAATCTCATATTTGTTCTGTATTAATTTTACGCTTAAACTGTTTTTTAATTTTTTTTAATCTTTGAATGCCGATCTTGCATATAGGTTCCCCAGACATTCCTTGATTGGCTGTTATTTAACTTCTGGTGTCCTCAAGAAGAGATCATGAAGAGATACTATTGATTTCTAACAGGTCTAGAACTCTCCACAGGCTTGGTACTTGCAAGAAAGCTTGACTCAATATGCAACTCAGAATTTCCCCCTGAATACTGTATTGCTGTTGCTCCATTCTCTTATGACATTGAACGTTTCCAGGAAAAATTTGATCAGTCTAATATTTTCGTTCCTACATAAATAATATGCATATAGCATTTCACACATTTGCATTCTGGGCTTGCCCTGGAGTCATGATATAATTTTCTGTATCAGTCTAATTTTACCATGTGTCAACAGAAATAAGCATCCTGTCTTTGAGGGTTAGAATAGTGAAACTGGTTGAGCTTCATTATACATGTTTTGATGATTTCAATTCAGTTGCATGAAATAATATTTTTGAAATAAAAAACACCAAATTTCCTAAACGATGAATTGTGATGCTTGCTTAAAATTGATTATCTGATTAGTATGTAAATTAAAGCCTCAAAATACTTGTATTTAAAGTTGGCTAGTATAAACTGGCACATTTATTTCCAAAGTTAACAGATTCACAGATGTTTATTGGGAGAGTTACAAATTTTCAAATGGTCTCAACTATTCTGTCTTTTTTCCCCATTTAATAATAAGAACTTTTTGGATACAGTATTAGTAGTTTCCAAAGTATTTCACATCATCTACTGAAAGTTAGGACAATCATCACTAATCCCTTTCTGACAATTATTCTATTCTGTATTAAACATAATATTGGATGTGTTTTATTTTAATAGAACACTAAGACAGTTTTTCTTCCTTCTCTGTCTTTAATATAATTCATAGAAATATTTTGCAGAATTTTTAAGATCTAATAATCTTAAGTTATAAGATTTTCATTTTCTTGGCCACACCACATGGCATGTAAGACCTTAGTTCCTGGGCCGGGGATTGAACTCACACCCCCTACAGTAGAAGGGTGAAGTCTTAACCACTGCACAGCCAAGGATATCCCCTAAGTTACAAGATTTTGATACATGATTTATTTGATTCAAGCAGTTATTCATTGAGCACATGCTCTCTTCTGAGCACTGTTCTAAGTTTGGGGACATAGGAAGAAAGAAAACAAGTAAAATCAGAACTACCTTTGGTGAAAGCTAGTGCCATGTCAGCTATGATCTGAAGTTGTAACTTCAGTTTTGGGGAACATCAGATGCTACTGACTCAAAGCTGTATCCATTCTTGAGAACTGTTCTTGGCCAGAGCATCTTAACCCAAGGTTACTATTACTTCTCGTTACCCCAGTCCACTCACTAAGAGCAACCACTCTGATAAGTCACATCAGGTCTAGAGCGTCTTACAAGACCAACTCAATCTCAGTTGCAACTACTTTCCTATCCACCTTTTCCTATGTTCAGTCTTGTTTTCGTAAATTTTTGAGTGGTAAATCTCTCAAAATTCCTGCCAAATAAACCCACAAGTCACCCTTCATCTCAAAATCTTTCTAAGAAGCACAGTCTAAGAGTTTCCCTAGAATATTTATGTTCTACTTGAGGAACAAGATAATAAATGAAAAGGCAAATTACTGATGGTGACAAACACATTCACGTCAATGTGAATCGGTACAGCCTATGCAGAATAGTATGTCAGTTCCCTAAAAAACTAAAAATAGAGGTACCATGCAATTCAGCCATCCCACTCCTGGGTATATATCCAAATAAAACCATAATTCAAAAATATACACAAATTACAATGTTCATTGAAGAAATATTTTCAATAACTAAGACTTGAAATCCAGGCAAATGTCCTTTGACAGATGAACACATAAAGAAGAAGTGGTCCATATATACAGTGGAATACTACTCACTCGTAGAAAGGAGTGGGTTTCATTTGCAGCAACATGGATGGATGTTCAGCTCAGTTCAGTTCAGTCGCACAGTCATGTCTGGCTGTTTATGACCCCATGGACTACAGCACACCAGGCTTCCCTGTCTGTCACCAACTCCCGGGGCTTGCTCAAATTCATGTCCGTCAAGTCTGTGATGCCATCCAAACATCTCATCCTTCATCGTCCGCTTCTCCTCTTGCCTTTAATCTTTCCCAGCATCAGGGTCTTTTCCAAGGAGTCAGCTTTTTGCATCAGGTGGCCAAAGTATTGGAACCTCAGCCTCAGCATCAGTCCTTCCAGTGAATATTCAGGACTGATTTCCTTTAGATCGACTTGTTTGATCTCCTTGCTGTCCAAGGAACTCTCAAGAGTCTTCTCCAACACCGCAGTTCAAAAGCATCAATATTTCAGTGCTCAAACTTATTTATAGTCCAACTGTCTCATCCATACATGACTACTATAAAAACCACAGGTGTGACTAGAAGAAACTTTGTTGGCAAAATAATATCTCTGCTTTTTAATACACTGTCTAGGTTAGTCATAACTTTTCTTCCAAGGAGAAACTGTCTTAATTTCATTGCTGCAGTCACCATCTGCAGTGATTTTGATCCCAAATAAACGGTCTCTCACTCTTTACACTTTTTCCCCATCTACTTACCATAAAGTAATGGAACAAGATGCCATGATCTTTATTTTTTTGAATGCTGAGTTTTAAGCAAAATTTTCACTCTCCTATTTCACTTTTATCAAGAGGCTCTTTAGTTCTTCTTCACTTTCTGCCACAAGGGTGGTTATCATTTGCATATCTGAAGTTATTGATATTTCTCCTGGTGGTCTTGATTCCAGCATGTGCTTCATTCAGCCCAGCATTTCACATGATGCACTCTGCATATAAGTTAAAAAAGCAGGTTGACAACATACAATCTTGAAGTACTCCTTTCCCAATTTGGAGCCAGTCTGTTGTTCCATGCCCAGTTCTAACTGTTGCTTCTTGACCTGCATACAGATTTCTCAGAAGGCAAGAAAGGTGATCTGGTATTCCATCTCTTTAAGAATTCTCCACAGTTGGTTGTGATCCATCACATTCAAAGGGTTTGGCATGGTCAATAAAGCATGAGTAGATGTTTTCTGAAACTTTCTTGCTTTTTCTATGATCTGATGGATGTTGGCAATTTGATCTCTGGTTCCTCTGCCTTTTCTAAATCCAGCTTGAACAACTGGAAGTTCACAGTTCACATACTGTTGAAGCCTGGCTTGGAGAATTTTGAGCATTACTTTGCTAGTGTGTGAGATGAGTATAATTATGCAGTAGTTTAAGCAGTTTTTGGCCTTGCCTTTCTTTGGGATTGGAATGAAAACTGACCTTTTCCAGTCCTGTGGCTATTGCTGAGTTTTTCAAATTTGCTGGCATATTGAGTGCAGCACATTCACAGCACCATCTTTTAGGATCAGAAATAGCTCGACTGGAATTCCATCACCTCCACTATCTTTGTTTGTAGTGATACTTCCTAAGGCCCACTTGACTTCGCATTCCTGGAGGTCTGGCTCTAGGTGAATGACCACACCATCATGGTTATCTGGGTCTTGAAGATCTTTTTTGTACAGTTCTTCTGTGTATTCTTGCCACCTCTTCTTAATATCTTCTGCTTCTTTTACGTCCATATGTTTTCTGTCCTTTATTGTGCCCATCTTTCCATGAAATATTCCCTTGGTATCTCTAATTTTCTTGAAGAGATCTCTAGTCTTCCCCGTTCTATTGTTTTCCTCTATTTCTTTGCATTGATCACTGAGGAAGACTTTCTTTTCTCTCCTTGTTATTCTTTGGAACTCTGCATTCAGATGGGTATAACTTTCTTTCTCTACTTTGCCTTTAGCTTCTCGTCTTTTCTCAGCTATTCGTAAAGCCCTTCAGACTTTATGCAAAAAAAAACTATTATGTTTTTTTGCATTTCTTTTTCTTGGGGATGGTCTTGATCCTTGCCTCCGGTACAAAGTCACGAACCTCTGTTCATGCTTATTCAGACACTCTGTCAATCAGTTCTAATCCCTTGAATCTATATGTCACTTCTACTATATAACCGTAGGGGTTTGATTCAGCCACACGGTTAGACATAGATTATTTTATATTAACTTAAGTCAGGTAGAAAAAGACAAATATCATGATATAAAAAAGCTTTTTAAATTCACTTATATATGGAATCTATGAAACTAAATAGACTCACGAACTCAAGAAACAAACTCATGGTTACCAAAATGGGAAAGATGGGGATAAGAATGAATTAGGGAGTTGCGATTGACATAAACACACTACTATATATAGACTAGTTAGTCAACCAGGACTTACTGTATAGCAATACTCTATAATAACCCATAAGGGAACGGAAAAGTACATATGTGTGTGTGTGTGTGTGTGTGTGTGTGTGTGTGTAAAAACTGAATCACTTTGCTGCTGCTGCTGCTATGTCACTGCAGTCGTGTCCGACTCTGTGTGACCCCATAGATGGCAGCCCACCAGGTTCCACTGTCCCTGGGATTCTCCAGGCAAGAACACTGGAGTGGGTTGTCATTTCCTTCTCCAATGCATGAAAGTGAAAAGTGAAAGGGAAGTCGCTCAGTCGTGTCCGACTCTTCACGACCCCATGGACTGCAGCCCACCAGGCTCCTCCGTCCATGGGACTTTCCAGACAAGAGTACTGGAGTGGGCTGCCATGGCCTTCTCCAGAACCACTTTGCTGCTTTGAAACTAGCAGAAGACTGTAAATCAACTATGCTCCAATATAAAATGATTTAAAAAAGAAAGAATAATTTTCAAGCATTTGCATGGATTAGATATAAAGTAAGCTTGCATACATTTAATTTATTTAGACCATAAGGAATCTGTCTGCAATGCAGGAGATTGGATTCAATCTCTGAGTTGGAAAAATCCACTGGAGAAGGAATGGCAACCCATTCCAGTATTCTTGCCTGGAGAATTCCATGGACAGAGGAACCTGGCGAACCACAGCCCATGGGATCACAAAGAGTTGGACACAACTAACCAACTAACATTTTCACTTTCATATGTATTTGTGTTATGAATATGCATATTTTAGATTTTGAAATATATGTAAATAAAATTCCTGAGGTCCCTATTACTAGCAAAGTCTTAATAGTTTCTCTGAAGCTCTGAGTTAAGTAGATGTTATAAATAAAAATAAAATTAGATGACACCAATGAGAAAAATGGGGATCACAAATTTCTGGTTTGGAAGTGCTTAACTAGTGGTAGCAATAAACTCTGAATAATAAAATTCCTTGTTAATATGGGGGGCCCCATAGCAGTACTCTAATAAAGTAGTGATAACATAATTTATGTTATCACAAAACTATCAAGATATATGGGACCATGAGGGCTGTGGGACTATGAGGATCAGTATGCCCAGATCTCTTTAAATTTTAATAGGAACTACTGTCAGCATGCACATACTTCATATCCTCTGCATCTCAGCTCATTCTACCTGCCAAGTTCACACACAGGACTCTCACTTAGCAGAGCTGCCTAATATTATACCTAGAGAGCAAACCAACCTGAAGCTCTCTATAAATAGAAAAAACCTGTCTCTCCTCTTTTTTGTTTCGTTTTAGCAGTTGCACCTATCCAACAAGTTGGGGATTGGTGAACACATAGTAAACAGTAATTATAAAACCTTAAAAGCAGATGGTTCCTATAGGAATGCATCCAGTCATCCCGTTACTGACATTTTGAGAGGTATTTTTCCAGAAATTCTATTGCCAGTACTATCTCAAAGGTTGACAAAATGTGTTGATAGCATGAATTCACTCCCCAATCATCACTGCTCTATGAAATTGTTGGATCAGTTTTGATATTGGTAAGGTTGTGTTTTTTCTGTCTTTAAGTACTTTATTCATGAGGGAAAATGCACATCTCAGGGATCCCCTATGAAATATAACACCTGTGAACACTGGTTTTCCTAGAATTTACTAGTTTTCTTTTTATGCGAGAAAAAATATTAGCAACAAAATTAGTAGTTTAAGGATATTTTCAGTTGATATGTTCAATATGCTTAAGGAAAAAGGTCAGTGTTAAGCACACTAAGTCATAATTAAAGATGTGATTATTATGTTACTCATTTTTATTAAAGTAACTCTCTAAAATATTTGCTTTATAATGCCAGCTCTAAGTTACTGATCATGCTATAATGCAATACTATAGCTTGTAACATATGTGTTACAAAACACACGTATGTCACTAACTCACATTGGCCCACCAGTTCATTAAAATCTATTAAAAATTACTTCTTAAGTCTTCAGCAAGAGTGTTGCAACTCTGAAATAACTATGCTAAAAATGTGCGCATCAATTTCCATTTATCTTTTCAGGTATTATTGAAAACGTTCTTGGTTGTAGTCTTATTTAATTGAGGGGTATGAAGCCTAACTGTCCCATAAATCTATCTCCTTTTCTGATATCTCTAGCCTATAATAAATATCTTCATGTTGCCATCCTTTAAAAAAATATAATAGCAAATAATATAAAAACTATTCATAGTATTTTAAATTAAGACATAAAACCAGTGATACGTTTATACACTATAAAATCTCCCATAATTGATACTCAATACAAAATCAGCAACTTCCAATGTCTCTACTATTTTAATATCTCTAAACCAAGAGAGATGCAAACCCCTGTTAAATTTCTCCAAGTTTCCACACTATTAGAGCCTTGGTAGAAACAGAAAGGTTCTTTCAGGGACACAAGTCAGGAGAAGCTTGAGAAACATTTCCTTGAGGAATACAATCCTGTATCTTTCCCTGTGGACTTCCTGTGGAGATTCATTAAGGATGCAGTTAACAAAAGTGTATTAACAAAAGGAAGCCTCTTCTGTTCAGATAGAAAAATTCAATGAACTTCTGACTGGTGATAGTTTTAAAAGGAAGGCATAGATTAGTGCATTTTTAAAGAATATTCAGAAAATTGTTTTATCAATTATTTTTTTAATGTTGCAAGTTTCCTAGGTAGGACTGAAACCCAGCTACTTTTGTAAGCCTAGAACTATACTATTTGATGCCTACTTACTTGATGCCTACTTTCAAAAAGTGCAATAAATATATTTTTTATATATTTTTCAGGGTCACCTTATAAATGCCAAAAATTTTACAAGCTATGGTGGAGGTATCTTCCAAAGATCATATTTGCTATTAACTGGAAGGCTCCATTTTACTTCTTATATTTCCTTTTGATATAATTTTCTCTCTTCTATCACTGTCAGCTTCTCTGTTACTTTCCACTGCCTCTGGTGAACCTGCTTCTACCTGCCTCATATTTCCAATGTTTTACTTCAAACATGCTGTTCTTCAAGAGATGCATTCACCTATTCATCTACCTAATCTATCAATGATATATACAAATATAAACACATGTATACACATGCATATATATATTAATATCTAATTTGTAAACATCAAATACTGATATTTTATTTTTATATTTACTTAAGGTATTGTTTGGAGAAGGCAATGGCACCCCATTCCAGTACTCTTGCCTGGAAGATCCCATGGATGGGGGAACCTGGTGGGCTGCAGTCCATGGGATCGCGAAGAGTCGGACATGACTGAGCGACTTCACTTTCACTTTTCACTTCCATGCATTGAAGGAAATGGCAACCCACTCCAGTGTTCTTGCCTGGAGAATCCCAGGGATGGTGGAGCCTGGTGGGCTGCCATCTATGGGGTCGCACAGAGTCGGACACGACTGAAGCGACTCAGCAGCAGCAGCAGCAGCAAGATATCATTTGTTTTTTTTTTTTTTTTTAGGCTTTCCCTGGTGGCTCAGATGGTAAAGAATCTTATTACAATGCAGGAGGCCCAAGTTTGATTCCTGGGTCAGGAAGATCACCTGGAGAGGTGAATGGCTACCCACTCTAGTATTCTTGCCTGGAGAACTCCATGGACAGAGGAAAGAGCCTGACAGGCTACAGTCCAGGGGGTCTCAAGAGTCTGACCTGAATGAGCAACTAACACTTTTCACTTTTTTCAAGCTGTTCTTTATACTTTTATGAAAAGTGAAAGTCGCTCAGATGTGCCCAACTCAGTTGTGTCCGACTCTTTGCAGCCCCAACTGGAGTGGGTAGAATGGGAAGCTTTTCCATTCTCCAGGGGATCTTCCCAACCCAGGGGTCGAACCCAGGTCTCCCACTTTGCAGACAGATTCTTTACCAACGGAGCCACCAGGGAAGTCCAAGAAAACTGGAGTGGGTAGCCTATCCTTTCTCCAGGGGATCTTCCCAACCCAGGAATCGAACCAGGGTCTCCTGCATTGCAGGCGAATTCTTTACCAACTGAGCTATAAGGGAAGTCCTTATACCTTTATATTCCTATATTTATAAAATAAATTGTACAATGTTTTATATTTTTCATTCAGAAAACAAATTATTCATAAAAAACTGAATGAGACAAAATAAATGTATTTTTAATTTAAGTGCATCCATATTTAAAAACTGTAATAAAAACACAAACTTATTCTTTGTAAATGTTAAACCAGCATAATCATTTCAATGGAAAGTTTTAACTTACCCTGGCTTTCCTACTTTGCTCTGTTTCTATTCTGCCACTTCTACTTGCTTTGCTCCCAACATTAAATGCTTCAAGGCTCTTCATCCAAAGGCCCCCCTACGGTTGTTCTTTCCAGGTTCAGTCATTCAGAACCACCGCTCTGGGAAGTTCCTCTGTCCAACACTTTTAATTTCCCTTCCCAGCAAGTTAGGAGAGAGGACCCTAAATGCATCTTTTTTCTATGGAAAGATCCATCTGCCTCAGAGGGTTCTCCCACAAAGCTAACCTTTTTCTTTGCCACAGAGCAAAACGAGATAGAAATATGGGAGGAATTTATTTCTGGAGCTAAGCAATAGTATAAAAAGGGTGACATTCTTGGGGACGGGGAAGAAATACAGAAGTTATAGAAGAAGCATCTTTCTCACATCAAATAGAATGACTGAGGCCATTAATTATTATATGAGGTATTATCGTATAAACAAAATAAACTGGTATTCTATCTAGAAGAATATAAGAATTTTCAATCCTGGTGCTGAAATGTTATAGAAAGCAGATTGTTGAAAGTATTAATAGCTGGAATCCATTAATAGCTGGAATCCAAGGACAATGAAGTAGAATCAGAGGCACTTTACCATGAGCAAGTAAACACATTATTGTTGACAATTCTTTGGCTTAATTAAGATCTTGTTATTCACTTTCCGGTTCTCACCTGCATTCAGTTTGTGAATATGTCATAAAACTGATGAAAGGATAAGTAAAATATGACTGTTACATAACATGAACTGAAAATGCTCATGTAAGAGTGAGGCTATGTTTCCTATTTCTCTGAGTAGGTTTATGTTCAAATAAAGGCACAGCCAACAGCTATGAGGCAGAGATTCTGGTTTCAATATACAGTTCGGAGTATTCTGTCCTCACACTGGGAGGTAAGAAGCATTGTAGCCCCAGTCTGATCACAGAGCATCATCTTACTGGCAATGTGATCCCCTGTCCCTACTGTTTGCTTTCACCTTTTATCCATCAGTCCTAAAATGGCTGAATATCGTACTTAAAGTTTTGGCTAAGCCATTTAACCTTAGGGAAAAATCTCCTAAGCCTGAATCTGTTTAGGCAAACTATTATAATATTTCAGAACACTGGCTCAATTCCAATTCTCTAGTTATCCAAATATTCGATAAGAAACTCAACTAGATAATTTTTCATCTTCTAATTGGTCACCTGGGATTAGCAGCACCTGATCCCACTGCTCTTCAAGCTTATAGAGAACAACTCTGAAGCCTCTTCACAGCATGCTATCTTTGCTCCAGGAAAAAAAATATTTATCATCTTATTTTATTTTTGAAATAATGTTTAAAGAGAAAAAGGGTACCTGAGTTATAACAGTACAGCTTGATAATTATTGAAAAGTAAACACATGTGTGTAACTACAACCCAATTGAGAAATAGAACATTACCAGCTTTCTAGAAAACTGCCTCAGGCCCTTCCCAGGTGTTACTCTTCTGAAAGATAAACATTATTCTGACTTCTATAACCATCAATTTTTTTACCATTTTCATTTTTACATGACAGAAATCAGCGAATATGTACTCCTTCATACCTATTTTTTTCCACTAAATTTTTTTGTCTGTAAGAGTCCTGCATATAATTTCATCCATTTAATTTAATTTGATAATAATATTTGTATATATAATGACTATTTATAAATTACATCTTCCACTCTACTGTTGATGGCATTTGAGTTACTTCGACTATGGGCTATAATAATAATGATGCTCTGTACATACCTGTCCTGTATATCTATGTACCTATATTGAACTTATACATAGTGTGAACTTGACCTGTATATATTGAAATTTAGAAAAAGATACAAAAAATTTTATCAGAATTTTTGTAAGAGTGGAAATGCCCACTAACATTTTATGAGCATTCCAGCCCCAACGCATCCTCATCAATACATGGCATTTTTAAGTATTTTATTTTACTTTGTTATTTTTTCTATTTTGTTATATAAGTGAGTATATGTGATAACATTTAATTTTGCTTTTTATTTGCATTTCCCAAATAACAAACCGGGTAGATCACATTCAACTATTTATTGGCTATTTGGATATATTTGTTTGTGAGGCAACTTTACAGTTCATTATTCAGATATTTTTAGTGTTTTTTTCTTAATGAATTTAATGAGGTTTTTATAAGTACATATTCTCTGATACATTCATGTATTACAAATATCTTCTCCCACTCTGCGGCTTGCCTTCTGATCTTGTTAATGTTGTCCTTTGATAAACAGAAGTTCTTAATTTTAGTATAGTCATATTTTCTAATTTTATTGTTTACAGTTAATTCTTTCCATGTCCAGTTTAAGAAATACTCATCTACCGAAAGTCATGAATGAATTTTCTTAAGTTATACTCCAGAAGTGGAAATCATTTTTCTATTTTGTTTTCCACTATTATTGTCTTAAAACTTCACATTTCAGTTAAAGAGGTATCTGCAATTGACTTCTGTGAATAGTTTAATCAAGAGTTTTTTCATTATTATGAAATATCTAATGTCCCAGCAACATTTATTAATATTAAACTCATCAAATGAAATGATATTTCTGTCACAAATCAAGTTACTATATGTATGTGCTTTTTCTCAAACTCCATATTCTAATTCATTGATTTTGTTGGATCCTTCTGCCTTAAAATATCATTTTCATTTATTATAATTTTATGTCTTCATAACTCATATTGTAAACTCTTCAACGTTTCTTTCCTAGAGTGGTTCTTTAAATTTCTGTATAATCCTTGGAATCTGCTTTTCAGGGGAAATTACTGATTGCAATTGCATATATTACTTTAGAATTGACATGTTTGCAAAGCTGAATTTCCCCATCCAGCTTTATAAATCTTGTCATTTTATTTAGATCTTTTAAGTTAATCTCAAGAATGGTTTGTACATCTCTATGTACTGGATTCACACAACTTTCATTAGATTTATTTTTGAACATTTTGTTTGCTTTTATTATTAATGACATAGTTTTTCAATTATAAGTTCACATATTTCTTTACTAATTTATAGAACTATAACTTATTTTTTACCATGACCTTGTATTCAACAATTTTGCTTAATCCAGAAATTATTTCCAAGGACCTTTTTGATAATCTTAGTAATTTTTATACATAAACACCATGTATATTTAGAAAAATAAATATATAACTAATGAGAAATTTAGTAATTCTTCTCCACTGGTTATATCTCCCATTACTGCAATAGCCAGGATCTCTAGTACCATGTTGTATTAGTTCAGTTCAGTTCAGCTGGTCAGTCACATCTGACAGTATGTGACCCCATGGACTGCAGCACGCCAGACTTCCCTGTCCATCACCACCTCCTGCAGCATCCTCAAACTCATATCCATCGAGTAGGTGACGCCATCCAATAATCTCATCCTCTGTCATCCGCTTCCCCTCCTGCCTTCAACCTTTCCCAGCCTCAGGGTCTTTTCCATTGAGTCAGTTCTTCTCATGAGGTGGCCAAAATATTGGAGTTTCAGCTTCAACATCTGTCCTCCAATGAATATTCAGGACTGATTTCCTTTAGAACTGACAAGTTGGATCTCCTTGCAGTCCAAGGGACTCTCAAGAGTCTTCTCCAACACCATAGTTCAACTCTGTGGGAGAGGGAGAGGGTGGGATGATTTGGGAGAATGACACTGAAACATGTATAATATCATATATGAAATGAATCACCAGTCCAGGTTGGATGCATGATACTGGATGCTTGGGGCTGGTGCACTGGGAAGACCCAGAGGGATGGTACGGGGAGGGAGGAGGGAGGAGTGTTCAGGATGGGGAACACGTGTATACCTGTGGTGGATTCATGTTGATGTATGGCAAAACCAATACAATATTGTAAAGTAATTAACCTCCAATTAAAATAAATAAATTTATATTAAAAAAAAAAAACCAAAGCATCAATTCTTCAGCGCTCAGCTTTTTTGTAGTCCAAAACGCACATCCACACATGACTACTGGAAAAACCATAGCTTTGACAAGAAAGACCTTTGTTGGCAAAGTAATGTGTCTGCTTCGTAATATGCTCTCTAAGTGGGTCATATATTGCCACCTGTATACTGTCACCCTGCTTTTTTAACTTATATGCAGAGTCCATCATAAGAAATGCTGGGCTGGGTGAAGCACATACATGCTGGAATCACGATTGCCAGGAGAAATATCAGTAACCTCAGATACGCAGATGACACCACTCTTATGGCAGAAAGTGAAGAACTAAAGAGCCTCTTGAAAAAAGTGAAAGAGAAGAGTGAAAACGTTGGCTTAAAACTCAACAGTCAGAAAACTAAGATCATGGCATCTAGTCCCATCACTGTATGGGAAATATAAGGGGAAACAATGGAAACAGTGGGAGACTTTTATTTTTCTGGGCTCCAAAATCACTGCAGATGGTGACTGCAGCCATGAAATTAAAAGACGCTTGCTCCTTGGAAGAAAAGTTATGACCAATTTAGACAGTATGTTAAAAAGCTGACATTACTTTGCCAACACAGGTCTGTCTAGTCAAAACTATACTTTTTCCAGTAGTCATGTGAAGATGTGAGTGGTGGACTATAAAGAAAGCTGAGCACGAAAGACTTGATGCTTTGAAGTGTGGTGTTGGAGAAGACTCTTGAGAGTCCCTTGGACTGCAAGGAGATTCAACCAGTCGGTCCTAAAGGAGATCAGCTGGGATGGATTGGGGGCAGGAGGAGAAGGGGACAACCGAGGATGAGATGGCTGGATGGCATCACGGACTCGATGGACATGAGTCTGAGTGACCTCCGGGAGATGGTGATGGACAGGGAGGCCTGGAGTGCTGCGATTCATGGGGTCGCAAAGAGTCAGACACAACTGAGCTACTGAACTGAACTGAACTGAACTGAAGTGATGTTGAAGTTGAAACTCCAATACGTTGGCTACCTGATGCAAAGAACTGAGCAACTTCATTTTCACTTTTCACTTTCCTGCATTGGAGAAGGAAATGGCAACCCACTCTAGTGCTCTTGCCTGGAGAATCCCAGGGACGGGGGAGCCTGGTGGGCTGCCGTCTATGGGGTTGCACTAAACTTAACAAATATCTTTATTTCATGATTTGATATACTCATTATCATATTTTTTCTCCATTTTTCTCTTTACATTGTGAATTACATTGGTTGAGTTTGAAGTGTTAGAGTAATCTAGCATTTCTAGGATAAACAAAAATAATCCCACTATATCATCATTTATGTACACCCCTGGGTTTTACTTATTACTGTTTTGTCAAGGGTTTTGCATCAGTGTTTGTGGGAAAAATTGGCTTTGACATATTTCTCTTATTGCTAGATGTTTTGGTATGAAGATTTTCTTGATCTTACAAAACATTTTGGGAATTATATCCTACATTTTTTATGCTCCAAAATATTTTCTGTAATACTGATATACTGATCTTCCTCTTTTAAATGTTTAGAAGAATTTGCTGATGAACTCTTCTGAGCCTGGAGTTTCTTTGCGAAAAGCATTTTATTTAAGGATATGATTTTTTTAGAAGACATAGCATTTCATGGAATTAGTTCAGTTTATATGGATTTCTAAACATATAGTTTCTGCTTTATTGACTATGCCTACTTCTGACTATGTGGATCACAATAAACTGTGGAAAATTCTGAAAGAGATGGGAATACCAGGCCACCTAACCTGTCTCTTGAGAAACATGTATGCAGGTCAGGAAGCAAGAGTTAGAACTGAACAGAGAACAACAGACTGGTTCCAAATGGAAAAGGAATGTGTCAAGGCTGTATATTGTCACCCTGCTTATTTAACTTATATGCAGAGTACATCATGAGAAACACTGGGCTGGAGGAAGCAAAAGCTGGAATCAAGATTGCCAAGAGAAATATCAATAACCTCAGAAATGCAGATGACACCACCCTTATGGCAGTAAGTGAATAAGAACTAAAGAGCCTCTTGATAAAAGTGAAAGAGGAGAGGGAAAAAGTTGGCTTAAAGTCCAACATTCAGAAAACTAAGATCATGGCATTCAGTCCCATGACTTCATGGCAAATAGATGGAGAAACAGTGTCAGACTTTATTTTGGGGGGCTCAAAAATAACTGCACATGGTGATTGCAGCTATGAAATTAAAGACACTTACCCCTTGGAAGGAAAGTTATGACCAACCTAGACAGCATGTTAAAGAGCAGAAACATTACTTTGTCAACAAAGGTCCATCTAGTCAAGGCTATGGTTTTACTAGTAGTCATGTATAGACGTGAGAGTTGGTCTATAAAGAAAACTAAGTGCTGAAGAATTGATGCTTCTGAACTGTGGTGTTGGAGAAGACTCCTGAGAGTCCCTTGGACTGCAAGGGAATCCAGCTGCTTCATCCTAGAGGAAATCAGTCCTGGGTGTTCTTTGGAAGGACTGATGTTGAAGCTGAAACTCCAATACTTAGGCCACCTCATGCGAAGAGCTGACTCATTTGAAAAGACCCTGATGTTGGGAAAGATTGAAAGCAGGAGGAGAAGGGGACGACAGAGGGTAAGATCATTAGATGGCGTCACTGACTCAGTGAACATGAGTTTGGGTAAACTGGGAGTTGGTGACATACAGGGAGGCCTGGCGTGCTACGATTTATGGGGTCACAAAGAGTTGGACAGGACTGAGCGACTGAACTAAACTGAAACGTACAGTATTCAAATGTTTATATCTCAATATTTTAATGATGAAGTTTGATGGAATGTCCATTTACAATTTTTCAATCTTTTTAATTCATGCATTAACATTTTACCAATCACTAATTCTAGCAAATTTATTATAACTTTCAGAGAAATATCCTTGTCTTAGTTTATAGTTTCTAACATATATTTGCTATATATTGTGCTATTTCCTTCTTATATTCATTGAATTTAATTTACTGATCTTCTCCCAATTTCTGTCTAGTAAAAATTTACCTATATCCCACAAGCTATGATCTTTTCTCTTCTCTTCTGATTATTTCTTAGACCATAACTTATTCAGAAATTTATTGTTTGATTTCCAAATATTTGCATCCATTATCATTATCTTCATGTTAATGGTTTCCTGTTTGGAGGATAGTTAATGACCGATCTGTGTTCTTTCTTCTAGCCTTGGAAACACAAGGAAAAAATTCTGGTCAGAGTCCTTTTGTAATAGCAAGTTAATAAATTAATTAGAACAAACTGGATACATAATAAATACTGTGTTTTGACTGAACACCTGTACTTCATTGTTAGATTGCTTTTTGAGTAACCTGCAGCTGATGAGACTGAGATACTCTGAACGATGTGAGTGAGGCACAAAATTCAAGATGCGGGCATGGAACCAGTATATTAAGAAAAGCTCGAAGAGGCTCTCTGGGCTGAAGTGGTTTCACACACGCTCAGCCCAGTCTTTCACTCCCATGCACATCCCTAGAGCATATTGGAGATGAGGGGACCATGCTGGAGATTCCAACGGCGTTCTTGTTTTCATGCTCTAGTGTGTGTCTTCTGCTTTCTTTTAAACTAAATAAGCCTATTGGTGGATGAAATCTACTGTGTCTTGGAATTTTGAGTGACACTCAAACCCAAATCTGGTGCAATGGGATGGGCAATTTCTTAAAGTTTCTTGAGACTTGTTTTACTGCAAGTGAATAGTTAACTTTTTAAGTGTTCCAAATATGCTTGGACAATACCATATATTTCAAGTAAGCTAGTCTGATTTAGTATGCACATCCTTGTAGAACACGTGTCTGTGCGATCTGTTGTTGTTTAGGGAAGGTTTTAAAAATCTCACTGTGTTTGCAAATATCTACTTTGCCCTTTTTCACAGTAACATGTTTCTTCTTGCATTTTGTGAGGCTACATTTTGAGATGCCTAAAAGTTTCTGAGTTAATTATTCCAGCAGACTGACCTTTTTATCTTTATCAAATTTGTGTTTTATAATATATACTGTATCTCAAAGCTACTGAATTCAATATTAACATAGCCATACTTAATTTCTTTCTGATGGTGCTTACATGGCAGGCTTGTATCTTCCTATAATTTTCAAACTATGTTATTGTAGAAAGTGTATCATGTAGGGAGTTTGTTTATTGTTTATTTTGTGTGTGTTTTAATCTAGTCAAATACTTAAGGTTAAGGATCTGATTTTAATTCTGTTGAAAAACCAGACATCAGTCTTATTGCTACTTTGAAGGCATTGTGTCTTACTTTTAATATTTTCTTATTATCTTTGACTTTCAACAATTTTGGTATATTTCAGCATGGTTTTATTGTGAATATTCTTCTTTGGGTTAACAGGTTCTTGAGAATCTGTTACTTGATATCTTTCAACTACTGCGAAAAATCTTTTCAAATAACTTCTGAATACTGTTGTTGCTGTCTCATTCTATTTCCCCTATCCTATACTTTAAACTTCTGAGTTAAAACTTTTCACTCTCATGTGACTAAGGTCTTTTCCATGTTTATCATTTTTCCCCTTTTATAACTTTGGATTTCTTTTTTTTACTAATCTAGCTTTGGCCACCTGATGTAAAGAACCAACTCACTAAAAAAGACCTTGACGCTGGGAAAGACTAAGAGCAGGAGAAGAATGGGGTGACAGAGGATGAGATGGCTGGATAGCATCACTGATTCAAAGGACATGAGTTTGGCAAACTCCGGGAGGCACTGAAGGACAGGGAAGCCTGGCGGGCTGCAGTCCATGGGGTCGCAAAGGGTTGGACACGGCTGAGCAACTGAACAACAAGCTTCCAGTTTACTAACCCCCTATTTTGTTGTTAATAATTTGTTATTTAGCTCATAAAATAATATATTTTAATTACTATATTTTTTATTCTTTTGATTTCATGCTTTTTATGTAGATTTCAATACTCTGCGGAAACCCTTCATGCTGTGTTCTACTTGCTCATCATTTTTTCCACAGTTATTTAAAAGTTTGTAACTTCAAAATGTGGGAAGGTTTCTGTTTCTATTATCTGAATATTTAAATCATTTCTTCCTGTTATCAGGCATGCTTGTTTTTTTTTTTTTAATTCTAATCTGAGTGTATGAAACCTTGTAGAGTCTCTAGATACTGTTTATCTTTTTCCCAGGGAGAATATAATTCCATTCTAGAAAATTACCTATATTCAATATCTAGTATTATGGCTTTAATCTGAATGAGACCTGGTCCACTTATGGAGCTTTCAGCTTAGGAAAAGCTTTCTTAGGAATCTGACCTGAAATGCAAATATGTTTTTTAGCATTACTTTTAATCAAGAGGCACTATATTTGTGTTTTTCTCCCTGAAATGTAACCCTATCAAAATATTTGCTTAGATTTTTAGCTCATCCCTTGCTCTTTCTTATGCTTTAAAAGGAAATGCATTGGGGAATATCAGGTTCCCCGTATCTCCTCTTTCTACTCCAGAGTATCTTGTCTTTTCAATTCCTGGCTCCTTTTGCAGTGATGCCTTCAGAAAGCTACAATTTACATATTTATTATCCCTGGCTGGATAATGATAATATGTAGCTTGATGATTGGATCACCCATACCTAGTATTCTATAATAGCTAGATGAATGGTTTAATGATTGGCTAATCCATAGCTATGTTTTGAATTATCATATCCAGATATGAAAGTTCCAAAAAATTGTTCCTAATTGTGTAGTTCATGTTAAGAATATTTTTAAAAAGGGACTTTGTTGCATCACTGTATTCAATATACATGGGCAAAAGGAGAGGAAGAAAGCAGAAAATATGTAAGAGAGCAGATGCTTGAAGGGCATCTGTAAATTATAACACATATTTCAAACACATAAAAGCAATCCAATTGAAGATCTAACCCATATAGCATATACATAATTCTACAGACAGGCACATGTGCACAAAAAGAATTCTAGGAATTATAGATTTCCCTTCTATGAAGCTACTTTGTTGACTGTGCTGAGTGATCTTCTCAGAAAAGTAGAATGATATTTTAAAGACAAAGCATCACTGAATTACACGGGAGAAACTAGATCTCTAGAGAGCATTTAATTCTCGTATTACTGAAGAGCAATCCCATACATGGGGTGGAAAGCATCTGACTGCTTCTAGTACTGGTTCTGGGTAGCATCAGCACTCCGGCTGGAAGCCATGCTTATGTGCCCTTTGTCCTGTTCTTCCCCCATAGTAATCCTGTCCCTCCTGATGGCCACAGTCACCAGAGGATAAAGAAGCTCTTAACTCTTAACAATAAATGCATTTTTTTTCTCAATTTAAAAATTAAAGAATAAAGCAAACAAGAAAAATAAAAAGGAAAGTTCCAGCATTACATTTTTGGATAATTATTTTTTTCATGCCAGTAAGGTTTATTTAGCCTTTAGTCATGCTATTTTTGCATTGATTATGCCCTTATGAGTCTTAGTGCTTCCAGTGAAGCCTTTGGGAACTATTACACATTTGAAAAACTGATGAGAGTATAGAATAAACAGACCCAAAATGTGGCTATATTTAAATACTTTTAAGGAACTATGTCTGTTTGGGCAACCAAACAAAAATCAGGCCTTTGCACAAAGCAGGTGAGGGCACCCAGTCAAGCGCTAATCGAGCTGTGTCTCCTTGCAGGCTTCTACAGCCATCTGTCAGTGGCCCCTGTCACGTGGAAACGTGTGTGTTTCCCCAACTGCTTAAATAGCACTGCGACTTTGCCTGCTGCCTCTCTAATGATCTCACAAGAGTGAGCCTCACTGAAACCTCTGGGTGAGTTTTCTATTGCAGATTTCATTTTCTTTGCTTTCTCTGACATTTCCAAATATCACTCACCAACATGTAGCTGAACACTCACCATCAGGACATACTCCAAAGATGGCTAGCTAAGGAAGGAATCTGTGGTATCTATATTCAGATGCTTACAAAGCTCCCAGTGGTTGCTTCTGATATGCATGTGAATTAATATCATGATAGAAAATAGCTCAGTTTATTATTAAGGATTGATATCCAGAATAATAGATGCAGTTTCCAAATGAAATGGTATTGGCTTACAAAGCAATTAAAAAAAAAAAGTGCTTTCTTAGAAAAAGAGAACTTAGTGTGTTCATGCATCTGAAATGGAATACAATTTACAATGCAACAGATAAGGTTTCATCTACAGAAATTCAGAGCTTAGAGGAGTAGTTAAAAATACCATTAGATTTGCTGTTATGTGACCTGGATCTTACTTTTAGATATTACAGTAGTGATCAGCATGTCATGGACCCTTTCTTTACCCTTCTACAGAAGGAAATACTTTCAGTTCAGTTCAGCTCAGTCGCTCAGTCGTGTCCGACTCTTTGCAACCCCATGAACCGCAGCACGCTTGGCCTCCCTGTCCATCACCAACTCCCGGAGTTCACTCAGACTCACGTTCATCCAGTCAGGGATGCCATCCAGCCATCTCATCCTCTGTCGTCCCCTTCTCCTCCTGCCCCCAATCCCTCCCACCATCAGAGTCTTTTCCAATGAGTCAACTCTTCGCATGAGGTGGCCAAAGTACTGGAGCTTCAGCTTCAGCATCATTCCTTCCAAAGAAATCCCAGGGTTGATCTCCTTCAGAATGGACTGGTTGGATCTCCTTGCAGTCCAAGGGACTCTCAAGAGTCTTCTCCAACACCACAGTTCAAAAGCATCAATTCTTCGGCACTCAGCCTTCTTCACAGTCCAACTCTCACATACATACATGACTACTGAAAAAACCATAGCCTTGACTAGACGGACCTTTGTGGGGGTAATAAGTGGGCCTCACATCTTAGGAGCAAAATTGAGGAGAATGGGATCTTATTTTAAACTCTAGTTTTCCTTCTTACTACCTGTGTAATCTTGGCCATCTTGCTGTTGTTGTTTTGCCACTAAGTCCTGTCAGACTCTTTGTGACCCCATGCACTGCAGCCCACCAGGCCCCCCGTCCTTGGGATTTCCAGGCAAAATACTAGAGTGGCTTGTTATTTCCTTCTCCAGGGGATACGCCCAACACAGGGATCAAACCCACATCTTCTACACTGTCAGGAAGATTCTTTACCAATGAGCCACCAAGGAAGTCCCTTGGATATAGTATCTTAACCTAAATGCATGACTGGGAAAATGAGAATAATTTTTGAAGCATGTGTTTGCTAGCATCGGGGCTTCCCAGGTGATGCTCGTGGTAAAGAATTCATCTGCAATGCAGAAGACTTGGGTTGGATCTCTTGGTGCAGAAAATCTTCTAAAGGAGGGCATGGCTATTCTCGTCTGGAGAACCCCATGGACAGAGAAGAGTGGAGGGCTACAGTCTTCACAGAGTCAGACATGACTGAAGCAACAGCATGCAAGCACGCACACTTGGTAGGTATTATTGTGAGGATTAGATGGATTTCATATATGAAGCACCTAGAACAGTGCTTGGCACATGAGTGTTTAGTGAATGTTAGCTATTATTATGTTATAATTAAAGCAGTTGTTACATCTTCAACAATTTAATTTAGAAACATTTATTGAGACTTGGCAATGATTCTGGTATGTATAAAATTAGACACACTTCTTTCTCTCCCTGGAATGCTTACTATTTCTGGTAAAGGGCAAAACTCTTAGCCCCCCAAAGTGATAGTGATGTATTATATTGTGATTTTAAAAATATATACATATATTCATTGTTATACATGTTTAAAGATATGTAAGGAACCAAATTTAACTGATAAATAGTACTAAATATATTATGAAGTATGTAAATTTGATCTGGTATTCTTAGATGAGTGGAGCAATATAACTGTAACAGATGGGATCATCCATGGGAAAATAATTCTACGACATTGCAATTAGCTCCTTAAATACACTTCTCTCTCATATATATATATATATATATATATATATGTTTACACGTACATAGTCATACAATGAACACTGAATAACATACAGAATTTATATCTCAACTTGATCCCATTTTTCACATTCCAGGAAGTATGGATTAAAAGAAAATCTATGGCTAAAATTAGACTTGATTTTTGACTTCTGGCTCCTACTGTACAATCTCCTATTCCTTTAGTCCTAATTAAACTATATTATCTACCATTTGTTCATCTGCTTAATAAGTGCAAGCAATTTGGACAAAATACTACAAATCCCAGTACATTTATAAGATTCGATCAAACAAAGGTGCTTTTCCTAGAGCATGATTCGGCAGATCCAAATATCAGACTTGTGTTAAATATCTCCTATACATTTGGAAAAATATAAAACCCATTTGCCTTTCTGATCCCTAAATTAGGATGCAGTTTAATAGTAGTTTTATCACTGCATTGTTTGGAGAACTTGCGATTTATTTAACAACAATATTCAGTAAATAAACAGAGTGCTATGACACTGTTCTAGATAGTGAGATGGGAGCTGAGAAGAGAGCTTTCAAAATCCCTGTCCTTTTGATCTGACATTCCAAGGATAATTCATATAAAGTGTAAGGGGTTAACTGGTCAGCATGAAATACTGACCAGTTATATACATATACAAGTATAGTCTTGTATTACTTTCAGGATTATTGTCACCATTATTTCAAGAGCTCTTCTAATATTCTCTGTAACAATATTTCACCTTTACAAAAATGTTTGGTAAACTGGTGTTGAAAATGAAAATTATGTTTTGTGTGCAAAATACAAAATGCAAAGAAAATAGAAGAAAGGAAATGTGTGAATGAAAAATGAAAGAAGACTTAGTTATTCCATTAACTGAATTTCAGTTGGCATGGATTTTCTCCTTTTGATAAATGCAAGATTTCAGAAAAGATTATTTTCAAAATACATTGTTTTTTTTTCCTTGAAACAAGACTAGAGCATGCAAGAAAAGGAATATAAGAAGTTACCTCACTTAAAATTATTTCCAAAATAAATTTAGGTTCCAAGTTAGTAGAGGAAGTAACTAAAGAGATTAGAGCCGAAATAAATGAAACAGACATTAAAAAGCCAACCAAAAAGACAACAAAACCAAGAGCTGCTTCTTAAACAAGATAAATAAAAATGATATAACTTTAGCTGGAGTCATTAAGAAAAGAGAAAGAGGACTCAAATAAAATAAGAAAAGGAAGAGGAGATATTACAACTGATAGCACACAAATGCAAAGAATAATAAAATAGTACCCTGAACAAATTATACTTTAATAGATTGGACCACCGACAAGAGAAGAATGAATACCTAGAAACACACAACCTATCCAGAGTGCATCACGATGAAACAGGAAGTCAGAAAGGACCAATCACTAGTCAGGAGACTGAATTAGCAGTGAAAGCAAAAGCAAAATGAAAACCTCCCAACAGAAGTCCAGGACCGTATGGCTTCACTAGTGAATTCTACCAAGCAAGCACAGGTGAATCAGCACCAGTCTTTCTTAAACACCTAAAAAGATAGACTAAAACAGTCTTTCAAACTCATTTTATAAAGCTAGATTTACCTTGATACGGACATTAAACAAATATGCCACACAAAAAGAAAATTACACCCCTGAAGAGCACAGATGCAAAAAGTTTCAACAAAATATTAGCAAAACAAATTCAACAAAAGATAAACCATGATCTGGTGAAATTTATTCCAAGGATAAAGTGTGGTTAAATATCCACAAATCAGTCAGTGTGATACACCAGACTAACAACATGTAGGATAAAAATCATATGATCATCTCAGTAGGTGCAGAAAAAAAGCAATTGAGAAAATTCAACATCTATTTACTTAAAAAAAAATCTCTCAAAAAAGCAGATATAGAGGGAGCATATCTCAACATAGTTAAGGACATATATGACAAGCCCGCAGCTAATACTGTACTCAAGAGTGAAAAGCTGCAACGTATTCCTCTAAGCTCAGGAACAAGACAAGGATGATCAGTCTCACCACTTTTATTCAACATAGTATTAGAAGTCCTGGCAAGAGCAATTGTTAAAGAAAAAGAAATAAAAGGCATTCAAATTGGAAAGGAGAAGTAAAACGGTCACTATTTGCCAACGACATAAAATCGTATATAAAAACTCCCCTAAATAACCCATCAAAAAAACTGTTGACTGATTTGTGGGTGATTTTTTTTTTCAAAATTTCTCTATTTTCAAATATCCAATGATTGAGCATAAACTCTTCTCATCCACATAAGCATTTAAATGATTAGTAAATACAGCAATTGAAAGTTATCCTTTAAACATAATAGATATCAACGTGGTATATATGTGCATGTGTGTGTGTTTAGGAAATAATCGTGAAACATTGCTCTATACCATATTCTCTTCTTGATCCTGGAGATTCTGTTTCCCTGGCTGGCAATATGCGTTCTATATGTCTCATGCTAATCATGCCAGTGTATGCTGTGTTCATATTAAATTTTGGTCAACTGTTGGTTTTTGTGTTTTTTAATTTCCAAATTTCTCCTCGAGTACTTAGGGCAGAGGCTATTTAGCAAATTTGCTTTGCAACTAAAAGTTTGAGTTTAGAAAAAAAATTCTAGCCAGCCTGTTTAACTCCATAAGTATGCCTATAAATACACTGCTGCTGCTGCTGCTGCTAAGTCACTTCAGTTGTGTCCACTCTGGGCAACCCCATAGACAGCAGCCCACAAGGCTCCCCTCTCCCTGGGATTCTCCAGGCAAGAACACTGGAGTGGGTTGCCATTTCCTTCTCCAATGCATGAAAGTGAAAAGTGAAAGGGAAGTCGCTCAGTCGTGTCTGACTCTTAGCGACCCCTTGGACTGCAGCCTACCAAGCTCCTCCGTCCATGGGAGTTTCCAGGCAAGAGTCCTGGAGTGGGCTGCCATTGTCTTCTCCATATAGATACACATTGTGGACTTAAATAAATTATATTCATTTATAGACAATTTGATGGTGACGTTAATAGAACCATACAGTGCCAAAGCCATTCAAGTAGAGGTGTTACATGCATTCACAGGGGTAAAGACTTGGTGGAAAGATGTTTATTAGTCTAGCACTTCCTTCTAACAGTACAAATGAAGGTTCAGATCATTTCCCTAAAGGACCTTGGTTCTTAGATGTGAAAAACACTCTTTTAATCAAATTTTTATAACAAGTATTCTGTTGCACCTCATAAGGTGTTTGTGAGACCCAAAGGAGGGAAACAGAATTTATTCTAAGTGAAAAATATCATTATTATCAAAGTTTTCTTCCTCTATGCTTTTTCCCAAATAACCCCAATTTGTACCAGTTCTCAGAATTAACTAGTTTAATTGCAGAATAAGTTTTGTTCATATAATTTACTGATTCATGTTACTTGTATGATTTATAAATTATAAAATGTAATAATAGCACTAACTATAGAAACAATAATTCAGAAAATGTAGTTAGAACTTCAAACCCTCACAGAGCACCCTGAGAAGATTCAGTTCAGTCGCTCAGTCGTGTCTGACTCTTTGTGACCCCATGAATCTCAAGCACTCCAGGCCTCCCTGTCCATCACCAACTCCTGGACTTCACTCATACTCACATCCATCGAGTCAGTGATGCCATCCAGCCATCTCATCCTCTGTCGTCCCCTTCTCCTCCTGCCCCCAATCCCTCCCAGCATCAGAGTCTTTTCCAATGAGTCAACTATTCACATTAGGTGGCCAAAGTACTAGAGTTTCAGCTTTAGCATCATTCCCTCCAAAGAAATCCCAGGGCTGATCTTCAGAATGGACTGGTGGGATCTCCTTGCAGTCCAAGGGACTCTCAAGAGTCTTCTCCAACACCACAGTTCAAAAGCATCGATTCAATGGATGATAAATAAATTACTCAATGCCATATAGCAATGGGGCTTCCCTGCTAGCTCAATGGTAAAGAATCTGCCTGCCAATGCAGGAGATGCAGGTAAGATCTCTGGGTGAGGAAGACCATCTGGAGAAGGAAACGGCAACCCACTCCGGGATTCTTGCCTGGAAAATGCCCACAGGCAGAAGAGCCTGGTGGACTACAGTCAATGGAGTCCCAAGAGTTGGACATGACTTAGTGACAAAGTAACAAGAAAAATATAGCAGTGACTGTCTGGACCAAGTATTCAAATCCACGGCATCCATTCAGAAGTCCTGTATTCTTGACGTCTACTCTATGATGCTTTAGTAAAGTCTGGCTTTAGTTATATTGGTCATATTATTAAGCAAAATATTTGACCATCAGTGTGTTGCCATTCAGAAGAATGAAGAATAGCTGTGGCATCTGACTGAACATATTACTATTTCTTGGGAATAGTTTATGACTTCTCACTCAAAATGGGTGAGAAGTTCAGCTGTCTTTGCAAACAGAATCAAAATCATTAGGGGGTTAGTGTTCCATCTAGCCCTTCCCACCACTAACCCAAGAATAGCTATGAATAAATGGGACCACAACAAATGATGAGGAGATGCTCTTCTGGCATATCATTTCCCTTAATTAGTCTGCCAGCAAATATAAATGCCTGTTCTCCAAGCCTGAGTAGCAGTTAACTCACAGAAGCAAGTCTTAATGCAAGATTTGACCTTGCCCACACTGCTAAAAGGCTATGACAGTGTGCTGAGTCCTTTGATGACATCGATTGTTTACTTACAGTTTTCCCACCAGCAGCTTAAGAAAGAAATACAGAGTTGCATAAAGTGGTTTGCAGCCTAGTTGGCAAAAACAAACAAACAAAAAACAAAAAACACTGTCCACAGTGCCCTGGAAAACTGTTAACATGTTGTTAGTAGTTTCCAAGCAAGGACATTGTTAAACATATTTCATATTAATGTAGTTTAGCTCAGTGGCAATTTTCTTCTAGTAAAGAAATATGGGGTTCCTGAAAGGCTTAAGCAAATAATACAGTCTGCATTTGAAATGTTCACAAGTCACGCATTGAACTTTTTCTCCTTGTATGTTAATAACCAAATAATACATTCTGTGCCTAATTACAAGAGTATATTTTTAATGTTGACTTCCAATGGGTTCTATTTTTTTAAGAAGTATTATATTAAGAAACCTATAATATAGAAAGACAGCTATTTTACGTATACAATTTGGCTGGAAGTGTTTAAGTCACGCTAAAATGTGGAATGTGATTACTTGCTCACTCTACAGTGAGTTATTAATCAGAAGAGGTTAGTAAGATTCAATTAAAGATTAGATGCCTATGAGAAATTTAATAGTGTGTTCTAAGGGAAAATAAGAGTTTCTCTGTAACTGGAGTATAGAGATAAATAGTTATCAGGCCTCAGGCATCACGAAATAAACTAACCAGCTACCAGAGTTAAGAAGAAATTTTTTTGGCGATGCAATATTTCTCAATTAGGTGCATCACGGTGCATTTTTGGCCATCTCCTAAACCATCCATCACTAGACACAGTAGGAAGCAGGATGCTCTAATGGATGGACCATTGGCTGGCTGAGGGGTGTAAATTACTGTTTGGAATTTACAGAACCCTTCAGGTTCTAAAATTCAACAGGATTTCCTCTGGGCTCTGGAGACTAAATCCTTCCTCAACCAGAGGAGACAGATTTATGCTGAAAGGAATGTATGTGCTGGAGTAGAGGCGAGAAAGGCTGTATACATGGCCAGGAATATGTGGTCTCACTCAGGAATTTTAATCCCCTATATTATGTTTCCCCGAAAGTTTTTGTTTGTATTGTTGTTAGTTTGTTTCATTTCACATGTATTTTAAGACTGCTTTGGATTTGGAGGGTCAAATGTAAAAATCGAATATTTAGCTCAACTCTTGAAACTTTAGAGAGAATATATCCTTTCCAATATAAAGTAAGCCACACCACTGATTTATTGGCTACTACACATCAGAGAATCTGTACCATTTGTTGGAAACCAGGCAATGAGGGAAAACTGAAATGATGACATTCAGATGTTCATATCAAAATTTAGTATTCTCCGTCAAGCAACAGTGCATTTTCTGGTGAGTAAGACTGAAAATTAGAAATAGGATCCTGAATCATGCTTCACTGTGGATAACACAGAAAGAACACAGCTTCAAGAACATTATTAGATTTTTTTTTAAGAGCACAATAGTGATGACAGGTACATGAGAAAATGGGATATTTAAGAAGACAGACCATAAATATTGTTCCAGTGGATTATTGTTTATCTATGAAATAAAGATAAAATGTAAGTGTTCAGAGGATCTAAACAATTACCAATACCAACTTCTTCAACTGGAGTTTGAATTACCCTGAGACATTCCTTCAATAGCCATTCTGACTTGTTATCTGAAATTGCTAGCTATTGCTGAGTAACAAATTTCTGGAATGAATTACGTATATGCACAAGTAGCTCATTTCTTGTTGAGATATTTCTGTTATAATAAATGATTATATTAAGGACAAGTTTATTTCCTTTAAACTCCAAGACAAACATGTTTGTCCCATTCAAGCCCAGTGGAACAGCTCTAATTGCTCTATGACATACATCCATTTTGAGTGTTCATTTGCGCCAAGCATTGTTCTAGTTCCTGGAACTTAAAAATGTGAATGATAAAAAGCACTAGAATGAGTAGGAAAATCCTTCCTCTATGTAGCTTTGCAGTTCCCTCTAGCACCTACAACTGGCAAAGCCTGATGTGCCTGAAGGCAAGCGAGAGATATTGACAGGGGCCAGCTATCTTATCACCAGTCAGGGCAAACGAGTGGATTTGGAGAAGAAAGGCTGTAACTGGCAGAGATGGAAAATAAGAGCAAGAAAAAGCAATCCAGAAACCATTGCAACAACAGATGAAAAAATCAGTTCAGGCAAAGGTAAAGACAGAAAAAGCATATGATAGGGTGACCGGATGATAAAACAGATAAGGCAGGATTTGGTTTTACTCTGTGAGACTGGTGTGCAATGAAAATAATTCTTTGAAATTTGGAACCAGTGAAGTAAAATTGAGCTTGCATTTGAACCTTTGCTCCATCACTTACTGTCTGCATAAATGTTTTCCCAACTTCAGATTCTTCCCTCTAAAATGTGGTAAATGATACTGCATCTCTTAATACTAAAGTGCCTAGCACAAAACCAGCTACTAAATAAATTATATACATCATTGTTAAGTATTCTGCTTCACTTTTTAGACTTTATTTGTAGTAAGAATACTGAAATCTTGTGTATTACTTATCCTTCTTTACTACTGTGATAAAAACTCACCTTTTGTATCCCATATTCCCATACTATACAAATATACTATAGCCATTCAGTTCAGTACAGTTCAGTTGCTCAGTCATGTCCAACTCTTTGCAACCCCATGAACTTCAGCATGCCATGCCTCCCTGTCCATCACCAACACCCAGAGTCTACCCAAACCCAAGTCCATTGAGTCAGTGATGCCATCCAGCCATCTCATCCTCTGTCATCCCCTTTTCCTTCTGCCCCCAATCCCTTCCAGCATCACAGTCTTTTCCAATGAGTCAACTCTTTGCATGAGGTGGCCAAAGTATTGGAGTTTCAGCCTCAGCATCAGTCCTTCCAATGAACATCCAGGACTGGTCTCCTTTAGGATGGACTGGTTGGATCTCCTTGCAGTCCAAGGGACCCTCCAGAGTCTTCTCCAACAGTTCAAAAGCATCAATTCTTCGGTGCTCAGCTTTCTTTATAGTCCAACTCTCACATCCATACATGACCACTGGAAAAACCATAGCCTTGACTAGATGGACCTCTGTTAACAAAGTAATGGCTCTGCTTTTTAATATAGCCATTAGTCATAAAGGATAAAAAGTTATAGGGGAAAATCAATATAAACTATATATTAATTACTGCAGAGTATTGATTGGTACAGTTTTATCATATTACAATCCAAAAACTAGAAAAAGGGATCCCCCTGGTATCCCAGTGGTTAAGGTTCAATACCCGGTCTGGGAACTAAGATCCCTCATGTCGTACAGCAACCAAAACTGTATTGCAACTAGAGAAAAGCTCATGCATGTCAAGGAAAGATCCCATGTACTGCAACTAAGACCTGATGCAGCCAAATAAATAAATATCTTAAAAAAAATTTGCAGTAAGTTTCAACTTAATATGAAATCTAATTATAAAATTGTTTCCTCAATAACTAATTTTATTGCTTATCACAGATATATGTAAAATCTTATTGTATTCCATATTCAGAGCTTCAGAAAAAAAACAAAAACAAAAACAAAAACAAAAACAAAAACATTAATTCCGTATAGTACACAGGACGTTTTCTGTAGAGAAATGGTCAAGCTTTACATTTCAATACTCCTCTTGAATGTACCTTCTTTCTTTGGTTAATGGCATTCTGTGATCACTGCACCTTCTGAAAGACATCTTTACAGCTGGAAATACCCTAATTATGGATCACCTGTTCAGGGAATTCCTCAAGGGTTCCATCAAAATAGTTTAGTCTACAAAAATGTCTCCGTTCAAATCCCAGGATAGGAGTAGAGGGCCCTTTCTGTCTTTTTGCCACAATTCCCATTTAGTCATCCAGAGAATCTGGGGGCTTCAGACACAAATTTATTTCAAAGTGGATTATTTATTATACTACAAAATCAACCATTTTTAGCTCTATATTTCATCCTTCATCCAAGCAATTCAGACCCTACCTTATTGCATTCCTTGATTCAACAGAGCTAATTTCTTCCTTCTTTTGTCTTCTTCGGAAGTAGTTTACACCTATCTTATGTCACATTATATTGCCTGTCATTGCAGTTAGGGAACATCTATCTCCCCATATCAGATTATAAAATTTTAATGCTTGTGCCTTTGTTTTCTCATACAATTTAGTGTTATATCTTGTAAGTGCAGGGGCAGAGCAAATGTGTGGTGAATTGAATTGGTCTGAGACAAATCACTTTCCATAGCAATGTGCATGGATCTTCAAGAAAGCTAAATTAAACAAAGCATTTTAGGACGACTTAACGCTGACCATAGCTATTGCTTCCCCCGTCATGTTTAATTTTGTGTGTCAACTTGACTGGATCATACAGAGCCGAGATATTTGGTTAGACATTATACTGCGTATGTCTATGAGGGTGTTTATGGATTAGATTAATATTTGAATTTATAGGCAAAACAAAGTAGATTTTCTTCTCCAAGGTGGGCTGGCATCATTCATCCATTAGCTTTAAAATTAGTATGCTGATATTGTGATATATGATAAGTGATAATGTGATACTTGGAGGGGGATCTTCAATAGGTAAGTAGAAAGGTCACAATAAGTGGGAAAAAAAGTTCTGTTATTGTTGTTGTTCAATCTCACAGTTGTGTCCTACTTTTTGCAACTCCACGGACTGCAGCATGCCAGACTTTGCTTTCCTTCACCATCTCACAGAGCTTGCTCAAATTCATCTCCACTGAATCTGAGATGCCATCTTTCCATCTCATCCTATGTCATCCACTTCTCCTCTTGTCTTCAACCTTGCTGAGCATCAGGGTCTTTTCCAAGGAGTCAGTTCATCCAATCAGGTGGCCAAAATATTGGAGTTTCAGCATCAACATCAGTCCTTCTAATGAATATTCAGGACTGATATCTTTAGAATTGACTGGTTGGATCTCCTCACAATCCAAGGGACTCTAAAGAGTCTTGTCTAACACCACAGTTCAAAAGCATCATTCTTCAGTGTTCACCCTTCTTTATGGTTTAAATCTCACATCCGTAGCTTTGATGATATGGACATTTGTTGGCAAAGTAATTTCTCTGATTTTTAATATGCTGTCTAGGTCAGTCATAGCTTTTCTTCCAAGGAGCAAGTGCTTTTTAATTTCATGGCTGTAGTCACCATCTGAGATTTTGGAACCCCAAAAATAAAGTCTGACACTGTTTCCTGTGTTTCCCCTTCTATTTCCCATGAAGTGATGGGACCGGCTGCCATGATCTTCATTTTCTGAATGGTGAGCTTTAACCCAACTTTTTCACTCTCCTCTTTCACTTTCATCAAGAGGCTCTTTAGTTCCTCTTCACTTTCTGCCATAAGGGTGGTGTCATCTGCGTATCTGAGATTATTGATATTTCTCCCAGCAATCTTGATTCAAACTTGTGCTTCATCCAGTCCTGAAATTCACATGATGTAGACAGAATATAAGTTAAATCAGCAGGGTGACAATATACAGCCTTGATGTCCTCCCTTCCCAATTTGAAACAGGTCCATATTTCCAGGTCTGGTTCTAACTGTTGCTTCTTAACCTGCATACAGGTTTCTCAGGAGGCAGGTAAGATGATCTGGTATTCCCATCTCCTGAAGATTTTTCCACAGTTTATTGTGATCCACACAGTCTAAAGCTTTAGCATAGTCACTGAAGCAGTTAGACATTTGTCTGGAATTCTTTTGCTTTTTCAATGATCCAGCGGATGTTGGCAATTTGATCTCTAGTTCTGCTGCCTTTTCTAAATCTGGCTTGAACATCTGGAAGTTCTTGGTTCACATACTGCTGCAGCCTGGCTTGAAGAATTTTGAGCATCATTTTGCTAGCATATGAGATGACAGCAACTGTGTGGTAGTTTGAACATTCTTTGGCATTGTCTTTCTTTAGAATTGGAATGAAAACTGACCTTTTCCAGTCCTGTGGCCACTGCTGACATACTTGAGTGCAGCGCTTTCGTAGCATCATCTTTTAGAATTTGAAATAGCTCAGCTCAAATCCCATCACCTCCACTAGCTTTGTTCATAGTGATGCTTCCTAAGGCCCACTTGATATCACACTCCTAGATTTCTGGCTCTAGGTTAATGATCACACTATCGTGGTTATCTGGTTGAGAAGGATCTTTTTGTACAGTGCTTCTGTGTATTCTTGCCAACTCTTCTTAGTATCTTGTGCTTCTGTTCGGTCCATACCATTTCTGTCCTTTATTGAGCTCGTCTTTAGGTGAAATGTTCCCTCGGCATCTCTAATTTTCTTGAAGAGACCTCTTGTCTTTCCCATCCTTTCTTACCTCTCCTTGCTATTCTCTGGAACTCTGCATTCAGATGGGTATAACTTTCCTTTTCTTCTTCGCCTTTCGCTTCTCTTCTTTGCTCAGCTATTTGTAAGGCCTCCTCAGTCAACCATTTTGCTCTTTTGCATTTCTTTTCCTTGGGGATGGTCTTGATCACTGCCTCCTGTATAATGTCTCCAACCTCTGTTCATAGTTTGTCAGGCACTCTGTGTATAAGATCTAGTCCCTTAAATCTATTTGTCACTTCTACTGTATAATCATAAGGGATTTGATTTCAGTCATACCTAAATAGCCAAGTGGTCTTCCCTACTTTCTTTAATTTAAGTCAAAATTTTACAATAAGGAGTTCATGCTCTGAGCCACAGTAGCTCCTGGTCTTGTTTTTGCTGACTGTATGGAGCTTCTCCATCTCCAGCTGCAAAGAATATAATCAATATGACTTTGGTATTGACCATCTGGTGATGTCATGTGCAGAGTCTTCTCTTATGTTGTTGCGTGGGTGTTTGCTATGACCAGTGCGTTCTCTTGGCAAAACTCTATTAGCCTTTGCCCTGCTTCATTTTGTACTCTAAGGCCAAACTTGCCTGTTACTTCAGATATTTCTGGACTCCTTACTTTTGCGTTCCAATCCCCTACAATGAAATGGACATCTTTATAGGGTGTTAGTTCTAGAAGGTCTTTGTAGATCTTCAAGCAAACGTTCAATTTCAGCTTCTTCAGCATTACTGGTTGGGGCATAGAACTTGGATTTCTGTGATATTGAATGGTTTGCTTTGGAAATGAACAGAGTCATTAGTAACAAAAGTCTTAGTAAGTGGGAATTAGCCCTCTGTTGACTGTCTTCGAGCTTAGACATAGATCTTCTGCCTTCAGACAAAGACTGGAATTATACCATCCCTTCTCCTTTGTCCCCAGCTTGCTCACTGTAAATCGTAGGTCTTCTCTGATTTCATTAATACATAATCCAGTTTTATATATACATACACATATATCTTGTTGGTTCTGTTTCTCTAAAGAATCCAGACTAAAACACTCCCCAAACACTCAGTCTAAGAATGAGAGAAACCTGTGTATTTCATGCACACACTACTGATTCCAACAATATCTTGTCTCCATTGACACGCTAAAGAGTCTAAAATGAGACTAAATGAGAATAAAGTTGTTCAGCTAATATATTGACACAAATAGCATAGTTTTCTATGCATAATACCTTTTCTTTCCTGTTATAGTCAAAGTAAATAAGTACCTATCATTCTATGAGTGGCTATCTCCTTTCTAAATGTGTACTAACTCTAGGTAGCATTCCTCCTGAGAAACAGTGATCACGTTAAACAAAAATACAATGCAATTTAAAAGGTAGAGGTGTAAAATATTTTACCCAAATAAATCTATTACATATACTTTCAGAATATATGTCCTTCTTTACATGAGGAATTAAAAAAGAAAATTGCAAGCAAATACCAAACAATGAGATAAGAAAAGTTATAACAGAAAAGAGTAAGCACCTACCTCCCTCTACCCACCCATTTTCACCCCAGTAGGATTAACAATATCAAGCACTAACTGATTTAATGAACCAGGGTTAAAGAATAATAATTACCTTTTTTGTCTCATTGTGCAAAAAATTGACTAAACAAAAACCTAGATAAAATAATAACAAAAACATCAATGGTGAACAAGAAAACACATACACAATTATGCTGCATGTAGTATAATAAAATAGCTGTAATGATAGGGAAGAATTTAATCTTCTGTTTTATTTAGCTTCATTATTTTCTTAAAAAAAATAGCCTCTTTAGGAGAAACTAAGTTACAGAAATACAATTAAACTTCTGAAATGCCTCAGGAAATATGTCCTTTATCTATCCTTCCACCATAAAATTAGAAAAGGAATTTGATGACTTTAAGCTATGAGGAGCCCTGTGGGTGACAGGAAACCCACTGAGGAGGGACAGCCGGGAAACTTTAGCTCTATTTGAAAAGGGAGTGGAATTTTGCTCTGGAACCTAATAATGTCCATCTGTAGACCAGAACCTGTTCATTGACCTCAAGGTTGAGGATAGTACAAGCCATGCCAGAATAATAAGGTGAAGTAGAATCCAACAAGAAAGGTTCAGATTGACCAGTATTTGCTGCATAGGAATCAAATACTCTAGAATGAGACTAGCTCAACACGGAAGTCACTGAAACCCATGTAACTAAGGAAAAACAGACATTACATGAAGCACTGAAAAACCATCAATAGGTCCTTTTCGCCTCTCAACAAAACCACACTTTGTAAAGATCAATTGACAGAGTGCAAAGTGTCTTTAATTATTATAATCATGAATTATTCCTCTGATTGTTGTTACTTTGGCAGTGGTTTTCTCTACACGGCACCATAATGAAGCAGGATTCCATTACTGCCAAGTTTCTTGATCAATAAAGAATAACAAACTAAGGTAATTCATGCCTTGTCATAAAATGGAACTCTTCCAGGCCCACAGCATGCTCATTTCAGTATGTATGCAGATTTGTTGGGCTTTTGCAGTGTCAGAATAACCAGTTACTCTCCCAAACTCAGGTTACTCTCCTAATAACCAGTTCCACTCGTCTTTCATTGGAAACTTTCTAACACCATGAGTCAGTATCCACTCTCTTGATCTGTGTCCAACAAGGAGAACACACTCAAACACCTCTCTTCTCAATGCGAACTTGACTTGCTTAATAAAATAATCATGAATGTCAAGATATGTCATAAGTTGCTCTTTATAATCCAATGTTCTTTAATTTGCTTTTACTTTTGTTCTAAACAAATCCCAACCCCACCCAGAAGACTTGATATAATCCACAAATTCACTGAGTGGTTTATGCTGAAGCACTTGCTTACTCACTATATGCACTGGCAAACACAAATGATGAGAGTGAGAAAAAAAAAAAAGTGTTTTTTTTTTTTTTTTCAAATTTAGGATAAAAGGGATTTATTTTAAAGTTTCTTACTCATGGGGTCACAAAGAGTCGGACACAACTGAGCGGCTGAACTGAACTGAACTGAACTGATCCTACTCCTCTTTTCTTTGGAGTCATTTCCAGTCATTGCTGGGTAGAGCAATGAGAAGAATCGATTATTTAAATAGGACTTTATCTTTAGATGTTGCATTAGGGCAAGATGAATATTGAATATCTTGGTAATGGAAGCTCTCCCCAAGGACATTAGAGTTTTCTTTCAAAGTGGGTTAAGTGCCATGATAAATACTCTGAGTACATACTGTCCACTGTGTTTTTAAAAGATGTGAACAACTTGACATAGAAAACCAATAATACACATTTGCCACAGATTAATGCGTTTTCAACCCTTTCCAAGGCCTGGGTGCATCGAATGCTGCTTAAAGACAGTCTCAGTGATCCACACGGCTCCTTTTTCCTTTTCCTTCCTGTACAGATTGTTATCTGGGAGAGGATCACATGCATTTATGAAGAGAATAATGTATCAGAAATGGGAAACTACTCAGAGAACCGAGTATCAGCTGTTCACATATGTGCTCATCTTCTGAGTCGTTCTGATTCTCAGGAAATGGGCAAATATCTTTTTCACTGCAATTTTCAGAGCCATTTTGGAGCATCTGAGAGGCAAAACGCTGTTGTGAGCACGCATGGGGAGATCACCTTGCAGAGAGTTAGAAATGGTAACTTTGAATAAAACTAAAGAAGGATATAAACGAGGAACTGGTTTGTGTTGTGTATGTCATTTATCCCTTTCCTTAGACCAGCAGATAATTTTTTTCAAGTTTGGGGAAATAATATATTTCAATATTGTCAAGTCTACTTATTAACATATTTATATGCAATCTGAGTAATTCACAATGATTTTCCTTCTTCCAGACACTGGCAAATATAGATAATCTATGATAGCCAATGACTACGAGCAGTTTTCTCAAAAAACTGTCTTCCATTTTTAACAGATAGATTGCCAAACTACCGACAGGAATGTTCAGTGTTCGAGAAACAGTGCTGATGTGACTACTGCGGATTAACACGTTGTAGGTATTAGTGACATGAGAAACTTGCAAGGGCTGTAGTATTTCTTCCCTAAAGAGAAAGTAGCACAACAGACCAGGGCCCAACAGAGCTGCCATTTGCATGCATAAAGACGCTTCGCAGCTACTTTTTCTTTCTTTATGCAAACCCAGGATTCTCAGTATTAAGCAGATATCTTGGGGATAAAGGGAATAATTTAAAATATTGTTAAGTTTCTTTTAAAACAAAACAGAATGGATTTTGAGCAGTAAGAATATATACACGTAAAATAAAATAAATCAAAGATGATTAGAAGTGTGACAATTTATAAAAGTAAAAAAAAATGTATAAAAGGTCAACCCTTGAATATTCATTGGAAGGACTGCTGCTGAACCTGAAGTTTCAATACTCTGGCTTCCTGATGCAGAGACTCGACTCACTGGAAAAGACTGATGTTGGGAAAGACTGAAGGCAGGAGAAGGGGACGACAGAGGACAAGATGGTTGTACAGCACCACAGACCAAACAGACATGGGTTTGAACAAAACCCAGGAGATAGTGGAGGACAGAGGAGTCTGGCATGCTACAGTCTGTGGGGGTCACAAAGAGTTAGACATGACTTAGCAACACAAAGAGTATTAAGAAAACGTGATTCACAAATAACAAAGGCAATATTGGGATCCTGGCTGGAGTATAGAACATTTAAAGGCTTCTGCTTTCTTTCTCAGACAGAATTGTTTCTTTTCTCAAAAATCACTATGTGGTTATGATATGTTTTCCCCATATCATAATATGCCCACCACTCCATTACTTACGAATATCTCGCTCAAAATTCAGAAAACGAAGATCATGACATCTGGTCCGATCACTTCATGGGAAATAGATGGGGAAACAGTGGAAGACTTTATTTTTTTAGTCTCCAAAATCACTGCAGATGGTGATTGCAGCCATGAAATTAAAAGACGTTTACTCCTTGGAAGGAAAGTTATGACCAACCGAGATAGTATATTGAAAAGCAGAGACATTACTTTGCCAACAAAGGTCTGTCTAGTCAAGGCTATGGTTTTTCCAGTGGTCATGTATGGATGTGAGAGTTGGACTGTGAAGAAAGCTGAGCATTGAAGAATTGATGCTTTTGAACTGTGGTGTTGGAGAAGACTCTTGAAAGTCCCTTGGACTGCAAGGGGATCCAACCAGTCCATTCTGAAGGAGATCAACCCTGGGATTTCTTTGGAAGGAATGATGCTAAAGCTGAAACTCCAGTACTTTGGACATCTCATGAGAAGAGTTGACTCATTGTAAAGTCTCTGATGCTGGGAGGGATTCGGGGCAGGAGGAGAAGGGGACGACAGAGGATGAGGTGGCTGGATGGCATCACTGACTTGATGGATGTGAGTCTGAGTGAACTCCAGGAGATGGTGATAGACAGGGAGGCCTGGCGTCCTGCGATTCATGGGGTCACAAAGAGTCGGACACGACTGAGTGACTGAATTGAACTGAACTGAACTGAGGTTATATGATTTGAGATGCCTTTGCCTCCCAGGGTATGGACTTCCCTGGTAGCTCAGTCAGTAAAAAATCTGCCTGCAGTGCAGGATACCCTGGTTCAATCCCTGGGTTGGGACAATCCCCTGGAAGAGGAAATGGCAAACCACTTCAGTATTGTTGCCTGGAAAATCCCATGGACAGAGGAGCCTAGCAGACAACAGTTCATGGGATCACATGAGTCAGACACAACTTAGCAACTAAACCACCACCCAGAGTATAAAATTTCTAGACGTGATTGATAAGCTCCAATATTTCTGATTCTTTTTAAAAATATCTGCCCTAGATTAGTTTTATACAAAGCTCCAAGAGGTTCTTTTGCAAGGAAGATAGAGCTTGAAAAATGGAAAAATATTCATTTTCAACTGGTGGAAAAATTGTATAATTCAAGGTGAAGTCAAACTATGGTGACCTGAGCAAAAGTGTAAATTATCAGAGATTTAATTTTTATGGTGCAGAATCCCTTAGTGCTAAAGAGCATAAGTGTTATGACTAGAAAATCTGGGCTTCGGGTCATGGGACTGCCATTTACCATCTGTGTGACCTTAGGCGAGTGTACCCTCTTAGATTCCTTTTCTATGAAATTGGAATAACAATTCACATAGGGTTTTGTGAAGATTATGTTTTATTGCAATAATTATCATACAACAGCAATAATTATTGCAATAATAATTACTTTCATAGTATTATTAATAATTATAATTTTCAGGAACTTTATGGTACTATGTGGAATGTTCAACACAGTATGAGGCCTGAGGCAGTGAATAGATCATTTGGCTGGAAACTACATGATCTCCAGTTTCCGATAAAATATTTCTCCTTACACTTCACTCTACAGATCTTATTCTGTCCTAAATAGTGCTGCTGCCTGCAGCTAAAGATGCTATTTCTCAAATGATACATAATCCCAGAGACTGATGATGAACGTGACTTAATTTACTCAGTTTTCATCTAAATTTTTCTTCTTCCCAAACTTATGGCCTGATTTCCCTGTGATGCCTCTTTAAAAGCATCTCCAACCTCTGCCAGGCAGCATGATCACAATCCAATAAATGGGAAATGAACTCAATCAGTCAAGCTGTATTTATTGAGTTCCTTTTGGGTCTCAGATACTATTGTAAGTGGTGACAATGCATCAATGGCAAAAGATAAGCATCCCTTCCTGATGTTCCTTACGGAGAATGATTGTGATTTCCATAGGGAACTTCTTCATCTTTGTCAACTAAGATCAATCATGCTCTAAACTAGAAGATTTCTGATTCATTACTCATTCTTTCCTCTCCGGTATAAAATGTGTTCACCTTCAGTATCTCTCTGAGAATAATCTTGTCCACATTTCTCTAGGGCTTCTAGTGGTAAAGAACCTGTCCACCGATGCAGGAGACATGAGACACGGGTTTAATCCCTGGGTTGGGAAGATCACCTGGAGAGGGCATGGTAACCCATTAGAGGAGCCTGGTGGACTATACAGCCCATAGGGTCACAAAAAGTCGGATACAACTGAAGCAAAGCATTCAGCACACATGCTTCTCTAAGGTGAAGTTAATAGAACTAAGTGCTTAGATCAATGTGAGAATGAGTAAATAAAAAAGAATGAAAAAGAAAACTATACAGAATGATGTCATAATCATTATAATTTTCACCTAATCTAAGATCCAACTGAAAACGTGTACCTTCTACCATATAAATGATTGAGTTTTGCAAGGCAGTGGCACCCCACTCCAGTATCTTGCCTGGAAAATCCCATGGATGGAGGAGCCTGGTAGGCTGCAGTCCATGGGGTCACTAAGAGTTGGACACGACTGAGGGACTTCACTTTCACTTTTCACTTTCATGCATTGGAGAAGGAAATGGCAACCCACTCCAGTGTTCTTGCCTGGAGAATCCTAGGGACGGGGGAGCCTGGTGGGCTGCCATCTATGGGGTCGCACAGAGTCAGACATGACTGAAGCGATAGCAGCAGCAGCAGCATTATATTTGCAACAAAACCCATCATCCATTAAGTTTTAGTATGTTAGGATGCTAAGGTTGGAATTAAGTTATCAGGATTAGTTAATACTAATTTTAAAGAAATGAATTTATCTTACTTTCTCTTGGTATCATGAGTCCGGTAGAAAATTGGAAAAAGGAGAGACATTTTTAAAAAGAGAAATATATGTCCTACATCCATCTCTTCTATTCTCTTTTTTTAATTAGTGGGGTGCCATAAAATCCCAGTCTCAGAATCTCTAGAAGTAAATGAGTTTAAGCACTGTAGTTATATTATCTGGAAGGGAAAAATCTAAAATGCTGTATTGCATTCGGTTATTATTATCTACAAAAAACAGTAGAAAGGTTTAAACTGATACTGAGAACCTCCAGTTGTGTTTCAGATACAAGAGCAAATATTGTTTAATGTTTATATTGTTTACTTCGTTCATTGTTCAATTGTTTGCCCAACATTCTAAGAAAGATTTCACAGAAAACCTGGGAAGACACTAGCTTTCAACAAGTTTTGTACTATTTAATCTAATTTGCATTATTTGATGCAAACTGACCCCACCTGGCTTGTGTTTTTTGTTTGTTTAGTTTCTTATCTCTAAGCCTTAATTTCTTCATTAGTAAAATGACAGCTGCATGGTACCAATATTGCAGTCCTATATAAAAACAGTGAATGAAGAGAGTTTAGCAAAAAAGCTCAGTCAACATTAACTTGATTCATGACTTAATTTCATCCCAGTAAACGCCCAACTCCCATCTGTGTGTTGTGTATAAACTAACAAGGTGATGTAACAAAATTCAAAGGACCTAGATAGCCACAATTGTGTCACAAGGAAAAACTGAAAAGTTTGGAGAGGGAAATAGAAGTCTTACGTGTTATTCTACAAGAAAAATAGTTTACTCGTTGATTTTCAGATTTGTTTTAACATTTTCTGACAAGTTTTATGAAGTGCAGAAGTGAAAACTGCAAGTTTTGTTGGTACTATAACTTATATGACATTCTCTGTCTTATCCTACAAGTTATTTTACTAAGCACCAGGTATTGGTAGAAGTGGAAATTTTCAGTTAATTTCCTGACAGCACTAAAATAAATGAAAATAAGGTAAGAGAAAAAACATAGCAACAATATAGGCAGACTGAGTTTGAAATTTTCTAAATAAGAAAACTTAGGATATGTCAATGGAGAAAATAGTAATTTAAAAAAGTCAGGCAAGAAAAACAAACAAAAATATCAAATATTTGTTAATTATAGAAGAGAAAGTCAGTCTGATGTTTGCAACTGTTAAATAGGGGAAAAAATCAGCTTTTTTGGCTTTTAATTATTATAAAGTCATAATTTTTATTAGGTTTAATTTGCCTTAGTGGAAACTGGAGAACAGCTGACTGTTGGCAGAAAATACCCATAATATCCCAGAATGGTTAGGAAAAAAAGACATAAAGATATGAATTGCTGCATTTGATTCTACTTTTGTGTGTGAAGATGTATCATTATTCTCATTAAGTAGCTCTGACTGTATCTGTGAGGGAAACTCGTAGTAGTAAAAAGTAGGTGAATCATAAACTAAAGTTCAGAGAATAAAATTAAAAGATATTAAAGAACAGCAAATTTTAAATCAAAGGTTTTATTAGGTAACGCAGAAGCAGGAAATGCAAGTGAAAGGAGTCTTTTACCAGGAGGTAAAACATTGAATTATCTTGAGTAGTACAAAGAGATATGACTAGGACTATTGGAATGAAACCAGGAAAACAAAAATTGTATCTATCAGAGAAATGTTCCTAACATTGAGGATATAATGAGACTGTTTCCCAAGAGACCTTCTTCCTCTAGCATTGAACTTTTCAATCTTAAAAGCCAAAAATCTCATCTGATCATGTAGCATCTCAGCTTTCCTTACCCATGCATCCGCATGGCAAAATGAACTATGTTTTCTAGCCATAAAGACACTTATATTCAATGAGTTATATTGCCTGTCACAAATCAATCATTCTAACAGCACACTTAGTAATGATATCCATAGCTATCACCACCACCAACAAAGACCAATGCTATCAAAACTACTACCAATGTTATTGGAAGACCTTCTGACTTACCATGTGAACATGTGGGAAACTCCTGTGTTAATAGCAATGCAGCAAAATCTCTTGAAGGAAGAACAATTTCAGTCTTTCAAAATGCATATATCTCTATCCACAAAATGGGTCATGAGAATGTCAGCTTCATACCTACAAACAAATACACAGACAAAATCACTGTGCTGGATACCTTTGTAATGTTTACAAAGCTCCTCTAGCAAAGAAGAAAGGAGACACAAGTCCACAATTTCTCCATGAAAATCCTTGTGGCCAGGTTTGTTTGGGAATTCAGAATTTTGTAAGAAATTGGAAAGGTAATACAATACATCCACCTTAAAACTTTCCAACAGGCCAGCAAGCAAAATATTAACATTTCTGCTCTGAAATCTCTGATTGTTCACACTAAGCGACAGGGACCTCAGATGTTACAACCAGACTGATTCTCATGAGATCAGATTTTACCATTCAGGAATTTGTGGGAAAAAAATCTATTTTTTCTGGTTTTGGAATTTGAGAATTATAGATAGGAGCTTCTGAACCCACACCTGCTAAGTTTAGTATTTAAACAACTCTGAATACCAAGTGAAAATGAATGCTCAAATGCCTCTAAATGTAGTGCTTATAACTGCATGTGCATACATAATTTAATAAAACATTTTCCATTTTGCACTTGGGCTAAAAATAATCACATTTTAACAAAGAAAAACAAAGGATGAATAAGTGAATCAGTCACCATGATTAAGAATCTTAATATTCAAATGTGCCCAACAAAAATTAAAATTGACATACATATTTTTGAGTTCCAATGAATAGTCCATGTACCTTAATTGAAAAGTTTATACTTAATTTTCAATTTTCTCAGCTACTTTTGTTTTCCTGTTTATACATAATCAACAAATAAGATTTATTTTATTTTGTCTTTAAAGATCTGGAAATGGCTATCTGATTTTAGAAGATATTCAGAAATGAGCTTGAGGTTAAGATAACAACTTGTTCACTAAAGTAAGCTGAAGCAAATATTGTGGTTGCATAAAAAATATCTGCTAATGACCTTTCACAGGACCTTATCACTAAAACAAAATTCCAGGCAGAACTATTCAGAGGGAACATGTCCATTTTTATTGTGTAAAGACACTGATCAATCCATTAGGGAAATTAATTGCATTAAAACTCAGCTAACACATTTAAAAAGTAAAATATAGAGAATCTTATTTTAGATGAACACTCCCATATTGCAAAAGAAATAGTTTGAAAAACATTTTTTTCTGGAAACATCAAAATGTACTTCTCATTCTCCCCCATGTTATAGATTTGCATTAAAATATAATGATTAGATTTTTAGGATGCAAAGCTGAATAATCTCAACAGGGGTTAGTGACTAGATATCCAATTAATTTTTTGCCCTACTTTCTATTGATGCGGAGATTAACAAGCTTTTGCTTTAAATTTTCTTTAAAGAATTAAAGGCTTTCTCTTGCTACTTTTGCTGTCATTAGGAAGTAGGGATGTTTGCATTTTTTACTGCCATGAAGTTTGATTAACAGCTATTATTAGATATGATTTTAATAGAATAAACATGTAAATCAAAAAAAAAGAAATATAAGTGTTAGGATTTTTGAGGTCTTAAGAAGAAGTGAGGTCTGGTCAATGGTAGCAGATATTAAGGAGGTAAATGTGTGGCAAATTTTCTAGACTTGATTTTTCAAGATTTATTTTCTTTGCATATGATTTTACAACATGTATATGCTTAATGCTATTAGAGAATCAATTTGAGACATTATTAATTTTAATTACTGAGTCATATATTCCATATTGAGGATATTTGCACACTTTCTTCAGCTAACGTACGTTTACAGATAATCTCCACACCTTTGTCAAAATCATTGTGTGCTGGGGTCATGGCCAGTCACATTCCTGCTAAGTACAGTGCAGTGAAAGTTGAAGGGCACAAAACTAAAGAACAGTAGTAACATTTCCCAAGCAAAATCTCTGTATTATCACACCATAATTATGTTAACTTATTTTCCCATTGTACATGTAGGAATGCTATATCTGTAGTTTCTAGATTCAAAGTTAATCTTGTAAGTCCCAAGTTACACAGAGAGTAAAGAGCAGAACCATACATTTCCCATCTCTAGTTGTCCACAGAAAATTCCTGTAACACAAAACCAAGTTAAGCAACCTATAGACTAGAAAATAAATCTGTTACTATTCTATTGAAAACAACATTTTATTTGTTGCTTTAAATTTTCTGTACTAGTTTTCTCTTCATTTACATAATTGAAATCTAACTGCAATCTTTCTTAAAATAACAAACAAATTTAAAAAAAAAAACTTTATTTCCGGTGCAGGGATCCTGCTCAGATTACAGTTACAGTCACAAAGTGGGTACCCTCTCACATCCTAGAATCCAAAATCACTGTGAAGAAAAGCTTAACCCTGACCTTCATTCAATTAACTGTATGTATGGAGCTATATTCCTTCGGGATTTTGCTTATAATCATCACTATATTTGGAATTCTTTACCATCTATTTAAGATTTCAAAGATCCCCATGGTTCAGGATTAGGAGTTTTCTTCCCTAAGCACTGGGCCTATTATTCACATATCTGTTATGGATTGAATTATGCCTTCCAAAAATTCATGTGTTGAAGCCCTAACCCCTTCAGGGTTTCCTCAAAATGTAACTTAAAAATAGTGTTGATGCAGATGTAATTAGTTAAGGTGGCGGTCATACTGAGTAGGGTGGGCTCTTAGCACAGTGTGACTTGTGTCCTTAAAAAAGAGGGAAGTCTGAACTTAGATACACACACAGGGAAAACACTATGTGAATATAAAGGCAGAAATCTCACTTACAAGCCAACGAATGACAAAAATGCCAAAGATGTCAGCACTCCACCAGAAGTTAGAAGAGAGCCTGGGAACAGATTCTCAGTCACACCCCTCACAAGCCTGCTACCACTTTGATCTTGGACTTTCAGCCTTTAGAACTATGAGAAAATAGATTTCTATCGTCTAAACCACTTAATTTGTAGTATTTTGTAACGGCATCCACAGAAAGCTAACACGATACCCAAAGAGGTGGTTTCTTTTGTTTTGTTTTGTTTTAATAGAAATTCACATTCTAAAAAAATGCATTAATCTCTTCAAATTATAAATATACAGTCAGAAATATCCTCTAAATAAAACATCCTCATCATGACACTACACAAAATAAGTTTAGGAGTTTACGCACAGGATAGAGTCACTCTTATTACCCTGTTTTCTCCTCTCTACCATTTTGACCAAGAAATAAACACCAACTGTAGGTAGCAGAACAATTGTCATAAAAACGTCTCACGCACCTTCCTTATATCTTACACTGAAGTGCCTCCCAAAAATCTATTGAAAACCTCATTAGCTGACTTTTTTTCCCTCTGCATGGGGAGGGGTGGGTAAAAACAATCTCAGTCCAGTGTTAAAAATAATAATCCTAATATTCAGAGGTTACCATGACCATAACCCTGTCTTAGATAAATTCACCTAGAACTTATTCTGAGTTTTATCCCAGGAAAATAAAAGGCTGTGTAACACTTAGACCTATCTAATAGTAGATCTTCCCTCCTCAAAAAGCACAGAAACTGTTACAGAAAAGGGAGGTTGAACCAGAACTCAAACCCACCAGAGGAACTCTGAATTAGCTGGCAACTAACTTTCCTCCAAGTCTAAGGTTTATAGTTCCATAAAGCAAATTTAAATATTACTGTGCTTTTTTAGAGTGGGGGGAAGTTTATCATGTTTCTTAAGGACAAAAGTTTCCCGTAAACGAATGCCAGTTTTCAATAATCTATTTAGTTTACTGTGCAAAGGCCATTTAATTAGTGTCTACTACTGCTAATGGTAATAACATTAACAGCATAATCAACAACATAAGCTTCAGTTTCTACCTAGCCTGTCTCTTGTTGAAAATAATGAACATTTCATTCATGACTAAAGAGCTATGGAAGAAAGGATGTTTGGGTCATAAACCCGAGGAAAGTCTAGGAAACCACAGAGATATAATGAAACTGCACCATAAGAGATGAGCTATCAAGGTAATGGTCATTAAGCTATACATTTCTATAAAGCAAATGCAACCAATTAGATAGCCAAGTTCAGTTCAGTTCAGTCACTCAGTCGTGTCCGACTCTTTGCGACCCCATGAATCGCAGCACGCCAGGCCTCCCTGTCCATCACCAACTCCTGGAGTTCACTCAGACTCACCTCCATCGAGTCACTGATGCCATCCAGCCATCTCATCCTCTGTTGGCCCCTTCTCCTCCTGCCCCCAATCCCTCCCAGCATCAGTCTTTTCCAATGAGTCAACTCTTCACATGAGGTGGCCAAAGTACTGGAGCTTCAGCTTTAGCATCATTGCTTCCAAAGAACACCCAGGGCTGATCTCCTTCAGAATGGACTGGTTGGATTTCCTTGCAGTCCAAGGGACTCTCAAGAGTCTTCTCCATACCACAGTTCAAAAGGATCCGTTTTTAAGTGCTCAGCCTTCTTCACAGTCCAACTCTCACATCCATACATGACCACAGGAAAGACTATAGCCTTGACTAGAGGAACCTTAGCCAGCAAAGTAATGTCTCTGCTTTTGAATATACTGTCTAGGTTGCTCATACCTTTTCTTCCAAGGAGTAAGCGTCTTTCAATTTCATGGCTGCAATCACCATCTGCAGTGATTTTGGAGCCCCCCAAAATAAAGTCTGATACTGTTTCCACTGTTTCCCCATCTATTTCCCATGAGGTGATGGGACCGGATGTCATGATCTTCGTTTTCTGAATGTTGAACTTTTAGCCAACTTTTGCACTCTCCTGTTTCACTTTCATCAAGAGGATTTTTAGTTCCTCTCCACTTTCTGCCATAAGGGTGGTGTCATCTGCATATCTGAGGTGATTGATATTTCTCCCGGCAATCTTGATTCCAGCTTGTGTTTCTTTCAGATGGCCAAAGTCAACTGCAAATAGAAAACCAGCGGTTGTTTATTTTAAAATGCAGAATACAACTTCTAAAATTATGATATTCAGTTTGGGAGGAAAGAACCTCATATATAGATGGTGAAATGATATGTAACAATAAATATATATTTTATTCATTGTTGTTGTTATGGTTAGAAACAAAACAAAACAAAAACACCTAACATGAAACTTACCCTGTCATCAAAGTGTCAATGTGCAGACCAGTATTGCTAATATAAGCACAATACTGGGCATCAAATCTCTAGAACTTTGGCATCTTGCATAAGATTTCACACCCGTTAAATAGCAACTACTTTTTCTCTTTCCCCTCAGCTGCAGGCTACCACAATTCTTCTTTTAGCTTCTATAAGTATGGCTACTTTCTTTTTTTAGTCTCTCAGTCATGTCCAACTCTTTTATGACCCCATGGACTATAACTTGCCTGATTCCTTTATCCACGGGATTTTCCAGGCAAGAATTCTGGAAGAGGTTGCCATTACCTTCTCCAGAGGATCTTCCTGACCCAGGGATCAAACCCACATCTCTTACATCCCCTGCATTGCCAGGCAGGTTTTTTAGCATGATGGCTTTAAAGGCCTCACATAAGAGGAATCAAACACAATGGAGTATTACTCAGCCATTATAAAGCATACATTTGAATCAGTTCTGATGAGGTGGATGAAACTGGAGCCATATTATATACAGTGAAGTAAGCCAGAAAGAAAAACACTAATACAGTATACTAACGCATATATATGGAATTTGAAAGATGGTAACAATAACCCTGTATGTGAGATAGCAAAAGAGACACAGATGTATAGAACAGTCTGTTGGACTCTGTGGGAGAGGGAGAGGGTGGGATGATTTGGGAGAATGGCACTGAAACATGTATAATATCATATATGAAATGAACCGCCAGTCCAGGCTTGATGCAGGATACAGGATGCTTGGGGCTGGTGCACTGGGATGACCCAGAGGGATGGTATGGTGAGGGAGGTGGGAGGAGGGTTCAGGATGGGGAACACGTGTACACCTGTGGCGGATTCATGTTGATGTATGGCAAAGCCAATACAATATTGTAAAATAACTAACCTCCAATTAAAATAAATAAATTTATATTAAAAAAAGAAAACTAGAAAAAAAAGAATCAAAAAGTACTGTCCTTTTTTGACAGATTTATTTCACTTTGCATAATTTCCTCATGGTTTATCCATGCTACTGCATATGATAGGTTTCATTGCTTTTTAAGACTGAAATATTCCATTGTATGTACATACCACATTTTCCTTATCTCCTCATCCACTGATGGATATTCAGACTGTTTCCACAACTGGCGATTGTGAATAAAGCAGCAGTACATATGACAGTAAAAATATCTCTTTGAGACCTTGATTTTAATTTATTTAGATACTCTGAAGCAGGGTTGCTGGATTTCATGATTGTGTACATGCTCAGTCATGTCCTGACTCTTGGTGACCCCATGTATTGTAACTCACCAGGCTCCTTTTCCCATGAAATTTTCAAGGCAAAAGTACTCGAATGGGTTGCCTTTCCTTCTCCAAGGCTTGCATGCTAGCTTATTTTATTTTTTTTGAAGGACGCACCATACTGTTTTCTGTAATGACTATACATCATCTTCCCCCAACAGTGCACAAGGGTTTCAGCTTTTCCACATGCTTGTCTCTTGTTAATTTCGCTTGCTTGCTTTAACAATGACAATCCTATCAGCTACGTGATAATATCTCATTGTGGTTTTGATTTGCATTTCCCTAAAGGTTAGAGATATTGAGCAAAGGTTCAAAAACCAGTGACTATTTGTCTTCTATGGAAAAAAATGTGTATTTAGTTTCTTAGTCCGTATTTTAAACAGGTTATTGTTATTACTATTGTTATTGAGTCATAGAAGTTCCTTATATACTTTAGGTATTAATCTTTTATCAAAAATATGGTTTGCAAATATTTTCTTCCAATTCTATAGGTTGCTTTTTCACTCTGTTGATTGCTTATATGAATGTAGGCCCATCTGTTTAGTATTGTTTTTGAATCTCTGTATACAGCATATATTATTCTTTTTTCTTTTTAACACATTCAGCTTTATCTTTTAAAATATAATTTATTGATTTTAATTGGAGACTAATTACTTTACAATATTGTATTGGTTTTGCCATACATCAACATGAATCCGCCACAGGTGTACACTTGTTCCCCATCCTGAACACCCCTCCCTCCTCCCTCCCCGTACCATCCCTCTGGGTCGTCCCAGTGCACCAGCCCCAAGCATCCAGTATCACGCATCGAACCTGGACTGGCAATTCGTTTCATATATGATACTGGGCATACACACCGAGGAAACCAGAATTGAAAGAGACATGTGTACCCCAATGTTCAGCTTTATCTTTTAAATAGATAATTTAATCTATTTACATTTAAAGTAATTATTGATAGGGAAAGATTTTGTAAATAATTTTTTGTTAACTTTTTGTCTTGAAGTATTTTTGTTTCTTTTGCTCTTTTATTGTCTCCGTTTATAGTGAAATGACTTGATTTCTTCCTCATTTTTTGTGTATATACTTCTGTAAGTATTTTCTTTATGGTTACCATGAGACTTACGTAAAACATGTAACAGTTATAAAAATCTAATAACAGTGGATAACACTTGAATTTCAATTGCATATAAAAATTTGACACTTCTTTTCCTAACACACACCATGTTATTGATGCCACAGATTATTAATATATCTTTTTATATTGTGTACTCTTTACCATGTTTTTATAGTTACAATTACTGACATACTTTAGTCTTTTAACTTTTATATAAGGATTAACAGTGATTTACATGCTGTTGGTATAACTTTGTAGTATTCTGTATTTTCTACTTACCAGCAAGCTTTATCCTTTCATATGCATTCATGTATTGATGCTTTCATTCAACGTCCTTTTACCTCATTACATTTCATTTCATTTCAAGTTAAAAGATTCTCTTTAGAATTTCTTGTACATCTGGCCTTGCAAGTCTGACAGAGCTGGATTCTCTCAGCTCCTGCTTATCTGGGAAATTTTTTATTTTGCTTCCATTTTTGAAGGATAGCTTGCCAGGTATAATATTCTTGGTTGGAAGACTTTTTCAGCACTTTGAATAGATCCTCTTATTCCTTTCTGACCTGCCAAGCTTCTTCTGAGAAATCTGTTGAGAGTCCTGCGGTGTTTCCATTATCCATGGCAAGGCACTTTTCAATGGCTGAACAAAATTCTGTCTGATTTTGAAACTTTGATTACAATGGGTCTCATGTGGACTTTTTGGTTTTTTCTTATTTGAAAATTTTGGACTTTTCGAATCTAGATATCAATTTTCTTCCTTGGATTTAAGAAAATTTCAGCCATTATTTTTAAAAAATAACTTTTTTTTTGCCATTTTTGACAGCATGGATGGATCTAGAAGCCATTAGATTAAGTGAAATAAACCAAAGGAAAAAGATTCTGAATGGTGCCACTTATAAGTGGTATCTTGAAAAAGAAAGTTAAACACAGAAACAAAGAATGTAAAAATGGTTTCCAGGGGTTAGAGTGAGGAAAATATTCAGCTATAAATTAAAAAGTTCTGAGAATCTAGTGTAAAATGGTGACTATAATTGATAACACTATTTCATACTAAAATTTACTGAGATAGAATTAAATGCTATCAATAAAAATATTGAATACAATAAACATGTTAATTGATGTTTGATGTTCTAAAAATAACTATCAGGCTATCCTTTTATAATAGACACATATAGTAACACATCATAATATAAAAAATGCATACTTACATACATAAATGTTAAAAAAATGCTATCATATCTGTCAAGCACTTCACTCAGGACTTCAAAACTCCTCTATCACTAACTGATAGAACATTAGATCAGTAAGGACATAGATGACCTGAAAATATTATTGATCAACTGAACTCACTGATATTTATAGAATACTGGACTTATATTCCGGAGAAAGCAATGACAACTCACTCCAATACTCTTGCCTGGAGAATCCCATGGAAGAAGGAACCTGACAGGTAGGCTACAGTCCATGAAATTGCTAAGAGTTGGACGTGACTGAGCGACTTCCCTTTCACTTTTCACTTTCAAGCATTGGAGAAGGAAATGGCAACCCACTCCAGTATTCTTGCCTGGAGAATCCCAGGGACAAAGAAGCCTGTTGGGCTGTGGTCTATGGGGTTGCTCAGAGCCAGACACGACTGAAGTGACTTAGCAGCAGCAGCAGCAGCAGCAGCAGCAGCAGCAGCACTTATATTCAGCCTAATAGTGTCTTTTCAAATGTCCATAAGGTAGACACACAGACCATATTCTGTGTAACAAAACTTACATTATGAGGTCTAAAACTTTATAATAATTGAAATTATTCAAATGCATTTTCTGCCATAATGTAATTAAATGAGAAATATGGGATAGACAGTAAGAGTTAAGAGGGAGACTGCTATTAACTATTGATAAATAATATTATAGTGACAATGGATGGCTAGGAGTTCACAGAAGTGTGTGACTCATAAGGGTTGAAATTGTTGAAAAAAGCTTTTGAGGAAATAGAATTTAATCTAATCTTATTACATTTGCATATTTCACATGATATTCTTTATTTCTACTTCCTATTCTAAGTTATGATCTATCTTCATACTACTATTATGTAATCTCAAATTATAACTTGTGGATTCTTTGTCTACGAAGAGCTCAATTTTGCCCTCCTTTCATCTAGTTCATTAGCTAGCATGTTAAACAAAACATTTCCTGGGTCAGATTTGTTTGCATATCCTCTCTCCGATGTGGGAACAATATTTTCTCATCAGGGTCTTGACTAACCACACAGAATTTGAGTCTTGAAGGAATGATTATGAAATGCAAGCCCCATGGATATAGTTTGATCTCAGAAGAACCAGGAGGACACAGTCAAGTGTTGGCCAATGAGACATAGAGTCTTCAAGAGAGCCAGTAAAAATAGACTATGAAAAGCTTTAGGCAGAAGATAAATTCAAAATTAGGGGCCAGAAAGAGACAAAGTTAAGAATTAATCTCAGAAAAAAATTAATAAAATGATGGTAGAGGGTGATTACTAAGAAATGTGACGTGTGCTGTGCTTAGTCACTCAGTTGTGTCTGATTCTTTGTGACCCCATGGGCAGTAGCTCACCAGGCTCCTTTGTCCATGGGGATTCTGCAGTCAAGTATACTGGTGTGGGTTGCCACGCCCTCCTCCAGGGGATCTTCCCAACCCAAGGATCAGCCCAAGACTCCTGCATTGCAAGCGGATTCTTCACTGTCTGAGCCAACAGGGAAGTCCAAGAAACGTGATGGAATACTTTAAGAGTTGGGCAAGAGAACAGTGCTCAATGGGCCAATGACTTCCAAGCTAAGAGCAACAAATTTAAACCAGTGTGAGCATCTTATAGTACATCTCCCCAACACTTAAATTCTAACCTTCAAGGTTTAAACTGATGGCCCATTGAAGAAATAATGCCTAAATGGTTTCAACCTTCAGCTTTCAGGCACACAGAAAAAATAAACAAAAATATTTAAAGAAAATGGGCTTCCCTGTGGTTCAGTGGTAAAGAATCCGCCTGCCAAGCAGAAGATTCAGGTTCAGTCCCTGAGTCAGGAAGATCCCCTAAAGTAAGAAATGGCAACCCACTTCAATATTTTTGTCTGGGAAATCCCATGGACAGAAAAGCCTGGTGGGCTACAGTCCATGAGGTAGCAAAGACTCAGACATGACTTAGCAGCTGAGCATGCAAAAAATAAAAAAAATTAAATAAAAATTTAACAAATTAAAACATAATTTGTTGGCAATATTTTAAAAGTGGGACATTTTATATTAAAAATCCATGTATTTTCAGTTTTTCTGTTAAAACTTTAGTCTTTGCCAACTGATCATTCTAACATGGCAACAATTATTCAGAGTTGAGCATTATAAGTTACTTTCTCAGACTGGATAACACAATCCTTTTATGTATATTATTTATGAATAGACCCTTCTTATATCCCACCATCTAGCTGGTTTGCCTTTATATATTTCCTTACCCATAAAGATATTTGAGATTTTATCATTTATTCTAATCAAGTCAAGACATTTTATAACCCCAGGAACACTAATAATATTGATGACACTTCTTTTGCTCATACAATTTGGTACGTGAGGTTTCTTTCTCTCTTCTTTCTCTTGGGTAAACTTATTCTAGTCATCAACATTCATGCATGCTAAGTTGCTTCAGTCGTATCTGCCTCTTTGTGAACCTCTGAACTGTAGCCTGCCAGGTTCCTGGGTCCATGGTATTTTCCAGGCAAAAATACTGGAGTGGGTTGCCATGCCCTTCTCTAGGGGATCTTTCCAACTTGGGAATCAAACCCAAATCTCTTACACCTCCTGCATTGGCAAATGAGTCCTTTACGCCTAGAGCCACTAGTCATCAAAGACCCAGCTACAAGGCTTTCCCTTCTGTGACTAATGCTCATGCAAAATAAAACATATTTTCCTTTGTGTTTTATAAGATGTTCTGTATCATTTTTTCATTAGAGTCATGGCCACATTAGTCGTTCACACATCTGTATTCCATGTTGTGCAATAAACTTTTTCAGATTAGGATTTACTTTTATGATAATTCTAGTTCATATTCAAGACACTGCTTGGTATATGGTAGGTACTTTGAATCTAAGTCTATGACAAGAGGGCCACCTGTGATCCTGGATCTTAGAGGTTAAAAAGTCGGGAGATGAGAATTTTCACTTCTGGGGACATCCCAGGTATAGTTTGGCGTGTGCGGATAATGGCTGCGGCTTCTGCAGAGCTGGGCAACAGCACCAACACTCGCAGCACAATGGGATTCAATATTCCTGCAAAGTTATCAGCAACCTGTCTCAGATGTCAGGAAATCAGAGCCTCAAATACAGAGCCTCAAATCAAAACTGTTATAACTGACTCACTACGGAAGTCAGTGCACCATTTCTGTACTTTAGCATTTCCTGCCGGGACAAATACAAGAAGAAAAACATGGCATATACTACACAAAAAGAGAAAGAATGCATTCCTATGCACATATGGGGACAAATCCTAGGGATAGCCATAAATAAAGGCTCTTTTAAGAACAACAGCTACTTCTACAACAGCAGGTGAAAGGGGAACTATATAAACACTGTGTGCATTGCTGCTGTGCCATAAATACAAGCGCAGATACACACAACCAATATGCAAACTTCAACACATATAATTATACATCAATATGTATCAGTTCAGTCAGTTCTGTTCAGTCGCTCAGTCGCGTCCGACTCTTTGCGACCCCATGAATCGCAGCACACTAGGCCTCCCTGTCCATCACCATCTCCCGCAGTTCACTCAAACTCGCGTCCATTGACTCAGTGATGCCATCCAGCCATCACATCCTCTGTCTTCTCCTTCTCCTCCTCCCCGCAATCCCTCCCAGCATCAGAGTCTTTTCCAATGAGTCAACTCTTTGCATGAGGTGCCTGAAGTACTGGAATTTCAGCTTCAGCATCATTCCTTCCAATGAACACCCAGGACTGATCTCCTTCAGAATTGACTGGTTGGATCTCCTTGCAGTCCAAGGGACTCTCAAGAGTCTTCTCCAACTTCACAGTTCAAAAGCATCAATTCTTCAGTGCTCAGCTTTCTTCACAGTCCAACTCTTGCATCCATACATGACCACTGGACAAAACATAGCCTTGACTACACGGACCTTTGTTGACAAAGTAATGTCTCTGCTTGTGAATATGCTATCTAGGTTGGTCATAACCCTCCTTCCAAGGAGTAAGCGTCTTTTAAGTTCATGGCTGCAATCACCATCTGCAGTGATTTTGGAGCCCAAAAAGATAAAGTCTGCCACTGTTTCCACTGTTTCCCCATCTATTTCCCATGAAGTGATGGGACCAGATGCCATGATCTTCATTTTCTGAATGCTGAGCTTTAGGCCAACTTTTGCACTCTCCTGTTACACTTTCATCAATAGGCTTTTTAGTTCCTCTTCACTTTCTGCCATAAGGGTGGTGTCATCTACATATCTGAAGTTATTGATATTTCTCCTGGCAGTCTTGATTCCGGCTTGTGCTTCTTCCAGCCCAGCGTTTCTCATGATGTACTCTGCTGCTGCTGCTACTGCTAAGTCACTTCAGTCGTGTCTGACTCTGTGCGACCCCAGAGATGGCAGCCCACCAGGCTCCCCCGTCCCTGGGATTCTCCAGGCAAGAACACTGGAGTGGGCTGCCATTTCCTTCTCCAGTGCATGAAAGTGAAAAGTGAAAGGGAAGTCACTCAGTCGTGTCCGACTCCTAGTGACCCCACAGACTGCAGCCTACCAAGCTCCTCCATCCATGGCATTTTCCAGGCAAGAGTACTGGAGTGGGTTGCCATTGCCTTCTCTGCATATAAGTTAAATAAGCAGGGTGACAATACATGGCCTTGATGTACTCCTTTTCCTTTTTGGAACCAGTCTGTTGTTCCACGTCCAGTCCTAACTATTGCTTCCTGACCTGCATACAGGTTTCTCAAGAGGCATATGTACACCCAAATATATGTGTATGTGTATGTGTATTTGGTTAGTTAAAATTGTCGAAAGAAAATCTATACAGCAGGAAGGAAGGCAGTAGGGGAAGTACAGAAGTTCGAATGTTGTTTCCCACTGTGGATGAAAGATGCTGTCATGAATAGAAGCGATCATTTTGCATATATCCACTAGAGGAATGACAGTTGTTAAACTATAGTTTTTCCTTCATATATAACACACATCTTAATGTATCTCAAGGTGGGATATAAAAGGAAGAACCTTTCTTTAGAAGTTATAGACAAATATCTCACCTGTAAACTAACACTTGTGATTTTTTGAAGTACAGAAAAAAGTTTACTTCTTAGGTTAAAGAAAAGAAAATTTTAGACATTTTATTTCATATTCAATAAGCTAATCACACTGCATTTCAAACCTTATATTTATGTTATGATAAATAAAAGTAAAAATAAATCATGAAGTTGAAAAGAAAAAGTAGCTAAAGTGGAACAAGTGTGTGTGTGTATACATATGTGTATGAAAGTGAAAGTGAAGTCGCTCACTCGTGTCCGACTCTTTGCCACACCGTGGACTGTAGCCTACCAGGCTCCATTGTCCATGAGATTCTCCAGGCAAGAATACTGGAGTGGGTTGCCATTTCCTTCTCCAGGGGATCTTCCTGACCCAGGGATTGAACCCGGGTCTCCTGCACTGGAGTCAGACGCTTTAACCTCTGAGCCACCAGGGAAGTTTATGCATGTATAGGTGTGTAAGTGTTAGTCACCCAGCTCATGTCTGTCATGTTGGGATCCCATGGACTGTAGCCCACCAGGCTCCTCTATCTGTGGAATTCTCCAGGAAAGAGTACTGGAGTGGGTTGTCATTCTGTTCTCCAGGGGATCTTCCTGACCCAGGTATTGAACTCACATCTACATAGGTATACATGCATGTATATATGAAGATGCACATGAAAGGACCTGATTGTGAAGGTATTGCTAAACACATAAAAATAATGGGGAAACCTATAAGAAAATATTTCTGAGAATGTATGAGGGAATAGCTTCCTCGTACATGTGCTTCAGCAGAGGAAAGCAAGACAAAATAAAAGCAGCTGTGAAGTAGTACTGTACGCCTGGAAGTGGAGATTTGAGGGAGAGATTGTCATATTTTCTCAATGAAGTAAGAGATGAAGTGGTTTGTCTGTGGAAGTCTGGGAAGCATTGCTGGATTCCAGTTTTGAAAAACATGGGAAAGAACTGACACTTTCAATGTTGTTAAGAAATCATCAAGAAGAAATTTGGAGTAAGATTTACTGCAAGTGTTTATGATTGGAAAAGGATGTTGATAACAGAAATGAGATGCCTGAAGGATCATGTGAATTTAGAAAGGCGATGAACTGGAGCTTTCACTGAGGCCCAGAACAACCACAGATAGGAAAGCAAACTGTACTCCAAGAATATGATATCTGAATTAGTGATTACATAGCGACAGAGGATGAGATGGTTGGACGGCATCACCAACTCAATGGATACGAGTTTGAGTAAACTCTGGGAGATGGTGATGGACAGGTAGGTCTGGTGCTGTTGCAGTTCATGGGGTCGCAAACAGTCATAATTTAGTGACTGGATAACAACAAACAAGTGGAAATAATCTACATTTATAATAACATTTAGAATAGGAGACTGAGGACAGTCTTTAGGAATGAGGATTACAGAGTCCATGTGTACACTGCTGTTACCAAAGATGATAAAGGCAGGATTTCAATCAGTCAGTCAGTTCAGTTGCTCAGTCATATCCGACTCTTTGGGAACCCAGGGACTGCACACCAGGCTTCCCTGTCCATCACCAATTCCTGGAGCTTACTCAAACTCATGTCCATGGAGTCAGTGATGTCATCCAACCATCTCATCCTCTCTTGTCCCCTTCTCCTTCTGCCTCCATTTTTTCCCAGTGTCAGGGTATTTTCAAATGAGTCAGCTCTTTGCATCAGGTGGCCAAAGTATTCAAGTTTCAGCTTTAGCATCAGTCCTTCCAATGAATATTCAGGACTGATTTCCTTTAGGATGGACTGGTTGGATCTCCCTGCAGTCCAAGGGACCCTCAAGAGTCTTGTCCAACACCACAGTTCAAAAGCATCAATTCTTTGAGGCTCAGCTTTCTTTATAGTCCAATTCTCACATCCACACATGACTACTGGAAAAATCATAGCCTTGACTAGACGGAGGTTTGTTGGCAAAGTAATGTCTCTGCTTTTTAATATGCTGTCAAGGTTGGTCATAACTTTTCTTCCAAAGAGCAAGGGTCTTTTAATTTCACAGAAAGGCAGGATTTGGGTGGAGACAAAGTTAATGAGACAGTCACCAAAAGCTTTGATAAATAACAGGGACTGTACTGGATGTTTTTGCTGATGCTGTCAATAAGAAGGTGGTAATAAGACTTTATTTGGGGGGGCTCCAAAATCACTGCGATGGTGACTGCAGCCATGAAATTAAAAGATGCTTACTCCTTGGAAAAAAAGTTATGACCAACCTAGATAGTATATTCAAAAGCAGAGACATTACTTTGCTGACTAAAGTCTGTCTAATAAAGGCTATGGTTTTTCCAGTAGTCATGTATGGATGTCAGAGTTGGACTGTGAAGAAGGCTGAGTGCCGAAGAATTGATGCCTTTGAACTGCGGTGTTGGAGAAGACTGTTGAGAGTCCCTTGGATTGCAAGGAGATCCAACCAGTCCATTCTGAAGGAGATCAGCCCTGGGATTTCTTTGGAAGGAATGATGCTAAAGCTGAAGCTCCAGTACTTTGGCCACCTCATGCGAAGATTTGACTCACTGGAAAAGACTTTGATGCTGGGAGGGATTGGGGGCAGGAGAAGGGGACGACAGAGGATGAGATGGCTGAATGGCATCACTGACTTGATGGACGTGAGTCTGAGTGAACTCTGGGAGTTGATGATGGATAGGGAGGCCTGGCGTGCTGCACTTCATGGGGTCGCAAGGAGTCGGACACGACTGAGAGACTGAACTGAACTGAACTGAACTGAATAACTGTACAATGAAATGTAAGTTTTAAGTGAGTTGAAATTGTGTGTGTGTGGAGTGTATGTGCACACTCTAACACCATTTTTCTGAAAGATTGGAGTACTTATTGCTAGAAGTACTACTGTAGAGAGTATGATGCATGGTAATACTACCTCACTATGCAGGACTGCAGGTGTGAGAAAATAAGCAGTTAGCATTTACAGTGCTATCTTCTGCTGCGGGTCAAGTTTCATGTATGGTAAAGAAGAGAGGAAGCTTCTTTCATGGTAGGGCTTTTTTCATGATGCCAGATAGACACTTCTAGAGATTATGGTCGGAAGAGAACGTTTTGGAGGTAAGAGTATGGTAGAGACCTGATTCAGGAAACACTGGAGAGAACAGTACTGTACAGGGTAAAAACATCACTAAGCCTTGCACATGAGACACTGACCCATTTAAACAGAAAAGATAGCAGTGATAAATGGAGAACACCTTTGAGCAAAGTGTTATTTGACTGAAGGGATCTGAGAGTTTGACTCAACAGGAATGACTACAGTCCTAATAGATTCCAACTCTGTCTATATGATATACATCTACAATGAAGGCGGCCATGGAAACCACCACCATAATAAATTAATACATTGTCATGTTATTTATCTATGAGTTCTCCTTAAGTCTCTTCAGTATGAATCATTGCAAGAGTATAATAAGTTTAGTATATTAACACATTGATTTTCTGCATCTGCAAATCTAATGTCTGGTGTTTAAATCAGTATATTTTCATCAAGGTCATTACATTTATAGGATACAGAGACTTGCAGCCAGTCTACTCTGGGAAAAACTCACATTATCTTATCATACCTTTTCAAGCAAAACACATGTGAACACAGGCTTTTATCATATATGAAGAAAAATAATCAGTCCATTAATCAGCATCATGATGAGACAGGCTATTCCCACTCTTGACCAAGAGCTTATATCTTAATTTTCTGAACTGTTAAAAAACATTCAAATAATTGCCTATCTTTCACACAACTATATATCCTGCCAACTATCATTAATCTTTCTAAAGTAGAACTCAGTTATATGAGACCTTTAGAAAACAGGGGGAAAATGGCTACTTGATTTCTTTGACTGTTCCTTTTGCTCCCTAGGCCAACACACATTTTTTTCTAGAACACTTCCTATACACTGGAAATTGTGTTAGGTCAAACCTCTGACCTTGAAGAGTTCATGACTTTATGGTGTTCAATGCCCTCAAACTTCTGGTGATCCTATACTTGACACACTTCAGTTTCTGATTTTATGTTGAATATTGATTTTCTAACATTTTCAACAAAGAAAGGTCATCCTAAGAAAAGTTTCTTTACTTTAGTAACAATTTAATTTTTTTTTCAGATATAAGTGCTGAAACCTATGGCCTTCATTCAAACAAGATTTCATTTAAACAGATTTTCTTCTTTTCTCAGACTTAACTTTAGCCTGTGACTTGACAGTTGAGCAGCTGTTGACTTAAATTTCCATAAGACTGTATGTTTTGAAAAAGAAGATTAAAATACCTCATTTTTCTATTCAAGTCCAACAAAAACAAGGGCAGTTAAACCTAAACTGTTTGGCTAAGAGAAAGGGGAGAGAATTCTTTTCTTTTGTGTTGTAACCTTTCATATCACTCCCTCACCTCCCCACCACCAGGACACACACACACAGGTCCAGGCACACGCACACACAGACAGACACCTCCTGTCCTTAAAAGGAGACAGAACTTAATTTTTCATGGAGATTTGTAGAAAAACATGTAATGAAAATAGTACTGCTTATTTCACATCAAAGACTTTCTATTTCCATCTATCTTTGTCAGCAGCTTTTAAAGCAATCTTGATAGCTGTCTTTATTGGATAAAACACTAAAACCTCCACAAAAGAAAAAAAATAGAACTGATCAGGCACCATAATTACTACTTTGGAGTAGAGATTCAGGATATTTTAGGTTAAATTCAGAGACTGGCAGAACTTGTATGTACACATACTTATTTGAACCATTCACTCTGTGCTTATTCCTTTGTTTAAGCCTGTGTTAATTCAAGAGGAAGAGTCAGAAAACTTTGACTTTCGCATCTTTAAATAAAATACACTCTCGTGAAACATATATAAGGATAGAAAATCAGTGAACAGTATTTTTTTGGTAACTTGTTGAGACGGAAATAATAAAAGAGGAGACACTTTTCTACTATTTCTTTGTATGAAGGCAAGGAGATCAAAACAATCAATCCTAAAGGAAATCAATCCAGAATATTTTTTTGGAAGTTCTGATGCTGAAATTGAAGCTCCATTACTCGGGCCACCTGTTGTGATGAACTGATTTATTAGAAAAGACCCTGATGCTGGGAAAGATTGAAGGAAGGGGGAGAAGGGGATGACAGAAGATGAGATGGTTGGATGGCATCACTGACTCAATGGACAGGAGTTTGAGCAAGCTCTGTGTGATGGTGAAGGACAGGGAGGCCTGGCGTGTTGCAGTCCATGGGATCGAAAGAGTAAGACATGACTTAGTCACTGAACAACAACTGTGTAGCCAAGATCCCTCCTACTCTGTTTTCACATAGATGCAAAACAAACAAAAAACATTAAAAAAAAAAAAAACAGTATAGAGTTATCTTGGATCTTAAACTAGAGAATAATGCATGTAGTTATTTAAGGATAATAAGCTATATACCAACAGCATTCAGTCTGGCCAACTACCTGGCAGGCTTAATCAAAGAAAGCTGAGTCAGGTGTGATATTGAGTTCAGTAGTCCAGACATGAAGATTCAGGTAATCTAACTGAACCATCAGGAGCTCACACTTAAAAAGCAGACCTTCAAAGTTCTGCATATATATGTTAATAGACTTCATATTGCAAAAACATCCTGCATGAAAACAATCAAAGTGTTACATGTACTCCAGAATAAAAGCTTTTAATGAAACTGAAATTTTATTAACCTATTTGGAACTCAATTCTGATCATCAACATGACTGTAATCCTATGAAAATCAAAACACTCACTCAGTACTGAGTCCTTGCTGGCTTAATTCAGCAAACATTTTTTCTGCACCTTTCCTGTGACAGACGTATCTGAAGATATTGAGGACACAGAACGAAATGCCATGTCTAAGGTCCCAAGAATATAGAGATGAATAACAGATTGTGTCTTCCTTTAAAGAAGGGTCAACAAATCAGAGACAGAAGCATGTATAACTAATTCTGGTATGTTCATCAGTTCAGTTCAGTCGCTCAGTCGTGCCCTATGCTTTGTGACCCCATGGACTGCACCACGGCAGGCCTCCAGTCCAACACTAACTCCTAGAGTTTACTCAAACTCATGTCAATTGAGTTAGTGATGCCATCCAACCATCTCATCCTCTGCTGCTGCCTTCTCCTTCCACCTTCACTCTTTCGTAGCATCAGAGTCTTTTCAAATGAGTCAGCTGTTTCCATCAGATGGTCAAAGTATTGGAATTTCAGCTTCAACATCAGTCCTTCCAAACAATATTCAGGACTGATCTCCTTTAGGATGGACTGGTTGGATCTCCTTGAAGTCCAAGGGACTCAAGAGTCTTCTCCAACACCACAGTTCCAAAGCATCAGTTCTTCAGTGCTCAGCTTTCTTTATAGTCCAACTCTCGCATTTATACAGGACTACTGGAAAAAATATAGCTTTGACTAGACAGACCTTTGTTGGCAAAGTAATGTCTCTGCTTTTTAATATGCTGTCTATGTTGGTCATAGCTTTTCTTCCAAGGTACAACTATCTTTTAACTTTATGGGTACAGTCACCATCTGCAGTGAGTTTGAAGCCAGAAATAATAATGATAATAACAAAATATCTTACTGTTTCCATTGCTTTCTCATCTACTTGCCATGAAGTAATGGGAATGGATGCCATGATCCTAGTTTTCTGAATGTTGAGCTTTAAGCCAACATTTTCACTTTCCTCTTTCACTTTCATCAAGAAGCTCTTAAGTTTCTCTTTTCTTTCTGCAATAAGGGTGGTATAATCTGCATATCTGAGGTTATTGATATTTCTCCCAGCAATCTTGATTCCAGCTTGTGCTTCATCCAGCCCAGCATTTCTCATGATATACTTTGCATATAATTTAAATAAGCAGGGTGACAATATATAGCCTTGTTGTACTCCTTTCCCAATTTGCAACCAGTCTGTTGTTCCATGTCCATTTCTAACTGTTGCTTCTTGACCTGCATACAGATTTCTCAGGAGGTAGGTCAGGTGGTCTAGTATTTCCATCCCTTCAAGAATTTTCCACAGTTTGCTGTGATCCACACAATCAAAGGCTTTGACATAGTCAATAAACCAGTAGATGTTTTTCTGGAACTCTCTTGCTTTTTTGATGTTCCAACAGATGTTGGCAATTTGATGTCTGGTTCATTTGCCTTTTCTAAATCCAGCTTGAACATCTGGAAGTCCATGGTCCATGTACTGTTGAAGCCTGGCTTGGAGAATTTTGAGCATTACTTTGTTAGCGTGGGGGATGAGTGCAATTATGTGGTAGTTTGAGCATTCTTTGGCATTGCCTTTCTTAGGGATTGGAATGAAAACTGACCCTTTCCAGTCCTGTGGCCACTGCTGAGTTTTCCAAATTTGCTAGCATATTTAGTGCAGCACTTTCACAGCATCATCTTTTAGGATTTGAAATGGCTCAACTGGAATTTCATCACCTCCACTTCCCCTGTGACTCAGCTGGTAAAGAACCTGTCCACAGTGCAGTACCCCTGGGTTCGATCCCTGGATTGGGAAGATCCCCTGGAGAAGGGAACAGCTACACACTCTAGTATTTTGGGATGGAGAATTCCATGGACTCTATAGTCCATGGGGTCCCAAAAAGTCAGATTTGACCTTCATTTCTGTTAAACTACAATAACAAACAAAATAGGAATTGACAGAGATTACTAGTTCCAAGATAGAAATGTTCAATTTCTAATAAATTAGTTGAATAGGGAATGTATCAGGGAAGATTTCCCAGCAGATAAGTTATTGATAACAGTCTACTAAGAATGAGGAGACATTCCCTAGATAAAATAAAAGAAGGAGGAATTTTAAAATCTCTGAGCAATAAGGAAGATTATAACTAGTTTTGATATATTTTTATTTGATCTGATTTTTCATTTATTGTTTACATACACTTCTATACAAGCTTATTTCCCTAAGCCTAAAAATTTCAATAGCCACATTATATTTTAATGTATGATTAAAGCTAGCTTGATAAATTGCTCACTTACTGTTAGATAACTAGTTCTTTCTAGTGTTTCATTAAGTTGCCATATATATTTCAGAAGAAAATAAATTTTGAAAAATTAAAGTCTAGCCACAGTATTAACTCTATAGTTTTATAGATGTTAAGAGTTTCAAGACTTAACTCTGAGGAAACTATAGCAATTTTTTTTAAACTACCTGTGATATTTAAGTATACTCGATTTTCCAAAGTTTAATCAGTTTTTACTGAATCAATCACTAAATTCAGCACTATGGGGGCAAAGATTATTTCACTCATTAATATATACTTAGAACTTAGCATATTGCTTGATATAAACATAATAATTAGCTTCTAATTGGATGAATAAATGAATTAATGGGTGGACACCAACATTTTAACTTACCGCTCTTGATTTCATAGATGTATTTTAACATCATAGTGTAAAATTTCAGTCACTCAGGCTTATTCAACTCTTTGGGACCCCATGGACTGTAGCCCATCAGACTCCTCTGTCCATGGAATTCTCCACACAAGAATACTGGAGTGGATAGCCATTCTTCTAAAGGGGATCTTCCTCACCCAGGGATTGAACCTGGGTCTCCAGCACTGCAGGTAGATTCTTTACCATCTGAGCTATGAAGGAAGCATTGGAGTTTGCTTATATCCACATGTCAGATACATGATTTTAGCATCACCTATTACCCACCCTTTACCATCACCCATTATCCACCCTTATGGCAGAAAGTGAAGAGGAACTAAAAAGCCTCTTGATGAAAGTGAAAGGGGAGAGTGAAAAAGTTGGCTTAAAGCTCAACATTCAGAAAACGAAGATCATGGCATATGGTCCCATCACTTCATGGGAAATAGACAGGGAAACAGTGGAAACAGTGAGAGACTTTATTTTTTGGGGCTCCAAAATCACTGCAGATGGTGATTGCAGCCATGAAATTAAAAGACATTTACTCCTTGGAAAGAAAGTTATGACCAACCTAGATAGCATATTAAAAAGAAGAGACATTACTTTGCCAACAAAGGTCCATCTAGTCAAGGCTATGGTTTTTCCAGTGGTCATGTATGGATGTGAGAGTTGAACTGTGAAGAAAGCTGAGCACCAAAGAATTGATGCTTTTGAACTGTGGTGTTGAAGAAGACTCTTGAGAGTCCCTTGGACTGCAAGGAGATCCAACCAGTCCATTCTGAAGATCAGCCCTAAGATTTATTTGGAAGGAATGATGCTAAAGCTGAAACTCCAGTACTTTGGCCACCTCATGCGAAGAGTTCCTCTTTTGGTATCCTATCATTTTGCCTTTTCCTACTGTTCATGGTGTTCTCAAGGCAAGAATACTGAAGTGACTTGCCATTCCCTTCTCCAGTGGACTGCCTAGTCAAGGCTGTGGTTTTTCCTGTGGTCATGTATGGATGTGAGAGTTGGACTGTGAAGAAGGCTGAGCGCCGAAAAATTGATGCGTCTTAACTGTGGTGTTGGAGAAGACTCTTGAGGGTCCCTTGGGCTGCAAGGAGTTCCACCCAGTCCATTCTGAAGGAGATCAACCCTGGGATTTCTTTGGAAGGAATGATGCTAAAGCTGAAGCTCCAGTACTTTGGCCACCTCATGTGAAGAGTTGACTCATTGGAAAAGATTCTGATGCTGGGAGAGATTGGGGGCAGGAGAAGAAGGGGATGACCCAGGATGAGATGGCTGGATGGCATCACGGACTCAATGGACTTGAGTCTGAGTGCAATCCGGGAGATGGTGATGGACAGGGAGGCCTGGCGTGCTGCGATTCATGGGGTCGCAAAGAGTCGGACACGACTAAGCGACTGAACTAAACTGACTGAACTGAACTGATGTGAAGAGTTGACTCACTGGGAAAGACTGTGATACTGGGAGGGATTTGGGGCAGGAGGAGAAGGGGACAACAGAGGATGAGATGGGTGTATGTTATCACCGACTTGATGGACATGAGCTTGATTGAACTCCGGGAGTTGGTGATGGACAGGGAGGCCTGGCATGCTGCGATTTATGGGATCACAAAGAGTAGGACACGACTGAGTGACTGAACTGAACTGAACTGATTACCCACCAAGAACTAGATTAATGCTACAGGTTTATGTTGCACACATTCTGGTTCTTAATCAGTAGATATTCAATCTGTTATTTCCAGCCAAAACATTCTAGTTCTATTAAATGCACAACTCCAAGTATCAGTAATCCCTTCATTACCAGGCCTACATTCTTCTTCACCAGATATCCACTTTTTCATCCAGTAGGGGCCATATCATCCATTTCTTACCATTGAGACTGACATTAACTTTTCTGAAAAGAATTCTTTGAATTATTTTTCTTCTGTTAGGGGGAAAAAAGAAAGAAAAACTCATTTTTATCAGCATCTTCCATGATTATTTGCTTTGAATACAGTCATGGTGTCTGGAGGTGTTGTAACCATCTACAAACCACATTTCAATCTGCAAACCACGGTTCAGAATGTCTGCAGTCAAAGAAAGAAATCAGCTTTAGAAAATGGAGTAGCAGAACATCTTTCTTAATATCATTGAGCTATACCAGTTCTAGATCACCCATTTCCAGACTTCCTTGTATTTAAGATAATTAAACACTGCTATTAAGTCATTCTAGGTGGGGTTTTCTATTGCTTGTGTCTGAAAGTCTTCCTGGTACAATTTTATGATGGAACTTTATGAGGGATATACTTAAACTATCTATCACAGATTTAACCTTCTCATTTCTGTCATCATTGCTCAAATTTCTTTTGATTTGGAACAAATATCACATTGTGTTTATAATCTCACAAAATTATTCTATTTAGATATATTCTTTGCAGTTTATTTCAATGTGTAGAATGAAGAGGGAGTTAATTAATATTTAAACTCAGATTTAAAGCCCATGAAAGTCATGCTTACTCACATTTCTATTCTTTTTTCCATTGTAGTTAGAATTTATGTAGTCCATTTTTAGCTCTTTTTCCACCAAACATTTTTATTCTTCTTAAAACTATGTCAAAAAATTGTAGAGATTACAGAGGGCCTCTGAGGGTGTGCCCCATGGCCATGGCAGCTGGACGAAAGAGAAGGGCAATGCCCAAGGACCCAGGCCACGTGGCCAGCAAGACCTCCCAGAGCACAACTGAGGCGCTGCAGATCCAGCTGGGTCTTGTTAGCTGCAACAAGCACCCGAGGCCCAGACGTCTGGATTCGAGGTGAACCTGTGGGCCAGCCGTCTGAAGTGGCAGCTGCTCTGGACACTTGAAGTAACCTTCTGAACAGGCAGGCAGGGCAGCTGGGTGCCCATGCAGAACCTGGGCTGCTACCTGGCAGCAAACAAGGATGACGACCTGACCTGCAAACACTCAGGGCCCAGCGCTCTCTGCTGCTTTTTCAGCCCAGGCCACGAGTACGATGCGCACCTGGGCAGGTAGCCGGTCTTCCAAGTGCAGAGGACTGCCCCCTGCCCTGCAGCTTCCACCTGCTCATCGCCTGGTCTTTCCAGGACCTGCATTACGGCTTGGCAGTCTACTGCTTCCTGCACTGAGACGCAGGCCTACCTGCGTGGCCCAGGCCAGCTTTCAGGACCATCCTGGCCCAGTGGCCTTCTGTGACTGCAAGGGCCTGTGTCTGGCGCCATCACGTTCAAGGAAGGCCAGGCCACTAAGGACGGCAAAGATGAAGTCTTCACCCTGGCGTGGAGCTGCCCCCAGGTCCAGCTTCAGGAGGCGGATAGGAGACCTGCGTGTCTACGCACCAGGGTGCAGAACTGTTGGCCAGTTGGGACCAACCAAGAGATTTTCCAGCTGGAGAGAGAGGGCCTGACGGAAAAAGCACACCTTCTGCACCCATTTGGCCAAATGTTGGACGCTGGCCGCCCCTGGGATGTTGCCGTCCAACGCCTCCATCCAGGACGCCAGCAGCTACTTTGACGTCAAGAGGTGTGATCGGAGGATCATCCTGAGTGTGTCCAGTGGCAAGTCTGTGACCCAAGAGCAACAGCAGGCTGGCTGCTTCGGTGGAGACAGCAGCTGATTTGGTGTGTGTCCGTCGGAAGCTGATGAGCCGCCAGATGGTGGTGTTGCCCTGGGAGCACAGCTTCATGGGCCGCTGCAAGGTCTCAGGTACCCTGGTCACCAACTGCTCCAGCTAGGATGTCTTCCGGCTGGAGTTCAGAGATGATACCTACTACATCAAAGACTTGATGAGCAAATTAGTGGATGGGGGCAAGGACCCCTTGATCATTAGCTGCAGTGATAGCCCGGTGTACAACTTCTTTGAGTCCTGCAAGCACAGCAAAGTGCCCATCAAAGTGGGCTGGCACAACCATAGGGGTACTGAAGGCCTAAGGTAGTGTTATCGACTCCAGCTACCCTGTGGGGATACTAGGCCCTGCTGCCCACATCCCTCGCCCTCCCTTCCCAGACCCCTCCTGCTGACTCTTCTCTGGGTGCTGGGCCCCTCACTGCCTCAGCCAGAGCCCCTGGTGTGAGTTCTGCTTCTCTTCTGCACCGACTCCTGAGTCTCAGCGGGGTGAAACTGGACATGGCCCTCCGCCAGGAACCCCGTGGAAACCACGCGGCCCGGCCCACAGCCCCGCCAGGGCCCCTCACCTCTGGTTAGTATACACCATGCATCTCACTCAGAGTGTCTTGGTCTTTTATTTTTTGTGTCGTTTGTATGACTCTGAATGCCCACGAGAGTAGCTGCAGATGGGAAAGAGCAAAATAAAATAACGTTAAAAAAAAAGTGGTAGTTATAATTGTTTCCTGTATCTTAAAAACTGGCATGGTAAATTTGTCATCATTAATTTTTTTTATTGTGTTAATCATTAACTAAAGTAGCATGCTTTTTAAATTTAATTTTCCTAACAGTTTGTCAATTTCTATGAAATTTTCCACAAGGACTTAAGCTATCCGGAGAGTTCCTGACAGAGAAGAAAAAGAAGAGTGTGACCGCAGAGGCACTCGGTGTGATTCGGCTACCAGCAGCGGGATACCAGCAGGCCGAGACGCTGAAAGAGCCAAGAAGTGGATTCTCCCCAGAGCCTTTGGAGGGAATACAGCTGACACCTCGATTCAGGGCCAGTGATAGAGTTCTTATATCCGGCGTCCAGAAATATAAAGGGAAATTTTTCTATTGATATAGTCTTCAAGTTTGTAATATATTGTTATAGGAGCCACAGGAAATAAATACAAATGTCTTTGATATTGTCACTGTTTTTATATATAAGCATTATTTATACACTGCAGTTTAATTGGAAAGTTTTCCTCTGGCGATTTTTGTTGATTTTCCTAGATATTCTCATATGCAGTGATACTCTGCAAGAAAAGCGCCTTTTTTTAAACTCTGTTTTCTTTCGCTATATTTTGGCACATATTCTTTTTTTTTGCTACTATATATTTTGTATGGATTCTCATGTGATATCAAAAGAATGACAAGGTTGTATTCTATATCTACATTTTGTTTTTAAGAAAAAGTACTGATACTTACTGAATAGAATGATTTCTTATTCTTTTAATGTATATTTTTGTTTTATACATATCAGGGGCTTTTATAGTATTTCACTATATAACAGATCTAAAATGATATAAAGTGGCAATCAAATTAGAGTGTAATACCTGTGAAATGCGTACATCTTATGTGACATGTTAAGTCAATAATTTCCTGATTGTTATCATCATGTGGTTGAATTTAATCACTACTCACCTAAGAAATTTGCCAAGTCTAATCTTTGGGCTTTTTCTCTAAGATCTTGGAAGCAAAGTTATCTATGATAAAAGCTATGAATCTTCAGATTCTGAAGTAAAATTTTCCAGATACTGAAAAGACAAATGTCACAAAGTGTATTTCTTTATTTTAAAAATAGGCTCATAGAATGATGATACCAAATTGTCAAGAAAAGAGGATTTGAAAGCTAGAAAGTGGTATATTTAGGCTAATATTGGATGGAATGAAAAAATGTCTAAGTTTTTCCTAAGAGGAACACCATCAAATGGGACAGGCCCATTATCTGCCTCAACACACAGTATTTAGAGCAATGGCAATTTGATAGGGAAGAACGCACAGTTCAGACAATTAAAACAGATCTTGGGAGCCATTGAAAAATCCTTGCACAAACTTCAAAATGAAAAAAATGAAATCACAGACCTTAAAGAAAATATGGCTGTTTGGGCAATGAACCCATGAGCCATAATCAGGAAAAACTAAAGCCCAGAATACACTTCTCAAAATGTTCTTTTAAATACTTCTCCACAAAATCTGTAAGGGAAGAAACCCCCCAAATATTGCTGACATGAATTTCTTCCAGTCATGTTAATAAATATCTGGACAAATTATAAGTATGTATTATACATAACATGTTTTACTTGATTGTGGTACAGGAAATTTGCATATACTGAACATGTCTTTCTTCACTGAGAGTACTTAAACCATGAGTAATACTTTAATGCAATGTATAAGTTATGTTCACTCAGCATCTCTATTCATAAATGGTACATAATACTCATTTTGGGGGGCTATTTTTTGGCTGTTTTTTGATAATTTATATACACCCATATGTTTAGAACAGCTTATGGAATACAGAGATTGTTCTTTCACTATTTGTACATCATTCTTCAGGGAATCCATTGGTATTTATCCTTTAAAATTAAGTAACTTTTAGAGTATTTATGTTTCTTATTATTCTTATACTTTATTTACTTATGAGCCCATAAAATTGATCCTTTTCCCGCTTCAATCTATGCTGGCTCTTAAGTGCAGCTTATGCTTACTATAGGTTTTCTGGTTCCTATAGACACTGTTGGAGAAGGCAAAGGCACCTCACTCCAGTACTCTTGCCTGGAAAATCCAATGGACAGAGAAGCCTGGTGGGCTGCAGTCCATGGGGTCGCTAAGGGTTGGACATGACTGAGCAAATTCACTTTCACTTTTCACTTTTCACTTTCATACATTGGAGAAGGAAATGGCAACCCACTTCAGTGTTTTTGCCTGGAGAATCCCAGGGATGACGGAGCCTGGTGGGCTGCCGTCTATGGGGTCACATAGAGTCAGACACGACTGAAGTGACTTAGCAGCAGCAGCATAGACACTGTTGGCTGATGCTGAGCTTACTGTCAATCACAACACCTAATATTTCTTTAAGATAATCTTTTAAGTCATTTGGGGATGACAGAGGATGAGATGAGTGGATGGCATCACAGACTCGATGGACGTGAGTCTGAGTGAACTCTGGGCGTTGGTGATGAACAGGGAGGCCTGGCGTGCTGCAATTCATGGGGTCGCAAAGAGTCAGACACGACTGAGCGACTGAACTGAACTGTGTTATTACACTTTGGACCAAAAGGTCAAATGTATAACTATAAGTCTGTTCAGTTCAGTTGCTCAGTCATGTCCGACTCTTTGCGACCCCATGAATCACAGCACGCCAGGCCCCCTTGTCCGTCACCAACTCCCGCAGTTCACTCAGACTCGTGTCCATCGAGTCAGTGATGCCATCCAGCCATCTCATCCTCGGTCGTCCTCTTCTCCTTCTGCCCCCAATCCCTCCCAGCATCACAGTCTTTTCCAATGAGTCAACTCCTCGCATGAGGTGGCCAAAATACTTGGAGTTTCAGCTTTAGCATCATTCCTTCCAAAGAAATCCCAGGGCTGATCTCCTTCAGAATGGACTGGTTGGATCTTCTTGCAGTCCAAGGGACTCTCAAGAGTCTTCTCCAACACCACAGTTCAAAGGCATCAATTCTTCGGCACTCAGCCTTCTTTACAGTCCAACTCTCACATCCATACATGACCACAGGAAAAAACATAGCCTTGACTAGATGGACCCTTGTTGGCAAAGTAATGTCTCTGCTTTTGAATATGCTATCTAGGTTGGTCATAACTTTCCTTCCAAGGAGTACGCATCTTTTAATTTCATGGCTGCAGTTACCATCTGCAGTGATTTTGGAGCCCAGAAAAATAAAGTCTGACACTGTTTCCCCATCTATTTCCCATGAAGTGGTGGGACAGTATACCATGATCTTCGTTTTCTGAATGTTGAGCTTTAAGTCAACTTTTTCACTCTCTTCTTTCACTATCATCAACGGGCTTTTTATTTCCTCTTCCCTTTCTGCCATAAGGGTGGTGCCATCTGCATATCTGAGGTGATTGATATTTCTCCCAGCAATCTTGATTCCAGCTTGTGTTTCTTCCAGTCCAGCGTTTCTCATGATGTACTCTGCATAGAAGTTAAATAAGCAGGGTGACAATATACAGCCTTGACATACTCCTTTTACTATTTGGAACCAGTCTGTTGTTCCATGTCCAGTTCTAACTGTTGCTTCCTGACCTGCATACAGATTTCTCAAGAGGCAGGTCAGGTGGTCTGGTATTGCCATCTCTTTCAGAATTTTCTACAGTTTATTGTGATCCACACAGTCAAAGGCTTTGGCATAGTCAATAAAGCAGAAATAGGTGTTTTCCTGGAGCTCACATTAGGAGTAATAACACATTAGGATCTTTGTTAAAATCCACCTTAGTAGATTTTTACTCATCTGGCATGAATAATTCTATCAAATATATTAAAATAACATTTAGTAAACAAATCACTGCATTTCCAGTGGCTCATCAGTGAAGAATCCGTCTGCAATGCAGGGAATGCAGTGGAGCTGCAGGTTCAGTCCCTAGGTCAGGAAGATCTCCTGGAGAAGGAAATGACAACTAACTCCATCATTCTTGCCTGGGAAATCCCATGGGCAGAACAGACTAGCTGGCTACCGTCCATGCAGTTGCAAAAGTGTCGGTCATGACTTAGCAAATAAACAACAGCCACACTACTCTTCAAATTTGATAAGCATACCATTTTTAAACTTATTTGAACTATTGCATCAAACAGGGAAAAGTATTTTGGGGATATTCCTTGAAACTTCCCTTACTTTTGATTTCATCCATTAATTAAAGCTTTTTGGGTTCAGTTGTTCAGCCACTTAGAAACTCAACTTATTTTATCTAGCATATCTCTTCAGACACGGTGTTATTATGAGGTAACTTGTCAATACAGTGTTATAGTCCAGACTCACCCTTTTTATTGTTTTTTCTTAATATATTGATCTAATAATGCAGGTAACTAAGTTGATTTGAAATTGCAGTTATATCTAGATGTAATTCTATTTTCCTTAATGTTTCTCAGATGCTATATTGTTTGAGATAGATACATTAACTGTTCTTAATTCTGTTATCCACACAAGCCTGCTGCTGCTACTGCTGCTGGTAAGTTGCGTCAGTCGTGTCCGACTCTGTGCCACTCCATAGACGGCGGCCCACCAGGCTCCCTCGTCCCTGGGATTCTCCAGGCAAGAACACTGGAGTGGGTTGCCATTTCCTTCTCCAGTGCATGAAAGTAAAAAGTGAAAGGGAAGTCGCTCAGTCATGTCTGACTCAGCAACCCCACGGACTGCAGCCCACCAGGCTCCTCCGTCCATGCGATTTTCCAGGCAAGAGTACTGGAGTGGGGTGCCATTGCCTTCTCCAACACAAGCCTGGTATAGTCTAAATTATTCTTTTGCTTCTAGTCTATTTGCTTATTCTACTTATAGACAGAATAACTTTGAATTTTTAAAAATATAGTCAATGGTCCACATTTTTCTGTAGAGAAGTTAAGGCCATTTACATATTACCTTATATAGGCATACATATATGTGTATATATAATTTGCATGTATGCATATATATGTGTATATGAATGTGTATACATATATACATACAGATGCATATATGTGTGTGTTTATGAGTTGTGTATGTATGTATAAAATCCTAGAAATTTATCTTTAGTTGTTCATATTTCTTTTTATAAATTTATTTGATATTTAATGAGGTTAAGCTGTTTATTTCATTAAGCTAGAAAAATTACCTAGATCCAGAAGCTAGTATGCAGAATATGCAGGATATGCAGAATATGAAAATTTTTATTTAATTTGTAGTAAGCAAATTCGCTTTTATTTTTCAGTGTTTTATTTTGCTATACACTTCTTAAAATACAGTGTAGTTCATCATCTAGTCATCCTCAATACTTTAACAACAAATATTTTAAAGTAACTTTTGGTAACTATACTATTTTATTTATTGACTTATACTTTTCTCAATAAACCTTTCAATTCACATTATGGAAGACTGAAAAAATAGCTTAACACTATTTCTTAATCCTTATATATATTTTTTACTATTGTATCTTGCTTAAAAATGTTTTGAAGAATAAGCTTGCATGTTGTCACACTATATAGATTTATTTTTATTAAAATATTTTGTTTAACAGTCCTAAACTTATGCTAACACTTAAAGCCAATTTATCTTTCTGTAACTTATATTATTAAGTTGTTCATTGTCTTCTACTTGGATTGTTGACTGACCTTGTTATTGTCTCTAGATTTGACATATATTCACTTTTTTCTTTTAAGTGAATTTTTACATATTTTAATATATTTAATATATTTTAAAATATTTAAAATATTTTTAAACTATTTCTGTATATAAATGACATTTAACAAATGTTGAATGCTTAAAAAGAAAAAAACATTTTGGCCAAGTTATATTGATTAAAATTCAGTCATCTTTATTTAGCTTTTCCCACATTCTTCTTTAAAAGGGCTTGGTATTGAGATAAAATATTATTTATCTTTATATTTATTACTCCTTTTTTTCTAGCAGGTCACTTCTCTTAGTTTCAAACCTTTTACATCAATGTCCAGATATTGTCTTTTGTTGATTGTTCCTCTTGCTACTGTTGAATTCCAGGCTGAATTTGCTTTTTAATATAAGAAATATACCTGTAATGTTGTTCTAAAATGTCTGAGGATGCTGTAGATCTTAAATTGAGTAACTGAAGTAAAAATTACATCTTATTTGTATTTTATTTATATTAATATGCATAGTACCTTCAGGTATTTATCTATATAAATATTTATACTTATTTATAAGTAAGCCATCTCTATCTGCTGATTGATCCAGCTAGCTCTCAAAATATTTTTCTATATCAAATAGTATTCTTGACTGTATGAAATTTACCCCCATCTTCAATAATGTACATTTATTTTTAAATCATCTTTGCTGTTTTCTCTTTTCTTTGTCTATATAGACTATAAGTATGAGGCCACCAATGTGGTGAAGTTTACTGTGGTGATAAAGATCTCTGTGGGCTAAAATATGGTGCAAATTGGGAAAATTTATCTCAGAGGTATTGTAAAGAGGAGGTGCCTGACATGATAAAAAACTTCTTGCCATGTTTTTTATTTATTGAAATAGAGATAAAACAAACAAATAATTTTTTGTATTAAAATATCAATAAGAAGCATTCGATATTATATATTCATTTGTGCCAATATCACCCCAATTGGCTTTACTATCTGATTAAGCTTATGCTAATCCACTGCCAATTCTGCAGTCTTCTGCACTGGCCAATTTGGAGCATTAAACAGTATTTTGTTGGTAGTCACAGCTTCTGCATCTTTCAAGTTCTGATCATAGCAAAATGTGTGACATCTCACTGCTTAAATGTGAGTTTTCTTTTGATTCATTGGTTTTGGAACAGGGATTACTTCATAGCCTCTTCTATTCAATCCTTTCTATTATACTAGTCCTTATTTCCTGGGCAAACCCAATACAGTAAGTCCCAGACATACGAACTTTCAAGTTGCGAGCTTTCAAAGATGTGAATGTGAAGCTTACTTATGAACACTCGATGGAAATGGAGGCTCAGAGAAAGGATGAAGAGAGACAAGGAGAAGAAGAAATAACTGGAGAACTAAAGAGACTTATGATATAGGAAATGTCAAGGGGATTTTCTTTGAGGAGGCATGGTTAGCTTTTGAAGCATGGGACCTATTTTAGAGCAGGACATGAAGGCTGCAGGAGCTATTCAGAATGCAATTCAGTGCTACCATGTCATCTATGAAAAGAGAGAGAGAGAGAAAAAAGAAAAAAGAACTACTACTCAGACATCAGAGTTGGATCATCAAGAAAGCTAAGCCCTGAAGCATTGATGCTTTTGAACTGTGATGTTGGAGAAGACTCTTGAGAGTCCTTTGGACTGAAAGGCGATCCATCCAGTACATCCTAAATGAAATCAGTCCTGAATGTTCATTGGAAGGACTGATGCTGAAGCTGAAACTCCAAGACTTTGGCCACCTGATGCAGAGAGCTGACTCATGTGAAAGACCCTGATGCTGGGAAAGATTGAGGGCAGGAGAAGGGGATGACAGAGGATGAGATGGTTGGATGGCATCACCAACTCAGTGGACATGAATTTGAGCAAGCTCTGGAAGTTGGTGATGGACAGGAAAGCCTCGTGTGATGCAGTCCATAGGGTTGCAAAGAGTCAAACATGACTGAGTGACTGAACTGATCATGACGTCTTAGGGCTTCCCTTGTGGCTCAATGGTAAAGAATCCACTTGCAAAGCAGAAGACTCAGCTTCCGTCTCTGGATCAGTAAGATCCCTTGGAAAAGGAAGATGGCAACTCACTCCAGTATTATTGTCTGGACAATCCCATGAACAGAGGAGTCTGGAGGGCTATAGTCCCTGGTGTAGCAGAAGAGTCAGACACGACTTGTCACCAAACAACAACATAACATCATGATGTCTTAAAGCAGGGCAGCGGTTATATAAATCTTAGGATTTTGTTATATAATAATAATATTTAAATATATTATACCACCTATATATCTGAATTTTAGGTTTCCAAAGCATAATTAAAGTGCTAAACATTCCAGCATGTTGGATTCTTCTGATTTTCATGGCAACTCCTTTGCCTCTCATAATAAATTCTATTTATGTACCTCATTTTGGTGGCAGCCACTCCAGGATTCTTCCAATCCCCTTCCAAACAATGGACTCATTTCAACCGTAGCATTTTGCACCAGCATTTCAGATGACAAATGCAGCCACTAGTCACTATTCAAATGTGCTGCTGCTCTCTTTATTGATGTATTTCTCACGGCCTCCTATCTGTTGGGCTTTCATGAAGGACAAAGCAGATCACGAATCACATATTCACTTCAGCATTTCACTCTCCTGATTATGTGGAGCCCTTCAGCAACATTGTCTTCAAATCTTCACCTCTCAACTAGACTTAGTATGAGACCCCACTGAATGAACAATTAAAACCAAACAATTGTTACTATCCCTAGCTGCTTGAGCTAAAATATTGAATCCCCAAACTCTGAGAATTGTAGACATTTTGATGGATTCAGACTAATATGAAATTATATTCTTTTTAAGTTGACCAGCATCAGTCTATTCCAGAATCTACCAGCAAGATTTTTCAGCTGATACGATTTAGCAAAGTTCTAAAACTGGGCTTCTTTGGTGGCCCCAGATGGTAAAAAATCTACCTCCACTGTAGGAGACCTGGGGTTGATCCCTGGGTAGGGAAGATCCCCTGAAGGAGGGCATGACCTCCCACATCACTATTCTTTCCTCGAGAATTTCATGGGCAGAGGAGTCTGGCAGGTTATAGTCCATAGGGTGGCAAAGACTCAGACACAACTGAGCCACTAACACTTTCACTTTCAAAATTCTTTTAGGGTCAATATATTTTCTAGCATTTGTCTAGTAAATTGATATTTAGACATGAGTCCTCCTTCACATACTGGAAGGCTTGGTCATGAGTCCTTAGAAGACTTGCCTTGGTGTGCGCCTGCTCAGTCACTCAGTCGTGTCCAAGTTGGGCTGCAGCCCTCTAGGCTTCTTTGTCCATGGAATTTTCCAAAGAATACTAGAGTGAGTTGCCATTTCCTTCACCAGGGGATCTTCCTATCCCAGGGATCAAACCCACATCTCTTGCTTGATAGGCAGATTTCTTTACCACTGAGACATCTGCAAAGCCCTCTATGTCAGTGTGTGCTTACAAGATAGCTTTCTGAGGAAAAGAAGCTGCAGCATTATACCAAAGATGGATTGATAGGTCTTTACATCTACTCCCTGTATTCTGACTACATAGTCAAATAACTCTCTCCTGTCCACAGGCATGACATGGGGCTAATTTTCTCCGGTAGAATGTGAGTAGGATAGATGTGCCATTTATGCGGTGCCTTCTCTCTCGTTCATTTCTGATTCCCACTGCCATCTGGCTGTCAAAGCCTTGGATAAACACAAGAGACAGGCTTTGTAACGAAAAATCTAAAACATGTGGCAAAAGCTTAGCATACAGGAAACAAGAAGTAATAAACCTGTTATCAGAGGCTGAAGAGATGATGATCCATATTACATAATGGGAAACATTTGGCAAAACTCTTGCCTGCAATTTCCTGGGGGAAGATCACGTGTCTACTGTACAGGCAGCTGTGGAGAAAAGATTGAGAAGAATCCGGGTATTCGTATCTGCTGGCTACTATTGAATATTTTTGTCTTAAGGAAAAAAAAAAAAAAAGCATGTCTAGGAGAAAACTGGTCATTTTGCAAGCAGAAATTAGAGACTGTCTGGAAATTCCGACACTCTATTGGGAAAGTTAACTGCTTCCCATTCCAAAGTAGGGGGGTGATATGATGAATAAACAACTTGAGCAAACTCCAGGAGATAGTAGAGGACAGAGAATCCTGATGTGCTGCAGTCCATGGGGTTGCAAAGAGTCAGACACAACTTAGCAAATGAACAAGAACAGCACATGATGACAGCAATCTTAGGTCACAAATCATATTAAAAGACAGCTGTGTGCAGGAAAAAGGCCTTCCATTAATGAGGAAGTAACAGAGAACAGCTTATTATTTTTCCTTAAACAACTAGACAACTTAAGAAAGTATAGGAGCAAAAGGAAGAGGGGAAGAGTAAAGGAGAAAGAGAGAGAGGAAAGAAGAAAGACTATATGATGCTCTCAATAAATGTAATTGTCTTTTCCTCACAAAAGTCTACACACACTCATAAAAAATCTGAGAAATAAAAAGTACAAGGGAAAGCCCTCAAACTGATGAAGGACATTTACAAAGACACCTATAGCTAACATTACACTTCATGGTAAAGGACTGAATGCTTTCTTTCTTATGATCTGGAACAAGGCAAGGATGTATGTCTTCACCCCTCCTAGTCAATATTACACTAAGGGCAAGAAAAGGAAACTGAAAACAAAAACATAAAACTTTACACTTTGGAAAATAAAAATTAAAAAATATCTTTATCTGCATAACCATGGTTGTCTATATAGAAAATATCGAAAGTATCAGCATTAAGTAATGAGCTTATGAAGGTCACAATATCCAAGAGCAATATAAAAATCAATTGTATATCTATGGACTAACAATTATAAATTGTAATGAAATAAAGCAGTGCCATTTATAGTAACATCAAAGTTATTAAACACAGAGCAATGTAATTAAACATAAGTAAGACATGTGAACTACAAAATGTTGCCCTGGTAACTTAATGAAAACCAAAAGAAGTGGAAATGTATACCATATTCATGGACTGAAAGACAAAATAGTATTAAGATGTTCATTCTCATAAAATCGATCTATAGATTCCTGATCAAAGTCTAAGATGAATATTTTGTTTGTTTTTGCTTTTCTTAGAATTTTTAGACAAGATTATTTAAAATTTTATGTGGAAATGAAGATGAACCATATGTCAGAAATATTCTTTTAATAATAAAAACCAGGTTGGAGTACTTACTATACATAATATCAAGACTTACTACAATGTGAGTAACAAAACAAGTTGATTTTGGCATATAGACAAACATGCGGGGCAGAATGAAGATTCTGAAATACACACATACACACACATATATATAAATATTTAGACAATATCAATAGAAAGTGAAGTTGCTCAGCCATATCCAACTCTTTACGACCCCAAGGACTGAAACCTATCAGGCTCCTCCATCCATGGAATTTTCCAGGCAAGAGTACTGGAGTGGGTTGTCATTTCCTTCTCCAGGGGATCTTCTTGACCCAGAGATCAAACCTGGGTCTCTCAAATTGCAGGCAGATGCTTTACCAGGGAAGCCCCAGATAATATCAATATATATTGTTAATATTTCAACATTATCCCAAGGCTATTCAATGGAAGAAATATATTTATAATTTTGTTAGTGAAGTAACAATTTCATCCATATGCAAAATACTTAATTTCTACCTTTTACCCCCCAGCATATACAAAAAGTTGATTCAAAATGGATCACTGACTTAAATGCAAGAGCTAAAACAATTACATGTCTCAAAGAAATCATATGGGAAAATCTCTATGGCCTTGGAAAAGGCAATGATATTTTGATAGGACACAAACAGCTCAAACCACAAAAGACAAAACTGATATACTGGACTTAACTAAATCAAAAACTTCTGCTCAACAAAAAAAAACTTTTATGGGAATTTAAAGCCAAGTCACCAACTGGAAGAAAATATTTGCAATAAAAACTTTGACAAAGGACCTTTAAAAAAAAAAAACTATATATGTGGAACTCTATAACTCAGCAAGATCAAGCAGGGGGACAAAATATTTGAAGAAACATTTTACAGAAGAAGATAAAAGAAGATATATAAAGCACATAAAAAGACATATAGCATAATCATTCCTAACAGGAAACAAACATCGCAATAAAATCACTGCACACTTTCCATAATAGCTAAAATTAAAAAGGCTGACGATATCACATGCTGGAAAGAACAACTGAAACTCATAAACTGCTGGTGGGAATGAAAAATCATACAATCATGTTGGCAGTTTCTTGTAAAGTCAAACATGCATGTACCATATTTATCACTCGCATATTTATCAAAATGAAATGAAAGCATGTTCCCATAAAAATTCACACACAAACAGTCATAGGTCATAAAGCATGACAGCCAAAAACTGGAAACAATCCAAATGGCCATCAAGAGGATAAAAGAGAAACAACTTTTTAATGTATCTACACAACGAGATTGTAGTCGACAAAATATAGAATGAATTACTGATATACACAATATCAAGGAAGAATCTCAAAATCACTAGGCACATTTTAAAAAGCCAGATACAAAAGATTGCATAGTATATGATTCATTTTATAAGAAATTACAGACAACATAGAATAATCTTTAGTGACAGAAAGCATATCAGTGGTTGCCTGAGGCTGAGCGTGAAGCAGAGATTGACTGCAAAGGTACATGAGAAAAGTTTTTGGTGTTCCAGAAATGTTTTTATGTCATAGTTGTAATATTGGTTGCAGAATTGAATATTTTGTAAATATCATCACATTGTATATATAATACTGGACAACTTAATTATATGGGATTTGTGACTCTAGAGATGGAAAGTATAGTTTGCAATAAAGATGACATTGTGTAGGCTTTTCATTGACTCTTGGTAGCTTCCATTTAGTAACAATTATTTTAAAAGTTAGGGTATGGAGTGAGTAAACAAAGAAAGTATATGTAAGACAATGTGTAACAATATAACTATGATTGTTAAAATATATAACTGAAAGTAAATGTATTAGAAGACTAGAAAATTTCTGAAGGGGTAATTTTGCCAAACAAGCCACGGGGCAAACTGAACATTGACTTCTTGTGCTTAATGAAAATCTATCTATAGTCCTCTGAATTTTCATAGAACTAATTTTTAAAGATATTCAATGTCTTAACACTATTTCTGCTTTAGACATTGCCATGGAAAATGATGGATAAGCAGTGGTAAAGAATCCACCTGCCAATGCAGGAGACGCAAATGTGATCCCTGAGTCAGGAAGAAACCCTGGAGGAGGAAATGGTCACCCACTCCAGTGTCCTTGCCTGGAAAAATACAATGAACAGAGGAGCCTGGCCAGTTACAGTCCATGGGGTCATGAAGGATCAGACATGATAGCCTGCTGGACGGATGATGATGGATAAAGCAGAACTTCTAGAAGACAGAACTGGGGCCACGAAGATTATTTCTTCTCTTCCGGGGTCAAAGGCTTTCTAGCATTCCCCAGGGGCATTTCAGAGCTACTGAAAAAGAATAACTACTGAGTCTCTTATTCTTCCTCTTTATAATACCTATTCTATACAGTATGTGCAATTCCACATGTGGTTAGGGAAAGTTGATCTTTTTGGTTTGTCGGAAGTCAGAGCACAGGGAATCCCAGTCAGACCACATGCCGAAGATTGTTCAAGTTCAGGAGACCCTAGATTTTGAGCAGATACAGTGACAAGACTGGACCTTATGTTTTCTCTTTAGGGGAATGGAATTAGTATTTGCTATGAGTGGGTAAAAGTGTAAACAATGCTTAAATCTCCCAAAGCATTTGATTCAGAGATGAGCAAATGGAACTCAAAGTCATTTCCTAGTATCCATCCTTCATTCCATTCATTCTATCACTCACCGTCTGCATTCTTACCTGAGCCAGGTTCTGGGCTGGGCATTGGGTAGATAGTAATGAAGTTGACACAATCTGACTTTCCAGATACTTCCATTCTAGAGAGATAGTGAGTTATCAGTAGTATTTGCATCACAGTGCATCCACTACGGAGAACAAGTACATGAGTTCATCTTAAGGGTGAGATATCTTCCCCAAAAGGAGGAACTTACATGTGAATTCAAAATATACATGAAGACTGAGAAAGCGAAAGGCCCCTGCTCCATTTAACCAGATTTTTCAGGAAGCTCTACATGTGTATTTATCATACGAATTCATCCATTCATTCATTACTTATTCATCTATTTAACCAGGAAATTTAAACCTTCTTTCTTTTATAGAGAAGATTTTATGTGTTGGTTACCATGTTAAGGGCTGTATCAGTTTTCTATTACTACTGCAATAAATTGCCACAAACTCGGTGGCTTAAAACAACCAAAATTTATTAACTTACAGCTTTTTAGGTCAGAAGTGTGGCATGACCTTCCTGGATTAGAATCAAGGTGATGTCTATATGTATTCCTGCCTGGGAGGTTTTATAGGGGAAACTTCCTTTGCCTCTTTAAACGCCATTTGCCTTCCTATGGTTATGCTCTCTTTCCTGAATCATTAAATCCAACAGCAGCCCTCTGGGACAGGTTGGTATGAGTCCTACATATATCACATCACTCTGACTTCTGCCTCCCTTTGCCACTTTCAAAGATGCCTGCAAGTACATTGGGCCCTCCTGGATAATCCAACACAATCTCCTCACCTCGAGGTCTTAGTTTTGTTACACCTGCAGAGTCTCATGTAAAATAGCATATCTGCAAGTTCTGGGGATTAGGACTGAGTGTCTTTTGGGGGGTTATTCTGCTAGTACAGTCTCAGATCTATATTGTTCATCTTTACTCATGAGATCTAGCTGTCTCCCCAAATTCTGATTACCTGCTTCATCACTAAACCAGCAAATCATCTAAATATTACAGGGTCTTTCATCTACTCTTCAAGCAAGAAATTGTTTTGAGAGCTAATCTTGTTTCTAATTCTCATTTTAAAGACGAGGCAACTGATATTCTGGGAGTTTAATTCATATGCCCAAGGTCACAGGTGATAGGAGCAGAATATCATTAAAATTCAAAGCTTTTGACTGCTGGTCCATTTATTTCCCAGAAAAAAAAAAATGATTCTGTCAGATTTCATATATAAATTGAGTTCAAGTTTGAGAAATATCTCTTATTTAATGAGAGACTAATTTGAGGAAACTTGTACAAAATCCTAATCACTTTTTCTCTTATTTCGCTAATAGAGCACCTTCAAATATACAGTGCAAACACTGCATTGCGCAAGAAACCCTGCCATGCAACTCAGTGACAGCTGACTATAACTCACTTCCAAATGAGTGATACTTAGTGATGCATCTGTTCACCCCAGGAAATCTTTCCTATACATGTCTCTAAATCTTCTGTATTCTAAATAAATTGGCTTAAGATGAGTTGATTATCATTTTGCAAAATTTTCCAAGCAGCATTCAAACAGCTAAGTGGAAGGAGCTATTCTGTCACTGTTAAAGTTTCCCTCCCAAACTATTAATTATGTGTTTGTCTGTAGAGTGCCAGTACAGAAGTCAATTTGTTTATGATTATCTGTTATGGGCCTCCCTGGAGGCTCAGTGTTAAAGAATCTGCCTGCAACGCAGGAGACATGGGTTTGATTCCTGGGTGGGGAAGATCATGGAGAAGGAAATGGCAACCCACTCCAGCATTCTTGCCTGGGAAATCCCATGGACAGAGGAGCCTGGTGGGCTACAGTCCACAGGATTGCAAAACAGTCAGAATTAACTTAATGGCTAAGCAACCACAATTAGTTTTAGAAGCAACCACATAAGACTAAATCATTGAACTGATTCCAGAGTAAGTATTCTTACAAAGCACCTTCCAAATAGAAGTACAGTATGTATAACCCCAACTACAGACTTAGGGATGATACCCCTCAGAAGATGGGATGGTGCAGTTCAATAGATAGGAAGACAGGTTCAGTCACACAGCTAATAGATAGTAGAGCTCAGATTGAACCCAAAGCTCATGTTCTTTTGATTACATGATGCTTCATTCTAACACATTACAAATTTGTCAACTATTTAGAAAACAAAGCAAAACAAACAACAACAACAGCAACAACAAAACCTTGCTGAGGCTTTCAACCACTGCAAAATGTATCTCATGCATTACTGGCTCAAGTTTTCCCAGTTGCAAAACATGGCAAAATCAAATTCTTCAGCCCCGTACAACAAAGTGCAATTTGTGATTTATGGAATAGACATTTCAAAAAGATGCAAACATTTTCACCCAACATTAAAGATATTCTGAACAAAGACATATGTGCAGAGTATCCTGGGCATAAGTGCCTAATGTTAAAGGCAGTCAAGTAACACAGATGCAAGAAGCTTTAAAAGCTTTTGGAGTCTAAGGTTGTAACCTTTGGGTATGATGGTGAGGTTGTCAGTTCACTGAAACCCAGCACTTCCCCTCAAGTGTCAGTCTTGCCCTTCCTTCCACACTAAGTGCCTACTCTGAGCTCCTCTGGCCATTACATAAAGCCTTTTAGGAAACATCACTCCAGACAGATGTTTAACCCCAGGCTCTAAGGGGACTACTTGGTAAGTTGCTGGGTCTGTTGATTAATTTTACATGTACGTGCACGCTAATGTAGTCTGACACCAAGGCCCTCACAGACAGTCAGCCTTGTAGAGTAAACAAAGGAGATCAGGCAAACCTACCTGAACGTTGTCTGTGCAAGAGACGCATCTCCATCCCAGTCTTGGAGGAGAAATGCTTCCCCTTTTCCGTCAGCAGCCATCAGAGGCCACCTGGTCAATATTATCCCAGATCTTCCTTGATTCGCTTGTGATACAATATTCAACAACCTGTGTGGAGTAGGATTTGTTTTTAATTGGAAATGAAGTTCAATGATAGCAAAGTTAGAGAGGAGGTTTTAACACTTCTTTCATAGTTGATGATAATTATCTTTCAGGTAGAAATTAAACTTCATGTTTCACACCCATTGCTTTCAGCCTAGGTTGTGTGAAACTTACCAATTTACAAACATTAACCATAATGTGCTGTTATTAAAGAAACTAATGATCTTGAGGGAAAAAAAAGGTGAATCTATGTTATTCAAAAATATCAATGTTACAGATATTTCTTTTTTAAATATAAATTTATTTATTTTAATTAGAGTCTAATACATATATAATATTATATATGAAACGAATCGCCAGTCCAGATGTTTCTTTTGATATTTGTAGATAAACTACTCCAGATTAACTCTCCCACTGGAAACAAGAAGAGCTAAATTAAATTTTTTTTTTTTTTACATTTTGTTTAAAAGTATTGTTGAAAAACCAAGGCAGCCAGGACTTGAGGGTTCAGAGGCTTAAAAATGAGATGCTCAAATGTATGCCCAAGGATCAGCACAGTTTTTCCCTTGGAGGCATTTGCTGACACACAAGTGGAAGTCTGGAGGCTGAGACGCTGGTAGAGAGCTTTCAGCGATATGAGGGGTGAAGGGGACTGGAACTCAGAAATCAAGCTTTGACATGAGAGAGGAATCTTGGTTAACACCATCAGTTCTGTTGGGACCCTCCAAAGTCTTACTTCGAAGGGAAGAAAACCAGCCCTCACAATGACTGATATCTTCCATAAGTCAGACTGGATTCCAGTGGTCCATGCCTAAAATAGCTAGTTTCCAGAAGCAGAAGTAAACAACTTTACAAAGCCTGACAAAATGCCTTGAACTCTATAGATAATTTAAATAAATTAGTTGAGTTTTGTTTTATGGAGAACATTTAAATACTTTTGATAATAATAAAATGAATGGAAATACTTATCTTTCTATTTCTGAGCCCCTGACATATGTCTAGGTTCTATGATCTTGGCTTTATGTATACTATCTCTAATTCTTCTACCATTTCTGCAAGTCAAGAATTATTTATGTCTGATTGCAAGGCTGAGGTTCACAGATGTTATGTGACTTATAAGATTCACACAGCTATTATATGACTGAATTAAGATATAAGCTCTGGGCTGTTTGATTTCAACAAACACTTTCTGTGGGTCAGATGGATGTAGATTTTCATGAAAGGTATGTATCAAGAGGAAAGAAAGCAGAGAAACCTGTTAGAATCCATGTATGCATTTTTAAAGAAAGTTACTTCAGGAAAAGTAATCATTTTCAATTTTTTTTTTTTTGGAATTTGGAGGAAATTCTAAATAGTACAAGCATGTCTCTTACAATGTTCATCAAAAAGAAAATTAGTAATGAAATAATTTATTCAAAGTAGCTTTACTAGATGTTTTATTTAGTAGGTATTCTTCTATATTTTAGAACTATATCAATAGATATTATGGACAAAGTGCCTGGCTTGATATAGATTAAATCCTACTGGAGTGCACAGTTAATAAATAAACAAATAAAAATACAATTTAGGGAGTCATCAGTACTGAATTGATATTTATAGACCAACTCAAGTGATGGGATGAAGTTTCTTTGGATTAAGATAAAAAAAAAAAGAAAGAAAGCTGTTAGAGACAGTGAAAGCTATGGGATAATTCTGAAGATACCTGAAAAATTACTTTGTTACAAAAAAGTGGTGCTATATTCATTCTTCCACTTGAGAATCTATATTCTTTCAGTTTAGTTCAGTGGCTCAGTCGTGTCCGACTCTTTGCGACCCCATGAATTGCAGCATGCCAGGCCTCCCTGTCCATCACCAACTCCCAGAGTTCACTCAGACTCACGAACATCGAGTCCATGATGCCATCCAGCCATCTCATCCTCTGTTGTCCCCTTCTCCTCCTGCCCCCAATCCCTCCAGCATCAGAGTCTTTTCCAATGAGTCAACTCTTCACATGAGGTAGCCAAAGTACTGGAGCTTCAGCTTTAGCATCAGTCCTTCTAAAGAAATCCCAGGGCTGATCTCCTTCAGAATGGACTGGTTGGATCTCCTTGCAGTCCAAGGGGCTCTCAAGAGTCTTCTCCAACACCACAGCTCAAAAGCATCAATTCTTCGGCGCTCAGCTTTCTTCACAGTCCGACTCTCACATCCATGCATGACAACAGGAAAAACCATAGCCTTGACTAGATGGACCTTAGTCGGCAAAGTAATGTCTCTGCTTTTGAATATACTATCTAGGTTGGTCATAACTTTTCCTCCAAGGAGTAAGCATCTTTTAATTTCATGGCTGCAGTCACCATCTACAGTGATTTTGGAGCCCAGAAAAAATAAAGCCTGACACTGTTTCCACTGTTTCCCCATCTATTTCCCATGAAGTGATGGGACCAGATGCCATGATCTTCATTTTCTGAATGTTGAGCTTTAAGCCAACTTTTTCACTCTCCTCTTTCACTTTCATCAAGAGGCTTTTTAGTTCCTCTTCACTTTCTGCCATAAGGGTGGTGCCATCTGCATATCTTAGGTGATTGATATTTCTCCCAGCAATCTTGATTCCAGCTTGTGTTTCTTCCAGTCCAGCGTTTTTCATGATGTACTCTGCATAGAAGTTAAATAAGCAGGGTGACAATATACAGCCTTGACATACTCTTTTTCCTACTTGGAACCAGTCTGTTGTTCCATGCCCAGTTCTAACTGTTGCTTCCTGACCTGCATACAGATTTCTCAAGAGGCAGGTCAGGTGGTCTGGTCCATCTCTCTCAGAATTTTCCACACTTTATTGTGATCCACTGTCAAAGGCTGTGGCATAATCAATAAAGCAGAAATAGATGTTTTTCTGGAACTCTCTTGCTTTTTCCATGATCCAGCGGAAGTTGGCAATTTGATCTGTGGTTCCTCTGCCTTTTCTAAAACCAGCTTGAACATCAGGGAGTTTACGTGTACGTATTGCTGAAGCCTGGCTTGGAGAATTTTGAGCATTACTTTACTAGCATGTAAGATGACGGCAATTGTGTGGTAGTTTGAGCATTCTTTGGCATTGCCTTTCTTTGGAATCAGAATGAAAACTGACCTTTTCCAGTCCTGTGGCCACTTGTTGAGTTTTCCAAATTTGCTGGCATATTAAGTGCAGCACTTTCACAGTATCATCTTTCAGGATTTGAAATAGCTCAGCTGGAATTCCATGACCTCCACTAGCTTTCTTTGTGGTGATGCTTTCTAAAGCCCACTTGACTTCACATTCTAGGATGTCTTGCTCTCGATGAGTGATCACACCATCGTGATCCAGGTCATGAAGATCTTTTTTGTACAGTTCTTGCATGTATTCCTGCCACCTCTTCTTAATATCTTCTGTTTCTGTGAGGTCCATACCATTTCTGTCCTTTATAGAGCTCATCTTTGCATGAAATGTTCCCTTGGTATCTCCAATTTTCTTGAAGAGATCTCTAGTCTTTCCCATTCTGTTGTTTTCCTCTTAAAAATGGCATGTAATGGCTTCTCTATCATGGACTAATTAAAAAAAAAATTGTGACCCTGTCTAAGATTAAATGCGGTTGATATAAAGGTAATGAGAAATGTTGGTTTGTATTTCTTAGTCAAACTGTGTAATTGCAAGGTATTTGAAAGCCAGCATTATCAAAGTAACTTTATATTAGAAAGAAAGGAAAGGGTAGGAAAAAAACGATATGGATGAAATAAAGAAGTCCCAAATAAGGGACAGGTACTAACACCAATATTCTTTCATTTTAAATAACATTTTCGTGAAACAACTGAATTTGTAACTTTTGACCAACTTTTGTAGGCATCTGTGCCAAAAATATGAGAAAAACAAAGTCTTAACTGAGGTAATTGTCTCATTAAATCCACGTTCATCTACAACATCACCTCTGGATCACAAATCACATTAATGGATTTAAAAAAAAAGATGCATAAGCAATTCAAATTTAGCACAGTATTATCTGCATTCATAAAAATTTCCATAGTGTGTTTGGTGTTAGAACCAGTCATTTGCGGTTGCTTGTGAAAAAGATTTATTTATTCTCAAGTTTATGTTCTTTAAACAGAGCCCTGCTTTGCTAACCAACAAAGTTTTCTGAAGACCCCCAATTAACATCCAAACTCCAGTTTTATAAATTGAATAGATTTTTCTTCCAGTTTCCAGGCTGAAATTTTATAGTGACGCCAATTTCATTTTGTCTTTAATTTGAACATCTTTAAAGACAATTGAATAGTGAAGCATACCAGAAAAAAGAATGATCTCAGTAAGGAAATTATAGTTACAAAGTACTAGAATATCACATCTATAAAACCATTTCTTCAGTTACTAGTACCTCCTATATCCAACTTCCCTCAGCACCACCTAAAACATTTTTCCGCATGATATTCAAGAAATTTAATTTTCCGTAAGTTGCTACAGTACAAACCCAAGTACAATTGGTTAAAATACATTAAGTGTGGCTCTATCTGAGCACTGATGATTTAAAATGGTTTTAATTTAGATCAACTCTAAAGTACTGTAAGTCACATAGTTGATTTACCTAGAGGAACATTTCATCAAATATAACTTGAAGTTACTCAAGAAATATTGAAAAGGCTCCACAGTATGGATCAAAATATCAAATATCAAATTATTAGTTATTCAGTTTTCTGTTTATAATAATGGAAACACTGGACTTTCCTGGTAGTTCAGATGGTAAAGCATCTGCCTTCGATGCGGGAAACCTGGGTTCGATCTCTGGGTCGGAAAGATCCCCTGGAGAAAGAAAAGGTAACCCACTCCAGTATTCTTGCCTGGAAGATCCCGTGGACAGAGGATCCTGGTAGGCTACAGTCCATGGGGTCGCAAAGAGTCGGACACAACTACGCGACTTCACTTTCACTTTGTAACACTGGACTTTGAGAACTTTTTCAGTAATTGACAGGATTCAGCCATAGTTTGAAACAGTGGTTCCAGAGCACTTGTAGCTTTACTAATTCAGTTTGATAGAGAATGCTTGTTTTTCTGGTATTGTGGGAGAATGAATTGTTTTGTAAAAATCAATGCTTTTAGAGTCAAGTAATACTCTTGCTTCTTTTACAATTACTGTTGGAATTTTTTTTGAAAATATATTTCACAAATTTCCAGCTCTCTAAACTGAGGATCTAAAAAAACAATTTTATTGTTACTAATTTCTCCTATGACAAAACTTAGGAAAACAGTCTTAAAGGATTTTTTAAAGTGTTTTGGTCCCTACACTAGATGGCCACACACACGTACACACAAACATCCAACCTTTAATTTTTAAGTAAGCATTTAAAAATATTATTTCCTTGTATTGTTATACACTGTCACTTCTCACTAGTCAAGGAAGCTGAAAAAAAAAAAATTCTTGCTTAATACAAATCACTTCAGGATACCACTAGAATTATTTGTGCTAACTTAGCTAAGGTATGTGAAAAATGTTAGGGTAAGGTTTTATTTTTTATTTTTTTTTTAATTTTGTGATGCTCTCAGTTCAGTTCAGTCATTCAGTCGTGTCTGACTCTTTGCGATCCCATGAATTGCAACACTCCAGGCCTCCCTGTCCATCACCAACTCCTGGAGTTCACTCAGACTCACGTCCATCAAGTCGGTGATGCCATCCAGCCATCTCATCCTCTGTTGTCCCCTTCTCCTCCTGCCCCCAATACCTCCCAGCATCAAAGTCTTTTCCAATGAGTCACCTCTTCGCATGAGGTGGTCAAAGTACTGGAGCTTCAGCTTTAGCATCATTCCTTCCAAAGAAATCCCAGGGCTGATCTCCTTCAGAATGGACTGGTTGGACCTCCATGCAGTCCAAGTGACTCCCAAGAGTCTTCTCCAACACCACAGTTCAAAGGCATCAATTCTTCAGTGCTCAGCTTTCTCCACAGTTCAACTCTCACATCCACACATGACTACTGGAAAAACCACAGCCTTGACTAGACAGACCTTTGTTGGCAAAGTAATGTCTCTGCTTTTGAATATGCTATCTAGGTTGGTCATAACTTTTCTTCCAAGGAGTAAGCATCTCTTAATTTCATGGCTGCAGTCACCATCTGCAGTGATTTTGGAGCCCCCGAAAATAAAGTCTGACACTGTTTCCCCATCTATTTCCCATGAAGTGATGCTCTAATTAATGTTAAACTTTACATTATTGAACATAGCTTACAAAGTTTGAATTTTGCTATCAAACACGTATAGTTTGAATTTAAAATCTGCTATTTTAAATTAAAAAATATTTTATAATCCATTTTTTTATTCCAATACTGCTTTTTTTTTTTAAGTAATATAATATCACATTGATCTTCCCTGGTGGCTCAGATGTGGGAAACCTAGGTTCAATCCCTGGGTAGGAATGATCCCCTGGAGAAAGGAATGGCTACCCACTCCAATATTCTTGCCTGGGGAATTCAATGGATAGAGGAGCCTGGTGGGCTACATTCCCTGCGGTCATAAGCAGTTATGACGGAATGGCTAAGACTTTCATCATTAACATTATGGACTGAATTATATTTCTCCTCTTTAACTTTTCAATTGCATGCATTGAAGAAGGAAATGGCAACCCACTCCAATGTTCTTGCCTGGAGAATCCCAGGGACGGGGGAGCCTGGTGGGCTGCCCTCTATGGGGTCGCACAGAATCAGACATGACTGACGGGACTTAGCAGCAGCAGCAAGTTAACATACTGAAACCCTTACCCCAGTATAACTATATTTGGAGATAGTCCCTTTAATGAGGGAGATAAAAGTTAAATAAGGTCATAAAGATTGGCCCCTAGTCTGATAGGATTGACGTCCTTACAAGAAGAGAAAAATAGCACTCTTAGCCAGTTCTCTCTCTCTCAGTCTCAGAGTACCCACGAAGAAAACGCCCTGTGAAAACACGGCAAGGAAGCTCTAACTGAAAATCAACCCTGCTGGCACCTTGATATTGGACTTCTAGCCTCTAGAATTATGAGAAAAACAAATTTCTTTTGTTTAAACCAGCCACTTTGTGGCATTCTGTTATGGCAGTCTGAGCTAACTAATAATTATCAACAGTCAACCCTTTCAAATGCTGATCAGGCGTACTGTTCCATTCAGCTCCGTTGCTCAGTCCTGTCCAACTCCTTGTGACCACGTGGTTTACTGTGATACCAACAAACCAAGAGTTAAAAATTAGGATAAAGTCAATAACGCTGTACAACATGTTCAAGGAACACTGACCAAGAGAATGTAAGAATGACTCTGGGTCCTATTCTTGGAAAATGTTCCCCATTATGGGATACTGAAACCTATGTATAAGTCAAGGAGTCTTGAGATTCTGTAAGTATAATGACATCAACTGAATAGCTACAGTTCATTTTTTTTTCTACATGTATTTTGCTATTTTGAACCATGCTTTTAGTTTGTGATCACAAAGAAAAGTGTGGCAGTATCTTGGGAAGAAGGCTTGATTGTCGCCAAAATTAAGAGCCTCCATTGTTTTAGAGTTTAACAGTAATAACATGGGATGAAATTCTGAACCTCTGATGGGAATTTTCACAGGCCTGTCTACATGAAAGATATACAGTCCTAGAATGGACCACTGCCACATGGCAGGACTGAGGGAGACTCCATAAAAAGAAAGAAACGAAAGCAAAGTGTCTGTGCCAGGTCTTTCTTCATTTGTTTTCTTGTTAATGTGTTTGTACGTTTCCTCTTTACATGTGCGTTCAAGAAAGAATCAGAGCACGTCAGTCATGATGTCTGAACAGTGCAACACATTGCACCAGACATCAAGAGGAAGACAAAATAATTGAAAAGAAGCCCATGTGGAGCTAAAAACAAATATTCTACCACTATTAAGACCACAGATAGGCAATACGTATCTTCTGATCTATCCATTTTTAGGAACTAGTATTGAACGATTCTTAAGATAATTTATTAATCTGATTTTCTAACTTTTTGGTGTTGGTACACGGAACTAAATTTGATTTTTTCTTTTTACATTTCTCTGTGACTAACAAACTAGCTATATTTATTCATTCTAATTGTTTATTGGCTTCTCTGGATTGTCAGTCTGCCTGGTAATGTCATCTGTAATACTGATGTTATAATCTTCTCCATGCTATAATTCTGGTTATTTTTTTTCCTTGATTTATTTAAATATAGTATAGAAGCACTAATAATGGACATTCATTTATTGATAGTTTTCTCAATTTCTGGGGAAGAGATGTTAATAAATCACCATTTGCAAATGTGTAACATAGGTTTTGATGGGCTATTCTTTTTCAGGTTAAAGGAAATTTCTTTTTTTTTAAATTTTAAATAGATTTAAACACTGTCAAATTGTTTTTTGCCATTTGAACATGTATTAAAATTATCTAATTATATTTTCCTTTTTCTTTGAATGTGTAAATTTTACTAATTACCATTCTGTGTTCTGATATATTTTTGCTATAGTTGCGCATGTAAGCTCCTGAGAAAAACTGGGCAATGGTGTATTTTTTCTTGAAAAATGTGTGTCAATATTTGGAATAAAAATTATGATAGTCTTATAAAAGGTTAGGAATCATTTCCCTTTTTATTCTTTTATTGGAATAAGTTTGAGTAAGATTGGCACTATTGGAAAAATTACCTAGAAAAGCCATCTGGTTCTGAGATTTCTTTGTGGACGAACCCAAATTGTGGATTCAATATTTTAACAAGTACTGAAGTAATCAGATTTTATATTTATTTTCCTTTCAGCCTTGTATTTTTCAGTGAATTTTTCTATTTTTTACAAATTATAAAATTGAATACTAGAAAGCTGGTCTTACTATACTCTTATCATCATTTGATAGTTAAATTATTTATGTCACTTTTTCAAGTGTAACAACAATAATTCATGTCATTTAAAAATTTTCCTGAATTTTTTTCCCAGTGGTTTATCCATTTTATTGGTATTTTCAAAGAAAAAGCTTTTTAGTCTTATGTTCTCTGTCTTACATTTATATCGTACTTTCTTTATTTCTTCTCTCTGGTATTTATTTTCTTGAGCTTTCTTTGGATTTGACTTGACTTTCTTGTTCTCAAATTTTGTGATGAATGCTTAAGCCATTGATTTTCAAACTTCACATTTTTAAAAATATGTATAATTAAGCCTACACATTTCTCTTAAAACATGGTTTTAGCTCTATTCCACACTTGCAAATATTTCATAGCTTGTTAACTTTTATTTAAAATATTCTCCAACTTATATTTTAAGTTCTTCTTTGACCCTGGAATAGGTAAATGAATCTTACCGAATACCTTGGAGTTTAAGAATTGGGGATTTTTCTAGTTATCTTCTTTTTATGGGAAAAAAAATAATTTTAAATAAATTCTAACTTAACCACTTTAGGATTAACGAACATACTCTGAATAATTTCATTCTTTTGAAATGTATTGGGTCTTTCTTTATGGCTCCATCTCTTTTCTACAGAGAGCAGTTTCTATGCTTTTGTCTTGGGACTCGAAAACTGCCATTTCGCATGCGAGGGGAGGAGAAACGGTAATAGAAGGGTGAATTCCTAACGGGCCCACTTATTCCTGATAGAGTTCTTTAATTAACTGCACTCGTAATTGCCCGGTGTCCCACGCCTGTCCTTCGTGCAGTTCGCTCAGATTTCAGTGCCCCTGGGGCTTTCTCAGTAAAGACCGTTCTCACCTCTGGTGTTTTGGATTGTGAATTTCTCTATTAATATCAGCCCATCTGCTTGAAATTTTCCAGATTTCCTCAAATATCCTGGCCCACTGAGTTCTTATTTTGCTGCAGTTAGTCTTCTTATTTCTTTCATAACTTCTTATAACCCCAAAGGGAGTTTGTGAAGAGGCAGTAATGCTGAGAGCTCAGTCTGCCATCTTGAATAAGGTCATGGATTATTTTTAGCCGTATGTTCTGTGAGCCACACATTTAACTTCAGTTCTGAAGACAGATTTATATAAAAGAGCACTAAGTATTAAAATTGGGCATTTTTTTTTCATTAAGGAAAACTTTTTTATAATTGGAAAATATTTACAGTAAGATCGTTTTCTATCTTTTATTAAAATCAGCCACTTAATAACTCAACTTAGTCAATCTGTTGTCCAATAAGGAAGAAATTAGTTTTTCTTTAGAAATGAATTGATGATCGGGACCAAGATAATATCCAGCACCATACAGACAATCTCAGAGCAGTAGGTCATCCGGCAGGACACCCAGGAATTGTCATTTAAGAAGTGGCTTGTTGTCAACAAATTGGATAGCAGGTAGAGCACCGAGAAAGTGAGTGACCTATGAGAGCAGTGGACGTAGATATTATTTTCTGTGCCAAAAGCTTCATCAGTTTTCCTTTCATCTGCTGATTTCCTCTGGTCCCTTCAAGTGAGAGAAAAGTCGACTTGTCAAAAGCTGACATTCTTCCTCTGAATAGTTTCACAATTGTTCTGGCACTTTGGCTTCTCAAGTTTGAAGAGTGGAAAATTCCTCAGGGAGAGAAGTAGGTAGTTCAGTGCATTACCCTGAAAAAAAGATTACAGTAAATACTCTCCAGGACTGGAAGGTGAAGATTTAGGTCAGAAATCAGAAAGCGGTATTCTGTTGTCATAAGATTCTCTTTGAAATATTGGTCTCTATTACAACTGAGTCCATTTCTATTTGAGACAATCAACTGACATTTGAGATATCTGAATCCTCTCAAACTCAGTTATTTACAGTGTTCTCTTAAATTTTCCATATAAATACTTCAATCTCTTAAAAATGCAGAGAAATTTATTTTTTCTTTAATATACAACCCAACTGATAATACATGAGTTTATATCATGTAGGAAAATCACAAAATATCTTCCTTATAATGCAGATTTTGTGTATGCTTTACATGAACCATTATTAAAATCCTTTGTGGATAGTTAAAGGTATAAAACAAATTGAATTGCCATGCTATTTATCTATGACTAACCAGGTCACAGGTACATGAGAAATATCCATTCTTAACTGTCTCAGTCATAGGAAACTGGGCATAATCACAATTTGACTCACAAGTACAAGGGTTAGGACTTCCTCTTTCCTATCCCACCAGATATTCAAGGGTCCATTGGATCTTACGGTTTCTCAAGAATGAACTACAGAGCATCGCATAAGAGTTAGATGACTCACAGAGCAAATAATCCAGGCATTATCCTATTGTTGGCTAGGAAACAAGGTTTTGAGGGCTGCTGGCCCAATGTTTTGACTAATGGGAACCTGACTGATAATGACTTAAAGAACTGTTATTCAACAAAGCTTTTCAGCAATAGAGTAATGCTTTTTTGCATTATATATATATATATATATATATATATATATATATATATATTTCCCTACTACTAAATTCTTCCACAAAGTGTCCTTTCTCAGAGTCCATGTTCCTGTTAAAGGAATCCTAAAATTCACATACCTCTCTCTTCTCCCCTAATTTTCAGACTCTCTTTTTAGCTTATAGCCCTTTTTCCCCTGCCACAGACACATATCACTCTTTTTTCTGTAATAACATTTGAAAGCCAATCAGTAATTTAATAATAATCCATTAAAACCAAACTATGAGTGACAGAAAAATAAATAAATAAGGCTTTCCCACTTGTAAAAGGCAATGAGAACTGAATAATTCTGCAGTTGATACTTACTGGTAAGGGATATACTTAGTCTGCTCCTGCTTCTCATTCCAACTACCTATTCCCAATTCAACTCAAAAAGAGGCAGAATGAGCTCCTTCCATTGAACTGAGAAAATAAAATGGAAATCTTCTATTTTCATATCAACCAGACATTGGCATTCATAGGGCTTCCCTGATGGTTCAGTGGTAAAGAATCCTCTTGCAAATGTGGGAGACCTTGGTTCAATCCCTGGGTTGGGAAGATCTCCTGGAGCAAGGTATGGCAAACCACTCCAGTACTCTTGCCTGGAGAATCCCATGGACAGAGGAGCCTGGCTGGCTACAGTCCTTGAGGTTGCAAAAGAGTCCGTCCAACTCAGCAACTAAATATCAACAAAAACAGCTATTCTTCTACTACCATATACTGGTATATATATTAAATTTTTGTTGATAAAATATCAGAAGCTTGCCTTTTAGTTTCCGAGACTACCTTTTCTTTTTGTATTTCCATGGTTTAAAACTTTGTCAATATATGACTTTTAGATTTGTTGAGTTTCCTATGTCATAGAATTGATGTTTAACAAGGGATTGTAAAAAGGTTTAAAAAAGATTGAGATTTTAAGTAACAAAAATTATGTTTTAAAAATTTTAGACTAGCCAAAGAGTTTGTCCTAAAAGCATTTATTATCTGTTCCAGAATTCTTAGATAAGTATACAGTGCAATTTTATTGAAATCAGCATATTTCAAAAACTTGCAAAGATACAATTTTTCTATTTATATGATCTGTGCATTTGAAAAAAAAAAAAGCAAATTTCAAAGACAAACTGGAGATTTATTTGTCTGTTTTTATTTAAAAAGAGCCAAAAGGAAAAAAAGTATACAAATATAAGTGGCTAATTGCTTTGAAATTTAGCTTTATTTCCTTGACACTAATGGAGAATTTCTAACACCTACACAGCTAATGAGTTGCGAAATTATGTTTTATCTGAGTACACATAAAGAGAAGGAAAATGAAGTTTATTTACTTCCTGAGACTAGACAAGGCTGAACAGACAAAGGCTGTGTCTGTGTTCCAGTCTGCTGGGTGCTAGTTTTGTGTGACATAAGGATCTTGCATTGTAAAGGGAATTATGGGTGTACAAACATATATTTTCAATCTCATATATTTAATGTTAAAATAGATGTGCTTCAGAGAACACAGATATCATTTAAATAATGATAAAAAGTACAACAAAATGACTGTTAGTGTCAACTGTTAATTTTTTTTTTTTTTTTGATGTTTCAGGTTCTCTGCTAAGTGCTTTATAGGCTATTCTCCTCGAGTCTTCACTGGAGAAAGTAGATATAATTGTCATCCTCAAAAATATCATCATCTAAGAGCTAAATATGTCCATATCTTGTAAGTAGAAGGTCCAGGATTCACTATCCTATCTATTTAAATCCAAAGCCACCCACCAACTTATGCCCAACTACTTTCCTATCAGGGAAGTTTTCTGGAAGAGATACAGCTATAGTCAGATCTGGTAACAAATGTGAAATTAAGCAGGCAAGGAAGTAGTCCCATTGGACCTGGAGAGAGGATGTCTGGTAGAACCATTACCAAGGCGTCTTGTAGAAAAAAATGGAGAGAATTTGTGAGAAAAGTAAGGCGTCACATTGAAAAAAAAGGGAAAGAATCAATCTGCGTGACCTGCGTTTTATACACATGCACTCTGAAGACAGGGTAGTGTTACAGGCAAGACTTTGGAAATCCTCAGTGTGGGAAGGCGCGGATGCATCTGGCTTGAAGTGAAGTGAAGTAAGCATGAGCAATTGTTGCCTTGAGGGGAAACAGCAGTACGATTTGAGCTCTGGTCTTCCCTGCGGTTGTCTCATCACCTCTGATGATGAGGCGGGGTCTGGCACATTGGAACTCTCTTCCTCTCAAGCAAATATACTTGCACTCATCTGGAGAGTTCAGTCTGCACACAGCTCTACAAAGCACTTTCTCCAAGTCAGTAGTGTCCAATCACCTCAGAGTTTTAATATCTTCTTTTTCCTTCCTACTCAAGAGCCATCCTTCTACGCCATGTCATAGTCAACTCCTTTTCCGTCTCTTCCATCTTAGCTCAAGCACCATATTCTCAGGGATGCACCCCCACCGCTTTCTCAGCCAGATAAGAGACCCCATATGCACTCCTGGAGACCCCTATAACCTTCTTTTACAGTAAAAACTGCAAGTTATAATTAAATATTTCATCAATTTAATTAATGCCTACCGCGTCCATTATAGTTATCTGAGGGAAGGGAAATACGTCTAATATTCTTGCATGTGTTTAATAAGCACAGGAATTTTTTCTAGAACATAGAGTGTTCTCAACACTTATTTTATTCAAAAGAAAAAAATGGCTTCTTCATTGATGCTATCACAACTGATATGTTGACCGTGAGAAGTGTATCCTTAAGCTCTGACCTCAGCGATCTCACTCATGATTATAGTGAACAAAGAAGTATTTACTTTGTGTTGTAGCAAACACCCTTGTGGAAATTTTCATAGTTTAATGGTTCATTCACTCTTTCATTCTACAAGCAATAATTGAGCAAGTGTCCTTTACTAGGACCAACAATACAAAGGCAAAAGAGAATTGTCTTTTCTCTCAGTTAGTTCTGCCCACCTTCCAATCTTACCTCCCTACTTTTTTTTTTCCCCCACAAACTAATCCTACAACTAGAAAATAAGTTGCCAGTCTTTTGTGTTTTCCTAAAAATTGCCTGCAGAATGAGACATGGCTCTTTTGTTATTTTCATTAGAAAGCAAATTGCTTGTGATACTTTTGACAAGAATTAAATGGATGCATAAAGTCAGCAAACAGTCACAACTTAGCAACAAAACCACAACAGCATAGAGTCAGCTTTACATTAGTATGGAGATGAATTTTTGAGAAAGGAATGGAGTCTGTCAGACTCAGAGTTTCATTGTTGTTTATTAAAAAGAAAAAAAAAGGCATCATTGAGCTCTTCAGTCACTGCTTGAGGATACACAAACCAAGTATCTAGTAATGTTTTTTATAAAGAATTTTACCCGGTAATGACTATCCCTGCTGTGTTACTGTTTCAAGTTGTTGTAAGGGAGTGTTTTCTTCTTGCTATTTCAAAGAAAACAAGAATATTTTGAAGGTTTGGTATTTGAACACCTTTCTTCTTTTTTTCAATGCAAAGTATTAGAAAAGAGTGATAGTTTGTGGTTTGTGTTGGAAATAAACGACTGCAGTTGAAAGTTGTTTTTGCAGTTTCCCCAGTATGTCATGTTGATGCTAACCTTTTCAAAGAAAATGTTTTGAGAAACTTTGATTATAAAAACAATGCACCCTGGGTTGAACGTAGGAGTTTGGAGGAAGGGTTGTGCAAAAGTATATATATGTACTATATATATATATATATATATATATATATATTACTCAACAACATTTAGTGTGCATAATAAATTATATCAGTACAGCACTTATTTAAAATTATTGTAACATGGGGGTCATCTGCATTTAGGATTGTTCACATGGATTATTGGAGGAGGAAATGACAACCCACTCCAGTATTTTTGCTGAAATAATCTCAAGGAGAGCGGAGCCTGGTGGGCTTCAGTCCATGGGGTCACAGAGAGTTGGACACAACTGAGCAACTGAGTACGAATGAACATGGATTATATGTTAGTATTTATTAGTTTCCTTGTGATCATTCTTTTTCAAGAAAGGATTTAAGTAAGTTTTTCCCACTCCTCAATAATCCCTGAATACTAGTCTTACCACACTCTATCTTTAATCAGTATGAAGATGAACCAACAAGAATGGAGTTCTTAGCCTTCACAACAGGAAGACAGAAAAGACTGCTCATAGAAATTTCTTTCACTCACATTTTCATCGTTTTATCCCATCACCTGGTGTTTACATTAGATTCAATTGAATTGGTCCTGGTAATTACGCAGATTTTGGCTCTTCAATTTTGGTCCCCAAATGTGTGGATAATTCTGATTATGTACTTGACACTGATTTAGCCCCAGATCAACTCCTAACCCCAGGATTTATATTTTAGTATATGCTGTGGTTCTGTACCTGTCTTGGTACTATTATGGCAAATTCACTTTAATGTGCAGCCAAAATTAAATTCTGCTTCCTACTAAGGCAGGTATGATAATGTATTTACATGGATCAAATAAAATGATTTAAAAATGACAATTTAATTGTCTGATTGCTTAATCTGATCATTTATAAAATTCTAGATAATTGAAATATGTCCACTTGATTGACTTAATTGCACTTAATCACTCAGCTTTCTAGTCTCATGGAAAGACAATTGAAGTCTGTATGAGCAAAGCAGAACATATATCAATTATTCATAAAAAGAGCAAAAGGAAATGCTAGGGAAAAACCCTCTATAACAGAAAAAGATGAATGCTTTTGATGACTTGGTAAACTCCACATGACTGAGGGAAAAATGAATGATGTTAAAAATATGCCATTAGAAAATTCCTAAATTACATGGGAAGAGAAAAAGGAATGAAAGAGTAACAACAAAAATGTCAAGAATCCTGGCATAATTTCAAAAGGTACAGCATACATAACATACACTCATAAAAGCTAGATTTCTTTCTTTTGGAGTGATAGGTTTTACAGATAAGCAAAGAAGGAAAGCAAAAATGATTCCGGTGATAATGGATGAGAGTTGAAGGTGCTTTATAAATTCATATCTAGCTTAATATTTACACAGAAGTTTATATATAGCTACATGTAAAATTACATATGAATACATACACACACACACACATTCGTATTCGCACACATCCCCTTGATCTATCGGTTAAAAACACCTAGAAGTAATGACCCTTTAGTAACAGTGAACAACCTAGAGCCCAGATATTTGTTTCTAAGGCTATTTTCCAACAAAACAAGCCTGTGCTCATTGGAGAAATAGCTGCTTCTAGGACCAGGGCACGTGATACATGAATCTGAAACGTCTTGAAATGTCACAGGTTAAGTAAGAATTCAAATGAGAATGTAGTGAATGAATATGTCAGTGGAGACAAGAGTAGTCAAAAATGCCACAACAGAACTCTATTTCTCTGACCTTCTTGCTCAAAGCCATAAACGCGGCCTCATTATGATAAAGAAAGAAAATGAAAGTCGCTCAGTCGTGTCCGACTCTTTGCGACCCCATGGACTGTAACCTACAAGGCTCCTCCATCCATGGGGTTCTCCAGGCAAGAATACTGGAGTGGGTTGCCATTTCCTTCTCCAGGGGATCTTCCGACCCAGGGATTGAACTCGGGTCTCCCGCCTTGCAGGCAGACACTTTAGCCTCTGAGCCATCATCATGATAAAAAACACAGACAAATCCCAAATTTATTCTTTCCAACAAACAATGCCAAAACAACAGAGTATCCACTTGCAAATGAATGGGGAGAATTCCAACCTCACACTATACACAATAATTAACTAAATAGATCAACAACCTAAATATAAAGCTAAAGCTATAAAACTCTTAGAAGACAACATAAATGTCAATCTTAGTGACCTTGGATTAGGCAATGTATGTGGAGGATTTGATATAACAGATATAGCACAAGCAATCAAAGGAAAAATAGATAAGTTGGATTTCACCAAATTTTAAGACTTTGTGCTTCAAAGGATATTATCAAGAAAATTTAGAAATACCGTAGAATGCAAATAAATACTTGTAAACTATGTATCCGATATTGGCCTAGTATACAGAATATTGGGCTTTCCAGGTGGCTCAGTGGTAAAGGATTCTCCTGCCAATGCAGGAAATTCAAGTTTGATCTTTGTGTTGAAAAGATCCCCTGGGGAGGGAAATGGCAACTTATTCCAATATTCTTGGCTGAAAAGTCCTGTGGACAGAGGAGCCTGGTTGGATACAGTCCATGGGGTCACAAAGATTGGACACAACTGAGCACACACATATCCAGAATGTAAGAAAGCTTATTATTCAAAAATAAAAAGATTAATTTAAAAATGGTCAATAAATTTGAACTGGCATTTCTCAAAATGAGATATATTAGGACATTAAACAATGCTCATCATCATTAGCCATCAGGAACAGGTAAATCAAAATCACAGTAAGATGTGTGTGTGTGTGTGCGTGTGTTAGTCACACAGTCATGTCTGACTCTTTGCAATCCCATGAACTGCAGCCTCCCAGGCTCCTCTGTCCATGGAATTTCCAGGCAAGAATACTAGAGTGAGTGACAATTCCTTTCTCCAGGGGATCTTCCTCACCCAGGGACTGAACCCAGGTCTCCTGCATTGCAGGCGAATTCTTTACCCTCTGAGCTACCAGAGAAGCCCCTCAGTAAGGTTTCACTTTCCACCCACTAGGATGATCAAGTCTAAAAAGACAGAAAATACCAAATGCTGACAAGGATGTGGAGAAGTTAAAATTCTTATACATTGCTGGTGGAAATGTAAAATTGAACAGCCACTATAGAAAATAATTTGGTGGTTCCTCAATAATTTAAGAGTATTTCTGCTTCTAGGCACATATCCAAGAGAATGAAAACATATGCTCACACACAACTTATACTCAAATGTACGTAGCAAAGCATTATTTATAATAGCCAACAAGTGGAAGTAAACCTAATGTTGACCAACTGATATATAGAAAAACAAAAGTATATTCACACAATTGAATATTATTTACCCTAATAAGGAAGTAAGATATGAAGCATACTATAGCACGGACAGATATTGAAACCATTACACTAAATGAAAAAACATATACAAAAGGCCATGTATAATATGATTCAATTTGTATGAATTGTCTGCTGCTGCTGCTGCTGCTAAGTCACTTCAGTCATGTCCGACTCTGTGTGACCCCATAGATGGCAGCTCACCAGGCTCCCTAGTCCCTGGGATTCTCCAGGCAAGAACACTGGAGTGGGTTGCCATTTCCTTCTCCAATGCATGAAAGTGAAAAGTGAAAGTGAAGTCACTCAGTCGTGTCCAACCCTTAGCGACCCCATGGACTGCAGCCCACCAGGCTCCTCCATCCATGGGATTCTCCAGGCAAGAATACTGGAGTGGGGTGCCATTGCCTTCTCCAGTATGAATTGTCTAGAATATACAGATCTATAGAGACACAAAACATATTCGTGGTTTCTGAGGGTTTGAGGGAATACGAAATGCAAATGACAATTCACTTTAGAATCAGGAAAAATTCAAAAATTAGATAAGGGTAGTGATTCAACACTCAGGTGTATATACTAAAATCCACTAACCTGTACTATTTCAGTTCAGCTCAGTTCAGTCGCTCAGTCATGTCCAACTCTTTGCAACCCAATGAGCTGCAGCACACCAGGCCTCCCTGTTCAATACAAACTCCCAGAGCCCACCCAAACTCATGTCCATTGAATCAGTGATGCCATCCAACCATCTCAACCTCTGTTGTCCCCTTCTCCTTCTTCCCTCAATCTTTCCCAGCATCAGGGTTTTCTCAAATGAGTTAGCTCTTCGCATCAGGTGGCCAAAGTATTGGGGTTTCAGCTTCAATATCAGTCCATCCAATGAATATCCAGGACTGATCTCCTTTAGGATGGACTGGTTAGATCTCTTTGCAGTCCAAGGGACTCTCAAGAGCATTACACCACAGTTAAAAAGCATCAATTCTTTGGCATCCAGATTTCTTTATAGTCCAACTCTCACATCCATATATGACTGCTGGAAAAACCATAACCTTGACTAGATGGACCTTTGTTGGCAAAGTAATGTCTCTGCTTTTTAATGTGCTGTCTAGGTTAGTCACAACTTTACTTCCAAAGAGTGTCTTTTAATTTCATGGCTGCAATCACCATCTGCAGTGATTTGGAGCCCCCCAAAATAAAGTATTTCACTGTTTCCACTGTTTCCCCATCTATTTCCCATGAAGTGATGGGACCAGATGCCATAATCTTCATTTTCTGAATGTTGAGCTTTAAGTCAACTTTTTCACTCTCCTCCTTCACTTTCACCAAGAGGCTTTTTAGTTCCTCTTCACTTTCTGCCATAAGGATGCTGTCATCTGCATATTTGAGGTTACTGATATTTCTCCCGGCAATTTTGATTCCAGCTTGTGCTTCTTCCAGCCCAGCTTTTCTCATGATGTACTCTGCATAAAAGTTAAATAAGCAGGGTGACAATATACAGCCTTGACGTACTCCTTTTCCTATTAGGAACCAGTCTGTTGTCCCATGTCCAGTTCTAACTGTTGCTTCCTGACCTGCATATAGGTTTCTAAAGAGGCAGGTCAGGTGGTCTGGTATTCCCATCTCTTTCGGAATTTTCCACAGTTTATTGTAATTCACAGAGTCAAACACTTTGGCATAGTCAATAAAGCAGAAGTTTTCTGGAACTCTCTTGCTTTTCGATGATTCAGCAGATGTTGGCAATTTGATCTCTGGTTCCTCTGCCTTTTCTAAAACCAGCTTGAACAACTGGAAGTTCACAGTTCATGTATCGCTGAAGCCTGGCTTGGAGAATTTTAAGCATTACTTTACTAGCGTGTAAGATGAGTGCAATTGTGTGGCAGTTTGAGCATCTTTGGCATTGCCTTTCTTAGGGATTGGAATGAAAACTGACCTCTTCCTGTCCTGTGGCCACTGCTGAGATTTCCAAATTTGCTGACACACTGAGTTCAGCACTTTCACAGCATCATCTTTTAGGATTCGAAATAGTCAACTGGAATTCACCTCCACTAGCTTTGAATTTGAAAACATGATAATTTTCTCTCCTTTAAAAAACAAATCTCAACTGAGGGCCATTTTGACCTATAACTATTCCTCACCAGTACCCAAACACTACTCCTCAAAAGTTTCCAGGTCATACAAAAAGGAAAGAGTAAGAAACAGAACTAAAGAGCCTCTTGATGAAAGTGAAAGGAGAGAGTGAAAAAATTGGCTTAAAACTCAACATTCAGAAAACTAAGATCATGGCATCGGGTCCCATCTCTTCATGACAAATAGATGGGGAAACAGTGGAAACAGTGGCTGACTTTATTTTGGGGTGCTTCCAAAATCATTGCAGATGGTGATTGCAGCCATGAAATAAAAGATGCTTGATCCTTGGAAGAAACGTTATGACCAACCTAGACAGCATATTAAAAAGCAGAAACATTACTTTGCCAACAAAGGTCCATCTCATCAAGGATATGGTTTTTCCAGTAGTCATGTATAGATGTGAGAGTTGGACTATAAAGAAAGCTGAGCACTGAAGAATTGATGCTTTTGAACTGTGGTGTTGGAGAAGACTCTTGAGAATCCCTTGGATTGCAAGGAGATCCAACCAGTCCATCCTAAAGGAGCTCAGTCCTGAATATTCACTGGAAGGACTGATACTGTAACTCCAATACTTTGGCCACCTGATGTGAAGAAAAGACTCATATTGGGAAAGATTAAAGGCAGGAGGAGAAGGGGAAGACAGAGGATGAGATGGTTGGATGGCATCACTGACACAATGGACATGAGTTTGAGCAAACTTAGGGAGATAGTGAAGGACAGGGAAGCCTGGCATGCTTTACTCTATGGAATCAGAGAGTCAGACACAACTGAAGGATTGAACAGCAATAGGAGATATTACCAAAAGAACGCTTTTGTATATCATACTTCAAAAGGCAAAAAGTACCTCTTTTCCTCAAGTAGCCACTTAAATTCAAAAAGTCAGTGAAGTACCCTAACGAAGAAAGTTCTAGCAAGAACTCTACTAAGGCGCTGTCTATGGTATGTAAGAATCCTTTTATGAAACCTATGTTTAAATATACGGAGGTTAAACTTGAGTTTCTGTTTTGAGCCACTACATCTGTCTATTTGTGTGTCTATCTATCTACCTATCTATTTATCTACCTATTCATCTTTATCTATCTATCTATATACTTGCCTACCTATGATGACATAGGCTAAAGTGTCAGCACATTCTGGTAGATTAAAAATGGAATAAACTTAGAAGAATGGGAAAATGTCAAATTTGTATCCTTTATGATACAGCTGAATATAGGAGGCTGTGTGTGTATAAAAGGTTCAAGTTAACCCTTTTTTGTTCCCTTCCAATTAAAGACCTGATGAGTAATTTTTATATATATAAAAAGATAAGCTATTAATAAAGTATTAAATATATAAATGTATAGTGATACAAAAACCCTTTGGAATTGGGAAAAAAATCAGTATGAGTTAAGTGTTTTATTAAATGTCTCTTTGTAGTCAATCACATCTTTGTGAATTGTTGAACATGTTCCACTAATTCTTTTGCTATCACAGAGGAAATAGGAAAACATATGTCTTAAAAATTTGAAATTGAAACCTAGTGTAACAAAAATAACATCAAATAAATTACATTATATTAGAGACATTATATAACTCAGAATTCTTTCTAGGTGTAAAAGAATATTTTTTAAAATTTTGTGCTTTTGCATTATCTAAAATATGTCAGAACTTCAACTAAAAAGGCCGCAGAAGCATTTGTTTTCAGTCATACCAATTTCTACAACAATTTGAAAAGGGCAATGCACATACTTTGATGTAATCTCTCCAGGACACTATGGTAGTTGAGTTTAGAGATCTTTTGGTAACATTTTGTTTAGTTTTTGAAAAACATCTAATTTTGAGAATATTCATTTTATGTAATATCTCAAAAAATATGAACTGCTCTCTCAAAAATAAAAGCCCCTTTTTATTTTCACTTCCCAGACTATTAAAACCAGATAAGCAGTATATATACATATATATTATACATTATATATATGATATATGATACATATGATATATATGATATATATATGACATATATATATACACATGATAGAGCCATCAAGATATAATAAGTGCATAAGTATATATATATAGTTAGGCTGCAATGAAATATTACAGTGTCTCTACCTAGCTGAGCTAATTCAAGCCTGTGAATACAAACATAACTTCATTTAACAAATCACACTCTAGGAGAGCCATCTTCAGAATTCCTCAGTTCTTTTTTCTAACATTCTTCCCTTTTTAAAGCAACAAAATGAACTGACAATTTAGCCAGCCCACCCATGTCACATTCAGAGGATGGATAATGTTCTAGGAAAGGGACTTGTTGGCAATCTCCCTGACAGCATTTCTTGTTCTAACCATTAATTTCACCCCCAGAATTTTCCAGTGGGCTGTTAGTATTTCAGGCCAGCAGCAGCCACTTGGGAGAAAGAACTCCAGATAAGTAAGCTATTGTGTATTCTGCTGTGCATTTTTTTCCTCCCATCTGAGCCCAGGGGGAAGGCTGACCACAGAGACACTTTACTTGGTAGGTGGCTCCATTAGAAAGAACTAAAGTGAATCAAAAGCCATACTCTACTGATGCCAGCCTCAGTCAGCCATTGGCTTATGGAAATTGCTGAAGATTTTCTAAATCAAGCTGAGAAAATTCATTTTCATGAAAATCAGCACCAAATACAAGATTGGTCTAGATGACCTTTAAAGTCCTTCCCATGCCCAAGCTTCAGAGATTTGGGAACAAAGAGTTTTACTATAGAAATTACATATATTAGAGTTACTTAACCTTTCCCTGGTGGCTCAGAGGTTAAAGCATCTGCCTGCAATGCAGGGGACCTGGGTTCGATCCCTGGGTCAGAAAGATCCCCTGGAGAAGGAAATGGCAACCCACTCCAGTGTTCTTGCCTGGAGAGTCCCATGGATGGAGGAGCCTGGTGGGCTACAGTCCACGGGGTCGCAAATAGTCGGACATGACTGAGCGATTTCACTTCACTTAACCTTTCTCTTATTCTTATATATCTTTGATAGTAGCAGTAAACAGTCAAAGTTTTGAGATGAACTATAATATCGCCATTTGGGTAGACACTGTTGGCTTTCTCTTAATCACAAACCTGTCTTCCCTGGCAATCTTCCAGCTAGTGTTATCCATTTGATAAATATCTGATCAAAATCATATGTACTAATGTCTCTATGAATGAAAATGTGAGACATCACTAAGAAATTCACAATGGACATTTGGAGGGGCAGCTGCCATCATGAAACTATGTGGGGAAAAGTTACTAGGTTGAGCAGAAAGATAGAAAAAAAAGTCGGTAAATGAGAATAACTCTAAGCAGCCCTCCCAATACTTGAGTGGGTTTCTCTGGATTTAATATTATATAAAATAAACACATCTGTGTGTTTTTAAATGACTACATTTCTTTTTCTGCCATTTTTAATTAAAAAGCTCTGAAACTAATACAGAAAAAAGAGTATAATTTGTGGTTGAGAGTACAGTGGTAAAGAGTCCCCCTGTCAATGCAGACCACTTGAGAGATATGGGTTCAATCCCTGGGTCAGGAAGATCCCCTAGAGGAGGAAATGACATTCCACTCCAATATTCTTACCGAGAGAATCCCATAGACAGAGGAGCCTGGCTGGTCACAGTCCATGAGGTTGCAAATAGTCAGACATGACTGAGAGTCTAAGAGTTCACAGCCAAAATTGATAACAAGCAGGACTTTGTGGGACTCCTGGGCATAAAAGCTTTTCTGTATCCCCTGTTTCTTGATTATAGGAAATAGGCTTCATTCCGTTTCCAAGGTTCCCAATGAGTGGGTTCAAATCGATGCTAATTAAAGGAAGAGAGAGGATGCAGAGACAAGAAAGAAACAATCAAGAAACATAGTATAGCCTTGGTGTGAGGTCCTGGTTCCCCCTCATGGATATAAATAATAATACCTTAATGATGTTTTGCAGATAGTCAAACTCCCACCAGCTGAAAGAAGTTAACTCTATATTCCCCACAAGTACATAGACCCCAGGCAAGTTGGAACCTTTATAACACCACCAACTGGGAGGAATGTCCATCAACCAGAGGAATGTCCACAAGCTGACCATACCCTCTTTGAATTAAGTGGAAATAGAAGCTGGATTCAACTTCAAATTCATTCATTTAATGAATACCAAGGAGATGACTAATCTGTAAAAAAGTGAAATTAAGAAATGACTTTCAAGAAATCACGTGAGATTTGAGCAGAGTTTAATGATAAATTCAGGTAAGAAGAAAGTAAATGGGAAATGTCCATGAACTTGGCTAGTGGTTTGCTTTTAAGAGCCCCTGGCAAGACCCCTTCACCTGTTTTCTATGGGCAAAGTGCTTTTTTTTCCATAAATTAATTAATTTATTTTAATTGGAGGCTAATTACTTGACAATATTGTAGTGGTTTTTGCCATACACTGACATGAATCTGCCATGGGTGTACATGTTTCCCCCATCCTGAACACCCCCCCACCACCACCTCCCTCCCCATCCCATCTCTCGGGGTCATCCCAGTGCACCAGCCCTGAGCATCCTGTCTCATGCATCAAACCTGGACTGGCGATCTATTTTACACATGGTAATATACATGTTTCAATGCTATTCTCTCAAATCATCCCATCCTCACCTTCTCTCACAGAGTCCAAAAGTCTGTCCTTTACATCTGTGTCTCTTTTGCTGTCTCGCATATAGGGTCATCGTTACCATCTTTCTAAATTCCATATATATGTGTTAATATTTTGTATTGGTGTTCTTCTTTCTGACTTACTTCACTCTGTAATAGGCTCCAGTTTCATCCATCTCATTAGAACTGGTTCAAATGCATTCTTTTTAATAGCTGAGTAATATTCCATTGTGTATATATACCACACCTTTCTTATCCATTCGTCTGCTGATGGACATCTAGGTTGCTTCCATGTCCTGGCTATTGTAAACAGTGCTGTGGTGAACATTGGGGTACACATGTCTTTTCCAATTCTGGTTTCCTTGGTGTGTATGCTTAGCAGTGTGATTGCTGGGTCGTATGGCAGTTGTATTTCCAGTTTTTTAAAGAATCTCCACACTGTTCTGCATAGTGGCTGTACTAGTTTGCATTCCCACCAACAGTGTAAGAGGGTTACCTTTTCTCTGCACCCTCTCCAGTATTTATTGTTTGTAGACTTTTTGATAGCAGTCATTCTGACCGGCATGAAATGGTACCTCATTGTGGTTTTGATTTGGATTTCTCTGGTAATGAGTGATGTTGAGCATCTTTTCGTGTGTTTGTTAGTCATCTGTATGTCTTCTTTGGAGAAATGTCTGTTTAGTTCTTTGGCCCATTTTTTGATTGGGTCATTTATTTTTCTGGAATTGAGCTGCATGAGCTGCTTTTATATTTTTGATTAATTCTTTGACAGATGTTTCATTTGCTGTTATTTTCTCCCGTTCTGAAGGCTGTCATTTCACCTTGCTTATAGTTCCCTTTGTTGTGCAAAAGTTTTTAAGTTTAATTAGGTGCCATTTGTTTATTTTTGCTTTTATTTACATTACTTTGGGAGGTGGGTCGTAGAGGATCCTGCTGTGATTTATGTCAGATATTTTTGCCTATGTTTTCCTCTAGGAGTTTTGTGGTTTCTGGTCTTACATTTAAATCTTTAATCCATTTTGAGTTTATTTTTGTGTATGGTGTTAGCATTCTAGTGTCATTCTTTTACAAGTGGTTGACCAGCTTTCCCTCACCACTTGTTAAAGAGATTGTCTTTTCTCCATTGTGTATTCTTGCCTCCTTTGTCAAAGATGAGGTGTCCATAGGTGCATGGATTTATCTCTGGGTTTTCTATTTTGTTCCATTGATCTATATTTCTGTCTTTGTGCCAGTACCATACTGTCTTGACTGTAGCTTTGTATAGTATAGCATAGTCTGAAGTCAGGCAGATTGATTCCTCCAGTTCCATTCTTCTTTGTCAAGATTACTTTGGTTATTCAAGGTTTTTTGTATTTCCATAAAAATTGTGAAATTATTTCTTCTAGTTCTGTGAAAAATACCATTGGTTGCTTGATAGGGATTGCACTGAATCTATAGATTGCTTTTGGTAATATACTCATTTTCACTATATTGATTCTTCTGATCCATGTACATGGTATATTTCTCCATCTATTTTGCCATTTTTTATTTTTTTATCAGTGTTTTATAGTTTTATATATATATAGGTCTTTTGTTTCTTTAGGTAGATTTATAAGTATTTTATTCTTTTCATTGCAAAAAATGGAATCATTTCCTTAATTTCTCTTGCTGTTTTCTCATTGTTAGTATATGGATGCTAAACAACACGCTTCTGAATAACCACAAATCACAGGAGAAATCTGAAAAGAAATCAAAATATGCATAAAATGAATAAAAATGAAAAACAATGACAACAACCCAAAACCTATGGGATTCAGTAAAAGCAGTGCTAAGGGGAAGGTTCATAGCAATACAAGCTTACCTCAAGAAATGGGAGGAAAATCAATAAGTAACCTAACTTTACACCTAAAGCAACTAGAAAAAGAAGAAATGAAGAACTCCAGGGTTAGTAGAAGGAAAGAAATCATAAAAATTAAGGCAGAAATAAATGAAAGAGAAACAAAGGAGACTATATCAAAAATCAGGAAACTAAAAGCTGACTATGAAAAGATAAATAAAATAGACAAACCATTAGCCAGACTCATCAAGAAAAAAAAGGAGAAGAATCAAATCAACAGAATTAGAAATGAAAATGGAGAAATCACAACAGACAACACAGAAATACAAAGGATCATAAGAGACTACTGTCAGCAACTATATGCCAATAAAATGAACAACTTGGAAGAAATCGACAAAGTCTTAGAAAAGTACAACTTTCCAAAACTGAACCAGGAAGAAACAGAAAATATTCACAGACCCATCACAAGCATGGAAATCAAAACTGTAAGAAAAAAATCTTCCAATAAACAAAAGCCCAGGGCCAGATATCTTCACAGGTGAATTCTACCAAAAATTTAGAGAAGAGCTAACTCCGATTCTACTCAAACTCTTCTAGAAAATTGCAGAGGAAGGTAAACTGCCAAATTCATTCTATGAGGACTCAATCACCCTAATTCCAAAACCAGACAAAGATGCCACAAAAAAAGAAAACTACAGGCCAATATCACTGATGAATATAGATGCAAAAATCCTCAACAAAATTCTGGCAAACAAAATCCAACAACATATGAAAGAGATCATACATCATGACCAGCTGGGCTTTCTCTGAGGGATGCAAAGATTCTTCAGCATTCACAAATCAATCAATGTGAAACACCACGTTAACAAATTGAAAGATACAATCTATATGATTATCTCAATAGATGCAGAGAAAATCTTTGACAAAAATCGACATCAATTTATAATAATAATAATAAAATCCTCTAGAAAGCAGGCATAGAAGGAACATACCTCAACATAATAAAAGCCATATATGATAAACCCACTGGCTAATGGTGAAAACTGAAACATTTCCCCTAAAGTCAGGAAGAAGACAAGGGTGCCCACTCTCACCACTACTATTCAACATAATTTTGGAAGCTTTAGCACAGCAATCAGAGAAGAAAAAGGAATGAAAGGCATTCAGATTGGAAAAGAAGTAAAACTCTCACTGTGTGCAGACGACAGGATCCTCTACCTAAAGACACCACCAGAAAATTACCAAAACTAACCAATGAATATTATAAAGTTGAAGTATATAAAATTAACACACAGAAATCACTTGCATTCCTTTTTTTTTTTTTCAAGATTTAAAAGCAATGTCTAGGCTAATCAGCATCCAACAATCTAGAATAAAAATGTAAAGACAGAATTTTAAAATCTTAAAATTCTTCTTAATGTCATGAATTTGTGTCATCAAGCACAAAAAGCACTCATTTCTTCTTCGCTGGAAAGGATATGACAAACTAAAAATGATTCAATTTTATTTTGAGGAATAATGGCTAAATCCAGTACCAAGGGAAACAAACTTATACAATCTGTCATTAAAGTTTCAAACTCTTTTTAGAGTAGCAACTAATAGTATGAGGGAGTTTTCTAATTTCCCATAAATTAAAATAATTAGCAGAAAATTTAAATTCTGCTACCTCTGGCTTTATCTGTTGGAAAAGTTTGTGGTGAATAAGGAAGTACAAAGAGAAGATTTCTAACCTTGGAGAAGGCCCAGATCTTAGTCACGACTGTATCATTTACTTCTCTGTGACTTTGGACATGTTGCTCTTATCTTCAGTTTGCCCACAGTTACTGGGCTTCCCATGGCTCAGTGGGTAAAGAACCTGCCTGCAATGCAGAACTGTGCCGGGAAAAAGGGTTTGATTCCTGGGTTGGGAATATCCCCTGGAAGAGGGCAAGGCAACCCACTCCAGTATTCTTGCCTGGAGAATCCCATGCACAGGGAAGCCTGGCAGGCTACTGTCCATATGTCTCAAAGAGTCAGATGCAACTGAACACAGCACAGCACAAAAGGAAACTATATCCCTCCTATCTGTTATTGAGAAAATCAAACCCACTGATTCATTTAACAAATATTTGTTGTTTGCATCAAATACTTTACTAGTATATTAGTAAAGCATCAGGTTCTTTACAGCAGATACTAACTATTCAATGGATACATTACTAGATTTCATGAAGATAGTTATAATACAAGATGGACATAAACTCATTTCTAGAGAATCTCTCCTAGAACAAATGTGTAACTAAGATTGAATAAATTGTAATGACTAATATTCTGGGGACAGTTTAGAAAAGCAATGAGGGAAGGTGACAAACAACCAGGTCTAAGAGACCAAGAGATTTAAAATAAATGAGAAGATATTATAAAGGGTAAAATATCATATAGTGAAAACATTATATTACTGTTCTGAGATATCATCCTCAGTTTAACAACTGTAATAAAAATATATTGAACACACACCTGTGCCAGGCTACACATTGATTACCATGTGTCTGTAACCCAGGTATTAGATTGGTCTCCCAAGTCAAATGATTTTCATGTCAAACCCCTCTTCCATGTCTAACAACAAACTCGATCTCTTCAAAATATTTGCAACTTTTCTTGTGGAATTTGTTCTCATTGTTCCTTCTGTGAACAAGTTCCTGACTTCAACAGCACCCTTTTTTGATGCCATGTTGTTGAACCAGAGAGATAAAACTCAAGTAAGTCTCAACTTTCCGCCACTGGCACTACCAATTATAAAACACTAATGTACTCACAGATGTGATGGACAGATATCATTGGGAATTCTGTTTAATGAGATGCATCGAATCAGGATCAGAGTGTAGTTATAAAGAATTGTATGTTAGACGTTCTTCTTATTCAGTATTCCAAAAGTTCAATGATGACTGCCTGAAATACATGAACCCTCATTGGCCAGCCTTCTGCCATTTTATCAATGGCTCTCCTCTTCCCCTTTTTCACTTCAAATTCTATTTTTTTATGCTGCTCTCAGGAACATAAAACCATTTGTTCTCATTTACTCATGAAGAACAGGTTTGCTACCACCATACTCCCCCAGGATGGCACATTCTACTGCTATGTTTCTCAAAATACTTTCATGAGCAAGTTATCATTTCCCACAATGATACTCATAAGCACATATTTTTCATGGGCGTTTTCAGAGGGGAAAAAAAAGCCCTAGATTTATAGGCTGGAGATCATGTGTCCAAGGTCATACAGGCAGTAAGTGACAGGACTGGAATTCAAACTTAGATCATCTGATGTAAAGCTTGCTATTTGATTCTCTGTATCCACAATCCACTCCAGTATTCTTGCCTGGAGAATCCCAAGGATGGGGGAGCCCAGTGGGGCTGCCTTCTATGGGGTCACACAGAGTCGGACATGACTGAAGCAACTTAGCAGCAGCAGCATCCACAATCTACATTAGTTTTCCTGTGTGTGCCTCATTCAAGCTTTATTTTTTTGAAAGATATTTGAATATACTCCAAAGTTTTAAGAAAACATTTCCTTCCTCAAGATGTAAAATGAGCTTTAATTAAGGCACAACTGCACCAAAAAAAAAAAAAAATCCAATTATGTTGATATAATTGTTTCCCCAGCATGATGCCGCCTGATATCAGCTTTAGCAGGCAGTGGAGACATGGTGATATTGGTCTATTACCACTGCAGGCCTGCTCTTAAATTAGACATGGCATTTGGATAGTAGTCTCTACTTCAAAATTCTTAAACAAATATAGATGAAAACTTTTGTCTCTATTTAGACTTCCCACAGAGCTTCATTAATTCATCTCTGTCTGGCCCTTTTGGCCTTTCCTGGAAGGCCATAGCTGTAATGATGAGATACAAACCCAACTGAATATTCAACCTCACAACCTGGCAAGACGCCTGGAACAAGGGCAAGGACAGCTCACTATTATGTTCCTATGTAAATTTTGACACTTACCAAGTGAAAGAGTAGATCATCTTATCCTTGCCTCCAAGTACAACTACAAAGAGGGCAGAGATTCTGAGGAAGATAAGACTTTGGGGTATGTGGATGGTACTGCAAAACAAGATGAAAGAGCTAAACTTGAGTCCTGTCAAATCTTCTGCAGATGCAAAAACATACTATAGCTCTTTCTAAATATTTGTATTATGTTCTGCTGTGAGTTAGATTTTAAGCTTCATTTTTCCATTTTGAGACTTCTATTTTTAAAAATTCCTCCAGTAAACTTCTGTGGTGTCATATATATGATAAATGAAAAATAAATAACAGTATATATTTCTTATGTACTTTGTATATCCTGAATTTGGCCAGACACTATATATATATATATATATATTCTTCTGATTCCCTTTGAAATGAGTGCTAATATTTTTCTTGAGGCCAAGGGAGATTAAAGATCTTTCATGGCATCAAATAGCTAGTTCATTTTCCAGCTATTTGATATTGTGCAAGGTCCTTAACCTCTCTAAGCCGCAAGAAAAATAATAGAGTATATATAGTGCTATTTAACATAATACATATAAGAAGTGTCATATGTGTGACATGGTAAAAGGGACATGTTAGCAACTTGCTATTCATTTTTTTAGGGTTTCCCAGATGCCTCAGTGGTAAAGATTCTCCTTGCCATGCAAGGGATACAGGTTCATTTCCTGGGTTGGGAAAATCCCCTGGAAAAGGAAACAGCAACCCACTCTAGTATTCTTGCCTGGAAAATACCAGGGACAGAGGAGCCTGGAGTGCTGCAGCCCATGGGGTCTCAAAGAATTGGACTGGACATAGAGACTAAACAGCAACACTGACTTCTTAAGGAGGGTGGATCATCATAACAAAAGGATTGGTTAATTTTGAATCAAAAGTTAATGGATTTGGGTATTAAAGTGGGTAAGGACTGACACAAATGTAAATTATTCATAAACTAGATAATGAAACAAAAACTATAGAAACATCCAGAATGAAGATTCCTGATTTTAAGACCCAGAACATTAAGAGGGAAAATAAACAGGCTCTTCTGAAAGTGACTGTGGGGAAGAATTGGGGTCTGAAGGAGAAAGTACATGTTTGAGAAGCAATAGAAATGACAAGTGGGGATTTGTATTGATTTTTGCTGTGTAACATTTTATATAAGCCTTCTCGTTTTCATCAAAGAAATCTTCAGTAAAATAATCATTTTTCACTAAGCACTTGGTGAAATGGTTTTTCGTTTTGGTTACATGAGGCACTGAATTCAGCTAAAACTCTGGAAGGTTAGCGGTGCCTACCCATGTGAGAAAATGTGGACAAGATACTTGTTTTATGTATACCAATATTCCGATTACGTAGTCAAACTTGTCAAGCTGGATTATCTTATTCTGTGATTGGAGAAAGGCGTTTCACTCCCAAACTGTTGACCTAGGTCCTAAAACAACCAGAATGTGTCATCCCTAATTACCAGTTTTCAGATTTCTGTTTGACTACTCTCTTGGCTTCGATATCTGGATCCAGGAACTCGGGGTTTAAGGGTAATTCTCACTGGAGACTCCAAAATACCTCCCTGAAGCTCCTGATCTCCTAGAATATAGGTCTCTCAATACATACTTCACAGAATCATTGTGCCTGAACTACTGGACTTTCTTCTTCATGGATCACACTTTTTCACTAATCTCTGGGAAACTTACACTATCAAAATGTGCAGACTACATCTCTCCTTCCTGACCAAGAATGAAACGAAGAGAGATCTGATACTGGAACAGGTGGAAAACAGATTCAAGAGAAGAGAGAGTTCTGATAGTAGAACGGATGGAAAACGGATTCAAGAGAAGAGGAGAGAAAAATGAGAAGAGGGGAGCAGAGAAGAGAGGCAAAGAAAGGTGATGCCAGTGGTTGAAACCTATGAGGACAGAAAGACTTGAGAAAAGAGGTGATTCTTGCCAAAACGTTGCAAAACTGAGTCCCCTACTGTAGAAAGGTATGCCCTAGACATGCCTTCTGGAAAGGTGTCGAGGGAAATTTAGGGTCCTTAAGACAGAAAAAATGCAGCTCATTTAGACTTGTTGGAATATAGCTGTTTTAACATTCATTGAGCATCACTGAAAGAGGCTATATATTTAAAACTCAGATTCATGGTCCCCATCCTGATCCCGGTGACCTTGGAGAAGCTCCCGAAATCTCTGTGTTTAGTAAACTCTTCAGGTGGCTTATATAAATTCACAGAGAATGAGACTTTAAGAAACACTAGACTGAGGATAGCCCCTTGAGTGTTTTAGCCAGAAAAGACATTAAGAACTGCAACAGATCAAATTTTCTTCTCTTGCTGACACTAGGAGCTAACTGACCTGAAACTGTTCTAAGACTTCTCCGAGAAGTCTGGTAGTCCAAACAGTGTAAAAAAGATAAAGAACCAAGTTAATGGTTCAACCAGTACCTGGGCAATGTGTAAGGGAAATATTGGTGCACTGTGGATTAATAGCATGCTAATGTACATGAAAATTACTCAGGTGATTAGCCTGAAAACAAATGCCTTTATGTCTGTTATCTGTTCTCTGGATCACCAAAATGATTAAAAGGCAACCGATTCTCTGAGGACATTATTCTTTTCACAGTAGGTCTACAGATCTTCTGTGACTAATTGTTTGACACATCAGACTTATTTCTACAGAGATAAGATGAAATGAAACGAAATGAAATTACGTATGATCAAATCCTTTGTCAAGATGAGCAAGGTATTCCCTGCTTTCTCTCCAGGCCTTACTAGTAATGCCCTGGTGCTATCAAACTATCACAACTTTTATCCTCATTGAAAATCAAACCCATTTAGAATAAAATTATTTTGCTCTCTGCTGTCTATGCTGTATTCAGAATATGTCTTTTATTTATCAGCCTACCTATATTTTCATGTACTTATTATCATTGTGATAACTAGCCACTCACAGATGACTTAAAATCTAGATATACGTATGTGCATATATATACATACTCACACAAAGAATATGCTTATATACATATACATATATTTCTGCATATATATTTATATATTAAATAAATAAACATATGTATCATGCTGTATGCATTCTATATAAACCAATCCTGAGATTTCAAGTTATTTTAAGAGAAAATTTGCAAAAAACTTGAGAGTACTATAAAAGATACTGACAGAATTACAAGGGATAAAATAATTTTGAAACCTTATGTTTTAAAAACCTGTTTATGCTGCTAGTTCCCTAAAAGGGGGCGGGGTGGGAATCAAAATGTAAAAGGATATACCATTACCATGGCAAACATCAAATATAAGCACAGAGTATATATCTCAAAAATACCTTCAGAAGAAAATTCAAATGAGGTATTGTCAATGAAAACAGAGTGTAAGTAAAATTTTATTACTCATCAATTGTAATATAAAATTAATATAAATGTTATCGCAACATCAACTTAACCCTGACTTTAGTTAATGAGTATGTTTTTCCTGGTTTCTTTTTATATTCAAAAGAAACTAAAAGTAATCTTGAATCTGATTGTAACATCTAGAAAGAAATATTATTATAAGAATCATCACTATAAACATTCAGTCACTCCCACAGCAAATATGAAGGTACAGTGACCTACAGAACTGTTCCTACACAACTTTGGGGACTTTTTAGGTGTTAACAATAGCTGCCAAAGAAGTTTTACAGAGTAAGGTTAACTAATCACCTCCCAACCTTGCTTCAAAACTATAAAGAAAGCACACTCCAGACCAAATTCTGCCATTAATACAGGCATTTATTTATTACACATGCACTAAAAAGTAAGCAGAAAACACACACACACACACACAACTTACATTTCACACTCAAAGTTCTTTCTGTTTGCATGGGGGGTTCGGTTCAGTTCAGTTCAGTTCAGTTCAGTCGCTCAGTCATGTCCAACTCTTTGCGACCCGTTGAACCGCAGCACGCCAGGCCTCCTTGTCCATCACCATCTCCCAGAGTTCACTCAAACTCACATCCATCGACTCCATGATGCCATCCAGCCATCTCATCCTGGGTCGTCCGCTTTCCTCCTGCCCCCAATCTCTCCCAGCATCACAGTCTTTTCCAGTGAGTCAATTCTTCGCATGAGGTGGCCAAAGTATTGGAGTTTCAGCTTTAGCATCATTCCTTCCAAAGAAATCCCAGGGTTGATCTCCTTCAGAATGGACTGGTTGGATCTCCTTGCAGTCCGAGGGACTCTCAAGAGTCTTCTCCAACACCACACTTCAAAAGCATCAATTCTTTGGCGCTCAGCCTTCTTCACAGTTTAACTCTCACATCCATACATGACTACTGGAAAAACCATAGCCTTGACTGGACGGACCTTAGTCAGTGAAGTAATGTCTCTGCTTTTGAATATGCTATCTAGGTTGGTCATAACTTATCTTCCAAGGAGTAAGCGTCTTTTAATTTCATGGCTGCAGTCAACATCTGCAGTGATTTTGGAGCCCCCCAAAATAAAATCTGACACTGTTACTACTGTTTCCCCATCTATTTCCCATGAAGTGGTGGGACCAGATGCCATGAACTTCGTTTTCTGAATGTTGAGTTTTAAGCCAACTTTTTCACTCTCCTCTTTCACTTTCATCAAGCGGCTTTTTAGCTCCTCTTCACTTTCTGCCATAAGTGGGTGTCATCTGCATATCTGAGGTTATTGATATTTCTCCGGGCAATCTTGATTCCAGCTTGTGTTTCTTCTAGTCCAGCGTTTCTCACGATGTACTCTGCATAGAAGTTAAATAAGCAGGGTGACAATAGACAGCCTTGACACAGTCCTTTTCCTATTTGGACCCAGTCTGTTGTTCCATGTCCAGTTCTAACTGTTGCTTCCTGACCTGCATACAGATTTCTCAAGAGGCAGGTTAGGTGGTCTGGTATTCCCATCTCTTTCAGAATTTTCCACAGTTTATTGTGATCCACACAGTCAAAGGCTTTGGCATAGTCAATAAAGCAGAAATAGATGTTTTTCTGGAACTCTCTTGCTTTTTCCATGATCCAGCGGATGTTGGCAATTTGATCTCTGGTTCCTCTGCCTTTTCTAAAACCAGCTTGAACATCAGGGATTTCACTGTTCATGTATTGCTGAAGCCTGGCTTGGAGAATTTTGAGCATTACTTTACTAACATGTGAGATGAGTGCAATTGTGCAGTAGTTTGAGCATTCTCTGGCATTGCCTTTCTTTGGAATTGAATGAAAACTGACCTTTTCCAGTCCTGTGGCCACTTGTTGGGTTTTCCAAATTTGTTGGCATATTGAGTGCAGCACTTTCACAGCATCATCTTTCAGGATTTGAAACAGCTCAACTGGAATTCCATCACGTCCACTAGCTTTGTTTGTAGTGATGCTTTCTAAGGCCCACTTGACTTCACATTCCAAGATGTCTGGCTCTAGGTTAGGGATCACATCATCATGATTATCCAGGTCATGAAGATCTTTTTTGTATAGTTCTTCCGTGCATTCTTGCCACCTCTTCTTAATATCGTCTGCTTCTGTTAGGTCCATACCATTTCTGTCCTTTATAGAGCCCATCTTTGCATGAAATGTTCCCTTGGTATCTCTAATTTTTTTGAAGTGATCTCTAGTCTTTCCCATTCTGTTGTTTTCCTCTATTTCTTTGCATTGATCGCTGAAGAAGGCTTTTTTATCTCTTCTTGCTATTCTTTGGAACTCTGCATTCAGATGCTGATATCTTTCCTTTTCTCTTTTGCTTTTCACCTCTCTTCTTTTCACAGCTATTTGTAAGTTAAAAACCAAGGTTCCAGATTCAAGCTATTAATATTCTATATGTTGGCATTAGGTGACCAGAGTCCTACACAGTTAAACCCTGGAAGCAGGACAGTCTAGGAATTTAGCTTGAGCCTAGTCTCCCCATGGGTAAAGGAGTAAGACCTCACTCAGTTCTTGCAATGACATGTTCAGGCAAAAATGAGAAGTCTTTAAAATACATTTAGTAACTCTGTATCTTGAATAAATTTGATCTTTGCAATGAAAGCCTATTCTAACGTTTCATTGGACTGATTAGCAAATAAATCAATGAATGAAAATCTTTTTTCTGATGTTCATCATATATGTGGATAAAGAATGAATTTATAGCTCTGTGAGTTGCATTTGGTCTTCTTCATATGAGGTTTGCTGTACCTCCAACATGGATTCTGGATTATGATATTGACCATTAGAGATATTTTTTTAATATATTGACATGTTTGTACTCTCTCAGTATCATGACTGACATATTTTAGAGCATATTACAGATATCATAATGATAACTTTGCATACAGACCAAAAAGTTGCTATATCAGCAATGAGATATGAAGATGCTAGAAAGGCCTCCTCGTCACAAGTTGTTCCCCAAGCTGTTGTTGAAATGTTCCCTAGGGACTATTACCTTGGCCAGGAGAACTAGACGCAGACCATGGAAGGCTAGGGCTAAAACTGAGCACTCAGAGACCTGAGGAGTTTGTTGGATCATGGGGGGAAGAATTCCAAATGTGATGGGAGATACTATGAGGGTTTCTGTCTTCTTCTCCCTTCATCTCTCACACTTTCTATTCTGGAAGACTTTTAATATCAGTCCCCTGAAGTTTGGTGGGAGCTGTGAGGAAGGTGAGATTCAGCAGAACCCATATTTTGCAGACAAGAGGTTTAAGAGATTAAAGGATGAAGGATAAAGGATTAAAGAGGAAACGGCAGAAATGGAGAAGGATGCTCAGATTTTACGCTGTGCGACCACGTAGTTGAAGGTGCTGTTTATTCCTGACATGTAGAATGAAAAAAAAAAAAAAAAAAAAACCAGTGTTGAGAAAAATGTTGTTTGTTACATGTTGATTCAGTGGTTCAGGAAAGTCCTGAGAGCAGTCAGTGTTGTTGTCCCAACCATCTTCAAAATCAGATTACTCTCCTCTTTGATTTTATGACCTAAGTCATCTTGCAAGGAAGTTACTGGAAAGGCAGATAAAGCTGTTGGAATTATGGCCATGCATGCTAGTAAAGTTATGCTCAAAATTCTCCAAGCCAGGCTTCAGCAATACATGAACCGTGAACTTCCTGAAGTTCAAGCTTGTTTTAGAAAAGGCAGAGGAACCAGAGATCAAATTGCCAACATCCGCTGGATCATGGAAAAAGCAAGAGAGTTCCAGAAAAACATCTATTTCTGCTTTATTGACTATGCCAAAGCCTTTGACTATGTGGATCACAATAAAGTGTGGAAAATTCTGAGAGAGATGGGAATACCAGACCACCTAACCTGCCTCGTGAGAAATCTGTATGCAGGCCAGGAAGCAACAGTTAGAACTGGACATGGAACAACAGACTGGGTCCAAATAGGAAAAGGACTGTGTCAAGGCTGTCTATTGTCACCCTGCTTATTTAACTTCTATGCAGAGTACATCATGAGAAACACTGGACTGGAAGAAACACAAGCTGGAATCAAGATTGCCGTGAGAATTATCAATAACCTCAGACATGCAGATGACACCACCCTTATGGAAGAAAGTGAAGAGGAGCTAAAAAGCCTCTTGATGAAAGTGAAAGAGGAGAGTGAAAAAGTTGGCTTAAAGCTCAACATTCTGAAAACGAAGATCATGGCATCTGGTCCCATCACTTCATGGGAAATAGATGGGGAAACAGTGGAAAAAGTGTCAGACTTTATTTTTGGGGGCTCCAAAATCACTGCAGATGGTGATTGCAGCCTTGAAATTAAAAAACGTTTACTCCTTGGAAGATAAGTTATGACCAACCTAGATAGCATATTCAAAAGCAGAGACATTACTTCACTGACTAAGGTCCGTCCAGTCAAGGCTATGGTTTTTCCAGTAGTCATGTATGGATGTGAGAGTTGGACTGTGAAGAAGGCTGAGCACCAAAGAATTGATGCTTTTGAAGTGTGGTGTTGGAGAAGACTCTTGAGAGTCCCTCGGACTGCAAGGAGATCCAACCAGTCCATTCTGAAGGAGATCAACCCTGGGATTTCTTTGGAAGGAATGATGCTAAAGCTGAAGCTCCAGTACTTTTGCCACCTCATGTGAAGAGTTGACTCATTGGAAAAGACTCTGATGCTGGGAGGGATTGGGGGCAGGAGAAGAAGGGGACAGCCAAGGATGAGATGGCTGGATGGCATCACGGACTCGATGGACGTGAGTCTGAGTGAACTGCGGGAGATGGTGATGGACAGGGAGGCCTGGCGTGCTGCGATTCATTGGGTCGCAAAGAGTTGGACATGACTGAGCGACTGAACTGAACTGAACTGAACTGATGGGCAAGATTATATATATTTTTTGTTTCCAGAAAGCCTCTGCTACAAATTGCTAGTAAAAATATTAGGTAATTTTACCCTAGTATGAGAAGACAGACATCTCAGATTTTATAATAAGTTTGAGCTCTGACATTGTTAACTGTGTTAACCTGATCTAGTAACTTGAGCCCTGTGAGTCATGGGTTTCTCATCTGTAAAATTAGGGTGCTACTACACTGTATCTTTCTGTATTAGGCTGCGTATCAATGAATCAAGTGGAAAGATGAGAAGTGTTTGTGAGTGATGCTTTGTTATAAATGTTATCTTTATTTTCATAATTAACATTGTTAGAGCAAGATGTTTGTTTCTTCTATCTTAAATATATAACTATTTCTAGGACAAAATACATAATGGTGTTTAATTGCTATCTACATATATATTAATATGAGCCATCTATAGTCTATAGGTAATTTATTGCTTTAGAAGGTCAATAGGCCAGTTGAGATTTATATATGTGTTTGTTATGTATTCTAGAATATTTTGAAATATGAAAACATACTATGAACTTAGTGTTTTGTGATTGAATTCGTCAATATAGGTATCATAGAATATATTGATGTAGTATTTCCAATTCAACTAAAAACTGGAAACAATTACCCAATGGAGGATAACTTGTTCAAATACAGGTAGCTGTCCAAAGATACCTTTTGCTGAAGTAATATCATAGGCATCCAAGTGTTGTCATAAAGAATAATTTATTTACTCTTTAGTATCTTAAAACCACTATCTACCTATTTAAAGTTTTGTTGTTAGTGTTGTTCAGTTGCTAAGTTGGGTCCATCTCTTTGTGACCCCATGGACTGTAGCGTGCGAGGTTCCTCTGTCCTCCACTATCTCCCATAGTTGGCTCAAAATCATGTTCATTGAGTTGGTGATGCTATCTAACCATCTTATCCTCTGCCTCTCCCTTCTCCTTTTGTCTTTAATCTCTCCCAGCAGCAGGGTCTTTCCGAATAAGTCAGCTCTTTCATCAGGTGGCCAAAATATTGGAGCTTCAGTTTCACCAATCGTCCTTCCAACAAATATTCAGGGTCAATTTCCTTTAGGACTGACTGGTTTGATCTCCTTTCCAAGAAGTAGTAAATGTTTTATATCAGTGATAGTACAAAAATGTACTACATTGGGTCTGCTGTTGCTGCCTAGTTGCTTCAGTCATGTCCAACTCTATGTAGCCACCTCATGGACTGCAGCCTGCCAGGCTTCTCTGTCCATGGGATTCTCTAGGTAAGAAAACTAGAGTGGGTGGTCATGCCCTCCTCCAGGGGATCTTTCTGAGCAGGGATTGAACCTGGGTCTTCTGCATTGCAGGCAGATTCTTTACCTCTGAGCCACCAGGGAAGCCAACATTGGGTTTAATCTCCTCAAATTTAAATAAACAATTCTTCCTTCTGAGAAGGATATATCAGCTCAAGGTCTCTTTCCTTATATCCTTCAGCTTCTTTGTCCTGCATTATACTTCTTTGTCTGTAGTTAGTTGAAAAAAAAAGGTTAATTTAGAAATACCAACTTCCTACTATTTATGTACATTGAGCAAAATACACTTGTACAAACAATAGTAGCCTTCTCTTTGTGCCGTATAGGATGTTGTCAGTCACTCGAAAATTCAGTTTTGGCACACTATGAACTATTTATTTCTTAAGATCATAACTTTGGGCTTCAAAATCTTGAAGAGATCTTTCCGCCTTTACAAGAAACTAGTAAGTTTACAGGACCTAATATTTATTTCACAGTCAAAATTGTACTATTGTACTGATAAATATTTAATAGTATTGAGTCCATTGGTTATCGCCATGTACATTTCACATAAATATGTTATTGCCCTAAAAATGTAGTGTGGCCCATTTAGGAAGGAAAAGAAGGGTGAAAAATCTTTCCAATCAGAGATGACATAGAATTCAACTTTAATTTGGAGCAAAGAGAAGAAGAGGAAAAACTACCAACCAAATATTTTTTGAGGTCCAGACAGATTATGCTTTAACAAAGTTTCCATTCAGAAAAAAAAAAAAAATCTGGAAAACACTATGAAAATTTTCAAAATTATTTAAGCTGAAAGGCTTACAATACCACAGATTCAAGTTTATTTTGAGAGAGAAAAATAGATAGATGATGATGTAAATTCTGACGTTTCTACAGATGACTAAAATTCATTTAGTTTATTCAGTGGGAGATGAGTGAGGGTAGGAGGAAAAAGCAACATCAAATGAGAATCAATTTCTGTAATAGAGAAAGTGGGTATTTGGGTAAATGAATAAAATGAAAGAGCAATCTCTGAATAAAAAAGGACACTCTTTGCATTTATAAATGATATTGAGCTTATAAATAAAGTAAAATAAAAACAGCTTTTGTTTTTGCAGCTGGTAGCTTTACAATTCAATACAGTAGTTTTCAATTTTTTTATGATGAGGACTCTTTTTAGATGTCCATGATTTTTTTAGAGATCTACAATATAGTTAATGTACTGTCAATGTTTGTGAAATGACCAAAGCTTTTTTAAATTACTGATACTTCAAAATGTTAAAAAAATAAAAATAAAAAAGAAGTCACAGTAGTATAAGCACAAACAAAAAGTGGTACATATTTAGGAAGCTAGATTAAAGAGACATGCCAGACAGTTGATCAGAACGCTGGCCTACAAAGGACACTAAAACAAGACTGAAATAAAAATAGGTTGCCTATTAACTCAGATTAAACTTGACTTGTTAAATTCTCATTGAATTGTAAATTGTCCCTATTTCTCTGCTTGAAGAAGACAATAACAGCTTCAGGTAGGAATTTCATAACTCTCTTCAAGGGTCCGTAGTCCCACTTCCACGAAATAGATGTTGTCATTGTTCAGTTGCTCTATCATGTCTGACTCTTTGTGAACCCATGGACTGCAGCACGCCAGGCCTCCCTGTCCATCACTAACTCCCGGAGTTTGCTCAAACTCATGTCCATTGAGTTGGTGATGACATCCAGCCATCTCATCCTCTGTCATCCCCTTCTCCTGCTTTCAATCTTTCCCAGCATCAGGGTCTTTTCTAATAAGTCAGCTCTTTTGTATCAGGTGGCCAAATTACTGGAGCTTCACCTTCATCACCAGTCCTTCCAATGAATATTGAATTGATTTCCTTTAGGATGGACTGGTTGGATCTCCTTGCAGTCCAGGGGACTCTCAAGAGTCTTCTCCAACAACACATTTCAAAAGCATCAATTCTTTGATGGTCAGCCTTCTTTACGGTCCAACTCTCACATGTATACATGACTACTGAAAAGACCATACCTTTGACTAAATAGATCTTTGTCGACAAAGTAATGTCTCTTCTTTTTAATATGCTGTCTAGGTTGGTCATAGCTTTCCTTCCAAGGAGCAAGCATCTTTTAATTCCATTGCTGCAGTCACCATCTGCAGTGATTTTGGATAGCAATTTTTTAAAATATTGGCTTGAAAAAGTACTAAATTCTAGGTTCCCCAAGGATGTCCATTTCTCCACACAGCAGAGCATAATTCATTAAGTATGAGATTATTTTCAAACTACAGTTCACTGCAGGCATATGGATTCAAATATGCTTCACATTATCAGTTTGCCCACTTCTAATGGGCCTGCAATATGTAGATCAGGCATATCTGAATTCTCCAATAGACTCTTCAGATTAGAATGTCCCTCAAGGATTCTACCACTAGTGTGGGTCTTGATGTCAAAACTTTTCTTGACCCCATTTGTCATAAGACCTAGTTATGCCCTAGTATTTAGCTTCAGATTCTCAGTGGCCCCATACTGACATCCTGCAATAAATCACTCCGTTCACAGGTAAGCTCGAGTGGGCCTAGACTCTGCTTCCAAAGAGCACTGACAAGGTCAATCTCTTTGGTCCTTCACACACAGAGCCATTCTGGGGAAGATGTAACATCGGTTTGGGGCTTGAGCTTAGTCACGCGGCAAGCATACAAAGTTTAGTTCCCAAGATAGGTTTCAGTATCAAATTCTCTCCAGGGTTCCTGAACTGCTCTTCCTTCCTTCACCTGTTTGTCTTTAATCCCAATTCAGTTTTCATCTAAATTAGATATATTGTCTCTCCTCCAAATCATGTGAATTTTCCTTTCCCTTTTATGGCTTTGTGAAAGCTGATGTTCTAATATATTGTCACTTAAGAGTAGATATATTACTTTAAATACAAATTTAATCACACACATCAAAAAAGATAGGTTCCTGACATGGGGTCCTCCTCAGACTATGGGACACTTGCAAGGAACTTACTCTTTTACCGTCAGTATATAGGTGTTGATGGTTGAGCTGAGAGATGCTGATACTAAGCACAGAAATGCACCCAGAATAGTGAATTCACAGAATGATCTGAAGATGATAAAATGATATGTATGGCATCAGTCCATGGCTCTTCACTTGCTGTAGCTCTATTTTATAGTTCCTGGATGATAGGAAAGTTGTCACTAAAATGTTATTTGGCTGCATTTTCATAAGAAAATCCAAACATGTCAATTTTTTTTCAATCACTAGAAAGCAGATTTAGGAAAACCTAAAAACTCAAAATGTATATACATCAAAATTCCTATAACAGAGTGACAGCAAAAAAGAGATAAATCCACAATAATAGTTGGAGATTTTAACACTAGGAATTGAGATCACCCAAACCAAAGCACATGCATAGGGTTTAAAATTACATCTTTGAATCTGAATAACATATAACAGTTGTAGAACATATATCCTTTTCAAACTGCATGGAATGTTGACCAAAATAGGTCATGTGCACCTGCATAAGAAAAACAACCTCAGTATACTTCAAAAGATTAAAAGTTTATACTGTACTCTCCTATCACAGAAAAAATTAAATTAGAAATAAGTATACATGAGATACAGAAAAGTAATATATTTATAATTAAATAACCAGTTATAATTAGTCCATATTCAAAAAAATCAAAAGAAATTATATATGATAATGAATTACATTTGTGAGATGCATATAAAGACACAAAGTATAGCCCCAAGTCCTGTCAGCTCTTTTTTTGTAAATAAAGTTTTATTAGAAACAACCCACATTATTTATGGATACATTGTCTATGGCTATTTTTGTATTGCAACAGCAGAGTTGAGTAATGGTGACATAGATTATATGGCTTACAAATGTTGAAATACTTACTTACTGTATGAATATTTACAGAAAAGATTTATTGATCTTTGATATAATCAATGGTTAAAGATAAAACATGTTAAAACAGTTAAAGAAGATATTTAAAAATTAACAAGTTTTTTCCCTTGAGAAGGTAGAAAAGAATGAAAAATCCAACATAAAAATATCCAAAAAAAGAAAAATCCAGAATGAAGGAAATGAAAATAAGTAGGAAAATGAAGTAGAAAATAATGTAAAGTAATAAAGCCACATTGCTTCTGCTCTGAAAAGGTTAGTAATAATCCAGTTAACATTTAATATTCAACAAACTATTTTATACTTACATAACTGTAGATAAAATTTATTTATGTTTAATATGGAAAGTGATTTATAATAATACATTATCTATAAATATATTTAATAACAAAATGATGCATAATAATAATGCCGTATAATAATAGCAATAAATATAGCCAAGAAATAAAGCACAAAATATCAGTATTGAGAATGAATTAAAGTATGAAATAGATAACATTATAAATGTTTATGCCAATAATTTCCACAATTTAAATGAAGCAGGAAAATATCTCTGAAAACACAACTCACAAAAACTGATAAAAGCACATCTAAAAGTCAAATATTTATTAAAAATTTAAATTTGCTATAAACTATCTTTAAAAATATCAAGCACTTTAGTTTCATTCACATATGGTGAAACCTATTAAACATTTTAAAAAGAAACAACATTAAAGCGTTGAACTCTTTCAGAAAATAGAAAGGGACCATTTGCCAGCTTTCTTGCTGAGCCAGAGCCACGCATGTGCTGCATTGCACTTAGTCGCTCAATCCTGTCTGACTGTTTGAGACTGTGTGAACTATAGCCTGCCAGGCTCCTCTGCCCATGGGAATTCTCCATGAAAGAGTACTGGAGTGGGTTGCCATGCCCTCCTCCAAGGGATTTTCCCAACCCAGAGATCAAACTCAAGTCTCCTGCACTGAAGGAGGATTCTTTACCTTCTGAACCATGAGGGAAGCCCAAGAATACTGGAGTGAGAGGTCTATCCCTTCTTCAGAGGATCTTCCAGACCCAGGAATTGAACCAGGATCTTCTGCACTGCAGTCAGATTATTAACCAGCTGAGCTACCAGGAACTCATATCAAATCTTTAAAAGACATTATAAGAAAAAGTGATAATCAAATATTTCCTCATAAACATAGACTTAGAAATATTTTAAAATATTAGCAAATCAAATCCAACAACAAAAAACATAATAGGTTATAACCAAGTAGAGTTTATCTCACTTGATTAGACATTTGGAGAATGGCATTGAAAAATGTATAATATCATATAAGAAACGAATCGCCAGTCTAGGTTCAATGCAGGATACAGGATGCTTGGGGCTGGTGCACTGGGATGACCCAGAGGGATGGTATGGGGAAGGAGGCGGGAAGGGGGTTCAGGATTGGGAACACATGTACACCCATGGTGGATTCATGTTGATGTATGGCAAAACCAATACAATATTGTAAAGTAAAATAATAATAATAATAATAAATAATAAAATAAAAATTTTAAAAAACAATCAACATAATTCACCAAATTAATAGAAACAAACATAATAAAATCACATATTTAAGAAATGCATTTCAAAATCCAATAGTTATTCTCAATAAAAAATTATTGGCAACATAGGAAGGGAGGGAATTTTTCTCAAATAATGCATGTCTATAAAACTTCACATCATATTAATAATGAAATACTAAACGTTTCCTCCCTATGTTGGAGAGGGAGAGCAAAGCGGTTTATCACTGGTGGTGCTGGTACTCAGTTGTGTCTGACTCTGTGACTCAATGAACTGTAGCCTACAATTCTCCTCTGTCCATGGGATATTCCCAGCAAGAATAGTGGAGTGCATTGCCATTTCTTCCTACAGGGGATCTTCCTGACCAGTGATCAAAATGGAGCCTCCTGCTTCTCTTGCTTTATCAGGCAGATTCTTTACCACTGAGCCACCTGGGAAGCCCATGCATCTTACTGTCTTTACTCACCATTTGAATGGCATTCCTGGATATTGGAATAAGGCAAGAAAGAAATAAAATGTATTCAGATTAGAAAGGACAAAATCAGACAGCTTTTACTTGAAAACAACAAAATTGGTGAAAGTAAAACTTTAGGGACTTTCCAAAAGAGGAAAAAGGAAATAATAGATGGATTTAGCACCATAGAGCTGTACACTATTACTAGTCAAAGTTCATATTTATTCCCATATAGTAGCCAAAAACAATTAGGAAAATGAGTATAACATTCACATCAGCAGAAACATAAAATGCTTGGGAATATATTCATCAAAACCTGCTTAACTCCTATTTTGAATGTTATAAAACATTGCATATAAAATTAAAGAGAACCAAAATATATGGAAAGACATGTATTGATTTAAGATTAGAAAAGTTAACATTGTTTAGACAATCATTCTTCATATCCTGATTTACAGATTCAATACAATCCATAAAAAATTCCCCAAAATTTAATTTTGTAAAAAATGAAGAGATTCTTGATTCAGATGGTAGTGATCCCTGAGGAAGTTTGGGAATGTATGTGTATGTAACGGGTGAGCCGGTTTATTTCTTAATGATGGGAGAGGAGAAAAAGATAGTTTAATGCCTAGAGAAGAGGGCTGAAACAAGAAAGACATTACTTCAAAAGGAAGAACTTTTCATATCTCTTTGAGAAATTCTGCTCTAGGTGATTAAAATCTTAGCCATAAAGTGTGATATTTAGAAGAGATTTAAACCAAGACCAAATTTATCATTTTATGTAAAAAATGAAATTAATGTTAATTTTGTTTGAAGTTATCAGATAGATTTGCACAGAACTATGAAATTATTAAAGCCTAGATGCCTCGATTTCATCTAATACTCTTTCTGCTTTACTGTTTCTCAAAGTAAAATCAGAATTTTTTTAAGGGGAGGGAGGTGGAAGGGGGGTTCAAGAGTGGGAACTTATGTACACCCGTGGCAGATTCATGTTGATGTATGGCAAAATCAATACAGTATTGTAAAGTAAAAGAAATACATAAATAAATAAATACATTTTTTTTAAATGGACTCTTTAGGCCAAAGAGTTGAATTTTGATGTTGGTTTTAATTTTTACAGGGAAAGTTGCTTTTTAAGAAAGTGATACAATGGAATACTACTCACCATTATAGCACAACAATATTCCAAAGTTTAGTGATTGGAAACATATTAACAAACAACTTATTATTTTTCACATTCTGTGGTTTAGGGGACTAATCTGGATGGCTCTATTAGATCCCTGGGTTGGAAAGATTCCCTAGAGAAGTGAGTGACAACGCACTCCAGTAATCTTGTCTGTAGAATTTCATGAACAAAGGAGCCTAGTGGGCTACAGTCCATAGTCACAAAGAGTTGGACATGGCTAAAGTGATTTAGCACACACACAGGCACTGACCTATGGGATACTGAAGAGCTGGAATGTCTCTTTCTACACTTTCTTGTGTTAGTGATAAACAACAACAACCTAGTGGTTATGTGACTGGTCACATGAAAGCAATCGGCTTAGACCTAAAACTGGCAATTGTCAATCCACTGCCATTCGTTGCTGAAACAACAGCAAGGCTCATCCATATTATAAAAGAGAAAACAAGTTCGACCTCTTTATGTAAGGGGCTAAGAAAAATATCAGAAATAATATTTCCAGATTTCCTGGAATGCAAAGTCAAGTGGGCCTTAAGAAGCATCACTAGGAACAAAGGTAGTGGAGGTGATGGAATTCCAGTTGAGCTATTTCAAACCCTAAAAGATGATGCTGTGAAAGTGCTGCACTCAATATGTCAGCAACTTTGCAAAACTCAGCAGTGGCCGCAAATTGGAAAAGGTCAGTTTTCATTCCAATCCAGAAGAAAGGTAATGCCAAAGGACATTCAAACTACTGCACAATTGCACTCATCTCACAACCTAACAAAGTAATGCTCAAAATTCTCCAAGCCAGGCTTCAACTGTACATGAACCATGAAATTCCAGATGTTCAAGCTGGATTTAGAAAAGGCAGAGGAGCCAGAGATCAAATTGCCAGTATCTGCTGGATCACTGAAGAAACAAGAGAGTTCCAGTAAACATCTACTTCTGTTTTATTGACTGTGCCAAAGCCTTTAACTGTGTGGATCACAACAAACTGTGGAAAATTCTGAAAGTGATGGGAATACCAGACCACCTGACCTGCCTCTTGAGAAACCTGTATGCAGGTCAGGAAGCAACAGGACATGGAACAACAGACTGGTTCTAAATAGGAAAAGGAATCTGTCAAGGCTATGTATTGTCACCCTGCCTATTTAACTTATATGCAAAATACATCATGTGAAATGCTAGGCTGGATGAAGCATAAGCTGAAATCAAGATTGCCAGGGGAAATATCAGTAACCTCAGATATGTAAATGGCACCATCCTTATGGCAGAAAGTGAAGAATTAAGAGCCTCTTGAAAGGGAAAGAGAAGAGAAAAAGTTGACTTAAAACCTCAACATTTAGGAAAATGAAATCTTGGCATCTGGTCCCATCAGTTCATGGCAAATAAATGGGGAAAACAGTGGAAATAATGACAGACTTTATTTTCAGTTCAGTTCAGTAGCTCAGTCATGTCCAACTCTGCTACCGCATGAACTGCAGCATGCCAGGCCTTCCTGTCCATCACCAACTCCCGGAGTCCACCCAAACTCATGTCCATTCAGTCGGTGATGCCATTCCAACCGTCTCATCCTCTGTTGTCCCCTTCTCCTCCTGCCCTCAATCTTTCCCAGCATCAGGATCTTTTCAAATGAATCAGCTCTTTGCATCAGGTGGCCAAAGTATTGGAGTTTCAGCTTCAACATCAGTCCTTCCAGTGAACACCCAGGACTGATTTCCTTTAGGGTGGACTGGTTGGATCTCCTTGCAGTCCAAGAGTTTCTCAAGAGTCTTCAACACCACAGTTTAAAAGCATCAATTCTTCAGTGCTCAACTTTCTTTAACATTCGACTCTCACATCCATCTTGGGGGGTCTCCAAAATCACTGCAGATGGTGACTGCAGCTGTGAAATTAAAAGACGCTTGCTTCTTGAAAGAAAATCTATGACCAATCTAGATAGCATATTAAAAAGCAGAGATATTACTTTGCCAACAAAGGTCTATCTAGTCAAAGCTATGGTTCTTCCAGTGGTCATGTATGGATGTGAGGGTTGGACTATAAAGAAAGCTGAGCACTGAAGAATTGATGCTTTTGAACTGTGCTGTTGGAGAAGACTCTTGAGAGTCCCTTGGACTGCAAGGAGATCCAACCAGTCCATCCTAAAGGAAATCAGTCCTGAATATTCATTGGAAGGACTGATGCTAAAACTGAAACTCCAATTCTTTGGCCCCCTGATGTGAACAGCTGACTCATTAGCAAAGATCCCGATGCTGGGAAAGATTGAAGGCAGAAGGAGAAAGGGACAAAAAGGATAAGATGGTTGGATGGCATCACTGACTCAAACATGAGTTTGAGTAAACTCTGGGAGTTGGTGATGGACAGGGAAGCCTGGCAGGCTGCATCCCATGGGGTTGCAAAGAGTCAGACATGACTGAGTGACTTAACTGACTGAATAAAAATAGTATAACAATTTATAATCCAATGTATTCCACTCTCTGACCACAGACTGTTCACATTCTTCTCATGAACAAAAGTGCTCACTCCATTCCAACATCCTCAAAGTTTTACCCAAGCAGGTTTCAAGATCAAGATCACATCATGTTAATCAGGTTCAGAGGAGGGAAAAGCAACAACCACCACACATATACAGGGGAAGCTTCTGTCAATGCAGCGAACTCTGAAGTAGGAAGTAAGGGAAAAATTGTCCCTTTTGTCTTCTCTGAAATAGAGTCACCGCTGCAAATCAGGGACAGAAAAACCACTATAGATTCTTCTATGCAAAAGGGAGGAAATGGAATACACATTGCAGCCAATGGTCTGCAGCAGTTCTAAAATAAAGATAGACCTAAGCCAATAGTTGGAGCTCAATCAACATGCCATGAACAATTCTCCATGTCTCTTATATCTGATCTCTGAGTCATGTTTCCTTTTAAAGAAAATTATCATGAGTTTGCAATGATGAAATTTTCTAATAGAAGGTTAAGGATTTAAAGGTCTCTTTTCATTTTCAGTTCAGTTTGGTTCAGTTGCTCAGGCCTGTCTGACTATTTGTAGCTCCATGAACTGTGCACACCAGGCTTCCCTGTCCATCACCAACTCCTGGGGCCTGCTCAAATTCATGTCCAATGAGTCGGTGATGCCATCCAACCATCTCATACTCTGTCTTCCCCTTCTCCTCCTGCCCTCAATCTTTCCCAGCATCAGGGTCTTTTCAAACGAGTCAGCTCTCCCCATCAGGTGGCCAAAGTATTGGAGTTTCAGCTTCAACATCAGTCCTTCCAAAGAACACCCAGGACTGATCTCCTTTAGGATGGACTGGTTGGGTCTCCTTGCAGTCCAAAGGACTCTCAAGAGTCTTCTCCAATACCATAGTTCAAAAGTATTAATTCTTTGGCACTCAGCCTTGTTTATGGTTCAACTCTTGCTTCCTATACATGACTAATGGAAAAATCATAGCTTTGACTAGACAGACCTTTGTTGGCAAAGTAATTGTCTTTGCTTTTTAATAAGCTGCCTACGTTGCCATAGCAAGCTAATATTGCTTGCACTGATATATTTCTTTCCTAACACACACATGCCTTTGTGGGTTACCTATAAAACTTACTGTGATCCATCCTGTTGTACCAAAGCCATATGCCAAAATTTCTGCAGTGAAGGTTCTTTGCTATTTGAGCTGAGAGACTTTTGGTGTTGTTGTTCAGTCACGGTCATGTTCGACACTTTGCAACCCTATGGACTATAGTAGGACAGGCTTCCCTGTCATTCACCATTTCCCGGAGTTTGCTCAATCTCATGTCCATTGAGTTGATGATGCCATCCAACCATCTCACTTTTTGTCATCCCCTTCTCCTCCTGCCTTCAGTCTTTCCCAACATCAGGGTCTTTTCCAATGAATTGCTTCTTTGCATGAGGTGGCCAAATTATTGCAGCTTCAGCATCAGTATTCCCAATGAATATTCAGGGTTGATTTCCTTTAGAAGAGGCTAACAGCTGAGAGTCTGGGAGCTGTGATAAGATGCCCATAAGATTCTTTGGAGTCCTTTTTTTTCCTAGTTGACAGAGTCTGCAAGGCGCTGGCTTAAATCTTTCTCAGGTCTTAAGAGAGTCATATCCTTGACATCCTAGTCCTTATTCCAGTATTGTACTGGTCACAGTCTGGCTTTGATCTTTCTGCCAAGGTCATTGTTTAGTTTGAGAGTTTTCTATTCGTACTCCACAAACCACTACAAAGTTAAGAAGCTTAAAACAGTAGTTTATTTTTATGTCCCAAGTTTTTGTGAATTGAATGGTCTCAGTTGTGTAGTTCTACTTGGAGGTTCTGCTTAGAGGTGACCGTGGTCCAACGGGGCTGGTCCTGAAATTGTCCAGTGTCCAAGACAGCTTCTTCATTTGTTTGTCTGGTGTATCAGTTAGTAGGAAAGTGACACCTGCCCACTAGCTGGGCTTCTGACTTGACAGGTGGCATCTCCACCTGGCTAGCTTGGCTCTCCTTGCAGCATGACTGTCTCAGGTTAGTCAGAATTCTGAAACGTGAATAAATGATCCAGAAGAACCAGGTGGAAGCTGTAAGTCTTTTTATAAACCAGCCCTAGAAATAATACTGTTATTCTTGCCATGTTTGGTCAAAATAAGGCAGTGCATCACCAGACAAGTGAAGAAGCAAAGAGGCAGACTATGCAGGTATACGAAGACTCAAAGGAGGGGTTCATAGGGGAGGGGAGAACTTTAGAACTAATTCCCACATTTATATAGCTAATAAGTGGCAAACTAGAGTTTTGACCTCAATTTGATGACTGCCAAAGTCTATACCTCCAACTAATATATTTTGCCCCTCTATTTTTTTTTTTTAATGCTATGTATGTCAGGGAATTTTCTTATCTATCTATCTTATTGCTTTTGGAAGGTATGGTGGTTAGTTTTATGTTTCAACTTGTTTAGGCTGTAATACACAGTTATTTAAAAAACGTTAATCTAGCGGTTGTTGCGAAGGTATTCAGTATATACAGTTAATATTTACAACCCGTTTACTTTAGAAAAAGACTATCCTCGCTAATGTGCCTGTGCGCTTAGTCGCTCAGTTGTGTCCAACACTTTGTAATCCAGGCTCCAGGCTCCTCTGTCCATGGGATTCTCCAGGCAAGAAAACTGGAGGGGGTTGCCATTTCCTCCTCTAAGTGATCTCCCTGACCCAGGAGTCGAACTTGCATTTCCTGCTATGCAGGTAGATTTTTCACCCCCATAGTCATCGGGGTGTCGTCTAATTAGTTGAAACTTCTGAAAATCAAAGATCTGAAGTTCCCTGGAGAAGAGATTCTCCCTTGAGACTGGATCTGAATTTCCTGTGTGTAGGCCTGACTCACTTACAGATTTCAGATTTGTCAGCCTCCACAATTATATAAACCAATTTTTAATCATTTTTTACACATGTGTACATTCATTATAACTATATGTATATGGTAAGAATATATAAGTATATATGCTTATTTTATTACATAAAATATGTAGAGGTGTATGTGCATAATATGTGAGCATATACAATTATCTACGCACTTGTATGCATAGCATATGTACTCATTATATAACAGCATATTATACTTTACATAAATGTAGATCTATATGTGCAATATGCGTATATGTATGTTTATATAATTATAACCTATTGTTTCTATTCTCTGGAGAACCCTGATTAATTCAGGGGTATGTATTTGGCCTGGAGAAGGCAATGGCAACCCACTCCAGTACTCTTGCCTGGAAAATCCCATGGGTGGAGGAGCCTGGTAGGCTGCAGTCCATGGGGTTGCCAAGATGGACACGACTGAGTGACTTCACTTTCACTTTTCACTTTCATGCATTGGAGAAGGCAATGGCAACCCACTCCAGTGTTCTTGCCTGGAGAATCCCAGGGATGGGGGAGCCTGGTGGGCTGCCATCTATGGGGTCACACAGAGTCGGACACGACTGAAGCAACTTAGCAGCAGCAGCAGCATGTATTTGGCCTATAAGGGAAGGGCATTTAATTTGGAACCACATTAAAGTGGTTTGCATTTGTGGGTTTAAACTGCCATGTTTTGCAACTCTCACTTTTTCAAAAGGCTATATCTGTATATGTAGCAAAGTACCCCTTAAAGTGCTTTTATGTACGCATGCCAAGTCTCTCTAAAATTTAAAAAACAAAAGCAGGTTACACACTGTTCATATAAGAGGCCATTAGAATATGGTGATATTTTTGTAAAACCAAGGTATCCAAAATTCCATTGTGTATTTAACAAGTTGAACAAATAGAAATGAAGCAAAACCAAAAGCACCATATGTGTAAGTTGGCATTTAAAAAAAAAATCACAGAACAATAGTCTGCAGTTGTGGCAATACTGTATCATATCTGCATAAAAGTGTTTTTGTTGGTTTGGGTAAATCTAGTCAAAGCTTAAACTGATTGGAATGCAGATTTGTGTGGCTTTTTGGTGAAATGCACAGAAGGGGATGGAGGATCTGCTGGAACTCTGGGACTTTTGCATTAAGCTCCAGCTGGGCCCAGTAGACACTGTCCAAAAGATGACCTCCAAATAATTAAATGATTTCCATATGTTTGCTCATGTATGCTCTTCTGATTTGGGTGCTGCCATCTTTGTCCAAGCCCACTGTTTCTGACTGTGCTGGAACAGTGCTTAGAGGAAACTCACAATTGGAAGTCATCAAATATTCTACAACTGAATGATTTCAAAAAAGCAGAAAACTACAACAGCTGGTCCTGCAAAGTGGAGTCATTATAAGTATGATACCATTAGCTTGATTTTAGGTTAGAGAACTCTCATTTGGTTTAGGCTTTTGGAAACAGGTAGTTTAAAGAGTAAAACTGTCTGAAAAATGGTGTTCTGTTGATAACTAAGGGAAAATAAAAGAAGCTCTGTATTTGTCAAAATTAAACTTATAGATCCACCAGCTTGTTGCAATAGAGTGCATTTTGTACTAACAGAGGTCATATTCAACATTAAATTTGAGCATCTTATTTGAAATTTCTTTAAATAGGAGAGTATGATTAGATTTTCCATCAGTCCTTGTTGATTATGTGACTAGATAGATTTTAATAAAATACAATAGAGCTATCAGAACACATGACAAGAAATGATATATCAAAGGCATTATAAATCAGAGTTTTCGTAACATGGAAAAGGTTGACTTCAATATGAGTCTTCTAAAATTTATGTACCTTTCCCTTCTATTTCATGCACCAACCTCTTTTTCAATATCTAACTATACTCTGTTCAGAAACTATGATCTCTCTTCTTTAAGGCAACAGTGGGCAAGCTAAGGCCCAAGGGCAAACCTAGCCTGCCTCCTGATTTTGTACATGAAATATTCTGGGGACATAGCCAGGCCGATTTGTTTTTGCATTGTCAATGGCTGCTTCTAAGGCAAGAGGAGAAGGGGGTAACAGAGGGTGAGATGGTTGGATGGCATCACTGACTTGATAGACATGAATTTGAGTAAGCTCTGTGAGTTGATGGACCTGGAAGCCTGGCGTGCTGCAGTCCATGGGGTCGTGAAGAGTCAGACACGACTGAGCAACTGAGCTGAACTGACTGATGGCTGCTTTTGCTCTATAACACAGAATAATTATGACAGAAATGGTATGGTCTACCAGCAAGAAATAGTGACTATCTGACCCTTTACAGATACTTATACTACTTAATAAAAAGGAAACCACCTAAGTGTATACGTTTACCCATTCATTCTATGGACACTTTCTGAGCATTTACTGTGTTTCAAGAGTGTGTTATACAACCAGTCTACAAAGATAAAGAAAACACCAGAACTAACTTTAAACATAGAATGTGCCAGGGAAAGAGTCATGGAATTAAACAACAGTGGTGTAGTCCGAAGGATGCTGTAAGAAGCAAGTTTGGATTTTACATTAGAGAAGAAGATAAATCAACTGACTGTATAGTATTCTGGCCTGGAGAATTCCATGGACTGCATAGTCCACGGAGTCGCAAAGAGTCGAACACAACTAGTGGCTTTCACTTTCACTTTTCATGAGAATATAAACTAAGGCAAGTATTCGGTTTATTTTAGTAGGAAGTTATGGAAACTGAACTTGAATGGATTTAAGCAATATACTTATATCTATACCTATCTAACTGTCTATGTATCTATCTAAAACCATGTGTATTCACTTGGAGACCATCCGTAGACTCAGATTGTGTTTGCCCAGCTCAGTGTTCTCAATAAAGAAAAACTTCTGCTTCCCAACAGTTCTAACCAAATTAACCCAGCTCTTTGCCAGATTTTATTCTCATGCTGTCCCTAAACCAAACCAACCACTGTTCCCTTACTTAAAAGGAGACAGGAATTTTTACCCATGCATGATTTTGAAGTGATAAGTACTAACATGTATTAACTCTTCAAGGTTTTCTCAAGGATTTAGTTCAGCTGTGCCTTGACTGTTGTTACATGGTGCCAGGCACTGCGTGGTTGGGAACGCAGCATTGGAGCAGCTGCCCCTGCTTTTGAGGGTCTTTTCATCTAGTGAATGAGAGGAAAAGTCAGTAGGCAAAGAAAGATGTAGGCAAGCTCAGGGAGCTGTAGGAATACCACGAGAGGACAAGCAGGGGAGGCAGGTGTTGTTGGGAAGGTCACCCAGAGTAGCGCTGTCTGCATTAAGAATTGAAGGGGAGCAGAATCCAGCCAGGGTAGGGAAAGAAGCAAATCGCAAATAGGACAAAGGGAAAGACACCAATCCTTGGAGTAAGGCCAACTTAAAGGGCAGAGTAGGCATGAAGAGAGATGGAAACCAAGGTGTACGCCGAAACCAAACCATGAAGGTTAGAGAGAGTATGATTAAAAAAGAAAAAAAAAAAAGAACTTGAAACTTATTTTGAGGGAAATTGGGATCAACTGAATAATTTTAAGTTGGCATTTTAAGAGTACTGTACTCAGATTTGCTCTTTAATACAAACACTCAGTTATATGGAGATCAGTTAGTGTGTGTTCCCCTGATAGTTCAGTTGGTAAAGAATCGCCTGCAATGCAGGAGACCCCAGTTTAATTCCTGGGTCAGGAAGATCTGCAGGAGAAGGGATAGGCCACCCACTCCAGTATTCATGGGCTTCCCTTGGGGCTCAGCTGGTAAAGAATCTGCCTGCAATGTGGGAGACCTGGGTTCAATCCCTGGCTTGGGAAGATCCCCTGGAGAAGGGAATGGCTACTCACTCCAGTATTCTGGCCTGGGAAATTCCAAGGAATAATAAAGATACATTATTATTATTCCATGGGGTCGCAGAGTTGGACACAACTGAGCGACTATCACTTTCACTTTCGTGAGTGAACAGTAGGCAGGCAGAGAACTTATTTCAACTCAAAGATCGGGGAGAGATTCAGAGCAGGCGCAGTGCAGCCATTTCTCCTCTCTCTGTGTAACAGCTCTGAACTTCAGCTCCTTTCCTCTGTGTAAGGGGAGCAACAACATTTCCTATTCCATAGGATTGTCTGGGAGACAAGCAAGATAATGTCATGCAAACACTCTATCACACAGCCAAACACATAGGAATTACTTAATAAACTGACATTATTTTATCGTCATGACTATTAAGTGTAGTTTTTTAAGCATACTCATAGACATCCTATTATTTTGTGATGTCACATCGATATTGAGATTGTGTGGGAGGCGGAGATAGAGTGAGCAAGAGAGCAGAAGGAAGCCCCCAAATGGGAGAGAGATAGTTATCTGTCTCTCCGAACGGGGGGCGGATTTTGTCTCCATCAATAGGAAGAACTGCTTAAATTCTACCATAAATGAGCATTGTTTTTACAGTTAGCAAAATGCAGCCACCTCTAGGGTAAAATGAAACAGCTGCTCAGCAGAGCAGAGCCTCCCTGTAAGGGGAAAAGAGGACTTCAGTCCACAGAAGCCCTCGGCCCCGGTGTTACTAAAAGCATGTTCCAGGTAACAATCGTAATGTGTGTTTTCACAGTATCAATTTAAAAAGCAAACGATTATCTGGAGGCAAATTAAAATGAAGAAGCTGTTTGATTAAAACTTCTGTGGAGCAAACATTACCGGAAACGAGTCTCATAGAATCCAGGCGGAAATTAGGGTTAGGAGAAAAGCAAGATCACACAAACCCATAAGAACCTCAGTGTGCATAGCTTTACAGTTTTCACTAATGAGAGAAGAGCCACTTGGCTTTATAAAGCAGAGAGGGGAAGTATAACAACACTTCTAGTACTTTCTCACTGCTTAAAGAATCTAGCATATTATTTTGGTATAACAAGACTTCTTCAAGAGAGACATGGCTTTAGTTAAAATATCATGGACACTTTGCTTCCTGTAGCCCTCCCATATATTTTTCCTTTTTATATGATAGTTCTCCCCTCCTTGTTGCAGGGGACTTGCTCATCCTGGTTGAGATCCCACAGTGTAATTTTTTTATGGTCCCAAATACACCCATTTTTGCTGGGAGAAAAAAAAAAAAAGTCAAGGAAATTTCTTCCTTCCTTTTTTCAAGCAGCTTTTTGCATTCCTGTTAGTGACACAGCCATCATGTATGTCTTAGGGTTACATGATGGCGCTTCTCCCTTTAATTGCAATGCCCAAAGACCAATATAGACAGTTGGCTTTATCCTTAGCAAAATGAAGGGGAGTGCTTTGAAGCATCACAAATTCCTTGAAACATCATATGCCCACCGAGACCCTGGAGAGTCTCTTGTTTTGGTGGGCTACAATGGCAACTATTCAGGAATTCTCTTTTTTAAAACTAGAATACAATTGTCTCTGAAAGAAAGGATTGTAATAAATTCTATAGAGAAACTGAATTGAACAGTTCCCTTTCCCTTTATTTGCAGAAAAGACTGAGGATGCACTTTGCTGGTGGTCCAGTGGTTAAGAATCTGCCTGCGAATTCAGGGGACACAGGTTCAGTCCCTGGTTCAGGAAGATCCCACGTGCCACTGAGCTGCTAAGACCGACCACTACAACTCCTGAAGCTGGGACACCCCAGAGCCCACGCTCCACAACAAGAGAAGGCACCGCAATGAGGAGAAGCCCCCCTTCGCTGCAACTAGAGAAAACCCCAGCACAGAATCAAGACCAAGTGCAGCTTTTAAATCAATAAAAGTTTTTAAAGAATTCAAAAAAGTAAAAGGAAAAGGCTGAGAGTGGAGGTGGGAAAGTAGACAAAGGAGAAATTCAAATGGAGAGAGGGCCCAGAATGAGGAAACAGAATCTTCGGGAAAGAGGTACCACTACTAAACAAGCGTGGCACGGCTCGTGGAACCGGCCTTCCTGTAGCTTGCTCCTTGTCTGTGCCTGTTAAAGGATTTCATACAAGCAAGTAGAGTTGAGCCTTGGAAGGAAACTTCTAACTTAAGATATCCCAAAGGGACTCTCAGTCTGCTCATTAATGCCTGATTTACTCCTTCTTTCTGATCGCTTGTCTTGCAAAAGAAATTTATCTTTGCTTCTTTCATATTATTCTTGACCCCCTTAAAGAAACTCTTAAATGATTATTAATGCCCTTATTATTTCTTTGCTTACTCTCACTTATTTCATCTAAGTCCCTCCTTGATTTAATTCTTCTCTGTTTTTCCTTGTCACTGTGAACTCCCACTTTGATCGATGTTTTCCCCAGAGGTCCCATCAGGTTAGAAGTCAGAGGTGACCACCATCCTCATAAGGAAGAATCTAACTTCAAATTCCTCTTGTCTCTAAACAAGCAGAGTTGGCCAAGTCCTCTGCAAACTTAAAATGATTCCCACCGTCTTCTTGTTTTGTGAAGCATGCCACATTTATAAACATCAATGAAGGAATAAGCCAAGAATCTAGGAATATTGCCTAGCTCCACTTGGTGATTTTCAGATGGTCAGGAAAAGAACAAAGGCTTCCGGTTTCCAGGGCCCTTGTCTTAACTAATATACAGGACCACATAAACACGTGACACAGATGAAAACAACAGGAAGAAGGGTCAGTATGACCGCCCTTCTCTCTGCATTCTGACACTTGGACTGGGCAAGGGCCCACCTGCACCGCCATATGTTGGTAGAGCAGAGAACTGAAAAGTTCTTCTCCTTGACCTCCAGGGATTCCTGCATCAGATGGTATTGAGCTGAAGGCAACAGCTGGCTGGCAGATGTGCATGATTTACACACATTTAACTGGCCTAGGCAGAGGCAGAGACATCTCTGAATGTGTACCCAATTCCAGGTGGTCAATCAAGAGACTTCACTCTACGTGGATGTCTCTGGGACCTCTGCCTTTCCTTTGTTTACAGGCTGATGGAAACAGACTTGAGAGGACTTTTAACTGGGTTGTGGGGTAAAGTGAGTATTTGAGACTAGGTCAGTCTATGGAATCAAGTCACATGGATAATGAGCGCTGTGATGGTCCTGGAATGCAGGCTTCGACTGCCCACTTGTAAACATAGACTTATGAAGGAGTAATCTCATTGAAAGAAAATGAGGCAAGACCTAGCTGATGTAGCTGGAAATTGCGATGAACTAAGAGTTAGATAGCATGGAGGCAAAGTTACAGAATTAACAAGTATCAGAGAACCAACAGGGTCTTTTTATAATCTCTGCATGTAACTTTGTCCAGATTGTCTCACAGTATCCAAAGCAAAAAAGTACAAAAAATATTTATCTTTGCTGGAACTGTTTTGCCTGAGCCAGTCATGGACAGGACCAATAGACTGAAAGCTGAAATGTAACATTAGAAGCAGCCCACTTTCAGTTTATATGTACTTTAGGATCTGAGTTTAAGTTACCGGAAAGGGGAAGTTTTTATCTTTTCAATCTCATTGCACTAAAATAGATTCAGAAGGACTTGATGTGCAAGGAAAGCATAGCTTTGGATAGTGTTTTATGCCGGGCTCTACCATCTATGTTTTATTTCGGTCTCTGATCAGCTGTCTACCAGCTCCTCTGTCCCTAACACTGGCTAGGGATTTGATTAGCTCCTCAGTTACTTAGTGAGACCAGCAGGCTATTCCATGGAGCTTAGGAAAGATGGTTCTGAGTTGCTACCCAATTGTGAAACTGATTGCTTGCGTAATCCTCATAGGTGACTTGTAATCTCTATTTAGTATTTTATGCTCGGAAATAGAAATTCCATAATAACAGGAAAAACTTATTTTCATTCTTTCACTTAATTTCTATTAATGGCTTGCTGATATTGTTCATGTTAAATAGAGATTCAATTTCAAATTTTCAAAATGAATGTATAAATTAAAACATTAAAAACATACATGTATTACAAAATATTTAAAAAAATGATTATACAAAGAACCTACTTTTGGTCCAGCAGGTTATTACCCAATTGGAAGCAAATACAATATTTGCGAAGAAGATACCTTAGTAGCTAAAGTAAGAGCTATTCTAAATAATCATGACATATCAAAGAGATAAAATATGTTGTACATTTATATTTACAATTTAATCTGATAATGTTGCTTATGAGGCATCGTTACACATCCCAGATTTATTAAAACAAACAAACAAACATCTAATTAAATACCATCAAGTCTTTGAAAGATTCGCTAATCTTTACTGTAACCTGCATACCCTCTTCTCTATCATTGTCCTTGCCCAGGCTCAGGATACCCAAAGCATCTTGAAAGCAACACAGACAGAAATGGAATTCCACAGCATGACAGGACCTTCTGTACGCATGGCTGGCTCCCACTTGGATGAGGGGAAAGAATGCATAGCAATGCACGTCTTCATGCATAGCTTCTGATTTGGCCCATGAATTATAGATGCACTTCTCAGGGGCCATTTCCCTTATGGTTTCTGATGCAAAAACAGTGGATAAATATCTAATGCACTTGACCCAATATGCTAATCAGGCAGCAAGGTAGATACCTATGGTCTCTGTACACTGAGTTTAATTAATGGCATGTATAACTGTATAGTCCCTCTCTCCTCTCCATAAACACTACGTAATGGGACACATTCTCCCACAAGGGCTGGAAAGTTTGTGTTTTCTAGTCATGAAGTTGTGCTCACTATTGTAAGGTCAGCACATTCATTTCCCAGCACTCCCAGTTCCCAACTGCTATTTAAGCTGTTGGTTCATTGAGTTCATCTGTCATGGGCCTGCTTTAACATGCTTGCCAAAGGCTCTGAGAACTGTTCTCACTCTGCTCTTTCTTTGTGCTAATGAATCACTTTGAACTGGTATATCCTCACCATTGAATGGAATTCCTTATGTGAGTTCAATGTAACAAAATCAGCTGAACGCTTGCACCTGCTTGCTCAGCTACACTGTCTATCCCTTTGTGTGGTGTCAAGGGTATCTGCAAGTCTGGGAGGGGCAATCGTTTTGCTCTGCCGACATGATAAGCTGTGGCACAAGACTTATGTGTAAAGTGTCAAGAGAGATCCACAGAGTAAATAGGAGGAACTTACGTATGTTTAAAGCTACTCAGCATTCCCAGAGGATATAACTGAACTTGGCTTTTAAAATGAAATTCTCTCTTTTATGTGATTAAAGTTCTGATCATCGTGATTATGATTCATTTAGCATTAGATCTCTCTAGAGCTCTCTGCTTAAACGGGGGTAACTCTGATCCAAATGAGACTTGTCACGGCAACTGGCATATCATTCAGGAACTTAAACACAGTATTTCAGCTTATTTATTTACTGTACCTTAGTGTCATGTTTCTGAATCATTAGGGAGTCTGTTATCATTTAAAGCCCCCAATAAGAAAGAGATATCCTCATGAAAAAGGGGTTTGTCTGCCTCTTCAGACTCCGTGGCAGGGAAGACCAAGTCATGAAGAAAGCACACCGTTTGTGGCTCAGACTCTTCACGTTTTAACCTGATGACTGAGACCATGGCCAGATTGCTGCCTGCCTTTAGGAGCGACACAGTAGAGCTCCTTTGAAGAAGTGAATCACAAACATCTGTCATTTTAAGTTAACTCGTGAGATAAAGATTCTGCATTTTGTGATATATATTCTCAGTGCAAGCGGGTAGCTCTCTTCTAACTGAGAGTCAGAATCTGGCACAAAGTGGCTGCCTGTCTACTTCCATGGTAGCTTACCCTTCTATTGCTTCCTCTATAAAAAGCTGTCTCCAGGGGGAGAAGGGACAGAGGTGTGGGCCTGGTGGTGCAGCTGCTGCCAAGGCCAGTGTGGACTGATCTCACTGGAACCACTTGCGGGAAGCTGGCAGGTCCGGGCAGCGCTGAGAGGTGCGGTGGATTCTGCGAAGCACAGGAATGACACCAAAGCCCCCGCATCTTGACTCGTTCATGCATCAGGCATGTTTTAGCCCTAGTCTGTACCAGGTGTTCCAAAGAGTGTCTGAAAGGCAGTGACGAACAAGACAGGCCCAATCTTCAAGGGCTCTAATCAACTAGCACTCATCTGCTCAGTCCTCAGGTTGATGGCATATGCTTTATCCATTTTCACTCACTGAGCATCACGTCATTTTTCTCTTATTTATACAAAGACTGTGAGCTGGAAATTTAATCCAACAGTATATTCTATACTTAGTATAAGCAAAAGACTGTTAGGTGTGTTTTGGAATGCAAAGATGGCTAAGACTCCATGGGTGCATAACATGGCAAGAGAAAGGGGGGGGTCACACATATGAGTGAGAAAACAGAGGGTGGGAAGGGGACGGTCCATCCCGCTAGGAGCAGCTGTCACAGGAACAAGGGTTTGATGGAACATTTGCAAAACTGTAGAGACAGTTTATGGAGGGAGCATATAATGGATCCTAAATGAAGAAAAGCATAATGAGGTGAAAATGCACATGAGGGATTGTTGAGTTAACTCCAGGGACTGGAAGGAGTTCAAAGTGGAATTTCAGGGAAGAGAAAGGAAATACAGGATATAAGAAAATGTGGAGCAAATGCAAAATGAGTCCTACTATCATACACTGCTTTTTTTTTTTTTTTTTTTCCTGCTGCACTGGGTCTTCCTTGAAACATGCAGGCTGGGGTACACGGGCTTTACCTAGAGCATGCAGTGGGTTCAGTAGTTGCGGCACAAGGGCTTACTTGCCCCAGGATATGTGGGATCATAGTTCCCTGAACAGGGATAGAACTTGTGTCTCTTGCCTTGGAAGATGGATTCTTTACCACTGGACCACCAGGGAAGTCCCAGAGTTCCTGTACCTTTTAAATTTCCCATCTAAAGAATGTTTAATCAGACTTGCAAAATTGTCCTCATCATTCAAGGTCATTCTGAAGCCCTACCAACTCTATTTAACCTTCCCCAACTACTGAGCCAGTATTGTTCTCTGTCTTCTTGAAATATATACAAGCCCGTTGCCTTCTAAAACAATTGTAGGCACAGAGTTACACACACTTAATCCTTATTTGGTTGAGATTTTTCTCCCCCAGTGTAAACCTTTTTGAAGAAATCGTTCCCCTTGCTCTTGTGTCTTCCCTCTACGGTTCATAGCAAAGCACATACTGTTGTTGTTTACTTGCTAAGTTGTGTCCAACTCTTTTGCAACCCTAGGGATTGTAGCCTCCCAAGTTCCTCTGTCCATGGAATTTCCCAAACAAGAACACTGGAGTGGGTTACCGTTTCCTTCTACAAAAGATCTTCCCAGGGATGGAACACACGTCTCCTGCATTGGCAGGTGGATTCTTTACCACTAATGAGAGCTAAATACTTACTGCTCTGACAGACAGAGTGACTTAGACCTATAAAAACCCCTTTGAAATACCTATCAGCAATAACTCCTGACAACTTATGATCTTAAGACTTTTAATCAGATGTTTTAATTAGTATTTATCCATCACATCTATATACATATGCTAAGCACTGTAAAGTGGATGGGGACACTGACAGAGCCTGACCTCTAGAAATTTGACCCAAGATCATTCCAAGCCCGACCCAAACCTCAGTTCTGAGTGCCAGACATCTGGCTTCTTTCTTGCTCCAATAAGTTACCCATCCATTATCTTATCCTCTGAAATAATTGAAATAAGTGTGGTGTATATATGAGAGGCTTCTTCATGGAAGAAAATAAATGTACTTGCCAACTGACGTTTCATTGCTACAAAGTAAGTGTCAGAAATTTCAAGGCCAAGTCTGCTGAGCAGCATCCCTAATTATCCCAGCTTCACAATCCATACTTTAAGGCAACGCTACCAACAAATCACCCAGGCTATCAAAGAAGGCATGCACTTTAAATAAACATGAAGTAACACTTTTATATGCAAACGGCTCATCTGTCTAATAAAGCAGAAAAAAAATATGATTTTCCCCTTGATCATCAAACCACATGTACAAATCCACATTTGAAAATGCTAAAATAATTAGCTGATGTTTTGAACTGAGGGAGAATCCAACGCTTCTTTTTTTTTTTTTTTTTTCCTGACAGACCAACAGTGTATTATAAATTTCAACAATTTATATTTTAAGGCCTCAGCTTCCCATGCCTGCCAGCCATGTCACAGCCTTGAGGAATTATGGCCGTTTAATCAGGGTTGAGCATTTCCATGCTCAGCCTTCAAGCAGCGATGCTGTGCCCATGTTTTCACCAGTGATAGATGAATCTACGTACGCTACCGATTTCTGCGTGAGGATACTTCAGAAGCCCTGCGAAAGTTCACATTTCTCAATATATCAAAGTTGAGCAGCGCAATGACCTTCTAATATTTGTTTTCGACTGTTTATAACCGACAGTTCATTACTTGGCCCTCCTGGGGGGAAGGAAGCTAGCTAGCCAATGTTCACTTCCAGACCAGGTACTGCAGCAGACAGCAGGCCTAGAAACAGGACTGTGGGGAATCCCATACAGAAAAGCCTAGGAGGGTATTAGCCTCTTAAGCCCCTGATGCTGTGAGAGACAGATGACAGTTTTATCTGTCTTTTCCCGTGGCTTAAAAAATGCATGGGTTCCTTCCATGGCATTTTTTTTTCTATGTACAGTTGGTCATTTCTATTTAAACCTGTCACTCAGCCACCCCTTCAGTCACAGTCATTCACTTGAAACTGTCTGGGATAATCCAGAAGTCTCAACAGGCAAAGCATGTTCTCCTGTGCTCAGATTTGGACTCTACCCACAGTTGTGCTTTTCTACTCTGGTAAAGGAAATGGGATCATTTGCAAGTTGTGGAGGAATCCCATTTGCCGCTCAAGCTTAAAACTTAACTTGCATTTTTAGCTCCATTTCCTCCTCACTCTTGCTGAGTCTCAATATCCCAATGCAGAATAGAAGCACAGTGGGTGTACCCACATGTTTGCATGTTAAGTTGCTTCACTCACGTCTGACTCTTTGCAACCCTGTGGACCATAGCCTGCCAGGCTCTTCTGTCCATGGGATTCTCCAGGCAAGAATATTGGAGTGAGTTGCCATGCCCTGCTCTAGGGGATCTTCCCAACCCAGGGATCAAACCTGCATCTTTTGTTTCCTGCATTGGCAGGGGGGTTCTTTATCACTAGCACCACCTGGGAAGTCTCGGTATGTCTACATGAAATAATAATCTCTAGCATCGTGGGTCAGATACTACATCATTCCTTTTAATCTACCCAAATTGTCCAGCAGGTGGCTAGCAGGATCACCCTTATTTAATGAGGAGGACCCTGAGGTGCAGCCCTGAGTTTTTCCCTCCACACAATCAGAAAAGTACAGAGCAAGGAGGCGAGGATGTGACCCATGCAGTCTACTGTCAGAGACTGCATCCTGATCACACAAACGTGGAAGAGTATTTCTCATCAAGATTCAGCAGAAAACCTGGCTAAACCACCCACAAAAATGTTTCCTGCTCCAGGCCCTGCTCTGAGCCCAATGATCAACTGAGAACGTGTGTTTATCTTTTTAGGAAATATGGTCCCAATAGGACATAGGCCTACACCCAATTTATGAAGCTTCCCAGGTGGCGCTAGTGCAATGCAGGAGATATAAGAGACACGGGTTCAGTCCCTGGGTTGGGAAGATTCCCCTGGAGAAAGGCATGGTAAACCACTCCAGTATTCTTGCCTAGACAATCCCATGGACAGAGGAGCCTCGTGGGCTGTAGTCCATAGGGTTGCAAAGAGTTGGATATGACTGAAGGACCTTAACGTGAACTACGTACCCTCAAAAATCCCCCAAAGGTCGCTTCCTATAAAAGAACTAGCATTTCTTCTGTTTATTTCTAGGGAAACAGGGCTTAGCTGCATGTGTCCACATAGGGCGGGAAGACTTCATCGCCCAGAGACTGGCTGAAGTGGTTACATGGAGGGTTGTGTCAGAACAAATTGTGAGACAATGTTAGGGCTCTGCTGAAAAGTGTTGTTTCCCATGAATAACGCGTGCTTTGGAGACTGGAGGCGTGAAAAGAGAAACATGTGCTACCTAGCTGCCATCTGTGCCATAAATCCTTGACACGTGATTAGAATGTATCCTCCACAGTGAAGGAGGCGGAGAAGGCAGATCTGATAGCTATCCTTGGAGGACTTCTTCACCTCTTTCCATCATTGATTCCATTTGTCCCCTTTCTTATACATATCCTACATGAATTAAATTTGGGAGTATGGAGTTATAAATGAGGTCACCAGTAATATCTCTGACCTCACCAAGATTCTCAGAGAGATCACTGGCAAACTTTTCCAAAGTCATTCTTTTCTGATTGACTCCTTTTAAATTCTAGTGATTGTAAGACTAACTTGAGGAGCTTGTTTCAAATGTAAGCTCTGGATTTTACCCCCAAGAGATGCTCATTAGAAACTCAGTGCAGATACCAGAGGTCTGTATCTGATGGCTGCTGTTCAGCCGGTGAGTCAATTCTGACTCTTTGTGACCCCATGGACTTCAGCACACCAGGCTTCCTGTCTTTCACTGTCTCCCAGAGATTGCTCAAAGTCTTGTCCATTGGGTTAGTGATGCCATCCAACCGTCTCATCTTCTGTTGCCCCCTTCTCCTCCTGCCCTCAGTCATTCTAAGCATCAGGGTCTTTTCCAATAAGTCTGCACTTAGCATCAGGTGGCCAAAGTATCGGAGCTTCGGCTTCAGCATCAGTCCTTCCAATGGATATTCAGGGTTGATTTCAATCCGTTATTCAAGGTTGATTTCCTTTGGGATTGACCAGTTTGATCTCCTTGCTGTCCAAGGGACTCTCAAGAGCCTTCTGTAGCATCACAATTTGAAAGCACCAATTCTTTGGCGCTCAACCTTCTTTATGGTCCATATCTCACATCCATACATGACTCCTGGAAAAACCACAGCTTTGACTATACAGACCTTTGTGAGCAAGGTGATGTCCTGCTTTTTAATAGACTGTCTACACTTGTCATAGCTTTTCTTCCAAAAAGCAAGCATCTTCTAATGGACATTCCAAGTAATCCTGAGACAGGTGGAGGCAGGAGGAAGGGTTGGGCCCCAGTTTGAGCAATATTTCCCTAAACCTAGGTAAGATTCCCTCTTACCCCTTAGCTAGCAGAGGATTTAATACCAACCAGAGCACCTGTTCTTTTTCCCTACTTTTGACTCATCTAATATTCTCCCAACAAGTCACTGGGAGATGTTTTAACAGATGCCCCACAATCTTATGTTTCAAGATAGAGTTGAAAAAGACCTATTTCTGGGCTCCTTTCCGTCCCTGCTCCACAGTCTCTCTGTCTCCTCTTTTATCTCTCTGGTTTTTGTCTACATGGAATTCCATCTTCACTATCCCCACAGACCATGCATTATTTTGAGAATGGGTGTGTGGCTTATTCATCCTTGCCTTATTTATGATAAGCAGACAAAATAAACATTCAATGATTTTTTTTTTAAAGGGAATACAACAGGTCAAGCCCTTCATTGATTCAATTGTCCTCTTGAGCAAGTCAGTTCACAGCTCAAGGTGCCTATTTATTATGGTTATTCATGATGAAAATAGCAGCAGCCATTAACACCATTAAGTGAGCTTCCTAACCAGATGCATAATATAGTTTCTTTGCTGATTTACCTGTGTTAGTCATTTCATTTAGAGCAATCCAGCGAGGGTGTCCATGGAGGCCAACAGAGGAAAATGAACAGACCCTTAATATGCGAGGTCCTTTCTCATCATGTGGATCACAATGACTCTGAACCCACAACCTCAAACCACATCCTCTGGAGGTGCTGAATGGGACGCCTTGACTCCTAGGCATCCATCACGCCCCTAGATGAAAGAGGAGCCTGTGTGGAAAGGCAGTTATATTTATAAGCAGGCAGGCATACTCACTGCCACTTACCCCTTTCATACATACAACTGTTGGACTTTTTAAGACACAAGACTGTCTTTCAGTTTATCCTTGTTTTTAAGACCTGTGTGGATACAAGGATTACAAGTTTCCTGCCTGTCCAAGAAGAGTGATCGCTTTGCTCTCTAAGAAACTTAACTCCCAGGCTTAATTGTCACGCGAGTGTGCCAGTGCACTAAACTTGTAGGCCAAAAGTAATCTGAAGCTTATGCTGCACTGACTTTCAAACTATTTCATTTCTAATTCAGATGCGTGCTTTCGTTAAGGCATTCATCACTGTTATGTAATCAGCCAGATTGTCCCAAGCCTACAGTCCCTCACTACCTCTAGCCCCACCAGGTCAGAATCAGTAGCCATAACTGACATCTTCCCCTCCTTTGTTGAGTCAGGCTTGGAGGCTCCCCGCAGGAACCTGACTTCCTCTTTCATTGTAGCTCCAGCTCATAGCAAATGTATCAAGGACTGCAGCCCTTGTCAGCAAAGATGTTTGTTCTTAATTATCAAGTCATTGTGGGGCTCTTGGAAAGGTGGACACTTTATATCGCAGACACACTCAAGAATTCCTTGAAAAGAGTCAAATGGCTTTTGTCATTGAAAAGGCTTACATCCTCAGATGTGTCACATTCTTAGAAAAATTAACAAATATTAATACAAATATTCAATGGTCATAAGACAAGAGGAATTAACAGGTCACCAAAGAACTCTGAAGTTAAACCTAAAGTTGATAAACATAAAGTTGCAAACATAAGTCCAATGATAGATAAGTCAACAGCCTCACAGGACCAATGGTCCTTTGCCATCTAGACCCCTAAACTTCAGTGAGAAATGTCCCCATCATGCATACTCAGTCACTTCAGTCATGTCTGACTCTTCGCAACACTGTAGACTGTAGCCCGCCAGGCTTCTTTGTCCATGGGGATTTTCCAGGCAAGAATACTGGAGTGGGTTGCCATGCCTTCCTCCAGGGAATCTTCCTGAGCCAGGGATTGAACCGTCATCTCCTGTGTCTCCTGCCTCACAATGAATGTCATATATTAAAACTATATCTGGGAAAAGGAGGGAGTTTCTAAGATACTAGGAATAAGAAATTTTTGTGGCTACTTTATTCATAACATTTTTATTCTGTACTTAATTTTTTCCTTGTTCTATGATTTGGAGCTAAGAGATGGAGTCAGATGCAAGAAATGGAAAATACTTGAAAAATAAGTGAAATTAAGAGGCACTCCATAGAGAAGAAGGGCTTCCCTGGTGGCTCAGAAGGTAAAGAATCCACCTGCAATGCAGGAGACCTGGGTTCAATCACTGGGTTGGGAAGATCCCCTGGAGGAGGAAATGGCTACTCACTCCAGTATTCTTGCCCAGAGAATTCCATGGTCGGAGGAGCCTGGTGGTTACAGTCCACAGGGCCGCAAAGAATCAGACATGACTGAGCAACAGAGCACAGCACCAGAGGGAAGGTGGGTAAAGCAGAGGATGCTTCTGCTTCCCTTTGACCTCAGTTTCTTTTCATCCAAGAAACATTAGAACCAGAGAAAGCCTTACAGATTTACGACAAAAAAAAAAAAACCATATATCAGTAGTACTAAAAAAAGAAGAAGGATTGATCTCTTGCTATTAAACTTGTGATGATTACCCTGGGAAAATAGCATTTTGGGGAGATTAACTGCAATAATATAGATGGTGCTGTTTGGTAAAACTGCAAATAGCATCTTCATTACCATAAGCAACATTGGTCAAAGTTTAGTGCTTAAATCAGAAATGCATTTGATCTCTGAAAATTTTAATCTGTCTTAGCCAAATCTAGTTGGCAAAACTAACCTAAGAATAAAGATTTAATTTTGGCTTTTGTCTTAGGGGAGATTATATATATATATATATATATATATATATATATATATATATATATGCTGTGTACTCAGTTGCTTAGCTGTATCCTATTATTTGGGGCATGTGTATATATATGATATTTTCCATGTCATATGATATATGTGACATGCTTATATAAGTTTTGTATATATGGGAGATGCATGTGTGTGCTCAATCACTTAGTCGTGTCCAACCCTTTGTGACCCCATGGACTGTAGCCCACCAGGCTCCTCTGTCCGTGAGATTCTCCAGGCAAGAGTGCTGGAGTGGTTGCCATGCCCTCCTCCAGGGGATCTTCCCCACCCAGGGATCAAACCTGCATCTCCTGCATTGCGGCCAGAATCTCTACCACTGAGCCATCAAGGATGCCCTATATGGGAAATAGATGGATAAATAAACATGATATATTATTTGACAAAAGATATGATGCCCGTAATGCACCAGGATATTGCATCTTCTCCCTCCAACTTCTTTGTTACTCTCTTTCTCACTCCTGCAGAAGGATGGGAGCTGTGCAGTCACTGGTAGTCAGTCACTAAATAAAAACCTGGGGCTTGGGGTCCTAATTTAGGGAAACTTTCTGATTTGAAGGAAATCCACACTCTTCTTCTCACTGCATTATGTGTAAGGAGGCTGTATCACATGTATACTACTTATACATTAATAGGTATACTCAGGTTTAAGCCCACCAATAAAATCAAAAAAAGAAAAAAGCATTATATGTAGGAGGTAGGATTCAAGAAATAACAATACAGAGAGTTCTGTGTGTGGTTAATGGAAACTTGGCCAGTTCCTAGCTAGTAATGAATAATCGTCTGACAAACTGAGAGCTAAATGTTTGGGTGAGGATTGGAAGATTCCAGGAACGCTGAAACTAATTAGGGTGTAAGCATGAGGGTCCTGGAAAGCACAAGGGCAGATCTGGCGACAGAAGAGTCCGTCAAGACGGCATCACTGTTCAGTGAACAGCCTCAGGAGAGTTAGGACGTCTTAGTGGAACTGGGGACCTGGAGGACATGAAGGGAATTTACGGAGTATTTGGGGAATATAAGGAAGAGGGATTTGTGATTTTTTTTTTTTTTTTGGCTTCTGATCCTTATCCTCACATACATTTATCAAGGACAATGGAGTAAGTCAAGCCAATGTGAGAAAAAAATAACAGTGCTTTTCAATGGCTTGGGAGGGAATGAAGTGGGGCACAATGGGAGGACGTTTCTGGCCACTCCAGGGACAGCAAATGAGACAAGCAATCCCTTGAGTGTTAATAAAGCCTGAAGCACAGAGTGCGTGGAGGGTGAGCATGCTCACACTCAGAGATTTGCTTTTGTGTTCCATCTGAAACCAATCAAAGAGCAAAACTGCAGAAACCCCACTTGGCATCTATTCCACCATTGATACTGGGGGAAGGGAAGAGGATTTATACATAGAGACCCCCATTAACACTAATGAAAAGTAGGCGGTTAAATCCCATGTGCATGAGAGCAAACACTGCCTTTTGTGTGGGGGTAATTAAGAGCTAAAGAAAGCTTACAGTTGCCCACAACTGCGCACATGCTCCTGGTGAAAGCCCCTTCATAGCAGCGTCGCAGTCTCTTTCTTTAGTTTCAATGGCTGGAGCCTAACAGTTGTTAACCACCTCTCGCCCTAGTTCTCCTGTAAAGGAATGAAAGGGAATGATGTATTGGAAATGGCATTGCTTGACACTATTAGCAGAGGGGCTTTCAAGGAGAAAGTACAGGCAAACAAGGGGAGAAACTCAAAAGGAATCTAAAATTAAGAGGAATGAAAAATAAGTGGCTCGGGAGAAGTAAGCCCGTGTTACAATGTTTCTGCAAGCACCCCATCCTTTGGAACTGCAGCAGAAAGAGGAGTCCCTTGTGGACCGAGAGTTTGGATAGTAGTGAACAACTGTCTGCAGGTTAAATCCATAAGTCTACAAAGGACATACTCCAATGAGAACAGAAATGGAGAGGAAGAGGCCAGCGTTACAAAGCCATCCTGTCCGTACTCCTCTAAGCAAGGCCTGGCAATACAGGGTCATACATTCATTCTGAGTTCCAGAAATATTCCAGGGCAATTAAAAAAAACAAAACTTGTCTCTTCCTGAGACATACTCAAGCCCCAAAACCAACTCTTGAATTTGACAAAGGGGACACCATGTCAGCAAACAGCAATGAAATTTTACAAATATGAAGTGCTTGTAAAGTTTCTTATTTATTAACATGCTGACATAGAAGGAGAAAGTTCTGACCGGGAAACAGGTCATGAAGGCATGTTTTAATTCACTGAGTTTTCAATAAGTTTCCAGAGCATCTTCACCTTTGAGATGTTAGCTCTCTGTCCATTGCCTGTCACACGATATCATCTCAGCCTAATGACTGACCGCATAAATAAATGAGATTGTTAGATAATTCCTAACTGCACTACTGCCCTATCTTGAGAATAATCAGTCTGCTCTCTGCTTCTCCGTTCACTTCTAGAGTAATGATTTTCATTCTAAGGAGCATGATTACAGAGAAATATTGATAAACAACAGGTCCAAGGAAAAAAAAAAGTGAGATGTTCATAAACAGTGTAACATGAAATTTAGGTGAAAGATTTGAAGAAACTTTCTTTTCTACAAAGAATAGACAATACTTAAGACAAACCGCATATCAGCTTTTGCATATTTGATGGGTTGCCATGGAGAACAAAGACTTTTTGTGGATGAACCAGGTTCCTTGTTAGAATAGTTTCAGCTGCTCTACTGGAAAGACCCAATAACAGAACATGATGTGAACAACAGGGCTGGCATGGAGCTTCCAGGTTTGGGGGACCCAGGATCTTTCTAGCTTCTTCTCCCAGACTTTGCAAAAGGTCTCCATATCTTGGCCCAAAATTGCTGCTCCAGCTCCCACCTTCACACCCACACTCCAGGCAGCAGAAAGTTAGAAAAAGAAGGAGTGAAAAGCATATACCTTCTTTTTAAGAGGAAGACCTAATGGTTCCATGTATTACTACTCACATCCATTGGTTAAAACTTAGATATGTGACCACATCTAACTGCAAGGGAGGATAAGAAATGTAATTTAAGTCACTGTTAATGTGAGAAAAGAAGAGAATAGATAGTAGAGGAAACTGGCTATTTCTTCCACAGTCACATGTATAGAAAAACATTGATCATTCATTGAAAGTTTGTGGGAATGATTTCAGGTAGATGGGTAGGTCCCATAACATCTCTGTTGACTAATTTTAGGAAAGATTTCTAGTAACTGAATACAGCATGTCATATAAAGTATAATATTAATATATAAGTTCAGTTCAGTTCAGTCACTCAGTCATGTCTGACTCTTTGCGATCCCATGAGCTGCAGCACGCCAGGCCTCCCTGTCCATCACCAACTCCAGGAGCCCAACCAAACCCATGTCCATTGAGTCGGTGATGCCATCCAACCATCTCATCCTCTGTCATCCCCTTCTCCTCCTGCCCTCAATCTTTCCTAGCATCAGGGTCTTTTCAAATGAGTCAGCTCTCTGTACCGGGTGGCCAAAGTATTGGAGTTTCAGCTTCAGCATCAGTCCCTCCAATGAACACCCAGGACTGATCTCCTTTATGATGGAGTGGTTGGATATATAAGTATTACCTATAAAATATGCACATTAGAACACAACATATAGTGGATATTATACCATATTTAATTATACTTCCCCAGTGGCTCAGCAATAAAGAATCCATCTGCAATGCAGGAGACTCGGGAGACAAGGGTTTGACCCCTGGGTTAGGAAGATTCCCCTGGGGGAAAGCATGGCAAACCACTGCAGTATTCTTGCCTGGAGAATCCCATGGACAGAAGAAATTGCTGGGTTATAGTCCATAGGGTTCCAGAGAGTCGGACATGGCTGAGCACTCACACACACAGTATATCACATTTATCTATACATGACACATGCTGAAAAAATCATGATTAGAACAATAAAAAATAAAATCTCTCAGACGTTTCTTTTGTGGTTTCACCTACCTATCTAAACTGATCCAGTCCTTTTCAAACCCAAACCCCCTCCTTCCTGATCTGGAAGAAACTGTCTTCTTAACTTGGCCAGGGAAACCTACATCCTTCTTTTTACTGCATCACAGCCAGGGTACGTGGAAAAAAACTCAGCGGTAAATGTACTGAAGTGGTTTAGTTCTGACAGAGCAGTTGCAAAATTATTGTTTATAAAATGAGGATAATAAAAATGCCTTTCGCTCTCTGTTACAGTGTAACTGGAAGGAGGGAACAGAGTTATTGTGGTATCAGATTAGATAAGTATAAACAGGAAACAGCCAAAATGTTTTCATATGCTCTATTTAATATCTTTGAATATGATATTTTTATATGCTGTTACATATGTTTCTAGGAAATGCGTTTACATTTTTAATTTTTGTTTTATTTTTTGATTGGAGGATAATTGCTTTATAGTACTATGTTGGTTTCTGCTGTAAAACAATAGGAATCAGACATACTATATATATGTATATTCCCTCTCTCTTTGATATGTAACATATATATATTAACATTGCATTTTATATAACATACAATATCTACCTTAAATGATTATTATTTAAATGTAAGCATAACTGCAAATACCATCTTCTGAAATAATATTCTACAAAGAACAGATCAATGTTCTATTCAACAGATCAATAAACACATGCTGCTGCAGCTAAGTTGCTTCAGTCATGTCCGACTCTGTGTGACCCCAGAGACGGCAACCCATCAGGCTCCCCTGTCCCTGGGATTCTCCAGGCAAGAACACTGGAGTGGGTTGCCATTTCCTTCTCCAATGCATGAAGGTGAAAATTGAAAGGGAAGTCGCTCAGTCGTGTCCAACTCTTCGTGACCCCACGGACTGCAGCCTTCCAGGCTTCTCCATCTGTGGGATTTTCCAGGCAAGAGTACTGGAGTGGGTTGCCAACATCCTAAATAACACTAGTTGCCAGGAACATGCAAATCGAAACCATAATGAGGTATCATTTCACATCAAGAAGGATAGCTTTAATAAAAGGATGTCAACAAGCATTGGTGAGAATGTGGAGAAACTGAAGCATCCATACTTTGTTGGTGGGGATGCCTATGGTGTGGCCCCTTTTGAAAGCAGTCTGATGACTCTTCAAAAGGTTAAACATAGAATTATCAAGTGATTTAGTAATTCCGTTCCTAGGGACATACATAAAATAAATTAAAAAATATGTCCACACAAATATATGTATATGAATGTTCATCTAAGTTTTACCGTTAAAAAGCAAAAAGTGGAACCAGTGTGATTGATTAATTACCCTGTGTAATGAATGGTCATAAAATATGGTATGTCCTTGAACTGAAATATTATTCAGCAACAAAAAATGAATGAAGTGCTGGTACCCGCTAAAACATGAAGAAACTTGAAAACCTTATACTAAGGAAGCCAGTCATAGAAGACTGCATGTCATATGATTCTATTTACATAAAATGTCCAGAGTAGGCAAATGTATAGAGACACACTAGTGTTTTCTTTAGGCTATGGAAGCATTGGAAGGAAATGCTGTAAATGAAAATGTTCCAAAACGGATTATGGTGATGTTTGTACAAGTCTCTGAATACACTAAAAATGACTGAATTATACACTTTGGATGCAGGGTATATGAATTTATTTCAATATAGCTGTTTTTTTAAAAAAGTAAAAGAAAATGCTAATGCCCTTTAGTAGGAGTCTTAAGCATATGACCTGAAACTATATGGCCTATATTTTAACCCAGTACACAGTTGAGTAGTTTTAATATATTAGCTTACATATATGAAGGAGCTGCTTAGGAGAAATACATGTCACGAGAAGCTCGACTGTGAATAATTTCGGCCTAGATTCCTGGATCCCTGGTTGCACTATTCAATTGCTGACTAAGAATAAGAATAATGCATCTGAGTCATGAACAGTATTAAATGTGTTTTTAACTGCTGATGATCAGAGTCTGCTTTTTGAGAATAAGTTAGCTTTTATGAAACTCCTAAACTAAAAGTGGAGCAACCATCAATAACGCCAACTAGAAAGGCAGAGTTTCGGCATGTCTGATGGAACACATAGTTCTGATATAGAAATACAAGTGTTACTATTGATGATTAATACTGACCAAAGATGAATGCCAAGTGTGTAACTGTTACTTTTATGGAAATAGATTTAGTGTCTTCCATGGGCCTGCTCTTAATTTCCTGCAGAAAACTCAAACTCTTTAATACTGAAAACCTGTAATCTACCCTTATCCATGAAGGTCCGTGTATAACACAGTGTCAGCAGCCAACTGTCACTGCGGCATCCCCACTGGCAAAAAGTGAAGAGTCTCACACTGGAGCCTTCTCTTAGTTTGTCCCCTGGTGGCAGCACAAGGTAAAATCACTACCATTTGCCAAATGCTATTCACTTTCTGCTACTTGAAATAACATGTACGTAGTAGATTGTGGCATGTCTGGTTAGCGGGGGCGGTACGAGAGATTTCAGCACGGAGGAGATGCATGCATACATACATACATATATATGTATATATATACACACGTGTGTGTGTGTGTGTGTATAGCTGATTCACATTGTTGTACAGCAGAATCCAACACAACATTGTAAAACAATTATACTCCAATTTAAAAAGATAAAATAAAAAAAAAAATTAAAACAAAAATTTGAATGTCCAAAATTGGGGAATCTTGGTCTTAATGAAAAGCAAAATGTGTCAATCCTAAGACAGAAATATATGTTTCTTCCCCTCTGATTCTAGTGAATTTAGTTCAGGAATTGCACAATCCTCAGTTTAGCAGTTGTTCTAATTTTTTTATTATTATTATTTTTGGAAGTTCCTATCTTTTTTTTTATACTAATTTTAATGAATGTCTCTTGTCTTAAAAGACTGAAATAAATTTTAGTATTTTTATTTTTTCCATAAATACAGTTTCTCAAGCACTACTGTCTCAGATAAAATTGCATAGTACAGAAAAAGGTTTACTCAAAAGACAATGCCTTAAAGCAAGTGAAAGCCTTCTTTAACGGCACAGCTTATGCGAACCGTTGGATGTGCTACCTCAGGCCTTCCTGACTTTTTTTTTTTTAAAATTTTTATTTTGCTTTACAATACTGTATTGGTTTTGCCATACGTTGACATCAATCCGCCACAGGTGTACATGAGTTCCCAATCATGAACCCCCCTCCCACCTCCCACCCCATATCATCTCTCTGGATCATCCCCGTGCACCAGCCCCAAGCATGCTGTGACATTTTACACTCAGACCCTTGCATACTGAACACTCTGTTGACTTTCCGGACATCTACCCTGTGCAACTTGTTCCCCTAAATGCTTCCGTTGTTTTGCTATCCTGACTCAAACTTCTGTTAATTTCTAGAGTGAAAAGTGATCACAGATCTTGGTGACCCAGTTGTTATTAGGCAAACTTTTGGTCAACTTCCCCCCCTCATGATTTTATTTGCATTTCAACAGAGGTTAATTGTGTGTCCGCCATACCACCTCATTTGAGGTCTCTTTCTTGAATTAATAGCAATCATTTAAAGGTGGAGTTGTCTTGTGGGAATCAAATTAGTCCAAATGGTAATTGAGCTGCTCTATTCCCAGAATTTGGTACCCACAGTTTTGCCTTTCCTCACCAGAGCAGAGACATAAGCAACATCAGTGATAAAGAGAATTGACTATTCTTGCAGCCACTTATAGGCTGATAGTGGTAAAGCGATACTATATTTTCACAAGCGTTTTCCAATAACTGCTTGCTGGCTTATCAAGTTAGGCAATAATTACCAGTAACAGGAAACATGCTTGGATTCAAAGCTTTATTAAATAAGAATTTGTTTCCCCTTCTCCTTTTATACTTAAACAAATTATCCTATTTATATCCACTTCAACACTTTTTTTGTTCCTAACTCCCTTATGGAGACACATGAGCATTACTAATAGACACAAAATAACATTTCTTTCTTTATACTGAAACTATCTGGAAAACATTTCACATAGAAAACAAAGACCATAACTGTTGATAAGGAAAACACCTGTTCACAAATATCTTTTTCGTGCCTGTGATTTTTTGTGTTGTGAGTGACTAGAAATTTTCTTAGATTCATCTGGTCCATGTCTCCATGCAAAGAGAAAAAGGAATACGTGAACTATTGCTTTGGGTTGCTATAGTAAATACTTTTGTTCCCTCAAGACCGACAGTAACAATCATTTGTGGGCTTAAGGTGGTGACAGGAGTTATAAGTTGACCCGTAGCAAGATAATATGAACATAGTCCCAGAAACTGGCATTGTTCCACAGTCTGTGTTTGCTGAAGATGTGACATTTAATGGGCTATTGCCCAAGCTTTTGCAGCTATATTCTAATTAACTCACATTCCCCCAGAGATTATATTATTTCAGATAGAAGTCATATTTCATGTGCTAATATCCAACTCTGTAGCCAGAGGTTGAGAAATCTAGGCTGTGCATCAAAATTTGAGTTCAATATTCATGCAGCTATTAAGATGCTAAGGCAGGTGATGAAAAGACATCAGATTTCTTGCCTGGTCAGCTACCAACATGCTCAACTGCATGGTATTTCCTTCCCCATTCCTTGGGGCAATAAATGAACTGATTTGAATAAACTGACATTTTAGAGCTAGATCATTCAGAAATAGCATAATACTTTTATTTAGCTTTCTAATTAGGAGAAAGATAAAATGAGATAGTATGTATACAATACTTGAAGTAACACAGATCCAGTATAAGCACACTGTAATGGTACTTGTTTTATAGACAAGGCACAGATACATTAATGTTTTACAAGGTCACATAAATTAGTTAAGAAATCATCAAACCCAGAACTCAGACTTCCTGCCACCTAATTTAAAGTTCTTTCACTACACCAAAGAGTGATATATAAAAACCTTTCACCTAGTTTTATATGTAATAGCCAAAATATTTCCTGAAATATCTATTGCTCTAGATTTATTTTAATTTTATCAGCTTAGTGTAGTTAGTTCAGTTCAGTTCAGTTGCTCAGTCATATGCGACTCTTTGCGACCCCATGAATCACAGCACGCCAGGCCTCCCTATCCATCACCATCTCCCGAAGTTCACTCAGACTCATGTCCATCGAGTCAGTGATGCCATCCAGCCATCTCATCCTCAGTCGTCCCCTTCTCCTCCTGCCCCCAATCCCTCCCATCATCAGAGTCTTTTCCAATGAGTCAACTCTTCGCATGAGGTGGCCAAAGTATTGGAGTTTCAATTTCAGCATCATTCCCTCCAAAGAAATCCCAGGGCTGATCTCTTTCAGAATGGACTGGTTGGATCTCCTTGCAGTCCAAGGGAATCTCAAGAGTCTTCTCCAACACCACAGTTCAAAAGCATCAATTCTTCGGCGCTCAGCCTTCTTCACAGTCCAACTCTCACATCCATACATGACCACAGGAAAAACCATAGCCTTGACTAGACCAACCTTGTTGGTAAAGTAATGTCTCTGCTTTTCAATGTGCTATCTAGGTTGGTCATAACTTTTCTTCCAAGGAGTAAGCATCTTTTAATTTTCATGGCTGCAGTCACCATCTGCAGTGATTTTGGAGCCCCCCAAAATAAAATATGACACTGTTTCCACTGTTTCCCCATCTATTTCCCATGAAGTGATGGGACCAGATGCCATGATCTTCGTTTTTGGAATATTGAGCTTTAAGCCAACTTTTTCACTCTCCTCTTTCACTTTCGTCAAGAGGCTTTTTAGCTCCTCTTCACTTTCTGCCATAAGGGTGGTGTCATCTGCATATCTGAGGTTATTGTTATTTCTCCCGGCAATCTTGATTCCAGCTTGTGTTTCTTCCAGTCCAGCGTTTCTCATGATGTACTCTGCATAGAAGTTAAATAAGTAGGGTGACAATATACAGCCTTGATGCACTGCTTAGTGTAGTTAGGGTGAATTCAATTAGTTTCATAAGTCATGTACTATTCAGACCAAAAATCAATTCTTATAACCTCTTCAGATGGCATCATTATGAATAACCATATTTCAGCTATCCCAAATATTTTTGAAAGAAGCTACTTAATTTTTATTTCTAAAGCAATCAGCATACCCTTGATTATAATCATGTGAAATATTCAGTGATGTGTGTGTGTAAAATAATCAGCCCGTATTTCTGAATACATATTGCACAGTTTCTCATTCTCCAGATCCCCACGGAGCACCAGGCACTCTAAGAGCTGGGAGGTTCTTCCCTGGTTAATGATGGGAGAGGGAGTTGTTATTTAAGACAAAATGAGCAGTTGGTTGATTGGATAAAAGAGTAGGGTTCAAAATAGTCTCTTAACCACTGTCTGCACTTATTACCAAAACCCCTAGTTGTGGCCTTCTTCATAATCATTGCTGAAGGGTCATCAAAATGATTCAAATAGTGCCCCCTACTTTATGAGATACAGGATACAGGGGTCATTTTTATGGTAAGAGCCTCAACTCAACACTTAGATCATAGCATTTTGTGGGTGTTTGGAAGAAAACTGAATTTCCCATGCCCCTTCTTTTATTATCTATATGGTACCTTTAACAAAGCCAGAAAAAATTCTACAGAATGAAGGCTGGACACCTTTCCATCCTGTCCTTCAGCCCCTCAGCTAATGCTTTAATTGATTAGAGTATCTAATTGCTCATTATTGTTCAGTCACTAAGTTGCGTCTGACTCTTTGCAACCCTATGAACTGCAGCACACCAGGCTTCCCTGTCCATCACAATCTCCTCGAGTTTGCTAACCTCACGCCCATTAAGCTGGTGATCTCCTTGCTTACATCTCAGTTTTCTAACCAGATCTTTAGTATGGGGATGGAGTCAGGTCAGGTACCATGAAGAAGGCCTTGCTCAGGATAATCAATTACTTCTAAAAATACCTCCAACATAAGTAAGCTAGTGTGACAACTACTTAATTGATACATTTCCTTCCAGCATTGCCCATGATCTGGCTGTCCAGCTCTCTCTGATTTCAGAGTCCACATGCTAACATCCTTCCCACCACATGGATCCTCTAGGGCTCCTTGAACATGTCAGGCCCAAGAAGTGTGTGCTTCTCTGGTCTTTGTTTTCTTACTTGGAACCTCTTCCACAAAATATGCATGTGATTATCTCTTTAGACTTTTGCTTAAATGTCATTACTTTTAAAAGAAAGATCTTTACTATTCTTTTTTAAAATTGTACCAACCCCATCCTTCCATTACCACCCCCCTCCTCTGCTCTACCCTTCTTCAGAGCACTTAAAAGGAACTAACACATTTCTTTCTTTCTTTTCTTTTCTTTTTTTCTTTTTTAGCAGCACCCTATGGCCTATAGGATCTTAGTTCCCTGACCACAGATCAAACCTGCGCCCTTACATTGAAACCATGGAGTCTTAACTATACCAGGGAAGTTCCCCACCCATTTCGTAGTTTAATACCCACATTCTACGTTTTAACATGCATTTGATTGATTAATGTGTTTATTTACCTTCCCCTTCCTTCCCAGAAAGTAAACCTTAGATGGCAGGAAGTTTTCTGTGTATATCAATGCTAAACCCTGAAAGAGTATATGGCATACTCTAGGCAGTAAATACATATTTAAAAGAAATGAAGTTTCTCTTGTCTCCATATGACTTTTCTCAATTGAGATTTCAGGTCATCAGAGGACACTTCTAACTGATTGCAACTTATAAGTTCAGTTCAGTTCAGTCGCTCAGCCGTGTCTGACTCTTAGCGACCCCATGGACTGCAGTACACCAGGTTTCCCTGTCCATCACCAGCTCCCGGAGCTTGTTCAGACTCACGTCCATTGAGTCGGTGATGCCATCCAACCATCTCATCCTCTGTCGTTCCCTTCTCCTCCTGCCTTCAATCTTTCCCAGCATCAGGGTCTTTTCCAATAAGTTGACTCTTCTCATCAGGTGGCCAAAGTATTGGAGCTTCAGCTTCACCATCAGTCCTTCCAATGAATATTCAGTACTGATTTCCTTTAGGATTGACTGGTTTGATCTTCTTGATGCTTTTGAACTGCGGTGTTCAAAGAATTGATGCTTTTAAACTTTGGTGTTGGAGAAGACTCTTGAGAGTCCCTTGGACTGCAAGGAGATCAAACCAGTCCATTCATAAGTAAATTTCCTTAAGTGCTAAAATCCTCTCCATCCCACCCCCACTTGTCATACTGCAATCCAAGGCTACCCAACAATGGAAGAATAAGACAGTCCAAAGTTCAGAATAACAAGGACTCAAGGGTTATTATCTTTTATGTGCTATATTTTAATTAGTTAATTAACTTACTTACTGTTAGTTCACCTGCTTCTTTCCCACCCATCTCCCACCATCCCTAAGCACCAAATTGGAGCTTAAATTCTGTGAGAGTGGGCATTTAGCTTGTTTTTTTCAACAACGAATGGCCAGCGGAGAAAAGTGTATTCATGTGCTATATTTTTAAGGGACATAAATTGAATTAAATACGTAGGCAAATCTCTCTAGAATTTAGAAAGAAGTACGGTAGGCTCTAGGAAGTGAGATTCTGGGAGCGGATCTGCCGTTTCCTATCATTACTTCGCTACACAAATTTTATACTCTAAACAAGTTGACCTTTCCTGAATATAATCCATAATTTTCACTCCAGTGATTTTGCTTACACCACCCTGCTTTCCTGAGGAATTACAACCTGACCTCATATTAGTGTGTGACAGTATTTCATATGCTTGCTAATCATCCCTTCATTGTGAATCCTTTCATCACCTCCTCATTTAGCTTCACAGTCATCTTTTCATTATTGAAATAAGTAGCGCTTTAAAAGGGGTATGTAGGGGAGGCGTTGGTACAAAAGTATGATAATGGCAAAGAGAGTGTGTTTCTTGTTCGTTAACTGATCTCAAGGAATTTACAGACTGTGACTGCAATCTGGTGTGCGCATGTTTTGCAAGAGCAACTAATACTCGTTGACAATCTACTATTTGCCTAAGTGATAACTTCCTGATAGCATGGTCTGCAAATAATGGGACTCAGAAGGAGAGTGAATGATGTGGTGGCTCCTTCACACATAGTGGAAATGTCAGTTCTTGCTGGACCATATGTCAGGGCCTATCTCTTGACAAACTACACTTTGATGCTCCCGTTTCATTTTTTTTTTTTCTACTGCTACATGTTGTCATGACGTCCCAGATGAAAAGTGATAATAACTTCCTCCAGTGATCTGCATATATTGTTTTTCTCCAGAACTGAGTCTCCTCTGAAAGTGCGCAGGTTATGACTTTTCGGTTTCACAGAAAGATGGGAATTCTGGATATCTAGCCAGGATTTCAAAATGGCATATCAGAGGGAATATTTATATTGCATGGGGCTTTCTATCTGACACTAGTGGCAAAGACTCCACCTGCCAATGCAGGAGTGGCAAGTTCTAACACTGGGTTGGGAAAATCCCCTGGAATAGGAAGTGGCAACCCATTCCAGTAGTCTTGCGTGGAAAATTCCATGGACAGAGGAGCCTGGCAGGCTGTGCAGTCCACGGAGTCACGAAGAGTCAGACACAACTGAGAACTGAGCACCTGCTCCAGCTAACAGAATGACACACTATACTTTTTGATGCATATGGAAAAAAAAGATGAGGAGTTCAAAGGGCAGAATGGAAATAACCATCTTGGGTTCTACTCTAAGCAAAATAATTAAATATAAGATGCAGAGGAATGGGTGGTGTTGTTTAAAAACATTACATTTATACTTATATTTTGATAGGAGTGGCCAGATCACTCATAGAAATTTTATTATTGACAATTGTGCATACAATATGAAATGATTATCTATCATCTATCTATCTATCTATGTATCTATCTATCTATATATGTATCTACATCAAAGTGTGGAAGGATGAAAAATATTATGCACTAATATGTTGGAAAAGGAAGTGGCAAGCAACTCCAGTATTCTTTCCTAGAGAATCCCCATGGACAGAGGGGCCTGGCAGGCTACAGTCCATGGGGTTGCAAGAGTCAGACATGACTTAGTGACTAAACAGCCACCAATATGTATGTTGGCCTTGGTTGGTCTTGCCAAGGCAAGCATACATGTTAGTGCATAATTTTTTCATTCTTCCACAAAGTGAGGGAAATCACTCAATATCACAGTAATCAAAGTCTATGCCCCAATCACTAATGCTGAAGAAGCTGAAGTTAAACAGTAATATGATGACATACAAGACCTTCTGGAAGTAACACCAAAAAAAGATGTCCTTTTCATCATATGAGATTGGAAAGAAAAAGTAGGAAGACAAGAAACACCTGGAGTAACAGGCAATTGGCCTTGGAGTACAAAATGAAGCGGGTCAAAGGCTAGTAGAGTTTTGCCAAGAGAGCACACTGGTCATAGCAAACACCCTCTTCCAACAACACAAGAGAAGATGCTACACATGGACATCACTAGATGGTCAACATCAAAATCAGATTAATTATATTCTTCACAGCTGAAGATGGAGAAGCTCTATACAGTTAGCAAAAACCAGACTGGGAGCTGACTGTGGCTCAGATCATGAACTCCTTATTGCCATATTCAGACTTAAATTGACGAAAGTGGGGAAAACCACTAGACCATTCAAATATGACCTAACTCAAATCCCTCATAATTATACAATGGAAGTGACAAATAGATTCAAGAGATTAGATCTAATAGAGTGCAGGAAGAATTATGGACGGACGTTCATGACACTGTACAGGAGGTACACCTGAAGACCATCTCTAATAAAAAGAAATGCAAAAAGGCAAAATGGTTGTCCAAGGAGGCCTTACAAATAGCAGAGGAAAGGAAAGACGTTAACAGCAAAAGAGGTACTTTCCTTTTAACTCATCTGAATGCAGGGTTCCAAAGAATAGCAAGGAGAGATAAGAAAGTCTTCCTATGTGATCAATGCAAAGAAATAGAGGAAAACAATATAATAGGAAAGACTAGTGATCTCTTCAAGAAAATCAGAGATACCAAGAGAACATTTCATGCAAAGTTGAGCTCAATAAAGGACAGAATGGTATGGACCTAACAGAAGCAGAAGATATTAAGAAGAGGTGGCAAGAATACACAGAACTGTACAAAAAAAGATCTTCATGACTCAGATAGCCATGATGATGTGATCACTCACCTAGAGTCAGACATCCTGGAATGTCAAGTCAAGTGGGCCTTAGGAAGCATCACTATGAACAAAGTTAGTGAAGGTGATAGAATCTGAGTCAAGCTAGTTCAAATCCTAAATGATAATGCTATGAAAGTGCTGCCCTCAATATGCCAGCAAATTTGGAAAACTCAGCAGTGGCCACGGGGCTGGAAAAGGTCAGTTTTCATTCTAATCCCAAAGAAAAACAATGCCAAAGAATTTCAAAATGCCACACAATCTTACTCATTTCACATGCTAGCAAAGTAATGCTCAAAATTCATCAAGCAAGGTTTCAACAGTATATGAGCCGAGAACTTCCAGATGTTCAAGTTGGATTAGAAAAGGTAGAGGAAGCAGAGATGAAGTTGACAACATCTGTTGGATCATCAAAAAAGCAAGAGAGTTCCAGAAAAACGTCTACTTCTGCTTTATTGACTATGCCAAAGCCTTCGATTGTGTGGATACAACATAATATGCAAAATTCTTAAAGAGATGGGAATACCAGACCACTTTACCTGCCTCCTGAGAAATCTGTACACAGGTCAAGAAGCAATGGACATGGAACAATGGACTGGTTCCCAATTGTGAAAGAGCACATCAAAACTGTATTTTCTTGGGCTCCAAAATCACTGCTGATGGTGACTCCAGCCATGAAATTAAAAGCCATTAAGCTCCTTGGAAGAAAAGCTATGACCAATCTAGAGAGTTTATTAAAAAGCAGAGACATTACTTTGCTGACAAAGGTCTGTATAGTCAAAACTTTCGTTTTTCCAGCAATCATGTATAGATGTGAGACTTGGACTATAAAGAAAGCTGATCAGGGAAGAAATAATGCTTTTGAACCATGGTGTTCAGAGTCCCTTGGACTGCAAGGAGATCCAACCAGTCAATCCTAAAGGAAATTGGTCCTGAATATTCACTGAAAGAACTGATGCTGAGGCTGAAGCTCCAAGACTTTGACCATGTGATGTGAAGAACTGACTCACTGGAAAAGACCCTCATGCTGGGAAAGATTGAAAGCAGGAGGAGAAGGCGATGACACAGGATGAGCTGATTGGATGGCATTGCTGACTCAATCAATGGACAGGAGTCTGAGCAAGCTCAGGGAGTTGATGATGGACAGGGAGGCCTAGAGTGCTGCAGTCCCTTGCATCACAGAGTCAGACACAAGTGAGTGACCAACTGAACTGAATATGCATGTTGTGTAGACACATTCACTAACACGTCCACGTATAGGAAGCTTTAATACCATTTACAAAATTCGCATTGTCTATGATTTTGTTCTGTGATTAGTACTCTACATACATTCGCTTATAATTTCTTGATGAACAGAACAGTGTTTCCTCCCATTTGGTTTCATCACTGAAATTAGTACAGGATTGCCAAATAGAAGATATTCCAATAAATAAATGTTTGGTTTGGGTTAGTGAGGGAGCTGAGCAAGCAGAGGACAAAAGTAAGAGAACAAAGAAAGGCTTTGGGAATTTGACATTCATAACTGTGTTTCTAAATGTTTCTTCCATCTTATAGCTTTGTGCCGTATTCAGGAGGGATCAGGGAATGGTTTTCAGACTGCTTTTCACTTCCAATTAAATATCTCATTTTTCACTTAAATTAGAGACATGTTCCTCTCTCAGTGCAATGATGATACACATCTAAGGAGAAGAATTCAGAAGAAACAAAATTTGGAAATGAATACATTTGCAGAGTACAACAGCCACTTTGACAAACCAATATTTTTAAAGTTCAAGACAGAAGTCTTCAGGCTGTTGATCATCCAGTGATATTCTCTGCCCTAGAGGAGCAACGCTATACTGTACACATATGTAATAGCCTCAAAGAGCTTCCGTGAAGCGGCATTTCTAACTTAAGCCACAGGCAACATCTAGCAATGTGTGTGGAATTGCTTTGTGTCTAGAATTTCAGGAAAATCAAATGAGTTAACATTCTCTGACCATAGAAATCTCATCAGTTTTGCTTTTTCTATTTTCTCATTCCATTTTTTCAATTACATAGAGTTCAAGGCTGAACTAAAGTGGCCAGCAGTTATTCAGGATTTAAAAGACTCTTCAAAACCCTCAGGAAAAACATGGAACCAGAAAAATTCAACACTTTTCTAGTATATTTAGAGGCATCTTCTACTTTCTCCTTTCAGTTCAATATTTGTCATAGCTAATAGGTTTACTCTGAATCAACAAATTCCAACCAAATAAAGAGAGGACTTCGAGAGGATCAAGTTAAATTAACTTTCATGCAAGAGAAATTATTTAAGATTTTCATTTGCAGGTAGATAGCAGTGTGGTGATGAGTTTGAAGACTTTTTCATCCCTAGATGAATCTATGGGCAATTGATGCAGTAAGTGGCATCTTCTAAATTATATGATCCCACTCATATTGCATGGACTAGAGGTCAATTACTTTCTTAACATGCTTTCAAAATTAAAAGGACACTAAAGATTTAGCTTTGATCCATGATTTCAGTTTCACAAAAGAATGAAGACTGAAGAGCTGTGAAGCCTAATAAGAACAAAATCACTTCATGAGCTTATTTTTGGCAATAAATGAAACAGATTTTGGTTTTATTTAAACCTTTCAAGGACATTCCAGAGGCCCACTGAGACTAGTTCTAAGTTTACACTAAACATTTAAAACTAAAATTTTTAAATAACAAATAAAACATCCCAATCTGACCACACTGAAAAAGAGCTGACTTTTTATTGATGAAACTAAATGAAATGCAAAAAGTAAATGCTATGACAGATAAAAAGCAAATTGGATTATTTGATTCTATTCAGTTTTGAGGTGCCTAGCCTGATGTTGCTTTCCCAGGGGAAAAAAAACTGACAATATCCCGACAAGAACCTTAGCCCAGCATCAATTTTATGAAGTCATGGAACACAAATGTTTATTCCTAGTTCTATAACCCTGAAAAAGTTGCATAGAGGCAAAAGAGTGCAATGAAATCATGAATTATGTTTTGAGCTACTTAAGTGTTCCTCCACATATTAGTAAGTTTAAAGTTCATACTTACACTTTTGTGTCTGTGTGTGTGTGGAATTATGGCCTGCAGTCAAAAGTACTGTTTAGGGAAAGTTAACGCTTATCTAATAGTTGGTAAATCAAAATATATATTCAGCTGTTTTCAGCACATGCATGGGATGGCTGATCAAAAATCTTTCTGGCAAAGCAAACTATTTGAATCTACAAGAATCGAATAGAGTATTCAGAATTCAGTTCATTTTCAGTCACCTGTTTTAAGACACTGTAGAATTTATAAACCAACTTAGGCTAATTTTCCATTAGCCTAACCAAACTATGCTGAGGACAAAAAAAAAAAAAAAACACAACATTTTAATATAAGCCTAAGAAAAACATAATTAAGAAGTTCAAGCGAGTGAGAAATATGTTTGAAACTAATTATAAAAAAGCAATATTTCTACAATGGATACTAACAATGTGAGACTGCTGCTGCTGTGACGCCTTTATTGACACACACATTTGAAAGTTGACTCTATAATATTGTCTCACATGTGTAAAGATTGAGGAAAGATCTGGTGAAGATGGCAGGCAAGAGGAGAAGAGGACGACAGAGAAAGAGATGATTGGATGACCTCAGCGAATTGGTGGACGTGTGTTTGAGCACGCAGCGGGAGACGGTGAAGGACAGGGAAGCCTGATGCGCTGCAATCCATGGGGTGGCAAAGAGTCAGCCAAGACGTAGCAACTGAGCAGCAACAAGACGTGTGAAGACTTTGCGCCATAATTCTTCAAAGGTTCTATGGCAGCCAGGTGTCAGTTGAGGTCATCCTGTCTGATGTTTGTGTGAAACTGACTTGAACCCTTTGACCCATGTCCCTTGTTATGCCCCACATCTTGTCCAGAATACCATGAGATTCATCAGTTCCTTGAATTTCTCTTTGCTCTGCTCCACACTGAATTGTAAAAGGGCTTCTCTGGAGGCTCAGACAGTAAAGAATCTACCTGCAATGCAGGGAACACAGGTTTGATCCCTAGTGGGGTAACGAAGATCCCACATGTCTCAGAGCAACTAAGCCTGCCCACTGCAGCTTCAGAGCCCACACCCAGTGGAGACCTAGAGCCATAGTTCAAGAGCTCTAGTGCAGAAACACTAGAGTTTCCCCAAGGAAAGATCCTGACTGATGCAGTGAAGATCCCTCTTGTCACAATGAAGACCTGACAAAGCCAAGTAAATAAATAAATGTGTTAAAAAAAAAAAATCCTCTACCTCCCATCTCTCCTCCCTGTTTTATGCCTCACTGCTTAGCTCTCTGTGGCTTAGGCTTCTGCATCTGTCTCTACCTTTCCAGTATGCTTTGAATAAAATTTACTTAAATTTTTTTTTGATAATTTAATAGTACTGAAGAATTAGTGGACTATTGGAAGTTTAGACTTTTCTTTCTAGCAATATGTGAACCGTGAACTTCCTGATGTTCAACCTGGTTTTAGAAAAGGCACAGGAATGAGAGATCAAATTGCCAACATCCGCTGGATCATGGAAAAAGCAAGAGAGTTCCAGAAAAATATCTCTTTCTGCTTTATTGACTATGCCAAAGCCTTTGACTGTGTGGATCACAATAAACTCAGGAAAATTCTGAGAAAGATGGGAATACCAGACCACCTGACCTGCCTCCTGAGAAATCTGTATGCAGGTCAGGAAGCAACAGTTGGAACTGGACATGGAACAACAGACTGGCTCCAAATAGGAAAAGGAGTGCGTCAAGGCTGTATATTGTCACCCTGCTTATTTAACTTCTATGCAGAGTACATCATGAGAACTGCTGGGCTGGAAGAAACACAAGCTGGAATCAAGATTGCCGGGAGAAATATAAATAACCTCAGATATGCAGATGACACCACCCTTATGGCAGAAAGGGAAGAGGAACTCAAAAGCCTCTTGATGAAAGTGAAAGAGGAGAGTGAAAAAGTTGGCTTAAAGCTCAACATTCAGAAAACGAAGATCATGGCATCCGGTCCCATCACTTCATGGGAAATAAATGGGGAAACAGTGGAAACAGTGTCAGACTTTATTTTTTGGGGCTCCAAAATCACTGCAGATGATGATTGCAGCCATGAAATTAAAAGACGCTTATTCCTTGGAAGAAAAGTATGACCAACCTAGATAGCATATTCAAAAGCAGAGACATTACTTTGCTGACTAAGGTCCGTCTAGTCAAGGCTATGCTTTCCCCAGTGGTCATGCATGAATGTGAGAGTTGAACTATGAAGAAGGCTGAGCACTTAAGAATTGATGCTTTTGAACTGTGGTGTTGGAGAAGACTCTAGAGAGTCCCTTGGACTGCAAGGAGATCCAACCAGTCCATTCTGAAAGGAGATCAGCCCTGGGATTTCTTTGGAAGGAATGATGCTGAAGCTGAAACTCCAGTACTTTGGCCACCTCATGCAAAGAGTTGACTCATTGGAAAAGACTCTGACGCTGGGAGGGATTGGGAGCAGGAGGAGAAGGGGACGACCGAGGATGAGATGGCTGGATGGCATCACGGACTCGATGGACGAGAGTCTGAGTGAACTCCGAGAGTTGGTGATGGACAGGGAGGCCTGGCGTGCTGTGATTCATGGGGTCACAAAGAGTCAGACATGACTGAGCGACTGAACTGACTGACTGACTGACTCATCAGTTTCTGTGTAAGGATTGATATGAGGTTATTTCCCAATGAAAGAAATTCACCAGCTCCTCCTTTCCTCTTTAAAGGCAGAGAATGTCACAGGCAATTTTATTTAAATACTAACTGCATTCTGTTATAAACACACCCAAAGGCAATTGAAGGAACCTTTGAATTCATAGGATTAGTTGCTGCGTATGAAGATGGTTAAGATAAATTGATAGTGTACAGACCACACTTCTGTCGTCCTGATCAACTACTCATTTTACTGGAAAGGTCCTGCAGGTGATTAAAAATTCCCCCATGCTAACTCACTCCAACTAGTCCTAAACATCCTTCAGACATTAAAATGCAGTAATTTTTTGCAGGGAACCACTCTTTATTACCAATCTGGATTAACAGTTCGTCTACTATACTTCCATATTCTATACATTTTTCTTTCTCAATATTTGTCAGCACTTATTTCAATTGCCCTGTTTATTTATTCTTTGCTCTTCCTCCTTATAACCAGATGATGCCTAGCACATAATGGACACTCAAAAAAATTGTTGCATGAATGAGTGAAAATGGAGAACAAGTATGTCAGAATGATACAAAGCATGCAATATATAAAGTAATAATAAAACTCATATTAACCATTATTCATTATCTATTACAGGATTTCAAGAAATCATTGGCCATTTCCTTGGATTGTTGATCTCATCCTTCTGTCTTTCAAAAAATATATCACATCACTGTCAGAATCCTTCAACATTTGAGTTCAGAAGTATACAGGAAATAGAAAATGTGTTTATTTTATCTAGCACATCCACATCAAATAATTTCAACCAGCATCATCTCTATATAAAATTTTACGGGCTAAATAATTGAAAATCTTGTTTATCTTAATAATAGGGTCTGCCATAAAGGCTATTAAATTGCTGTACAGGAATTTTCAAGGAACTTTCTGAAAAATATCCTTTTACAGAAACTTAATGGTCAAGACCATCTGAAATATGTCCAAAAAATACAGAGAAAAGAGTATATAACTGAGGAAAACATTGCAGGGATATATTAAGGTCTGTCAAGTCTCCCATTATAGCACCAGGTAAAATGCTCCCGTGGGCATCACTTGGCATGAAAGAAATCAAACCAGAAGGGAAGCTAAACATTCACGGTTTTATGAGCTAGAAAATGAAATGAAAAGAAAAAGATATAGGGAATTGTAGTCTTTCTTGTTTAAATGAAGCTCCTTTTATTTCAAGGAGTTTATTTTGACACATGGCATGTACCGCGTCCAGCGTACTCACTGACATCGCGAGACTGTGCCGTTTACTGCATGGGGTGGAAATAAAGCCAGAGGCTTCAGTGGTTTGGACTTTGGGACCACCATGACTGAAGAACAGCAAAGGCATGTTGGAAAACCAGCAAAAGTTTTTCAAAATATGTGTGTGACAGAATTAATCTTAGTGAAAAATAAAGTAAAAGGCATGTTTTACAAACACACACCTTTATGCTTATGTGACTTGTAGATGATTTCAAATGGAATGCTAAATGAAACATGAACTAGTGTATTATTTGAAGGCTCTATATCAGTCTGAAACTAAAAATCACAATTCTAGCAGTCAAAGTAAATTCAATAGAAGCCCTCTGACAATACTGCCATGTCTCCAACCCATTGAAAGGAGCTACATTGACATCTCTTGAGATCAGTGACATTGTTTTCTTTGCTTTAGGGTTTCACCATTTAAATTAAATATTTTCATTTATTTTACTTTTAAGGTTTCAGAACATGCTCCTGAATTCATAATCTCTTTTCCATACGTGTTAGCATCATTGTTATAATTTTGAATTCAGCTAACATCTTTGACTTGATAATCTACATTCCTCTGCTTGTTTCCAACTTGTAGTACCTTATCTTCATTTCCTTTCTCTTGATTTCTAAAGCAGTCATCATTAGGAAAATTAGAAAGCTATAAAATACCAAATATATATATATATATATACATACACACATTTAAAACATTCCTATCAATCACATTAGTAAAATTATTAAAATCTTCAGGAAATTTACTGACAAGCTAAGCACATCCATGCATAGGGAATGGTGGCTAAATAGTAAGTGGCAAGATAACTAAATCCAAAAATTGGGTCCCATCTCAGTTGCGTCAGTGAAGTTTTCTTTGGGTGATGCAGCATGTGCTTGCTGTCTTTGCCTCAGTTTCCTGCCTGCAGTCTAGCTCACTTTGACAGGTGCATCAGCCTCCTCCTTCCTCACTGGCTCTTTAGAAAGAGAAACCACAGCCTGCTTTGAGCTGCTGTAAGCTTCCGGGCGTGTGGGTGATAATCCATATGTAAATATCAAACCTTCTCTCCAAACTTTAGTCCCACCTGTCTCCTTTCTGCAGACAATCAAGAGCCGCATGACCCTGACACCTGATGATGAGAATTCAGAGAATTCTGTCTTCTGGAACGTCACAACTTCCAACTCATCAGAGTCATAATATGCTTTTCGTTTTGAGTTGCAGTGAATGGGCACGTTATTTTTACCTCCTTCCACTGGGCCTTGTCTCTCAGCACTCTTGTTTTTCCTAGGTTTCAGATGTTAGACTGGAGGGGAGGAGGAAACCGACTCCAGATGTACAAATGCAGAGAGTTCTGTTCCTTCAGACTGTTCTTTCCACAACTGTGTAAACTCTGAGAGCCAAGAAAAAGGTCTTTCCTGGAACTCCCCTGGTGGTGCTGTGGCTAAGACTGCATGCTCCCTGTGCATGGGGTCCGGGTTCGATCCCTGGTCAGGGAGCTAGACCCCACATGCAGCAACTAAAGGTTCCGCTTGCCACAACTAAGACCTGATGCAATAAAAATGAATATAAACATTTTTAAAAGTTTGAGTGCTATATTAGACTCACAAACTTAGAGAAGGAACTTACGGTTGCTGTAGGGGGAAGGACAGGGGCAAGGGATAGTTAGGGAGTTTGGGATGGACATTTACAAACTGCTGTCTTTAAAATGGATAACCAAGGATCTACTGCACAGCACAGGGAACTCTGCTCAATGTTATGTGACGGCCTGTGTGGAATGGGAGTCTGGGGGAGAATGGACACATATATAGGTACGGCTGAGTCCCTTTGCTATTCACCTGAAACAATAACAGCATTGTTAATTGGCTGTATCCCGAAACAAAATAAAAAGTTAAAAAAAAAAAAAAAGTTTTGTTTTGTTTCCCCCCCAATTAAAGTTCTGATCTCAGGGCTGCAATTAACACCAGATTCCAAAAGATGAAGCCGCTCAAGTTTCTTATTTAGTAGAAACTGCCTACAGATCCTGTACTAAGGTTTACTTTATATCTGCTGGTCAAGGCTTATAGAGCTTCAATATTTATGCCATGTCGTATGGCCAGTGTGGCCACGTGGGGTTAAGGAGTTAGCAGTCTTTCTGAGGAGAAAGCCCTTGTTTAATCAAGCATCCCTTATTTCCACCTTCCTGTAAAGCTTTTATTCATCATTCATCTAAACCGTGTGTATTTAATACCTGTATTGAGTAATGTTCAACTTAGGCACTTGGATCAACAATAAAGATAGGGCCTTACCTTCAAGGAGGCTTCCCTGGTGGCTCAGCGGTAAGGAATCTGATGCCTTGTTTGAGACACGGGTTGAATCTCTGGATCAGGAGGATCCACTGGAGAGGACATGTCAGTCCACTCCAGTATTCTTGCCCAGAGGATCCCACGGACAGAGGAGCCTGGCGGGCTGCAGTCCATGGGGTCGCAGAGAGTTGGACACAACTGAGACACCAGGCACACAGCACACTCGCCTTCAAGGAGCTTATGCGCCAATGGGAGGAAAAAATATAACAGAACTACACACATTAAAAAATAAATCAGACTCTTTTTTTTTAACTTTTACAATCCTTTTATTTATTTTTTAAAAATATAAATTTATTTATTTTAATTGGAGGTTAATTACTTTACAATATTGTATTGGTTTTGCCACACATCAACGTGAATCCGCCACATGTTTAACATCTCTGAAGTTGGGATGGCTTCTCTCAATTATAGGAGATTCGGTGGCAAGAGTAACAAATCGTCACAGCCTACACATAGGTGAACTTGGCTGTTATTCTTGATGGCATGAGAGGACAACCTCAGCCCCTGAATTTCAGTCCATGAACCACTCAAAAACCATTTAAAGAAGAGGAAATGAGTCCTAGTTGATATCTTAAAACATTTTGGTAAGATTTTAAAAGCACCATCATCAAAACAATATTATGGTCTTTAAAAAAAAATTCCACAGTCAAGGGTAAAACTTCAAAAAAAATATTATGCAATGGTATGAATAGGATGATAGTTTTGGAAAAAGAGACATTATTTTACTTTAAAATATCCAATTGAAGAGGTTTTTAAAATCTATACTAAAACCCTTAATCCCAGATAATTTAGTTGGTATTTTTGGAATACACCAAACAATGAAATGCCCATTAACTGAAAGTGATATAGACTCAATAAAACATATCAATCCATTTCAGTTGGTGATAAGTGCTATGATGAAGTCAGGTCATGTTAGTAGCAGTAGGTAGGGCTGTGTGTTGGGAGGGGAGTATTTTAGCTGAAAATAGATTACAGCTGGATTAGATTTAGCTATTCTATTTTAGAATAGATTTGGAGAAACTTCCTTAAAACTCTACTGACTTAGCCTGAACCTAAATCAGGTTAGTTGCAATCTGCCAGTGATTTCATTTGTGTATTGTTTGATACCCTAGTTGGTATGTCTCATTTCCCCCATATCTCACCTTTTCTGGTGGATTTTCAAGTATTAAAACTCATTACTTGCTCACAAAGCAATGAGAAGAGTGCTTTTACTGGGGAAAAATATATTACCCGTGAATAGCTACTAGGTAATAAATTAATTCCAGATTTGTCTTCCTATAGCAATCATACAAACAAAAACTCAGAGAAATACCAAGTCAAAATGCCAAGAGCTCCCTTATCAAAGCTCCTGGATGCATTTTTGCTTTCCTTTGTTTTCTTCCAAATAAAGCTCTAGATGAGATGTCTGCATATTTATTACAATAACTTTTTGAAGAATAACATTTTTATTTGCTCACTACAATGTTCTACATATAAGAGCAGTTCTTTAAGTATTATTTATGGATTTTCAAGTATTTTTCTGTCACTTTGAATGGGAATTCTTGAAACTATAGTTCTCTAGTCGAAACCATTCTGATCCAACTTATTTCTTTCTTCATTGGTCTTAAAATTTAGAAGAAGTATTGTGACATACAGAAAAGTTATGGACTTCTGGGTCATATATCAACTGAAATGTAAGCTAGGAATTTTGGCTCATATTAAAGGCACAATAGATATAAAAGTGATTAAGTACTGTGCATGGGCCATAACAGATAATTAAATATAGATTTTATTAGTATTAGCAACAAGAAACCAATAATGATTTTAAGAAGACAAAGACAAACAAAGAGCCCGTTATACTTTCCAACCTTTTCAGAGCCATGATTTCTTTTGACCTCTGGAATAAATCTATTGTTAGTAGAACATGTGTTATTGCCCCCAGCTTGAGAAAACTGAGATTCAGAGAGGGGGTGAGAACCCAAAAGGACATTCCTATCAAGTGATAGAGTAAACATCTCCTACTGCAGTATTTTCCTACTAACAGTGGGCAATGCATAATATCTGGATTCTCAAAATCCATTTGCTGGGCCCATAATGCCAAAAACAATTTTTGAAAAATACTAAAATATTATTTGTCTTTTTCACTATGTTGATATGTATGCCAGTGTTATGAAAACAATAGTGGATGCAGCTGCTGGTACCTTAACACAAATTAAATTTGTGACAGCAAACTGCATTAGTGTCCACTGTATTGTTCACCAAAAATCAAAGCAAAGATCACCTTAAAATATCTTTAATGGGTCAGTAAAACTTGTTAAATATTTTGAACCTTCATCCATGTCATTTTATTTAATATTTTTTTCGGATAAAATAGGAAGCGTGATTAATGCTTTTTGTCGGATGTCTAGATGTGATGGTTATCCGTAAAAAGAATATCTACTTTATTGTTTGAATTGCCAGCTGAACTAGCCTCCTTTTTCATGATATAAAAACTTTACTTGGAGAAAATGATTCACAAATTGTGCTTTTTTCAGGTTTAGGTGCTAGGCAGATATTTTCTCAAAAATGAATGAAGCCTCATCTTGGAAAACGTCAAGGAAAACAATTGATGTTGGTTGTCACTGATACAACTTGAGTTTTAAGCAAAAATTATTGTTAGTTTCAAAAACTTGTATCAGTCACTGGGTGCTTGACAGCTTCTGATAAGACTGAAAGTGATATTACAAAATAGTATCTGAGTCCTACTGTAAAGTGAAATGTGTCAAAATTTGTAATATCTGCATAATTCAGTGAGCCATCACATATAGGTAAAGATCTATTCAAAGATAAACCAATGAATTAAAAAGAGTAAAATGTTTATTAATATGGTATCAGATTACATGCTGTAGGTGATTTATAAGAAACTGCCATTTATTGAGTTTTAGTAGGATTTCAAATAAGAATACCCACAATTTTCTGAAATGATTTTTAAAATATGCCTGTATTGTCCAACTACACATTTGTGAGAAGCCTGATGTTCTTCAAATATCTCAGCCAAAACAACACATTACAACAAATTCAGTACAGAGGCAGATATGAGATTCCAGGTGTCTCCTATTAAACCAGACATTGAAAATATTTGCAAAAAGAACACATGGGAAGAACTGAGAGAGTAGCATGGAAACATATACATTAACTTAGGTAAAATAGATGGCCAGTAGGAATTTGCTGCATGACGATTCAGTTCAGTTCAGGTCAGCCGCTCAGTCACATCTGACTCTTTGCGACCACATGGACTGCAGCACCCCAGGCCCCCCTGTCCATCACCAACTCCCGGAGCTTACCCAAACTCATGCCCATTGAGTCGGTGATGCCATCCAACCATCTCATCCTCTGTCGTTCCCTTCTCCTCCCACCTCCAATCTTTCCTAGCATCAGGGTCTTTTCAAAGGAGTCAGCTCTCTACATTAGGTAGCCAAAGTATTGGAGTTTCAGTATCAACATCAGTTCTTCCAATGAACACCCAGGAGTGATCTCCTTTAGGATGGACTGGTTGGATCTCCATGTAGTCCAAGGGACTCTCAAGAGTCTTCTCCAACACCACAGTTCAAAACCATTAATTTTTTGGCACTCAGCTTTCTTTATAGTCCAACTCACACATCCATACATGATCACTGGAAAAACAGTAGCCTTGACTAGACAGACCTTTGTTGGCAAAGTAATGTCTCTGATTTTTAATATGCTGTCTAGGTTGGTCATATCTTTTCTTCCAAGGAATAAGAGTCTTTTTATTTCATGGCTGCCATCACCATATGCAGCGATTTTGGAGCCCCCAAAAATAAAGTCTGACACTGTTTCCACTGTTTCCCCATCTATTTGTCATGAAATGCTGGGGCCAGATGCCATGATCTTAGTTTTCTGAATGTTGAGCTTTAAGCTAACTTTTTCACTCTCCTCTTTCACTTTTATCAAGAAGCTCTTTAGCTCCTCTGCACTTTCTGCCATAATGGTGGTGTCACCTGCATATCTGAGGTTATTGATATTTCTCGCAGCAATCTTGATTCCAGCTTGTGCTTCTTCCAGCCCAGCATTTCTCATGAGGTACTCTGCATACACGTTAAATAAGTATGACAAAGAGAGCTCAAACCCTGTGCTCTGTGACAACATAGAGGGGTCAGATAGGGAAGGAGGTGGGAAGGAAGTTTAAGAAGGAGGGGACATATGTATACCTATGGCTGATTCATGTTGATGTATAGCAGAAACTAACACAGTATTGTAAAGCAATTACCCTCCAATTAAAAATAAATCAATTAAGAAATAACAATGTCACTTTCCCACAATTTTTAGAAAACACAGTAATTTTTTCATGAAAATATTTGCATAATTATGGGATGGGTTTATTACTGTTCTTTTCAGGGCTGGCTTCATGGATGTGTGGGTAGCCCTGCATTTAGAAAGGCTCCTTGCTCAGTTTTGTGCTCTGCTCTATGGCTGACCATCTCACAGTTTTATCTTTGGAGCCTGATCACAAGGGATACATGCATCACACATGACCACCATTCCCTGCCACTTGAGCATTCACATTTCCACATGAGCATGGAATTTTGGTGAGCTTACAATGCATGGAACTTTAGGAAGTTTCAAAGAAGTACACAATAAGCACATGACATCTAAGAACAGGCTATGGAAGACAGTTGGCTGACAATTCTAAGACATGCTTTGTTAGTGAACCAGAATTTGCTTTCAGTTCAGTTCAGTTCATTTCAGTCACTCAGTCATGTCTGACTCTTTGAGAACGCATGAATTGCAGCATGCCAGGCCTCCCTGTCCATCGCCAACTCCTGGAGATCACTCAGACTCATGTCCATTGAGTCAGTGATGGCATCCAGCCATCTCATCCTCTGTCGTCCTCTTCTCCTCCTGCCCCCAATCCCTCCCAGCATCAGAGTCTTTTCCAATGAGTCAACTCTTCGCATGAGGTGGCCAAAGTACTGGAGTTTCAGCTTCAGCATCATTCCCTAAAAAGAAATCCCAGGGCTGATCTCTTTCAGAATGGACTGGTCGAATCTCCTTGCAGTCCAAGGGACTCTCAAGAGTCTTCTCCAACACCACACTTCAAAAGAGTCAGTTCTTTGGTGCTCAGCCTTCTTCACAGTCCAACTCTCACATCCATACATGACCACAGGAAAAACCATAGCCTTGACTAGATGGATCATTGTTGGCAAAGTAATGTTTCTGCTTTTCAATATACTATCTAGGTTGGTTATAACTTTTCTTCCAAGGAGTAAGCGTCTTTTAATTTCATGGCTGCAATCACCATCTGCAGTGATTTTGGAGCCCCCCCCCCAAAAATAAAGTCTGACACTGTTTCCACTGTTTCCCCATCTATTTCTCATGAAGTGATGGGACCAGATGCCATGATCTTCGTTTTCTGAATGTTGAGCTTTAAGCCAACTTTTTCGCTCTCCACTTTTACTTTCATCAAGAGGCTTTTTAGTTCCTCTTCACTTTCTGCCATAAGGGTGGTGTCATCTGCATATCAGGTTATTGATATTTCTCCCGGCAATCTTGATTCTAGCTTGTGTTTCCTCCAGCCCTGAGTTTCTCATGACATACTCTACACATAAGTTAAATAAGAAGGGTGACAATATACAGCCTTGACATACTCCTTTTCCTATTTGGAACCAGTCTGTTGTTCCATGTCCAGTTCTAGAATTTTCTTTAAATGCAGGCAAAAAGCAACAGTCTTCTAAGAAACAATAAAAACAAAATAAGTCCATCATAGTCTTCTTATTTTGGTTACTTCCCTTCCCTGTGTTGAGCTTCCCTGGTGGCTCAGACGGTAAGGAATCAGCCTGCAATGTGGAAGACCTGGGTTGGATCCCTGGGTCAGGAATCTCTCCTGGAGAAAGGAATTGGCAACCCACTTCAGAATTCTTCCCTGAAGAATTCCATGGGAAGAGAAGCCTGGCAGGCTACAATTTGTAGGGTCGGTCCATGGGGTCACAAAGAGTCGGACACGACAGTGACTAACACTTTCACGCTTTACATTCCCTGTGTTAGCGAAAACTTACACTGATGGTGATGATGATGATACAGAGGAAAGAGACGTTGTAGTAACCTCTAGTCCATCTTCCTTGATATTTGTAAACTTGTGAATTTTGACTTCCAATATGGCAACAGTGTGTGCTGGAGCCAATGCAATCGATTCCAGCGACCTCATGTTGGTGGCTTGAAGCTGGTTATTATGGATGTATTTAGGTCTGTGTGCTAAGTCGCTTCAGTCATGTCTGACTCTTTGCAACCCTGTGAACTTTAGCCCACCAAGCTCTTCTGTCCATGGGATTCTCCAGGCAAGAACCCACACTTAGTGGGTTGCCATGCCCTTCTCCAGGGGATCTTCCCCACGCAGGGACTGAACTTGCACTTCTTATGTCTCCTGCATTGACAGGAGCATTCTTTACTACTGACATGACCTGGGAATTCAGGATGTATTTACTGATATGAGCGAATACTAGACTTTTTTCTCCCTACGGAGCCTATTGTTGAATATTTACCAGAACACCCTTGGATAGAACACACAAAAACCAAAGCTCTTTGGGGCCTTAAATAATGGTTAAGAATGTACAATAGTCCTGAGATTGAAAAGTATGGGGATCATTTTATATAATACACTTCTTTAAAATTGTGAAAGGGACTTATAAGCTATTTTGTCATTGCCTCAGATTCTTGGATATGAAGCATTTCAGGAAATAGGAAAAGCATTTCAAGTATAGAAATTATGATTTTCTTTTTTCCAGTATGTAACTCGCAATGTATGCCCTCGACTTCTTAACACACACACATTCATATTATTTTCCCAAAAGGCTTTACCAACCAGTAAGTAGGCCCACCTTCACTGCAGAAGAGAAAAGGGTTCAGTGGGGGAAACAGGCCCTTTATTAGGCAAAAGTTTCCTTACAGAGTGACACTCGTGTAAACACTTAGTGATGTACGTCTTTTCAGCCTTCAACACCTGTGCCATTCATGTACAATACCTCCAAAGTGAATAGCAGGTCATAAACTGTATGCAATTTGAACTCTGAGGCAAGAGCCATTTTGTCAAAGCTTTAAAATGTGTGTCTAAACATAATTACTTCCTTTGCTGCTTACTGTAATAATATTAATCACACAGTTCTTTTCATTTACAGCTTCACTTTGAAATTAATTACCAAAGTTAGTGCCATTCCTGATCACAAATGGAAGCCCTACATGTTGGTGTTAATGTACTTAAACCAATGAAATTAGATCGGAGCCCTACAAAATCTCCTCTACATACCCCTCTGTAAAATGTAAAAATCTGTGTAAGCCGTACACTTAAAAAAAAAAAAAAAAAGATGAAATCGGGGGAAATGTACCATGGTTTTCAATTGCTTTCAATTACCATTAAACTTTTCGAAGAACAATTTGCATAATGTTTCATAAACATGTAGGCAGATTAACCTTTTTTAGTTAATTTACTCATTAGCAGTAAAAATTCCAAGCACTTCTTATGAGAAAATAATGTCTTACTGTTAAATTACATGGAAACAAAGCAATTGGGACACACATGCCTAAGTTCACACTGTGTCAGAGCAAAAAAAAAAAAAAAAAAAGTGGAGAGGGGAAAAAAAACACACACAACTTTGCCTGTTATTAGAGTGTTGATTAAACTGCCGGTTTGTGAACAATTAGTAGCATTACTAGAAGATTAGGTGAAGTATTAATTAGAGTCAGGCCAAACGGTTTCTGAGGAGTAAAGATACCTCCTACGCTGTGCTGGAAGTAATGGAAGGCAGTCCTGCAGTCCTCTCACCTATGGTCTGTAGCAACTGCTGGACCCTCTGGCTCAGGGCTGAGTTAGGGTGTACATGTGTGTGCTGCTTGTGAAGCCTTTTCTTAATACCCTCTGGCTAATTAGAGGGCTTCCCTGATGGCTCAAATGTTAAAGAATCTGTTGGCAACATGGGAGACCTGGGTTCAATCCCTGGGTTGGGAAGAGCCTCTGGTGAAAAGGTTGCTTAGAGGGCTAGTTAGAGGACTTCCCTCACAGCTCAGACAGAAAAGAATCTGCTTCCCAACCTAGGACACATAAGAGACGTGGGCTCGATCCCTGGGTCAGGAAGATCCCTTGGCATCAGAAATGGAGCTCCACTCCAATAATCTTGCCTGGAAAATTCCATGGACAGAGGAGCCCGGTGGGTCGGATGTGACTGAGCACACAGTTAGAAGTCAAGACTCAGCTCTCAAATTGGTTAAACCCTGAATCAAAGGTAAACCTAGCATATATATGTGTTCTAAGAAATATTTGAGAAGCCGATGGGAATTCTAAGCATTGTTTGCCAAAACCAGGTTTAAAACAAAAGAAACTGCCCATCTGTCAGGGGAAGTCTGTGAGTAATCCCATTGATCGCATGAAGGCAAAATCAGGACAAGGTATCGGGAATGTCTTTCTTACATTAAGAATGGAGGAATACTGTATTGGTGTTTTTCTTTCTGGATTCATGTCAATGTATGGCAAAACCAATACAGTACTGTAAAGTAAATAAAATAAAAATAAAAAATTAAAAAAAAAAAAAGAATGGAGGAATAGGGTCTCTTGCAGCTGAGAACTGTATAGGGGATTCTGGCCTCAGCAGTTTCTTAGTCCCGATACACAAGGACGTGCCATTTCCAGAAGGAATTTTTATTTAAGACAACAAAAGTCAATCCTGTCTCAAATGGCAGACCAACATAATTAATAATAATGGTAACCAAAGTTCAGCTCCCTCTCTGTCTCATGATCCCCTCTCCACCCTGTTTTGCCTAAGACTGTTCTTCCTTCCCAGAGGACTGCCTCTCTTCCTTTCAGAAGCATTTATTGCTGGTGTGGAGTTTTAAATACTTGCATGTCAGGCAGAAATTGCAACTTTCAAGCTTTCCATTCTCATAGAAACCAGAATAGTTTTTCATATATTATCCCCCAAGTCAAAAACCCCTTTATTATGCAGGCTGATGTTTGTACTTTGTTCAGGCAATTTCTTACTTGCTTGTATTGCCCTCCAGCAAACGCCCTGACTAGAGTTCAAGATCCTAGACACCTGAACTTATGTTTTCTTCAAATTGATATCTTCCTGTAGTTATCAGGGTATTTTGCACAATGGTGTTTGTAAAGGTTTTTAAACTTTGGAAAAATGGACTCAAAATTTACATCTTGTATCTGTTGAGAGAAGAAAATCAATTTCAGCAAAAAAAAAAGTATTGCTTTAAATAAATCTTTCATTAATCCAGCTAAAGTCAAATAAAAACAATTCTGGGCTGCCCCAGTTATTTCTTCAATGTATGACCTTCTTTTGCTGAGGACAACCAGTAATTCAGCTGCCTATACATACATGTTTCCTTGTTGCAAAGACATGGGTATTCACTAAAGATAAAATTGAAGTAAGACATGCATAAAATAAAAGTAGTCCATAAATTGAAGTGCTTTAAAAAGCAACTGACAGTAAACTTAATCCAAAACGTGAAGGCAAAGGAAAGTAAGTTACCAAACTGAGCAATTTTCTTTTAAAATGTGTGTTTAGTGAGGCAATAGCAAGACACAGAGAGACATACTGCACTCTAGGTTACAAAAGTAAGATACTTGGCCTACCTTAGATATTTCTTTCTTAAAATTAGCTATAAGCTCAGTTGTATAAGTTTTAAAATTCATTTTGAGTAGAGTTAGTTTCAGGAGAGGGTGTAAATCAACCCCAAACAAGGACAGCTCAAGAATTTTCTCTATTGGATGTACTTTAAGGACTAGACAATTTGTGTTGCTTGCATAATAGCCAACACTCTGCTTTTAATTTGAAAAAAATATATATGTATATCTGTATATAATATATATTCTATATATTATATATTTATAATATATAGAATATATATTATATTTTATAATATATAATATATTACATGTATTATATAATATATAGAATATAAGTTTATACTTATATATATTTATAGAATATACATTTGTACTTATATATGACATAGATATATTTATACTGTATGTGGGCATGGGAAGCCAACGAGGAATGTGAGTCACGTATGTATGTATGCTAAGTCACTTCAATCAGCCTACCTCTTTGCAATCCTGTATACTGTAGCTTCCCAGGCTCCTCTGTCCATGGGATTCTCCAGGCAAGAATCCTAGAGTGAGTTGTCATTTCCTACTCCAAGGGCTCTTCTCAAGCCAGGAATTGAACCTGAGTCTCCTGAGTCCCTGCATTAGCAGGTGGGTTCTTTATCACTAGGGTTACCATATTTATTTATAACACAGATGTATTAATATTGTATGTGGTATAGGCTTCCCTGGTGGTTCTGTGGTAAAGAATCCACCTTCAAGGCAGGAGACTAGCAGGAGACATAGGTTTGACCCCTGGCCGGGAAGATCCCCTGGAGAAGGAAATGGCAACCCACTCCAGTGTTCTTGCCCGGGAAATCCCATGGACAGAGGGGTCTGGTGGGCTGAAGCTCATGGGCTGCAAAGAGTCAGACACGGCTGAGAGATGGAACAACAAACGGGAAACCAGTGGGAACCATGAGCCATGAAAATGTCTTAAAGGAAACTCCCTGATCTTTGGGAAAGAACCACCAAATCCAGAACACAAGAAAACTGATTTCTAACAAATGAGTGTGGTTAGACTCTAGGAACACTTGAACTGGCTTTCCAGGGATACTGACATCATCGACGTGGATGTGTAGTTCATTTAAATTCATCACCTGTTCTAAACATGAAAGAAGATATCTCAGAAATGGACACTATAAGGGGTATTAAAAAAGGCTAGTTTGTGGTATCCCACTTGAAAAAAAATGTGGTGTCAGTTCTCACAGATGGATTATAACACCCTACATGAACACAGTTTCTAATCACTCCTGATTAATAACTCAAGTACGTACTCATAACAAAAGCTAGTGGAGGTGATGGAACTCCAGTTGAGCTATTTCAAATCCTGGAAAATGATGCTGTGAAAGTGCTACACTCAATATGCCAGCAAATTTGGAAAACTCAGCAGTGGCCATAGGACTGGAAAAGGTCAGTTTTCATTCCAATCCCAAAGAAAGGCAATGCCAAAGAATGCTCAAACTAACGCACAATTGCACTCATCTCACATGCTAGTAAAGTAATGCTCAAAATTCTTCAAGCCAGGCTTCAGCAATACGTGAACCGTGAACTTCCTGATGTTCAAGCTGGTTTTAGAAAAGGCAGAGGAACCAGAGATCAAATTGCCAACATCTGCTGGATCATGGAAAAAGCAAGAGAGTTCCAGAAAAACATCTCTTTCTGCTTTATTGACTATGCCAAAGCCTTTGACTGTGTGGATCACAATTAACTGTGGAAAATTCTGAAAGAAATGGGAATATCAGACCACCTGTCCTGCCTTTTGAGAAACCTATATGCAGGTCAGGAAGCAACAGTTAGAACTGGACATGGAACAACAGACTGGTTCCAAATAGGAAAAGGAGTATGCCAAGGTTGTTTATTGTCACCCTGCTTATTTAACTTCTATGCAGAGTACATCATGAGAAACGCTGGGCTGGAAGAAGCACAAGCTGGAATCAAGATTGCTGGGAGAAGTGTCAGTGACCTCAGATATGCAGATGACACCACCATTATGGCAGAAAGTGAAGAGGAACTAAAAAGCCTCTTGGTGAAAGTGAAAGAGGAGAGTGAAAAAGTTGGCTTAAAACTCAACATTCAGAAAACAAAGATCATGGCATCTGGTCCCGTCACTTCATGGGATATAGTTGGGGAAAGAGTGAAAACAATGTCAGACTTTATATTTTTGGGCTCCAAAATCACTGCAGGTGGTAATTGCAGCCATGAAATTAAAAGACACTTACTCTTGGAAGGAAATTTATGACCAACCTAGAGAGCATATTAAAAACCAGAGACATTACTTTGCCAACTAAGGTCTGTCTAGCCAAGGCTATGGTATTTCCAGTGGTCAGGTATGGATGTGAGAGTTGGACTGTGAAGAAAGCTGAGTGCCAAAGAATTGATGCTTTTGAACTGTGGTGTTGGAGAAGACTCTTGAGAGTCCCTTGGACTGCAGTGAGGTCCACCGAGTCCATTCTAAAGGAGATCAGTCCTGGGTGTTCATTGGAGGGAAAGATGCTAAAGGTGAAACTCCAATACTTTAACCACCTCATGGAAAGAGTTGACACATTGGAAAAGACCCTGATGCTGGGAGAGATTGGGACCAGGAGGAGAAGGGGACGACAGAGAATGAGATGGCTGGATGGCATCACCATCTCGATGGACATGAGTTTGAATAACTCTGAGAGCTACTGATGGACATTGAGGCCTGGCATTCTGTGATACATGGAGTTGTAAAGAGTCGGACAGGGCTGAGCGACTGAACTGAAATGAATGTGCTCATAATGTGCTATATATATATCTGTTTTACAGATGAGGTAACCAAAGCCCAGTTAATTTATTAACCAATGAATTGTACATAGTCACAAACTTAATAACAGTACAGAGAGGATTTGAACCCAGGACAATTGATTTAAAAGTCCACACCGTAACATATTGCAAAACATCAGATCAGTTCAGTTCAGTCGCTCACTCATGTTCGACTCTTCATGACCCCATGAATTGCAGCACGCCAGGCCTCCCTGTCCATCATCAACTCTCAGAGTTCATTCAGACTCACGTTCATCGAGTCAGTGATGCCATCCAGCCATCTCATCCTCTGTCGGCCCCTTCTCCTCCTGCCCCCATCTCTCTCAGCATCAGAGTCTTTTCCAATGAGTCAACTCTTCGCATGAGGTGGTTAAAGTATTGGAGTTTCAGCTTTAGCATCAGTCCTTCCAATGAACACCCAGGGCTGACCTCCTTTAGAATGGACTGGTTGGACGTCCTTGCAGTCCAGGGGATTCTCAAGAGTCTTCTCCAACACCACAGTTCAAAAGCATCAATTCTTCGGCACTCAGCTTTCTTCACTATCCAATTCTAACATCCATACATGACTACTGGAAAAACCATAGCCTTGACTAAATGGACCTTTGTTGGCAAAATAATGTCTCTGCTTTTTAGTATGCTATCTAGGTTGGTCATAACTTTCCTTCCAATGAGTAAGTATCTTTTAATTTCATGGCTGCAATCACTATCTGCAGTGATTTTGGAGCCCAAAAAATAAAGTCCGACACTGTTTCCACTCTTTCCCCAACTATATCCCATGAAGTGATGGGACCAGATGCCATGATCTTCGTTTTCTGAATGTTGAGTTTTAAGCCAACTTTTTCACTCTCCTCTTTCACTTTCACCAAGAGGCTTTATAGTTCCTCTTCACTTTCTGCCATAAGAGTGGTGTCATCTGCATATCTGAGGTTATTGATATTTCTCTTGCCAATCTTGATTCCAGCTTGTGCTTCTTCCAGCCCAGCGTTTCTCATGAGGTAGTCTGTATAGAAAGAAGTTAAATAAGCAGGGTGACAATAAACAACCTTGATGTACTCCTTTTCCTATTTGGAACTAGTCTGTTGTTCCATGTCCAGTTCTAACTGTTGCTTCCTGACTTGCATATAGGTTTCTCAAAAGGCAGGTCAGGTGGTCTGGTATTCCCATCTCTCTCAGAATTTTCCTGAGTTTATTGTGATCCACACAGTCAAAGGCTTTGGCATAGTCAATAAAGCAGAAAGAGATGATTTTCTGGAACTCTCTTGCTTTTTCCATGATCCAGCAGATGTTGGCAATTTGATCTCTGGTTCCTCTGCCTTTTCTAAAACCAGCTTGAACATCAGGGAGTTCATGGTTCACGTATTGCTGAAGCCTGGCTTGGAGAATTTTGAACATTACTTTACTAGCCTGTGAGATGAGTGCAATTGTGCGTTAGTTTGAGCATTCTTTGGCATTGCCTTTCTTTGGGATTGGAATGAAAACTGACCTTTTCCAGTCCTATGGCCACTGCTGAGTTTTCCAAATTTGCTGGCATATTGAGTGCAGCACTTTCACAGCATCATCTTTCCGGATTTGAAATAGCTCAGCTGGAGTTCCATCACCGTCCACTAGCTTTGTTCGTAGTGATGCTTTCTAAGGCCCACTTGACTTCACATTCAGAATGTCTGGCTCTAGGTGAGTGCTCATACCATTTTGATTATCTGGATGGTGAAGATCTTTTTTGTACAGTTCTTCTGTGTATTCTTGCCACCTCTTCTTAATATCTACTGCTTCTGTTAGATCCATACCATTTCTGTCCTTTATCGAGCCCATCTTTGCATGGAACATTTCCTTGATATCTATAATTTTCTTGAACGATCTCTAGTCTCTCCCATTCTGTTCTTTTCCTCTATTTCTTTGCATTGGCCGCTGAGGAAGGCTTTCTTATCTCTCCTTGCTATTCTTTGGAACTCTGCATTCAAATGGGTATATCTTTCCTTTCCTTTGCTTTTCACCTCTCTTCACAGCTATTTGTAAGACCTTCTCAGACAATCATTTTGCTTTTTTGCATATCTTTTCCATGGGGATTGTCTTGATCCCTGTCTCCTGTATAATGTCACGAATCCCATTCCATAGTTCATCAAGCACTCAGTCTATCAGATCTAGGCCCTTAAATCTATTTCTCACTTCCACTGTATAATCATAAGGGATTTGATTTAGGTCATACCTGAATGTCTAGTGGTTTTCCCTACTTTCTTCAATTTAATTCTGAATTTGGTAATAAGGAGTTCATGATCTGAGCCACAGTCAGCTCCTGGTCTTGTTTTTGCTGATTGTATAGAGCTTCTTCATCTTTGGCTGCAAAGAATATAATCAATCTAATTTCGATGTTGACCGTTTGGTGATGTCCATGTGTACAATCTTCTCTTGTGTTGTTGGAAGAGGATGTTTGCTATGACCAGTGCATTCTCTTTCAAAACTCTAAGAGCCTTTGCCCTGCTTCATTTGCATTCCAAGGCCAAATCTGCCTGTTACTCCAGGTGTTTCTTGACTTCCTACTTTTGCATTCCAGTCCCCTATAATGAAAAGGACATCTTTTTTGGTTGTTAGTTCTAAAAGGTCTTGTAGGTCTTCATAGAACTGTTCAACTTCAGCTTCTTCTGTATTACTGGTTGGGGCATAGACTTGGATTACCATGATATTGATTATGGTGGTACCACATTCCCAAGGTCAGGGGAGGTGGCCAAGAGGAGCAACCCCATGCCTAAGGTCAGTGGCTGTGCAGGCGCAGGAGGGTTGAGTGGAGCTACTCCACGTTCAAGGTCAGGAGGGGCGGCCATGAGGAGATACTCCTCGTCCAAGGTAAGGAGCAGTGGCTACACTTTCTGGAGCAGCCGTGAAGAGATACTCCACATCCACTGTAAGAGAAACCCAAGTAAGATGGTAGGTATTGTGTGAGGGTATCAGAGGGCAGACACACTGAAACCATGATCACAGAAAACTAGCCAATCTGACCAAATGGACCACAGCCTTGTCTAAGTCAATTGAACTAAACCATGCCATGTGGGGCCATCCAAGATGCACGGGTCATGGTAGAGAGGTCAGACAGTATGCAGTCCACTGGAGGAGGGAATGGCAAACCACTTCAGTATTCTTGCCGTGAGAACCCCATGAACAGTATGAAAATGCAAAATGATAGAATACTGAAAGAGGAACTCCCCAGGTCAGTAGGTGCCCAATATGCTACTGGAGATCAGTGGAGAAATAACTCCAGAAAGAATGAAGGGATGGAGCCAAAGCAAAAGCAATACCCAGTTGTGCATGTGACTGGTGATAGAAGCAAGATCCAATGCTGTAAAGAGCAATATTGCATAGGAAATTGGAATGTTAGGTCCATGAATCTAGGCAAATTGGCAGTGGTCAAACAGGAGATGGCAAGAGTGAACGTCGACATTTTAGGAAGCAGTGAACTAAGACGAACTGGAATGGGTGAATTTAATTCAGATGACCATTGTATCTACTACTGTGGCCAGGAATTTTTTAGGAGAAATGAAGTAGCCATCATGGTCAACAAAAGAGTCTGAAATGCAGTACTTGGATTATAAAACATTCTGCCCTAGAAATTCGTAGAGAGTCAGCACAGTGGATGTGCACAGGCGCTTTGGAGCACATATACCTGGATTTGAACCTCAACTGTACACTGACTGTAAGAGCACAAATTATGTGTCCTCTCTCCCACTTCCTCGTCTTTGAAATGCTGATGCTAATAACGACAGTAAGCCCTAGTCATTCAGATTTCTGACGCTTTGTGACCGCCTGGACTGTAGCCTGCCAGGCTCCTCTGTCCAGACTTATCCAGGCACCAAGAGGTCGAACCTGGGTCTCCTCCATTTCAGGACTCTTTGCTGCCCAAGGCACCAGGGAAGCCAATATTGACAATCTCATGCTATTATGATAAGTATTAAATGAGTTAATCTTTGTAAAGTTCTAAGAAAAGCACCTTCCACATAAGTTAAACAAAAACCTTATCAAATAAACAAAGTACTTGATCTCATGGAAAGCACCTAACAGTTACAAGTGACTGCTTGGACATAGCAGGTGAATTATTTTTTGGTCCATTTGTTTCTTTAAATCTGATTGTTTTAACATTGTATTTATGTATATCTATCTATCTATCTATCTGTCTATCTATCTATCTATCTATCTATCTATCTATTTATCTATAGTTACAGCCCAACAGATCACGTTATGGTAGTTTGGTAAATGAATCTGTTAAATGTATTCTCCAAATGACAGGTCACTGTGAAATTTGGGAAAAAAAAAATGAGATTGCCCCAGGGTTTCTCAAGTTTTCTTTAAAAGATGTTTTGAGTTGTGCTAATTTAAATGGTACTGGTTTGGTTACAAACTTGACTATCTTGGGAGAATATATTTCACCAATAAATGACTTAAATAAAAGTGACTTACAATTTATGTGTTAGACAAAATTACCACTAAAGTATTTGTGATCCAAAAGGAACAGGTACATACAAGTTAGCGCTATCTTTCTGAGAAACACTGCAATACTTGACAAACCAACTGAGTGAACCCATTAACATGCAATCTTTAGATTACATTTTAAGTAGCTTGGCAAGTTTTGAGGATAGAAGAGTAATTTACTTGCCAGATAACATAAAATAAAGTGGAGAAATTTAAGAGGCTAGACAAATGCTTTTAGACCAGAAAAAAAAAAAAAAATCCATGTCTTAAAGACTATACAGAGAAAGTTATAATAATGCAGTTTAAGACAGCTTGATATGGCATTAGAAGTATTTATTAAAAAAAAAAAAAACTCTCTTAAGCAACAGATGTTCTAAAAATGATGGGATAAAACACAAAATCTTAGATACATGTTCTAAATCATGTACAGTAGATCTGATAGATAGGTAGGCAGATAGATAGACTGACTTATTACTAATATGTATACTAATAAAATATTATTGATATTTCCAGCAAAATAAAGAATAGACTGCCGGGTTCTAGCCCCAGTGGATCCAGGGTAATTTGAAGTGGGGACAGAGTCAGCGAGGAGAGACTTATTTATTTAGAGATATAAAGAGAGATTAGGAAAGAAGAGTGTAGTAGGAAAATTAGTGGAGAAAAGAGGCTGAATAACTTGGTTTACACAGGAGACCAATAAAGCTCTGAAACAAGGGGCTTGCACACAGTCTACGTAGGCCACTGGTGCCCACTTGAATAGCGGAGGGTGCCCCGCCTTGGGCTCCCTCTCGTGTGGGTCTTAGAAGCCAGGGCAAATAAATAGACATGGCGAGCTTCTGTGCTCCAGATGGGAATTCAGCCTGAAAAGGGAGAAAGAACGACATGAGGGAGCCAAGCATTGGTGCCAGACACACAACTTTATTTTCCAAAGCAGCTTATATATCCCAAGTTGTACATAAAGAAATAATGGAATATGCAGAGTTATGCAGGGACAGCAGTCCTGACCCTTATTGAGACCAGGCTTTCTTTTTGCATACCTTCCCTTATACAAAAAGTCTCAGGTGGTTTTGCATCATCTTCTGGCCAGGGGGCCTGTTAGCATTCAACATGACTCAGCACTCTGTCCTCAGAACCTGGTTCTTTTACTGACTTCCTCAGTGACCTCACACAATCTCATGGTTTTAAATATCAACATCCTGATGACGTCTAAATATCAACCCTTAATGCAAGCTTCTCCTTTGAACACTGACCTGTATTCCACTCTGCCTCCACGATGTGTCCGTTTGAATATCCACTTGCCATCTCAAACTCAACAAATTCTACACACAAACGCTTGATTTCCCTTTCCAGTTGGTTACTTTCTATCTCAATAAATGGCATTTGCACTTACTCTCCTGCTCAGATCCTGAACTTGGGGCAATCCTTGACTCACTCTTTCCTTTTACATCCACATTCAGTACATAGCAAATCCTGTTGGTCAAGCATCCAAAACATGTGCTGTATCTGGGCAATGCATCCTCTGTGACTCTCCTAGACCAAACTCTGACTGTCTCTCATGTGTCCGTTGCAATAGTCTCCTAATTGGCCTCAGGTTTCGACCTTGGTCCTTTTCATCTGTTCTTTGCGTTGCTGTGTAGTGATCCTTTGCAAAGGGAGGTCAAAGCATGCCTCATCCCTGTTTTCCAGCATCCAATTGCTTCCCAGTATATTTATCATGGGAGCTTCCTTGGTGACTCACCATGTAAAAAAATCCACCAGCAATGCAAAAGAATCAGTAGATGCAGGTTCAATCCCTGGGTTGGGAAGATCCCCTAGAGGAGGAAATGGCTACCCACTTCAGTATTCTTGCCTGGGAAATCCCATGGGCAGAGGAGCCTGGTGGTCTACAGTCCAGTCAGTTCAGTCCAGTCACTCAGTTGTGTGTGACTCTGTGATCCCAAGCCTGCAGCTCACCAGGCTTCCCTCTCCATCACCAACTCCCAGAGCTTACTCAAACTCAAGTCCATCAGTGATGCCATCCAACTATCTCATTCTCTGTCATTTCCTTCTCCTCCCGCCTTCAATCTTTCCCAGCATCAGGGTCTTTTCCAATGAGTCGTACTTCACATCAAGTGGCTAAATATTGGAGTTGCAGCTTCAGCATCAATCCTTCCAGTGAATTTTCAGGACTGATTTCCTTTAGGATGGACTAGTTGGATCTCCTTGCAGTCCAAGGGACTCTCAAGAGTCTTCTCCAACACCACAGTTCAAAAGCATCGATTCTTCGGCACTAAGCTTTCATTATAGTCCAATTCTCACAGCCATAAATGACTACTGGAAAAACCATAGCTTTGACTAGATGGACCTTTGTTGGCAAAGTAATCTCTCTGCTTTTTAGTATGCTGTCTAGGTTGGTCATAACTTTCCTTCCAAGGAGCAAGTGTCTTTTAATTTCATGGCTGCAATCACCATGTGCAGTGATTTTGGAGCCCAGAAAAATAAAGTCTGACACTGTTTCCACTGTTTCCCATCTATTTCCCATGAAGTGATGGGACCAGATGCCATAATCTTCATTTTCTGAATGTTGAGTTTTAAGCCAACTTTTTCACTCTCTTTTTTCACTTTCATCAAGAGGCTCTTTAGTTCTTCACTTTCTGCCATAATGGTGGTGTCATCTGCATATCTGAGGTCACTGACGCTTCTCCCAGCAATCTTGATTCCAGTTTGTGCTTCCTCCAGCCCAGCGTTTCTCATGATGTACTCTACATATAAGTTAAATAAGCAGGGTGACAATATACAGCCTTGAAGTACTCCTTTTCCTATTTGGAACCAGTCTGTCGTTCCATGTCCAGTTCTAACTGTTGCTCCCTAACCTGCATACAGATTTCTCAAGAAGCAGGTAAGGTGGCCTGGTATTCCCATTTCTTGAAGAATTTTCTGCCGTTTATTGTGATCCACACAATCAAAGTCTTTGGCACAGTCAATAAATGGGGTACAGTTCATAGAGTCACAAAGAGTCAGGCTGACTGAGGTGATTGAGCATTCATAATTACCATGTTTTATAACTTTAGAAGAAATTCGGGCTAAGGGATGTGCTTGTCACAGGTGTATCCTGATCCAAATATGTGATGCATCAGAGGGAGTTTGTCCTGTTTTCCCACACAGTAGCTTTTTCTACTCCTACTCTGTTTAGGAGCTCTTCATCCTTTCACTATCCCTTCATTCCCTTTACATCCAAGCCTCCCTAGCCCAGTTTTTGTTTGATTTTCACAAAGATTTCATCCTCAAACACTGTATATTATCTGTTTCATTATCATCATTTGTATATTACCAGGATAGCAAAGTGGAGGGTATAGTGCAGTAGGAAACGATGCTAATCTTTTGACAATTTAGTGGTCAAAATAGAATTGTTAGACTCCTCAAAAATCAACGCTGTGATTTCTCCATGTAACAGAGAAATAGAAAAAAGCTACCTATGTGTGGTTGGAAGAGCTGTCTGAAAATCTCAGCTTTACTAGTGAGAAAAATGATGTAAGTCCTGAATCTCAAGGTTCAAAACTGTACAACTTGGAAGCTGTAGATCTCAAACAGTAGTTTGCCTTTTCTAGGGAAACAGTGGCTTGTGAAGAGCACTGTGATGTATAGGGTGAGCAAATATTGGCCAAATTTGTTGAATCAGTGTTCAATATACAATTACATTAAGATCCTATGTCACTAATATTAAACATAATGTACATAGAAGCAGGAAAGATAATTCTCTTTTGCAGAGTATTTGTTTCAAATACTAACGTCAGTACTATAGTTTCCTAAACTGAGATACTGAGTCACCTGTTATGCTCTTATACCTCTTCATTTGCTCATATCCTTTTAGGCCCAAGTAAAGAGCTCAAATACTCATGAGATCTTTGCATGTCAGAATCCTCTGCAGCACTTCGTTTTAAAGGAGGGAGTGAGGCAGTGTACTCCCATTTGCACTCCACCTGTTATGTCTTCAGTAATTTGCTAGGAAACTGAATGTGTTATTTCATTGCAGCCTCACAATAATAAAAGACAGATTTATGATCTCCATTTGACAGAGAAGAAACTGAGTCCAAGAGGGAATCATTGACCTAACCAATGTCTAATAGCATCACTAAGACATGGACCAGGCCATTGAGACACAGTAGCTCGATGTTTGTTCCATTACACTAAGGCAGGCTTCCTGCAAGAGAAAATAAAAACATCGTCATGTGTTTTCAAAAGTTCTTGGCTTTGGTGGATATCATCTTACAGTCAGGCTTCAAAGATATTTGATTCACTGTTATGTGAAACTTCATGGCGTGAATGGTGAAATATGGAACATGACTGCTTCCTTTACACCAAACCATGAACCATATCAGTTGAATACCATATAATAAGTATCCAACAAGGATAAATGGAAATCTACTTTTTTATGACTAAACAGAAAACTCGTAATGTATGGCAAAACCAATACAGTATTGTAAAGTAAAAAAATAAAGTAATTAATTAAAAAAATCTACAGATGCATTCTAAGTGAGTTCACCATACAAAAAAGTCTAATTTTTAGATTTTTGTGGAACTGTCCCACTTTACACACTAATCCACTGCACTGGAGTATGTGAAGTGTATCGATGTGTATATAACATGTTCTTCAAAAGTTTTTAAACCATTTTGAATGAGCTTTTAGATATTATATTGAGAATTTTCTATTAACTGTAAATTTTAGGAATATGTCATTTTTTTAAAAAAGAAGTATGGCATACAAGACAATTTCCTAAAGCTTTATGCTGAAATTATACTATAAAATTAAGATATCTAAAAGACAACAGATGAATTAATTTGATGAATAATACATAGAAAATATATTATATTAATTGAGCATTGAACACTATGCATTACTACATTGTAGAAATTCTTCTTACTACCATGACTTGTCTTATAACCGTTAGAAGGTTTTTAATGTTCCTGAGAAAAAGGGTTCATTCATTACCTTTTTAGGTTTGTTCAAGGACCTGGAAACAGGGGGATGTCCTGGATGACCTTTAAAGAACCCTTCTATTCCTATGGCTTTGAAATAAATTAAAGTTTTATGATCACATTATGCATAAGCATCAGTGGGTCTGGAAGACAATGAGGATGAAGCCTGTGCTCAGATTCTCCCTCCTAGTATTTATGCTTCCCCTTCATTTCATGCATAACTAATTTCATATAGCAATTGGTAATCGCATCTTGGTAATGACACCACAGGCATCACAAAACAACTGCAGTCGTGGCTGCAATTCATTGTAACTACAGCAAAATGCCCGCACTGAAGCTGAAATACCTTCCTGACCCACCCAAAAGTAAAGGATTAGAGGAACAAAATATAGCTTTGAAACGGTCACCTTCACTAACTAGCTTTTAGTTCTAAATACTCTGAGTTCCTACTTTTTTTTTTCATTTTCAAGAACATAATGATTTACTAAGACTGTGAGGCCTAGAATTACCCCTCCATTCCAAAACAAAAAGGCACATGTAACCTGTTTATACTGCTTTACTGATGCCACTGTATTTGTCAAACTCCATTGTTTTAAAGACTTGCTGATACTTACACATAATATGGTCATAAATACAAGGGTATATATTTTCCTGACATGTTTCTTCTATTAAGTCAACAAAAGTAAATTTAGGGATAAGAAGAGGCTATCATAAACTTGTTAAAATAGCAAAAACCATTGTTGTTTTCTCCCTGGAATTGAAAGACAGTATCTACCTTTGATACTTCCCAAGTCTACTTGGAATATGCCAATAATATGACAATAATTAATAGTATACCTTTTGTGGCACTTTTAAATCTTACAGACCAATTCCAGTTTTTATTATTTTATCTTATACTCATAAAAGTCTGTTAGGTAAATAAGGCCAATATTATTATGTCAAAATCATAAATGAGGAATCAGAGGCCCAAAGTATCTAAAGAATATTTCTTTCGTCATCCAGGTTCATTCCCAATCACTATGAAATGGATTGCTACCTCTTACTTAGTGTATGGCAGCCCAGAAGCCCAAAGCTGTCAGCAGGGAATATGGCTGGAAGCGGACAGTTGGTGGCTGGGACTCTGAGCCTGGGTCTCCTGTCCTCCTGGCTCATGAGAGCTGTTGCTACCATGGCTCAGTTGTGCTCCAACTCCTCTGGGATGGAACAAAAGTGTATATTGTCATGGTAAAGAATGGTCATCCTCTGTGACTGTTCTTGTTCAGTCGCCAAGTCAGGTCGTGCCTGACTCTTGGCAACCCCATCCTGCAGCATTCAGGCTCTTCTGTCCTCCGCTGTCTCCCATAGTTTTCTCAAATTCACATCCATTGAGCCAGTGATGCCGTATAAACCTCATCTCCTGCCGCCTCTTTCTCCTTTTGCCTTCAGTCTTTCCTGGCATCATGGTCTTTTCCAATGAGTCAGCTTTTCACACCAGGTGGCCGAAGTATTGGAGCTTTAGCTTCAGCCATCAGTCCTTCTAATGAACATTCTAAGTTGCTTTCCTTTAAGACTGACTGGTTTGATCGCCTTGCAGGACAAACTGACTGTTTCTACCATTTTATTAACTAATAGGAAAGACATTGGTTTTTGTTAAGAGAGAATTTCTGTTTTGAATCACTTCAAAACCATTGAGTTATTACTCTTGTTCTTAATTTTGGAATATTGGGTGGGGGCAGTTTAGGAGAAGCAGGGTTAGTTTATTCTAGTCAACTCTTTCCTAACTAGTCACCATGAAAGAACAGACCTATAGAGTCTATTATATATTACTAATATTACCAATTATTAAACCATATTTGTTCATATTTGATTTAACAAATATGTTTCAGGAAAATATCCATGAGTCTGTGAGTGAACTTGGTCAAAGTTGAATCTCCCCAGTCACTGCCCGATGTATTTTACTCTTAAAACAGTAAATTTTGTTATTTGTGACCTCTGATGATTCTATTTGTCTGAATAATTATGTTTCAGTTTTCTTTCTCTCACTATAGACCATATCTGTATTTTTTAATCAGAAATATATAATCTTCATTGACTTCAAATTAGCCTCCAATTAAAATAAATAAATTTATATTAAAAATATTTCAGAAGTATCTCTTTTCTGTTAAATAATAGTGGCACCAAAAATCAAACAGTAAATATATCTGTTAAGGTGCTCATGAGACCAACCCTAATGCCCCCGCCCCAGTAGTCTCAAAGAAACCAGCCCACATGAATAACTGTCCACTGGCAACTTACTACCAACAAGCTTTTAAGAGAGGTGTTAGCAGAAACCATTACTCACAAGTCTAACAGACAGTGTAAAAGGAAAGGAGCAGATTATGATTTCAGAGATAAACTACAGAAATAAGATTCATTTCATTTTCTCAAAAACAGTCTGGGTAGTGTGTGTGTGTGTGTGTGTGTGTGTGTGTGTGTGTGTGCATGTGGGTGAGCACTCAATCATATCCAACTCAGCAATCCCAGGGACTGTGGCCTACCAGACTCCTCCATCAGTGGGATTTCCCAGGTAAGAATACTGGAGTGGGTTGCCATTTCCCACTCCAAGAGATGTTTCTTATCCAGGGATTGAACCTGTGTCTCTTGCATCTCCTGCACTGGTAAGTGGATTCATTACCACTAGGTAGGGAAGCAGTCTCTAAATAAAGGAAAGGACACTTCAGCGTTTGATCTGTCAAAAGTTCACATCACCGAATGCATTATAAAATTACATGGTGCAGAAAAATTAATGAGCTTCGAAATCCCCAAAAAAGTGAAGCGGGGAACTCTGGTCTATCTTAGAGATACTAAAGTAATAGAAAGATGTTTCATGCACTACCGAAAAACAGCAAAATTCACAAAAAATAAACAGTTGGGGAAAGAGCAAATGAAAGCATATTAAAGATAGACCATGTCAAAGTGAGTTTGCATATATTAAATTATTAATCATTTTATTCAATTATTGTACTTGATGTGAAATGTGTCAGCTTCTTCTGTGTAGTTCCAGTGATATTATTTTATATACATATTGATGGGTTGCTGTTACATTTATAAAGCAGTAAAATCTTCAGAAAAGGAAACTTATTTGGTTCCCATTTCAAATAAGTAGTGACTTTTAAAATTGTACAACTTAGAGTTTATTAGTCATTCACTCTAAACCATGGGTTGAATTTAATAGCAATCTTTCAATATTCAACCTGGGAAAATCTCATGATTGTGGAAAATGTATAGAGAAATACATCTGTATGCACCTGGACTTCGGTATAAAGCACGTTAGCTAAAGAGAAGTTAGTTCTTAAATATCCCCTCCACTTCATACAAACTATGAAGTTTTAACAATGATTCTTTGGAAACAGATCTGTTGAACAGTTCTTAATAAAGTGCTAGCATGAACATTTGAGACTTTTCTTGACATTTTAATTTTAATAAAAAATAAAATAAATCTGTCAATCTATTCTCTTGTGTGAAATGAATTCATGTATTTTTTTCTATTTATGACTAAATACTCAAGTATGATTCTGTAAGAGTTATTTAATACTCTTTTACTTCTGTTTCTATGTTTGGCCTCCAGAATAAGATTAGTGGACACAGTTATATAAAAGCTGAATACAGTGTTCTATGCACAGTACATCAGATATGTCCTAAAGAATGTAAAATGATGCAGCCACTATGGAAAATAGTATGGAGATTCCTTTAAAATACTAGGAATAAAACTACCACAATACCCAGCCCTCTGACTACTGAGCGTATACCCTGAGAAAACTATACTCCCAACGGACACATGTACTCCAATGTTCATCGCAGCAAAATTTACAATAGCCAAGACATGGAAGCAACCTAGATGTCCATTGACAGATGAATAGATAAAGGCGTTCTGGTACGTACATACAATTCAATATTACTCAGCCATAAAAAGGAACAAATCTGAGTCAGTTGAACTGATGTAGATGAACCTATAGTCTGTTATACAAAATAAGTCAGAAAAAGAAAAACAGATATCACATATTAATTCATATATATATGGAATATAGAAAAATGGTACTTGATGAACTTGTTTGCAGGGAAGGAATACAGAGTACTGGCTTGTAGACACAGCAGGGGAAGGAGAAGGTGGGAAGAATTGAGAGGGTAACATGGACACATATATATTCAGTTCAGTTCAGTCGCTCAATTGTGTCCAACTCTTTGCGACTCCATGGACTGCAGCATGCCAGACCTCTCTCCATCACCAACTCCCAGAGTCCACCCAAATCCATGTCCATTGAGTCAGTGATACCATCCAACCATCTCATCCTCTGTCATCTCCTTCTCCTCCTGCCCTCAATCTTCCCCAGCATCAGAGTCTCTTCAAATGAGTCAGCTCTCTGCATAAGGTGGCCAAAGTATTGGAGTTTCAGCTTTAGCATCAGTCCTTCCAATGAATACCCAGGACTGATCTCCTTTAGGATGGACTGGTTGGATCTCCTTGCAGTCCAAGGGACTCTCAAGAGTCTTCTCTAACACCACAGTTCAAAAGCATTAATTATTTGGGGCTCAGCTTTCTTTATAGTCCAACTCTCACATACATACATGACCACTGGAAAAACCATAGCCTTGACTAGATGGACCTTTGTTGGCAAAGTAATGTCTCTGCTTTTTAATATGCTGTCTAGGTTGGCCATAGCTTTCCTTCCAAGGAGTAAGTGTCTTAATTTCATGGCTGCAATCACCATCTGCAGTGATTTTGGAGCCCAGAAAAATAAAGTCAGCCACTGTTTCCACTGTTTCCCCACCTATTTGCCATGAATGATGGGACCAGATACCATGATCTTAGTTTTCTGAATGTTGAGCTGTAAGCCAACTTCTTAACTCTCCTCTTTCACTTTCATCAAGAGGCTTTTTAGTTCTTCTTCACTTTCTGCCATAAGGGTGGTGCCATCTGCATATCTGAAGTTATTGATATTTCTCCCAGCAATCTTGATTCCATCTCGTGCTTCATCCAGCCCAGCATTTCTCATGATGTACTCTGCTGCTGCGCTGCTGCTGCTAAGTCGCTTCAGTCGTGTCCGACTCTGTCGACCCCATAAATGGCAACCCACCAGGCTCCCCCATCCTTGGGATTCTCAAGCAAGAATACTGGAGTGGGTTGCTATTGCCTTCTCCGATGTACTCTGCATATAAGTTAAATAAACAGGGTGACAATATACAGCCTTGATGTACTCTTTTCCTATTTGGAACCAGTCTGTTGTTCCATGTCCAGTTCTAACTGTTGCTTCCTCATCTGCATACAGCTTTCTCAAAAGGAAGGTCAGGTGGTCTGGTATTCCCACCTCTTGAAGAATTTTTCACAATTTATTGTGATCCACACAGTCAAAGGCTTTGGCATAGTCAATAAAGCAGAAATAGACATTTTTCTGGAACTCTCTTGCTTTTTCGACATATACATACACATTACCTGGTGTAAAACAGCTAGTGGGAAATCGCTGTATAACATGGGGAGCTCAACCCAGTGCTTTGAGATGACTCAAGCAGTGGGGTGGGGCAGAAGTGGGAAAGAGATTCAAAAAGAAGGAACCATATGTACAACTATGGCAAATTCACGTTGCTGTATGGTAGAAACCAACACAACACTGCAAAGCAATTATCCTCTAATTGAAAATAACTTTGTTACAATGACAAAAAAAATTGCAACAGTGAATCCACTAATTTTGGATTACTGCTAAGTTTCATAGAGCAAGTTTTCTTCCTTATACTCATTATAGTGGTTTTGCTATAAAGCTTTCTACACACACAGGAGCACAGATTCTAGGTGGTGAGAAGCATGGTAAACATGTCTGATTACTCTCTCTTTCCTTTGATTTGAAAATCAGAGATTACACAGAGAATTTAGAGCTGGTTCTAAATAGTCGGTGATGACCCAGAGAGATGTTATGGGGAGGGAGGTGGGAGGGGGGTTCATGCTTGGGAACACATGTACACCCATGGTGGATTCATGTCAATGTATGGTAAAACCAATATAGTATTGTAAAGTAAAATAAAGTAAAAATAAAAAATAAAATAAATAAATAAATAAAATAAATTGTCATTTATTGTAAATAGCAATGTTTAAGGGGTACTGTGACATCATCAGGAAGCTCAGTGACTAATAAAGTCCTCTATGGAATCCAAACCTTGTTGCTAATATGACTCTTCCTTCCCATCATAATTTGTTTATTTTTGAGAGTATAGAAAGTCAGCCTCTTTCACATGGAGACAGACACCCTCCTTCCACCGAAATGCCAATATCTTTTATCCTATTTGTTCCACAATAGAGCCTCCAATCTACTGTGCTCAAATAACATTATGGTATACTTCCATTATTCATATTATAAAGTAATCAACATAGAATCAATAGAAAGCGTGTTTACTCAATAATTAATTAAATTTCCTAGAGAAAATGAATGTGCAATAATGTAGTAACCTGTGCTACAAAACAATGTGTTTTTTTTTCTTTTCTTTTCTCATTGCAGCTAAGGTTGCCATCACCCCTTTCAAAAGGATCAGAATAAAATATGAGAAATTACTGAAAAAGTACCACAGGAGACAGGAAATGTTACCATTGGAGAAATAAGGACATGTTCATTGCGCTCAGACCTCTGGAACATTTCCTAAAATGATTTAACAAACATTGTAGTCTTTAATAGAGGATAACATCATACAAAATCTGGGGTAGAACAACAAAAGGGTAATATCCACTAAGATCTATCCATGGGGCAGTGTATCAGGCTTCAGGCTGTTGATACCAGGATAACAGGTGTTTGCCTAGAGTCATGGATTCTTTAAACTATGAAATATTAATGATGAAGTAAAGTTGCTCACTCATGTCCCACTCTTTGCAACCCCATGGACTGTAGCCTACCAGACTCCTCCATCCATGGGATTCTCCAGGCAAGAGTACTGGAGTGGGTTGTCATTTCCTTCTCCAAATATTAATGATAGAAATCATCAAATCCACTCCAGTACTCTTGCCTGGAGAATCCTATGGAGGGAGGAGCCTGGTAGGCTACAGTCCATGGGGTTGCAAAGAGTCGGACACGACTGAGTGACTTCACTTTCACTTTTCACTTTCATGCATTGGAGAAGGCAATGGCACCCCACTCCAGTACTCTTGTCTGGAAAATCCCATGGATGGAGGAGCCTGGTAGGCTGCAGTCCATGGGGTCACTAAGAGTCGGACACGACTGAGGGACTGCACTTTCACTTTTCACTTTCATGCATTGGAGAAGGAAATGGCAAGCCACTCCAGTGTTCTTGCCTGGAGAATCCCAGGGACGAGGGAGCCTGGTGGGCTGCCATCTATGGGGTCGCACAGAGTCGGACACGACTGAAGCGACTTAGCAGCAGCATTCTTGCCTAGAGAACCCCATGGGCAGGGGAACCTGGCTGGAGGCAGTCCATTGGGTAGCAAAGTGCTGGACACAACTGAGCACACAACCATGTATCTGTATTATAAGGCTGATGTAGACCTTAAACTAACAAATACATAGAGCAATTTGTAGCACTGAATGAAATGTTGAAAAGTTTATTTTTATCATGAGATGTGAAAGAAAAAAATCAGTTTCCAGAGGGTAGACGGTAACTCTCTATACTCTGTTCAGTTTTGCTATGAACCACAAACTGCTCTGAAAAATAAAATTTAGTTTTAAAAATCTGGGATATTTTGTCTATTTTATATAATTTGGAAACTCTTTTCCTCCACCTTCCTATTTCCACCTGGAAGAACATACTCCAAGCCTCTTTGTGGCCTTAGTCTCCTGAGAAAGGATTACTTGCCTGGTGGATGTATTCAGGAGAAGGAGCTGATGATTATAAAATTGACTGCTTTGCCTTTCCTATTTTCATGGATCCATCTTTGCAGGAAGAATTTTTCCTGGTGTTGGTCTCTACATGGACCAGGCCCAGTAGGTGTGACCTACTAGTTATCCAGTCTTGACAGAGACTGGCTGGATAAATCTAATTCTGAGATTAGGAATTAGCAAGCCCAGCAGAGTTATAGATCTAAAGTCTGTTTCTCCAATTCAGCTTTTTAGGTATCAAAGCAGGTATTTTGATTGCCATTTCTCTAACAAAGTGGCAAAAACAAAACAAAAATTATCTAAAAAATTTTTTTCTAACAACTACTTTTTATTAATTTTGAAATTGCATCAGGAAGTGAGGTGTCTTTTATTGACCCTCTAAAGACACAGCGCACTTCTTGGGGACTTTCAGTACATATCTATTTGTGCTACAAGCTGGGGTAGCTTTAGAAAAGAAAGAAAGAAAGTGAAAGTCACTCAGTTATATGTCACTCTTTGTGATCGCATGGACTATAGCCCACCAGGCTCCTCTCCCCATGAATTTTCCAGGAACCAATACTGAAATGGGTTGGCATTTCCTCCTCCAAAGTATCTTCCCAACCCAGGGATTGAACCCAGCTTTCCTTCATTGCAGGCAGATTCTTTACCATATGAGCTACCAGGGAAGCCCTTGCTTATTTATCTTCAAATGCCCAATGTATTTAACCAAGAAAACCCAGGTGTTCATGGATAGACGTGTGTGTGTGGGTGTGGGTGTGGGTGTGGGTGTGGGTGTGGGTGTGGGTGTGGGTGTGGGTGTGACTGTGTCTTTCTGTGCCTGTGTTGCTTATATGGATATCTATGTCTAAAACTGGACTTCCCTGGTGGCTCAGAGGTAAAGTGTCTTGCTTACAATGCGGGAGACCCGGGTTCGATCCCTGGGTCGAGAAGATCCTCTGGAGAAGGAAATGGCGACCTACTCCAGTACTCTTGCTTGGAAAATCCCACGAACAGAGGAGCCTGGTGGGCTACAGTCCACGGGGTTGCAAAGAGTCGGACACGACTGGGTGACTTCATGTTCACTTTCATATCTGAAACTAACACTTACGAAACACGGCTTACCAGAATATGTTGTGGATCACGCTGGTGATAGAAAGAAAAAATAGTAATTGTCGATACCTTCAATCAGTGCTGAAGATACCACCGTAGATAATCTCCTCGGTCGAAACCTCAGCTTTTGTTGTCATTTTTATTGTTGTTGCTGTTGTATGTAAAATGAGAACAACCACACCAACATTATAATGAGAAGAATATGGAACAATTTTGGCACGTATTAGCATCTTCAATACCTACTGATTTCCATCTTGCATCAGCTTCTTTCCAGATGTGTGTGTGTGTGTGTGTGTGTGTGTGTGTTTATGCGTGTAAGTCACTTGTCATCTCTGACTCTTTGTGACCTCATGGACTGTAGCCCACCAGGCTCCTCTGTCCATGGGATTCTCCAGGCAAGAATATTGGAGCAGGTTGCTATGCCCTCCTCCAGGAGATCTTCCAGACCCAGGGGTTGGAGCTGCATCTCTTATGCCTCCTGTGTTATCAGGCAAGTTCTCTACCACTCGTGCCTATCTCAAATAAGTAGCATTGATTCACTAAAACTGTGATTCTCTCATGTGTCCATCTGGCACAGGGAATTCTACCTGTTCTGCAGACCTGGTTAACTCCACTTCAGTTGTTATTCTAAATGCTAGTTTCCTCAAGGAGGACTTTATTAATAAAAATAACATCCCCATTTATTTTCTCCTGACCTCTTGTGCTTCACAATATTGATCAAAATTTTAAATGTCATATATAATTATCAATAACCTCAGATATCAATAACCTCAGATATGCAGATGACACCACCCTTATGGCAGAAAGTGAAGAGGAACTAAAAAGCCTCTTGATGAAAGTGAAAGAGAACAGTGAAAAGGTTGGCTTAAAGCTCAACATTCAGAAAATGAAGATCATGGCATCTGGTCCATCATTTCATGGGAAATAGATGGGAAAACAGTGTCAGACTTTATTTTTGGGGATCCAAAAATCACTGCAGATGGTGACTGCAGCCATGAAATTAAAAGACTCTTACTCTTTGGAAGGAAAGTTATGAACAACCTGGATAGCATATTAAAAAGCAGAGACATTACTTTGCAAACAAAGGCCCGTCTAGTCAAGGCTATGGTTTTTCCTGTGGTCATGTATGGATGTGAGAGTTGGACTGTGAAGAAAGCTGAGCACTGAAGAATTGATGCTTTTGAACTGTGGTTTCGGAGAAGACTCTTGAGAGTCCCTTGGACCGCAAGGAGATCCAACCAGTCCATTCTGAAGGAGATCAGCCCTGGGATTTCTTTGGAGGGAATGATGCTAAAGCTGAAACTCCAGTACTTTGGCCACCTCATGCAAAGAGTTGACTCATTGGAAAAGACCCTGATGCTGGGAGGGATTGAGGGCAGGAGGAGAAGGGGACAACCGAGGATGAGATGACTGGATGGCATCACCGACTCAATGGACATGAGTTTAAGTAAAATCCAGGAGTTGGTGATGGACAGGGAGGCCTGGTGTGCTGCAATTCAGGATTCACAAAGAGTTGGACACGACTGAGCGACTGAACTGAACTGAACACCCTTACAGTTATTTGCTTAAAGTTTATTCCCAACAAGAAAGCCAAAGTCACAGGAAAAAAGATCTCAGTCAACATGATTCAGTACTGTACATCCAAGACCTAGCACAGAATAAGCACCAAACACTTGTTAAATGAATAAATTTTTAAAAAAAGAAAAGAAAGTGTTCATACAAACTGAATATCAGATAAGTGCAAGAGCAAGCAAGAATTTTTGGTGAATTCTTTCACCTAAAGTATCAAGTTGTGATAGAGGGTTATGCTTCTGTTTTTTATAGACTGTCATAACCACAGCTGAGCAATATCTCACTCGACAGTCTTCATTCTTTTAAAATCAATAAACATGCTCCAAAAGTGAATTAGAAAGGTTGCAGCTGAAATGCATGCCATCAAGCTGTCATTAGAGACATAAGGGCATGTATGTCCACCCACGCACCCTGTCACGCCTTGAGGTTACGAGGGTTTCTATATCTGCTACTCAAGGAGAACAGTCAATATTTATATCTAGCTTGGATCTCCCAAACATTATTTCATTTTCCAGAGAGAGTGCCTTTGGCCCCATGAATTTTCCCGTGGGCATCTTTGGTAAAACACGTCTGTAGCCCTCAATGGACGGTCATTCATTGCAGTGTGTACGAAGTGCCTGTGTCAGAGAACAATCTCTCTAATGGCATGATTCATGAATACACGGTCCTTCCTTCGCTCTTCCAAATGCCTCTATAAAGAAGCAGCAGTGAAATTTAAAAGGTACTTACTTAAAATACAGATTGTTTGCAAAGTATATTAGCTAAAATTCAGCCAAGCCAAACTCAAATAAACTAAGGCCATAAAAGTAATACAATGCTTGATTATGTCTTAAGGCTTGTAGTGTCCTTTATTAGAAAGCCACTCCAAATAGCCAATCTTTCTGCCTTTCTCTCTAGTAACTAGTAATAAGGAAAGCTTAGGAAAGGCATGCATCAAATGCTTTGCTATGAGCACTTGGAAGGGGCAGAGGAACTCTGATTTATTGAACTTGAATCTGCTTTAGTGCATTGAGGGACAATTAGCATTACAGATTGCTCAGTCTTTATTCTCAGGACGTAAAAGCAGAGGGACTGGATACAAACTTTACCTCCTTGAACAGCTAAGAAAAGGACTGGTCACTGCCAGATACTTATCAAGATGACACACACATTTAAACACAAATATTACAGGAGTCAATCTGGGTTTCCCTGGTGGCTCAGATGGTAAAGAAGCCTCCTGCAATGCAGGAGACCCCAGTTTGATCCCTGGGTCAGGAAAATCCCCTGGATAATGGAATGACTATGCATTCCAGGATTCTTGCCTAGAGAATTCCATGGACAGAGGAGACTGGCAGACTCCAGTCCATGCGGTTGCAAAGAGTCAAACACGACGGATCGACTAACACACAGTAACAACAATTACAGGAGTCAAGTTAGCTGGATTCAGTGGAAACAGTGCCGCCTTCGGATCCAGATAGATCTGGATTTAAATCCCAGTAGCTATTCACTCACTGTTGCCTTCAGAAATTTGTTCATAGCGCTCTGAGCCTTAGTTTTCCATCTATAAGTTGGATAAATACTGTTGACTTTAATGGTTTTTTCTCAGTTACTCATTATGTGTAAAACGTAACACAGTGCCTAGGTCACAGGGTATATTCAATCAATTTTATTTGTTGTCAACATCATTATCTTTATATGATGTAATGTGGGCCTGAGGACAGGTAATGTGCAAGAGTGAAGTTGACCTTTCCTACAAGTGAGATTGATGGAGACCATCATAAAAGGAAAGATCTGGGTAGTGAGAGCAATACTGTCCCAGATTCCTTTTGATGACTATCCTTTCAACCTTCCGACCATCTTTTCTGTATTTTTAGTTTCTCAGGTAATTATGATTGATATCTTCTTTTGTTAAAGCACCCCCCTGTGCCCCATCCTAAATCTACAGAAAAAGATGAAGAATAACTAAGCAATCTTGTCTTGATCCCATAGCTCCTTCTCATCACACCCCCACTCTCCTCCGACTCTCACACAAACTCTTTGAAAGGGCAGACGTGACTTTATTCCACACAATCATTTTCTCTCTTTCAACCTGGAAGGTGGTTTCTGCCCCCACAACCCAAGCAAAAGTATGATTGCTAAAGTCAGCAGTAACTTCCCAGCTGTCAAATCCAGCAGCTATTTGTTGGCATTCATGAATCTATTCTCTGCTTCATTTGTCGGTACCTTCAACCCTTTAAAATGCTCCGTGTACTTCTCGCCTCCCACCCACAGCTGTCACTCTGCCTTTGCAGATGCCTCCTCCCTTGCCCACCCTTGTGCTTCCTTCCATTTCTATCTTTAGCCCTTTGCTCTTCTGATTCTGCAGACTCTTTCAAGTCACTCGGATGATTTTTGAAACAGACCTGCACTAAAGATTCCTAAATCACTCTCTTTAGACAGACCATGAGCTTTGGTTTCAAGCATGTATATCTGAATATCTGCTAGACTTCAGCATTCTTCATCCAACGTCTTGAATCCAACATGCCCAACACTGCATTTATTAATTTCTTCCTGACATTACACTTTTATCTATAACCTGTTTCTGAGTTAGACCCTTGAACCTATACACTTGCCCAAGCTATGGGTGTAAGGAGTCTGGGTGCTCTCTCTCCATGACTAAGCACTCCTCAACATCAGTTGGCAAGGTCCTTATTTCAGTTTTTCTCAAAGCTGTTAGCCTCTGTGTCATTATTACCTTTCTTCTCTAGGCACATACATGTGTGTCCTAACTGGTTGTTCCTGTCAAATCTTCTTGTATATCACTGACAGGATCATCTATTTAAGTGTAATTCTGATTATGTCATTCACCTCTTAAAGCCCTCCTTTAACCATCCCTTAGTTAACCCAACGTGGCTCCTTAATATGGTGCATTTAATGTTGTCTCAGAGGTCTCTAGACTGTACTCACTTTTTTTTTTTTCTTTTCATTCAACATATGACTTTGAGTAATCACGATCCTAAAATGTGGACATTGAGGATTTGAACATTCAGACATAAAAACATTTGGTGAAGTAACTTGAAATCAAATTCATTTTCAATAGTGATGATTCACGAGACAGTTGTGATTGCTTTGCATCAGGCTTTGTTTTGGATTCCATGTGCCGTGTTCCATTGGTTTTTCCAGGTGGTGCAGTTGGTAAAGAACCTGCCTGCTAATGCTGGAGACACAAGAGACTCAAGTTTGATTCTGGGGTGCGGAAGATCCCCTAGAGGAGGAAATGGCAACCCACACCAGTACGCCTGCCTAAAAAAAATTCAAAGGACAGAGAAGTCTTGCAGACTAGAGTCCATGGGGCCAAAACGAGCTGGACATGACTGAACACAGATTTACCCATCCATTTATTGGTTTGGGTCTAGACCAGTCATTATCAACATGGGTTGCCTGGTGGAAATACCTGAAAACATTATTTAAAATAATGTTGAGGCCTTGATCCCACTTCTAGAGATTCTGATTTAAGTGGTCTGGAACACAGCTTGAGAATTAGAATCTTTAAGTTCCTAGGTGATTTAATTAAAGTTCAGAGCCACTATCTATATATTTATTATTTTTAACTGTGAAAGGTATAAATATGTCAACTACATGATGTTTTTTTCTTTTTTCAATTCATTCATTTACTCTTTCAGTCCACAAGCTTTGACTGAAAACCAGCCCAGTAAAGTGGCTGGGCATCATGATAGCTGCAGGGAATATGCTGGTAAATAAGGTGGTAATAACATGGACCCATCATGTTCAGCATTATCGCCATCCACTATAGTGACTATAGTAGATTCTATTACACAAAATGACGGTGTCATCTACCTGTGTGACAATTCAGAATCATCTCTTTGAATGACTGGAAGTCGCCTCCAGCAATGAAGACAGCTGCTTCTGAAGTAACATCATGGATGCCAGCATGTCATTAACAATGACAAGGGATCGCTCTCTCAGATTTTTCTTGAGCTTTCTTTCTAAAAGCCAACTACGCTTCTCTAACTTTCCCTTCTCAATTCCTTCTTTCTTTCTCCTGACAGAAACTTTCATTTATTTCCCAATTATTCTCTCACTGTTAAAGTGCTAAACTTTGAAATGTTAGGATTAAACAGCGCTTCAAAAATTTTGGTCCACAGACTAAGCTAAATTAGCTGATCATGTAAAAAATTATATGTGATTTGGTTCTTACTATTCATTTTTTTTAAAGACAGGTAAGAAGATATCACCAAAGGCAAATCCTACTGATTGCATATAAGCACAATAATTTTGTGTTAGACAAATATTTATTGCTAAAACAGTAGATACTACTACTACTACTAGCAATAATAATAATAATAATAATGACAGTTACATTTATTGAGGTGTTTTCTTTTTTTAATCAGGCATTTTTTCATTACCTGAATTAACTTATTTCATTTTCAGTGGGAAACAAAAATGAGACTCTGTGTAATATTTTAAAACAAAAGGAGAACTGAGCACAGAGAATTTATACACTGGTGTGGGTCTTCCTACTGTTAAATAAATGAACAGGAGCTGACATTCTTTAAAATTTAGATACACTTTCAAAATGCCCTTGTATTTGAGCTACAAACTCTTCAAAACCTCTCACTGCAGATTACTAGTTTTGCTTGTTTTGTGAAAAATGGCCTTGTTTTCCAGTTAATGTTGCCATTAGTCAGTTAGTTCATGAGTTTCAATTCAGCAGATTTTCCAGAGAAGAATGCTTTTATAATGTTTTAGATAAAAGTAAGGATGTCAAAATCTAATCCATGGTATCAGAGTTTTGCCAGAACGTTGTTCAGACTGAAATGAAAAACAGGATCTCCCAAGGGAGTTCTCTTTCATAATGAAATCATTGAAATACGAAGGGCCCCAGGAGGAGGACTTTCAAAGCTCTAGCCATTGGCAAATAAGAAACCAATTGAGATTTTGTTTTTAAGAGAAGATGGTGTAATATTCCTATAGTTTGATATTAGGAAGGAAGCCAAAAAACCTGAATTGTGGACCATCTGGAGAAGAAATATAATGAAGAAAGCCAACAAAAATATAATTACAACAACTGGCTTAGAAATAACAACTGCATTGATTAAGAACAGCCTAAGTAGGGATGTCAAGAGCACAATCTGAGTTAAATTTCCATTTCAGTTTCGTTGTAGTAAATAGAAGAAAATGTTCTTATTTGTAGCCTGAACCCCCATATGCAAGAGATATGAGAAGAATTTGGTGAAAGATCAGATGCGGGAAATAAATAAATAAATAAATAAAAAACCTGACACTTACATCTCTGCCTTTGTGAGTTCAAAACAAATACACAATTGAAGAGTGTCAATGCTATGTGATAATCTATGGTTGGTGCTACCTGGGAATACAGAGACCAGGCAAACAGTCTTTTCCTCCAGAAGCTTAAATCTGACCATACATATAAAATCACAATCTCCATACTAGTTGAAGAATAAAATGACTATAATAGACTCAGATGCAGTCATTCAAAAATAATCCATAGTACATCAATTAGAACTTCTCTACTTCTTGTACCAAAACAGGAATTTATTGAACTGATAATTAGGAGGAAAAAAAATTTTAATATATGCACAGATGCCTTCATTCCTTTAAAATAATGTGACACTCATCATGTTAAGCATGGATACTGAAATAAATATAAATATATATATAAATATATATATGTATACTTTTACTCACAGATTTGAGGAAAGAGAATTTTGTGATTTTTTTTTTAATGATTAAGAGGCAATGAGTGAAAAAAGAAAATAAGAGTATAGCTTTGATATCAAGGTGAAAAGGAAATTATAGGAAGGTTTCTAAGAGTAGATTTCCTTAAGCTGAAGGGTGGTCAAGTATTAATATTTCTTAGGAGGAGAGAGGGGAAATAGATGAAAAGCACCTGAATAAAAGCTCAGTCCCCTGCCTAAAAGAAAGGCTGGAATATTAGTGAAAAGTAGTGAAGTCGCTCAGTCGTGTCCAACTCTTTGTGACCCCATGGACTGTAGCCTACCGGGCTCCTCTGTCCATGGGATTTTCCAGGCAAGGGTACTGGAAAGCATTCCAAAAACATCACATTTTTCGTACATGCGGAGTCAAGAGAGGTTAGCAGATGATTCAAGAGCAATGCACAGAGGTCAAATTGTTAGGGCCATACACACTAAGCAAAAAATAAAAGTAAAGTTTGACTCTGAAATTTTTGAGAAATCGGTCATTGATTCTCTGCAAGAAAGCGGCACAGGCTGGTATGCATAACTACACCTCAAAATTTGATTATACAGAAAATTAACCAGATTTGAGATCCAGAGCAAGAAGAATCTGCAATACACTGTGAACAAAGCAGGTAGATCTGATTGCTTTACCCTTTAATGATCTCAAGATCTCAAGTCATCACTCTGAATCACTCTTCATTTTTTATCTACTGAGAAAGGCTGCGGCATTCATTATCTACCCTTTCTGATCATATGCTATTGCTTCCCCTTCAGCTACAAGATGTGTGTGTTTTAACATAAAGAACTTTACGAAAGTATATGTAAAACACATAATCTTTTCTTCCTTTAGGCATTCACTTTTTGTGTCGCCTTCAACAGTTTATTCAAGAGGCTGTAACTATATACTTATTTTCCCTTAGTAGTTTTACAATATTGTTGCTTATTTTAAAATTATAATCACTTTGGAATTGTGATTAATTTGGTATACAGGGAATTCCCTGGTGGTCCCGTGGTCAAAACTCCACGTTTTCACTGTGTAGGGCCCAGGTTCCATCCCTGGTCAGGGAACTAAGTTCCCACAAGTGGTGTACCACAGGCCAAAAAAAAAAAAAAAGAGCCAAAATATTTTAATATACAGGGTAAAGCATGAATAAACATACTTTTCTTCCAGAAGGGTATTACTAAAAGTTTCACAATGTCTGAGCCTTAGGAGCAGCAAGGTGAAGGATTCACAATATTTCCTATAGATTTTTTTTAACTACCTATGAACCTATAACTATCTAAAAATAAAAGATTTTTTTAAAGGGAGTGTTAGCCAACTGCTCCAACTGATAGCTACTTTAGTACTTCAAATACTTAACTAAATGAGTAAATGTCCCCCCAGATAAGTCATTCATTGAGAATTTTATTCTTCTCTTGCTCTGAATTTTGGAAAGCTAAGTATTGGTCTTCTGGTTTCCAGTATCTTCCCTAAAACACAAATCAGATTATGTTATTGATGTTCTTCACATTGGAAACTTAAAATGTCTCCATTTTAAATAGGCATACCCTTGACCAGCCTTACCCTTGGCAACACCCTCCTTCCCTTCAGTCATTTATCAGTGATTCTAGACCTACCAAGGTTGCTTTATAATATGCAGAATCATTTAGGCTTCGTGTTCACTACACACTTCATTATCACATGCTGAGCAGAAATTCTAAATCATGATAACCCCTATCTTTGATCATGAACTATAGAATTATTATAAAATTTCTTAATAGTTCATTTTCAGATTTGTAATGTGAAAAAAATACTACTTCAGAATTGTGAAATCTCGGGACTACTTATTACCTCTGAAATGCTTTTCTTTTCCATAAATGATGATAAGTCTACCTACTTCACTGGATAGCCATGGAAATAAAAGCAGCTGTGAATGTGTACTGTGTCTAGTACGGCAAATGATAAATATGATTTTCCCAACCCTCAACTTCTGAAACTTCTTCTTATCAAATTCTGATAGCCAAGTTCACTCAAATCTGAAGGGAAAGAAACACCGCGATTCTTGATGGTGTCAACTTTGAGAACCAAAATCAACATGCAGCTAGTTTTATAGACAATACAAGAAAGAGCCAGGATTCTTTGCACTCAACCAAAGTTGCATCCCCCTGTTTACTGTGTAGTCAGACCACATGTACATTCCCTACATAGAATGGAGTTTTAAACTGCAGGTTGTGGAAATTAGAGACACGAGATATCCTAACCGCCAGTGTTCTCATACTGGCCTCACCAGTGTTTTTGATGGAATGAAGAGAGACTGTGTTTGATTTCCATCAGCGTGACAATAAAAACTTTGACATTCTTGGCAAAGGAACCTGTGTGGGTCTCCTAGATGACTAAGAGTGATGAAAAGTTAGAGCAAGCTGGATTCCCACTAATGATAAGGATAATTGGATTGGGGCGCAGGGCTGTACTCTGTCTGGGGCACACATTCGCCAGTGACGTGAGTGCTCCCAGCTCAGAGCAGGCTTTGTATAATGTACACAGTGGTTGCCTGGACTTTCTGTGTCATGAACTCAGGCTTTGGCATCCAGAATAGTCCCTAAACCACAGGGACTGACAGCTAGAGGTGTCTGTAAACAAACCCTGTTATAACTCAGAAGGGACGCTTCTATTACAATGCTTCAAGGGCCTCTACAAGAATGTTTTTGCTAAAATAATAGTCTTGCTAAAAATTAGCAAGATTATTGCTAAAACATTTGGTCTACTTGAACCAAATGAGGTAACTGTCAAGAAAAAATGTATTTATGAACCAAAGTGGGCAAAATTTATAGCTTTTGCCTCTATCTACATTTACATAATCTGCAAATTATATTCATGAACATGTTTGTTGGTCAGTAATTCCTAGAGGGAATTTTTATTTTTCTAAAGACTAAAATAGGCTTCCAAGGTGGTGCTGGTGATAAAGAATCCACCTGCCAATGCAGGCAATGCAGGAGATGTGGGTTTGATCGTTGGGTCCGGAAGGTCCCCTGGAGGAGGAAATGGCAACCCACTCCAGTATTCTTACCTGGGAAATCACATGGACAGAGGAACCCAGTGGGCTACAGTCTATAAAGTCACAAAGAGTGAGCATCTGAGTAAAGCTTAAAATGGAATAGGGATTAAAGTTTGCAATGTTTGCTATTAACTGTCTTGATCTATCTAATTGAAATTTTTAAACTTTTTCTTTTTTTTTTTTCCCATTTGGGTCAAGTATTAAGAGATCATTAAGATTCTTCTAAAACTTAAAAAAAGGAAATCTAATATTTAAGCCACTTCAGTAATACAAAGGAATTTTAATAAGCTTGAGGGAAGCAAGTAAATGATCTTCTAGAAAGCATACATGAAAATGTCATTCATTAATTTGACCAGTTAATAAATTGATTACGAATTGCAGAGTGCACTGCTATTAAGGTCTTTATCACTGACACTTTAAACACCGATGGATCTTTTTCTTCATTTGTATTTTGCGAAGGCCCTTCCTGAGAGCTCTACTCTGATGTCTTTTTCTATCAGCCTATGAGATATTCCACCTTGGTCATTTACATAAAATTTGAAATATTTTTTTCAATAAACTTTCTCTAATTCATTTCTGGACTATTTTTTATTTGAACTTGAAGTTACGAGATTTCCTTTTTCATTTAAAAGAATACGTCAAAGAATGCGTGCTCAGTCATGGCCAAATCTCGGTGACCCCACGGGCTGTAGGCTGCCAGGCTCCTCTGTCCATGGGACTATCCTGGCAAGAATACTGGAGTGGGTTGCCATTTCATCCTCCAGGGGGTCCTCCCGGCCCAAGGATCAAAACTGTGGATCCTGCAGCTCTGACTTTGGCCTGCAGATTCTTTACCACTGAGATATGAGGGGAGCCCTTGTCAAAGAATATAAATAGTCAGAACTAACTTACCCTAAAAATCTGTGACAACGTTTGAGGATGTTTCCCTGGTTTAAATCTATTTCTCCATCTTATAGAAAGTGAAATGTGAAAGTGTTAGCTGCTCAGTTGTGTCCAACTTCTTTTGATCGCATGGACTGTAGTCTGCCAGGCTTCTCTGTCCATGGAATTCTCTAGGAAAGAATACTGGAGTGGGTCGCCATTTCCTTCTGCAGGGGATCTTCCCAACGCAGGGACTGAACCTGGGACTCCTGCATTGCAGGCAGATTCTTTACCATCTGAGCCACCAGGGAACCCCCTTTATAGAAAGCATTGTATATTAATCCTTGATGTTTTCCTTTATTTTTTTTTTCCTAAGGAAAGGTTTTACTATGAATTTAGGTCACTAAAATTTGACTAGATTTTAATTTTTCATTGATCCTTAACTGCTTTATACACTATGAAAATCAATTTTGATATTTTATATCTCCAAATCATAATTCACATGTGGCACAGAAAGAAACTGTACAAAAAATGTGACCCCTCTTCTACACTAAGATATAGTTTAGAATTGTCCATAGGAAGCAGCTACCTATCCAGGGGCTGTGTTTATCAGTAATAACTGAATTGAAGTATCTTGTGATTAGTTCTTGATAGTGGACTTTGGATGGGAATAATGCGCACCGTCTCTACACCTCCCCCTGCCTTTCCACCTAAATGCAGAGCAGTTGAATACCCTAAAGGATGCTGGAGTAACAGGATGGAAAGAACCTAGAACCTCCTATCACCGCATCAAAGACTGAGTGCCGGATTCCCTTGTGGAACTCTTTTGTAAGTTAAAAACCATCTTCTTTTGCTGTACAGCAAGGAATCACCAAGCATCATAGAACCTTAAAGTCTAGAAAGTTAATGCTAAAAGAAAGGTAGAAGGCATTTAATCAACCCCTACACAAGCACTGTTCAATATATTACTCCATTAGAGGGCTTATTAGGGTTTGGGGAAAAGAGAATGCAACTAAGAAATATATCTTTGCAAAGCTGACGCACCAAGTCTGGTAAATTCATTGACCTTTCCTCCACTCAGCTAGCTGATTTCATAGACCCTCAAAATTTATACATGGATCAGAACTAGAGAAAGAAATATGGAATAAAGAGAGGGATAGAGTGTGGAGCCTACTTTTCTCCTGATTGAATAGGGGCAGAGGCTAATGAACGAAGAAGAATTTTATTTGTAGTCTCCTCAGTCTCATGTGGCCTGAAGTGATTTAAGGTAACATACTTAATTGAGGGAAAATAAATCAAGAGTGGAAGAGCAAAGGAGAACAACCAATACAAATTGTACCAAAACATCCTAAAATGGAAAAATAAAAGTTGAGGGATGGTTGAGGAGAAAGTAAAGGAAATGGGCCAAATCATGTAAATAAATGGGAGCAGGGATCAAATTCTAGACCCAAATGTCTCAGTTCTATTTAATTTGTATTGGTTTTCTGTCCAATCAAGCTAATGCAGTTGAATATTCATTGTTTTAAATGCTTTCTTGGATTGTATACAACATCCATTGTGAAAATTTGAAAGTATATTTAACTGGTAAAAACTTTTTCTTTTTTTTTTTTTTTTTTTGGCTTTGCCCTTTACATATCCTTAATTGTTAAAAATCCACCAGAAACTCCAAACTGATCTGCTCTCAACTTTCACATCAATGAGACATTTGGCATATATGAAAAAAGAAGCTGCACAGATGAGATTCCACAGGAATAAAGACAGACGCATTTGTCTTGTGTCAAGGCAACAATGCTTTCTCGCTGAGAAAGTAACTTGGTTCTGGCTATTGAGAAAGCTGATAAGGATAGTTCCTTCTTCCTAAAGACCATGTCCAGTTTTGGACAGCTCAAGGAAATGATAACCGAACACCTAAATAGAGAAAAAAAAATTTCAGATTTTTATCAAGCCTGCCATAGTTAACATGGAGATGGCAGCATTGAATAGGGTATTTATTCCACAGTGTTACAGTGAAAATTAAAGAAGCCATGAAATGTATTTAGTGCAGCATCTGGCATAGAGTAATAAACAGAGCAATAGCTGATTTCTTTATTATACTTACAACCTGAGTGTATCTTAGCTTTCCCCTTCTCCATAGCCCAGTCCCCTAATTTCTGTGGATCAAGAGTTTGGAGCCCTCCAGTAAATACATTTGAGGATCCTAGCCAATGCATATATTGCCGTGATTTCTGCCCCACACCCTTATCTGAGCATAGACTTCTCTTTGCATCACTGGGATGACCCCTGTCTCACTTGTCACTGTTCTTCATGTAACTGCTGCTCTAACTAGTCTAGTTTGCTCCAAAGCAGGGGACAACGAGCTCCCCCTTCATTTCCTGGTACGCAGACCAGTAGTAGTCAACAAATATTACATTTTGCTATAGGGAATCACATGAAAAACAATGGTTGTCTACAACTATATGTACTAATAAGCTTCCTGATATCTGGGCCTGGCTCCCTGTTGCTTGCAACCAGTCTTGTTAAAGAGTATCAGACTAAGAGAACTTAACTGGAGGAGAAAGTGAAAGTGAAAGTTGCTCAGTCATGCCAGACTCTTTGAGACCCCATGGACTATACAGTTCATGGAATTCTCCAGGCCAGAATACTGGAGTGAGTAGCCTTTCCTGGAGAAATGTGTAAGAACTCATGGTAATAGAACGTGTAGTAAAATCACTGGATCATATAAAAAGCAAGGGAATTCCAGAAAAACATTTACTTCTGCTTCATTAACTATACTAAAGCCTTTGACTGTGTGGATCACGACAAACTGTGGAAAATTCTTCCAGAGATGGGAACACTGGACCACCCTATCTGCCTCCTGAGAAATCTGTATGCAGGTCAAGAGGCAACAGTAAAAACTGGACATGGAACAACGGACTGGTTCCAAATCGGGAAAGGCATACATCAAGGCTGTATATTGTCACCATCTTATTTAACTTATAATGCAGAGTATATCATGAGAAATGCTGGGCTGGATGGAGCACAAGCTGGAAACAAGGTTGCCAGGAGAAATATCAATAAACTCAGATATGCAAATGACACCAACCTAATGTCAGAAAGCAAAGAGGAACTAAAAACCCTCTTGGTGAAGGTGAAAGAGGAAAGTGAAAAAACTGGCTTAAAACTCAACATTCAAAACACTAAGATCATGGCATCTGGTCCCATCAGTTCAGTTGAATCACTCAGTCATGTCTGACTCTCTGCAATCCCATGAAATGCAGCACGCCAGGGCTCCCTGTCCATCACCAACTCCCAGACTCCACCCAAACCCATGTCCATTGAGTCGGTGATGCCATCCAACCATCTCATCCTCTGTCATCCCCTTCTCCTCCTGCCCTCAATCCCTCCCAGCATCAGGGTCTTTTCAAATGAGTCATGGCAAATAGATGGGGAAACAGTGGAAACAGTGACAATTCTTTCTTGGACTCCATTGCTCTATACTGTTAGCTAACACAGGCGTTCAAGACGGAGATGCATACAGCCATCCAACTCCACCTTGGCGGAAGGTCCTCAGGAAACTTTGCTAAGACTTAACAAAGGAAACAATGATATCACAAAGGGAATAAACCTGAGTGAGTATGGAGACTTCAAGTTCAAGAGCTTCTTGGCTACCAGAGAACCACTGAAACGTCAGGTGACCTTAGTGGCAGCAAGTGTAAGAGATAAGACAAACGTTTCTAAGATGCATAGTTCCTTATCTGTCTTAGAAGCCAGCACTACAAGGTAGGAAACCCTTCTTGCTGCCACCAGTCCCAAAGGCAGTTGAAACCAAGTCGATGCTGTTCCAGGAAGGCACTCAATCAGTTACATTCAAATCACTTTCAGAGACTCTGAACATAGACTTCCTCAACCAACAACAAAAGAATAAAAACAAGCCAACAAACAAAAACAAACAGAAAACAGTGGACCCTATTTTCTTCGAAATCAGTTTACCCATTTCTGGTCAACTTTCCCAGCCTGAAACTTGCTTTTCACTCAGCTCTTCGTTCAGTGAATATTTAAACATCAACACTTTTCAGGTGTCTGGTTATATAGCAATACATAAACCAGATGAAAATCCAGCCCCAAAGGATTTGATATAGGAAGGGAAAAAGATAAAACACACATAACAAGTGTATAACAACAGGTGTTAATAACCACTGTTGAGAATAATAATGTAGGGAACACAGGGGATTAAGGGAGCAGCGTTAGTTACCATTTTGTATAAATGATCAAGAAAGGACTCTACAGGGAGGTGTCACTGAGCAGTGACCAGAAGGAAAAACCCATGTCTGGGAGATTCATGCTCCAAGCAAATAGGAAAACGGTTGCTGAGGGACAAGGTCTGGAGCATGATTGGAGCGCTGACACGTTCACATTCAAAGTGCTCTTTAAATAACTTTTTCCCTAAAGGAAAGGACTTTCTCTGCAAAATTCAGAGTTTGCAGCTACTTCTGGGACGCAGGTACTTCTGTAGTCTTGTAACACACTGTTCCATCTGCTCTATTATAATAATGACCAAGACCATCATCACGGTCTTTCTCAATCACAGACCAAGACTGACTTCTAATTGGATCTTACAGGAAAATGCGCAAAAGGGAAGCATAAAGGGCAGGAAGCTTCATAGCTTGAAATACCCGTCGACCAAATTATCCCGAATCACGTTGCCTTAATCTGCCTACAGTTTCATCAGAAGGATGGTCTGTCATGTTGTGCTTCTGTGACTTCAAGATATGTGATAACTTTCCAGAGGCAGACAAGTTTATATCAAACTGGCACAGCATATATGTGTTCAGTCTGGATGGTCAAAAATATTCTATATGTAATTAGAGATATTTATAGTCTGACTGAAGAAACAAATGTGTGCTCAATAATAATATTGTGCTTATAATAACAGCTTGGCCTACCGCTGTGAATAATGATCTCTTGTTGGATGGAGGGACGCAGCAGACGCATGAGGTCACATGTTAAGATATTTATTCAAACGTCAGAAGCTCAAACGGAAAGTAAAATAGATGTGACTTTGTTGGTAAGAACAGGAATTCTCTGCTTCTAGAAGATTTTATCTTAGTGTTATGAAAGTATTTAAGATTCTATGTATTTTAATACTTGTCTCATCAAAAATTTAGAGTACTATGTATTTCTTTATACACAGTAATATACATTTTCATTTTTTTTAATTTACTTGCTCTTCACCCTCAATTTTTTAATGTTTTAATTTTCTGGCTACATTTGGTTGAGGATTTTTGAAAGCAAAAAATAACAGTGATAAAAAAATAAAATGTTTTAATATTAAAACTAAAAGAACCTCAGACATGAAAAGAAATTCAATGAAACCGCTATAACTGAAAAGAAACCAATATGGTTCTAAGATGTTAATAAATACATAGTTGTAGCCTTCGCTGCCAAAAGCAGGATGGGGCAGCAATTTTACTAAGACCAAAGAAGTTAAGTGAATTGCCTATTTTCATAGAGCTTATACTTGTCAGAGTCACACCCTTAACACAATTTTAACTTTAAACACTGGCCAAACAAATATTGCTCAGGCTTTTATTTTTAAATATCAAAATGCTGCATAATTTGATGTTTACTTGAGGTACTTCCCTGGTGGCTCAGACTGTAAAGCGTCTGCCTACAATGGGGGAAACCTGTGTTCAATTCCTGGATCAGGAGGATCCCGTGGAGAAGGAAATGGCAACCCACTGCAGTCCTCTTGCCTGGAAAATCCCATGAATGGAGGATCCTGGTAGGCTACAGTCCATGGGGTGGCAAAGAGTCAGACACGACTGAGCGGCTTCAATTTCACTTTCACTTTCACTATACTATGATTAAGGATATAAAATACATGTTCAAGAAATTAGGTACAGAGAAGAAGCTAGATGTTTCACATTGACTAAAAGCTTCCAATTACATGCCTGTATTTGATTTTTCACTACAACCCTGTAAAGGTAATAGAGCATGCCTTACCATCTTTTTCAGGCAGGATGTATAGCTATGCTACAGTAACAAAGAATCCTTAAACCCAGACTTTCCACAACCAGCATTGCTTTCTTGTTCGCTCTGTGTGTCCTGCAAATCAGCTGTGACTCTCTAGTCTCTATGTGGGAGGCGACAGCTCTCAGGAAAAGAGAAACGAGAGCCGCGGTAAAGCGCTGCATCCTAGAAACGGCACAGCTCAATTCTGCCATATTCATTCAACCAGTCAAATCCTTGCCTTCTGAGTGAGATACATTCTCCTTCCCATGTTTGGGCACAGCAAGTCCCAAGGCCAAGCCTAATGTCAGTGTCAGTGGGAGACAAAATTCTCCCTTAGGGTTACTTTGAAATAGAATACAGTTGACTGCTGCATAGAATACAGTTGACTGCTGCTGCTAAGTCACTTCAGTTGTGTTCGACTCTGTGCGACCCCATAGACGGCAGCCCACCAGGCTCCCCTGTCCCTGGGATTCTTAAGGCAAGAACACTGGAGTGGGTTGCCATTTCCTTCTTCAATGCATGAAAGTGAAAAGGGAAAGTGAAAGTGAAGTCACTACAAAACCTATATTACGTAGATGAGGAAATGGAATTCAGAGAGAGTAGGTGGAGAAGGCAATGGCAACCCACTCCAGTACTCTTGCCTGGAAAATCCCATGGATGGAGGAGCCAGGTGGGCTACAGTCCACGGGGTCGCTAAGAGTGAGACACGACTGAGCGACTTCACTTTCACTTTCCACTTTCATGCATTGGAGAAGGAAATGGCAACCCACTTCAGTGTTCTTGCCTGGAGAATCCCAGGGACAGGGGAGCCTGGTGGACTGCAGTCTATGGGGTCGCACAGAGTTGGACACGACTGAAGCGACTTAGCAGGTGGTAACTGGCCAGAGTGTGGAATTTAGCTCAAAGTCAGGGCTCAGGCCCTGGCGTTCATTAGCCTACACTGAACTGCATTGCTTAGGAAGCTAGCAGTGGCGCTGAGGAGACCCCGAGGAGGGTCGATCTTGCCAGTGAAGAGCCAGAGGCAAGTTCTCCTATGCTCTGTGTGCCACATACACGCCACTCTCCAAGCCTGATACTGTGAAGTGGAGCATCTCTGAGGAGCTGCATCTCTGAGGAAATCATGGACTCCACAAAGCAAAATAAGAAAAGAAGTATCGAGACTGAGTTCTGCTGTTGTTGCTGCTGTTTTCCCAACAGTCAAAAGCAACTGAACAGACTCCTCCCTAAATTCTTTCACATCTGCAATAATCAGTGGAAACAAGATTGTTCTGACCTCATACAACATGATACATCATTTCTTGTCCTTAATATTCTTTTGTTATAGACACAAACATAAAGGGAAATGTTTTCAATAGAGAAAAATAATACATAAACCCAGTCTGAGGTAAACACTTTCCTAATTTTTGTTGTTTGAAATGGTGGATCTTATGAAAGGAAATAATTTTTACTTTAAAGTGTTTTTTTTTTTTTTAATGAAAACAATATATTGAAAATAGTGTTCAACTCATTCTTCACAGAATCCAGAATGTGGGGAATTCTACATTACAAATGATCCAATGTCTTCAACAAATAAAGCAAAGAAGCAATTTGTAGATTAAAAAGTATCTTTAAATAAGTTTCACTGTTCAAGATTTGAACAAACTAACTGCAAAAATTTTACGGGATAATAAGGAATATTTGAAAACCTGATTGTATATTTAAAACTATAGAAATACTAACAATGCTTCCAACCTCAGAACTATACCTTTTAGTGACACAAATTGCAATATTTACAGATGAAATATTCTGGGTAACAAATTTCAGAAGAATGCTAAGGGGCTGAAGGAAGTGGATAGAAATAAAGATGCAATAAGCATGTTCCTGAGTTGATAATGGGTAAAGCTTGTTGTTGGTGAAAATGTTAGGATTTCTTATATTCTTTTCTCTTCTTCTGTAGGTTTGCAATTTTCTGTATTAAAATATTTATGGCAATTTGGTTCAATCCCTGGGTCAGGAAGATGTCCTGGAGGAGGAAATGGCAACCCACTTCAGTATTTTTGCCTGGAGAATTACATGAACAGAGGAGCCTGGTGGGCTGCAGTCCATGGGGTTCCAAAGAGTCAGACACTGTTGAGCGATTAACACACACATGGTAGGAAGATAGAAAAACACAGCGCCAACTTCTTTGTTTATTAATCCATAAAGTTTCATTCATCTGCTGATTTCTTAACTGTTTATTTGTGAGCTGAAATTGGAAGACTGAAAAGTGGGATCAGGTCCCAACCCTCTATGCTGTGACGTTTTGATTGCTGGAGACATAGACAACATCAGAGTCACCATATCTTAGGCTGCAGCCAGAATGGACAGAAATGAACATTTTTCTACTGAAGAGGATGTGTACTTAAGGACAGAGGGTTAACTATGTTTCCTTATGTTCCCACTGACAATGAGCATAATTTGCCTGGCATTTGAAACACATAAGAGAAACAACTTCTATTCCTTACAAAGGTAGGATTAAAACTACCAAGCATGCCATGCCCGCCAGACCACTTCAGTCATGCCTGACTCTGCGACCCCATGGACTGCAGCTCGCCAGGCTCCTCAGTCCTGGCATTCTCCAGACAAGAGCACTGGCGTGGGCTGCCAGGTCTCTTAGTCTCTTGCATTGGTGGGAGGATGCTTTATCACTAGTGCCACCTGGGAAGCCCCTAAAACTACCAAACAGCCGAGCAATTCCACGACTGGGCATATACCCTGAGAAAACCAAAATTCTAAAAGACACATATACCCCAGTGTTTATTTCAGCACTATTTACAACAGCCAGGACATGGAAGAAACTAGATGTCCATCAACAGATGAATGTATAAAGAAGTTGCAGTACATATATACAATGGAATATTACTCAGTCATAAAAAGCAACACATGTGAGTCAGTTCTAGTGAAGCAGATGAGCCTAGAGACTATTATACACAGTGAAGTAAGTCAGAAAGAGTAGAACAAGTATTGTATGTTAAGGAACACACATGGAATTGAGAAAAAAAAATGGTGCTAATGAACCTATTTGCAGGGCAGGAATGGAGATGCAGACACAGAGAACATTTTGAACACAGCGAGGGAAGAAGAGAGTGGAATGAATTGAGAAAGGAGTGTTGAAACATATACATTACCAGATGCAAAATAGCTAGCTAGTGGGAAGCTGCTGCCTAACACAGGGAATTCAACACTGTGCTCTGTGGCAGCCTGGAAGGGCAGGAGGCGGGGGGAATGGGGGGAAGGCTTTGGAGGGAGGGGACATATGTGTACTTATATCTCTTCATATTGCTATATGGCAGAAACCAACACAATATTGTAAAGCAATTGCCCTTCAATTAAAAATAAATTCTCAAAAAGAAAACTTTTCTCTAGTTTTAGTATTCCATTTTCTATTGGCAATGATACACAGAAAGATTCAGAAGTGGAGAAGAATATCCCTATGCTTAAAGACTTCATCAATCGTAGCGTAATAAGACTCAAAATACTGTAACGCAGCCTTTTTCTTACTCTAAGAAACTCATTCATGAAACCTGTATTTGCAGCTTAGCCTTGATTTGATTTTTGATGTCAAAATGAGGTTCCTTCCGTTCAGGAGTGCTTCCTGCAAATTCCATACAATGATATGTGAATTTTATGTTTAACATGGCACTTACATATCTGGGATGTCAGCTTGCCAGCAAAAACCCAATATGAAATCCTTGAGTATATTTGACTTGAATCACTCATGGCTGACGCAGTGAAGATCTCGGGGCTGGTATCTTTAATCAATGCTTATGAATAACATGCTGTATCATACTTCGGCGTAACTCAATTGAATGCTGAAGAAATCCAACACAGCGCAATGCATTGTGAGTTGCTCAACAAGCTCCAGAAATCTGAGGGGGGATCTGCTTTGCGTAACGTGCGGTCTTTGTGTGTGTGATGTTTTATGCGTGCTTGCTGCTTGTGTTGCTTGTGTGCAAACCTAACCACAGGAGAGGTGCACACTGGGCACATGAGAGGCCTTGAGATGAGAAGTGTTTATTGCAGAACTTCAAGTCACAAAATACAACTGTCTGTAGGTTAACATGGTGAACAACACCTAAGTCAGAAGTTCTTGATATAGATTTCCTTGCTAACTAGATCAGAACTCAGATAGATACAAATTGCTTTTACAGAATCTCCTCAAATTCCACCCAGTTTCCCTCTCTGTATTCTTTTTCCATTTCATGTTGGGACCAACCCACAGCATTATCCCCTTATGATTTGATAGAGAGAATAAATCATTCTAAGCAAAATTAAGTAGTGTAATTCTACGTACTGTAACAAAGCGCAGTTGTTAAGACTCATTCTGGACCTGGATTGACTTGGTTTCTTATCACTTTTTTGTTGTGTGACTTAATAGAAAACAACCCTGCCTGCATATTGAATCTGTCCCTTTAGTTCTAACCCTTGTGCTCTGCTTCCTGTGCTTAGTCCTGCTGGCTCTGCAGCTTTTGTAAAAGAACGTTGCCTATAACCTGAAATAGATATGACAGCACACTTTCAAGGCTCTAACCTTTAAAGGGAAGGAAAGGGAATTGGCAGCCCACTCCAGTATTCTTGCCTAGAGAATTCCATGGACAGAGAAGGCTGGCAGTCTACAGTCCAGAGAGTCACAAAAAATTGGATACGACTGAACGAGTATCCACAACTTTTAATATCAACTTTTAAGTTGATACCACAACTTTGGTATCACATGTTTCCATTCAGATAGAGATATAAAAAAATATAGAATGGAGAACAATATTTGTCTTACTGGGTATTTACAGGAAAATTGTGATAAGACCTACATGGACAGCTGCAAGAACAAAGGATTCCTGCACAAAAAAAGTTTGCAACAACCAGCCCCACCCCTTCCCCTTTTAGTGTAAAAGAAGCCTGAATTCTAACTTGGGTAAGAGGGTTCTTTGGGACTCTAGTCCACCATCTTCTCTGATGCTGGCTTTCCTAATAAAGACACTATACTTGTCCCAAACCTCATCTCTCAATGTATTGGCCCATCTTGCAGTTAGCAGTACATATATGACCTTGCACAAATTACTTAATGTCTCTGAGGGCTTCACTTTCTTCATCTGTAAAATGAAACGAAGGACAGAACTTACTCCTTAGAGCTGCTATGACACCTAAGAGACAGTCCGTGAAAATGCCTGGCTCTATTTCTGATGCATAGTTGAAACTTTGAAAAGGTTAGCTTGCTGGAAAAGGATGGGGAAGAGGGAAAGTTTCTGAGTTTACTCAGCAAACAAATATTGAGAGATGGGTGGGGTTGTGAAGAGTGAAAGCAGGAAGAGAGAAAAATAGATTTAAACAAAATTACTGAGAGAAAAACAAATACCCAATGTGAAAACAATGATGCTGGGAAAGCAGCAAAGAGAAACATGTTCATAGGGGAAACGAATGGGAATATTCTCAATTCTCGTCTACAAATGACTACTGTGCAATAAATGCTGAATAAGACACTACATTTGCATGAATGTTGTAATAATCACAATAATGAGATGAGATGGTACTCACCTGCAGGAGATCAGAGTATAGTAAGGGGGCAGGTAAGAAAACCAATCTAGAAGCTCCCTGTTAAGGGCAAGCATGGGGCATTTGGGAGCTCAGGCAACGGGAGACTTGGGCCAGAGAGAATCAGAGGAGGTTTTACTGAGGAGGCAGCTCTTAACTGGGGTCATAAAGAAAAACTTAAGTTTTTGTCTATTAAAGTAAAATTGAAAGGCTGGTCTCAGAACAAGCAGAACCAAGTAGACTTGAAGAAAGGTATTATTGAAAGTTCCAAGGACCTCATATGAGAAGGAGCCTAACACTGAGATCAAAGGAGTGGTGAGTCAGGAGATGAGGACTAAGAGAGCTTTCATTTTGGACTTTATTAAAGAAAGGTAGCTACTGAAAAATACAAGGTGCGCGTGTGCTCAGTCACATCCGAGCCCGACTCTTTGAGACCCCATGGACTGTAGCCAGCCAGGCTCCTCTGTCTGTGGGATTCTTCAGGCAAGAATGCTGGAGTGGGCTGCCATGCCCTCCTCTAGAGGATCTCCCTGACCCAGAGATTGAACCCATGTCCCTGGAGTCTCCTGCATTGGCAGGCAGATTCTTTACCACGAGCGCCACCTGGGAAGACCATAAAATAAAGGGATGCAATTAAACTGACTGGTAGCAGAGGTGGGAAGGGCCAACAGGAGAAAGATAAGTAGGCAGGAAAGGAGTTCCCCAGACTTCCAGGTTTCCGGCTTGGTGATACGGAGGTTTGTACGGATACTTGTTGAAAGAAAAATTACAAAAGAAGGGTCAGAGGAGAGCAGAGCAATAATGAGTTTGGTTTCCTCCTGAGTTTGAAATCCAGGCCCAGCCTCCAGATAAATGCATCCAATGTGCTGAAGATCACTGGATGATGACTGTTGAAAATAAATATATTTAAGTTTTCAGTAAATATGAGGCCATTTTCCCCAGTGTATCTGATTCCTCCAACTAGACTTAAATTGCCCCATACCTAAGTCAAAATCATCTTTCTTTCTTATTTCACAGTACACTGAGCATAGTGTTGGCTAAGTAGGTACATATGATAAATAGATGCCTAAATTGAATTGTTTACACTAGGAAATAGTTCTTGTGTAGGAAAGGCCTTATTAGGGTATTAGTCAACTGAAATATTAAAAAGTAAAATAATTTATAAAATAAAGATCAGTCACTAATAAATGCAGTCCTGAATGTATAGGTCTTTACTTTGAATTCAAATAGAGCCATCTAGCTTCACTGAAAACACAGAGTAAGATTTATACTCTTTTAACATAAGCATCATTTAAAATATTGTAATACGGAATTAACTACATTTTCTTTTTTTTTTTTTTTTTATTCTTGTGGATTCAAGTGTATTACAGATGACAGAGGCTTCAAGCCCCTCATGTTTATTGTTTGCTGAACATCTCCCTTTGGACTTCCTCACAAGTTCTCAGACTCCCCAAGTCCTGATCTGAAACTTCCTTTTAACAGATATTCCCACTGATCTCAGCTAATGACATCCCCTTGCTATTATCCACATTCAAAATCCCTGATGCCTTCCACTTCCGTCTTTTCTCATGTCCTGTCATTTGCCAAGTTCTCAGAGTTTGTTCCTACCTATAAGCCCTGTAATCACCATTTTTGTTCTGATTTTCCTTTCCTTCTACTCTTCCCAACACACTTGGCTTTTCCTTGTTTCATATTCCACCAGTCAATGTTGCAAACTCATTTGTGCTGCTGCTGGTGCTAATTCACTTGTAGGAGTGTCCATATGTACATATTAATCCTTAAAATGCATGAGCTAATTCTATCTCACAAAGAGAAATAATTGAGAGGAGGGATAATTCACATAGGATTGGAGATCAAGTTATTCATCACAGCTTCTTCTCACTCCAACTCCAACCACCATAGGAAAACACATCAAGAGGTCACAAAATGCCATCCCAGTTCCAGACCCTGGCTGCCATGCTGTATTTAAGCTTCATCTCTTCTGAGAATCGAAAATTGTGAGAATAGAGGGCAGCCCATTGGCAATATAACAACTCAGTGAGCACCTTTGTAACAATCTACACTTGTTTTATACCAGCAGGTATTTTTAGAGGATTAAAATGGAAAACTGGCTGTTATACACAGCACTCAATATGAAACCTTCTTACAGAGCACAGGGGGATTCCTTTTTGCTTTGTAAAGGGGGAAATAATAAAAGGAAGGACACAAAGCAGAATAAACACAAACACTTTCTGACGTTTTTGTTGGAGAGAAAGTGTGTAGGAAAGGAATTCTAGCCTGGAATCAGGGGTTTCAGAAAGGGAAGAGGCCAGAGAGATCCTTCTTTCCAGACTCCTCAAATTACAAATCAGGAAACAGACCAGGGAGTGTGCCATTTTCCCAAGGTCACAGTTAGTTAACTTTTCATCAGGGACTGGAACTTGAGTCTATTAAGTTCCAGTCCAGTCTTCTTAAATCCTAAGAAAAGGTGGGAAACAAGTGCTATTTCCCAAGAAATCACTTATCTACTTGCCAAAGGTTTTGCCTACCTGAAAAAGACACAGTCTCTGTTACCATCTATTTTAAAATATCCAGCAGTCACCCTGACAATTCTTTTTGGAGAGATTTTTTTGTTTGTTTGTTTGTTTGTTTTTTCCCCAGGCAAGTTCAGTATTTTCCTGCTGGATTTCCTGACTATCTTGAGAAATTTATCCCAGGGCCCAGGGTTGCTTCTACAGACTTTTCATACAAGAGATGAAACCAGTGGCTTCTGAATTATGATCCCTGAGTTATTTGGGGTTTGGCCTGCCTAGCAGTTTAGCAGAGAAGTAAATTTTCAATTTCCAGAAGAATGAAAGTGATAAGGGGAAGGAAAAGAAGTGTTTTTAACTGAAAAGTGAAAGACAAACTGTGAGTTTTACCAGGAAAGGTAGACAGTAATTTCATTGTGTGTGCATATATATAAACAGAGAGAGAGTGCTAAAAAGACCATAAAAGAACATAATAACAAAAACACATCATTATGTCTGTGCTTACTAGCTGGCAAGCTGGACAGACCACTTGCTGAAATTCTCAGGGCTTTGAAAGAAGGCTGCAGGGATGAAAGAGAAACTTATCTGTATACAGAAAAAGTACAGTCTCGTTTCTGATATGGCTAAGAAATAATTATTCTCAAAGATCCTGTGGTCTTTGCCTCGAATTGTGCAGTAGAATAAGAAATAAATAACATAATGGCACTCACCAGGGAGAAACCCAATATGTCCCTGGCAGTATATTGGAACATACCAGAGGAAAATTAACAGCTTCAAGTCAGATGGGTTCCTGGGTCATAGAAACCCCTGTTGAGCATTCATCATTTATGCTGTTTTTCAAATGGCCCTATTTATAAGCAGATACACACACTACTAACAATCACACATGCATATGCAATCCATGTGTGCACACAAGCACACACTTGCTCATGTGTTCATGCACACACACACACACAGTGAGCTAAATTCAACACATGGCTACAATTTTCTTATTGTCCCAAATTGAATTTGAATATACAGTAAGCCAGCTGGATGATGATAGTTTTACAAGGTCTGGGGATAATTTATCAATTGAACTTCAAAGGTCTCTCAGCCTTTCCGCTCTGGTCATTATTAAGTAGGAAAATATGTAATCATTTGAGGAGAAAAATATTAGATTTAAACAAAAGTCAACTAATCTTGAATCAACGTAAATTTCCAACATATCATCTATCCCCAACTCCTTGTTGACCTAATCTGCCATTCCTTCAAACATAGTCAGCACTTCCCAGTGTCTTTAGAGCTGGGATGAGGAATGCGTCTATGAGAGAATAAGAATTAATAAACTTGAATAGGATATCCCTATTCTTGCACCCCTGGAATAAGTCCTACTTGGTCATGATACATGATTACTGTATTGGGTTAGGTGGGCTGGTATTTTCTTGAAGCATTTTGCATCTATGCTCATCAGTGATATTGGACTATCTATCTATCTATCTATATATATATATATAATTTTTTTGCGTATATTTGTCTGATTTTGCTGTCATGTGGTACTGGTCTAATTGAATGCATTTGGAAGCCACCCTTCTTCTGCAAGATTTTGGAATAGTTTGAGATGGATAGGTGTTAGCTTTTCTCTAAATTTTTGGTACCATTCACCTGTGAAGCTATGAGGTCCTAGACTTTTGTTTGTTGGAATTTGTTGTTGTTTTCCTTACTGATTCCATTTCATCACTGGTAACTGGTGTGTTTAATCTTCTGTTTCTGACTGGTTAGTCTTAGGAGATTACACAGCTATATGTTCTAAATGAAATTAGAACATTTTCTCTCATCCTGTACAAAAATAAACTCAAAATGGATTAAAGACCTAAATTTAAAAATGGAAACCATGAAACCCCTAGAAGAAAAAACAGACAGAACACTTTTGGACATAAATCTTAGGAATATATTTTTCAGATCTGTCCCTAAGGCAAAGGAAACAAAAGCAAACATAAACAAATGAAGTCTAATTAACCCTAAAAGCTTTTTTAACAGAAGCGGGGACCATGTATTTGTGCTTAGTCGCTTCCAACTCTTTGTGGCCCCGGGGACTGTAGCCCACCAGCCTCTTGTGTCCACAGGGCTCTCCAGGCAAGAATACTGGAGTGGGTTGCCATTTCCTTCTCCAGGGGATCTTCCTGACTTAGGGATGGAACTTGCATCTCTTTTGTCTTCTGCACTGGCAGGTGGGTTCTTCACCAGTAGCACCATGAAGGGAACCATGGACAAAATGAAAAAATATAAATTACTGAATGGCAGAAAATCCCTGCAAATTAATTGACTGATAAAGGGTTAAGATGCAAAATATATAAGCATTTCATGAAACTCGATATCAAAAAATCAAACAACCCAACTGAAACATGGGTAGAAGACCTGAACGGGCATTTTTCAAAAACATACAGATGGCCAACAGGCATATGAAAAGATACTCATTTGCTAGTTATCAAAAAAAAAACACAAATAAAAACCACAATAAGATATTACCTTAAGCTGTCAGAATTGTTATCATCAGAAAGACCACAACCCTAACGAATGTTGGTGAGGATGTGGAGCAAAGGTAATCTTTGTACACTATTTAATTAAAAACAACTGAAAAAAATTACAGGCCAAAATTTAAAATCAATAAAAGATGTCGCTATTCTTAGATACACATGGTAGAAAGGCTTGGTAGCTTGGAAATCTGTTATCTGCTCAGATTTCAAGGAAAAAATATACCTAAAATTAAGAAATGGGAAGGGTTAAAAAAAATGGATAAGGCAGAGAAGAATTAAAGTATTTATCTATCCCTCAACAGCCTTGGAAATACTTTCCAGTCCCATTTTAATCATGAGAAAAATTGGTCTTAGGGTGATTAATTAATTTCAGTTAGCAACCAGTGAAGCAGGCATGGGGGAACAGGTTGGTTTGGCCCCTAAATCTATCATTTCACTAGCATACCATGAGTGAGAGACAATGGGAGGGAGCTGATCTTTTCAAAGCAACAGCTATATTTGGCCGGTACTTCATTTTTAGGTTGTTAGACTGAAGTACGAACAGAAAAGAACACAGATGCGCAACAGAGTAGGCAGCACTCCAGAACTGCTCATATTTTTGTTAACAATCTACAGGTAAGTTGATCTCTGGTTGGGAGATACTTATTTAACACCTGTATTTCCAAGGACTATTTCTTAAGGTATGAGAAATGCAAGAAATTAGAAAAAAGAAGTAAGACAAATATTTGCCACCACCATCATTATTAATAATTTTATAGCAAACATAAGACAGGTAAAATAATTTCAGATAAGCTCGGTAAACTCTAATGGGAGCATTAAAAAATCATCCTAGGAAAGATGGTGCTTTGAGAATGGATATAAGTTGAGAGGCTAACATGGGAATGATATTTCCTTGGTAGGACAAATGCTAACAGCAAATACCATGGCTTGAAAGCTTGGGCTCAGTTCAGAGGTCATCTAGTATATGACCCTGAAGAGATAACATAGTTGAATAGTAGGAAGAAGTAGCAGAGAATAGGACTGGGTCCGTGTTGTAGCAAAAATTACATTTTCCAGAATTTTTGTTTGTTTGTTTTCTAAGTGGGTTGTTTATAATAGCATCGTGTTGGAGTGTTACAATCATAATGCTAACAATTGCTAGTGCTGGAAATCTTCAAGAAAATATTATTTTTATGAATTTAATTTGGATATCTATAGTGACTCCTAATTATTCAAGAATCAAATACCCCCAAAGAACATCTATATTAAAAATCTATTTTGCATTGTATGCAAATCAGGGTAGAGTGCTTGAGAGTATTTCTTCCATTAACACTTGTGTGTGCTGTGCTGCGTTGTGCTAAGTTGCTTCAGTTGGGTCCCACTGCTTGGAACCCTATGGTCTGTAGCCCTCAAGGCTCCTCTGTCCACAGCATACTCCAGGCAAGAATATTATAGTAGGTTGCTGTGCCTTCCTCCAGTCATAAACACTTATTATTACATAATTACCTGATCATTCTTTCCCAGTTTATTGAGAAGATTTCAGGCAATAACCAGTTGGGATAATCACTGCAAAAGTTTCCCCAAAACAACTCAGAAGAGTTTTCTTTCTGTTTCCATTTGGCTGTACAAATGCAACCAGATAACACTAAAAACAATTTTAAAAAAAGATCAAAAAAGCAAAGACATCACTTTGCCTACAAATATCCATAGAGTCAAAGCTATACTTTTTCCAGTAGTCATGTACAGATATGAGAGTTGACCCGTCAAGAAGACTGAGCTCCAAAGAATTGATGCCTTTGAATTGTGGTTCTGGAGAGTCCCTTGAACTACAAGGAGATAAAACTAGTCAATCATAAAGGAAATCAGTCCTGCATATTCATTAGAAGGACTGGTGCTGAACTTGAGGCTCCAATATTTTGGACACATTATGTGAAGAACTAACTTATTGGAAAAGACTCTGATGCTGGGAAAGATTGAAGGCAAAAGGAGAAGAGGGAAGCAGAGGATGAGATGGTTGGATGGCTTCATCGACTCAATGGATATGAGTTTGAGCAAACTCAGGGAGACAGTGAAGGGCCTGGAAACCTGGCGTGCTGCAGTCCATGGGGTCACGAAGAATAGGACACAACTTAGAGACTACACAGCAACACTAAATTATCTGCAATATCCCAAAGAGCACAGACAGACTAAAGTTTTAAAATTTTTGTAAATCTCATCTGGGCTTTGTTGTGTTGTTGTTTGAATGCAATGTGCTTGGAATTAGAAAAATGAAAGGAGGGATATGTAACTTGTCCTTGGGTTCACCATGAAGTTGATTATCATTTTTACTCTCACAAGTATTATTATAAAGTTCTTTACAATTCCTGGTCATGCTCTCTCCTCCTGTGGCATACAGTTTGAAATTAATCACCAGGAAAGTCAAGGTATTGAAACAAGTTGTCTCCAATGTTGAAAGCAGGGGACTCTAGTACCCAAAAAAAGTTGGAAGCAAATAAGACTGGAAAAGCTAAAATAAAAATCACAGTTTTTAAGAGAGGTAGATTGAAAGCCTCCAGAAAGCCCAGTAGTTAGTGGTGCAAAGAGTAAAATACAGCAGATCCCACAAATTAGTGGTTTGAGCCTAACAAAATTTTTCATGCAAATGCCTGATTTAAATCTCAGTTCTTGGCTTGGTTTAGCATGTGACTAAGCTCCATATGAGTAAAATCAATACAGACAGCTTCCCACTGACAAACCTGAAAAAAATAGTTTCACCTCCTTTTCCTCCAATATTTCAGACAAACTCATGGGAAGATATTTTTTCTTTAAATAACATTTCTAATATTTGTATTAAATGTAATCATAAATATAATTTTCTATAGGAATCTCCTTCGTTACAAGCTTATTTTAAAATGTTTTTTGTGATCGGTGATGGTACTAAGTTAAACTGCTGAAGAGTAGAGGTTTAAACCTGTGTTCAGTTGAAATCTGACTTCCATGTGACTTAATTCCCCAAGAGTACACACAATAATGTCTAAATTTCCTTCTATATTTAAACCCTCTATTTTTCCTTCTGATACATGCATTTTACCTTGTATCAGTTTAACAAATATCATTGCCTATTATGATTGAGCAAATGTTATTCTCCTACCCAGAAAGATAAATGTTTTTATATCACTCATTATTAATGAGATCTAAATTTCTAATTCAGTGAGTGAATTTGAAAATCTCCCATAAGCTATGCCTTTTTTACCCAAACGAGTTTGCTGTATCCCAACAATGCATTTCCATCTCTCTTCTCATCCCATACCTCTTCCTTGAATATGCGTTCCCACTTCAACCACTTTAACTTTGTATATTTTGCCTTTACATCTACAAAACACATGTTTATAACACATCGTTATATATCCTGTAAATTTGACAGGTCCCTCAAGGTCCAGCTTAAATTCCCTTTGTTCCAGGCCATGATGCACCGTAACTCTGGTGAATGGACTTTGCATCTGATGATGGTGTCATGAAATTGAACTGGCTTAAAGCTGGCACAATGTATGCTTCTCTTGTTTTGTTAAAAGAAGCTATCACAGTCTTGTGAACCGAGTAAGTCCTTTATAAATATTGTTTGATTGATGCTTTCATAGCTAATTTCCCTTTGGCACCTCTGTAGGGATAGAGAGAATATGCTTAAGAAATCACTATGTATTATATCTGTGTACAACTGTGTGTAAGTTACCTGGTGTTTGTGTTCTGTTGGTTCATAGCCTCCTTATATTATGTTACACTATTAGCTATCATTATGCGTTGAAAAGGGTCATGGTTTCAGATTAAAAGTTACTCACCATTGCAAAATACAGCATAATTAGACGCATCACGGGTGATAGTGTTCGTGTGGATCAAGATCCCTCTAATGTGGTCTCTTAAAAACTGAAACACAAGCCAAATAGAGTCAACTATTATAAATAAAACATAATTCCAGTGACACATAAGCTCTTTGGAAGCACTGTTGATGCATATTCAGTGTTCTGTGGAGCTGAAGGGTGAATGGCAAAATAACACCATTCACAGGGGGTGCACTTCATTGGATGCCTAGTAAATTACTGCCTCCATATTTTTTTTTCCTTTCTTAAAAGAACAAAAACCTGATCACCTCATAGAGATAAAGAGGTTGTTGTCTTTTTCGTTTGCTTTTATTTCTTTATTTGGCTGCATCAGGTTTTAGTTGTGGCACTCAGGATCTTTTCATTGCCATGCACGGACTCTCTAGTTGCATTGTGAGTTTAGTTGCTCCGGGATATGTGGGATTTTAGTTCCCTGACCAGGGATCGACCCTTGTCTGCTGCATTGCAAGGAGGATTCTTAACCACTGCACTACCAGGAAAGTCCCTGTCTCCATAATTTAGAGCAAACATATCACAGACAGGATGTTCCCTTTATGTGACAGACTTACTCCTGGAAAGGTGTGGGGATTTGTATGTTTGTACCTCTCTTTGTGGATTAAATCCTGCTTTTCCCTCATTGACTTACACTAGGTTTATATTTCAGATTTTTTGTATTCTTTTTTCTTTTTCTCCTCTCAGTAAACTCTAAGTCCAAATTTAAAATTTTTCTGCCCTGCCTTCAACGTTATTTTTTAATTCATGATCAAATGATTAAATGCATTCCAGAAACTTTATTTTATAAGTCTGGTAGTAAATATTTCACAATGGTTTCTTTGCTGATTTACCTGCTTGCTGCTGATTTATCTGCATTTTCTTAAAGCACAGATGTAGTGATAAAAACTTTAGTCAAACTTTTTTTTTTTTTTTTCCCCTGGATTCAGTTTTCACCACCTCTTTCCCTCTCTCAATGATTTCTTGTTTGTCAAAAATGTTGGGAAAGGCAAGAAGAACAGTAAATTAGCTCAAATCATTCATGAATTTATAAAGTTTAGATCCCCTTTTATGACCAGTAGGAAGAAAAAGAAAAAAAACAGTTGTTGTACAACTTACCATATTTTTTTCAATGTCCTCTTAATTTTCAATGAACATTATTATTTTATTAGCAATAGCTCCAGAGACTGACAGGGAAGGAATTTTTTCAAAGTAACAGGTAAGACATTTCTGAGAGCATGTGTCTATCAGTAAGAACTTGGCATATCAGTTGAAACTCTGATAAAATGGCAGTTATCCGCATGCAGCCATTTTTTTTTTCACTGTGATTGAAGTAAAGCCTTGAATATTTTCCAAAAATCATTTTCAGCCGTGTCTCCCCAGCGCATGGTTTTTCTGAGCATGGAAGTAAACTGAGGCCTTTCCTGCACCTGCACAGCCATCACTGTGTGGACAAAAGCTTTAAACGAGATTAAGATCAAACAAGAAATGTCAATATTACGTCCTCTTGGAGGAGAATCATGTGAACACTGAAGCAGAGAAAAATCTCCCTTTGTTCTCTGGAATTGCAGATACAGGGATACTACAAACTCCAGCTTCAGATGGCCGTTTCTGGAACCAACCAAAAGGAGCTAGATCAAATAAAATGGAGGGGAGAAACCAGTAGATCAAATCTGATGAGCTTACTTGAACATTGAGATTGAGACAAGCATAAAATCAGCCCCACCTCCTTGGACTTCCCAATTTCGAGAGCCAATCAATGTACTTCTATTGTTTAAATTTAGGTGAATTGTATCACAAGACATTCTCATTTTCTTCTCAAATAAAGCAGAGTGATGATATACTCATGAGTTGGGCTTGGCTCATCCCAGTCTGTGGGCCACTGACTCTCTTCCAAATGCTGATAGACATGGCTTAGAGACATGCTGTTGAAATTACAAAATCTTTTAATGGAATGGCTTCAAAGAATCTATCCTGCTATTTTTTGTTGTTGTTGTTTGTTTTGTTTTGTTTTGTTTTGCTTCCTCAAAGCTAAGTGTGTGCTCTCTGCCTAGGAAATGAAAGAAAGGCAACTTTGGTCTCTCTGTGTCAGTTATGGGTTCCATTGAGAATCCACATTGGAATGACTCACTATTGTAACCAAGATGAGCCAGATTGTCAGGAAGCCCAAATTCCCTCGGTGTTTTTCTTCTGGTCTCAGTTGTTCCCTTGGTGAGCCCTTTAGATAACTTCCCTGACCCCATCAAGTCATATTCTAGAAGGGACTTGCTCTCAGCTGGCTAGCAAACCAACCCAAATAAGACATTGAAGAATCTCTTTCATGATGACATTATGGCAGGCTCCTCAAGCAAGAATCTGGATGGGGTGGGACAGGGTGGGGCAGGGGGCGGTGTTGTGGAATATTCTTTGTATCACATCCTCTGGGGAGTCACCTATTCTGGCCTTCCCTATTCTGCTTATATTCTCCTTAGAAACAAGACCCAGCAAAGGAGTGAAAGCCTGGGTTTTCCCAATTTATGTTATAAGTACCTTCTTAACATATAAGACTAATATTTTGTTCTGACCATCAGTTTCAAGAAACCTGCTGAAGTGTTTACATCCTGGTGTGTGTGTGTGGCGGGGTAGGAGGGGGTGGAATATCTGATGTTTGGCCTTGTATGGCTTTTTATTTGGTGATATTGACTTGCAAAGCATCACTTAACTAGAAGTAAAATTGAAAGTCCAAATTCATTTGGTTGACAACACGAAACACTTCTCTTCTACACGTTTTCCTTTGATTTCAGTAACCGGTATTATTTTAACTTTAAAAGAAGATCTCAATCCAAGGAATGAAGGACCAGATCATTGAATGTTTTATGCTTTCTAAATAAGCCAAAAACCTCTTCAAACTCATTTACACAAATACATACCCACACATACACATACAACCATATTTCTCTAAACCCTAAACAAATAACTAGGAGTAAAAACCTACGGAGGAAATGGAAAAGGACCTCTCATGGCTTAAGCTGTTTTGAGAATACGCCTGTTAAATATATTTTACATGTGATATGAATTGCAAGCCAAGGAACGTACATATGGTGAAACTTTAGCAAATACTTACTAAGGGAGTAACCCACAAAGGAATTAAGGATCCTAGCCACATATTTAATTTTTTCAACCAAACTGTTAAAAGTTATGTCATTTTTCACTGGAGAATGTAGGTTGGCTAATGGATTTAACACTACCATTTGGTCTAATTTCCTGATGTCTGCTCCAATCATTGTATAAGCCTCTTTATAGAGGGGAGAAAAAAAATCTCAGAGCTTTATCTCCTTGTTTTCTACATTCTCACACAGACATTCTGTTACTTTTTACTCACTGAAAGCTGAGGTTGATTGAAAAAGAAACCATTCAGGATAGAGATGAGTTTTAATATTATACCTATCCCTGAAACCAAAATAAGTCAGATGAAAACATTTTCCAACGTAAACCATACTTTGTAGGTCAGGATGGAAAACCTGGAAGTAAGAAAAAGAGCTTTATTCTATTTAAATGAAATGTTTTCTAAGTTTAATAAATTTCATTCTTTCCTATCTAAATCTAGTTATACCTTCTAAATTTTATGCTGCTCTCTCTAACAAAATTTCTATGTTGATGATCATTCTAGCAGTAGCAATTATTCTCTGCTTGGTTTGGGTTGTCCCTTTGTACTTTGATTTTCCCAGATAAAGAACCCCCATATTTGACGTAGATTTATTTGTCAAGAAAATAATTTAAAATGAGGGTTTGAGATTCATTTTAGAAGATTTGGAATCCTGATCTTACAAATTTACCAATTTTATGAGAATGTTTCATAACATTCATTGGTGATTCAAATAGTTACTGAAGATAAATGAAAGTTTAAAGAAGATAAATCAAAGCCTAGAGATGGACCTGAGTTCCAATCGCAGCCCCATTATTTATGAGCACTGTGACCATAGATTATTTCCATAACTTTTCTAAGTTGACTTCTTTATCTAAAATAGAGACAGAAAATGTTTCTACATCACAAGAGAGTAATGAGAAATCAGTAACACGATGCACATTTTCAGCAGAATGTCCAATAAACAACGAGTGCTCAAAATAGACTCATGCCATTATTGCTATTATGACTGCACTATTCAAATAGTCATCTGATGGCCTTCATCACCTCACAACACTGAGACTTTAAATGTAGAAAAAAGGCGTGGTTTCAGAGGCTGCAGCCAGAAGTTCACTATTCTCTGTAAACTCTAAAGGCTTCTTCATACAGGTTCGCAGGAGCTTTCCTGGTAGCTCAGCTGGTCAAGAATCTGCCTGTAATTCAGAAGACACTGGTGTGATTCCTCAGTCAAGAAGATCCCCTGGAGAAGAGATAGGCTACCTACTCCAGTATTCTTGGGCTTCCCTTTTCTCTTAGAGGTAAAGAATCCGCCTGCAGTGTAAGAGACCTGGGTTCGATCCTTGTGCCTAGAGGAGGGCATGGCCACCCACTCCAGTTTTCTTGCCTAGAGAATCCCCTAATGACAGAAGAGTGTGGTGGGCTACAGTCCATGGGGTCGCAAAGAGTCAGACATGACAGAGATACTAAGCACAGCGCAGCGCAGCATACGTTCGCAGGAATAAGCAAGGATCTATTTGTGGGTTTTGATCCTTAATTCAGTGTTGACCATCAGGTGATGTCCATATGTAGAGTCTTCTCTTGCGTTGTTGGAAGAGGGTGTTTGCTATGACCAGTGCATTCTCTTGGCAAAACTCTATTGGCCTTTGCCCTGCTTCGTTCTGTACTCCAAGGCCAAATTTGCCTGTAACTCCAGGTATTTCTTGACTTCCTACTTTAGCCTTCCAGTCCCTATAATGAAAAATAAATTGTTTTCAGGTGTTATTTCTAGACGGTTTTGTAGGTCTTCATAGAACCATTCGCCTTCAGCATTTCAATATTACTGGTCAGGACATAGACTTGGATTACTGTGATATTGAATGGTTTGCTTTGGAAACAAACAGAGATCATTCTGTCATTTTTGAGATTGCATCCAAGTACTGCATTTTGGACTCTTCTGTTGACTATAATGGCTATTCCATTTCTTCTAAGGTATTCTTGCATGCAGTAGTAGATATAATGGCCATCTGAGTTAAATTCACACATTCCAAGCCATTTTAGTTTGCGGATTTTTATATCAATGGTTTACTCTTGCCATCTCCTGTTTGCCACTTTCAATTTGCCTTGATTCATGGACCTAATATCCCAGATTTCTATGCAATACTGCTTTTTACAGCTTTTTACAGCATCATATTTTGCTTCTATCACCAGTCACATCCACAAATGGGTGTTGTTTTTGTTTGTTTTGGCAAATAGATTCAAGGGATGAAATCTGACAAAGCGCCTGGTGAACTATGGATGGAAGTTTGTAATGTTGTACAGGAGACAAGGATAGAGAAAATCCCAAATAAAAAGAAATGCAACAAAGCAAAATGGTTGTCTGAGGAGGCCTTACAAATAGCTGTGAAAAGAAATGAAAAGCAAAGGAGAAAAGGAAAGATATACACATTTGAAAGCAGAGTTCCAAAGAATAGCAAGCAGAGATAAGAAAGCCTTCCTCAGTGATCAGTGCAATGAAATAGACAAAAACAATAGAATGGGAAAGGCTAGAGATCTCTTCAAGAAAATTGGAGATATCAAGGGAATATTTCATGCAAAGATGGGCTCAATAAGGACAGAAATGGTCTGGACCTAACAAAAGCAGACGATATTAAGAAGAGGTGAAAAAAAAAAAAAAAGAAGAGGTGGAAAGAATACACAGAACTATACAAAACAGATCTTCATGACCCAGATAATCACAATGGTGTGATCACTCACCTAGTGCCAGACATCCTGGAATCTGCAGTCAAGTGGGCCTTAGGAAGTATCACTAAAAACAAAGCTAATGAAGGTGATGGAATTCCAGTTGAGCTATTTCAAATCCTAAGAGATGATGCTGTGAAAGTGCTACCCTCAACATGCCAACAAATTTGGAAAACTCAGCAGTGGCCACAGAACTGGAAAAGGTCAGTTTTCATTACAATCCCAAAGAAAGGTAATCCCAAAGAATGCTCAAACTACTGCACAATTGCTCTCATCTCACACACTAGTAAAGTAATGCTCAAAATTCTCTAAGTCAGGCTTCAACAATACATGAACTGTGAACTTTCAGATGTTCAACCTGTTTTTAGAAAAGGCAGAGAAACCAGAGATCTATTTTCCAGCATTCGTTGGATTATTGCAAAGGCAAGAGAGTTCCAGAAAAACATTTATTTCCACTTTATTGAGTCTACCAAAGCCTTTGACTGTGTTGATCACAACAAAAAGTGGAAAATTCTTAAAGAGATGGGAATACCAGACCACCTGACCTGGCTCTTGAGAAATCTGTATGCAGGTCAGGAAACAACAGTTAGAACTGGACATGGAACAACAGACTGGTTCCAAATAGGGAAAGGAGGATGTCAAGGCTGTATATTGTCACCCTGCTTACTTAACTTCTATGCTGGAAGAAGTACTAGCTGGCATCAAGATTGCTGGGAGAAATATCAGTAACCTTAGATATGCAGATGACACCACCCTTATGGCAGAAAGTGAAGAACTAAAGAGCCTCTTGAAAGTGAAAGAGGAGAGTGAATAAATTGGCTTAAAGCTTAACATTCAAAAAACTAAGATCATGGCATCTGTTCCCATCACTTTATGGCAAATAGATGGGGAAACAGCGGAAACAGTGGCAGACTTTATTTTCTTGGGCTCCAAAATCACTGCAGATGGTTCAGCCATGACACTGAAAGACACTTGCTCCCTGGAAGAAAAGCTATGACCAACCTAGACAGCATATTAAAAAGCAGAGACATTATTGCTGACAAAGGTCTGTCTAGTCAAAGCTTTGGTTTTTCCAGTGGTCATGTATGGATGTGAGAGTTGGACTGTGAAGAAAACTGAGTGCCAAAGAATTGACACTTTTGAACTGTGATGTTGGAGAAGACTCTTGAGAGTCCCTTGGACTGCAAGGAGATCCAACCAGTCCATTCTGAAGGAGATCAGCCCAGGGATTTCTTTTTAGGGAATGATGCTGAAGCTGGAACTCCAGTACTTTGGCCACCTCATGAGAAGAGTTGACTAATTGGAAAAGACTCTGATGCTGGGAGGGATTGGGGTAGGAGGAGAAGGGGACAACAGAGGATGAGATGGCTGGATGGCATCACTGACTCGATGGATGTGATTCTGAGTGTACTCCTGGAGTTGGTGATGGACAGGGAGGCCTGGCGTGCTGCGATTCATGGGGTTGCAAAGAGTCGGACATGACTGAGAGACTGAACTGAACTGAACTGAACTGACTAGATGGACCTTTGTTGGCAAAAATAATGTCTCTGCTTTTCAGTATGCTATTTAGGTCGGTCATAACTTTTCTTACAAGGAGTAAGTGTCTTTTAACTTCATGGCTGCAATCACCAGCTGCAGTGATTTTGGAGCCCAGAAAAATAAAGTCTGACACTGTTTCCACTATTTGCCCATATATTTGCCATGAAGTGATGGGACTAGATGCCATGATCTTAGTTTTCTGAATGTTGAGCTTTAAGCCAACTTTTTCACTCTCCTCTTTCACTTTCAACAACAGGCTTTTTAGTTCCTCTTCACTTTCTGCCATAAAGGTGGTGTCAGCTGCATATCTGAGGTTATTGCTATGTCTGCCGGCAATCTTGATTCCAGCTTGTGCTTCTTCCAGCCCAGGGTTTCTCATGATGTACTCTGCATAGAAGTTAAATGAGCAGGGTGACAATATACAGCCTTGAAGTACTCCTTTTCCTATTTGGAACCAGTTTGTTGTTCCATACCCAGTTCTAACTGTTGCTTCCTGACCTGCATATAGGTTTCTCAAGAGCAGGTCAGGTGGTCTGGTATTCCCATCACTTTCAGAATTTTCCACAGTTTATTGTGATCCACACAGTCAAAGGCTTCGGCATAGTCAATAAAGCAGAAATAGATGTTTTTTCTGGAACTCTCTTGCTTTTTCAGTGATCCACCAGATATTGGCAATTTGATCTCTGGTTCCTCTGCCTTTTCTAAAACCAGCTTGAACATCTGGAAGTTCACAGTTCATGTATTGTTGAAGCCTGGCTTGGAGAATTTTGAGCATTACTTTACTAGTGTGTGAGATGAATGCAATTGTGTGGTAGTTTGAACATTATTTGGCATTGCCTTTCTTTGGGACTGGAATGAAAAGTGACTTTTTCCGGTCCTGTGGCCACTGCTGAGTTTTCCAAATTTGCTGGCATATTAAATTCAGCACTTTCATAGCACCATGCCAGGCTGCAATGGGGCAGGAACGGCTGAGAAGAGCTACCCCACGTCCAGGATCAGGGGCGGTGGCCGAATGCCAGGCTATGACAGCACAGGAGCAGCAGAGAGGAGCTACCCCACCCACGCCCTAGGACAGGGGTGGCAGCCGGGAGGTGCCCATTTTAGAACTGTTTAATTGGTATTAATAGCCACATACATTCAGAAAACTAAAATCATGGCATCTGATCCCATCAGTTCAGTTCGTTTCAGTTCAGTCCCTCAGTCGTGTCCGACTCTTGGTGACTCCATGAATCACAGCATTCCAGGCCTCCCTGTCCATCACCATCTCCCAGAGTTCACTTAAACTCACGTCCATCAAGTCAGTGATGCCATCCAGCCACCTCATCACTTCATGGCAAATAGATGGGGAAACAGTGGAAACAGTAACAGACTTTATTTTCTTGGGCTCCAAAATCACTGCAGATGGTGGCTACAGCCATGAAATTAAAAGAAGTTTGCTCCTTGGAAGAAAATTTATGACCAACCTAGACAGTGTATTAAAAAGCAGAGACATTACTTTGCCGACTAAGGTCCATCTAGTCAAAGCTATGGTTTTTCCAGTAGTCGAGTGTGGATATGAGAGCTGAACCATAAAGAAAGCTGAGCACCGAAGAACTGATGATTTTGAACTGTGGTGTTGGAGAAGACTCTTGAGAGTCCCTTGGACTGCCAGGAGATCCAACCAGTCCAGCCTTAAGGAAATCAGTCCTGAATATACACTGGAAGGACTGATGCTGAAGCTGAAGCTCCAATACTTTGGCCACCTGATGCGAAGAGCTGACTCATTCGAAATGACCCTGATGCTGGGAAAGATTGAGGGCAGGAGGAGAGCCACAAGGGAAGCCCAAGAATGCTGGAGTGGGTAACCTTTCCCTTCTCCAAGGGATCTTTCCAACCCAAGAATCAAACCCAGGTCTCCGCATTGCAGGCGGATTCTTTACCAGCTGAGCCATGAGGGAAGGCCAAGAATACTGGAGTGGGTAGCCTATGCCTTCAGCGGATCTTCCTGACACAGGAATCAAACCACGGCCTCCTGCATTGCAGATGGATTCTTTACCAACTGAGCTATCACGGATGGACCCAAGGAGGCTCTGACTTCTTGCTTCAGTTTTCATATTATAAACAGACAAGTGTCCTTTTCATGGTCTGTTTAGTACCATGTTTTCAATTTCTGTGTTTCAGGAGGTGATTTTGCTGTTTAAAATGCCCCCCCAGTCATATTGCTCAATGACAGTTCCTCAGAGCAAGACAGCTGAGATGAGCCTCACAGAAAAATACATGTATTAGAAAAATTCCTGCAGAGCTGAGATACGGTACTGTGCTCCATGATTTCAATGGTTAATGAATCAACTATATATTAATATATATTTATATATCTATTCATTTATATATAAAGTGTCTTTAAATATAGACACCCATACTACAAGATCATGTAATGATTTTTTAATGAAAATACTCTAGCCAGAGGTAGGCATCTAGAAGAAATGGTCCAGTATTTGCCAATTTGATGTTCTCAGCAAATGTATAGACTGTAAGTACTGAGAATAATGGGGACCAACCATATGTCTTTTAAAAAGCTATGGTCCAGACAGGACATTTAAATTGTACTCTCATCTCCCTCAACAATTACACCAGACATACAGATGGCTAACAAACACATGAAAAGATGCTCAACATCACTCACTATCTTGCTAAGTCACTTCAGTCGTGTTCGACTCTGTGCGACCCCATAGATGTCAGCCCACCAAGCTCCACCGTCCCTGGGATTTTCCAGGCAAGAACACTGGAGTGGGTTGCCATTTCCTTCTCCAGTGCATGAAAGTGGAAAGTGAAGTCACTCAGTCATTTCTGACTCTTAGTTACCCCATGGACTATAGCACACCAGGCTCCTCCGTCCATGGGATTTTCCAGCAAGAGTACTGGAGTGGGGTGCCATTGCCTTCTCCTCACTCATTATCAGAGAAATGCAAATCAAAACCACAATGAGTTACCATTTCATGGCAGTCAGAATGGCTGTGACCCAAAAGTCTACAAGCAATAAATGCTGGAGAGGGTGTGAAGAAAAGGGAACCCTCTTACACTGTTGGTGGGAATGCAAACTAGTACAGCCACTATGGAGAACAGTGTGGAGATTTCTTAAAAAACTGGAAATAGAACTACCTTATGACTCAGCAATCCCACTCTGGGCATACACACTGAGGAAACCAGAATTGAAAGAGACACATGTACCCCAATGTTCATTGTAGCACTGTTTATAATAGCCAGGACATGGAAGCAACCTAGATGTCCATCAGCAGATGAATGGATAAGAGAGCTGTGGTGCATATACACAATGGAGTATTGCTGCTGCTACTGCTAAGTCACTTCAGTCGTGTCCGACTCTGTGCGACCCCATAGACGGCAGCCCACCAGGCTCCCCCATCCCTGGGATTCTCCAGGCAAGAACACTGGAGTGGGTTGCCATTTCCTTCTCCAATGCATGAAAGTGAAAAGTGAAAGTGAAGTCGCTCAGTCATGTCTGACTCTTAGCGACCCCATGGATTGCAGCCCACCAGGCTCTTCTGTCCATGGGATTTTCCAGGCAAGAGTACTTGAGTAGGGTGCCATTGCCTTCTCCTCAGTCTTTAAAAAAAATACATTTGAATCAGTTCTAATGAGGTGGATGAAATTGGAGCCGATTATACAGAGTGAAGTAAGCCAGAAAGAAAAACAATATAGTATACTAACACATATATATGGAATTTAAAAAGATGGTAACGATAACCCTGTAAGCGAGACAGCAAAAGAGACACAGATGTATAGAACAGTCTTTTGGACTCTGTGGGAGAGGGAGAGGGTGGGATGATTTGGGAGAATGGCATTGAAACATGTATAATATCATATATGAAACAAATTGCCAGTCCAGGTTCGATGCATGATACTGGATGCTTGGGGCTATTGCACTGGGATGACCCAGAGGGATGGTACTGGGAGGGAGGAGGTTTCAGGATGGGGAACATGTGTATACCTGTGGCAGATTCATGTTGATGTATGGCAAAACCAATACAATATTGTAAAGTAATTAACCTCCAATTAAAATAAATAAATTTATATTAAAAAATAAATTAAATGTTTAAAAAAACAATTACACCAAGATGTGTGTGGTAGGCTTACTATTTTGAATTTGATTTATAAAACTTTTATTATAACTCATATCATTTGTGTGTACAAATGAGCCCTGGAATGGACTTAACCCTCTCTCCCTCAAGGAACTCTCAAAGTTCTGTTCCCATGTATCACTGCCTATCACCTCCCAGGGCCAGTACTGCAAGCTGCTGGACTTGATGCCACAGCCCTCACTTAAACTGAAGAGTCATACCGTCTCCGCCTAGCACACTCTTGTGGAAAGTAAGTTGCTCTTGGATTTTTCATTCCTTTTGCAAATCAGACTAGCTGTTTGTGGTTCCTTTCCTTTCCTGAGAAAAATGATGGAAGTGGATGCAGTGAAGGAGCCACAGAGGCAAAAATGTTGAAAAAAGATGAGAACCCCACCTGTGAACACCAAAGCCACTTGGGAAGTCGAGAGGGCTTTGCCCTGTGAGCGGACATGGTGTTTGAGATGTCCAGATGAGCCAGGCCTCCTGCCCCATCTCCCACTCTCTCTCACACTTAATCTCCCTCTCTCTCTCTTTCTTTGCTTAAGCAGGAGGATAAGGCAGGAAGATGATCCCTGCATCTCATTCCTTGTTGCATCTGCCTGGTAAGAGCCACAGCAATGCAATTTCACCTCATCTCTAGACCTCAAGCCCTCTCCTGTATATCCTCCTAACTCCAACAGATGTTTCACACATTTATCTAAAGAAAATGCATTTTGCCAGAGATTCTATGTTCACTTTTTGCCCTTTGGGTGTTATCCTTATACAAATTGTAACACTGCACCATTCAAACTATTTGGATAAATATTTATAATGTGGTATTGGAGAACACTCTTGAGAGTCTCTTGGACTGCAAGGAGATCAAACCAGTCAATCCTAAAGGAAATCAGTCCTGAATATTCATTGGAAGGACAGATGCTAAAGCCAAGTTCCAATACGCTGGCCACCTGATGCAAAGAACTGACTCACTGGAAAAGACCCTGATGCTGGAAAAGATTGAAGGCATGAGGAGAAGGGGATGACAGAGGATGAGATGGTTGGATGGCATCACCGAAACAATGGACATGAGTTTGAGTGAACTCCGGGAGTTGGTGATGGACAGGGAGGCCTGGGGTGCTGCAGTCCATGGGTCACAAAGAGTTGGACATGACTCAGCGACTAAACTGAACTGAATATATGCACATTCCAACCACCTCTCACTCTCTCTGCAGCTGCTACCCTAGTTCATTGACTGATTTAAAATACCACTGCCTGGCCTCCTAGTGGAAATCTTCATCATCAAAACCCTTATCGTGACCCACAGAGGCATGGATATCCTAATTCCCACTCTTTTCCCAGATATCAGTACAGTAAGTCCCCTGCATCAGAACTGCAAGTTGCAAACGTGCAAATGGAATGTGCCCCTGTATGCCAGCTATGGTACTATACTACTGTATCTTTCAAGGTACTGTACTGTAAGATTTAAAATGTTGTCTTTATTTTTGTGTTTGTTTTCATGTATTGTTTGTGCAAAAAGTATTATAAACCTATTACAGTACGGTACTATATAGCTGCTTGTGTTAGTTGGGTATATAGGGTAACATTTCTGGACTTAACAAAAAATTGGACTTAACAAATGACCTCTTAAAATGGAACCCATTTGGATGTAGGGAACTTACTGCAAAATTCACATTATTAATTCAGATCTCAGCCCACATATTAGAGATATTAGGTGTCCTTAGAGACACTTCACATAATAAACTTCTCTAAAACAACCCTATAAATTTCTAACATGTGCCATCTTTGCTTCTTTATTATCAGACAGTCCTACTGAAGTGTGAAGTTCATTTAAAATGTGTTTTTCTCTTTGCTAAGTCACCAGAGTTTTAAAAAGTGCATGGCATGTAGATATCCAACAAACGTTGATGAATCATAAGTTTGCATGACCAAAGTACTTTGGTTGCTTTAAATTTATTCCAAAACAAAGGAATGTTGAAAACCACTATCTCTAGCTTATATTTTATTTCTAGTTTATATAAATCAAATTAAGCAGTATAGTATTCATGAATCCTTTCATTTTTACTTTATCTGTTACTAAGTGGGGATAGGAACGTTTTCATTTCTCATATATTTTTGATTAAAGGCAACCTTAAAAATTCAGGAAAAATATCCTAACCCCATTTCTTAGACAGTTTATATTTCCTATCTTTATGCTTAAATTTCTATATTATTCAAATCTACATGCAAAAAATTTGAGACAATTAGGAAAAAAATAAATCTACATGCAAAATGTACATGATGGTTAATTTTATTTGTCAAGTTGGTTAGCCTATGATGCCCAGTTTTTTGCTCTAACATTTGTTTAAACATTACTGTAAAGATGTTTTTTGCACATGACCTATCAGTAGAATTTGAATAAAGAAAATTACCTTTCAGAATGGTGAAGGGGAGGTTCATCGAATCAGTTGAAGGTCTTAAGACAAAGACAGGTTTCCCAAGTAAAAAGGAACTCTGGATTAAGACCACAGCATACGAATCTTACTTGAGTTTTCAGCCTGTAGACTTCAAACTCAAAACTACAGTGTCAACTCATGTAAATTTCCAGACTGCCAGCCTTCTCTATAGATTCTGAACTTGCCAGATCCCGCAACTGTGGAAGCCAATTCCATACAATGGATCTTTCTAAATATACATATATCCTCCTGGTTTTGTTTCTCAGGAGACTCCTAACAACTACAGCATGTAAGTACCAAATAGCTCAGTGATACTAACCGTGGGTGGGGCTTCCCAGGTGCCTCAGAGGTAAGGAATCAGCCTGCTAATCCAGGAGACACAGGATGACGTGGTTCCATCCCTGGGTCAGGAAGATCCCCTGGAAGAGGAAATGGCCACCCACTCTAGTACTCTAGCCTGAAAAACCCGTTGGACAGAGGAGCCTGGCAGCCACAGTCCATAGGGCCGCAAAGAGACGAATGCAAATCAGCATGCGTGCATTAACCATGCGTGCATGGTTAGATTTCATACGAGCAGTCTCAGAGCTTAAGCTCTGCAGGCAGCAACTAGTGTCTCCTTACAGCAGCATCACAGGAGGGAGCCGTGAATCCGCGATACTAGCAAGGAGCAAGAATGCTTTCTAAACTCCTTCACTGAGTTAATATGGAGATGAAATCTTAACTATTCTAGGAAGGTTTTCAAAATTTGCAGAGAGGCAATTGAGCTGATTTAGTATCCACTGCCACTGAGGTCTTAGTAGCAAACTTAGAACTGGGCAGTCCACAGGGCTGTTTTCAGACTAGATCTGGGTCCTTACTGTTTTGTGGCCACGCAGTTTCTCAGGCTTCCTGTCTTAATCCTCTCCAGGGCACTATGAAGTCTGAGAGCAGGATAAAAAGTTTAGTCGTAAGCTCACCTTTATCGCGGGGCAGCCATCACCAGCTCTGCATTTACAACTCCATGGAAGAGTTCTGTGTAGATTTCCTGGGGACGATTTCCCCTTAGAATATGTGAGAAAGAGCAAGTGTGACTCTTTTTAAGCTGAAAGTACTGAGATAGTAAAAGCAGAAAAGAACTCTTCATTCCTCACCAAGATATGATCTCACATTAAAAAAAAAGAAAAAGCCCTCAAGTCCATTAAAAAAAAGAAACCACTTTTAGCAGATATGAGGATAAATAAGCTAATGATAAGTAAATCCAAGAACAAACTTGAGAGAAATGAAATTTAGTTCAGTTCAGTCACTCAGTTGTGTTCAACTGTTTGTGACCCCATGGACTGCAGCACACAAGGCCTCCCTGTCCATTACCAACACCCGGAGTTTACTCAAACTCATGTCCAAGGTCAGTGATGCCATCCAATCATCTCATCCTCTGTCGTCCCCTTCTCCTCCTGCCTTCAATCTTTCCCAGCATCAGGGTCTTTTTTCAAATGAGTCAGTTCTTCACATCAGGTGGCCAAAGTATTGGAGTTTCAGCTTCAGCATCAGTCCTTCCAGTGGATATTGAGGACTGATTTCCTTTAGGATGGACTGGTTGGATCTCCTGGCTTTTCAAGGCACGCTCAAGAATCTTCTGCAACACCACAGTTAAAAAGCACCAATTCTTCAGTGCTCAGCTTTCTTTATAGTCCAACTCTCACATCCATTCATGACTGCTGGAAAACCCATAGCTTTGACTAGACGGACCTTTGTTGACAAAGTAATGTCTCTGCTTTTTAATATGCTGTCTAGTTTGGTCATAGCTTTCCTTCCAAGGAGTAAGAGTCTTTTAAATTTGAAAGAAATGAAATGATGAATAGCAAATTCAGCTTCTGCAGGAGAGAGAGGAGAAAGGAACCTAACTGCCTAGAACCTGAAGCGGAAAGCCCTATCAGAAATATCTGGATGCTTTCCTGTCTACACTCAGTATACAGATTAGGCATTGGTTAAATGTGCTTCTTCTTCTACTGGACCCAACATCAGTTTCTGTGCCTCTGTGTGTGTGTGTGTGTGTTGTTACCTGATAAGGAGAGTCAAAGAAGACCCTTCCTCATGGGCCTCAGTTCTTGGTAAGGACACAAAGAAGCATCTGAGGCCTTACCCATGGCAAAAACAAGTTTCCTGAAGAGAGAGGAGAAGAAAATCTCCAGGGAGAAGTGGGCCAAGCCAAGAGAAGCACTGGTGCCAGAATGATGAGGTTGGGAGGTTTTAAGACGGCTTTTACTTATTCAATGGCCGGTGTGGACCGACAGTCAGTCTTGATAAGACAGCTGCAAGTTACATAACAGCAGGCTATACTGGGCATCTTTTTCCCATGATTCAGTCTGTCATAATCAGATGTATGTATGTATAGAATATTTATGAACCCTTAATAGGCTCCTGACTGCATAAGGTCACATGAGGACACAGCTGTTCATTGAGGGTGCATGTGTCAGAGCCGGGAAAGTCTCTGTGGTTATTCTATAGCATATCTGTGAGCTCTCCAAGGTCACCCTGGGATGTGTCTGGAGTGGGTTTTAGAAATCAACTTGAATCTTTTTGGGCTTGGCCACCCCTCATTGCTCAAGTCTAACTGCGAACCTAATGCATGTGTGTGCCTGGGTGTATGCCACCAGTTTCCATCTTGGCTGCCCTATGTGAGTGGGTTTCAGAAGGAGCAGTTTTCTAGTTTTTGAAGCTCCTTTCCCCTAGGTAAATCAAAAACCTTCTGGAACCATTTCCCTCCTCATCTCAATCTACACTGACTGATGACTTTGGAGTATTGACTAGACCTTTACTATGAAGCCATATGATATACAGTATTAAGAGTTTGGTTTCAATGTAGAACAACTTGTTACCTTTAGAAAAAATTTCATCATCTCTGAGGCTAAGATCCCCCTGCTAAGGAAGAGAGAAAATGGCAGTCCTCATCTTCTTGGATTCTTCCTAAGATTAAATGAATTAATCCATTTCAGGCACATAGAGCCTTTTGATGAAGGTGAAAGAGGAGAGTGGAAAAGTTGGATTAAAACTCAACATCCAGAAAACTAAGATCTTGGGATCTGGTCCTATCACTTCATGGCAAATAGATGGGGAAACAATGGAAACAGTGAAAGACATTATTTTGGGGGTTCCAAAATCACTGCAGATGGTGACTGCAGCCATGAAATTAAAAGAAAGTTATGACCAACCTAGACAACATATTAAAAAGCAGAGACATTACTTTGCCAACAAAGGTCCGTCTAGTCAAAGCTATGGTTTTTCCAGTGGTCAGGAATGGATGTGAGAGTTGGAGTATAAAGAAAGCTGAGCACTGAAGAATTGATGCTTTTGAACTGTGGTGTTGGAGAAGACTCTTGAGAGTCCCTTGGACTGCGAGGAGATCCAACCAGTCCATCCTAAAGGAGATCAGTCCTGAATATTCACTGAAATGACTTCTATTGAAGCTGAAACTCCAAACCTTTGGCTACCTGATGCAAAGAACTGACTCATTGGAAAAGCCCTTATGCTGGGGAAGATTGAAGGCAGGAGGAGAAGGGGACAACAGGGGATGAAATGGTTGGATGGCATCACTGACTCAATGGACATGAGTTGAGCAAGCTCCGAGAGTCCGTGATGGACAGGGAAGGCTTGTGTGCTGTGGTCCATGGGATCACAGAGTTGGACATAACTGGGTGATGAAACTGAACTGACTGAGGCATGTAGTAAGTGATCAATTCATATAACTATGTCTAGTAAATTGCAGGTGATACATATATGCTAAAGTGTAGCAAGGAATATAATTAAATAATGGAGAAAAAAATGAATAAGTGTTTCACTGACTAGGAAGAATCTGGTTAAAAAGAAACGAGAGATTGATGGGTGTTTGAATGGTGAGCCTTGTCCTCACAGTAGAGGCTTTTCTCTGAAAGTGGTAGGCTTTGGGCAGTAGATAAGGAATATGAAGAATTATTAGGTGAGATGAGTCACACAGTTAAAGACAGAACCGGATGAGCAGAGCATATGTCAGCATCTATCCACTCTAAAAACGTCGACACACCTTGGAAATATGGATGAACCAATAGGAATTTTAAGTAGAGGCCAATTATCACCAATTCCTTTACCAACATAAAATTGCAAACTTTCTCCTTAGTAATATTTAAAATTCAAAAATATACTTATTCATTTTATGTCATGATACTTTTTTAAATATTCAAAATGATCATTTGAAAATTTCAAACTGAAATCAACCTGTTTTTCTCATTCAGTTGTTGATTTATTGTTTGCAGTTATAAGAGAGAAAAAGAAATTCTGCATGCCACATCCCATTTTAAAGACAGAAAATCCAATAATACTGTGTGAAGTAATCATGAGATTTATTTAAGTCTAGAGATTACTTTGACCAAGTGTTGACAGTCTAAAGTATTGGATTTGAATTATTTAGTAGCTTTGCCAAATGTATCTTAGACTTTAATTAACAAAAATGTTTTAAAAAAATTTTTTTGAGAGCAAAATATGTCTTAATTTTCATCCTTACTTTAGTATTTACCAAACCTGAAATAATGAAGTTTCTGGTATTTATTTATTCATGAGTAAATAACAGACACAATATTTCTGGTTCATCAAGCTGAAGCAACATTTACTCATAAAAAATTGTAGGATGGGCAGCAGGTGTCAAAGGAGAATTTCATCAGACACTAGCATGACCTACAAGCCTCCTCTGATTCTTTCTACACCCACAAAATATATTGGAAAAATTAATCTTGTACAAGATTGCAAGACCCAACAAAGACCTTAGCTGAGCTTCGTAACTTCTCAAAACACAAGCAGTGCCACCATCATGTAAAGAAGGTGCTGGGTCAAAGTACCGTTTCATCCGCTCAATGACTGGCAAGGAGGAATTACCGTTTTGTCAGGTATGTTCCCTGTATACACGCTCTATATCAGAATATGCTTTATTTTATTATTTTCATAAAATGTTAGCTAGTTCACTGTGTTTAATCAGAAAGATAATATTCACCCTGGAAGAAGGCTTGGTAAAGTAATACAGGAATCTACTCTCTCTAATTAGCTGCTCAAGTGTTGAAAACGATTTTAATAGTGTTATCAAAATGTACCTGACATTAATTACTACTTTGCTAGGATGGGGTGAAAGATTCAGATTCTGGTACCAGTTTTTGAGGCAACAGATAACAGAAACTAATGTTTCAGTTGTTAGCTGATCAAAGGTGGTATTAACAGAATTGAAACTAGGTAAGCTGAGTGTAAGGAAAACAGGCAAAAACATTCTGTAACACCATATCGTGAATATTTTTAATCTTGGGGTAAAGAGATACTAAGGCAGATTTGAATTAATTTGATTGCTAAAGCATTTCAACTCTGATAGAAATCTGACAATAAATAGGTTACACTAACTGAGTCAGCAGATTTTTGCCTTCTATGTCAGAGCAGAATTCCAGTTGTATCAATGTGGAATTAATCTGAATACATCAAGAACAATCATGGCAGAACATTTTATAGCTGAACCTCAGAAAGTGACCTTCCTCCCCTTCCCCAGCATCACCAATGCAATGCCCAGGCGGCTCAGTGGTAAAGCATCTGCCTGACAATGCAGGAGAAGCCGGAGACATGGATTCGATCCCTGGGTGGGGAAAATCCCCTGGAGAAGGAAACGACAACCCACTCCAGTATTCTTATTGGGAGAATCCCAAGGCCAGAGGAGTTTGGCAGGCTATAGCCCATGGGGTTACAAAGAGTTGGACATGACTGAGCATGGACACACAACAAGCTTCAGTATTTGGGAAGTTCCTTCTTTTAGATTAGACCAGAAATCAGTTTTAAATGGGGGCAAACCTGATTTTCCCCACCCCATTCTCCTCCCATTTGGATGGTGTTGAAGATACTGCAAATGCAACTTTCTGAACACTTTATATATTCTTAGTCATTGGATTGGCAATGGCAAAAACTGGAACATGGGGAGGAGTTTATCCTCTTTTTCTCCTTTGGACTTCTGGAAATGAGAATCTGAGGAAGTCATCCTGTTAAGCAACCTTGAAGAAAATATCCCCAAAGTCAGAGCATTGCCATGAAGAAAGTGTTCTCACAAAGCATCACAACAATGAGTTGCAAAGAGAAACCAGGGTCTGCAGGATGCCTTGAAACTTGACTCCAATATCCTTGAATCACTGATTCCTAAATGAGGATGGGAAGCTGCTATTTATCATTTTTTTTTAGTTTTATATTTATTTTACTTTACAATATTGTGTTGGTTTTGCCATACATTGACTTGAATCTGCCATTATTTTTAAGGGTCAAACAATTTCTCTGTTTGTTTAGGGAAAGGCTTAAATTCCTTAGGCTAGATTTTTCCTTTTTTTATTTTTTCCTAGGTCTATTTTTAATTTGGTTATTTTTGCTTATGAAAAATAGCTTTATTTTGTTTTTTTAGTAACCTGTATTAGCAGAAAGACTCTCTGTTAGTTAGAGTTGCCAGATAAAATAGTGGACGCCTTGCTAAATTTGAATTTCTGGTCAAAAAGGAATTATTTTTATTTAAGCACTTCAATTTGCTAAATCTCATAACTCTAACTATTGTATGCTAACTATTTACAAAATAAAAATGCAAAATATCTTCATGAAGAATCATGCTATATCTTTGCTAACTATTATTATTGATGAAAAATGAGCTGACAATTAGGAGCAAGAGATGAATGGATATGTTTCATTTTCCTTACCCTTGTTTGGTTTCAAAGAAGATTGAGAAGGATGGACAGATTTGGGGTAGGAAAGGCAAGCTCAGAGGCACCTCCACTGATGGAAGATAAGGTGGTCCCTACAACATCTTGGCTGGAAGGCCAGGACATAAGAAGACAGATGGTTAGCTAAAATTACTTCAGGGATGTCATGTCCTTTAGGCATTAAAAACTGGGACAAATGACAACCAGGTTGGATTTATGAAACGTATAAATATTATTCTGAATCACCCAGAAATCCATGAGCAGTAGAAAAAAAAAACAAGAAAAGACTGACAAAAGACTAAAAATCTTGTGATCAAGCAAGGTGGAGTTTAGATTAATACATAAAGGGTCACTTCAGAAAGACGTGGCAGTCCTGACGGTTCAAGCATTAATCCGTGGGTTTAGTTCAACACCCTGGATTAGTGGATTTAGATACACTATCCAACCTCAACTTGCATGTGAGAGTACTCGCAAGTATGCTGCACTAACCCAGATTCTGGGATAAATGTAGACATAAACTGAAACGCGTTTCATACTTTCCAAAGCTAAAACACATTTAAAACATTCCACTGTTTGTCTAGGTAAGGCTCAAGAAGGTTATTTCCTTAAATACCTTTGGGTCTAACTTGGCTCCTGATATATAATGTCAACAAGTGGAACACAATCTCCCAAAACCTAATATTACAAAGACAAGTATGAATATTCCTTCTAATCTAAAGCAATATTTATAGATACATTTACATACCTCACTATAAATACACGTATCAAAAACAAATGTTAATGACCAAAATTAATTCCCCCAAACCCTAGAAATATTTACTTAAAGTAATGAATTTCCAAATTATTTTTCCAATATTAACTTAATTTATTTTATTAATAAGTTATTTCAAAATATAACAATAAGACATCCACACTGTGAGCTATCTTTTAATGTTTTCAGGTGATTTCTAATAGTTCTCCTGAAAAGATGCTTGTGCAGATTTGTCTTTGGTATCAGTTTATAATTATGCAATATTCCCAAGGAAAAAATGCTTATATAAGTATCTACTCAGAATATTTTGTCAAATATTTAATTAAGCATAGAGGAGTGCTATTACTATCTTTTAAAATCTTAGGATTTTCTTCTTTCTTTAGCTGTGCTCAAAACAGTGAATGAATGAATGGATTACATAGATAGATAAATGACAAACAAGTAGACAGATAGATAGATAAATTGTAAAGTCCCATTTTAAGCCAGTGTAAGTAAGCTAAGGAGAGTTCTCTAAGATGAATAAGACCTTTAAAGAATTGTTTTTCCAGATGACTATCAACAAGATTTTTTAAAAAAATAAAACTATATTAAGAATGAGTAGGTAAACAATAGTTACACAGGCATTCTTTGTGGAAAAGCCCTGAACCTCCTATAAAGGCTGTTCTACCACATTTCCTTAAATGTACAAAGAACAAATAATTTGCTTTGATTATTTCTTCCCATATTTTCCTAAAAGCGTTTCATGCCAGAGAATGCTTTTAGTTCAAAGAAAATGTTATAAGTCATTCCATATCTTTATGTGCCTCCATAAGCTCAAGAGGTGAAGAGAAAGAGGTGGTAAGAAGTAGGAGAACTGTAATGAAATTGTTCCACACGCATGAAATTTCCAACCCATAATCTATAAAGCTGGGTCATCTGCATGGGTCAAAATGTTGCAGTCTTCAGTGAGTGTAGCCTTTCCCAGCTGGTCTTTTTTAAGCTAACAGCCAGGAGAATAAATCCATAAAGTGCAATAACCGCAAAGCATAAAGTTCGATGGTAAAGCTATTGCTTAGCTTAAGGTTTAACAATACTATTTAAAGCCATTTTACCTCAATATTGACAAAACAAATTTTTCATAAGGTTAGAGAACAAGAGTTATTGAAGTGATATCAAATGCTTCTGAACTGCTTTTGAACTGTTTGGGATAGGTGTAAACATTTATTTGACTAAATTCTAGTACAGTCATTCTAGAATATTTTGGAACATGCCCTACATGGTCAAAATAAGAAACATAAGAACCATAGTTTATACCATAAACCAGTACACATAGAATATACTTACACATAAACACATAAGATATATAACACATTTACCACTTATAAAGATCTTGACTTTTTCCATTATTTTTTAAAAAATTTAATTGATGAATCATGATCCACAATTTCAAAAAAAAAATCGGTCTAAGAGGCAGCACTTTGTCCTCCTTAAGAGCAGGAAAATTGTCTTAAATCTCTATATTCCAAGAAACTAGTCCAGTGTCTAAGGAGGTATGAAATGATAGTAAACTTTTAGTGAATAAAAACAAGTGAATGACTTGAAAATACATAAATGTATGTTGTGCATATGCATCATACTAAATATAAGAGACAAAAACTTTTGAGAATGGTTACTATACTTCGCCCTACATCGCATTCCTAGAAAAAGAGGTAGATTTTATAGGTGGTAGATTAATGAGTAGATAGATAGATCAAATTAGTGCAAGGTTTCCCAATAGGTCAAAGATCCAACCAGTCAGTCCTAAAGGAAATCAGTCCTGAATAGTCATTGGAAGGACTGATACTGAAGCTGAAAGTCCAATACTTTGGCCACCTGATGCAAATAGCTGACTCATTTGAAAAGACCCTGATGTTGGGAAAGATTGAGGGCAGGAGGGGAAGGGGACAACAGAGGATAAGATGGTTGGATGGCATCACTGACTCAATGGTCATGAGTTTGAGCAAGCTCCAGGAGTTGGTGATGGACAGGAAGGACTGGCGTGCTGCAGTCCATGAGGTCACAGAGTCAGACACAACTGAGCTAGTGAACTGAACTGAACTGAGTCTATCAGGATATGCCATTACTTTGTCCACAAGGGGTGGACATGTGATCTCTGGTGGTACCATCTGAGGAAAGGAGAAAATATTTGTTTCATATTTGAGTGGCAAGAAAGTCTCTATTTTAGTTAATTGAAAGCTTAGGACTGCCTGCGGCCATTTAGTTACCTTGAATGAGGTAAGCCTAAGATGAAACCAACATGAGTTGAGTGGGTTTTAGAGAATCCTTAGAAATGGAGTTGATCATGCACTTGAGACCTGTTTACCTCTGGATGTATAAGTTATGTGAATTGATAAGTTATCTGTATTGCATAACTCAGTTTGAGCTCAAATATCTGCTAAATTCCTTTTGAACATCTGACAAGGGGTTCATATGAATGACTTAACAATATCTCATCTAAACTCCAAACAATTTGGGACCCCTACTCTCTGTCTTCAAAAGTAGAGAAGATTTTTAACATATTAGTTTTACTTAAACATTTATCAAAGTAAATATATATATATATATATATATATCAAGAATTACAAAAAATAAACCAGTGCTTACAGTGTGTCAACAACAGTGGTTAAAAATTTTGCAGATATTATTTTATTTAATCTCATAGAAACCCCTTAAGTTAGAATTATAACTATCCCCTATTTCAGATGAAGAAAATCAGACTACTAGAAATTTATATGCTTGAATTTAAGGTATATAATTAGTAAAAGAAAAAGTGGAATTCCAGCATTTTTCTAGGTCCTAAGAAGTTATCTCTGCTGCTTTAAACTAATTATGTTATCAAGTTCGGTGTTAAAGAGATAGTGGAGCCACAATTCCATATATCCAAATAGTCCAACAAAATTTTTTCAGAGTATATTATATACCAAGTGATATATACAATTAGAAAATTTGTCAGATGGACTTGAAAAGGCACAATCAGGAGATATTAATTTCCTCACTAGTGAGTTCAAGTGCAGTCTGAAATATATTTCCACTCTGTCACTGGGTTACAGTAAGGAAGATTACGGTAAATGTCAGGTCTAAGAGTACTTTGGCCACCTCATGCGAAGAGTTGACTCATTGGAAAAGATTTTGATGCTGGGAGGGATTGAGGGCAGGAGGAGAAGTGGACGACAGAGGATGAGATGGCTGGATAGTATCACTGACTCGATGGACGCAAATCTGAGTGAACTCCGGGAGTTGGTGATGGACAGGGAGGCCTGGTGTGCTGCGATTCATGGGGTCGCAAAGAGTCGGACATGACTGAGCGACTGAACTAAACTGAACTGAACTAAGAACAGTATAGCTTCAGGTATTAAAAAGTCTAGACCATCTAAACCCACGGAACATACAACACCAAGAAAAAAACTCTAAAATACATTTGAACTTGGGCAGATAATGGTATGTCAAGATTTGTTCTTGACATAAACATATATATATATATATAACACATAAATAAATATACCACTCTTGTAGGGGAAGTTGATGGAGAAGGCCATGTATGTGTTGGATCATGACTATATGGGGAATTTCTGTACATTTCTCTCAATTTTCCTGCAAACCTAAAGCTGCTCTAAAAGTAAAGTTTTTTTTTTTTTTTAAGAAAAGTTAGCTATGCCTTGAAGCTTGAAGGATCTTAGTTCCACAACCAGGGACTGAACCTAGGCCATGGCAGTGAAAGTTCTGGGTCCTAATCACTGGACTGCCAGGGAATCCCCACAATTTTTTTTTTTTTTAAATTTGAAAGTCTAGACCAAGGATTTCTCTTCTCAGTCATGTTGCAGTAATCATTTATAAATTTGTCTTCCAACATTAAAACGCTAGAGGTGTTTTTCAGACACTAAAGAAAAACCTATGCAGGACATGATGCTTCATGAAAGGGGGAAAGTGATGTGAACCTATAACAGTCTTGGTGTTTTGACTGGAATCAATTATCAGCAGAAAGGAGGAGTCCAGACAGATTCCTGTAGCTCTGCTGAGTTCAGGAGACCAAGGTCAGAAGGTAAGGATGATAAAGCAGGTGAAATGAATGTGTCAGCCTTCCATGAAAAGAGGAAGCTACACTTGAAATAAGCTCAAGAAGTTTTCAAGGAGATCGCATTTAGTATTGATATACATTATACGGTAGACCTTATTTAGGTCAGGATGAAACTAGAGAAGCAGAATCAGTAGAAAGAGATTATACATGCATTTATTATGTATAAATTATGCATAATTATTATAAGGAATTGGCTTATAAAATTTAAGAGGGCTGATAAAGTTAACCCTCAAGCAAGGCAACCAGTTAGGAAGAGAAGATCATGGATAGACCGGAATCTTCTGAGCTGAAGTTGAAGCTTGGCTCCACAGGCAGGTGGTGAGGGAGGGAGACCCAGAGGAAAGGGGCAGCCATGGCTGTCTTTCTGCGGCTTAGTCTCTGTCCGCAGGGAGCACCTCAGCTCCCTTTTAAGGAGACAGCCCGACTTAAATCAAGCCCACTCAGGATAACCACTTTGATTAGTTCGAAGTTAGATGACTATGACTTTAATTCCATTAGAAAATGTCCCTCACAGCCAAACCCAGATGAATACTTGATTGATAAACTGGGAGGTGTGTGCACACTACAAAAAATGGCTGCTGTCTCCCTTGTAGCTCGTTCTAACTTGAGACATTCTGAGGAATCTTGTTTAGTCTAGAAAACTTGGCACATCACAAAGTGATCACAGATGTGCAAAGTGAAACTTCAAAAGGCAAGCAAAGAAGGAGCAGAGAGTCATTAGCTGAGCAAGTCCCTGAACTCACATCAGAAGGGAAAATATTTTAGTTCCTTCAAGCCAGAGTAGAAAAACTAAAAGGGTCTCTCTCTGGGTAAAAAGCTCTTCTAGTCAGGCCCTAGCAGAGTTTCAAAACAGGATTGAAGAGATCAAACTCATCTGCTAATAACACAGCTGTGCGCCAAAACAAAACTCAGCGATCTTTAAAGAAAGAAAACAAAATCCAGTCTCTCAACAACATAATGCCAAAAATGTCTAGCAAGTGCCCCAAAATTAGTAGACATTCAAAAAGAAAGGAAAATGCTACCTATGACCAGGAAAAATATGTCGGGCTTCTTTTTAAGTTAGTTTCCTTTTACTTGGGAATGACTGTAGTTAACTTTTATTAATGTGGAACCTGACTGATTAATGTTAAAAATCAAAATGTAGAATAAAGCTGATAGCCATATTCAACATTGTAATTTGACTTTAGCTACTTTTGTTTTTTAATAATTTCTTTCCCTGAAACATCCACAGCAGAGGTTTTCATTTTGTTTGCCTTTTCTATCTCTAGATTTATCATTGCTGTTTAGTTGCTAAGTTGTGTGCAACTCTCTTGTGACCCCCACGGACTGTAGCCCTCCAGGATCCTCTGTCCATGAGATTTCTCAGGCAAGAATACTGGAGTGGGTTGCCATTTCCTTACTCAGGGGACCTTTCAAACCCACAACTTCTGCATTACAGCTGAGCATCACCATAGAAATTGGTGGTAACACAGAAATGAGACAGATGAGAGAATTAGCCAACAAAAATGTGAAAACAGCTATTTTAACTGTATTTGAGTATTAAAAGCAAAATATGAACATACTGAAGATAGAAGTAGAAAATATAAAAAATAATCAGGCAGAACTTCTAGCCGTGGGAAGAAAACAATTCGAGATTAAAATTTCACTGGATGAGAATACCTGTGGAAAGTTTCAGATATTAAAGATATAGCAATAGAATTGATTAATAATGAGGCACAGTAAGGAAAATAAGCAAAGAAAATTTACCAAGCCTAAAAGATAAGTGGAAAAATATAGTCTAAGTATGTATATTTGAGTTTAAAAAAAAAAAAAAAAAGATGAAGGGCAAAACCAGCCACAATAGTGGCAATAACAAACAAATAACAGCAAAATATCCCAATAAAGCTAAAGAAATAAAAACATTTTTCAACATACACACACACAGACTCACGCATCAAAGCTCAAGGAACCCAAAGCAAGATATGTACAGACACAAATTAAACACATTCCAAAGTACATCAAAATCAAATTACAAAAAATATATAATGAACTGAAAAAGCATTAGGCAATAAGGAGAAATGATAACTTCATATAGAAAGACATAAGAATAATAAAAATTTCTCATCAGAAACAATGCAAACTAGAATAAATACTATGAAAAATTTAGAGTGATAAGCATATAATACTATGAAACTGAAATTACTAAGTGAAAATATTCACAAAGATAAATGTGATGATTTTTCAGAGAAACAAAGACAGAGAATTTATCACCAAAAGACTGACAGTACAAAAAACTTGAAAGAGGCTCTGTGGGTGATTGGTAAACATCACAAGGTGGAATCTGTGCACACAATGGGATGAAGAAGAGCATTATGGCAAGCATGTGGTAGAACTGAAAAGTTTTCTCTCATTTTAATTTTTTCGCAAAGACAATTTATTGTATAAAGCAAAAATAATAACAATAATGTATTTAGAGGTTATCACATATGCATAGAATTGTAGTTATGACAATGAAAGAGAATGAGAGGGAATATTATAGTATTCTGCTTGACATTTTTGTTATATGAAATTGTGATATAAAATACAATGGACTGCAATAATGTAATTTATAATATTATAAACGAGACCAATCATGAGAAAATACAGAGATAGTGCTAAGAATTAAAAAGTGGAAATAACACTGAATAGCAAAATATACTTACCTATTCCAAAGGAAGACAGGAAAATGGAAAAAAAAATTAAAGATGAATGGAGCAAAAGGAAAACAACTAGCAACATGATACTCTTAAATAAAAACTTATCAATAAGTATATTAAGTATAAATGTCCTACATTCTCAAAATACAAAGATTGGAATAGTATGTAATGCACAACCCAACTGTATGCTGCCTATGAGAAATCCACTTTAAATATAATGACACAGAGAGAATAAAAGGACAGAGAAAATAATGCGTGCAAACTCGAGAACTGTAATTCTTATAATGACATTAGACTAACATCAGAAGAAAGTGCAAGAATACCCTGGAGATATTGTGGATTTGGTTGCAGATTGCTGCAATAAAGCACATATCAAAATAAAGAAAGTCACATAAATTTCTGGTTTCCCAGTACATGTAAAAACATTATGCTTACACTATAATGCAATCTATTAAGTATACACCAGTATTATATCTTAAAAAAAAAACATCACTTGGAGAGAGAAGGACAAGAAAATCAATTTGCCCATCCACTACTGTTGGAAACTCCTCTGGATGGCTCCAGACTCCTTTGGTAGTTGGCTTGTTTAGAATTTATAAGATGCTGTTACTGCATTAAACAAATCACTATATTTTGAGGGCAATCTGGCAACCTCGGCAACACGTCAGTCCACTTGGGTGCTATAGTGGCCACCCTTTTCATGCAGTCAGTCTGCTTTATCTGCTAAGAGTCAGTTGCTGGGCTCATTCCCGGCCTAGGGCATTAGCTTCCTGATTGCCAAGGAGTACAGCACAGTACCCTCCTAGGACCATGACCGAGGTAACTAATGGTGGCAATGCTGGGTCCAGCCACAAGGAAGGGAGGCACTACCTTGCTTTATTCTTGGTATTCCACACTCATCCACCAGGAGCCAGTCTACAGTATTAAAGGGACCTTCCTGACCACAATCTTTTGCTCTTTGTAATCACTGATGGTACAGGGGCCAAAATACTTCTAAGAGTGTACCAGACAGAGTACATTTGACTCCAGTATTAACCAAAGCTGCCACCTTTTGCTTATTTTTGAGAAAGTGGTGAATTATGAGCTCAATAGAAGGCCTCAGATGGCCTCCAAACTGACTCCCATCTGGGGGCAGTCTTGACCTGCATCCAATCCCCAAGGTATGGGAGATATCCACCTAGAACAGGACTACCCTGAGGCCTCTGCTGGAACAGTGGGACATCAAGGATGGTGAGGTGGTTATTAGACTGAACTGCGGTTCAGGCTTTAAGGCTTTTAGTAAGTGACCAACACACCACTTCTTGTCAATCTATCTTTTCAGGTGGGGCTCTCAGCAAGAAAGAGTTTAAGGCAGTTTTGTCTCTGCATTACATTTATTGGACCCTTCACAGCAAATAAGGATAGTCTTCTGGCTTTGGGGGCTTCTCTGTCTCAGGTCTTTGCCACAGCCTATACCAGTCCAGGGATTTGTCAGTTTCCCCCAGATCAAGACTAGACTACACAACATCGTTAATGTCTTGTCTCACGGCTGGATTCAGCATGGATGTCGGTGCCCCCTACCTGGTGGTGAAGGTGTACTGGAGTTTCATGGTTTTCATTCCTACAGTGAATGTAGCGTAATTAGGGCCTTCAAATTCAGAGGTGTGGATGGCTATCTCACTCCCAACTCCCTAAGAATTCGTAACATCTCCTTTATAGATTTGCAGGGTTGCATGTCCCCCAGGAGATCCTCCCCACTGACACACACACATTGACCCAAGCCTCTCTACAGGCTACATAATCCTACCCATAAAAAGTAACTACTCTGAATTTCCCACGTGTCATACAGGCACTGCCTGTGGGGGTGATATTTGTCATTGTTGCTAATTTTCTCTGCCTCTTGCCTTGTTACAGAAATGAAATCACCCTCTGCATCCCTGGCCACATTAATAATGCCTGGATCCTCTCCCTGGCCTTTTGCAGCAACTTGGCAGCTATCTATATCAATAAGCTCCAGTACTGGATAACTCTCTTGTCAATTCTATGAAACATTTAACAAAGAGAAAATTTCCATCCCTACATCAATTCTTTTATGAAATCTCCTAACTGCCAGTAATGAAATGCCTGGCTTGATAAAGTACAAGCTGGAATCAAGACTGCCAGAAGAAATATCAATAACCTCACATATGCAGATGACACCACCCTTATGGCAGAAAGTGAAGAAGAGCTAAAGAGCCTCTTGATGAAAGTGAAAGAGGAGGTGGGAGAGGGGTTCAGGGTTGGGAACACGTGTACACCCGTGGCAGATTCATGTTGATGTATGGTAAAAGCAATACAATGTTGTAAAGTGATTAGCCTCCAATTAAAATAAATAAATTAAAAAAAAAAAAAAACTCTAACATTCAGTGCTGGGAGCCAGCGTGGAGAATCCTGCCCGTGGCAAAGGTCATGAGGAAGAGGCCTGATGGGCAAGGAGAGATCAGGACTCGAGGGACTTCCTGGACCTGCTTGAGCATCTACCCGCAAACCAGAATCTGTCTGTCTTACTATTTTATCTCTTTCACCAACACTTCTGACATTAGCAGGGGGCTGTCCCCCACCATCTTTCTCTGGAAAGAGTTAACTTAGGGCTTTAGTTGATAAATCTCCTGGGCATGAAAGGAGTGTTTCAAACCCCCTCTTAGCATTCTAGCTTACTTGGCAGGTTTATCCAGACTCTTGCAACATTGTTGAGCCAATGCTTGCTGCCAAGTTCTCACATCCCTTATCCACTGTATTCCTGGGAATACATATAGTCAGGATGTAGAAATAACAAGCTGCAGCTTTAGCATTAGCAACATTAGACTTTGAGTTAATTCTTTCTTTGCTGTAACCCGCTGAATCTTTGCTCCATAAAAATGGAACTCTGTACTTTAAAGGTGACGCAGGCTAGGAATTTAAGAAGAAACACTTTAAGGGAAAATTATTGTTCTGGCTGACCAACCTTTATCAAAAAGAAGTCATAAAATATCAACAGGCCTCTAGGCCAGAAGATAATGTACAAAAAATAAGACTCTTGCAGGAAAGAACCTGATATCGATAAAAGCTAATACTGATGAATGTTGAGTTGACTCTGCATTTTTCACCTTGCTGTATGTACAAGTCAGGGTATAAAAGCTCTCTCTGAAAATAAAGTAAGTGGGCCTCGCTCACTGAAGCTTGGTCACCCTGTGTCATTTTTTCTTATCTCTTTCTCTATCTTCATTCACTGATGTTGTCCATCCTGAGGATATCCCTGGACTCTGTTGAGGCTGGACCTCCGCAATTCAGAAAACTAAGACCATGGCATCTAGTCCCATCACTTCATGGCAAATAGATGGGAAAACAATGGAAACAGTGGGAGATTTTATTTTCTTGGGCTCCAAAATCACTGGAGATGATGACTGCAGCCATAAAATTAAAAGAATCTTGTTCCTTGGAAGAAAAGCTATGACCAACCTAGACAGCATATTAAAAAGCAGAGACAATACTTTGCCACAGAGACCCGTCTAGTCAAAGCTATGGTTTTCGAGTAGTCATATATGGATGTGAGAGTTGGACCATAAAGAAAGCTGAGCACTGAAGATTTTGAACTGTGGTGTTGGAAAAGAATCTTGAGAGTCCCTTGGACTGCAAGGAGATCAACCCAGTCAATCCTAAAGGAAATCAGTTCTGAATATTCATTAGAAGGACTGATGCTGAAGCTGAAACGCCAATATTTGTTGCCACCTGATGTGAAGAATAGACTAATTGGAAAAGACCCAGATGCTGGGAAAGATTGAAGGCAGGAGGAGAATGGGAGAACAAGGGATGAGATGGTTGGATGGCATCACTGACTCAATGGACATGAGTTTGAGTAACTCCAGGAGTTGGTGATGGACAAGGAAGCCTAGCATGCTACAATCCATGGGGTTGCAAAGAGTTGGACAAGACTGAGTGAGTGAACTGAACAGAACTGCCAGTATTACCCTGGCATCAAATCATAAAACTATTTCAGGAAAAGCAAATAAGAAATTAACATAGTTTATGAACAAAATTTTTAAAAAGATAATGGCTATTAATAATTAAATGCAGTATTATTTTAAAAGAATAATATATCATGCACAAATGGGATTTACCCTAAGAATTAATGGATTCTTTTAAGAATACATTTAATACACATTAGTTGATAAAAAATAAAATTCACTATGATTACTCAATGGATACAAAAGAAACATTTGAGAAAATTCAGTATCAATTTATAATAATAACATTCAATGATGAGGAAGAAAAGGAGAGGGCCTTAACCTTTAAAGGCAATCCTCAGTTCAGTTCAGTCCTGTCCAACTCTTTGCGATCCAATGAATCACAGCATGTCAGGCCTCCTTGTCCATCACCAACTCCCGGAGTTGACTCAGACTCACGCCCATCGAGTCAGTGATGCCATTCAGCCATCTCATCCTCTGTTGCCCCCTTCTCCTCCTGCCCCCAAGCCCTCCCAGCATCAGAGTCTTTTCCAATGAGTCAACTCTTCGCATGAGGTGGCCAAAGTACTGGAGCTTCAGCTTCAGCATCATTCCTTCCAAAGAAATCTCAGGGCTGATCTCCTTCAGAATGGACTGGTTGGATCTCCTTGCAGTCCAAAGGATTCTCAAGAGTCTTCTCTAACACCACAGTTCAAACATCAATTCTACAGCGCTCAGCCTTCTTCACAGTCCAACTCTCACATCCATACATGACCACAGGAAAAACCATAGCCTTGGCTAGACAGATCTTAGTTGGCAAAGTAATGTCTCTGCTTTTGAATATACTATCTAGGTTGGTCATAACTTTTCTTCCAAGGAGTAAGCGTCTTTTAATTTCATGGCTGTAATCACCATCCGCAGTGATTTTGGAGCCCAAAAAAATAAAGTCTGACACTGTTTCCACTGTTTCCCCATGTATTTCCCATGAAGTGATGGGACCAGATGCCATGATCTTCATTTTCTGAATGTTGAGCTTTAAGCCAACTTTTTCACTCTCCTCTTTCACTTTCATCAAGAGGCTTTTTAGTTCCTCTTCACTTTATGCCATAAGGGTGGTGTCATCTGCATATCTGAGGTTATTGATATTTCTCTTGGCAATCTTGATTCCAGCTTGTGTTTCTTCCAGCCCAGCATTTCTCATGATGTACTCTGCATATAAGTTAAGTAAGCAAGGTGACAATATACAGCCTTGATGCACTCCTTTTCCTATTTGGAACCAGTCTGTTGTTCCATGTCCAGTTCTAACTGCTTCTTCCTGACCTGCATACAGATTTCTCAAGAGGCAGGTCAGGTGGTCTGGTATTCCCATCTCTTTCAGAATTTTCCACAGTTTATTGTGATCCATACAGTCAAAGGCTTTGGCATAGTCAATAAAGCAGATATAGATGCTTTCTGGGACTCTCTTGCTTTTTTCATGATCCAACAGATGTTCGCAACTTGATCTCTGGTTCCTCTGCCTTTTCTAAAACCAGCTTGAACATCAGGAAGTTCATAGTTCACGTATTCCTGAAGCCTGGCTTGGGGAATTTTAAACATTACTTTACTAGCATGTGAGATGACTGCAATTGTGCGTTAGTTTGAGCATTCTTTGACATTGCCTTTCTTTGGGATTGGAATGAAAACTGACCTTTTCCAGTCCTGTGGCCACTGCTGAGTTTTCCAAATTTGCTGGCCTACTGAGTGCAGCACTTTCACAGCATCATCTTTCAGGATTTGAAACAGCTCAACTGGAATTTCATCACCTGCACTAGCTTTGTTCGTAGCGATGCTTTCCAAGGCCCACTTGACTTCACATTCCAGGATGTCTGGCTCTAGATGAGTGATCACACCATCATGATTATCTGGGTAGTGAAGATCTTTTTAGTACAGTTCTTCTGTGTATTCTTGCCACCTCTTCTTAATATCTTCTGCTTCTGTTAGGTCCATACCATTTCTGTCCTTTATTGAGCTCATCTTTGCATGAAATGTTCCCTTGGTATCTCATTAGACTATTAATATTTTATACAGGAAACAAATGTTCTGACCACCTCTATTCAGAGATCCTACCAGTGAAGTGAGATTTTAAAAAAAGAAAAAGAAAAACTAAATGATAGAGGTTAGAGAGAAAGAAGGAGTGGTCTATCTACACATTAGCGACATGAAGAGTTTCCAACTGGAACTACTGAGGTGACAGAAAGCAAGGTCACTGTACCAGAAATCAGCTGTATTCCTGTAAACTAGCAAGTAAACATTAAAAATCAACTTTTAAAAGTTATTAGCATGTATAATAATTTCAAAATAAAAAATTATTAGGATAAAATCTAATAAAACATGTATAAAGTGTTATAATTAAAACTGTAAAATATTGGAGGGAGAAAGATTTCAGTTCAGTTCAGTCACTCAGTCATGACAAATTCTTTGCAGCTCCATGGACTGCAGCCATGCCAGTGTTCCCTGTCCATCACCAACTCCCAGAGCTTGCTCAAACTCATGTCCATTGAGTCAGTGATGCCATCCAACCATCTCATCCTCTGTCATCCCCTTCTCCTCCCACCTTCAATCTTCCCAGCATCTGGCTCTTTTCCAGTGATTCTGTTCTTTGTATCAGGTGGCCAAGTATTGGAGTTTCAGCTTCAGCATCAATCCTTCCAATGAACACTCAGGACTGATCACCTTTAGGATGGACTGGTTGGATCTCCTTGCACTCCAAGAGACTCTCAGGAGTCTTCACCACCACATTTCAAAAGCATCAGTTCTCTGGCACTCAGCTTTCTTTATGGTCCAACTCTCACATCCATACATGACTACTGGAAAAAGCATTGATTTGACTAGATGGACCTTTGTTGGCAGAGTAATGTCTCTGCTTTTAAATATGCTGTCTAGGTTGGTCATAGGTTTTCTGCCAAGGAGGAAGCATCTTTTAATTTGAAGGCTACTGTAAAAATCTGCAGTGATTTTGGAGCCCAAGGAAATAAAAGTCTCTAACTATTTCCACTATTTCTCCATCTATTTGCCATGAAGTGATGGGATCAGATGCCATAATCTTTGTTTGTTTGTTTGTTTGTTTTTCAATTGTTGAGTTTTAAGCCACCTTTTTCACTCTCTTCTTTTACATTCATCAAGAGGTTCTTTAGCTCCTCTTCATTTGCTGCCATTAGAGTGGTGTCATCTGCATATCTGAGATTATTGATATTTCTCCCGGCAATCTTGATTCCAGCTTGTACTTCATCCAACCTAGCACTTTGCATGATGTATTCTGCATATAAGTTAAATAAGCAGGGTGACAATATACATCCTTGATGTACTCCTTTCCCAAATTGAAATCAGTACCTTGTTCCATGTCCCATTCTAACTGTTGCTACCTGAAATGCATACAGATTTCTCAGGAGGCAGGTCAGGTGGTCTGGTATTTTCATCTCTTTAAGAATTTTCCACAATTTATTGTGATCCACACAGTCAAAGGCTTGGGAAAGTCAATAAAGCAGAAGTAGACGTTTTTCTGGAACTTGCTTGCTTTTGCGATGATCCAACAGATGTTGGCAATTTGATCTCTGGTTCCTCTGACTTTTCTAAATTGAGTTTGAATATCTGGAAGTTCTCAGTTCAAATACTGTTAAAGCCTAGCTTGGAGAATTTTGAGCATTACTTTGCTAGCATGTGAAATGAGTGCAAAGTGGTAGTTTGAGCATTCTTTGGCATTGTCTTTCTTTGAGATTTGAATGAAAACTGATCTTTTCCAGTCCTGTGTCTACTGCTGAGTTTTCCACATTTGCTGACATATTAAGTGCAGCCCTTTCACAGAATCATTTTTAGGATTTGAAATAGCTCAACTGGAATTCCGTCACCTCCACTAGCTTTGTTTGTAGTGATGCTTCCTAAGGCCCACTTGACTGCACATTCCAGGCTGTCTGGCTCTAGGTGAGGGACGTGAAGATCTTTTTTGTATAGTTTTTCTGTGGATTCTGTGGACCACAGAATTTTCTGTGGATCTCTTCTTAATATCTTCTGCTTCTGTTAGGTCCATACCATTTCTGTCCTTTATTGTGCCCATCTTTGCATGAAATGTTCCCTTGGTATCTTTAATTTCCTTGAAGAAATCTCTAGCCTTTCCCATTCTATTGATTTCCTCTATTTCTTTGCATTGATCACTGAGAAAGGCTTTCTTATCTCTCCTTGCTCTTCTTGGGAACTCTGCATTCAGATGCTTATATCTTTCCTTTTCTCCTCTGCTTTTAGTTTCTCTTCTTTTCTCAACTATGCCTCCTCAGACAACCATTTTGCCTTTCTACATTTGTTTTTTCTTGAGGATGGTTTGATCACTGCCCTCTGTACAATGTCACAAACCTCTGTCCATATTTCTTTAGGCACTCTGTCTATCAGATATAATCCCTTGAATCTATTTGTCACTTCCACTGTATAATCATAAGGGATTTTTTAAAAGGCATACCTGAATACTCTAGTGGTTTTCCCTATTTTCTTCAATTTCAGTCTGAATTTACAATAAGAAATTCATAATATGAGCCACATCAGCTCCTGGTCTTGTTTTTGCTGACTCTATAGAGCTTCTCCATTTTCGGGTGCAAATAATATAATCAGTCTGATCTTGGTATTGACCATCTGGTAATGTCCATGTGTAGAGTCTTCTTTTTTGTTGCTGGAAGTGGGTATTTGCTGTGACCAGTGCATTCTCTTGGCAAAACTCTATTAGCCTTTGCCCTGCTTCATTTTTTACTCCAAACCCAAGCTTGCCTGTTCCTCCAGGAATCTCTTGACTTCCTACTTTTGCATTCCCGTCCCCTGTCATGAAAAGGACATCTTTATTTGGGGTTAGTTCTATAGGGTCTTGTAAGTCTTCATAGAACCATTCAACTTCAGCTTCTTCAGCATTAGTGGTTGGGGCATAGAATTGGATTACTATGATATTGAATGGTTTGCCCTGGAGACAAACAGAGATTATTTTATCATTTTTAAGATTACACTCAAGTACTGCATTTTTGACTCTTTTGTTGACTATGAGGGCTACTCCATTTCTTCTAAGGGATTCTTGCCCACAATAGTAGATATAATGGTCATCTGAGTTAAATTCACCTATTCCAGTGCATTTTAATTCACTGATTCGTAAAATGTCGATGTTCACTCTTGCCATCTCGTTTGACCACTTCCAATTTACCTTCATGGACATAACATTCCAAATTCCTATGGAATATTGTTCTTCACAGCATCGGACTTTACTTTCGTCACCTGTCACATCCACAACTGGGCATTATTTTTGCTTTGGCTCAGCCTATTCATTCTGTGGAACTATTTTTCTGCTCTTCTCCAGTAGCATATTGGGCACCTACTGACCTGGGGAGTTCATCTTTCTGTTACATATCCTTTTGCCTTCTTATACTGTTCCTGGGTTCTCAGGGCAAGAATACTGAAGTGGTTTGCTATTCCCTTCTCCAGTGGACCATGTTTTGTCAGAACTCTCCACTATGACCCGTCCCTCTTGGGTGGCCCTACATGGCATGGCTCATAGTTTCATTGAGTTAGATGAGGCTGTGATACCTGTGGTCAGTTTGGTTAGTTTCCTGTGATTGTGGTTTTCATTCTGTCTGCCCTCTGATGGATAAGGATAAGAGGCTTATGGAAGCTTCTGGATGGGAGAGATTGGCTGTGGGGGAAATTTTTAAATGAATCAAAATCAGTTAAGAAATATTCTAGGCCAATCAATTGGAAGGTTCAATATTAGTAAGATGTTAATTCTCCCCAAGCTAATCTACACATTCAACACAATTCAAATGAAAATTCTAATATATATATATATATATATATATATATATATATATATTTTAGAAAAGACAGAAATCTTGTTTAAGGTGTATGTGGAAACGCAAAAGACCTAGGATGCTCAAATAATTTTGAAAAAGCAGAGCAAATAGGAGGACTTACATACTGCTACCATAATGAAGACCTTTTGATATCTTTGTAAGGGTAAGTATATAGGCAGACAGTACATAAATAAACCCATTCATATATAGCCAATTTTTATACAACAGTGGTACCCAGGTGAGGAAAAGACAGCTTTTTTTTTTTTTTTTAACAAATGTGTTTGGAACAACATAGGTATTAATTTAAAAAAAAAGTAAAACTAAGATTTTGTCTCTTGACATATACAGAAATTAATTTGAAACAGATCATAGAGCTAACTAAAATGTAAAACTGCAAAAGTTCTGGAAGAAATCATAAGAAAACATTTTTATAACTTTAGGATAAATTTCTTAAATTGGAACCCCAAAAACATGAAACAGAAAAGAAAATGTGATGATTTGGCCTCTACAAAATTAAAATATTCTTTCTGTAGGATATAGTAGTTTAGTTACTAAGTTGTGTCTGACTCGCGACTCCACAGAGTTTAGCCTGCCAGGCTCCTCTGTCCAGGGTATTCTCCAGGCAAGAGTACTGGCGTGAGTTGCCATTTCCTTCTCTAGGGGATCTTCCCAATTCAGGGATTGAACCCAGGTCTCCTGCATTGCAGGCAGATTCTTTACCCACTGAGCTATGAGGGAAGGTAAGATATGGATTTTAAAAATGAAAAGGCAAGCCACAGTCTTGGAAAAATAAAGTGTTTGCAATACATCTGTCTCACAAAGGATTTGTATCCAATATAAACTGGATACTAGAACTTGCAACTCAATAATAAGATGAAAAGTGAAAGTGTTAGTCACTCAGTCATGCCCGGCTCTTTGTGACCCCCAGACTGTGTAGCCCACTAGGCTCCTCTGTCCTGGAATTCTCTAGGCAAGAATCCTGTAGTGGGTTGCCATGCCTTTCTGCAATGAATCTTTCCAACCCAGGGATCGAACCTGAGTCTCCCACATTGCAGGTGGATTCTTTACCATCTAATCCATCAGGGAAGTTGTGTCCAACTCAATAACAAGATAACCCAAGGCAAAAGTTTGAACATCTCCCAAAAGAAAATTCACTGATGGCAATAAAAACATTAAAAATGCTCAAAATCACATCAAAACAATAACACCTACATGGAAAATAAGCCTACATGAAATGCCACTGCACATTTACTAAATTAGCTAATTTTGCAAACACAACACCAAGTAAGCAGAACTCTCAGACATTTGCTGTACCATTTTGCAAAATGGTACAGCTTGGCAACAGAGAATAAGATGGTTGGAGGACATCACCGGCTCAATGGGCATGAGTTTGAGCTAACTCTGGGAGATGGTGAAGGACAGGGAAGCCTGGAATGCTGCAGTCCATGGGGCCACAAAGAGTCAGACACAACTTAGAAACTAAACAACAACAACAACAACTTAGAAAATAGTTTCACAACTTCTTAAAAGTTAAATACATGTACGTAGCATATAATTCAGAAATTGCTATCCTAGTTATTAACTCAGCAAAAGGAAACTTAAGTTTACACATGGGTTTTATTGTTTATAACAGCTGTACTCACAGTAGCTCAAAACTGAAAAAAAAGAAAAAGAAAAAACTCAAATTCTCAGCAGTAGATGAATGGACAAATCATGATTTATCCATGTCATAGAATACCACTCAAAATGAAAAGGGAAAAAAGTATCAATTCATCAACATGTGTGTATAGATTTCAAAAAATGCTGAATGAATTAATGAAGCAAAATACAAAAACACATACTCTATCATCCTTGTTTATGTGAAATTTGGGGAAAAAGTAAAAAACTGTAGTGACAGAGAATGGTGAGTGGTGGTGGTGGCCTAGAGCCAGGAATGAAACTAGAAAAGCAATAAACTGTGAGAAGGCACAGGGGTTTTCTCCTCGAGGTGACTGTAAGGCTCTGTGTTTTGCTTGGACAATTGTTGAAAGTGAAGTCCCTCAGTCGTATCTGACTCTGCGACCTTATGGACTGTAGCTCACCAGGCTCCTATGTCCATGGAATTCTCCAGACAAGAATAATAGAGTGGGCTGCCATTTCCTTCTCCTGAGGGTCTTCCCAACCCAGGGAATGAACCCACGTTTTCCACATTGTTATACATTTGTCAAAAGTCATCAAAATGTTCATTTACAAGTAGGTGCTCTTTAGTGAAATGTTTAGCACTGTCTAATTTTTCCATTGCATTTCCCGCACTCATGTGCTTTGTCTTCTGATGCCAGGGATCTCCTAGGTTAGGAGTCCTTCCAAGCAAAGGAGTGAACTGCTGGATGCAATGCCAGGTGACTGGTACCTCTGCTATGTTAGGTATCAGAATGTTGACCCTTGAGCATGGGTCCATGTGGGTGATTTTTTCAAGGCACTTCTGACTTCACCTCCCCTTCAATGACTGAATTGTACTTTTTCCTGACAAAGTGATGAACCCTGGTTGATGTTTCATCACCTCTCTCAGTTCCTGACCCAGACAGTACACCTAGAGTATCTATCTGCTAGGGTCCATTTGACCCACTGGAGCCTTGAAGCCAACTTCCTTCCTGAAGCAAACTTGGCCACCAGTAACTAGCTCTTCTTGCCCTGATAAATAACACAAATAATTACTCTCCCTATTCTATCCTCTTGTCCAGCTCTAAAATTTACCACCAGAAATTATCCATCTTTCTGACTTTCCCAGCTAAAATGCAAAAGCACAAGTCTTTTCACAGATACATATCAGATACTCATGTGAACAGTCCCATACTCTGCCAGCTGCAGTAAGAGCAAAGGATCAGACTATTGTCTAGGCACTCAGCTGTGTCTGACTCTTTGCAACTCCATGGACCACAGCACTCCAGGCTTCCCTGTCCTTCACTATCTCCCGGAGTTTGTTCATACTTATGTCCATTTAGTAGGTGATGCCATCCAATCACCTTATCTTCTGTCTCCCTCTTCTCCTCCCCTCAATCTTTCCCAGCATCTGGGTCTTTTTCAATTAGTCAACTCTTTGCAACAGGTGAGAAAACTATTGGAGCTTCATATCCAGCATATCATCACTTCATGGGAAATAGATGGGGAAACAGTGGAAACAGTGTCAGACTTTATTTGGGGGGGCTCCAAAATCACTGCAGATGGTGATTGCAGCCACGAAATTAAAAGACACTCCTTGGAAGGAAAGTTATGACCAACCTAGATAGTATATTCAAAAGCAGAGACATTACTTTGCCAACAAAGGTCCCTCTAGTCAAGGCTATGATTTTTCCAGTGGTCATGTATGGATGTGAGGGTTGGACTGTGAAGAAAACTGAGCACCAAAGAATTGATGCCTTTGAACTGTGGTGTTGGAGAAGACTCTTGAGGGTCCCTGGGACTGCAAGGAGATCCAACCAGTCCATTCTGAAGGAGATCAGCCCTGGGATTTCTCTGGAGGGAATGATGCTGAAGCTGAAACTCCAGTACTTTGGCCACCTGATGCGAAGAGTTGACTCATTGGAAAAGACTCTGATGCTGGGAGGGATTGGGGGCAGGAGGAGAAGGGGACGACAGAGGATGAGATGGCTGGATGGCATCACTGACTCGATGGACGTGAGTCTGAGTGAACTCCGGGAGTTGGTGATGGACAGGGAGGCCTGGCATGCTGCAATTCATGGGGTTGCAAGGAGTCGGACACGACTGAGAGACTGAACTGAACTGAACTGATCCAGCATCAGTCCTTCCAATAGGTATTCAGGATTCATTTCCTTTAGGATGGACTGGTTGGATCTCCTTGCAGGCCAAGGGACTCTCAGGAGTCTTCTGCAGCAACACAGTTAGAAAGCATCAGTTCTTTGGTGCTCAGCCTTCCTTATGTTCCAACTCTCACATCCATTCATGACTACTGGAAAAACCTTAGCTTTGACTATATGGACCTTTGTCGATGAAGTGATGTCTTCGCTTTTTTGGTGACTCAGATGGTAAAGGGATCAGCCTACATCTCAGCGAAAGTCTACATGGGAACGAAGAGGCCAGCCACCATTTTGGAAAAAAAACTACCGAGTGTTTTTGAGCGAATCTCCTGGTTTTCCCTTTATTGAGCATGGAGGTGAGGAAAAGGGGAGAGGGAAATATTTGCTCACCTTTAGATGACAGAAAGCAGCAATAGCACTTTATTCTCTGTATTTTCATTTTTTAATGCTTTTTAAGTGTTCAGTTTGTAGCCTCTTCTTCTACCTATGGGAGCCAGTTTCCCCAATTCTTACTGAATCTCATGGGGTCATGTAAAGTAGCCTTCATTATAACACAGGATTTCTTGTCACCAATTATTTTTTTATCTTTAGGTCATTAGACAAATTAATTCATGATGAAAAGTTCCACTTGAAATTCTGTGCCATGCTAGATTTGAGATAATAAGCTGGGTTAAAGAAAGATATATTCTACATCCTCCAGGAGATCGTAGCCAAGTGCTGAATGCAGCTAGATAAACAAATTATTTCAACACAATGTAGCAAAATGAAGTCACACAGAGATTCATCTCCTAAGGAATCCAGTATGATAGAAAATAAATTAAGAATCTGAACGGTTAGAGCGCAGAATGTAAGATGCTATATGAGGGAAAAAACGACAGGTCAGAATGACTCCTGAGAAACCTGCCCCTGACTTCTCACTTATTATAATCATCCGCACTACTTTTAATATTTGTTTTATATAATGTTCAGGAGTTGCTTTATTTAATTCAATGCCTTTGTAACTGCTCACTCTCATTTTTCTGATTTGTAGGTGATCACCATTTAATGTCTACTAGACATTAGATGGCACTGGCCCCCCACTCCAGTGTCTTGCCTGGAAAATCCCATGGACGGAGGAGCCTGGTGGGCTGCAGTCCATGGGATTGCCAAGAGTCGGACAAGACCGAGCAATTTCACTCTGACTTTTCACTTTCATGCATTGGAGAAGGAAATGGCAACCCACTCCAGTGTTTTTGCCTGGAGAATCCCAGAGACGGGGAAACCTGGTGCGCTGCCATCTATGGGGTCGCACAGAGTCGGACACGACTGAAGCGACTTAGCAGCAGCAGCAGCAGCAGCAGCAGACATTAGATATAAATATAGTTTTTGAGAAGCCCTTATGTTTCTCAATGGGCTGTCAAATTTTACCTGGGACATGACTAGCTTAAATAAAACTTGGAATGCCAGTTATATATGCAGAAAAACAAATCTATACATGCATGCTTATATTCATATTCATGTAGCTATACACAAAGAGTATAATTTGCCAGTATGGTTGCCAACTCTAAGGATATCTAACTGCCCATAAGTAATTGTAAAAGCTAGAAGTTCATGCTTTTATTTTTATCCAAGTTAAAGAATATAATTAACAGGTTAAATGTAATTAAACGTTTATGACTTTAGTATAAAGCTCTGCATGAAACAGGAATGAGCTCTATGCAATGGCACTGAATTTCTAGGAAATTTATGAGTCTGTATTCCTACCTCCCTTTATTTTGTTTTCTTGTCTCCACATCTCTTCCCAGCAATGGTGCAAACAGTAAGTAACTGAAATAATTTTCAAGGAAAAAATTTACAAATGCATTAATGAGAATTTAACCGAGTATCACTCAATGCCATTCAGTAACATTGGATTTTTCAAAATCAACAATAAATGAAATAATTAAAAAAAAAAAAAGATGGAGAGTCAAAACACTAGGCTCAGGCTCATCTAGGAGACTTCTCACATGAGCCAATCATGGATTAACAGGTATGTGTGTTGATCAATGAACAGCTAGACTTATCCACATACCTTTGGCATATAGTATTGAATCAAATTATTTTCCAACTCACACACACTTACTATTTCTTAAAGATAAACAATGTATAAATTTGCTACTTTTTTAAAGTGCTAATAGACAAAACAAAAGGGCAAAGTAAGAACATGGCATGAGAAAAAAAACTTGTCATCAAATCTGTTATATACCATGTACTATTCTAAATGTCACATTTTAAAATAACATTATTTCATAAACACTTTTCTAGTGCTTACTATGCACAAGATGTGGTTTTAAGCCACTTTATACACATTTAGTTCACTTCAGTCACTCAGTCAGGTCCAACTTTTTGTGACCCCATGGACTGTAGCACGCCAGGCTTCCCTGTCCTTCAACTCTCGGAGATTACTCAGACTCATGTGCATCGAGTTGGTGATGCCATCCAACCATCTCATTCTCTGCCATCCCCTTCTCCTCCTGCCCTCAGTCTTTCCCAGCATCAGGGTCTTTTTCGAAACAGTCAGTTCTTCGCATCAGGTGGCTAAAGTGTTAGAGTTTCAGCTTCAGCATCAGTTCTTCCAATGAATGTTCAGGACTGATTTCCTTTAGGATGGACTGGTTTGATCTCCTTGCAGTCCAAGGGACTCTCAAGAGGCTTCTCCAACACCATAGTTCAATAACATCAATTCTTCAGTGCTCAGCTTTCTTTATAGTCCAACTCTCACATCCATACATGACTACTGGAAAAACCGTAGCTTTGACTAGACGGACCTTTGTCGGCAAAGTAATGTCTCTGCTTTCTAATATGCTGTTTGGGTTGGTCATAGCTTTTCTTCCAAGGAGCAAGTGTCTTTTAATGTCATGGCTACAGTCACCATCTGCAGTGATTTTGGAGCCCCCCAAAAATAGTCTCTCAATGTTTCCACTGTTTCCCATCTATTTGCCATGAAGTGACTGGATGGATGCCATGATCTTAGTTTTCTGAATGTTGAGGTTTAAGTCAACTTTTATAAACATTAATTTACTTAATTCTCATAACCACCCTAAAAGTTGTATAATATTATTCCCACTTTACCAACAGGGAAAACTGAGGAATTGCTGAAATGGGGTGCAATTTAGATTTTAATTCCCAGGTCTTCTGGCTTCATCAGGTTACTTTCATGATGGAAAAAAAAAACAAGTTTGACTTCATTCATACATATATTTGGCCAAACCGGGATTTGCAGTTAGTTCTCTCTGCTATTAAAGTTCATTATCCTATTTTACAAAAGTAAATGCAAAAGTTCAGATCAAATCAATTAAGTTGGACAAAAAGAGCATGCTCTCAGTTTGAATTTAGACAAAAAATTAGCATACATCAAGCTCCAACTTCATGTGAGCAGAAAAGGAAATGAGAGATTTCCCAATTTTTTTCAGCAGCAAAAATGATTGTTTACATTTGATACAAATATAATTTGTTTCCTACATAAACAAATAAATAATTGAAAAATTACCTCCCCTAAGGGCACTGAATTTGAGAGATGAGGGCTTAATGAAGACAATGAGGATCTAATCTGTCTTGGGCAAGGGTAGGGGCAGAGGGTGCTATAAGAGGGTGTCAGAAACAATCTGAGATTCAGTGAAATGAAAATATGGCAAAAAAGCAAGAACTAGATGACCATTCTAGAGTATAGAGTACTATGCTTCCATTGCTGAATCATGCTTTGTTCAGTAATCTATTACTGCTTAACAAATAATCCTCAAATGAATGGCTTAAAACAATTTATTACTAACTCTCACGGTTCTGGGAATGGACAGATGAGCTGGGAAATTTTTCTTTTGTTATAAGTGTTGTCACCTTGGTATTCAGCAGGTCCAAACCATCTCTGGCACTTGGCAGGGATGAGCTAAATGTTGGACTCAGCTCAGATGCTGATCAAGAGCCTTCAGGATGATGAGCTTGTTTTGGGTGGGAGGTTGTCAAATTTCTCACATGGCCGTTCAGGGTGAACAGAGTAAGCATTCCATGGGACCTGGCAGGAAACTACTAGGCTCCTTACAACTTAAACTTAGATTGTCCAGCTGCCACTTCCTTCATATCCTGTTAGTTGAGTAAGTCGCTTAGACCTACCTAGGGGAGTAGAAGTAGACTCCATCCCTTAAAGAATTTGCAGCTGTCTTTAATCTTCTTGTAGCCCATTGAGCTTTAAATCCCAATAGGTTTCAAATCACAAATCAGCAAAAGCTCTCTGCACTAAAATTCTTAATATAGATGAAGACAGTACCATTCTGACAAACACCCATGCAAATCCAAGCACAACCTCAAGCATGCATGCAACGTCTTGTCTCTTCAGTGTCTTGGATAGAGGCAATTGCTAGGTTGTCATTAGCATAGCGGCAAAGACAGTTAAAATAAAGAGATATGTGATCAACACTGTCTCCCAGCTATTGAGGATAAGGCACTCTCTGGATTCAGTCCTTACCGCACTCAAGCCCAGAGCAGAGATGGGGATTTGATATGTGCCAGAAAGATTGCTAGATTGGTGTTTGTCTCCCGTTGGTAGAAACATGCTATTCCGTTTACATGAGAAAAACGTGTTCTGAAACTTCCCCTCCTTTTTTATCCCTCCATCTCTCCCTACAACCTCAGAATCAACCCCACTAAATTAAAGCCATATTTGTGGATCCTAAACGGAAATTTCTCTTAGTAGCCAGCAAATAGTAGTAGGTTTTGCTTCTTGTACATGTGCTGTGTGTCCTGCTGAGTGGTTCACTTCATTTGGCGTTGCTGGGAGACTGGTAATGAATTTCTCTGACAGATACATCCCTGCTCAGATCAGATCAGGGAAACGAGCTCTTTGGGGCACAGGCTTGTATGAATTATAACAGTATGTGTTCACTGACCCCAAGTTGAAAGAACGCTTCATTCCAATTCTCTGAAATGGAAATTGATAGTCTCTATTGTTTTCATTGCTTAACCTTCACATTATTATGAGGGACTTTATTTTAAATTAACTTGAGTGGTTGCATAGCTTTCCATGAAAAAATTAAATCAGATGCCCCATATTTTGTTAGCTGCATATTGGTTGCCTGAAAACAATTTCTTCTCTACAAACAAGGAAACAGAATCCTGACTTTAAGATTTACTAACAGTAATATCCTTTTCTCTCTGAGGCACACACACACAGACATACATACACACATGCACACACACACACGCACACACACACACACTTTCACTTACTGTTCTTCTATACACTTGAATAAAAGTAATAAATTCTATCACATGTCTCTCTGGTCCAACACCTTTAGAATAAGACTGTGAAATCTTAGTTTGGAATGAATTTGAGTTAACTGTCAAAGATTTCTGTCTGAAGTTCGGTTTTCTTTGAATTTTAATTTCACTTGGACACAGTACTTGCAATCAAAATAGCCTCCAAAATCAAAGCCGAAGGATTGGCCAGCCTATGTCTGACCTTTCCGGCAGATGTCTGTATGTGGAATGAATTGCTTTTCCCAACCCAAACTGCGTAATCTTTGGTTAGGGTTGTTTTCCATACAAATACTTAGAAAGGCTGTGGTTTGTGCTGCTGGGTGTTAGTAATAAGATATGCACAGAGCCCAGGTCACTGACTAAACCCAGCTGGATCAAGAATGATCATTTTTAATCTTGGGGTGAAAGCTTGATACATTAGGGAAATTAGTTGATCTGGTCAGCAAGATTTTTCTTTTCTTGCTAAGGCCCAAATTATGATCTGGACAATCACTTGGCATGCTCAGCAGAAAAAACATGGAGAAATAATTCAACTCTGATTCGCCCAAAATACCAAATGGCCAGCACAACTCCAAATATGTTTTATTGAGTGATGTCAGTGATGTAACAAGGTGAGCCCACGTCTGGTTTTCAAAGGGGATAGCCTGCCGCCAGGTAGAAAGCGAGTGTGGGACTGTTCACCCCGGAATGTGTTATTTGCCCCAGCAATTTCACGTAAGTGAGAAACTTGAAGAAACAGGATCTTGTAGCACTGTGGGAACCACTGTTCAGGGACTAAGAGCCTCCTGCTTATTTTAAGAAAATTGGTATCATGTTTCAGGGCTCATGAAGAGTGCATTGGCTGACCCTCCACAAGGGAAAAATGAGAACTAACTTTGTGAGTGAGCCTACAGAACTGATGACTTATAGATAGACCCCGGATAAAACTCCCTGGAGCTGTGACGTCCCACATCGCACTAGTGTTCCTCTTGAGAGGTGAAGGGACCCAATGACTAAAGAGTCTTACAGACAACTGAGGCCTCCTAATGGAGCAGAAAACTTAGCAGGCCAGCTGACTTGGCTTTGACTTTGACTTCTACAACTTCTGGCTGCGTGGCCTTGAACAAGTCAGATAACCCCCCGTGCCTACCATGCACACTTCAGTCTTATAGGAAGGCTCGGTGAAAACGCGGGTAAAGCACCCGGCATTAAGCTTGAAGCTTGGGAGTGCTTTATAAACAGTGATCGCTGCAATCACTCAGGTTTTATGGTCGTGAACGAGACTACCAGGTCTGAACGCCACATGCCCCAGCTCGTAGATGTATGATGAAAAGTGATAGTCACTCAGTTGTTTCTGACTCTTTGTGACCCATGAACTATAGCATGCCAGACCCCTGTGTCCATGGAATTCTCCAGGCAAGAATACTGCAGTGGGCAGCCAATCCCTTCTCCAGGGTATCTTCCTGACTCAGGAATTAAGTCTGAGTCCCCTGCATTTCAGGCAGATTCTTTACCCTCTGAGCCATCAGGGAAACTCACATAGATGTATAAATTAGAACAAATGTCTTTCCTTCACTGAACTTTAATTTCTTTATCTTTATAACGGGGGAGGGGGCAACAATTACATCGCAGAGATCATTTAATCATTAAACCCATGTTATAATAAAGTGCCTATGAGCGTCTCCAGCATTTAAGAGGGTCCATTTATTATTTCATTACTGTCCCACATTTTGCCCAGATTAGGACAAAGGTGAATAAGGAGATTTGTCAAGAATCTTGGTTAATTCTCCAAGGAAGACAGACCCAGACTTGAGTTCCACATGAAGACAGAACCACAGCAGAAGCTGCTGCTGCTGCTGCTAAGTCACTTCAGTCGTGTCTGATTCTGTGCAACCCCATGGACAGCAGCCCACCAGGCTCCTCTGTCTATGGGATTCTCCAGGCAAGAATACTGGAGTGAATTGCCATTTCCTTATCCCCACAGCATAAGAAAATGTGACAAAAACCCAAAACTCAAGGGAGATTTGTTACAATTTGAATGATAGAGCTCATCCATGGGCAAGAAGCACACAGAGAAATCAAGATTAGATGTCTGTATTCACCAAAAGCAAGGCGTCTGACTCAAACAGTGGGATTTCTTGTAACTGGCACAAGATACAAGGGGTTGGGAGGAGGATGGAAGTCTGGACGTGTGGCTGATGGCGGAAGTTCAGGGGCTTCTGCTATGATGATAAGCAGCTACAGACACAAAATTCTTTTCATGCTTCTCAGCTAAGTTTTAAATGATTTACTGCCAAAAAAAATTTTAAGTATTTTGTCCTATTTTCTCTCTGGAGCACTCCAAGACTTTTTGCCTATTACTCTTAAAAGGTATAAAGCATGCCAGGAGGGACAGGGGAAAAAAGGACTGATATTTATGTTGTGGTACTTAAACTTATCCCCCCTAAACTCACACCCAAGAACTTGTCTACAGGCCAATTTGCATTTTGGCCACATTTTAAGGACTTGGCTACAAGAGCCACTGTACACGCTCACACCACATGTGGTACTAATTGGCACTGTTGGCAGTTTAAGAAGAAAGGCTGGGGATTGAGTGGGTATAGAAGCCTAACAATGCCTTCATACAATGGCTCTCCGCAGGAGTTAGACATTAGAACTGTGCAGAGAAGGATGGGCTTGTGCACCAAAGAGCTGAATCTCTCAACTCTTTGCAAAAGCAACCAAACAAACAAACAAACAAAAAAAGCAGGAGGGGAGTTGGCAGGAAAAAGATTTGAACTAGATACTCTCTGTTGTTGTTGTGTGTGTGTGTGTGTGTGTGTGTGTGTGTGTGTGTGTGTGTGTGTGTGTGTGTGTGCTCAGTTATGCTCAACTTTTTGTGACCCCAGGGACTGTAGACTGCCAGGCTCCTCTGTCCATGGGGTTTACCAAGCACGAAAACTGGAGTGGGGTGCCTTTTCTGCTCCAGGGTACCTTCCCAACCCAGAGATTGAACACATCTCTTGCGTCTCCTGTATTGGCAAGTTTTCATACAAAGTCACTTCAGTTGAGTCTGACTCTTTGTGACCCTAGGAACTGTGGCCCACCAGGCTCCTCTGTCATGGGATTCTCCAGGCAAGAACACTGGAGTGGGTTTACACGCCTTCCTCCAGAGGATCTTCCCCGCCTAGCGATCGAACCCAGGTTTCTTATGTCTTGCACACTGGCAGGCGGGTTCTTTACCACTGTGCCACCTGGGAAACCTACAAACTAGACACTGTATTTGGTACCAAATATTTGAAATAGGCTAAGGAAACTTGGGCTTCCCTGGTGGCTATGCGGTAAAGAATTCACCTGCAATGTAGGAGCCCCAAGAAATGCAAGTTGATCCCTGGGTTGGAAAGATCCCCTGGAGGAGTGCATGGAAACCCACTCCAGTATTCTTGCCTGGAGCATTCCATGGACAGAGGAGCCTGGAAGGCTCTAGTCCATGGTGTTGCAAAGAGTGGGATGCAACTGAAGCAACTTTCCATTCACGTATGCAAGGAAAGCTTGTTCACTTAAAATGGACAGTCAAGGAACAGGAACATGCAGATGGAGGAAGGAAGCAGGGTTAGACAATATGGAGTCTCAGCCATTGCTTGGGGCCAGTAAAACTGCTTCCATGTCAATTTCTCCATCTGCAAATAGTCATGGGCTGGGCTTTCATAGCATTCACCTCCAATCAGCCAAACGGAACAGGGAGCCAATTTATAGGTTGTTAAAGTGCTTTGATTTTGCAAACTTCAAACCCAAACACAGGGATCTCTCATAACATGCTAGTGATGGGTCTCTGGAGGCGTGTGGAGAGCAGCACTGATGCTGGGGATAATTATTGCCCTAGACAGCTGTGTTAGTCCAGCTCTTTGAGGTTATAAGAAACAGAATTTGCAAGAAACTGAATGGAGCCCCAGGGAATCAGGGTTAATTGTAGGAGATACACTGGGGAGGATTGGAAGCGTAGAGCCGCCTCAGTGGCCACATCTAAAGGCTCACAGTACTGGACAGCTTTGTTTCTTTAAGTCAAGATACAACAGCAGCTTTGGTTTCCCAGTAGCAATTATAACCACCTTCACAGTCAGCCAGTGTCTCTTTCCTTTCACTGTGCCTGTGCGTGCTTCCTTCCAATCAGAGCGCAATAAAGCCAAAGAAAGCTCCCTGATCTGACCCTACCATGTTCTTTACAGAAACATCAGCTACCTTCTCCCTGAGAAATAGGAACGCAGTTACAAAGGCCTGAAATGACAAGTGAACCTCTGCATTTTTCTCCCTCCCACGTATGCCCTCTTTCCACCCCTCCCCACCATAAGGCTCACCCTTAATTTGTCAGGTCTGAGACAAGGGTACCACTAGAGAACCCTCAGCTTCACCTCTTCCTTTCCCACCTCCAAGTCTGTTCTTCAGCCTGAAGGATGTCCTACGTGTGTGAGAATATTCATCCTCTAAAACCCGTGTTCCATCTACCTGCTTCTCCCAGAGGTTACGGAGGAATACCTCTGGGCCTTCAAAAGGCCTGTGCAGGATTCGAACTGGGTTTAGGGACATGGGTCAGGCAACTTCAGGGTTTCAAATAAGTAAATATGAGCTAGAAGAGGCCCTTGTACCCAGGCACTTCTTGTTCTAGGGGACAAAGCTAAAGAGTGCCAGGGTCCAGAGACATCTAAAGTGTAGGACTTTGGGAAGGGTCCGACATTGCCTGGGTCAAAGGCCACCTAGTTTTCTTCCTTTTCCCTTCTATAACTGTCTTAAAATAACTGCAGCTGCAAATACAACTGCTATAACGTTAAATATGAATGGGAATGAAAAAAAAAAAAAAAAAAAAGATGATCTCTTCATGCAGTACTGGAGGCTGGGAAGTCCAAGATCAAGGTAGCAGCAGATTTGAGTTTAGTGAGAGCATGTTTCCTGGTTTGCAGGTGGATTCTTTCTTGTTGTATCCTCACTTGATGGAGAGAGAGACAGAGAAAGCAAACTCTTTCAAGGCTCTTGTTACAAGGGCATTAATTCCATTCAATTTACTGTCAGATTACTGCCTGAACATCCCACCTCCAAATACCACCCCACTGAAGATTAGGTTTCAACATGTGAGTTGTGAAGAGATGTTTTTTGTTTTTGTTTTTTAATTCTTCTTATCCTTTGGCCATCCCTTGCAGCCTGTGGAGTCTCAGCTGCCTGACCAGGGCTTGGACCCAGGCCCCCTGTAGTGGAGGTGTGGAGTCTAAACCGCTGGACTGGCAGGCGAGTCCCCAGGAAACAAACTTTTAACCCTAGCATGGGTCAAGCTACTCTGATCATTAGAAACAGAAAGTGTAGAAGGCAGTGGTCATCAATGCTTACAGGAGCAGGTGTGGATGTGCACAATGTGAGGAAGAGATGTAAATGCAGGTACCAAATACATTCCCACAAAAATCAATGAAAGAGCCATCTCCAAGATTGGCTGTAGATTATTATTAGACACGGTGAGTCCGTTTCATAGCTTGCTTTCCTGACTTCTAAGCCTTTGCACTCAGTTAAATACTCATTTTGAAGTTGATCCTGGGGTGTGATGTGCAGGCAATACAGCAGCGGAAAACTGCAGGGATCTAATAACCTAGAGTGGTCACCACACCTTGCCAGCCACCTTTCTTATCAACTTTCCCACATCACCCAGGAGGGAGGGTTTACCTTCTTTTTCAGAGTTAGAAATCAATTTTAAGGAAATTTGGGAAGTTGATTGGGTCATGAATTTGAGAATGGTAAAGTTGTGATCTAAATCCATGTTTTAGACTCTCAAAGCCACAAAGATTTACTCAGAAAACATATCAGAGTTGTCTCTAAATTAACAAGCAAATAGGAGCATAAACTCTGGAAAAGACAGAGGTAGATTCGGATCAAGTTTTCCTGCCTCCTTACACAGTTTCTCCTCATTTTTAAATTTTTTGGAACAAACAAAATCCTTTGTATTAGGTAAAATGCACACACCAAGGATAGAAAGCGTCACTTTCAAACCAAAGCTTTAAGATATCTGATTAGTTCCTCATAGTCTCTTTTTCCTTGTCCTGAAAGCCGCCAAGATTTAGGGGAAGTGACTGGGCTACTGCAACCTAATGTATCCCACAAACTATTATACTAAAAGTTGACCAGTCCCTGGGTAGTTTAGGGTGACTGTGTGAGCTCATTCAGGCCAGTGAGACTTAGGTAAGAGTCTACTTGGTTGGAGTTAGGGTAGTGGTAATTCTGGGAGCCCTATGGATTCCCACAGAGAAGGCAATGGCACCCCACTCCAGTACTCTTGCCTGGAAAATCACATGGATGGACGGAGGAGACTGATAGGCTGCAGTCCATGGGGTCACTGAGAGTTGGACACGACTCAGTGACTTCACTTTCACTTTTCACTTTCATGCATTGGAAAAGGAAATGGCAACCCACTCCAGTGTTCTTGCCTGGAGAATCCCAGGGACGGGGGAGCCTGGTGGGCTGCCGTCTATGGGGCCACACAGAGTTGGACACGACTGAAGCGACTTAGCAGCAGCAGCAACCTAGTAATTGTTTACCCTGAAACTTATTTTTACACATAAAAGAACGTATTAGTTTGAGTTACTTTGAGTCTCTTAGTGTATGCTTTTCATTGCATCCCCAACTATATCCATCCCAGGTTCAACCCAACCATGTGGATCAAGCTGGGTCTCTCAAAGTCCCCCAGTAATAGCTTTCTCATCCCCGTGCCTTTGTTCTAGCTAGCTCTCTAGTGTGAGTTGTATGCCCCTTTTATTAGGACTTATCAGAAACTGTATTGTATAAGCACAGTCCATGCTCAACCTCCCCAAAACAGATAGTTCAGTTCAGTTCAGTCACTCAGTCATGTCCGACTCTTTGCAACCACAGGAATCGCAGCACACCAGGCCTCCCTGTCCATCACCAACTCCCGGATTGCACTCAGACTCGTGTCCATCGAGTCAGTGATGCCATCCAGCCATCTCATCCTCAGTCGTCCCCTTCTCCTCCTGCCCCCAATCCCTCCCAGCATCAAAGTCTTTTCCAATGAGTCAACTCTTCACAAGAGGTGGCCAAAGTACAGGAGTTTCAGCTTCAGCATCATTCCTTCCAAAGAAATCCCAGGGCTGATCTCCTTCAGAATGGACTGGTTGGATCTCCTTGCAGTCCAAGGGACTCTCAAGAGTCTTCTCCAACACCACAGTTCAAAAGCATCAATTCTTCAGCACTCAGCCTTCTTCACAGTTCAACTCTCACATCCATACATGACTACTGGAAAAACCATAGCCTTGACTAGATGGACCTTAGTTGGCAAAGAAATGTCTCTACTTTTGAATATGCTATCTAGGTTGCTCATAACTTTTCTTCTAAGGAATGTCTTTTAATTTCATGGCTGCAGTCACCATCTACAGTGATTTTGGAGACCCCAAAAAATAAAAGCTGATGCTGTTTCCACTGTTTCCCCATTTATTTCCCATGAAGTGATGGGACCGAATGCCATGATCTTCGTTTTCTGAATGTTGAGCTTTAAGCCAACTTTTTCACTCTCCTCTTTTACTTTCATCAAGAGGCTCTTTAGTTCCTCTTCACTTTCTGCCCTAAGGGTGGTGTCATCTGCATATCTGAGGTTATTGATATTTCTCCCAGCAATCTTGATTCCAGCTTGTGCTTCTTCCAGCCCAGCGTTTCTGATGATGTACTCTGCATAGAAGTTAAATAAGCAGCGTGACAATATACAGCTTGACATACTCCTTTTCCTATTTGGAACCAGTCTGTTATTCCATGTCCAGTTCTAACTGTTGCTTCCTGACCTGCATACAGATTTCTCAAGAGGCAGGTCAGGTGGTCTGGTATTCCCATCTCTCTCAGAATCTTCCACAGTTTATTGTGATCCACACAATCAAAGGCTTTGGCATTAACGATAAAGCAGAAATAGATGTTTTTCTGGAACTCTCTTGCTTTTTCCATGATCCAACAGATGTTGGCAATTTGATCTCTGGTTCCTCTGCCTTTTCTAAAACCAGCTTGAACATCTGGAAGTTCACAGTTCACATATTGCTGAAGCCTGGCTTGGAGAATTTTGAGCATTACTTTACTAGTGTGTGAGATGAGTGCAATTTTGCAGTAGTTTGAGCATCCTTTGGCATTGCCTTTCTTTGGGATTGGAATGAAAACTGACCTTTTCCAGCCCTGTGACCAATGCTGAGTTTTCCAAATTTGGAGGCATATTGAGTGCAGCATTTTCAAGGCATCATCTTCCAGGATTTGAAATAGCTCAATTGGAATTTCATCACCTCCACTAGCTTTGTTTGTAGTGATGCTTTCTAAGGCCCACTTGACTTCATATTCCAGGATGTTTGGCTAGAGATGAGTGATCACACCATCGTGATTATCCAGGTCATGAAGATCTTTTTTGTATAGTTCCTCTGTGTATTCTTGCCACCTCTTCTTAATATCTTCTGCATCTGTTAGGTCCAGAACATTTCTGTCCTTTATCGAGCCCATCTTTGCATGAAATGTTCCCTTGATATCTCTCATTTTCTTGAAGAGATATCTAGTCTTTCCCATTCTGTTGTTTTCCTCTATTTCTTTGCATTGATCACTGAGGAAGGCTTTCTTATCTCTTCTTGCTATTCTTTGGAACTCTGCATTCAGATGCTTATATCTTTCCTTTTCTCCTTGGCTTTTTGCTTCTCTTCTCTTCACAGCTATATGTAAGGCTTTCCCAGACAGCCATTTTGCTTTTTTGCATTTCTTTTCCATGGGGATGGTCTTATCCCTGTCTCCTGCACAATGTCACGAACCTTATTCCATAGTTCATCAGGCACTCTATCTATCAGATCTAGGCCCTTAAATCTATTTCTCACTTCCACTGTATAATCATAAGGGATTTGATTTATGTCATACCTGAATGGTCTAGTGGTTCCCCCTACTTTCTTCAATTTAAGTCTGAATTTGCTAATAAGGAGTTCATGACCTGAGCCACAGTCAGCTCCTGGTTTTGTTTTTGTAGACTGTATAGAGCTTCTTCATCTTTGGCTGCAAAGAATATAATAAATCTGATTTTGGTGTTGACCATCTGGTGATGTCCATGTGTAGAGTCTTCTCTTGTGTTGTTGGAAGAGGGTGTTTGCTATGACCAGTACATTTTCTTTGCAAAACTCTATTAGTCTTTGCCCTGCTTCATTCCACATCCCAAGGCCAAATTTTCCTGTTACTCCAGGTGTTTCTTGACTTCCTACTTTTGCATTCCAGTCCCCTATAATGAAAAGGACATCTTTTTTGGGTGTTAGTTTTAAAAGGTCTTGTAAGTCTTCATAAAGCCGTTCAACTTCAGCTTCTTCAGCATTACTGGCTGGGTCATAGGCTTGGATTACTGTGATATTGAATGGTTTGCCTTGGAAACAAACAGAGATCATTCTGTTGTTTTTGAGATTGCATCCAAGCACTGCATTTCGGACTCTTTTGTTGACCATGATGGCTACTCCATTTCTTCTGAGGGATTCCTGCCCACAGTAGTAGATATAATGGTCATCTGAGTTAAATTCACCTATTCCAGTCCATTTTAGTTCACTGATTCCTAGAATGTCGATGTTCACCCTTGCCATCTCTTGTTTGACCACTTCCAATTTGCCATGAATCATGGACCTGACATTCCAGGTTCCTATGCAATATTGCTCTTTACAGCATCAGACCTTGCTTCTATCACCAGTCACATCCACAGCTGGGTATTGTTTTTGCTTTGGCTCCATCCCTTCATTCTTTCTGGAGTTATTTCTCCACTGATCTCCAGTAGCATATTGGGCACCTACTGACCTGGGAAGTTCCTCTCAGCATCCTATCATTTTTCCTTTTCATACTGTTCATGGGGTTCTCACGGCAAGAATACTGAAGTGGTTTGCCATTCCCTTCTCTGCTGGACCACATTCTGTCAGACCTCTCCACCATGACCCGCCCGTCTTGGGTTGCCCGGCGGGCAATGGCTTCATTTTACTGAGTTAGACAAGGCTGTGGTCCTAGTGTGATTAGATTGAATAGTTTTCTGTGAGTATGGTTTCAGTGTGTCTGCCCTCTGATGCCCTCTTACAACACCTACCATTTTACTTGGATTTCTCTTACCTTGGGCGTGCAGTATCTCTTCACGGTTGCTCCAGCAAAGCAGAGCCACTGCTCCTTACCTTGAATGAGGGATATCTCCTCCTGCCGCCCTTTCTGACCTTCAATGTGGGATGGCTCCTCTAGGCCCTCCTGCACCTGCACAACCACCACTCCTTGGACATGGGGTGGCTCCTCTCAGCCGCGCCCCTGACCTTGGACACAGGGTATCTCCTCTCGGTCACCGCCCTCGACCTCGGATGCGGGGTAGCTCATGGCCGCGCTTAGCATGCAGGCCGCCGCCGCTGCCACCTGCGCTTGGCGTGGGGCGCTGCCGCCGTCGCCGCCGCAGCCACCGCCCAGCGCTTAGTAAGCAGTAGTTAAATACTCAGGTTTCAGAGTGAGAAGTCATAGGCTCAAATCCAGAAAATGCATATGTCAAGCTGTATAACTATGATCAGTGCAATTTAGCTGTATAGACTCATCTTTAGAATGGGGATGTTTATTTAAATCTCTTGAAATTCCTAGGCACAATAAATAAAACTACTTAGAGAACCTATCAAAGGCCATGTTTCAAGTGTAAAAAATTATCTTATAAGGTTAAAAATTACAGGTGTTTTTTTTTTCTGAGTTCATTCATCTTTCTTGTCATTGGTATCCTGCTAGATTACTCATTGGTTAGAGTGATGTCACTAAATTCTGGATACTTGGTCTAATTTTGATTTCAAATGGTTTATCCTTCTTTTATCAAAATATTTTGTCCTATGATCCAACATTTTTTTCTTTTAATTTTCTACTTGGGATATTTACAAGGGATTTGCAGTTCTAAAGTCATGGCATATGGTCATCAGCAACATTTCAGAAAGTGTTCTAAAAGATTTGCGTGTTTCACCTCTTTAATACTCACAATCCAATGAGGGAGGTATGATTATTATCTTGCTCTTGCAATGGAGTCATGCATACCGGGAGATCTCATCATTTGTCCAAGATCACAGAGATAGGAAATAGGGGCAACGTTGCAGTTCACATTCAGTCTGTCTAACTCTGGAGCCCATCACTTTCAATGTTCTGCTCTCTCATCTCTACTGTGATAACTCACGCATGGTCATCCAAATACCAAAGGGCCACCAACCAACACCTGTCTACTGAACGTTATGAACTGCTGGTAAGTGAATCATTCTTTCTCACTTCTACGTTGGTGCAAAAGGTAGATTAAAACAGTGGGTCTTATAAAGTCATTATTCTCCATTCTGCTCCTATTGGGATGCACTACTTTCCTTAATTAGTCTGTGAGTATCAGGTATATCATATTTATCTGTGGATACCCTGGTGGTAGAACCATTCCTGAAACAAAATATCTCAAGCAATTGTTGAATAAAATAATATTGGAGATATAAGTTTCATTTTAAAAAAAGCACAAAGACTTGATTATGTCAATTTACTTCCTGAAACTTGGTATTACTCAAATAAACTTCCTGAAAGTTGGTATTAATATTTCAAATATGTAGCCTAGATAGAAAAGTATTAAATTTCCACTTCTCATAATAATTTGACATAAATTCAACTTTTTATTTTCTAAGTTATATACTTGATTAGAAATTTTTATCCATTAAAAAAAACTAAGTTGCAATAACTACCCTTTCATTTCTATAAGGTATCAACCTACTCATTAATTCAGACAGAAGTCATTGTACTTTGCCTTGGAACAAAAACTAGGAAATACAATTTTTTTTGTAGAAATATCATGTTATGTCACAACAAAATCAATGATAAAAATTAACACAAAAATGTAAGGTTAGCTTCAAATAAGGGAAAATTATATTAAGATACAGACACAATCATTAATTAAAAGGAAGAGTCTTCCAAACTAAACTCCCTAAAGTTGGTGCCAAATCTCAGAAATTCCAGTTAAGAAATCACAGGCTGAAAGACCATGGGTAACTCCTTTCTCCAAATGACAAGCTTTTGCTCCCACCACTGCACAGACCACCCGCAGGCAGTTGGACTTGTTAAGAACAGGAAACAGTGGGAAACCCGTGCTTTTTTCCTCTGCTACAAAATTCAAGCCAAAAAATAAATGAATCTGGATGCATAGGAATGCTTTTCTTTTCAATCGCCCAAGGTGACCTTCAGCAGAAACAAAAACAAAAACGTTTCTCTCCTCCTAAAGGACGTCATGTCTTCTTGAAATAACATATATGGAAGTACTTTAAAATTCAAGTATTCTTTGTATTAAGACGTGCCACGCTTGATAGTGAGACAGTGGTTTTTATTTGCAGTGAGAAATGTCTGAAAGGGCCATACATTTAGAGATTAATATAGATCCAGGAAATGTTTAAAATGAAATATTCTCTTACTTATCCCTTGCCTCCTGCCACCAACAGACTCTAAGAATCAAGTGTCCTACAGTCCCAGAACATGACTAGGCTGATTGTCTAGAAGGCAGTCTCCCAAAATGCAATTCACCAACAATGGACCTGATCACTTATTCATCTACCAGATAAAAGTATAAACATGAAAACTGAAAATTTATTTGAATAGTAATAATCTTCAGTTTTAGGACTTTCCAGGTGGTGCTAGTGGTAAAGAACCTAGCTGCCAGTACAGGAGACGTAAGAGACGTGGGTTTGATCCCTGTCAGGAAGACCCCCTGGAGGAGGGCATGGCAACCAACTTCAGTATTCTTGTCTGGAGAATCCCATGGACAGAGGAGCTGGGCGGGCTACAGTCTATAGAGTTGCAAAGAGTTGGACATGACTGAAGCAACTTAGCACACACACATGGACACAATCTTTAGTTTTAAAAATTATAAAGAACTTCCAGTGCTCAATACAGTTTTAAAAAATTCCTATATGCCAGAGAAATCCTGACATCAAATATTTATAACAAATTAAAATTAAAATTGGTCAATAACACATTCTCTATCCCCTCAAATAGAACCCCTTCTTTCCTATCTTTCTTTATCTGAATTACCACAGTCCCTCTACATGTAAAAGGGAGATTATTGTTATAGTCCTTTGAATTAGCATCGACTCATCCACTTGTTAGAAAAAACTTGATAGCATGAATTTTGTGTTACTCTCTGTGAATTATTCTCAGTGACCAATAATGGAGTATTAACAAAAAATCCTGTTACATACGAAAACACTTAATTATATTTCTGAATATCAGAGACTACTATCTATCCTGAAGGATCAGCATTTTCTATGCTAAACCAACAAGAATTTCTCTATTCTACCGAAATGAATCCTTAGCACTTTTTTAATGTGTGATATTCTTCTTTTACAATAAATCATTGCCAACAAGACTGGGCACTTAAGAAGGAACTGAGGCGCAATGAACAAGAGAGAAAGAAATAAGAAGCTCTATTTATGGGTGGTGAAATACAAATGTAAATTTGATTATCTGAATGGCTGTAAGTATTATTATAATTCACTTCAAGTATATATTAAACTTTAGTATAATGGAAAAAAATAGAAACATTTTCTCAAACACACAGGCAAAGGCTTAGAAAGATTCTAATTCATGTTAGCAAATTATATATTGTCATCACTAACAAACACATCTGGCTTTTTATCATTATCCACAACTATAGTAGGTATATCCGCCTGGTCCCCAAACATCCAAATAAAAGGAAATTCAAATCAGTCAACCATCCAGACTGTTAGTTCATTCAACACTAAACATCTGTATATTCGAAATTCTCCAAATCATTCATTTTTTTTTTTTTTAGTTCTTATCCAGATGGTAGTGCATTTTATACTTGACAAACAAAGGAATTGCTCAGTCTAGTGAGTTTACAAAGGAAAATAACAGAGGTTTAGAGAATAAGGATGTGAGATTTATATAAATGATAGATTGAGTAGACACAGTCAAAGCACTATCTAGAGTTTCAGATTATCAGAAATTCTTAATCTAGAATTTTATCAGGATTCTTCATTCCTTTTGGCCCTGATAGCATATCTAATGGGCTTCCCAGGTGGTGCAGTGGTAAAGAACCCACCTGCCAATGCAGAAGATGCAAGAGATACAGGTTCAACTCCTGGCTTAGGAAGATCTCCTGGAGTAGGAAATGGCCACCCATTCCAGGATTCTTGCCTGAAAAATCCCATTGACAGGAGAGCCTGGTGGGCTGCACACCACAGAGTGGAAAAGAAAATGGCAACACTCCCTGTATTATTTCCTGAAAAACCCCAAGAACAGAAGAGTTTGGCAGGCTACATCTCGCGGGCTTGCAAAGTCTGAAATGACTAAGCGATGGAGCACACACAGCACATCCGATGCCTAGAATCCCTATTTCTGATCCGGAACCATTGTTAACTTCCGGTACCCTTGTGTAGCAGTTGCCTATGCTGTGTAAAGATTACTGCAAATTTAACAGCTTAAAAGTGCATGTCTATTATTTCACAGCTTCTGTAAATCAGGATCTATATGCATCTTACATGGGTGCCATGCTCAGGGTCTCAAGAACTTAAACCAAGATGTTAGCTGAACTGTGTCCTTATATGGAGGTTTGATAGGGAAAGGATCTGCTTCCCAGGTCCCCCAGTTTGTTAGCAGAATTCATTTTTTTTCTGCTTTAGAATTCAAGGTGTCTTGTTTTTTTCAATGTCAGCAAGAGAGAGAGGGTCTAAGTTCAGAGGAAGACTTGACTGATTAGGTCTGGGCCATCCAGGATAATCTCCCTTTTGACTAACTCAGAGTCAAATGATTAGGGACAGTAATCACATCTAAAAAAATCACTATTATTATATTCTACTGCTGCTGCCACTGCTACTGAGTTGCTTCAGTCTCCAACTCTGTGCGACTCCATAGACAGCAGCCCACCAGGCTCCCGCATCCCTGGGATTCTCTAGGCAAGAATACTGGAGTGGGTTGCCATTTCCTTTTCCAGTGCATGAAAGTGAAAAGTCAAAGTGAAGTCGCTCAGTCATGTCCGACTCTTAGCGACCCCATGGACTGCAGCCTACCAGGCTTCTCCATCCATGGGATACTACTAGTTGGGAACAAATTCCAGGTTTCTCCCATCCTCAAGGGGAAGGCATTATTCAAGATTATGCACACTGGAGGAGCAGGAATCTTGCAGGTCATCTCAAAATACTGCCTACCACATCTGTGCAAGTCAGGGATTGCTGCTTTCACGACCACCATCAGCCACCTCCACACAGACCAGTGAAGCTGCTCAGTCGTGTCCGACTCTTTGCAACCCCGTGGACTGTAGCCCACCAGGCTCCTCCACCCGTGGAAGTTTCCAGGCAAAAGTACTGGAGTGGGTTGCCATCTCCATCTCCAGAGGATCTTCCCAACCCAGGGGTCAAACCCAGGTATTCCACACGATGAAGCAAAATTTGGATTGTTTAAAAATGAGTTTTGTCTTTGAAGTTCTTGCCACAATTCATACAACTGAAAGGCCACACATTTAGAAGGATTCTTTGTGGGGGTGCACAATGGGATTAAAGGATGAGGTAGAGAACTTCTCAAAGTTATTTTAGAGGAAAGGCTACTCACGGGGGCATATATAATACCAAATGCAGGAGGCGGGCTGCGTGAAATATCCTGCCAAGGACTTGATGAATCTGAGATTGCTGCTTCCATCAAGGCAAAGACACTAAGTTTTAGTTCCCTCTTGCAACTGGAAGAACAGAAGAGTGTGGTATCAGGTAGCAGCTTGAGTCTCCTAGTCTATTGTAATCAACAAAAATGCAATTTTCAGGGCTTGAGCTTCAAAATCCTTCATTTCTAAACATGTGCGTGCATCAGTGTGCATGTGCCTGTGTGTGTGAATCTTACATTCTGCAGCCAGGATTTCATTATGGATACAAAAGCAAACATGTACATACTACACTTCATTAAGTGACACATTTCTAGCAGGAAACACAGCAAAAATGTGTCCATTTTCACACTGGATTTTTACTCAGTCTATAGTACCATGTGTTCTAGAACTTTATAAGCTTTTCAGCTCCCCTGAGAGTAAATTTTGAAGGTTGAGGAATTACATTTGTTTCCCACAACTAGTTGACCAAAATATTCTTGAAGAACAGCAGGAATGAAGGCACAACTAGAGATAGTGAAATTATTTCTAGAAATTGTAAAAGAGGCAATCAACTGATGTGAACTTTCTTTGACTTCTTTCTCAATGAACCAAGGACAAACGCAAGATTGTTCAGGCACATTGACCCTTTCCTTCAAATCAAGAAAAAATAATTTTATAGTTTTCATATCTACTTTCTGCACTATAAACCTCTCCCTGGGGACAAGCAGTGGAGTGATCTCATACCTCTCTATTCTCTTTCCAATTTTACTGTAATGGTGTAAACTGTACTGAACTTCCCTCAGGACCATGTGCATGCCCTAAACACTTTCTAAAAACTTTTGAACACTTGAATCGTCCACATCAAAAACAAGAAAACAACCATTTCTTGAAATTACACCAAGATGTAAAGCATCAAATAAAGATTGTTTGGCTTAATCATACACTGATATAGTAATTCAGAAAATATTTACTGAGCCACTATGACCACTTGCTAAGTAGTGTTTTGAAAACCTGTCATAGCAAAGATAAGCTAAAAAATTTCTTGACCTCCTGCCCTCAGAGAGCTTATTTTTACTGTATCAGTTCAGTTAGTTCAGTCGATCATTCATGTCTGACTCTTTGCAACCCCATGAATTGCAGCACGCCAGGCCTCCCCGTCTTTCACCAACTTCCGGAGTTCACCAAAACTCATGTCCATTGAGTTGGTGATGCCATCCAGCCATCTCATCCTTTCTTTCCCCCTTCTTCTCCTGCCCCTAATCCCTCCCAACATCAGAGTCTATTCCAATGAGTCAACTCTTCGCATGAGGTGGCCAAAGTACTGGAGTTTCAGCTTTAGCATCAGTCCTTCCAAAGAACGCCCAGGGCTGATCTCCTTTAGAATGGACTGGTTGGATCTCCTTGCAGTCCAAAGGACTTTCAAGAGTCTTCTCCAACACTGCAGTTTAAAAGCATCAATTTTTCAGCGCTCAGCTTTCTTCACAATCCAACTCTCACATCCATACATGACCACAGGAAAAACCATAGCCTTGACTAGATGGAACTTTGTTGGCAAAGTAATGTCTTTGCTTTTGAATGTGCTATCTAGGTTGGTCATAACTTTCCTTCCAAGGAGTAAGCGTCTTTTAATTTCATGGCTGCAATCACCATCTGCAGTGATTTTGGAGCCCCAAAAAATAAAGTCTGACACTGTTTCCACTGTTTCCCCATCTATTTCCCATGAAGTGATGGGACCAGATGCCATGATCTTAGTTTGGTGGAGAGGTCTGACAAAATGTGGTCCACTGGAGAAGGGAATGGCAAACCACTTCCATATTCTTGCCTTGAAAACCCCATGAACAGTATGAAAAGGTAAAATGATAGGATACCAAAAGAGGAACTCCCCAGGTCAGTAGATGCCCAATAAGCTCCTGGAGATCAGTGGAGAAATAACTCCAGAAAGAATGAAGGGATGGGGCCAAAGCAAAAACAATACCCAGTTGTGGATGTGACTGGTGATAGAAGCAAGGTCCAAAAAAGCATTATTGCATAGAAACCTGGAAGGTTAGGTCCATGAATCAAGGCAAACTGGAAGAGGTCAAATAGGAGATGCAAGAGTGAACGTCGACATTCTAGGAATCAGCGAACTAAAATGGACTGGAATGGCTGAATTTAACTCAGATGACCATTATATCTACTTCTGTGGGAAGGAATCCCTTAGAAGAAATGGAGTAGCCATCAGGGTCAACAGAAGAGTCCGAAATGCAGTACTTGGATGCAGTCTCAAAAACGACAGAATGATCTCTGTCCGTTTCCAAGGCAAACCAATCAATATCACAGTAATCCAAGCCTATGCCTCAACCAGTAATGCTGAAGAAGCTGAAGTTGAACGGTTCTATGAAGACCTACAAGACCATTTAGAACTAACACCCAAAAAAGATGTCCTTTTCATTATAGGGGAATGGAATGAAAAAGTAGGAAGTCAAGAAACACCTGGGGTAACAGGTAAATTTGGCCTTGAAGTATGGAATGAAGCAGGGCAAAGGCTAATAGAGTTCTGCCAAGAGATCACACTGGTCATCGCAAACACCCTCTTCCAACAACACAAGAGAAGACTCTACACATGGACATGACCAAATGGTTAACACCAAAGTCAGATTGATTATATTCTCAGCAGCCAAAGATGGAGAAGCTCTATACAGTCAGCAAAAACAAGACCAGGAGCTGACTGTGGGTCAGATCATGAACTCTGTATTTTACTGTATAATAGCATGTAAAGTTGTGATAAGTACAGAGCCAGGAAGTGGAAAGTAAAGGGAGGAATATTGTTTAAGTGAGGAAGTCAGAAAGGGCCTCTCCTACAGAAGGGATCTGCTATAGAATCACTTGTTTATTCATTACTCTTGCCCTCAGTAGGATGTCAGCTTTATGAGTGACATGCATGCTGCATACCTAGAAGCCTGGAAGATGCCTAAATAAATAAATAATTCAGACAGTGGCATCATGAAGGGCAAATAAGAATATTTCAAGAAAGAGAGTACCCAAGAGTCAAGTGCTGGAGCAAGCATCAAGTATGCGTAAGCTGAAACATCTCTGTTTGATTAAGCAACTTGGGTAAGAAGAGCAGATTCTACAAAGTGGTTCCCAGCTACAAGGGATTAAAAGGTAAGTGGTGGATGGAGACATGGAAGCAATAGCAGACATTTTTCACAGAGGCCTTGAATGAAGGCATCAAACCACATGTGGAGCTAAGGGAAGAACATTCCAGAAAGAGAAAGGAGCAGATGCAAAAGTGGAGAAGAAGCATGGGCACTCATAAGAAGGCTGATGTAAGTGGATTAGGTTCAGTTCAGTTCAGTCTCTCGGTCACGTTCAACTCTTTGCAACCCCATGGACTGCAGCACGCCAGGTCTCCCTGTCCATCACCAACTCCCAGAGTTTACCCAAAGTCATGTTCATTGAGTCAGTGATGCCATCCAACCATCCCATCCTCTGCCGTCCCCTTCTCCCACCTTCAATCTTTTCCAGTATCAGGGTCTTTCAAATGAGTTCTTTCTTTGCATCAGGTGGCCAAAGTATTTGAGTTTCAACTTCAACATCAGTCCTTTCAATGAATATTCAGGACTTATTTCCTTTAGGATGGACTGGTTGGATCTCTTGGTAGTCCAAAGGACTCTCAAGAGTCTTCTCCAACACCACAGTTCAAAAGCATCAATTATTTGGCTCTCAGCTTTCTTTATAGTCCAACTCTCACATCCGTACATGACCACTGGAAAAACCATAGCCTTGATGAGATGGACTTTGTTGGCAAAGTAATATCTTTGTTTTTTTTATATGCTATCTAGGTTGGCCATAACTTTTCTTCCAAGGAGTAAGTGGGTTACAGTAACATAAGAAACAAGAGTAGGAAGAGGTGGCAATTGGTAGCCTCATGCAGCACGTAAGGCATCATAGCTTGGACCAGAACATTAGGTCTAATTCTAACTAGCATGAAAAGTACAGAAAGGCTTTGAGCAGGGAAGCAAAATGATCTGTGTTCATGGAGAAGAGACTATAGACAAACACGCATGGAAGCAGGTAGACCTGTGAGCAGTCTGGTGCGTCAGGCCTAGATACAGAGGCAAGTGTGGAAAAAGTGAAATATGCTTCTATTTAGCACAGGTTTTGAGGACATAGATAATAACCTGACTGGTGAATTTGAGTTAATTAAGATGCCTTTGTTTGCCAAGATATGCAAGACTGTGGGAAAAGATTTGATGTGGGAAGGTGGTATAGATCGAATATTTGTGTCCCCCAAAACCTCCCCACCTCCCAGGGTAGCTGCATTTGTAGATAATGTCTTAAACGAAGAAATCAAGGTAAACAGAGGTCATAGGGTGGGGGTCTGATATGATTAGTGTCCTTATAAAAAGACACCACCAGAGAATGGAATTAGCTTTGTGGCAGCATCTGCTTTCAACTTCCCCTTCAATAAATGTTTCAGAATCCTTCAATGGAGTTATGAACAGAATTATATCTCCCATCAATTTCATCTGGAGGTCTAACCTTCAATGTGATTGTGTATGGAGACATGGCTTTTAGCAATAGTTAGCTGATGTCACGAGGATAGGATCCTAATTTGATAGCACTTAGAAGAAGAGTTCTCTGTCTCTCTCTCATTCTCTCTCCCTCTCCACAAATGCACCAAGGAAAAGCCAGGTGAGAACAAAACAAGAAGGCAGCTACTTACACCCCTAAGGGAAGATACCTCACCAGACACCCACCTGATGCACCTTGAACTTGGACTTCCTGTCTTTACAACTAGGAGAAAATAAATTTCTGTTGCTTAAGGCATGCTGTCTGTGGTATTTTGTTATTACAACCCAAGTAGACTAACAGAGGCAATGTAACAAGAATTTTGTTTTGGACATTTAAAATTTGAAATTACTTATAATCCTGAGCCAAGATGGCAGGTGTTGAAATATCAGGGGTTCACAGAGGTCAGAGCTGGAGATATAAAATTTAAGTCACCTATTGAAAGATGGTATCTGTAGTGGTTAACACAGTAGTTAATCTAGACTACAGAATGAGACCTTTATGGATAAGAAAAAAAAAAAAAAAAGCAAGTGGGCTCAGCTGGGAATTCTGGAAGACTCCAACATCCAAAGCCTAGAGAAATACATGGGAAAACTAGGGGGAAAATTCTGAAAAGGAAAACAGGATTGCAGAGCAAAACCTTGGCTTGGGCTGGAAGTAGGAGATAGTGAGAAGAGAGAGCAGAGAAAAGAAGGAAGCTTAGCAGACACCGGTGAGTCCAGAGTCCAGAGGGGCTTCCACTGCAACCAGGCTGCTTCTTCTATTTGCTTTCATCAAATAGAAAGTTTGAGCTATAAGTATGAGAAGGACAGATTATAAAGGTGTGCCTTCTCAGGTACAATTCAGAAATAAGTTGAGACCACATCACCTTCGCAGTAAACAAATAGTCATTCCTACAATATTCTGACACAATCCGTCATGTAACAATGTGAAATTAATTCTCCAAATGTCACAACTAGCTCTTTTTTTTTTTAATGTCACAATTAGCTCTTAAACAGACTGTGTTCTAGGGTTATAGTCAAAATAGTTAACTAGTCTGACACTCCGACGAAACAACATGACCGCAAAACCACTTTAATTAGCATAAATGTATCCCAGCCCAGGAATATATTAACTGATTAACTTTCAATTAACTGATTGTTTTGTTTTTAATTAAATGGCCAGGAAACCTGAAGGATTACTTGAAGAATTATTATATCTATATTTTCAACACAGTCTTATGTCTGAACTTCAGCTCTATGTCCCCAAAGTCTACTGGATTATCTCCACTGGGGTGACTGGTAGCAAGACAAATCCACTACCTCTCAAACTGGATAAGGTGTGTTTTCTAACAAAGTTGCTCCTGTTTCATATTCTGTATCTCCCTGTACCTGAGATATTTTGCATGTTTCATGCCTTCTGACATATCTTATATTATTAACATAATTGTTTTTTACCTGCATTCATCCATGATTTTGGCTTCTGAAAAAGGGCCAGGATGAACACCACCTCGGATGTGATACAACGGAATTCCTTCCCCAACACTGATAGATAATGAAGAGCTCTCTCCCCCTTATTTCCTTGACATATGAGAAGAAAAAGAGTAATGCTCAGAGAAGAGCCCATTAACTCTGTTTTCCTTACACCTATAGCTGCTGTCTATGGGGTCTCACAGAGTCAGACACGACTGAAGCGACTTAGCAGCAGCAGCAGAGTTATAAAAATGAAGAATAAAATATGAAGACCTTGAGAATGTATCAGTTGAAATTTCCTAGGGAAAAAGCCTGGGGTACGTTGTTAACCTCCCAGAGGAAGTGACTTGGCTGAAATCTAGCTCCAGCACCGTGTGGGAGCAGTTGAATTGCATATTGGGGAGAAGATGCTTAAGTAGAGAGCTGAGTTACACTGCTGAGTGTGCTTGGTCAACCCATGACATGCAGGACAACAGAAGTTACCACCTCTCTCGTTAGTAAGACCAAGGGACGCTGAGAGGACAGCTGGACCAAAAACAACCTGCATCAGAAAGAGGAGACCATCATGGATATAAGCATCAGTAACCACGGATGATGGCAGAAAGCAAGCACGACATGACATCTGAGAACACGAGGTGGCAATGTCACTGACACTCAGGGACCTCTAAGTCCAGCATCCCCTCTCCTCCCCAGATAGCAAAATGACATGCTTGGAAAAGAACAGGAAGAAAGAGAATGTGCCAGATACTGAGCATTTGCCTGAAAATGTGGAGTTTCTTGAAACAGGTTTTTTTCCCCCGCTCTAAAAACTCGTTTCCACTAATTGGCAGTTTAACGTTCTGGTCATCCCTTGATACTCAGTGGAGTAGGAGCCTAGGAAAAAGTTAAATCAGTTATACAAAACAAATAGCTGTATTTTCTTTTTGCATAGCTGAATGGTGGTGATAAATATTCTCACTTACATCATAGAAAGGAAAACTTACTCAAGCAAAAATGATCCAATACCTTACTAAACCCACCCCCTTCTTTTTGCTGACTTCCAATCTGTCACCAATAATTTCCAGTTAGACATCTGGCTTCTTAAATACATCCCTTCCTTCCTCTTTTCTGGACAACTGTAGCATTTTTTTCCACTGGTCTCCCAATCTCTTCTCACTTAGAATTATCTTCAAAATACGGACTAAATTATTATTGTTTTAATTAAACTGGTCACTTGCTTAAAATTTTCTCTTGATTCTTTATCACCTGAATAGTAATTTTCACCTGTGCTCTAGAACAGTGGTCCTAGGGATGATCATGCCTGCAGCATCAGTATTTCCTAGGAATGACAGAAATGTAGATTGTTGACTCTTCCCATAGACCTATAGATAATCCGAGACTCTGAGGGTGGGGCCCAGCAAACTGTAACCAAACAAACCTTCCAGGTGATACAGGTCACTTTCACTTTTGAGATCTACTTTCCCAGGAGAACCAAGAAAGTAATTGAAATCACACTGGCTGATGGAGTCAAGTGTAAAGTGTGAGGTTTAGCCAAGATTCCCTTTTTCATTTTTTTCTTATGGATGTCCAATTGTTCTTTGACCATGTGTTGAAAATTCCTTCCATTGAACTGGTTTGCAGCTTTGCAAAAAATCTGTTGGTCATTCGTGTATGTGACTATTTCTGAGTTCTCTGTTGAATTCTATTGGCCTAAGTGTCTGTTTCTCTACCATGACCACACTCTCTTTGATTACTGGAGCTATACAGAAGGTCTTAATAGTGGGTAGAGAAATTCTTCAACTTTATTCTCCCTTTTCAAAACTACTTTTAGCTGTTCTAAGATCTGTACCTTTCAAAATACATTTTAGAGTACACTTGGCTGTGTCTACAAAAATAACACTAATATTTTGATAAGGACTATAAATTTACTAATCAATATGAGAAAAATTGACACCTTTACTATGTTGACTCTCTCAATCCATGAATGCAGCGTGTCATTCTGTCTATCTACGTCTTCTTTCACCAGCAATTTGTAATTTTGAACATGTATATTGTGTGTGTATTTTGTTAAGTTTATACTTAGATCTGTCATTTCTTTGGAGTAATTTCAAATGATATTGGGTTTTTGAATTTTACTTTCTATGTGTTCATTGTCAACATAGAGAAATGTGACTGACTTTGTTGATCTTGTACCTTCAACCTTTCTGCACTCACTTATGATTTCTTGGATTTTTTCTTGGGCTAATATATTAACTGAAGGAAGAATTTTACATTCCTCAGCACAAAATGTTTGAGGATCATGAAACACAGCCCCCATTTGCCTTTTCAGACTCAAACTTTGTTCTCAACTGACATTGTTTCCCAAGGTTTGTTTGTTTTCAGGTTGTTACTGAAGACCTCCTGGATCCTCATCTGAATGGCTTTAAAATGTGGGTTCCAAATACTCACCCTAAAGTCTGTGGAGGTAGCCGAAACATTTGCACTTTCAGCATGATGCTCTTGGTGATGCTTATATACCCTTGCGTTTGAGAACAAAGTGTCTCTGCTTCTCTACCATGCCAAAAAGAAAGAGCCAAAAGGAAATTCTCATTTTTCCTGAATTTACTACCAACTTTAAGGCCATCAAATCTACTCTTCAAGACCTCATCGTTCATTACTTTCAAACTTTCATAGTATCACATCAACAACCCTCAGACCTATACTTCAATTTTAGTTAGAGTTGCTTAGTTAGTCATGTCAGACTCTTGCAAGCCCATGGACTGTAGCCTGCCAGAATACTGGAATGGGTAGCCATTCCCTTCTCCAGGGAATCTTCCCAACCCAGGGATCAAGCTGTGTCAAACTATTCTTTGTTTCTGCACCTGGAAGAAAAAAATCATCCAACTCTTACTGAAAGTGAAAAGTGAAAGTTGCTTAGTCATGTCTGACTCTTTGTAACTCCATGGACTGTCCATGGCATTCTCCAGGCCAGAATACTGGCATGGGTAGCCTTTCCTTCTCCAGGGGATCTTCCCAACCCAGGGATCAAACACAGGTCTCCTGCATTGCAGGCGGATTCTTTACCAGCCAAGCCACAAGGGAAACTCTTAATAAAGGTACCATCAATACTTCATGGCATCTGACTTCAGATGGACTCTTCACGTTGCTCAGACACCCTGCAATGTGTGCCTGGTCAAGTCCTCCAAATCACAGAGCAGTTACTTCAAATATATTCCATTTCTTCAGAGTTCGTTTCCTCTCACCATGTCCAACTAAATGACCTAGTTTCCTAATTCACAATTAAAAATAAAATCTATGTCTCACTTCTCAATCTAAATCTTGCCTCCATTCATACACCATTCAAAGACTATTCTAGCACCTTTTCTAAGACTTACAAGTCTTCTCGACAGAAAGCAACTTCTATCAAGTACCCTCTTACTCAAGTGGGTTTTTATTACTTTCCACTCAATCATTCTCCTAAGAATATACACAAACTTGAGATCTTTAACCTATAAAAAATACAAAGATAAAATTCAACAATACTGTGTTCCTTTTTGACTGCTGTCCTATCACATTTCAGTCCTTCATTTCTCACCTTGTCAAACAGAACACAATGCATGATGTTCCCACTTCTTCATTTCTCAAGTAATCAAAGATTGGAATTGCCCTCATTGAAAATGGCCTGATGAAGCAATCAGGGGTCCTTAATTCCCAAATCCGAAGGATGATATTTAACTGTTTGTGCACTAGCATGTGATTCCATTGCATCCTTTCTCCTTTCTCAACTCCCACTAACCATACTCCCCCGAGACCTCCTTCTTAGCCTTTTCTTTGAGAGTTTTCAGGGCTCTCTGATCCTATTCTCTTGATAATCTAAGCCTGGGCACTCCATTCCATTCAACTATTTTAATTACCTGTTTTGTTTCCAACTCCTGAATCAACATTTTCAAACTCCCTGAGTTCTCTCTTCATCTCTCTCCTGAGCTCTTCCATGCTGCTTCCAATTTTGAGACCTTGACAACACAGCATAAAGTTAATGTACCTCAGACTCAACTTGTCCTAAAACAACCTCCCTCTCCTGTCTCTTCTAACAGCCTCGTCTCTCATGTTTCCTGTTTTGGTGAACAGAAGCCCAGCTTCTCTAGCTGCCTTAGCCAAAACCAGAGAATGGTTTCAATCCTTCTTCTCTCTCATTCCTGTAATGAATCAGTCACAAAAACCTGCTATTTTTACCGACTACTTCTTTCCATCATCAAATCTGCCATCCCTCTCCATGTTCAAGGCCATTGCCATGGTTCATTATTGAATTAAGTTTCATTTGAACCACAGAAGCAATCATCTAATTTCACTCTCCTTCTCAGGTCTAATGCATTTCAAGCCATCCTCTCTCTACCTAACAGTCTGGGCAGTATTTCAGATAAACAAATCTCTGTTCAGATATTTTTTTTTTCAGTTCTTTCCTATCCCTTGCAGACTTAGTAGGACACAAAAGACTTTTTATGACATGACTCCTCCCGCCTTTCCTCTCTAAACCTAAATTTACTGAATCCTTTGGACCCATTCAACAATCTGATTCTCCCAATGTAACTGTTTATTGGAGTCTTTCCTCATTATTGCCTGACAAACAACTTTCTCTTCATTCTTAAAGTCTCAGTTTTATACTAATCTATCCTTAATGAAGTCCTGGCAAGACGATAGGCACTGGCGCGGCAGCTGTGTGGTGCTGGGGTGACTTTGGGGAGATACCACAGGTCCAAGGGCAAAGGAGAAGCCCCAGAAAGACAGTAGGAGGGGCAAAATCATGTTTAGAATCGAACCCCATACCTGCCAGAGATGCTCAGAGGCCTCAAAGAGACCTTGTGTGCACCAGGACCCAGAGACACCCCCAGAGGCTGAGACAGAACTGTGTTTGAGCATCTCCTGTAGAGGTCCATGTCAGCAGTGGACTGCCACAGCGCAGGGGCTCTGGGTGCAGCAGACCTGGGTGTGGCATAAGCCCTCTTGGAGGAGGTCGCCATTAACCCACAAGAGAGCCACTGAAACCTACATGGGACTGGGAAACAGACTCTTGGAGGGAACAAATAGAACCTTGTGTGCACCCACGATAAAGGAGCAGTGACCCCCACAGGAGAAGGACCCAGATTTGCCGAGGAGTCTCTGGGAGTCTCCGGTGGAGGTGTGGGCCAGCTGTGGCCCGCTGCAGGGCTGGGAGCACTGAGTGTAGCAGTGCCCGCATGGGATCATTTGAAGGAGGTCGCCATTACCTTCATTGTCTCCATCATAGCTCGGCTTCAGGTCAAATAACAGGGAGGGAGCACAGTCCTGCCCATCAACAGAAATTTGGATTAAAGATTTACTGAGCATGGCCTTGTCCATCACAGTAAGACCAAGTTTCTTCCTCAGTCTCTCCCATCAGGAAGCTCCCATAAGCCTCTTAATCCTTCACCATCAGAGGGCAGACAGACTGAAAACAAGCACAGAAAACTACCCATTCTGATCACATGGACCACAGCCTTGTCTAACTCAATGAAACTATGAGCCATGCCATGTAGGGCCACCCAAATGGATAGCTCATAGTGGAGAGTTCTGACAAAACATGGTCCACTGGAGAAGGGAATGGCAAACCACTTCGGTATTCTTGCCTTGACAACCCCATGAACAGTATGAAAAGGCAAAAAGATAGGACACCAGGTCAGTAGGCGCCCAATATGCTATGGGAGAACAGTGGAGAAATAACTCCAGAAAGAATGAAGAGACAGAACCAAAGCAAAAACAACACCTAGTTATGGATGTGACTGGTGATGGAAGTAAAGTCTAATGCTGTAAAGAGCAATATTGCATAGGAACCAGGAATGTTAGGTCCACAGATCAAGGCAAATTGGAAGTGGTCAAACAGGAGATGGCAAGAGTGAACATCAACATTTTAGGAAGCAGTGAACTAAAATGGACTAGAATAGGTGAATTTAACTCAGATGACCATTATATCTACAACTGTGGGCAATAATCCCTTAGAAGAAAAGGAGTACCACCATAGTCAAAAAAAGAGTCTGAAACTGTACTTTGATGTAATCTTAAAAATGACAGAATGATCTCTGTTCATTTCCAAGACAAACCATTCAATATCAGGGTAATCCAAGTTGATGTCAGTAATGCTGAGGAAGCTGAAGTTGAACGGTTCTGTGAAGACCTACAAGACCTTTTAGAACTAACGCCCCAAAAAGATGTCCATTTCATTAAATGGGGCTGGAATGCAAAAGCAGCAAGTCAAGAAATACCTGGAGTAATGGAAAAATTTGACTTTGGAGTACAGAATGAAGCAGTGCAAATGCTAACAGAGTTTTGACAAAAGAATGCACTTGATATAGCAAACACCCTCTTCCAACAACACAAGAGAAGACTCTACATATGGAAATCACCAGATAGTTAATACTGAAATCAGATTGATTATATTCTTTGCAGCCAAAGATGGAGAAGCTCTGTACAGTCAGCAGAAATAAGACTGGAAGCTGACTGTGGCTCAGATCATGAACTACTTACACCGAATTCAGACGTAAATTGAATAAAGTAAAGAAACCACTAGACCACCAGGTATGCCCTAAATCTAATCCCTTATGACTATACAGTGGAAATAACAAATAGATTCACGGGATTAGATCTAATAGAGTGTCTGAAGAACTATGGACAGAGGTTTGTGATACTGTACAGGAGGCTGGAATCAAGACCATCCCCAAGAAAAGTAAATGTAAAAAGGCAAAATGTGCTGTCTGAGGAGGCCTTACAAACAGCTATGAAAAGAAGAGAAGCAAAAGGCAAAGGAGAAATGGAAAGTTACAGCCAGTTGAATGCAGAGTTCCAAAGAATAGCAAGGAGAGATAAGAAAGCCTTCCTCAGTGATCAATGCAAAGAAATAAAGGAAAACAATAGAATGGGAAAGACTAAAGATGTCTTCAAGAAAATTAGAGATACCAAGGGAATATTTCATGCAAAGTTGGGCATAATGAAGGGCAGAAACGGTATGAATCTAACAGAAGTAGAAAATATTAAGAAGTGGCAACAATACACAGAGGAACTGTACAAAAAAGAGCTCCATGACCCAGATAATCACGACGGTGTGGTCACTCACCTAGAGCCAGACATCCTGGAATGCAAAGTCAAGTGGGCTTTAGGAAGCGTCACTACCAACAAAGCTAGTGGAGGTGATGGGATTCCAGTTGAGCTATTTCAAATCCTAAAAGATAATGTCGTGAAAGTGCTGCACTCAATATTTCAGCAAATATGGAAAACAGCAGTGGCCACAGGACTGGAAAAGGTCAGTTTTCATTCCAATCCCAAAGAAATGCAACGCCAAAGAATGCTCAAGCTACTGAACAATTGCACTCATCTCACATGTTAGCAAAGTAATGCTCAAAATTACTTTTTGTAATTTTTAGCATTACAAGCTCAAGAAGCTTGTTAGCCAGTCCAGGTTTCAACAGTACATGAACCGTAAACTTCCCAATGATCAAGCTGGGTTTAGAAAAGGCAAAGGAACTGGAGATCAAATTGCCAACATCTGCTGGATCATCGAAAAAGCAAGAGAGTTACAGAAAAAAACACCTACTTCTGCTTTATTGACTATGCCAAAGCCTTTGACTGTGTGGATCACAACAAACTGTGGAAAATTCTGAAAGAGGTGGAAATACGAGACCACCTGACCTGCCTCCTGAGAAATCTGTATGCAGGTCAGGTAGCAACAGTTAGAACTGGACATAGAACAACAGACTGGTTCCAAATAGGAAAAGGAGTACGTCAAGGCTGTATATTGTCACCCTGATTATTTAACTTCTATGCAGAGTACATCATGAGAAACGCTAGGCTGGATGAAGCACAAGCTGGAATCATATTGCTTGGAGAAATATCAATAATCTCAGATATGCAAATGACACCACCCTTATGGCAGAAAGTGAAGAAGAACTAAAGGGCCTCTTGATGTAAGTGAAAGAGGAGAGTGAAAAAGTTGGCTTAAAGCTCAACATTCAGAAAACTAAGATCATGGCATCTGGTCCCATCACTTCATAGCAAATAGATGAGGAAACAGTGGAAACAGTGTCAGACTTTATCTTTTTGGACTCCAAAATCACTGCAGATGGTGATTGCAGCCATGAAATTAAAAGACACTTTACTCCTTGGAAGAAAAGTTATGACCGACATAGACAACTTGTTAAAAAGCAGAGACATTACATTGCCAACAAAGTCTGTCTAGTCTAAGCTATAGTTTTTCCAGTAGTCATGTATGGAAGGGAGAATTGGACTATAAAGAAAACTGAGCACCAAAGAATTGATGCTTTTGATTCATAGTGTTGGAGGAAACTATTTAGAGTCCCTTGGACAGCAAGGAGATCCAACCAGTCCATCTTAAAGGATATCAGTCCGAATATTCATTGGAAAGACTGATGCTGAAGCTGAAACTCCAATACTTTGGCCATCTGATGCCTAGAAATGACTCCTTAAAAAACACCCTGATGCTGGGAAAGATTGAAGGCAGGAGGACAAGGGGCGACAGAGGATGAGATGGTTGGATGGCATCAGAGACTCAGTGGACATGAGTTTGAGGAGACTTCGGGAGTTGGTGATGGACAGGCAGGCCTGGCATTCTGCAGTCCATGGAGTCATAAAGAGCTGGACAGAACTGAGTGACACGGCTCAGTTGAACTGAATCATGAATGAAGATTTCCTTTAATCTCGCAGGCCAACTTAGGTATCTTTTCTTCTCTTTTTATGTAATATTTCATATATTCTTTAGTGATCACGTATATCATCTTCTGTCTTTAGCTGTTAATCCACTGCATTCAATATAAACTCTATTAAAACAAAGATTCTCTTGTGTTCTATTTTACTTCTAAAATTTCTTTAAAAAGAGTGTGGTCTTCAGTAGAAACATGTTGAATATTTTGAATGACATACTGGATAGTAGAAGAGAGAGATGCACAGAAATTATAATAACACAGGACCAAAAATGACATAAGTTCTATTGGGATTTAAATGGAACACGATTATATAGAGGAGAAAACATTGAAGTCAAAGAGATTCCATTTTAGCCTAAAAAGATAGCTGCAACAAAAGCAGAAGAGAGATCTCATTTTAGGAAACAGGTACAATATAACTAAATTTGTTGTTGTTTTTGTTTAATCACAAAGTCGTGTCAGACTATTTGCAACCCCATGGACTGTCGCCCACCGGGCTCCTCTGTCCATGGGATTTCCCAGGCAAGAATACTATAGTGAGTTGCCATATTCTTCTCCAAGTGATCTTCCTGACCCAGGGATCACCCCGAGTTTCCTACATTGGCAGGTGGCTTCCTCACTACTGAGCTACCTGGAAAGCCCATATATCTAAATACATACATATAAAAACCCTGTTGATCTGCAGCTGCATAGCAATGTAGCAAGTCTATGTGGTTTAGCAAAGAAATGGGTATACTGAGAGTTAAGAATGTGAAGAAGATGTTGGACTTTATGGTGAAAAGGTTTCCAATTCCATGTTAGGAAATTAAAACAGCAGGCATTCAAGAGCCACTTAAGCATTTTTGAGAGAGGTGGGCGAATTTTCAGAAATTTGCTTTAACATTAGTATAAAACAGTGGGGTTTTACACTTTACAAACACTTAGAGGTGGGGCAGATGGGAAACCAATACAATATTGTAAAGTAATTAGACTCCAATTAAAATAAATAAATTGTAATAAAAAATAAATTCAGGACAAAAGTAACATGGACCTGAACTAGGGCAATGAATACTAATAAACAAAGAACATATGAAATCTGACTTCTAACTCTGGTGATTCAACATTTTTGTTGGAGGCCCCAAAGAATATAAATAACATTATGTGCTTTCAAAAAGGAAAACTATATTTTACTGGGTGTTATAATAGAGACAACATATGAAAATAAGGCCTGCCCCCATAATGAAGCAGAATGTAGTTTGCTATCCACAGTTTTAACTTCCTGGATGCTAAAAGATCTTGCCAAACCAAGCAATTCTGAGAGTGAATTAAATAATCAAGCTTGAGGAGAGAAATTATGCTAAATACAAGCAGGGAAAACATACTATTCTTTCATGAGAACTGAATATGAATGAAGAGTTAAAAAGCCAAGGAAAACTGAATGCTTCTCCTAAAATATTGTTAAATGATTATATAAAATTGATTAGGCTTTTAACACCTGAGTTGTATTTATATGTTTAACAGTACATTATTCATAATCAGTCGGAACATTTAATAGTTCTATAGATAGAGCAGTGTTTGTGTGTACATATATTTGTATTTAGAAATATAATACTTCATAAACATACATACACATATACAGATACAGAAACAGATGTAGTGCAAGCCCTCTAGATTAACTGTTATACTACAAATGGCCATTGTTTCAGATTTCGTAGACATTATAAACTATGACACATATCAGATAAAGAAGACCACACTGCAAAAGAATTCATTTTCTTATCTTTGCTGAGACAGATGGAAATCCACGAGCATTATAGATAGGAAAGGTTTTGGAGGTCAAGAATCTTGTTGCTCTTGCCAATTCCGCTGCTGTTATAATTCCTTATCACTTGAGTTTGAAAGTGATAAAGGAAGATTCTTATATTTCCTTTGGAAAATCATCTCCTCTTACAATCTTTACTGTCCCTCTTGCGGAGCTCATGGTCTGACCTTTATCTTGTCAAGGCTTTCTTATCATACAGGGCTCTGTTTCAATACTGAATGCCATCACCACTTCCCGGCTACTCAAACAGCCATGCTATACAGTGCGTGCATTAGTTTTAATGGGTTTTCATATCTTCCTAACTAGGTAGAAAGGTTCTAGAGGGACAGATGGCTTATTACATTTTCCCCTCTGTAACAACTAACAATTCACCGGGAGCAAATTCATGGTACAGTATCAAAACATATTGTTGAACCGAGCTTGTTGTAAAGAGCTTCATAGAGTCCCCAAAACTGATTTTTTATAATCCGCTTCCTATTTGTGCTAGGGGCTTACCCTGTACATCTCCCTTACAGTCTTAACGAGATGCCTGCACAATGTTTGTGTATCTGCCTAACCCACTGAGCCCGTCTTAAGCAACTTCCAGCACAGGACTATTTCAAAACCTGTGAGTGGAGAGAACAAATACCACAAGGACTCACTCTGCCTCATCAAGAAAGTCACTTCTCCACGAAGATGATCTCAGAAGTCTTTGCCAAGTGATACTCAGAGGGATAAGAAAAGGTGAGATAAAGACTGTGACAAGATTTAAAGTCACCACCAGGTTTTACACAGAAAAAATAAAGGAACCTAAGTGGAGAAAAAGTTCAAATGAACTGACTATGTGCTATAATGTCAGAAAACATTTAGCAAATCCTAAAGGACACTAAAAGAGGAGAAGACTAGCAAGGTCAAACAGAAGCCAACCCTCAAAGCTAGACAAGATTTCAGAGAATTCTACATTGGGTAGCCAGGGTCTAATTCACTCTGCAGACCTATGTAACCTGTTTCTAAACCTGCAGGGTTTTTTTCTGCTTTATTCCAGTGTCTCTGAACTCCTTCTACATTGTGGATTTCTCCCTTTTTAATACTAGAAAACTTTTCTGTATTTGATTCTATCTTGAGTATTGTGATTGACTACAATAAAATTCCAAAAAGCTAAAGAACAATTGTTAATCATGTTCACATCAGATAATTTCGCCTCAAGGCAGGGGTGAAAATTCTGAGGTGGTTTTAGTTCAGTTCAGTTGCTCAGTCATGTCCGAGTCTTTGCAACCTCATGGCCTGCAGCACACCAGGCCTCCCTGTCCATCACCAACTCCTGGAGTTCACTCAAACTCACGTCCATCGAGTCGGTGATGCCATCCAACCATCTCATCCTCTGTCATCCCCTTCTCCTTCTGCCTTCAATCTTTCCCAGCATCAGGGTCTTCTACCCTTATGCGTTAAAAGTCCCTTTTGCCCTGGCAAATCTTCACCTCTCTCTTTTCCACCCTACTCTGGACCCTGGGAGGATGAGCCTTTTGGAATACTTTAGAGTATCCCTCTTGTCACTGTGTGATTTTAGCCAACAGGAGGTAGGAATGGGAGCTGAGAAAGCTTCCTCCCGGCCAGATGAATGACATCTGCCTGCACTCCTCTGCCTGAGCTCTCCTCGTATTGCACAGTCGTGTCCGACTCTTTAAGACCCCATGGACTGTAGCCCACCAGGCTCCTCTGTCCATGGGATTTCCCAGGCAGGAATACTGGAGCAGGTAGCCATTCCCTTCTCCAGAGGATGTTCCTGACTTAGAGATAGAACCCAGGTCCCCTGCAGTGCAGGCAGATTCTTTACCATCTGAGCCACTTCTCCAACATTTTGCTCCTCCAAAACAGTTTCTAGCCCCAGGGTCTTCCACTTTTCCTTACTGATTTTTCTGAATTCTGCCAAAACCCTTTTAAATCATCTCTTTACTAAATTTCTTCAAATTACTGGTTTAACTGTGCCATCTGCTTCCTGCCAGGACCCTGATTAATATGTTTCATATCCTTTTACCAGGAAATCAACTTTTTCAAGGGAGATGAAAATGACAGAAAAGAGAAGGGTATGGAAACTTTGTGCTCCTGGATCTTGTCTTTAAAAAAACAAAACAAAACAAAAAAACACAGTGAATTGCTATCTTCAGTACCTATCTTCCACCCACAGTTCACAACTGATGTACCAAGTCGAAACAGATCTCCAGTAGTTAATACATAAAAGAGTGGGCAACTTATAGTGCCACCCATAGAATTTCAACCTATGTTTTCAAAAAAGGAGGCTTCTATCTTGGTGGGTTTGATAGAAGTTGTCAGACCTTCACTTTATAAACTCTTACACTCTTGTATAGATTGAGTCCCAGTGTCTCCTATCTGCATAGGGGAGGTTCCATCATTTTTTCCCCGTACTCCAGATACTGTCTTGATAAACAGTGTTTATATTATTGTAATCATCCCCTCTTCTTAAGGAAATATTTATACCCCAACTTAAACTTTTCAGTTGTTACTTTTTTTTGTCATCAACTCACCTAGTTTATTGTGGTGCAAATATGGTGTTTATGTTTTGAATAATACACATAACTATCTGTTTTTTTTTAATTTTCATTTAACTATGTTTATGAAAAATAGTTTTCACATCATTTGCTACTTTGGTTAGAGTCATTACAAAGAGATGTAGATATGAAACAGGTGATTTACACCAAGTTTAGTTTTCCCCTGAAGCCTTCTTGATTCCCAAAACTCTGTTTTATAAATCTGATCCTAAATACTCATTAACAATTTTTGAAGGAAGACCAAGAATTCACCCTTGACTTTGAATTTTGTTTTTAAAATGACCAAATACAAGTTAGAATAAGGTTTCCTATTATTTGGAATAATTTGTTCATAGCCTTAACCCTGCATCATATATTCTGATGCTAGAGTTATATTGATAATTTTCTCTCCAAGAATAGTTTCAAAAACATTCTTAAGTCATGATCATGCATCATACAAATACGCAAAGCTTATGTAGATGCCAAGAATATAAGTGAAAATTCAGAATTATTTTTCACCTTCATCAAGTAATATGGTCGTCAGCAGGAAATAATTATTATTTTTAGAATATATCTCCAAACTTTTCTACTTTTGTCCACAGAAAGGAGAGTGGGCCATTTTCAGATTTACCTGCCTATAGAGGAATATGAATAGCTCTTTAAGACCTCTAGAACTATGCCAAACCTTCCTATCCTATGTTTTAATAATGATATACAGTCCCTTCAATCTGCCTCAACTGCAGTCAAAACAACTAGCCTGTGCTAAGTGCTCAGTCCTGTCTGACTCTTTGCAACCCCCTGGACTGTCATTCACCAGGCTCCTCTGTCCACGGAATTTTCCAGGCAAGAATACTGGAGTGGGCTGCCATTTCCTACTCCAGGGGATCGTCCCAATCCAGGGATCATATCCACCTCTCTTATGTCTCCTGCACTGCAGGTGGATTCTTCATCACTGAGTCACCTGGGAAGCCCAAACAACGAGCAAAAGACAATGATTCAGCATAACTGGGATAATATTATTGAAGAAAACGTAAAACTATTTTGAGAACTTCACATAAGTTTATAACAACAATATTATTGTTATTCTCATATACAAAGTCAATGCCTCTAAGAAGCAGTATCCTCAGCATTATATTCTATGCCAGCTTTCTTTTACTTAGTGTGCAATTTAAATTCCTGTTAAAGAGTTCAAGACAGATCTCTGTTATTTCAAATAACTTTAAAAGAATGATAGTTCTGAGCTCTGTTTAGAAATTCTTTCTAATAAAACATTATAAGTGGTTGGGTCATGAAATCTGGTTTGGAAAGTCCGCATACAGGGGAAGACACCTGCTATGGCTTATACAGCTGAAACATCTGCTAAGTCTTCTGACATAGACTCACTGGAAAGAGATCTGTTCTTTGAATTATAAACTAAATAGTGGCTACTGAATGTGTGGTCCTTCAGGGAGGGGTACATCTTCCATCTGCAAAGATCACCTGGCCTTCGAGCAGACAACAAGCAATGAAAATGCCTCAGGACTAAACCCAGCAGCACTGTCCCTTTAAAAAAGACTTATAACACTAGGAAGTCTTGTCTTTTCCTAGGGAGGCAGACGATTTCTACTTCTACTAATATTTGGAAACATGATTAGATAGAAAAACACAGCATTGAATTAATTGGAGAATTGGACAAAGCACACAATGGATGAAATTGTACATTGATGAAATATAATCTAATAGACATGTCACTGTGTTATTAAGGATGGTGACTCAATTTAGAGCCAAGAAAGACATTCTGTATTGCTTCAGAAGCAAATAAATGCACAATGTACTCAAGAGAGAAAAAAGCTTTAGAAGTTCATGAAATGATAGATATTCAGGTTTGAATGTGTTTCATTTTTATACTTGCTTTAGATTCACTTTGGTTGCAGCTCAAACCCCATTTTCTAGTGAATATCCAAGACTTTTGCTTGCTAAGTTCTGCGTGTTCCCATTCTTCGCTATTCACCAATCTTCCCCGAAACACACTCAGTCCTTTTAGCGCACAGATCCTTGTACAAGCTTATAATAATGTTCTCTCCAAAAAAGAACCTGGAAATGTCCTGAAAAAGTTGTCATGGCCTCAAAAAACTAAATTCTGTAGTGGCTAGTTAGCTGAAAAGAACATGTTTCCTTGAGAATAATGTGGGGGAAAGATCCTTAGAATTACACAGACATTCAAACTGATATATTTCCCATTGTTTGAATCTGAACAGATTATTAAAATCAATGAGTGTTACTGCTTCATGTATAACTTGTAGGTTTATAGTGAAATTTTAAAATTTCACTATAAATGCCTAACAGATTTCATTTGCTTTCCCAGGGTAACATTAACATCCATCTAGTAATTGTTATCAGGACTAAATGAATTAGTAGATAAAGCTTTTAAAAGGAACTCTGATACTACTGCTGCTCTTTTAAAAACTTTATTAGCTATTTTTATTATTACCATTAATATGCCAAGACCTTAATGATATTAATTCAGTAATGGGGATTAAAGAAATAAGTTAGAGCAATGACATCAGTGATTGAATTATGCCAACTAGAAATTTGTAGTTACATGGAGAAGAAGAATCCAAATCACTGACTGCTTTTTTTTTAATTATGGTTTCTTCTTTCAGTGAGTGAAGACTTTTTCAATATTCATTACTCTTATGTATCAGGGTTTTCCAGAGAAATAGATCCAATTAGAAACTAGATCGATCGATAGAGATGGTAGAGATATATAAACAGATTTCTTATAAGGAATTGGCCCGTGCAGTTATGGACGTGGACAAGTTCCCGGATCTGCAGAGCAAGTCAAGTTGGAGGTCTAGGGGAAGCAGCGCTATAGCTCCATATGTGGTCGAAGGGTTGAGAGACAGGAGAGCCATTGATGTAGCTCTGGTCAAACCAGCAGACTTGAAACTTAGGAAAAGCCAAGGTTTCTCTGAATCTGAAGGCAGAAAAAAAAAAAAAAAAAAAAAACAATATCCCAGTTTAACAGCAATAGGGCAGAAAGAATTCTTTCACTTGGTAGCATCTGCTTTTTGTTCTATTCAAGTCTTGCACTGATTTAAAGAGGCCCATCCAAGTTAGGAAAGGCAATCTGCCTTATTTAACCTACTGATTCAAATGTTAACTTCACTCACAAACGCCCTCACAACCACACCCATAATTATATTTTGACCAAATATTTGGGTACCCTGTGGTTTAGTCAAGCTGATATTACCGCTATATTCTAAATGTTCCAATCTAGTTAGAGACGAGGAAAAAATGCAAAGCTTATATAACTGATAAAGCCTTCCTAGGTGGCTCGATAATGATATGACATGAATAGTGCTAATTTACCAAGTCAGTTCAGATCAGGTGCTCAGGCATATTTGACCTTTTGCAACACAATGGACTATAGCATGCCAGGCTTCCCTGTCCATCACCAACTCCCAGAGTTTGCTTAAATTCATGTCCATCAACTCAATGATGCCATCCAACCATCTTATCCTCTGTCATCCCCTTCTCTTCCTGCCTTCAATCTTTCCCAGCATCAGAGTCTTTTCCAATGAGTCAGTTCTTCACATCAGGTGGCCAAAGTATTGGAGCTTCAGCTTCAGTATCAGCCCTTCCAATGAATATTCAGGACTTATTTCCTTTAGGATTGGTTGGTTTGATCTTCTTGAAGTCCAAGGGACTCTCAAGAATATTCTCCAACATTGCAGTTTTGTTTTGTTTTGTTTTGTTTTTTAACACTGCAGTTTAAAAGCATCCATTCTTCAGTGCTCAGCTTTCTTTATGGTCCAATTCTCACATTCATACATGATTACTGGAAAACCATAGCTTTGACTTGATGGACCTTTGTTGGTAAAGTAATGTCTGTGCTTTTTAATATGCTATCTAAGTTTGTCACAGCTCATCTTCCAAGGAGCAAGCATCATCTAATTTATGGCTGCAGTCACCATCTGCAGTGATTTTGGAGCCCCCCAAAATAAAGTCTGTCACTGTTTCCATTGTTTCCCCAACTATTTGCCATGAAGTAGTGGGACCAGATGTCATGATCTTTGTTTTCTGAATGCTGAGTTTTAAGTCAGCTTTTTCACTTTCCTCTTTCATTTTCATCAAGAGGTTCTTTAGTTTCTCTTCGCTTTCTGACAAGAATAGCACCATCTGCATATCTGAGGTTATTGATAATTTTCCCTGAAATCTTAATTCCAGCTGGTCCTTCACCGAGCCTGTAATTTCACATGATGTACTCTGCAAATACGTTAAGTAAGCAAGGTGACAATATACAGCCTTGACATACTCCTTTTCCAATTTGGAACCAGTCCATTGGTCCATGTCCGGTTCTAACTGTTACTTCCTAAACTTCATACAGATTTCTCAGGAGGCGGGTAAGGTGGTCTGGTATTCCCATCTCTTTAAGAATTTTCCACAGTTTGTTGTGATCCACACAGTGAATAAAGGCTTTAGTATAATCAAAAGAAGTAGATGTTTTTCTGGAACTCTCTTGCTTTTTCGATGATCCAACATATGTTGGCAATTTGATCTCTGGTTCCTCTGGTTTTCCTAAATCCAGCTTGACCATCTGGAAGTTCTTGATTCATGTAGTGTTGAAATCTAGCTTGGAGAATTTTGAGCATTACTTTGCTAGCGTGTGAGACGAGTGCAATTTTGTGGTAGTTTGAGCATTCTTTGGCATTGCCTTTCTTTGGGATTGGAATGAAAACTGATTTTTTCCAATTCTGTGGCCACTGCTGGGTTTTCCAAATTTGCTGGCATACTGAGAGCAGCACTTTCACAACATCATCTTTTAGGACTTGAAATAGCTCAACTGGAATTCTATCACCTCTACTACCTTTGTCTGTAGTGATGCTTCCTAAGGCCCACTTGACTTCACACTTCAGAATGTCTGACTGTAGATGTGTGATCACACCACTGTGGTTTTCTGGGTCATTAAGATATTTTTTTATATCATTCTACATATTTTTGCCACCTCTTAATATATTCTGCTTCTGTTAGGTCCCTACCATTTCTGTCCTTTATTGTATCCATCTTTGCACAAAATGTTCCCTTGGTATCTCTAATTTTCTTGAAGATATCTTTAATCTTTCCCATTCTATTGTTTTCCTCTATTTCTTTGTATTGATCACCTAGGAAGGTTTTCTTATCTCTCCTCGCTGTTCTTTGGAACTCTACATTCTGAAGGGTGTATTCTTCTTTTTCTCCTTTGCCTTTCACTTCTCATTTGTAAGGACTCCTCAGACAACCAGCTTGCCACTTTGCATTTCTTCTTCTTGCTAGGAAGTGAGTAGCACCATCCAAATTCTGTGCCCAACTCTGGTCAGGAATTTCCTGAGGTTCCACCATGTCATACAGTGTGCACTGAAACCTAGTCCATTATCATAAACATCAAATACGCATCAATACAATGTATACTTTACATTATATGATAGAGAGCTTCTAAGTCTTATATGATATAGACTTTACCTTACGGAAATTAGAAAGCTATAGATAAATTTCATGTAGCAAAGTAATTTGACAAGGTGTATTTTAAAATATTCACTTTAACAATAATTTTTTTTTACAATTATCAGAGTGACATTTATTTTTTCTAGCTCTCCCTATTTGGGGTGGGGGCGGGATTTCATGGCATTTATATGACCAGGAATGACATTAAGATTTAGCGATTGGTATGACAGAGGAATGGACAATTAAAGTAAACACCATAGTGCTATAACAGGGTCCTGGAAACTTCTACTAGGCTTAATATTACATCTTCAGTAGGGGGATCTTGGGGGAAATTGAGGCAAATTCACAAGAGAAAGAAGAACCCTGGATGAAAGTGGTGGCATGATATGGGTATGCGAACTCCCCACAGATAACAATCATGAAACCAAGAATACTCTGCTCAAATCAATAACTGACAAAGAAAATACCCATGCACAAAGGTCCCAGGGTTATGGCCAAAGACCGTGAGGAAAGATTAATGTGCTCCCAATAGCTTAAGAAACACTTAGGTAAATTCTGCAAATTTGTGGCTTTTTTAACTGAGAGAATTTGTAGTTGTCTGAAGCATAATTAGGATAAAGTTTGAGCTTACTAGCCTGAGGCATTAGAGAATAGAGCCCAAGGCTGACAGAGAATCTGGAAATGAGGGGAGAATTCCTGTAAGCAGAAAACCACAGGCATTAAATCTTTACATCTGCGAATAATCTCTGCCCATAATTTTGGTTGACCATCAAACTGTGAAAATATAGACAAGACAGGATAGAAAGGTAGGAACTGGAAGACAAAAACACAACAGAAATATGAGCTGCTATATATTGTGAAGGAGACAACGTTTTTAGTATCGACTCAAGCAAATTAATTGCTTTGTATACAAAAAACAGTAATTCTCAGAATACAACAAAATTCAGTGATGTTACAATATATTATTGACAATATTCACCCTTCAAATGAAAGCTAGATATGGGGAAAAAGAAGCTCAGAAAATAATTCTGTTAGTGAGGAAGAAAACCAATTAAAATAATCTGAATCTAAGGGAAACTAGATGTGAACTTTAACAGGCAACAACTTCATAGCAGTTATTTTAAATATGATGAAACAGTTGAAGGAAAATGTGATATCAAAGTATTAACAAATAGGAAATCTCAACAGGGAAATGTAAAATATCAAAAGTGGAAATTAGCTTGCTAAAAAGTAAAATAACTGACAATAAAAGCTCCCTGTCCCTGCATGCTCCGTCATATCTGACTCTTTGCAGTCCCACGGACTATCGTCCATCAAACTCATCTATCCACAGAATTGTTCAGGGAAGAGTGCTGGAGTGGGTTGCCATTTCCTTCTCCAGGGAATCTTCCCCACCCAGGGATCAAACCCATGTCTCCTGTATCTCCTGCATTGGCTGGAGAACTCTTTACCACTGAGTCACCTGAGACTCCCAGAAGTTCACTAGATGACTTCAACAACAAATTGGAGATGGCAGGAAAAATAATCCCAGAAAACTTAAGAGACATGAATAGAAAGTACCAATTCAAAGAAAAGAGAAAAATCTGTAAAATTAAAAGCAAAGATGAACAAAGAGGCTCAGAGACTTGAAGCCTCGCAATCCAACCTGTGGACATTACCAAAAGAATGAATTAAACACATAATTTGAGTCCCAGAAGGAGAGGATTGAAAAGGGCAAGAAAAAGACATAATGAACAAAACTGCCAAATTTGGTGGAAAACTAAGTGAATACTTCCACACCCAAGAGTGGCAGAAAACTCCAAGCAAGATAAATACCAGTTCTAAGCACAACATATTCAGACTGCTGAAAGTCAAAAATTAAATGGCAATACCCAAAGTAGCCAAACACAGATGATTTTTATACAAAGGAACAATAATTATAGTAAATGACTGATTTATCATCAGAAACCAAGAAGACCAGAAGGAACTGGAACAACATTTACAAAGTGATGGGAGAAGAAGAAAGACCTGCACCCAAAATTCTATCAAATAAAACGATCCACTAGAGATCAAGACAGAATAACAGCATTTCCAACAAGCCAGGAATGATGGAGTATTTCAGACTCAAGTGCACTTAGGACAATTCAAAGCTCTAGGAAACAATGAAGATTAAATTGGTATATAAAAGGCTACATAAGAATATACATTTGTGTATATAGATATCTTTTTCTTTTTATCTCAGTTAAATAGAACATGGCTGTATGAAGCAACACTTGTAACCCTGATTTATTGAGCTTATGAACTCTATAAGATCACTATTGCCACTAAGTAAATGTAATGATTTGAAGTAGCATATAATTTCTAGATCACCTGTTAGTTACTAAAAGAGAATTGGAATCCTAAATATGATTGGTTAATTTAAAAAAATGCAGAAAAAAACATTTGAAATGGTAGCCATAAGTAAAACTATATAAAAATTACATTAAATATACATGGAATAGACCTTCACTAAAGGCAGAGACTATCAGGCTGATATTTGTGAAAAGGAAGCAACTGTATGTCATGATGAGTGCATGCAGTTACCCAGGGATTGAGCCCTCCTCTCTTAAGTCTCCTGCATTGACAAGCAGGTTCTTTACCGCTAAGCCACCATGGAAGCCCTAAAGAAAACAAAATCACTATGTTAAAGAGATATCTGCACTCCCATGTTCACTGCCAAGACGTAGAAACAAACTGTCAGTGGATATACGGAAACTGCAGTATAGAGACACAGTGGAGTATTACCCAGCCTTTTAAAAGGAAGACATCTTGTCATTTGTGACAGCAGGGATTAACCTGGAGGACATTATATGAAGTAAAATAAGCCAGACTCAGAAAGACTTACTGCATGATTTCACTTATATGTGGAATCGAAAAGAGTTGAATGTTAATTCATAGAAAGAGTTTATAATAGGGGTTACAAGGACATACAAGGTAGGAAAAATGGGGAGATATTATTGGTTAAAGGGTGCAATCTTCCAGTTAGAAGATGAATATGTTCTGGAGACCTAATATATAGCATTGTGACCATTGTTAGTAATAATGCATTATTCACTTGTTAACAGAGTATATTTTAAGCATTCTCACCACACATACAAATAAATGGTAATTAAAAAATGATAAACATGCTGATTATCTTGATTATGGTAATCATTTCCCACTGTATACATACATCATAACATCAGGTAGATCACTATAAATATACACAATTTTTATTTATCAGTTATACCTCACAAAATCTGAGGGGGAAAATTTACCAAATTCCTTCCAGATTTTAAAATGAGATAATAAGAGTGTTGTCATAACCTGTAGGCAAGAGAGTAGGGGTATATTGGAGTCCTTGCCTGTTGAAGATTATTTCTGATTATCTTTGATACTAGAGATGAGAGAAAAGAATTTTCTAAGCCAATAATTGCATGTACTAGGTTCTAAAGTTTCTGTTTATTTGCTTCAGTAAAAGCACCACATTTGAATTTATAACTGTGAATTATAGTATGACCTCATTATGTCCATCATAATCTAATTCATTTTTCATGAACAGTCCAGCTTCTTTACTGACCAAACTGTGCATGTTAAATAATGATGAGATGGTAATCAAAACTTTTACATCTATCAAGACTTTCATAAAAGTACTAATTTTCTCTTCTCCTAAAAATCCTATATAGCTTTTGGATCACTGTCTTGTGAGGGGAACGTCTTAGGGATTTCCACAAGCTTTCCTACTATAAAAGAACACAGTTCAGAGAATAATTGAGGAGATTACTTTAAGTATGTACTTTGCGTATTTATTTTTACCATGTAGTCTGAATCTGAAAAACATAAGGAAACAATGAATGGACCCTCAGTGGCACTGGAGAGATTATGAGATTTAGAAGACTCCAGTTACCACATAATCTTCATAAACCACTACAGCCAGTGGGCCAGAGTGGTGTTTCAGGTCTGATGCTTTTTATAAGTGCAAAGCCAGTATGTAATATCAACAAAAACAACAACAAAAATTAGACCAAGAATTTTCCTTTTTAAGGTCACTGTCACTCTGGAAATGGCCATGGGCTACTTTGGGAAAGTCTTAGGGGAAGACGCACAGTGTGTATCTGTGACCACGTACGGGGTCTTCCTCAAAGGAACCAGAGTTTTACATCAAGAAATCTAGAGCTATTAACTGGTTTATGTCTTTTGGGAAGGACCATGATCTCTACGAGGGCTACCCTGGTGGTTCAGATGGTAAATCATCTGCTGGTATGCAGAAGACTCGGGTTTGATCCCTGGGTCGGGAAGATCCCTGGAGAAGGGAATGGCTACCCCCTCCAGTATTCTTGCCTGGAGAATTCAATGGACGGGGGAGCCTGGTGGGCTACAGTCCCTGGAGTAGCAGAGGCAGAGACAACTAATTTCTAATTATCTCTATGAAAGTGGCTCGAATTGGGTTCTTTCTATCAGACTTAGGTGATGTTTGTTTACATACATGTCAAGCAGTATCTCAGGAGGCTACCCATCTTTCTGATTCTTCAGGATTCTATGATCAGTTAGATGTCACAACAGACTCTGCTGGGTCCAAAATCTCTGATTTCCACTTTGCCCAGTGGCTTATCATGATAATTGTGCCCACCTTTCTCTTTAATGATAAATGTTGCCTCTGAACCTTTGCTGGAAAGGTGACACCAATTTGTGGCACTCTAGCAAAAACTGAGTCCCAGGAATGATGCCCATTGACTTCCTGCTAATGCCTCTTATGGTTCAAACTTCTCTGAAAGCCAAAGGTTAACAGATCACATTGATGACATCTGGAATACAGAGAAGGGTGAGAAAGGATAGGGAGTTAATCTGGAAGAGCAAAAGGAAAAGCTTTACCAATTAGACGGTGAGCTCCATGATGGCAGTGATACTGTCTACAGTCTTCCCCAATATATCCAAATACTTGAACAGTAATGGCCATGTGATATATGCTACATAAATATTGTTGGATAGGGCTTCCCTAGTAGTTCAGATGGTAAAGCATCTGCCTGTAGTGCAGGAGACCTGGGGTCAATCCCTGGGTCAGGAAGATCACCTGGAGAAGGAAATGGCAACCCACTCCAGTATTCTTGCTTGGAGAATCTCATGGACAGAGGAGCCTGGTGAGCTACAGTCCATGGGGTTGCAAGGAGTTGAACGTGACTGAGCCAGAAACACACACACACGGATCGATGACTGTAGTGATGGTTGGACATAGTCGAGACTGAAGATATGTAGCTACGCATCAGGGAGAACACAATCAGCTCAGTTCAGTCACTCAGTTGAGTCCGACTCTTTGCGACCCCATGAATCGCAGCACGCCAGGCCTCCCTGTCCATCACCAACTCCCAGAGTTCACTCAGACTCACATCCATCGAGTCAGTGATGCCATCCAGCCATCTCATCCTCGGTCGTCCCCTTCTCCTCCTGCCCCCAATCCCTCCCAGCATCAAAGTCTTTTCCAATGAGTCAACTCTTCACATGAGGTGGCCAAAGTACTGGAGTTTCAGCTTTAGCATCATTCCTTCCAAAGAAATCTCAGGGCTGATCTCCTTTAGAAAGGATTGGTTGGATCTCCTTGCAGTCCAAGGGACTTTTAAGAGTCTTCTCCAACACCACAGCTCAAAAGCATCAATTCTTCGGCGCTCAGCCTTCTTCACAGTCCAACTCTCACATCCATACATGACCATGGAAAAACCGTAGCCTTGACTAGACAGACCTTAGTCGGCAAAGTAATGTCTCTGCTTTTGAATATGCTATCTAGGTTGGTCATAACTTTTCTTCCAAAGAGTAAGCGTCTTTTAATTTCATGGCTGCAGTCACTATCTGCAGTGATTTTGGAGCCCAAAAAAATAAAATCTGACTCTGTTTCCACTGTTTCCCCATCTATTTCCCATGGTGTGATGGGACCAGATACCATGATCTTCATTTTCTGAACGTTGAGCTTTAAGCCAAAATTTTCACTCTCTTCTTTCACTTTCATCAAGAGGCTTTTTAGTTCTTCTTCACTTTCTGCCATAAGGGTGGTGTCATCTGCGTATCTGAGGCTATTGATATTTCTCCCAGCAATCTGGATTCCAGATTGATAAGGCAAAAAGATATGGGAAAATGATGAATTGATATTACAGGAGTTGATTTCCAGTAGATGGTGTCTTTCTTTGCCAGGACTACTTTCAAAGAAAAGGCATGAGTCTGGCTTCTCAAGATAAGCAGTAACTCTTTTAAAACACTGCTTATTACCACTTTGAACATATATAGTATTTCAGAATCCAAAGGAAATCCTAGGTTTGCACTCAAATCTCTCTCTCCAGATCAGTCTGTAGAAATCTATGATTCTATTCATATAGTGATGACATTACGTTCAATACACATTTTCATATGAAAAACTTAGGAAGTTGATAGACCAATAAGGAAGAAGACAATGACTCACCTCAGTGTAAACAAAAATTTTATACTGCTTTTCAAGAAAATAGTTTTATTTGAGAGGACCACAGGGGAGCACTTTGGTACCAGGCTATTGTTGCTCAGTGACTATGTTGTGTCCAACGCTGCAAACCCATGGACAGTAGCCAGGTTCCTCTGTCCTCCACTGTCTCCTTGAGTTTGCTCAAATTCATGTCCACTGAGTCAGTGATACTTTCCTCTATGGGCCCCTTCTCCTTTTGCCTTCAATCTTTGGTACTGGCTATTCACTGGGAAACAGTGAAGAAATATATGTTGAATGTCGAGCAGACCAATAAAAAAGGAATGACTTGGGGTGTGTTGATAGAACTTACAATCTGTGCAGATTTAAAAAAAAAAAAAAAAACCTGGCCGCAAAGTCTTTGAGACTCCTCTCATCAAAAAGCAGTCAATTTCTCAACCCCTTCATCCAAGACCTAGCCATTGTCTTCCTTGGTGCAGTGGGGTATATGCAAACGTAATGTAGGCAGTCATGTGCACTGGCGGTTTATCTATTCTCATTGCTGGGGGGCTTTCCACCTCTGTACAAGTGAATTTGGGCTAGCCTGCTGAATGATGATGAGATCAATGTGGACTTGTCCCTTGTAATTTAAGCCTGCTACCTGACAGTTAAGTACAGTTCCCCTCGACTAAGCACTGCCAGCCACCAGATATGTTCATGAAGAGATCCAAAATCCTCCCATCCCAAATAGCTTGACCCAGACTGGAAGACACATGGTCGATCCACAAAACCACGAAAAACAATAAAAATGTTTGTTGTCTTAAATACAGGGTCTTGGACTGATTTGGTGTGTATCCAAAAATATTTGATAAATGAAACATGTTTTTTTTTTTTTTTCCTGTTAGTAGAGTTTCTGCCTTCTTGCTGAAAAACAAGAAAAAAGAAAAAGAATGCACACATGATAGAGGTGACAAGAATACGTGGAAGATGAAAAGAATTGCTTGAGATGCTCTCACTCCAGCCCTTTTCTTAATCTGATTTCCTCTTCATGATTTCTCACTCATCCCTTTCTTCCCGGGATTCCCAATTGGCCTTGGATATGTAGTGGGCAGAGCCAGTCATATTCGGTTTGGGTAAAGAAACTTCCTTGTCGCTAAGAAACTCCTTAGGATCATTTGTCATCTTCTACTGGGGGACCTTCATGCTTGTTTAAATTGCAAATTCCTGAGGTGGAGGTCATATTTTAAATGGTTTTCTGTCACTTTTGCTTTTCATGAGAACTCTTAGCTCTATTCTCAAAAGGGGATTTTAATAGAGAAACAGTGTGAGACCAATGGATGCCTAAAGGTAGAGAGTGTCAGTGGAACTGATTAGAAATAGGAAATTGTATTGGGGAAGGGAGAGAACTCTAAAAGAAAAATCCAACTATTCTAAATTTTCCAACAGTGGATTTTGATATGTTCATATCACATAAATACTGTGGACATTTCTTATGACTGAATTGTACGTAAAACTTCTATAATATTATATATCAACCATTTGTTCTTTATTTTTCTAAGACAAGATAACCTCAAAATAATTGACAAGAACATTATGAAAACCTATTATATTGTTTAGTCGCTAAGTCATTTTGTGACCCAGTGGACTATAGCCCGCCAGACTCCTCTACCCATGGAATTTTCCAGGTAAGAATACTGGAGTGGGTTACCATTTTCTCCTGCAGGGGATTTTCCTGACCCAAACTTCCACAACTATTAAAATTACACTTAAAACAATAAAATGAGAATGTAGGCATTACATGACATACCTTTTATTGTTAGCATCAGAAATAGAAGGCAATTATCATCTTTGAATTGTGTTATTTGATTATAGGGATGAGTTCCATATGAGAATGACAGAGCCATTTCTATGAAAGACAGCTACCCAAACAATATATCACTTACAAAATGAGATTTGCTTTTACCCTTTGTCCTGTCAAAATTCAAGAAAGTGGAATACCTTTTGAAGTTAAAAAATCATATCATAAAGCAAATAAAACAGAGATTTAGTATTTTGCTGGCATATGGCAACTAGTATTCCACAGTGCTTTACACCATAATAATTTGCATTCCATAGCATTTTTCTTGTGAAAAATTTTCAAAGCCTCTTAGATTAATATGAATTCAACTGTGATGTATTCCCTTGATGTAGGGATTTATTCTTCATATCCCTGTTTTACAGACAAGCACATTAGGTGCTTTGCTGAAGGGTACACATACAACTCCTAAGTCAGTTAGCAAGTGGATTCTAGAAATCCTAACTTCCTATCCCTTGTTCTGGTACCTTGAGACCATTTTCCAAATAGAGAAATGTATTACCCTTCACCTAAGTAGCAAATTAAAGACATGCTGTCTGATGTAATCTTGTAAACATGATTTAAAAGTCACCAGTACTCCTGAGAGGTTCTCGTGGTGGCAGAAAGAAGTGGAACTGAGAGCAGAAGGAAGACTAAATTGGATTCAGCAGCCAGAGGTCAACTTCTGCACTGAATCGAGCATCACTTAGAATCTCTAGATCATCTTTGCAATGGAGAAGTTAGTTTTGCCTGTCTCCCTGCTGACGTATGGGCTTCCCTGGTGGCTCAGCGATAAAGAATTCACCTGTTATGATGGAGATCCAGGTTTCATCCCTGGGTCAGGAAGATCCCCTGGAGGAGGGCATGCCAACCCACTCCAGTATTCTTACCTGGATAATCCCATGGACAGAGGAGCCTGGCAGGCTACCTTCAGTCCATAGGGTTGCAAAGAGTCGGACACTGCTGAAGTGACTTGGCATGCACGCACTACCGGGGTATAGCCAATGAAGCAAAGAGAGAACAAGACACGAAGAGTCCTAAGCAATCTATGGCAAACAAATTCTGTACAAAGTACTTACATCTTGTAGCACCCAGCCTCCAAGGCAGCTTCTAGATACCAGATAGCTTTGTTTCCTCAAATCCATGTTCTTGTGATTGTTTATTCACAACGAATCAGAACTAATTCCTAAAAATGACTGCAACTTCCACCTTGGTCTCTAGAGTTGCTCAACCAGGAAACCCAACCAGTGACTGGAGAACACTAAAGCATCCCATGAGAGGCTCAGATGAAGAGAAACTGTGACATTTTATTGGCAACCAGCATCAACTTTGCAGACCCACACATGAGCCATCTTATAAACAGATGCTTCAGTCCCAAGCAAGCATACAGATGAATGCAGTCCAGTCCTCCGCATCCTAAAGAGAGACTCCATGCCAGAATTTCTCAGATGAGCTGCTACTGAAATCCTGATCCACGGAAACTGTGGGAAATGATAAATGATTATCACTTCATGGCAAATAGATGGAGAAACAATGGAAACAGTGACAGACTGTATTTTCTTGGTTCCCAAATCACTGTAGATGGTGACTACAGCCATGAAATAAAAGATGCTTGCTCCTGGGATGTGAGAATTGGACTATAAAGAACGTTGAGCACCAAAGAATTGATGCTTTTAAACTGTGATGTTTTAGAAGACTCTTGAGAGTCCCTTAGGCTGCGAGGAGATCAAACCAGTCCATCATAGAGGAGATCAGTCCTAAACGTTCATTGGAAGGACTGATAGCTCCAATACTTTGGCCACCTGATGTGAAAACTGACTCATTAAAAAGACCCTAATGTTGGGAAAGATTGAAGGCAGGAGGAGAAGGGGAGGACAGAGGATGAGACAGTTGGATGGCATCACCAATTCAATGGACATGAGTTTGAGCAAGCTCTGGGATTCGATGATGGACAGAGAAGCCTGGCAGGCTGTAGTCCATGGGGCCACGAAGAGTCAGACATGATTAAGTGACTGAACTGAACTGACTGTTGACTTAGGCACTAAATTTTGGGAAGATCTGTTTTATAGCACAAGATAACATATACAGTCAAACAAAGGATAGAGCTGAGAAAAATAAGTAAATTAGTTGTTTCAATTCAGCAACTATTTCATAAACATCTATTTTCTATAGAATAGAAAAAGACCTGGTAGGTAATGACCAGGCCTTAGGACAAAAGTAGCTTATCACGTGGAAAAAGGAAGACAGCAAATACTGTAGCACCAACTATGCAAGCTTCAAGAGAGAAAAGATATGCATTATGAAATGGCATGAAATCCCTTATTTATAAATTTACAATGTATTTCTATAGCCTGTTTTAGTTAAAATTGCTCTCTGGCACTTCTGATCCCTAATGTAGCCTCACCTGATGCTTCTCCAAACATTCTAGCCTTCAGTCTCCTGAACATGTTGTTGTTCAGTCACTAAGTCGTGTCTGATTCTTTGTGACCCCATGGACTGCAAGCACGCCAGGCTTCCCTGTCCATCACCGCCTCCCGGAGTTTACTCAAATTCATGTCAATCAAATTGGTGGTGCTATCCAGCCATCTCATCCTCTGTCATCCCCTTCTCCTCTTGCCTTCAATCTTTCTCAGCATCAGGGTCTTTCCCAATGAGTAAGTTCCTGTCATCAGGTAGCCAAAGTGTTGGAGCTTCAGCTTCACCATTAGTCCTTGCAATGAATACTCAGGGTTCATTTCCCTTAGGATTAACTGGTTTGATCTCCTTGGAGTATAATGGACTCACAAGAGTCTTCACCAGCTCCACAGTTCAAAGCATCAATTCTTTAGTGCTCAGCATTTTTTATAGACCCTCTCTCACATCTGTACATGGCTACTGGAAAAATCACAGATTTGACTACACAGACCTTTGTCAGCAAAGTGATCTCTCTGATTTTTAACACTCTATCTAGGTTTTTCATAACTTTCCTTCCAAGGAGCAAGTGTCTTTTAATTTAATGGCTGCAGTTACCATCTACAGTGATTTTGGAGCCCAAGGAAATAAAATCTGTCACTGCTTCCACATATCCCCTTTCTGTTTGCCTTGAAATGATGGGACCAAATGCCATGATTTTAGTTTCTTTAACGTTTAGTTTCCAGCCAGCTTGAACATACCAAGATCTTGACTTCCTAGAGCTTTAGCAGATGCAACTCATTCAGCTCCATTCACCAACCCTTAATCCTATTCATAGTTCATGGCTAACACCTTCAGGTATCAGCTAAATATTTGAGAAACATCTGGAAAGTGCTCAGTCATGCCCAACTCTTTGTGGCCCCATGTACTATAGCTCATCAGACTCCTCTGTCCACGAAATACTCCAGGCAAGAGTATTAAGTTTCCATTTTCCTACTCCAGGAGCTCTTCCAGACCCAGGAATTGAATCCTCATCTCTAAGTCCCCTGAACTGACAGGCAGTTTCTTTACTACTAGCTCCACCTGGGAAACCCATTAGCTGAATCAGCTTAAGTATCACCTCTTTTATTATTTTTTTCTTTTTACTTTTTAAATATAAATTTATTTATTTTAATTGGAAGTTAATTACTTTACAATATTGTATTGGTTTTGCCATACATCAACATGAATCTGCCACAGGTATACACGTGTTCCCCATCCTGAACCCCCCCTCCCTCTTCGCTCCCTGTACCATCCCTCTGGGTTGTCCCAGTGCACCAGCCCCAAGCATCCAGTATCATGCATCAAACCTGGACTGGCGATTCATTTCATATATGATATTATACATGTTTCAATGCCATTCTCCCAAATCATCCCACCCTCTCCCTCTCCCACAGAGTCCAAAAGACTGTTCTATACATCTGTGTCTCTTTTGCTGTCTCGCATACAGGGTTATGGTTACCATCTTTCTAAATTCCATATATATGTGTTAGTATACTGTATTGGTGTTTTTCTTTCTGGCTTACTTCACTCTGTATAATAGGCTCCAGTTTCACCCACCTCATTAGAACTGGTTCAAGTGTATTCTTTTTAATGACTGACTCCAGTACTTTGGCCACCTCATGCGAAGAGTTGACTCATTGGAAAAGACTCTGATGCTGGGAGGGATTGGGGGCAGGAGGAGAAGGGGACGACAGAGGATGAGATGGCTGGATGGTATCACTGACTCAATGGATGTGAGTCTGAGTGAACTCCGGGAGTTGGTGATGGACAGGGAGGCCTGGCGTGCTGCGATTCATGGGGTCTCAAAGAGTCAGACATGACTGAGAGACTGAACTGAACTGAACTGAATACTCCACTGTGTATATGTACCACAGCTTTCTTATCCATTCATCTGCTGATGGACATCTAGGTTGCTTCCATGTTCTGGCTATTATAAACAGTGCTGCAATAAACATTGGGGTACATGTGTCTCTATCAATTCTGGTTTCCTCGGTGTGTACGCCCAGAAGTGGGATTGCTGGTCATAAGGCAGTTCTATTTCCAGTTTTTTAAGGAATCTCCACACTGTTCTCATAGTGGCTGTACTAGGTTGCATTCCCACCAACAGTGTAAGAGGGTTCCCTTTTCTCCACATCCTCTCCAGCATTTATTGCTTGTAGACTTTTGGATTGCAGCCATTCTGACTGACGTGAAATGGTACCTCATCGTGGTTTTGATTTGCACCAGGCTCCTCTGTCCATGGAATTCTCCAGGCAAGAATGCTGGCGTAGGTGGCCATTCGCTTCTCCAGGAGATCTTCCCAATCCAGGGATTGAACCCACGTGTTCTGCCTTGCAGACAGATTCTTTACCATCCGAGCCACCAGGAAAGCCCATGATTTTTCATATACATAAACAATTAAAGAGATTGTAAGTTTGTAATTTTAACTTTGTATCTGTAAGGCTTAGTACAAATGCAGTTTAGTATAGAATTTTCAAAGTTTTCGAAGTATACATTTATTTTATTATTTAATTTTTTTCTTAACTGTTATTTTTTTTTTCATAAATTTTCTCACTCATTTATTTATGTCTCCATCCACTAGAGCATAAGTTCTGTAAGGACAGGATTTCTCCTGTTTTATTAATGGCTGCATTACCAGTAAACAGGATACCAGCTTGTGTCACGGCTCATGTCCTTAGAAGACTGATATAGTTCTTGCTGCTTTGGAAGCAAACTGGGAATTTAAGGCTAGGTATTATGTATGACTGACCCAAATATTTCTCTGGTCTTTACTAGTGGTGATTGAATTGTGGAAGAGTATATGTGGGCGGTATCTTTATTTTGTATAAATGCCCACATTCTTACATTCATGCACTAGACACAATATGCTAATTCTCTTTATCTTTTCACCCTTGGGCCATCCTGCAAGTTCCATTAAGTTTTCTTCCCATTATAAATCTGAAGAATGATTTAGTACTTCTCATTAACAGGATACTCCTTGTATTAAGTATTGGTTCTGAGTGTCACCTGTTCTCAAGCTCTGGGAAGTCTCCTTTCTCTTATTTCAATCTTTTTTCATTAACTCCAGGTCTTACAAGCCTTTTTTAAAAAGTCTTTCTCTGACCTCACTAGAGCTTTCAAAAGCTATTGAATTAATATCATCCAAATTTAACATGCTGTTTGCTCCTTTTCTATCATTAGTGAAGTTGTACAAAAGGACCCGTGACCTAGTCTTCTGTCATATGTCTTGATTCGCCACCCCCAGCCAGCCATCATATCAGTTAATACAACTCATATCAAGACCAATTTGGAAGATGTCCTTTAAAAATAACTAATTTCAGCCTTGTTACTCCCAATGCTTGTTTTCTGTGTTCACTACTGTTAACCCAAAAGCTCGGACTGTTTTCTTGAAAAGAGAGAAACTCAGAAAAGTATGAAATAGAAAAACTGCTGCACCTGCCTCCTGATGGCATTATTTTCTGTGAAATAAGAAATAGATCTGGCTGGTGTCAGGTAATTCTCTCCTTGACACATTGTTTTTTAAAATAAACAAGTGGTCAAGAAATAAACTAGTCAGACTCGAGGAATATGGGTAAAGTCAATTTAGTGAGAAGACTGAGGTAGTGTGGATTTAAATGTCTGTATGCTTTCTTTCCTGAGTTTCCTAGGTGGTGCTCATGGTAAAGAACTTGCCTGCCATTGAAGGAGACTTAAGAAACTCCCAGAAGATCCCCTGGAGAAGGACATGGCAACCCACTCCAGTATCCATGCCTGGAGAATCCCATGGGCAGAGGAGCCTTGCTGGCTATGGCCCAAAGGGTTGCAAAGAGTTGGACATGACTGAATTGACTTAGCACGCGTGTTAGCGTGCCTGCATGCTGTCTTTGTTACTATTCTTGGTCTCTGTTCCATAGGAAAGGGGCTTTGGCAAACTCTTTACAGATGGACATCTGGTTACTAACCCTTCTGTAAATCTACAATGTTCCACAGGCAACACAAATCTGAGCTCCTTCCTTTCATTCCAACTGAATTTCTTGCTGCAGTAATATTGCCTCACATATGAAACATGGATATACTTTTAATGGGATGACTCTCATCCCCACGGTATCTCTGACTACATAAAGATCACTATCAGATTCAGAAAGCAAAATGGCATTTAAGAATGCATTCAGAGCATTTTCTCCATCACAAAATTATATTCGAAACACATTTTTGCCAGCCTTCAGGATGATCCTGATTGATAATCATCTCTACCACCTGAAGCTCTGAATGACCCTCAAGTGTCCTTGGGCAATTATTCGCTAATGAAATAGGCAGGATGCCCGATCTCCACGCTGCACAACAAGAGAAGCCACTGTGAGGAAAAGTCCATGAGCTGCAACCAAGAGGAACCCCCACCTGCAGCAGCTAGAGAAAGCCTGCGTGCAGCAACAGAGACCCAGCACAGCCGAAAATAAGTACATAAGTGAACAAAAACAAATGAATACAATTTGAAAATGAAAGAAAACGAATGGTCCTCTCAGCCGTCCCAAGTTTCTTTGCCTTCCTCTAAACCCAATCTTCCCACAGCAGGCCTTCTTTGGGTTCCATAATTTCCTTCTTGTGGAGAGCACATATACTCCCTAATCCTGAGAGGCTGACAAGAGGAAGATACTATTTTCCCAGTGTGGCCTCCTGTGGCTCATGCCCAGGACAATTCTTCTGCAGGGATCACCGAGATTCTCTTACACATATTCCCTTAGTAAACCCTGCTGGTTGTCTCATAGCTCCTCTGCTTAAATGGCACACATACTTAATGGAACTGTCTAGTTCTCTCCTAAGAAGGCTCAGTTCAGTTCAGTTCAGTCACTCAGTCGTGTCCGACTCTTTGTGACCCCATGGACTGCAGCACGCCAGGCTTCCCTGTCCGTCACCAACTCCCAGAGCTTGCTCAAACTCATGTCCATTGAGTCAGTGATGCCATCCAACCATCTCATCCTCTGCCATCCCCTTCTCCTCCTGCCTTCAATCTTTCCCAGCATCAGGGTCTTTTCCAAGCAGGCTCAGCCTATAGTAATCTCTCCATATTTTAGAAATTGTCTTAATATTTGCAAGTAGCAAAACTATTTTTCATTGTATTTTATGTGTAATGTGAAATTACTTAAACAGTGTTTATTGCAAGTCCTGACTTGACATTTTACAATTTTTGTCATAAAGTGTAAAAGGAGCTTGAAATTCAACCTCTGGGAAGCCCAGTCTAGGCATTTCTATCACTGTGTTCAAAATGATGTGCTTTGTTTTCATTTTTATTGGAGTGAAGTTGATGTACATTGTTGCATTAGTTTCAGGGGTACAGCAAAGTGAATCTGTTATACATATACATATGTGTACTCTTTTTTTAGATTATTTAATGCTTGTTTTAATGTAAGTGAGCCACCACAGGCCAGTGACTTTAGGGGCAGAGATTATTACTATACTCATTTTTGTATACCTAAAAACTAGGTTCCCTGGGACATAGTGGAACTTCATTGTGAGTTTGAAATATAATAAATGATTGATTGGAAGGACGAATGGAGGAAAGAAGGAATAATTGTCTAAAATCTTGCCTTACTACATTGGATTCAGGAGATATAAAGATGAACAAGACAAAATTTTCTCCCTCAAGGTTTCTTCCTTTTCCATGCAGAACAGGGTCAGGGAAGCAAAGACATATAATTTAATGTGAGAACTGTTTAATGGAGTCACATGCAGGGACCAATCAAAGCCAGTGGGGAAGTCTCTGAAAAATGCAGTCTTGCCTTTTAAACACTCAATATCTGAATACATGGGTAAATGATTTTGTGTACAAAAGTCAGGAAGACATGGTTTTAAATCTTAGCTCTCCACTTCTTATAGGCATGGCAGACATCTCCATAAATGAGTTAATAGTAGTTTATATTATAATAATAATAACTGAAAATAATGGATATTAAGATGATAAGATGATTCTAGCTCAGAAGAATCAGTCATCATCTAAATACATTTAAGATGTTCTAAGATTCTAATGGTAGTAAAAGTTTGATTAAATTAATATATGAAATAAGCAGACTTCAGAACATTACTGATAGGGACAAAAAAACAATATGAACAAAAGTACAAAAACAGCAGCCATGAAATCTTTCCCAGCTTAATCAGTTTATCCATGCAAGAACAATTATTCCAATCTGATTCACTATCCCTGGCAGCCTGAAAATACATTTCCACTGTCAGCAGAAATAAAAATGGACCTCAAGTGCTTTAGACGTACAATGCCGAGAAAGGCTCCAGTTTCAGGGTTTTGCTAACAACAATCTGGGACCCTCACGTTTCTAAGTGAGAATGGGAAACATTTAAGATCTGACCTCACTGACTGTCCATCCACTGCCACTTCCAAACTGAGGAAGACAGAACCTTTGGACCACACCCAGGTAGAAACACCCAGACATTTAGGAAAAGTGTTATTTGAGTACAATCAACTCCATGGCAAAAGAAATTCATAAATGTTCTGAATTAGATCATGGCATTTGATCCCTTCATTTCATGGCAAATAGATGAGGAAAGAGTGGCTGACTTTATTTTGGGGGCTCCAAAATCAATGCAGATGGTGACTGCAGCCATGAAATTAAAAGACGCTTACTCCTTGGAAGGAAAGTTATGACCAACCTAGACAGCATATTAAAAAGCAGAGACATTGCTTTGTCTACAAAGGTCCATCTAGTCAAGGCTAAGGTTTTTTCAGTGGTCATGTATGGATGTGAGAGTTGGAATATAAAGAAAGCTGAGAGCCAAAGAATTGATGCTTTTGAAGTGTGGTGTTGGAGAAGACTCTTGAGAGTCGCTGGGACTGCAAGGAGATCCAACCAGTCCATTCTAAAGGAGATCAGTCCTGGGTGTTCATTGGAAGGACTGATACTAAAGCTGAAACTCCAGTACTTTGGCTACCTGATGCAAAGAGCTGACTCATTTGAAAAGACCCTGATGCTGGGAAAGATTGAGGGCAGAAGGAGAAGGGGATGACAGAGGCTGGATGGCATCACCAAATCAATGGACATGGGTTTGGATGGACTCCAGGAGTTGGTAATGGACAGGGAGGCCTGGCGTGCTGCGGTTCATGGGGTCACAAAGAGTCGGACACGACTGAGCAACTGAACTGAACTGAACTGAAGCCTAACACCTCAGGTCAAAACCAGTTTCCCTCTGTTACTTACTACCTGTGCTTCTGATCAACTGGCTGTAAATTAGAGGTCTCCAGGACTCCCCTTTGGGTTCAATTAATTTGCTAGAGTAGCTCACAGAACTCTGAGGAAAACACAGCTTACTAGCTCGCAGGTTTAGGATAGGAGGGGGTAACTCTGGGGCACCCAGATGGGAGAGATGTGGAGGGCAAGGAATGGGCAGGGGCACAGGGCTTTCCAGTCCTCTGAGGGCATCACCCACCCAATACCTCCACAAGGTCGCCAGCCTGGAGCCTTTAGAGTTTTATGGAGGCTTCATCACTCCAGCGTGATTGACTGCACTCTTGGTCATTGACAACTGGTTCAACCTCCAGCCCCTTGCTCTTCTCCAGAGGTCAGGTGGGTGGTACTGAAAGTCACAATGCTCTAATCATATGGTTAGGTCTCCAGGTAACCACCCCTGTTCTCAGGTGAGGTCCTGAAGTCACCTCATTAACCTATCAAAAAGATACCTCGAAGGTGCTCATCACTTAAGGTGTCCCCAGGGATGTGGGGAGCTAAGAGGTGGAAACTGCAGACAGAAACCAAATATTTATGAGAAATATCTTCTGGTCACCTGAAAAACAAAATACAATTTTTTTAATAAAACAATATTTTCACATTTTTTTTCAATTTAGCTATTTTTTTTTCAATTTTCAATTTAGCTATTTAGCTATTCCATGGGGCGGGGGTGGAGATGGTTTTAAAGGATGTGCTAACACATATATATGGAATTTAGAAAGATGGCAATGATGACCCTGTATGCAAGACAGCAAAAAAGACACAGATGTGTAGAGCGGACTTTTGGACTCAGAGGGAGAGGGAGAGGGTGGGATGATTTGGGAGAATGGCATTGAAACATGTATACTATCATGTAAGAATCAAATTACCAGTCTATGTCCAATGCAGGATACAGCATGCTTGGGGCTGGAGCATGGGGATGACCCAGAGGGATGTTGTGGGGAGGGAGGTGGGAGGGGGGTTCATGTTTGAAATCGCATGTATACCCGTGGTGGATTCACGTCAATGTATGGCAAAACCAATACAGTATTGTAAAAAAAAATAAATTTAAATAAATTTAAAAAAAAGGATGTGCCCTCAAGCAATCTTTAGCTCTGATGTTAAGTAGATTAACCAGTAAGAATCAATAATTATCTATACTTTATAGTGCATTTTGCAGCAAGATCATTTCCTTCTTCAAAAAGCAATTTTATTTGAGGTACATGACAAACAGCTTGTAGTAGAATGAGGAGGACGGCAATGAGCTGAAGCAATCCCACTACCTTACATTCTGTTTCATTTTTATTCCTATTTTCAGTTCTCTCCCTTCCTCCCTCTCTCTCTCTTTTTTTTTTTTCCTGTTTGCAAATCCTTCAACATTATATGCCATGACTTTGAACAGAGGGACCCTCTAGTGGCTAATTTTTCCAACAAAATCTGCAATTGCCATTGCAAAATGAAAAGACATCGTTTCCCTGTGAATTTAGAGCAGGACAGAGCTGACATCCCTTTCCATGAGTGCTAGTGGACAGAGCGGAAGTGCACTCTTCGGGCCTCTGACCATGCCTGGTGCCCTCCGTTATCTTTTGCAGTTCAACACTGAGAAGCTATTTAGTCGCTGTCCTTTCTCTAGGTTTATGTGACAAAATACAGCTTCAGGGAAGAGACACACACGCACCACCCAAGTCCACTCTACCAAGTGTTCCCTTTCTATTCTATGCTGCCTCCAGAGAACAGATAGTGCCTGAGTAATAAATGAAGTGGGAGACTTAGTCATCAGACCTGAGAAAAACTCATGGTGCGAATCCTTGCCCTTGAGAGAATGTGCTGAGAAACATTAGCCAAGCTATTTTCCTACTACTGTGGCTAAAGACCAAATAGAAACTAAATGTTTCAGAACCATCCAGACAGCGAACTTATATTTAAGGCACCTTTCTTATATGAAATATAAGTTTTGCTGAAGCTCCCACTTCAGCTTCAAAAACCTGATTTTTCCAATATAACCCGAAAGGAGGGGGAGAGTGGAGATATATTGGAGTGGCTTCATTACCCAGGCTTCTGGTTTGCAGCCAGCAGCCTAGAGAGAACGCATTTTAGATTTTAATGAGTTAATTAAATTTCATGCTTAACCCAGAGTAGTCCTTTAAAGAAAATGCTTGCTAAATTATTTGAGCAGCATTATTACATGGAATCATAGCCAGGCTCACCTGTAGGTAAAGAATGTGGAGATTTGGGAATGGAAAGGAAGGGAATATATGAGTCAAGAGTCAAGTCTCCTTTTTTCTCCGTAAAGTTAAAAAAAAAAAAAAATCCTTGATTCAAACTACCTGAAGCAAAGAAGGAAAAATACTAACACAATTCTGAATTGGGAGGTTGGGATTGACATATATACACTACCGTGTGTAAAATAGATAGCTAATGGGAATCTTCCATATAATACAGGGAGCTCAGTGCCCTGTGATGACCTAGAGAGGTGGGATGGGGCGCTGGAAGTCCAAGAGGGAGGGGTATATGCATACATAGAGTTGAGTCACTTCATTTCACAGCAGAAACCAACACAAAATTGTAAAACAATTTTACTCCAATTTTTTTATCATTATTATTAAAGTGTAGGAGTTAGAGTTGGAGAAGGTAATGGCAACCCACTCCAGTATTCTTGACTGGATAACTCCAAGGACACAGGAGCCTGGTGGGCTACAGCGCACGGAGTCACAAAGAGCCGGACATAACTGCGCGACTCACACACACACATAGGAGTTAGAGTGGCTACAGGCCTGGCAGTTCTGAACTAGGTTTCTCTTCATCTCTTCGCTTCTCACTCAGGGTGGAAAGGCAATTGCTGTACCTACGAAACTTGACCCCCTCAGCTTCAAATCCAGCAAGGTGTCCCCAACCTTTTCGACACCAGGGACAGTTTTTCCATGAACTGGGGAAGGGGATGGATTCAGGATGATTCAAGCATCTTGCCTTCATTGTGCACTTTATTTCTAGTGTTATTACATCAGCTCCACCTCAGATCATCAGGCACTAGACCCTGGAGGGTGGGGATCCCTGAGGTAGAGTATCTGGCTTTGAAAGGCTTCAGTGCGTCTCATGATGTCTCATTCGCCTGACAAGGTTGAATATCCACCCGTGACAGAGGAAGACAAGATTCTGATCGGCCATATCTGGGTTACCTGGCATCACCTGGCTGAGTAGGAATGAGGAGGTGAGAGCCGCAGACACGACTTGGAGCTGACTTTATGAGCAGGTGGAATAGAAGTGGCGGAAGAGGGTGAAATGGGAATAAAGTTTTTGTCTATAGCCAGCCTGCACTTCAATCCAGTCACATCAAAACAACCCCGAGGGTTGGAGCTAGGCATCAGCTTTTTCCCTAAAGCCCGCCTTGTGGTTCCAATGTGCAGCCAATACTGAAAAAGATTGCTCCATACGCATCCCAGTTCCCCTTCCTCAGAAGACCTCTCTCCATCAAAGTCCTTGAATCTCTTCCACTACTCACTCCTCTGGGCAGTCTTTATAGAAGACTGCCGATGCCAAGTGCATTACACACACAGGACCTTATTTAACCCTCTCAGTAACACTGGGAGGTTCCCATAACGGATTTTCTCCCTTAGCAAATCAGGCAACTGAGACTCAGAGAGAGTAGCATAACCGCATAGCTTTAGGTGCTGGAGACAGATCGGGAAACCGAGTGTGACTGACTGCGTGCTTGTTTCCTTCATGACTGTGTTTGCGGCGGCAAGGTCTGCACGTCTGAGTCAGAGCAGGGGGCCGCACCTGAAGCCCGAGCGCTGTTTTCCAATTCTGAGTCTGGTAGTTTCGTCGTTTCGTTTTCTGCCCTCTAGCTCTTAATTCTGATCTGTGCTATGTTACATCCACAAATTGTTCCTTAAAAAGCCCTTTTGAGTCACCAGTTCCCTCCCTGTGGACTCCTCCTCAGGTCCTCTTCAGATTCCAGACTCCGTCTCAATTTCCTTCCGTGCCTTCATTTTCAAACTCTTAAACTGCCTTCTTTGACAAATAAGTGCCTCTAGACTTTTTAACTTCCTTTCAATCCCTCGTTACAAGTATGCGCTCTTTTGGATGGAATTTATCTCTGCTAGACAAGTTTTGTGACAGGAACAAAATTGCTTAGCCTCCCTGAGACCTACTTTCCTGGTTAAACATTTGTAAAATTACTTGCCTTGTGATTGTGTGGATTCAGAAAGACCTAGGTAAAGGGTCTAGTATGGTGTCCTTACCCAGTATTGAGTCAAAGATGGTAACTTTGATTATTGTTCCTGACCACCAAAACTTCAACTCTCACTTAACAGAAAATTTGAACAAATTACAATGTACCTTAAATGTAGTAATATTTAAGTGAAATGTTGAAATGTTATTTACATGAAATGTTGAAAACATTCCCAGTAGGATTGGAAAGTCCTGCTTCATTTAAAATTGTCCTGGAGGTCCTTAATAATAAGCGAATAAAAAGAATAAAAATTATAAGTGAAGAAATAAAATTACTGTTATTTATTGTGAGCATTATTGTGTATACAGAGAGCCAGAAACCATCAACAGATAACATATTAGAATTAGAATTTTTAACAGATTTTTTAGTGTTAGATTTACATAAAAATGTAAGGTAGTAGAGTTCCTGTTATCCGTTGTTAACATCTTATGTTACTATGATATATTTGTCATAGTTTGAAAACCAGTGTTGATAGGTTATTATGAACTATGATTGATATTTTATTCTTTTTTTTTTTTCAGTTTTTCTCTATATCTTTTCTCTGCTCCAGAGTCCCACCCAGGACCCCACATTACATTCAAGAGTCATGTCTCCTTAAGCTCCTCTTGATTGTAACAGTTTCTCAGAATTTTTTATGATCTTGACAATTTAGATATATATTGGTCAAGTAATTTTTAGAGTGCCCCTTAATTGGAATTTAACGTTTTCTAATGACTAGACTGGTGTAATATATTTGGGAGAGAAAGATCACAGGGGTAAATCTATTCTCATCTCATATCAAGCGTATGGTCTACTAACATGACATCCAGTTGTTGTTAACCTTGATCAGCTTTCTTGAGGCAATGTTCCTTTGTATAGGCAGACATTTTAGATGTCAATGTTTGTCAGATGTAGACCCTGTAAACTTACCCTTTTTTTCCCTCCTCTCCTTACCATATTCTTTGGAAGAAAGGCCACACTTAGGAGTCAGGATTTAAGCTCTGGCTCCTTATGAGTGGATATTTACATAAAGTATTTGAGACTGTCTGTATAAGAGGTTTGCTGTTGTTGTCTACTTATTTATGTAATCATTTATTTATGTCAATATGGACTTATTTGTTTCACTAGGTTACAATCCAATTCTAATTTATTTACTTTCTTGCTCAAAGTCTTTCAGGTTGGGTGCAGCTGTTTCGACTGGTTTCTATATTCCTTTAATCTATCCTTATCAGTGTGTTTTTTTCATTTGTTTGCTTTTTTGGTTGATTGGCTGGTTTTGCATTTTGTTTGTTTATTTAGGTACTTTCTTATTTTCCAACAATAAAAGCTGTTGGAGGTTCATCATGTATATTTTTTTGCCCCAGTCTTAGAATCTTCCATTTTTCCAGGGAATTCTGTTTCATTTTATTAGATAATGATATTAGAAACCAAAGTTTGGGCACTAAGTGTGCCCATTGCTGCTGGGGTTCCATTGTTTCTAGACACTAAAAGATATGTACATAAATATCAATAAATATTTATATACGTAACCAGCTGTATCTGTGTTAAGCTAAACGTATGTTCATACTGATGTATCCAGTTCTAATCCATTAACTTACGTATCAGTCTTGCTTACTTCCCTGTCTGTCTGTAACCTCCCACTCCATAGAGAGAAAACTAGCTTCCACCATCTGTCATCCATTTATTAATTGTTCAAGCCCACAACACGTATATAGAATTTACTTTCAGAATTATTAATTTGTACCCCAGGAGGAAATGATTTTATTAACTGGAATACAGTGCTTATATATACCTCTTCTTGTTTTCAGCTTTAGACTCCACTTATTTTCAAAGTTACTTAGGTTGGTACCATATCCTTCCACCCCATACAATGAGTTACTTACATGTACTTTTAATATGTTTGCCTTTGCATTCTATTTTGAGATCCCTCAAATTCCTGAGTGATTTTTTTCAATTCATAGTCATTAAGATTTACCCTTTGTTCTGTAAAGTTCTATGAATTTCAATAAGTGCTTAATGTGTCATATTTACTGTTATAGTATCATAAAGAATAGCTTCACCAGATTTAAAATTTCCTCTGCCTCATTTCTTCAAGCTTCCTACCAGGCCTGAATCAAACCACTTGCAAACACTGATCTTTTTACTGCCTCTATAGTTTTGCTTTTTTCAGAATGTCATATAATCAAAATCAGTGCTTTTTTAGAGTTTTCTGGCTGGTTTCTTTTACTTAATATGCATTTAAGATTCATCTATTTAATGGCTTGGTAGTTCTTTTTTTTTTTTTTGTCATTAAGCAACATTTCATTGTATGGATGAACAACTGTTTGTTTATCCATTCAGTTAGAGAAGGATATGTTGTTTGCAATCAGTTCTTGATGAATAAAGCTGCTGTAAATATTCACGTGCAGGTACTTATGAGGACATTAAGTTTTCAAATAAATTCAATAAACATGGAAACTACAATCACTAGATTGTGTAGTAAGGCAATATTTAGCTTTGTGAGAAACTGCTGAATGATCTATCAGAGTGGCTGTGCCATTTTGAATCACCTCCAGCAATATACGCAGGTTCCCATTGTTTCACATCTCAGTTAACAGTTGGTGTTGTCAGTTTTCACTTTTACCCATTCTATCAGAATGTCTTGGTATCACAGTGTGGTTTTAATTCCTTAATGACAAATGATGAATATCATTTCAAATGTTTATATGCCATCTTTTGTATAATCTTCTTTTATGAAGTCTTCATTCAGGTCTTTTATCCACTTTCTAGTTGAGTTTGTTTGCTTTCTTTTTGTTGAGTTTTCAGAGTTCTTTGACTATTTTGCATACAAGTGCTTCATCAAAAATCTCTTTTGCAGATAGTCTGCATACACTGTTTGGATATTTATTCACTTTTCTTTGTCTACCTATGCACTTTACAATATTATGAACTACTGTCTGTGTAATTATTTCTGCCTTGAATCTTGGTCATCTTTAATGAAATCAACAAAACAAAGCCTGAAGGGATGTTTGTTTCACTAGCTACACAAATCCTCTCACATTTTTGTTCAGTTTCCCCCCACAGATATTGTGAAACCCATTTACCTATCTCATAACATCCTGAGTCAAAATAATGACTCCAGGCCCTTAATTTTCCAGTGTCTTTGTTTCCTGCCCTGCTATGATGTTAGAGGTGAACTGTTCATTTGATTGTAACAACTTAGTTTTGAAGGATAACTTTTTGACTAATATAAATGCTACAGCTAAATATCACTCATAACATAATCACACATCCAACCATAGAGCAAGTTGTCCCTCAGACTGATATGAAGAGCAAATTATAGCAAATACAGTGAGAAACGCAACAATTTGGCATAGACTTTCCCTGAATAAGTTACAAGGTTTTATAGCCTGTCATCACCAGAGATTACTTTGGGAAAGTGCCCCACAGTTTTAAGATTGTGGTCTGTTTTTATTCTTTAAACCATATCTGTCTTTTTGCGATTCAGTTTCCAACCATCCATTGAATACAACTGATGTTTGCTTCAGTGACTGCATCGTGCATGATTATCATCTTGTTTCTATGAGTGAGGCATGTTTAAGAGGAATATTTAAGATGATACAAATAAGAGTCTTGTAAGAAAGGTGCTGTCATTGCCCCCACTTTAGAGATGGGAAAATTGAGGCTCAGGGCTTAAATGACTGGGAAATAGTCACATGCTTCCAAGGGGTTGGAGGTATTCAAGTCTCAATATCTCTGATTCTAGTGTTTCACTATTTTATCATACTGGCCAATCTCTTCCTGAGCATCAAGTTGTGGACAGATGCTTCAGTGGTTTTGAATTCCACTAGAAGAGCAGGTTTGCCCCATTTGTAGCTGTTAATGTGGTGAAAAAAAAAATACACAAATTAAGGCATCCTAATGTTGTCCAAAAGAAGAGTAGGGATGGAGATTGTGTGGGAGGAGGGCAGCGAGGGGCAAGCAAAAAAGAAAAGAGAGAAAAAGAATGAAAATGAAAATGTAAATTATGCATAAACTTTAATTTCTGACAAATGTATTTAGTAAATACACCTGAGATAGAAGAGAGAGACTTGTGTTTGCTTCTGCTTACTATAACAGAAAAGCTATTAAACAAACAACATGTTATTTTGAGCTTTGACCTTAAATCTCTTTTCTTGTCTTCCTTATGCATATTTTACACATACGGCTTCATTAGGCACTCAAGGAAGTGCTTTTTTAAAAAGCAAATATAAATGCATTTCTCCGCCATGGGAAATTGTTGCTTAGTGGTAACTCTATCTTGTTTGCCTTACAATATGCATTTTTGAAAATGCTGTGTAACTGAAGGTTCACATTAAGGCTGTTTTTCTCCTCTTAAAAATGTGCTTGGGTTCCTTCTACCTTCCCAAGATATTGTGGGGGGTCCACTTGTAGGTTTTGGTTGCCTGTGCTAGTCAGTTCTCTCGAGAGGAGCCAGACAGAGCAGCCTATGGATGGCATCCACACTAAAGTAAATGGTCCTGGGATTTCCCTGGAAGTCTAGTGATTAAGAGTTTGATTCCCTGTTGGTTCAGTGGTTAGAATCCACCTGTCAATGCTGGAGACATGGGCTCAGTCTCTAGGTTGGCAAGATTCCCTGGAGAAGGAAATGGCAACCAACTCTAGTATTCTTGCCTGGAGAATCCGACGAACAGAGGAGCCTAGTGGGCTACATCCATGGGATTGTAAAAGAGTCAGACGCTAGTATACTGTATTGGTGTTTTTCTTTCTGGCTTACTTCACACTGTATAATAGGCTCCAGTTTCATCCACCTCATTAGAACTGGTTCAAATGCATTCTTTTTAATGGCTGAGTAATACTCCATTGTGTATATGTACCACAGCTTTCTTATCCATTCATCTGCTGATGGACATCTAGGCTACTTCCATGTCCTGGCTATTATAAACAGTGCTGCGATGAACATTGGGATACATGTGAGGTTCGATGCATCATACTGGATGCTTGGGGCTGGTGCACTGGGATGACCCAGAGGGATGGTACGGGGAGGGAGGAGGGAGGAGGGTTCAGGATGGGGAACATGTGTATACCTGTGGTGGATTCATGTTGATGTATGGCAAAATCAATACAATATTGTAAAGTAATTAACCTCTAATTAAAATAAATAGATTTATATTAAAAAAAGAAAAAAGTGTATATATTAAAAAAAAAGAGTCCGATGCGATTGAGCAGCTAAATAACAACAACAGTAACTCCCAATGCAGGGAGCACAGGTTCAAACTCTGGTCGAGGAACTAAGATCTCGTATGACCTATGGCATGGTAAGAATAAATGATAAATGATATTTTAAAAATATAATACACAGTCCTTTTCAGTACAGCCTCTGGCTACGAGGCACGCCTGCTTCCCCTGAATCGTGGCTTATTCGGACCCAGAGATATGCTTGGTGCTTTCTTACCCTCCCTAAATGCTGCATCTCTCCCATGGTGCATCTGGGCACTAGCCACCTGCAGTGCTATTTACCAGACCGACCTGAGCCTCCTTCCGGAAAGCTGCTCCTTTGACACCTCTCGCCATCATGGTCATGGGACCATGACAAATGTGAGACTGCTCTAAAGGCTTCCAGTCGCCACATAAGAGGAGGCAGGGCATTACACTTGAGCTTCGCATAGCTTCCCAAACCTATCTGGGAGCTTCCACTGGCCCCTCTCCTCTTCTGTGCTAAAGGTGTTCTGCACAGAGGAGGCTAGGAGAACTCACCTCTCACCTCTTGCCATGTCGCGTCCTCTTTTGAACATGAGTCTCCTCACCCTATCGTCCACCACTAGAAGACTCCTCTAGTTCCTACGGTAAATTCCCCCATGCAGTGTCAGCCTTCTTTCCATTTTCCCTCACCTCTCTGTGGGGCAATCACATGAAAATCTTCAGGAAATGAAATATGATTACCAAAAAGATGTTGACATGCAATGTATCATAGTATCCATTATCTTTTGTTGTTTTTCTTTTTTTCTTTTTTCTTTTTTTAATCAGATTCCAGCTTTCCTTTACATCACGTTTTAGGTTCCCATAATTTCACAGTGAAGGAGGCTGAAGAATTTTCATATTAGGAGACATTCAAGAACAGATTGAGGGCACTGCATAAACACAGGCTTCCCCAAACAATCATGTCATGTTCTACCAACACAGACACAGAAGCCATGTAATGCTCTAACAAATTCCTCTAGTATTGTTTGCCTCTCATATTGCTTATCCCCATCTCAGTTTCACTTCAACAATCTTGCTGAGGCCCTTTCGAATGTAGAGATAAATTCAGTACAGCTGGTGGCTGGACTAGAGGGTCAACTGGCAAGAGATACCAAGCAACTAGTTCTAAGAAGCTGCCACATGAGGCAGTCACCACTCTCTTGGAGGCTTCCAGCACCCAGTTCTGAACCTTTCTTCCAATCTGCTTTGGATTCTGCTTCCTGACTTGAGCTGAAATTTCCCACATTTGGAGCCCGTAATTACCTTGTCTCCTTTTTTAGCTCTAGTGCTTGATTTTCTTCTTAGCGTGGACCTTTGTCTTTCTCTTGACTGTTCTTTGGATTCGGCCTCTAACTGAGACTGTTCTGTTTGTCTTGGATAAGCCTGCTACCAGATCAGATTCGTGACCAGCACTTCCTCCCGGTGCTCAGCTCTCTTGGTTCCTGCTCCAGCTGCTTGCCTCTACCCTGTTACCCAAAGAGAAAGTTCTCTACTCTTTTCCTTTTGCATTTTCCCCTTTCAGTAATTTCTTCATATTTCTCTTCTCTCTTTCTGTATCATAAATCTCTGTAGACAGATATCAAAGTTGTGTGAACAAAAGATCATGAATTTTCATTTGCCTTGAATTTGCCATGAATTTTCATTCAGGCTTCCATTCATTTTCTACTCTTCCTTAAATTTTATTTTTGATGGGTAAAGAATATTATGTTTATTATAGCTCATGGTGTTAACTTGGAAAGAATGTTCAATGGAGGGTGAATTACTTTTATACTGCCCTATGTTTACTGTAATGTGAAATTTCCAAATGTAAAGAGAGTGTAAAACAAAAAGTATTGCATCAGGAGAAAATCTCTTTGAGAAAATTATACAGCTTGTGCTGTGATCCCCCTTCTGTCTTATGCAGGATAATTTGCTCCCATGATCTGCTCAAAGAAACCAGGTTCATTTCAGGGCAGGCAGACTCACCAAAAACCAAGCAGAAAACTTGACTGTCTGAACTATGCTGTTTTAAAACTGGTGACATGTACAGTGGCAGGTTCATGATTCCACCAAGAATGTTTCTGCCTCAAAGCCCATACATTTTCTTTTCACTATTAACAAATTACTGTGGCATTATTTTATGAAACAATGCAAAGTTGTTTTATTAATCCATTATATTTTATATCAGAGTCAATAAAAATTTTGATAAACTGCTCTTTACAGAAAGTTAATACATTGCCACATGAGTCTTTAAATATGATTCATCTGGGAGTGAAAGAATTAATAGTTACATCAAAACAGACATTCCTTAATAAGAAAACTATATAACATATAATGAATTACATATTATAAAAACTACCATAACTAGAACAAAAATAGGTAATACTGAGTCTAGGAATAATATGATAGTTAATGCTTCAGAGCACTGTTATCACTCAATATTCTAACATATGAGGAAGATATTGCTTTTAGAAAGGCATGGAAAATCTCTTAGATCATTTCAGAACATGTGTCCCTACAAATAAGAAGGAACCACAAAAGTGTTATTAGCAGATCTGTCTCTTCAAAAGAATGAGTCTGCAGTTATTAACTGAGAATCCTGAAAAGCAGAATCTTTCATAAGTAAAGCCATTTTAAACAGTCAATGATTTTAAATGGACCAATAAGTATAATTTTTGAAGTCTCATAAACAAAACTTGATTTAATTACTTTAAAGAAACATAATTTTCTCTTGCAAAGAAAGTCAGCAAAGATAGACATTCCATATAAGAAAATAATACTAGATGCTCACAGAATATAAACAAATCTTGAATCCTTTCTATTATTATGTTTGCAGCTTAAATTGAACTTCATCTTCACACACAGTTCTTTTTTCACTTTTCTTTTTTTTTCTTTTTTCTTGTTTTCAATGGGCTTATGTAAAGTTTTTTTTTTTTTTTCCTGAATCCCAGTTATCTACCTCACTCGACTAAAGTCATGTATATAGAACTATAAACTATTATTCAACTGGACAGCTATTAGTCTCTTCATTGTAAGATAGTAAATATTCACTCCCCTGTGGGTATGATCAAATGTAAAAAGCAAAACAGAAGGCTAACTCTGGTACTACTTTGAAACATCACAGTGCTGAACGTAATTTTTCTTGGTCTTTACCCTGAGTTGCAACTAAATGCATTTCAGTAGACATTGAAAAGCAGATCCACTTTTCCATCAGAAACAGGTCCAGCAATACAGCAAAGAAACTGGAGCCTATTATACAGAGTGAAGTAAGCCAGAAAGAAAAACACAAATACAGTATACTAACACATATATATGGAATTTAGAAGGATGGTAACGATAACCCTGTATGCGAGACAGCAAAAGAGACACAGATGTATTGAACAGTCTTTTGGACTCGGTGGGAGAGGGCGAGGGTGGGATGATTTGGGAGAATGGCATTGAAACATGTATATCATATAAGAAATGAATTGCCAGTCTAGGTTCGAAGTATGATACTGGATGCTTGGGGCTGGTGCACTGGGATGACACAGAGGGATGGTACAGGGAGGGAGGTGGGAGGGGGCTTCTGGATTGGGAACACGTGTATACCCGTGGCAGATTCTTGTTGATGTATGGCAAAACCAATACAATATTGTAAAGTAATTAGCCTCCAATTAAAAATAAATAAATTTAAATTAAAAAAAAAGAAAAAAGAGCAAAACACATTGGAAAAGAAAGATATAGGTTTATGACTTACTTTAATATTTCAAAGTAATTTATAGTCTTCTTTTTTATTTACATATTTTCTTAATAATCCTGAGAATCATACTTAATTGTATCATTTTGCTTAGGGGATAATATAACACTATAGAGAAATATTAAATGTGTAAACTAGTCATGTACAGATATGAGAGCTGGACCGTAAAGAAGGCTGAGCACTGAAGAATTGATGCTTTCAAATTGTTGTGTTGGAGAAGACTCTTGAGGGTCCCTTGGACTGCAAGGAGATCAAACCAGCCAATCCTAAAGAAATCAACCTTGAATATTCACTGGAAGGACGGATGCTGAACCTGAAAGTCCGATGTTTGGCCACTTGATGTGAAGAACTGACTCGTTGGAAAAGACCCTGATGTTGGGAAAGATTGAAGGCAAAAATAGAAGAGGGCAGCAGAGGATGAGAGAGTTAGATTGCATCAGTGACTTCATGGACATGAATCTGAGCAAACTCCAGGAAATAATGAAGGACAATGAATTCTGGAACACTACAGTCCATGAGGCCACAAAGAGTAGGACACAACTTAGTGACTGAACAGCAACTATTGTTGCAAGTGATGGAGTCAGACAATAGGATCTGGATCTTAGTAATTCAAAGAAAGTATTTGTCCAATTATATTCACTTGTGGAACTTGCAGTGTACTAAATGGCCCATTAATAATTATATTTACATTTCAGCATGAGACAAATAAACATCACAAACATAATTCCTTTGGAATCTTTCTAGGCAGTGTATTATCAAACAGCCCCTGGTATTTCCCAACCACTAGTTCTTACCAGTTCTATGTATCCAAGCCACCTATTAGTCTAAGAGCCAAGAAATTTATTATAAGGCTCAAAGCTCAAAAATAATTATAGGAATTTTTGCATGTATAGGAATACAAAAATATCCACAATCAGAAAGGTAAAATCCATAATGTCAGGCATCCAATCTAAAATCACCAGACATGCACAGAAGCAAGACAGTAAAAGAAACTATCCAAAATTAAAAACAGAGAAATAATCAAATAAAAAATCAAAGCGAGTTTGTAAGACAACTTTAAGTTCAGTTCAGTTCAGTTCAGTTCAGTCACTCAGTCATTTCCTACTCTTTGCGACCCCATGAATTGCAGCACGCCAGGCCTCCCTGTCCATCACCAACTCCCGGAGTTCACTCAGACTCACGTCCATCAAGTCAGTGATGCCATCCAGCCATCTCATTCTCTGTCCTCCCCTTCTCCTCCTGCCCTCAATCCCTCCCAGCATCAGAGTCTTTTCCAATGAGTCAACTCTTCGCATGAGATGGCCAAAGTACTGGAGTTTCAGCTTTAGCATCATTCCTTCCAAAGAAATCCCACAGCTTATCTCCTTCAGAATGGACTGATTGGATCTCCTTGCAGTCCAAGGGATTCTCAAGAGTCTTCTCCAACACCACAGTTCAAAAGCATCAATTCTTCAGCGCTCCGCCTTCTTCACAGCCCAGCTCTCACATCCATACATGACCATAGCCTTGACTAGACGGACCTTAGTTGGCAAAGTAATGTCTCTGCTTTTAAGAATCCTAATAAACGTGGAATTAGAATTCTTGAAGGAGAGAACAAAAAAAATTTTTGAAAAAACAATGGTCAGTTTTTGCTAATTGAGGGACACTATAAACCCACAGAAGCAAGAAGTTCACTGAATCCAAAAGAAATCTATACCAAAGTACATCACAATTAAATTGCTCAAAGCCAATAATAATAAACAGAAAAGGTTAAAAGCATCCAGAAGAGGGGAAATAACACTCCTTTCAAAGAAAAAAAAAAAAAAAAAAGAAGAACTTACAGTGTTTTGTCATCATTTAAAAAAATGTGAGTGATAAAAAAGAGTAGATAACATCTTTTCAGTATAGAAAGAATATCCTGTCCACCTTGAATTTTATCTCCAGTGAAAATATCTTTCAAAAGAAAAGTCAACGTGAGACTTTTGAGACATACAAAAGCAGAAATAATTTATCACCACTAGATCTATACCACCAGACATGATGAACAAAGCCCTTTGAACGGAAGGAAAATAGCCAGTGAAACTGTGGTTTGACATATGACATATGGTTTTGCCACCTGACATGCTAAGTAAAGAAGATTTTCTACTGTTATTTAAATTTAACTAATATTGACCTTATAATTTAATATTAAGTCCAACAAATATAAGATAGATAATACATCATAACCAAGTAGGTTTTATCCCAAGAATGCCATCGTATTAACAAACTAAAAATGAAAATAATAAGGCGATCTCAATAAAAGTGGCTAAAACATTTGACAAATTGCAAAGCCTTCCAGATAAAATTCCAGCAATAGAATAAAACTTTCTCAGTCTCATGAATGGCATCTATAAAACAAAGAAACAAAAGCTCTGTAGATAACAATATACTTACTGGTGAAAACCTGAAACTTTTCTCTGTGATCAGGAACAAGGCAAAATCGTCCATTCTGAATATATCTCCAAAAATCATCCTAACTGCAACAAATGAAGTAAAACTATACTGATTTACAGATGACTTAACATTTTAAGTAGAAAATATACAATAGTAGGAATCTACTAAAAAACTACTGTAACAATTTGTCATTTGATAGATTTAAAGCAAGCACACAGAACCAACATACAAAAAGCAATAATAGCATCAAAGAATATAAAGAAATCAGTTTAGAATATCATTTTAACAGCATGAAACAGTATTAAATACTTAAGATAAATCTGAGAAAAATTATGAGCTGTCTGATTAAACTTATAGTATACTGTTAAGACAAATTAAAGAGACTGAATAACTGATGAGACACCCTGTATTCATGGAACAGAAGATTCAATGTATATGAAGCCGATTCTCTCATAATTTAAGTTTCAACACAGTCCCAACTGAAACCAGATATTTCTTTCATAGAAATTAAACTAAATTTTAAAATTTATATTGAAATAGAAAGAACCTCTATAACAGCTAAAAATAATGTGAAGAGTAACGTTGGAGGCAAAAATGATCTGACCTTGAGATTTATTCTAAAATTGTAGGAATTAAGACAGTGAGGTATCAGCATAAATACAGATGAAGAGATAATGGAGCAGAATAAATAGTCACACTTCCTAGGTTGGTCAGTCAAAAGTTAAAAGATTAACATTACCAAGTGTTGGTGAAAAATTTGTAGAAAGCTGAAGCTTTGGTACACTGATAACTGGAATGTAATCACTTTTGGACACTTGTGTTAAACTTGTTCTTCTATTTTGAGTAGATCATAATGAATGAATTACCCAGAGGTGATATACTATGAGAGATATATTTTTTAATTTGTTCAACCAGAAATTTATCTCCTAGAGGCAAAACAGAAGTTGCCTATATGGAGATCCCTCCAGTTGTTTCTTGGCCATAACAATCCCCAGAGCATGATCTAGATAACTATTATTCTTTTTGAGGGTACACTGTTCATTTTGTCAGTCATGACAATGCAGTTTTTATCTCTAGCTATGGGGCTCCAGCTATTTGTACACCAAAATTTAACATCATGTTTGCAGCAGGTTCACGGTTTCAGTTACTCCCAGCTAGGTGTTGGACAGAGAAGAGATGTCACCTCAGATCCATTTCAGGAGACACAGTATTTCTCTCAGGAGCAGCATTGGCTTGAAAAGTCCCCTAATAATCTTGTCTGGTGATACAGCAGGCAAAGAATCCACCTATAATGCAGAAGACCTGGGTTTGAACCCTGGGTCCAGAAGATCTCTTGGAGGAGAGAATGTCTACACACACTCAAATATTCTTGCCTGGAGAATCCCATAGACAGAGGAACCTGGCAGGCTGCAGAAGTCACAGAGTCGGCACAATGGAGTGACTAAGCACACACACACACACACACACACACACACACACACACACACACACACACACACACTCCTGTCTAATTTTCTTGAGAAGTACACTGCAGAATAAGATGCCTTCCCCTCACCTTCCTTCACTTGAGGTCACACCTGCATCATGTTCTGACTGCACTTCTCTCCTGTCCTGGCTTCATCCCAATTTCTGCTCACAAGTTGTTCCCCTAATGAATATCTGGTATGCTTAATCTTATTTGGCATCTGCTTCTCCTAGAATGTGGACGAATGCACTGACTAAAGGTTTATATACTTTGTGTTGAATACGAGCCCTCGGACACTGGTTAAATGTGTTTCAGAATTCATTATTCAACTTATGCATTCAGTAAACCAGTTCAGTCTGAAGCTGGAATCCAAGAAATGGGCTGCCACAATTTACATTTTGCCTCTTTTCCCTTTATTCTGTGGGCAATAGTGAAACATTGAGAGCTTTTTATGGTTTTGTTTTTTATTGCATTTTAGCAGAATAGCAATGTTATAGAAGGGATATACATGAAAAGAAAAGAACATAAGACCATGGTGCTTTTCTAGAGAGAACACACAGCTGCTGTCAGTATAGGGAGTAGGAGGTATTTATAGCTTTAAGAGATGTTGTAAAGATAGTCAACAGGACTTGGCAACTAGGTTTCTATGCAGAATGAGATTTTATGTCAATTTTTTTTGTGAAAGTATGTTAAACATAGAGTACATCCATCCATTTCTTATGTTCTTAAATTGAGTATATTGAACAAATTTTGCAATTTCCTTGGTTGGAAATGCAAACTATTTAAATGATAATTTAAGGAGCTCTCATCTTTTAAATTATTTTGCCAAAAAAGGTCCGTCTAGTCAAAGCTATGGTTTTTCCAGTAGTCATGCCTGAATGTGAGAGTTGGACTCTAAAGGAAACTGAACGCCAAAGAATTGATGCTTTTGAACTGTAGTGTTGGAGAAGACTCTTGAGAGTCTCTTGGACTGCAAGGAGATCCAATCAGTCTGTCCCAAAGGAAATCAACCCTGAATATTCAGGGTTGGAAGGACTGATGCTGAAGCTGAAGCTCCAGTACTCTGGCTACCTGTTGTGAAGAACTGGCTCATTTGAAAAGACCCTGATGCTGGGAAAGATTGAAGGCAGGAGAAGGGGACAACAGAGGATGAGATGGTTGAATGATATCATTAACTCAATGGACATGAGTTTGAGTAAACTCCGGGAGTTGGTGATGGACAGGGAGGCCTGGTGTGATGCAGTCCATGAGGTTGCAAAGAGTCAGACACAACTGAGCAACTGAACTGAATCTGATCTTTTAAAATTTTGTACCTTTGTATAATGTATTGAGGATTTTTTTTCTTTCTCTTATTTTCAGCTACTTCATATTCAAACTAGATAATTACAGACTACAAGCAAAATAAAGGACAAACAATAATAACAAGGAAAATGAAAATATGTCCATGCCAAAAAAAAAAAAGTGTTCATCAATGATCACAGCAGTATTGCCCATAATAAAAAGTGGAAGTGACTTCAATGTCCATCAACTATTAAAGAGACAAATGTGGTATTTCAATATAATTAAATACTTTTTAGAAATAAAAAAGGAACAAAGTAAGCATGAATGAATCTTAAAAATGTTCTGCTAACTCTTATCACATCTTTTATGATTTCATTTATGTGAAATGTCTAGAATAGACAAATATATAGACAGAAATTAGGGTAGTGATTGCAAAGAACTGGGGGGCAGGGAATGGTAGAATAGGATAGAAATGGGGAGAGAGTAACTGTTAATAGATGCAGTGTGGTTTTAGGAAATAATAATTTATTGTAGTGATGGTTACATCTATATGAATATACTAACACCATCAAATTGTATACTTTAAGTTGATGAATTATTTGATATTTAGATTCTATCTCCATAAACCTTAAAGAAAAATGTAGTCACTAGGATTGTGAAAACAAATCCCTCAAGATTAGAACTCTACAGTTAAAGAACTCTATGAATGTCCCCTTTACAGAGTATTGCATAAATCAATATATGTATATATAAAGCATGTTCATCAGCTTCACTTGTCCAATCTAATAGTGAGTAAAGATTTCACTTCATATCAGTACACCTCTCCTTGAAGTTGATCTCCCTGTTTTGAGATGAATCCATCCTATAGATTATTTTCTAATCAGTCATCCAGGAAGTTCAGCTCCCAATTCCTTTACTTTTAATGCTTATTATAAAACTCAGTCAAGGAGACAAACAAAACTCCTCACTTAACTTTTCTTAATGCCCTAAGTATTTTTAGTCTTCAATTGGAAAATACTCATTGCAACCATTCTTTCATGTTTATGGAGAACTAGATTGACTCATTATAAGACAACTTATTGTAGTAAATAATCTACCTAGCGACAAAATAATGTCTTTATCTGAGCTCAGTGTTGATCTAAGTAATAGAGGCAAAACCTAGGAGAATACGTTATTCTTCCAATCATCTGGTTATTCTGTGATCATTGAAACTTTTGTTTAAATACCAATTTTATTAAAAATCATAATATTCTTAATAAATAAATTAAATACATTTTATTCAGCGATCTTTAGGTGGTTTAAATTTTCATTGCACACGTTTAAATATAAGAACCAGGGAACTTTTCTGCATGGGGTTAAGTTTTAAAATAATTAATTTAGTTCACAGGGTTTGTTCTATAAAGTAATTTCACTAAAGACAGCATTGTAAAATCTCAACGTGAAGCTATAAAACATAATAAAGTTTAATTTGAAAAGTTAACAAAGTCCATGGAGACTCAACCAGATTTCATGACAATTTATTGCAGTTACTGTTAATAGTGCCAAGATGTTAGAAATATTGTTTCAAATAAACTTTCCTCAATTTTTGTTCTGCAATGTCTAGAAGCACAATAGGCTAGCTATCACAGAATGAAAGGTATAAATACTAAGGATGGTAGAAAGACCCAGAGGAAAATGTAAGACAAAGAGAAGGAGATTTATAGCATGCATATATTTTCCCTTCTTTTTTTAGCTTAATATATTGAGGCATCTTTGATATATAAAAACTATATACATTCATGCTATATATCTTGAAGTTTTGCTTTATGTATACATTGTGAAAAAGGCATCACAGTCAAGCTAAATATCTTACCCATTCCCGGGTGTCTCAGGAGTAAAGAATCTGCGTGCCAATGTTAGGAGACTCAGGAGACGCAAGTTTGATGCCTGAGTCGAGAAGATCCCTTGGAGGAGGAAGTGGCAACCCCGTCCAGTATTCTCTCCTGGGAAATCTCATGGACAGAAGAGCCTGGTGAGCTGCAATCCATGGGTCTCAAAGAGCTGGACACAACTGAGTGACTGAGCATACACACATACTTCTACATAGTCACCATTGTGTGTGTGTGTGTACTGAGGAGATTTAAGATATATTCTCTTAGCAAATTTCAAGTATACAATATACATTAACTATCATCACCATGTTGCACATTAGATCTCCAAAACTCATTTATCTTGTAGGACTGAAGCTTTGTAGCTCTTGACCACTATCTTCTCCTTTTCCTTCACCTACCCTCCACCCATGGCAACCACCATTCTATTCTTCGCTTCTACGGTTTGATTGGCCAAGATTCCACATATAAATGATATGCAGCATTTGCCTTTCTGTGTCTAGCTTATTTCTGTTAGCATAGTGTGCTCCAGATTCATCCATATTGTTAAAAATGGCAGGGTTTCCATCTTTTGTTGGAGAAGCCTCTTGAGAGTCCCTTGGACTGCAAGGAGATCCAACCAGTCCATTCTGAAGGAGATCAGCCCTGGGATTTCTTTGGAAGGAATGATGCTAAAGCTGAAACTCCAGTACTTTGGCCACCTCATGAGAAGAGTTGACTCATTGGAAAAGACTCTGATGCTGGGAGGGATTGGGGGCAGGAGGAGAAGCGGATGACAGAGGATGAGATGGCTGGATGGCATCACTGACTCGATGGACATGAGTCTGAATGAACTCCGGGAGTTGGTGATAGACAGGGAGGCCTGGCGTGCTGCGATTCCTGGGGTTGCAAAAAGTCCGACATGACTGAACAACTGAACTGAACTGAACTGAAAGGCTGAGTAATATCCTACTGCATAGATGTACCCTGTTTTCATCACTCACTCATCCACTGGCATTTGAGTTGTTTCTGTATCTTGGCCATTGTTGATAATGGTGCAACGAACACGTGGCTACAGATATCTCTTCAAGATTCAGATTTAATTTCCTTTGGTTATGTACCCAGAAGTGGAAATGCTGGGTCATATGAGAGTTCTGTTTTTAATTTTTTGCAGGACTGCCGTACTGTTTTCTGAAATGGCTCTACCAGTTTACATTCTCATCAACAGTGTACAAGAATTTCTTTATCTCCACGTCTTCACCAACACTTTTATCTTTTATCTTTTTTACAATAGCTATCCTAAAACGTGTAAGGTGATAACCTCATTGGATTTGGATGCTTTTGATAATCTTTGACATCAAAACAGCATTTGTCTTTCTGTGTCTAGCTTACTTAACACAGTGAGCTCCAGAGTCCTCCATATTGTCACAAATGGCAGGATTTCCTTCTTTTTAAAGGTTGCATAATATTCTAACCATTCGCTCAGTCATGTCTGACTCTTTGTGACCCCATGGACTGTAATTTTCCAGGCCAGAATACTGGAGTGGGTAGACTTCCCCTTCTCCAAGGGAACTTGCCAACTCAGGAATCGAACCCAGGTCTCTTGCATTGTAAATGATTCTTTACCAGCTGAGCCACAAAGGAAACCCATATTACAAATCAATAATAATCAAAACAGTATGATGCAGACATAAAAACAGACATATAGACCAAAGAGATAGAATAGAAAGCCCAGAAATAAATTCACATATTCACAGTTACTGCAAAACTGGATATAAACAGACAGAAGAATCAAGGTACCCTACCCTTATTTCACACCATATACAGAAATCAACACAAAATGAGCTACAGTCTTAAATATAAGACCTGAAACTGTAAAACTATAGTACACCATAGGGAAAAATCTTCTTGACATTAGTCTTCCAGTGATTTGGGGTCATAATACCAAAAACACAGACAGCAACAACAAAAACGGACAAATGGGATTACATCAAACCAAGTAGCTTCTGCACAGAAAAAGAAGCAATTGACAGTGTGCTGACAACTTATGAAATCAGAGAATATATTTGCAAACCATATATCTGATAGAGGGTCAATATCCAAAATATTGATATGTGAGGAAATTATGCAATTTAATAGAAAAAAGCAAAAACTAATGGAAAAATAGGCAAAGGACCTGAATAGACATTTCCCAAAAGAAGATATGTAAATAGTCAACAGATGAACTACAGAGAAGCAACAAATAGTGCTCAGCACCTACATGTATTTGACCAGTTCCTGGAATCTATCTTGCAGCTGTATTCACACAGGAAAGTAAAAACATATACACTGGATGTTCACAGCAATCACTGTTTGTAATGGTCAAAAGTTGGGATCATGCAGAATATTGACACAAGTCCAGATTCTGTTCATTTATGAATCTTGTATCAACAATTTCAATAATATATTGAGTCAAGGAACTGTTTTGGTGTGTGCCTACTTGAAAAGAGTCTCAAGAGATTGTTTACAAAGACACAGACAACACACCATGAGCTAACTCAGGCCCCTGCTGTGTCCTACACAAATTTGAGAGGCATTTGTCAAATGTCGAATGGATGCCAGGTGCTCTTACAGGAACCATCACTTAATCTTACTATGTCAATTACCTAAAAAGAGGTGTTTCTAAAACAGTCAAGTGGGTCTCAGGGAAGAACGAAAAAAAAAAAAAAAAAGGGGGGGCGGGTTTCAGTCCAGAAGACCAAATTTCCAGATAAACACAGGTTGCTCATGATGAATGCAGGAACAAGCCGGTGTAACTGACCATAAACCTGATTTCTTTCATTTCTCATTTGGTGCAGACCAACCATCAAACAGATCTCTCTCTACCTCCATAGTTTATACTTATCTGCTTATACTCTCCTTCTTTTAGCAATGTCCTCTATGCCCAGTTATACTTGTAACCATTCGATGAACCGGGCTTCTCCAATCCTTCCTTTCTAGTGAGGGTTTAGCAAGTGTTAAGGGCACTAATTTTGGCTATTGTTGTAATAAATAAATAATTTGTTGTTTAGTCACTAAGTCATGTACGAATCTTCTGAGACCCCATGGACGCAGGAGCCTGCTAGGTTTCTCTGTCCATAGAATTTCCCAGGCAAGAAATATAGAGGGGTATACATAAAATTGTTTGAATAAGCAAAAAATATATGGAAAAAACTTTAAAAGATATCACCTGTATTTTCCTGTGAATGATGAGGCTATTTCCGTATCAATAAATAGATATCTATATCCTCTCTCTTGATGAGTTTCATAATAGTCTATTGTATAGACGTAAGGATGCACGGAAATTGATTTAACTGTAGTGATATTATTAGATGCTAAAAAAGCAACGCTGTAATAAAAATCCTGATACACATGTCGGAGCACACACTTTGCTTTTACTGCTTTCTTACATCAAATGCTTAGATATGTATTATTGACTCACTGGTCCATAGTATTTCTGTAGCAAATGCCTACAGATAAAAATGCAACCCATTTTTACATGCCTCAGCCAGATACATTATTTTCCTTAAAAACAGGCTCAGAGATAGTGGGTAGCACAGCTATTTTTAAATCTTGGAAAATTATAGTGAAATATATTATTTTATCATTTGAATAGTTCCTGTTGTTTTTCTATTTTCTAAACTTTGATTTTTTTGTTTGTTTAAATTATGTACACATATCTATCCTTGGTGGGTTGCTAGAACTTTTTGAAAAATTCTCTGGTGATGGAGTGTATTTGTTCGTTGTCACATTTTAAATATTGTTTATGTTATTGGCCTATTCAGTTTAAAAATCATTTTTTATGTGTGATTTTTATCCGCCATTTTATAATAGTGAGCTTTTGTATTTCTGTTATCATAAATAAACTTGTCACTGATTTATCTTTCAAAAAATATACTCATCTCAATTTGTAAACTGTTCACTTTCTACTAGTACCTAATCCCCTTAGATTTGCATGAGTGGGTGTGTATAGGGGTCTGTGTGTCTTCTGTGTGTCAGAGACAGACAGAGGATAAATAAAGCATAGGTTATTTATCCTAATCTTCCCATTAATAATAAAAGCACTCAATTATATCAGTATTCTGCCTTATATACTTAGAATAAATACCACAAGCTCTTAGGTATATTATTGTCATTATTATAACAGCTTTGCTTCCCTCTTTGGCAAAACTTTTAAGTGTGCTTGTTTTTAATTTCCAGGTATTTGGGAAATTTTGTTGATTTCTTTGGATAAGGATAATTGGAATGTGGTTAATGTCAGTAATTTAAAATTATCTTCTCTTGTAGTCAAAGAGTGTATTCTCTAAAACATCTGCTTCAAGGACTCTGATATTTTCCTTAAGTCACATTGCTCAAATTTTGAAATATTCCATAAGCATTTGAAAGCAAACTATAGACTTTGTATAAAGAAAATAGAGTTCCATATACAAATATATTGACTTAACCCATGTAATGAATTGTAATGTATAATATCTGTCAAAGATAAATTAATATATTAGTGTCAGTTTATATAATTGACTTTTAGCCTTTATTATGAAGTTCATTTTATTCTTTCTAATTACTTTGCCTTGTGACCATATTAAAAACACTTATCCTTATGAATTACCAGAATACTGGAGTGGGTAGCCTTTCCAGTCTCAGGGGATCTTCCCAACCCAGGGATCAAACCCAGGTCTCCCGCATTGCAGGCAGATTCTTTACCATCAGAGCCACAAGAGAAGCCCAAGAATACTGGAGTGGGTATTCCTTCTCCAGCAGATCTTCCTGCCCAGGAACTGAACTGTGGTGTCCTGCATTGCAGGCAGATTCTTTACCAACTGTGATGTCAGGGAAGCCCATTATGAATTACATCCCTGAATAATTAAAAAATGCTTACTTGTGTTAATGTTTTTGCCTCAAAACTTCTCTCAGGATATCAATAGTGTAAATTATACTGAATAGTAAATTTAACACTAACTCTGGAAGCAAACTCTGCTATTTACTTAAATTAGACATCGAGGATAAGTTAACATATAAGTGGGCATCAGTTTCTTTAGCTGTAATTGGGGATGATAACAGTACAGTCTTTATAATGTGTCTCTGAGGGTTTAGAACTCTGTAAGTATGAGTTATAGTATAAATTTCTATTTCCATTTTCCTGAATATGCCTTCTTACTTTTACATTTTTTCACACCTCACTTTAAGTCTATTTCATGTAATCAACATCTACTAGTTTTTTGTTTTGTTTTGTTTTGTTTGTTTTGTTTTTTAAGAGAATCAGCTTTCATGACGGGGTCAACTGCTTTAGCAGATCCCTTCTGAGTTACTCGCTGGGCCAATCTGTTTTATGTACTGGGATTTGGAAAGCCTGGAATCCAGTCGTTCAGATCTTACTCCTTATCACCTTTGGGAAAATCATTTAACCTCTTTGAATCTCAGTATTCTTATCTGTAAAATAGGAATAAAACCTGCTACAAAAATTTTGGTGGTGCTCAAGTGAGATGATAATGTACAGAAAATTCCTTCAGAAGCTAAATGGTATTACACCACTGTAAATTTCTATTGTCACTGCAGATTCACAAGCCTCTCAGAATCTCTTGCAAGATACTTAATCTTTTGAAGATAGCTTCAAAATTCAGAATATTTTGGATTTTAGAAAAGCGATTCAGTACATATGCAAATTGTTAGATTCAGTGAGATCTGAATAAACAAATCATAATACAACACAATAGTATTTCTACTACAAGATAGACAAATATTCCCACTCAGAGGGATAAACAAAAACCGTGTATAACTTAATGACCATTTAGACAGATTTTATTCTCAACTGGGAAACAAATTTTTTTCATCTCAATAGCTTTTTTGATTTTACCATCAGCAATGAGATATTGTTGACCTGTATTTCCATGATTTCAGAATTAAATCCCATTTGTTTTGGGAAGAAGTTTATGAAGATTCCCTAGTGGCTCAGATTGTAAAGAATCTGCCTGCATTTCAGGAGATCTGGGTTCGATCCCTGGTTTGGGAAGATCCCCTGGAGAAGGGAATGGCTACACACTCCAGTATTCTTGCCTTGAGAATTCCATGGACTGTGTAGCGCGTGGGGTCATAAAGAGCTGGACATGACTGAGTAACTAACACTTTCACTCCACACAGATTCCACTTTTTAAAAACATATATTAAGTGACTTGATGTGTGTGTTGTGTAAAGCAATGGAAGGGAACTGAAACAAACAAACAAAAAAAAGATGATTGGACTTTATCCAAATTTAAAACTTTTGTATATCAAAGGACACTATTAAAAGAATGAAAAAAAATAGAGTGGAGAAACATTGGCAAATCATTTACTGATAAGGATCTAAGAAATGTGTGTGTGTGTGTGCGCTTTCACTTCTCTTGACCACGCAGTTTATTTTAATAAAGGACAATTTCCACACAGTGTCCATGGACAAATAAAGATACTGACTTTGTTACTGTTTTCTGCCCAGTATGGTGTGTACTCATTAAGCACACGTTTGGGAAGAAGATTTTGAACCTAATACTCTTCTAAATTTTGAATCTTAGTAAGTTTGAGTATCCTGAGTTGTGTATTATCTCCTAATTCTAATACTTGATTTCTGGCTTTCTGACATTTCTAACTGTTAAACTTAACTTTAAAATGTAATTTCTAAGATATCTGCTATTAAGAATTCTTTCTTTTGATTGGCTTAGCTCTCAACAGTTTCTCTTTCTTCACTGGATATATAACTTTCAGAAAGCATGCAGAACTCCCAGGATTACTCTGTTTGTCCATTATTTTAAGTGGTTTATAAAACTCCCTCCATGTTAAAACTCCCTTCACCTTGCTTAGTGTCCAGGGTAGATTTGGTGTAGGTAAGCAGTACAAACTCAGAGAGTAAAGAATCTGCCTGCAATGCGGGAGACCTGGGTAAAATCCCTGGGTCAGGAAGATCCCCTGGAGAAGGAAATGGCAACCCACTCCAGAATTCTTGCTTGGGAAATCCCACGGACAGAGGAGCCTGGTGAGCTACAATCCATGGGGTCACAAGGAGTGGAACAGGACTGAGCACCTTTCACCATCACTTTCAAGCAGTACAAACAAGTATCCAAACATGTGAGGGCTAAAGAGTCTCGTGGTTGGAGCTGAGATCATGAGTCGGTGCTCAGGCTGATATGATAACAGAAGTGTGAATTGTTTACCTTTTCTCAGATGATACCTTCTTCAAAAAAGAGCCAGGTCAAACCCTGATCAAAATCTAGGTCAGTTCCCTGCCCCTCCCCACCCTGCCCCAGTTCTAGTTACATTGAAATCAATAAAAGCCTTAATGAGTCTAGCATTAGTGTTTCTATGTATTAGTTCAACTTTCAACATAGTTAGAATTTTCACATTAATGTAATTTCACATCCTCATAGTGATAATCTATGTGGAAAGTATGTTTTAGGATGTAGGCTAGCTCTATATTAGCCTAAAAAATGAAGGGGAAAAATATTACTTTTTGATATTATTTTAAAATTTTAAATTAAATTTGAACAATGAAAAATTTCAGAGTACATATTTGGAAAATTAAATGGTTAAGAGAATATGCTTCAGATTTTAAGGGCATGGAGTGAATTTTAGCTTTATGGATTAATTTTCAGACTACTTTATGGTATGTGACTTTGAGCATGTTTTGTATCCTCATTTTTATTACCATTCTTGTCATCAGCAATAATGCCACTTCAGCTATTGACAGAGTTTTTAAAATTTTATAAATAAAGAAAAAATGAAAATAGAAATTCTCATAAATTATTTTTAAGAGATTATTATTCCAGTATCAGAGAGATCAAGAAGCAGTTTGATGAAAGATATGCTGCTATCTAAGGCAGGTGCTTCTGAAACTCTTGATGTCGTCAATGTTGCAAGTTTACTCAAGAAATCATCACTTTTATATTCTTGCCTCCTTTTTCAAAGATAAGGTGTCCGTATGTGTGTGTATTTATCTCTGGGCTTTCTATTTTGTTCCATTGATCTGTATTTCTGTCTTTGTGCCGGTACCATACTGTCTTGATGACTGTGGCTTTGTAGTAGAGCCTGAAGTCAGGCAAGTTGATTCCTCCAGTTCCATTCTTCTTTCTCAAGATTGCTTTGGCAATTCGAGGTTTTTTGTATTTCCATACAAATCTTGAAATTATTTGTTCTAGTTCTGTGAAAAATACCGCTGGTAGCTTGATGGGGATTGCATTGAATCTGTAGATTGCTTTGGGTAGTATACTCATGTTCACTATATTGCTTCTTCAGATCCATGAACATGGTATATTTCTCCATCTATTAGTGTCCTCTTTGATTTCTTTCATCAGTGTTTTATAGTTTTCATTATATAGGTCTTTAGTTTCTTTAGGTAGATATATTCCTAAGTATTTTATTCTTTTCGTTGCAATGGTGAATGGAATTGTTTCCTTAATTTCGTTTTCTACTTTCTCATTATTAGTGTATAGGAATGCAAGGGATTTCTGTGTGTTGATTTTATATCCTGCAACTTTACTATATTCAATGATTAGCTCTGGTAATTTTCTGGTGGAGTCTTTAGGGTTTTCTATGTAGAGGATCATGTCATCTGCAAACAGTGAGAGTTTTACTTCTTCTTTTCCAATTTGGATTCCTTTTATTTCTTTTTCTGCTCTGATTGCTGTGGCCAAAAGTTCCAGAACTATGTTAAATAGTAGTGGTGAAAGTGGGCACCCTTGCCTTGTTCCTGACTTTAGGGGAAATGCTTTCAATTTTTCACCATTGAGGATAATGTTTGCTGTGGGTTTGTCATATATAGCTTTTATTATGTTAAGTAAAGACAATCTCTTTAACAAGTGGTGCTGGGAAAACTGGTCAACCACTTGTAAAAGAATGAAACTAGATCACTTTCTAACACCCACACAAAAATAAACTCAAAATGGATTAAAGATCTAAACATAAGACCAGAAACTATAAAACTTCTAGAGGAGAACATAGGCAAAACACTCTGCGACATAAATCACAGCAGGATCCTCTATGATGCACCTCCAAGAATGCTGGAAATAAAAGCAAAAATAAACAAATGGGATCTAATTAAAATTAAAAGCTTCTTTACAACAAAGGAAAATGTAAGCAAGGTGAAAAGACAGCCTTCTGAATGGGAGAATATAATAGAAAATGAAGCAACTGACAAACAACTAATCTCAAAAATATACAAGCAACTTATGCAGCTCAATTCCAAAAAAAAAAATAAATGATCCAATCAGAAAATGGGGCAAAGAACTAAATAGACATTTCTCCAAAGAAGACATATGGATGGCTAACAAACACATGGAAAGATGCTCAACATCACTCATTATTAGAGAAATTAAAATCAAGACCACAATGAGGTACCACTTCACACCAGTCAGAATGGCTGCAATCCAAAAGTCTACAAGCAATAAATGCTGGAGAGGATGTGGAGAAAAGGGAACCCTCTTACACTGTTGGTGGGAATGCAAACTAGTACAGCCACTATGGAGAACAGTGTGGAGATTCCTTAAAAAATTACAAATAGAACTGCCTTATGACCCAGCAATCCCACTGCTGGGCATACACACCAAGGAAACCAGAATTGAAAGAGACACATGTACCCCAATGTTCATTGCAGCACTGTTTATAATAGCCAGGACATGGAAAAAACCTAGATGTCCATCAGCAGATGAATGGATAAGAAAGCTGTGGTACATATACACAATGGAGTATTACCCAGCCATTAAAAAGAATACATTTGAATCAGTTCTGATGAGATGGATGAAACTGGAGCCGATTATACAGAGTGAAGTAAGCCAGAAAGAAAAACACCAATACAGTATACTGACACATATATACGGAATTTAGAAAGATGGTAATGATGACCCTGTATGTGAGACAGCAAAAGAGACGCAGATGTGTAGAGCGGAATTTTGGACTCTGAGGGAGAGGGAGAGGGTGGGATGGTTTGGGAGAATGGCATTGAAACGTGTATACTATCATGTAAGAAACAACTCGCCAGTCTATGTTCGATGCAGGATACAGGATGCTTGGGGCTGGTGCACGGGGATGATCCAGAGAGATGATATGGGGTAGGAGGGGAGTTTCATGTTTGGGAACTCATGTACCCTCGTGGTGGATTCATGTCAATGTATGGCAAAACCAATACAGTATTGCAAAGTAAAATAAAGTAAAAATAAAAATTAAAAAAAAAAGAAATCATCACTTTTAGATAATACTATCACAAGATTATTAAATGACTAATGAGCACCCGTATTGATTTGGTATCATTTGATTTTCTAGGACTCAGAACCTTATATCACCTTAACTTTTGGGTTGGCCTAAAAGTTCATTTGAGCTTTTCTGAAAGGTGTTACAAAAAATACCCCAAATAATTTTTTGGCCAACCTATTCTCTACTGGAGAGATGAGGAGAAGACACAGAGGGTAAGAAATGGAAACGTGTCAAGAAGATCCCACATTCTGAGCAGCAGTCCTTACCACACATGGATTAGAAGACCGCATACTACCACATTAGAAAAAGATCTTCAAGAATGTGCTCTTAAGAGAAGAGCACAGCTCTTCATCAGCTTACGTTTCATTACTGAAACCTGCATGAAAGGACATGAAAAGCTGTGGAAAAGCTGTGTGCTTAACTGGTCAAGCCATCATAGAACAAGTCAATGGTAGTATCTCCAGAGTGTCTCAAGTCCTAGGATTCAAAAGCTCCTAAGCATAAGAAATTTTACTAATCTTCAGTAAAATCTCAATTCAAAGTTTCAACTTCTGTCTTAACTCCTCTCCAGTTCCTTAAAGGACTGCACGCAAGATCAGCCGCTCAGTCGTATGAACTCTTTGTGGAGCTATAGGCTGTAGCCTGCCAGGCCTCTCTGTCCATGGGATTCTTCAAGCAAGAATACTGGAGTAGGTTGTCATTTCATACTCTAGGAGATCTTCCCAAACCGGGGATTGAAGCTGGGTCTCCTGCATTGGCAGGTGGATCCTTTACCACTGAGCCACCTTGGAAGATGTCTTAAAGGAACACAATAATTCAGAGACAAGCCAGTTACTCTGCACGTTATTTGAACAGTGTCAGTTCTTGACATCTTATGATATTCATGTGGATTTTATGTCATCCATCTCCTTAAAATATCTATATAAAAACAATAAATTGTCAAACGAGCACACAGATGAATCCTGAGGCATTCGTTTTGGACACAGACCTGTCGCCACACCCTTCCAAAACACATTTTCACCCACGTGCACACACTAGGTATTCATCAGCCTCATTTCTTGAAATGTTCTTGATAGTATTCATTCTACTTTAAACCACCTGTCAAAACAACCCTTTAATTAGGTTAAGCTGTCTGGCTTTGTGAAAAGGTTTACTGTACTCAGTTGTCCCAGCTATAAAATTAATAGTTTGACCAACTTCTAAGAAGACGGATTTTGCACTCGTGAAAGTCAAATTAAATCCACCTTTGCCAAACAGGGGGAGAAATTGGTGTGTCTGAAACTTTGAAAGCAGCACTTCATTTATTATAATCTTTCGAGTGCCAAAGTACAAGTTAGGTGGACCTGCAGCTGCAAGCAAACCCAAGTTATAGCACACTTTGCTCTTATGACCCTTAGAAGGCAAGATGCCTAAAAGATAATGAACAGAGAGAATGGCTGTGCCACATCAGCACTGCCGAATATCCAGCCAAATTTGTAATAAGCAAGCAATCCTTCAGGAAGTTAATATCCCACTGACTCAAATATTACCTAGGCTAGTAACTGTACATCATTTCTAGACCACAATTCTGATCCTATTTTTTAGGAACAAGGCTCATTTTATCATAAAAATTCAGGAGGATAAAATTGGCTTTAAGAATACTTAATAATTCCATTCAAGTCTTGTAAAACTGCTTTTGGACTCACATTCTTCCAGCTGAAGTAGCAAAGGAAGTAATACTCAAGACTGTTTAATCCTGAAGAGACAGTGATGTGGACTCTTGGTTTGGGATTTTGTTTTTCCCTCAACACATTACATAAATGAGTCATTATTGACCTGGAGATAAAAATGATTCATGATTCAGATTATCATTAAAGGTGTGTAAAGTCTTAAGGTCCCTAAGGTGAGAACTCAGAGTGGACAGTATAATTAACGAAGATAAAGTGTTCTGATACTTTTCCCAGAGTCAAAGGGAATCTGGAAAAGTTGAAAAAGCCATATGGTTTACTTTAAAACATAAGAGGGTAAGAATTAATTTAAGACAAAGATTTATTGGTGATTTCTTTCCTTAATTCTGTATTTTCATTCAGTATGTATAGCTTATTGAAACTTGTTTGATAATTATGGTCAACTATAATTATTAGTTTTTGGAGTTTTTGAGGAGTACAGAAACCTGATTTCCTGTTTCTTCCTTTAGTAATATTAGATTTAGGGTCATAGGGCAGTCCCTTGGCTCTGAGAAGAGCTTTATCACCTTTCAAGACTACCTGCAACTATGATTTGAGTGGCATTGGCGAGCACACACTCCCATGTGGAAACAGCTAGGGGGAAGCTGCTTTGTGAGGACCTGATGACTAAAGGGGTGGCGGGGGTGGGGTTGGGAGGGAGGTCCCAGAGGGAGAGAATATATGTGTGTGTGTGTGTGTGTGTGTGTGTATATATATATATATATATATATATATATATATATATATAGCTGATTTACACTATTATACAATGGAAATTAGCACAACTATGGAAAGCAATTATATTCCAATTTAAAAAAATAGTCCAGGGGCTCAGGGAAGAGATGTTTTAAGGTTTCTTCATATTCTCTCACAATAATCCTCAATCAAGATGAAAACAATATTTTTTAATGTTTTGTTTCCTATCTTGGAATAAAGTTCAAGTGTAACACTTTTTTCCCCCTTAAAAGTCAATCTAAAGCCCTGTTACATAGAAGAATAAAAATAAAATAATTCATACTGAAAGATTTCATTTCAATTTGTAAATGCTCAGACTGACTATACTAGGAGACATTAAGTCATCAATTATTTTACTAATTATAGTAAACATTGGACTTCCCTGGTAGCTCAGAAGGTAAAGAGTCTGCCTGCAATGCAGGAAACCTGGGTTCAATTCCTGGGTCAGGAAGATCCCCTGGAGAAAGGAGATTGCTACCCATTCCAGTATTCTTGCCTAGAGAATCCCATGGACTCAGGAGCCTGGGGGGCTACAGTCCATGGGGTCACAAAGAGTCAGACATGACTGAGCGACTAACACTTTCACTTTTCCCTTTAGAGTAAAAAGGGGGAAGATCATCAGCAGCAACTTTGTATAATTTTTACATAAAATAAAAGCAGAGATACATTTGGACATTAGAACAAAACTCAGCATGAGGAGAAGTAAATAATAAAGTAGGTTACCTGTGAGTGATGTAGAGGTAAATGACTTTCAGTTCAGTTCAGTCGCTCAGTCGTGTCTGACTCTTTGTGACCCCATGAATCACAGCATGCCAGGCCTCCCTGTCCATCACCAACTCTCGGAGTTCACTCAGACTCTCGTCCATCGAGTCCGTGATGCCATCCAGCCATCTCATCCTCAGTCGTCCCCTTCTCCTCTTGCCCCCAATCCCTCCCAGCATCAGAGTCTTTTCCAATGAGTCAACTCGTCACATGAGGTGGCCAAAGTACTGGAGTTTCAGCTTTAGCATCATTCCTTCCAAAGAAATCCCAGGGCTGATCTCCTTCAGAATGGACTGGTTGGATCTCCTTGCAGTCCAAGGGACTCTCAAGAGACTTCTCCAACACCACAGTTCAAAAGCATCAATTCTTCCATGCTCAACCTTCTTCACAGTCCAACCCTCACATCCATACATGACCACTGGACAAACCATAGCCTTGATTAGACGGACCTTAGTTGGCAAAGTAATGTCTCTGCTTTTGAATATACTATCAAGGTTGGTCATAACTTTTCTTCCAAGGAGTAAGCGTCTTTTAATTTCATGGCTGCAGTCACCATCTGCAGTGATTTTGGAGCCCCCTAAAATAAAATCTGACACTTTTTCCACTGTTTCCCCATCTATTTCCCATTCATGGGGTCGCAAAGAGTCGGACATGACTGAGCAACTGAACTGAACTGAACTGATAGAAGATGCTTTAAAACTCTCTTTTGGGAGCAAACTATTTTTACCAGCCACCAAGTGAAACAACTCCTAAATGGGAGAGGCCATTTATGGATGTCTGATCAAAGAATCCTCAGATATCAAGTAGTGCTGATGGAAAATCTAGGTCTGACTATATCCCCTTGTGAGGTTTTTAACCCTGCCACTCTCCTGCCCACCCCCAAGGGCTCTCTCCCCTTTCACTCTTGCCTAGAAACTTTGGACCACTGGACAAAATCCCAAGAGGGATTGTCAGAAGATCCTCTGACTAATCCTGAGGAAATCTGGTACACTGATGGAAGCAGCTCTGTCTTTGATGGAAAAAGAAGAGCCAGGTATGCAGCAGTCTCCAATTTTGAGACCACGAGGCTAAAAATTTGTCACCAGGTACTTCAGTCCAATTAGTTGAGCTCATAGCTCTGATTTGAGCTTCAGAGCTGGGAAAAGGAGAAAGAGTAGCCGTTTACACTGACTCCAAGCATGCCTTTCTGGTGCTACATGCACATGCTGCTATTTGGAAAGAAAGAGGCCACTTGACCACCCGAGGGTCCCCAATCAAATATGGTGATCAAATCCTTAGGCTCCTGGAGGCAGTCCATCTACCCAGTGAGGTTTCAGTCTCCCACTGTAAAGGACACCAAAAAGGGCGCACAGAAGTGGCATGAGGGAAGCAAGCAGCTGGTCAGGTAGCTAAGAGAGTGGCCTTACAGAGCATGCTGCACTCCATGGGGTCACAAAGCGTCAGACATGACTGAGCGGCTGAACAACAACAACCTGTGAGTGATACAGAGGTAAGCGACTTTAATCAGTGCAGGTATACAGCACCAACAAGTACCACAGACTGTTGAAATGGATAAAATGAGAAGTCAAAATGTTGGGAGACAGTTTAGACCTCTTTTATAGGAGTAGTTTGAAAATAATTCTTAAGATTTCCCTATCAAAATATTTTTATAATGTTTTCTGTGTGTCTGGCTTAGTTCTATGCTTTTTAAATGTATTAACTCATTTAACCATCCTGTGAATTTCCTTAATAGATGGGAATCATTATTTTGCAGGAAACTAAGACACAGAGGGGTTAGGTAACTTACCCAGGATTCCATACCTAGTAAACAACAGAGCCAAGATGTGAAACCAGGTATATATTTTTCATTTTTTTTTAATTTCATTGACATATAGTCGATTTATAATTTTGGGTTAGTTTCAGGTGTATACCCTGGAGGAGGAAATGGCAACCCACTCCAGTATTCTTGCCTGGAGAATTCCATAGACAGAGGAGCCTGGTGGGGTGCAGTCCATGAGGTCACAAAGAGGCAGACATGACTGACTGACTAACACTTCAGGTGCACTGCACATTAGCTCAGTTTATATATATATATATATATATAAACTTGATTGCCACGTGAATACAATTTCGGATAGGACAGAATCAGAGAATCACAAAATGTATCTCCTATTTTAAGATTGTACCATATGTTGAAGCATATAATTTTTTCTATTATGTAAAAAAGGGCTTGGAGGCCATATTGATTAATGTAAGACAGGAGACATTGAGACAAAGAATATCAATAAAAACTCTATAGAGGCATAGTGATCCAAACCTTTAGGAACATCATGAATACATGTTTTCAGTATAGAAAACACAAAAATAAAAATTGATTCAATATGGTTGTTCAAAACTTGATTTTTCATTTTGCTTTGTTGTTCAATTGCTCAGTCATGTCTGACTTTGCGACCCCATGGACTGCAGCACACCAGGCTTCCCTGTCCTTCACCATCTCCCAGAGCTTGCTCAAACTCATGTCCATTGAGTCAGTGATGCCATCCAACCATCTCATCTCTGTCGTCCCCTTCTCCTGCCTTCAATCTTTCCCAGCACCAAGATTTTTTACAATGTCAGCTCTTTTCATCAGGTGGCCAAAATATTAGAGCTTCAGCTTCAGCATTGTGCTATAGAAATACTCAAAACTAAAAAGTCAAGAATATGAATTAACTTTGGATAAACTTTATTAATAAAATGTAATGTTTCCACTACTTTCATCTCATTTCTCCACTACTTTTAATATTTTCACCTGGCTGTGGAAAAGAGTCTCCCATATCCCCTGTTAAAAATTTGCATGCAAAATCTGCAAATTGAGATCCAGGCTTAAATTCCATGAGAAGTGTGGCCACATAAATATTCAAAATGATGTACAATTTATATAACATTTTTATTTCTTGGTTATTTGGTTTGTCAAAAAATTTGTTTGAGTTTATATATAAATTGGGGTTTTAATTTACAGTTTAGGTAAAAACAGGTTTTGGCTACATGAAGGCTATTTAACATCTCTGCTGAATACAAACGATACATATTTGCAGCACACTCCTGATCATTGCGAGGTATCTAAACTTCCTGGCCCCAGTCACCAACTGTAGTTTAGCCACCTCCCCCAAGTGTTGTGATAACTAAAAATAACTCCCATAAATTTACAAAATGCACCCTGGAGGGTGGTAACTCCCCCACTGAGATCCATTGATTTAAGGTTTTGCATGCAGAGGTAGCTAAAGCAATTTCACAGCTTGAATAGTACAATTATGTAAGCCAATAAATTCCTCTTTTTGGCAATATACATTAGACTGATGATGCATTATTTTAAAAAACAAAACTCATTTAAAAAAAATAAAGCATAAATGGGTTTGCATTTTTCTTCTGAGTTCTTTTCCACAATTATCATTCTACAAGAGTGTGAGGACAGTATGAGCTATGTATGGGCAATGTAGATTTTTTTCTTTCAATCTTACTACAAATGTATAGATGTCAATGATTATGTTATATAGTATCTAACCTAGGAGTAATAGTTGAAGAGGCCATATGTATCAAGCAACCAGATACTATATTAATAAAATACTCTCAAGAAACTTATGCTCTAGTATGCAACCAATACAAGTGTCTGATAAGAAATTTTTAAAGTCAAAAGATTTAAGAAACTCTGTTAGTAGATTTGGAAATAAGCATGCTAAGTCAAAGGTGGGTCAGTCCTTGGGAAGCACTATCTCTAATTCATATTGGCTATATAGGTGCAGTGTTCCTGGAAAAAGAAGGGCATGATTTTATTCATATTTTAAGAAAATGTCATAAACAACTCTCTAGTAAACTGAATATTTTAACCCCAGGAATGAAAGTGATTTTAAGTTATGATTTTTTATTAGAAGTATTTTGCAATATTTTGGAAGGTAGGACTTATTATAACAGATACCGATAGATAGGTATACATGTATGCATATTCATCATGTACACAAACTTTTGTATTTTTATGTACACAAATATACATATTAAAAAGAGAAAGAATAAGAACACATGAATCAATTCTGGTTACTTCAATGTCCCAAAACAGCTTATCAAATTATGTTAATAGTTAGCATTTTATAACTATTCTTTGTGCTGTGAACTATTCTTTGTGCTGTGAACTATTCTGAGCACTTACATATATTAATTAATATGGTACTAATCATAACTTTATCAGACAGACATTATTATACCAACATCACCATTTCATAGCTGAAAGTGAAGTGAAAGTTGCTCAGTCCGGTCCGACTCTTTGCAAACCCACGGACTATACAGCCAATCAAATTCTCCAGGCCAGAATACTGGAGTGGGTAGCCTTTCCCTTCTCCAGGGGATCTTCCCGAAGCAGGAATCAAACCAGGGTTTCCTGCACTGCAGGTGGGTTCTTTACCAACTGAGCTATCAGGGAAGCCCACTTTAAAAGCCCATATCTACAAGTGGTTGACCAGTTTTCCCAGCACCACTTGTTAAAGAGATTGTCTTTACTCCATTGTATATTCTTGCCTCCTTTGTCAAAGATAAGGTGTCCATATGTGTGTGGATTTATCTCTGGGCTTTCTATTTTGTTCCATTGATCTATATGTCTGTCTTTGTGCCAGTACCATACTGTCTTGATGACTGTGGCTTTGTAGTAGAGCCTGAAGTCAGGCAAGTTGATTCCTCCAGTTCCATTCTTCTTTCTCAAGATTGCTTTGGCTATTCGAGGTTTTTTGTGTTTCCATACAAATCTTGAAATTATTTGTTCTAGTTCTGTGAAAAATGTGGCTGGTAGCTTGACAGGGATTGCATTAAATTTGTAAATTGCTTTGGGTAGTATACTCATTTTCACTATATTGATTCTTCCGATCCATGAACATGGTATATTTCTCCATCTATTAGTGTCCTCTTTGATTTCTTTCATCAGTGTTTTATAGTTTTCTATATATAGGTCTTTAGTTTCTTTAGGTAGATATATTCCTAAGTATTTTATTCTTTTCGTTGCAATGGTGAATGGAATTGTTTCCTTAATTTCTTTTTCTACTTTCTCATTATTCGTGTATAGGAATGCAAGAATGAAACTAGATCACTTTCTAACACCGTACACAAAAATAAACTCAAAATGGATTAAAGATCTAAATGTAAGATCAGAAACTATAAAACTCCTAGAGGAGAACATAGGCAAAACACTCTCAGACATAAATCACAGCAGGATCCTCTATGATCCACCTCCCAGAATTCTGGAAATAAAAGCAAAAATAAACAAATGGGATCTAATTAAAATTAAAAGCTTCTGTACAACAAAGGAAAATATAAGCAAGGTGAAAAGACAGCCTTCTGAATGGGAGAAAATAATAGCAAATGAAACAACTGACAAACAACTAATCTCAAAAATATACAAGCAACTTCTGCAGCTCAATTCCAGAAAAATAAACGACCCAATCAAAAAATGGGCCAAAGAACTAAATAGACATTTCTCCAAAGAAGACATACGGATGGCTAACAAACACATGAAAAGATGCTCAACATCACTCATTATTAGAGAAATGCAAATCAAAACCACAATGAGGTACCACTTCACACCAGTCAGAATGGCTGCGATCCAAAAATCTGCAAGCAATAAATGCTGGAGAGGGTGTGGAGAAAAGGGAACCCTCCTACACTGTTGGTGGGAATGCAAACTAGTACAGCCACTATGGAGAACAGTGTGGAGATTCCTTAAAAAATTGCAAATAGAACTACCTTATGACCCAGCAATCCCACTTCTGGGCATACACACCGAGGAAACCAGAATTGAAAGAGACACATGTACCCCAATGTTCATCGCAGCACTGTTTATAATAGCCAGGACATGGAAACAACCTAGATGTCCATCAGCAGATGAATGGATAAGAAAGCTGTGGTACATATACACAATGGAGTATTACTCAGCCGTTAAAAAGAATTCATTTGAATCAGTTCTGATGAGATGGATTAAACTGGAGCCAATTATACAGAGTGAAGTAAGCCAGAAAGAAAAACACCAATACAGTATACTAACACATATATATGGAATTTAGGAAGATGGCAATGACGACCCTGTATGCAAGACAGGAAAAAAGACACAGATGTGTATAACAGACTTTTGGACTCAGAGGGAGAGGGAGAGGGTGGGACGATTTGGGAGAATGGGAATTCTAACATGTATACTGTCATGTAAGAATTGAATCGCCAGTCCATGTCTGACGTAGGGTGCAGCTTGCTTGGGGCAGGTGCATGGGGATGACCCAGAGAGATGTTGTGGGGAGGGAGGTGGGAGGGGGGTTCATGTTTGGGAACGCATGTAAGAAAAAAAATAAATAAATAAATAAGCATAAAATAAACGTAAAAAAAAAAAAAGCCCATATCTAGAGAAATTTTAATTAAGTTTCAGATGAATTAAGAGGCAATATTTCAATCCAATCATTTTGGTCCCAGAGTGTTTCTTAATCATGATATCCTATGGCTTCTTTCTACTATTCAATAAAACATCAAAATATGGAAGCTGTACACATGTGACAAATAACTCATAAAGTATGTAATATATGTTCAACTTGAAGACAAGTTACTTCCCCGATGGTGCTAGTGATAAAGAATCTACCTGCCAATGCAGGAGACACAAGAGACATGGGTTCGATACCTGGGTTAGGAAGGTCTCCTGGAGTGGGAGTGGCAACCCACTCCAGTCTTCTTGCCTGGAGAATCCCAGTGACAGAAGAGCCTAGCAGACTCATAGGGTCACAGAGAGTCAGACACTACTGAAGCCACTTAGCATGCATTCCCTTATAGGCCATAATATACTAATGTGCATTTTGATTTTCTAGAACACAAATCCCAAACTTCTTGGACTACTAAATCCCTTTTTCTTTCTGTTTTTTAATTGAAGCGTTGTTGATTAACAATTTTGCATTAGTTTCAGGTATACAGCAAAGTGATTCACACGCACACACACACACATTCTTTTTCAGATTCTTTTCTATTATAGGTTACTACAAGATATCAAATATATGTCCTTGTACTTTACATTAAGTCCTTGTTGGCTATCTACTTTGTATATTAGTAGTGTGTATCTATTAATCCCAATTCCTAATTTATGCCTTCACCTTTATTCTTTAGAAACCATATGTTTGTTTTCTGAGTCTGTGAGTCTATTTTTGTTCTGTATATACATTTAGTTGCATTTTTTAAAAATTCTACATTTAAGCAATATGTAATATTTGTCTTTCTCTTCCTTCATGTAGTATGATAATATCTAGGTCCACCCATTTGCTACAAATGACGTTATTTCAGTCTTTTTTATGATTGAGCAATATTCCACTGTATATATATACTGCATCTTCTTTATCCTTTCATCTGCTGATGGACATTTAGGTTACTTCCATGTATTGGCTATTGTAAATAGTGTTGCTATGAATATTGGGGTGCACGTATCTTTTCTAATTAGAATTTTTGCCTTTTCCAGATATATGTCCATGAGTGGGATTGCTGGATCAAAAGGTAACTCTATTTTTAGTTTTTAAGGAACCACCATATTGTTCTTAGTAGGGGCTGCACCAATCACTAAATCATTTTATCATAAACCATTTTGTAAAAAATAGTGTTGCATGAAACATGTTTTTAAAATGCTGCATGATACTGCTTTTAAATAATATATAATATTCAAGAGCTAATAATTCCATATTTCACTCAAAATTTCATCAATATTTTAAGTTATATTTTCAAATGTTTTATACCAATTTTTGAAAAATATTAATTTACTGAATTTAGAACCTCAGAATGTTGCTAATATATACTTTTAATTAAAAAGGTCTTCTAAATATGAAATTTTAAGATTTACTAAATCTTTTTGAATATAAAAATAAAGGCATACCCCATGATTCCAGCATTTTCTTAATGACCCATGTGAAAAGTGGCATTTGTCTTTTTAAAGTATTTGATAAGTCATTTAGGATAACTTTAATGGGGAATAAATGAATGGATAAACTGAGCCTGTTTTTCTTAAGAAGTATCAGCTTTGACCTTATAATACACTCATATAAAGTTAATACGTCCAAAAATCAGAAGTACCCTGAAATCTAGGAAAATCATAAAATTTAATGATCTAGAATATATTTTGATGGATTTAGTTGTGGCAAAGGGAAAGACCCATCAGTCCAGAAAAAGGATGCTGTATTCTCCATTATAATACATTTCTCATGTAAACTCCAAATATTTGTATGTCTTCCATATAAACTCTAAAAATGTTTAAAATTTCTCAACTTTACTTCTCTTTACAAACCTTAAGCCTTAACTGTCAAAAGATAGCTAGCTTTTCTTCATAAGAAATTTTGAATTACTTATGTTTAAGCTCAATTGGAAATTTCAAATAACTTTCATTAAAAGGAACATACGTTATCTCTTCCACAAAAATCTACTAAACCATTTTGATGGTTCTAAACTGGGATGGAAATATAGAGGTAGAGAATTTTTAGGCAAAGTCCAAATCCATGGAGTTTTCCATTTTGCTGATTATGTTATTGACAAATAATTAAGAAATGCTGATTTGAACTACATTCAGATATGCCTATGTGATGATGCTCTTGACTCAAATCCTCACAAGTATACATGGTGAGCAGATGGTTTTCTGCTATTAAGAAGTGATGCTTTTCAATTTCCTACTAAGATATCTTATTTCTCATTCCTTACCATGTAGATTTCCATCTCTGCAACAGAGAAAATGATGCAAAATAAAAAAGTTTCATTAAGGGTAAACCGCAGGAAATGACTGAATATCACACATGCAAAAATAAATTATTAGGTTCATTAATTTCTTTGGGGATATCTATAAATGCCTCTTTTTTCACATTGATTTTACCTTCTGTAGTGAAAAAGAAATCAAGCATTTTGAGCTGAGTTTTACAAATAACACCTAGAGTTTGGATGTGCAGGAGCTAACTTACCTTTTCCATAGGTCAATGCTGTGTGTTAATATGTTGAATGTGACATGTAGGGTTTGAGGATGACAAAGAGCAAGAAAACCAGGTGGGCTGCTGAAAGGACTCAGTGTAAAAATCACTCCACCCTTGCCAACTAAAAATTGGCACTCACTATCTGCCTCTGCAAGGATAAGTCATTCAGCAGTGTGGCCACTGACCTTCAACATACTCTGAAAGGAGCTCAGGATGGAAGCCAGAACTAGTGGCAGAATAGGCTGTTAGATTGTTATTTTCAGGAGGTTTTATGAGCCCAAATTCTTGCATCTTCAGATATTTAAAAAATCACCAAAGTCATTAACAGTGACATCTGCTCCTCACAACTAGCTGTAAGCCTTGACCAAGATGTGTGCATGGACCCCCTTCAATAAAATCACATATAATACTAACTTTCCCCATGACCTTCTCTTTGGAGCCAGTGCCTCAAGGCTATCTGAGATGCTGACTCCTGGCTTGCAGTCCTCAATTGGCCCCAAATGAAACTTCATTCAGAAACCACCGCCACCACCATTCCCCCCACCAATTTTTTAACACCCTCTTTAAGCTGATTCTGGCAGAAAGGGAATCTGACATCAGCACTGGGAACAAACAGGCAAAAATTTCTTTCTATCACCTCTTTTTAAATCTTGGCTGAAACTCTGGGCAAATTCATCTTTTTTTCCTATGTCTCTTTTATACATGTGTATTTAATAAAGATTAATTAGTTCTCTCCTTCCAATGTGTTATAACCTGTTACTCTGTCATTTCTGTATCTAACTGTGACATTACTGACTAACATGTACCTTTCTCTCTGACAATGGGTTTCTTTCCCACTCGTCTTTTCCTGAATACATGATACATTATCAAAATGTCAGTCATTCATGAATTGCTTTCAAAATTTTGCCATAGCCACCTACATTTTTTTTTTACTTTGCATTTTAAACTCACTGTTTTGTGTTTAAACAAAGTATTTTTCCAAGCTTCATATTTCACATACTAGTTTTTGTGTGCAGACCCTAACCCGTGATCCAGGGAGTAATTAGTATGTTCCGTCTTCTGTTCACTGCACCCTTGTTTTGGTGAGCCAAGTTAATTCCATTGTTGTTGCTGTTCAGTTGCTAAGTCGTGTCCAACTCTTTGTGATTCCATAAATTAATTTAATTATTTCCACAAATTAATTTGAATAATTCCACAAATTAATCCAATATGATTAAATCAAGGGAAATTTGTTGAACTGATTGTAGAAGCTATCTTTTTGATTGGGTTGCTAAACTAGTTATCTTTAAGCCAGCTTTGTTAATACCATATCAATATCATTCCCAGTCAAAGCCTTCATAAGAAGAAAACCCGGAAGTATACAGAGACAGCCGCAAGTCAGAAAATGTTTCCCGATGACTTCCTCTCAGCACCTGGGTCCAGTTTCACCTTAACCTCAAAGATCTGATCTTGAACATTTTGACCACTTCAATCAATGCATTCTTGCTTCTCTGGCTTAAATAAAGTTGAAATGAGTATGTTCCTTGCCACAAAAAGAGGTCAATCATATATCAGCACTGTGTTCCCCAGGGGCATTCTCTGTGACGACAGTCTGAATCAGATCAGTCTGGGTTCTTTAAAACATGTGGATCTTTGTGTGCCCCCAGAAATCAGAATTTCTGGAAAATAAGCTCAGGAATAGACATGATTTGTCATTCTGATGTCTATTACTCACTGATCCGGAACTTGTTTGCTCCTTTCCATTCTCTTGACCCACTAAGCTCTCCAAAGCTACTTCCATGCCTCTTTCAAATTAATAACATGGTTATCTCAACTCCATCTTTCCAGTATTTTGAAAAGTAACTTGACCTTGAGTATGTCTACTCCTGCATTATCATACCCTTTTATTGAATCAGAGTTCAGGTCGGGGTCTGGATTGGCCTAGAAATTCCCCTCAGAAATCTTCCTTAAGTAAAAGACATTCATGTTTTGAAACTTTGTAAAAACTGAAATTTAAAGGGGATTTAGAGCAGTTATTTATATCTGATACAGATTCTACAATGCCTCCAAAGATGTACACTTAAGAATTCATAGGACTTCTTGTGAACAAAGGCAGAGAAATTCTAACATTGTTCAAAGACACCTCAAGTTGAAACAGAAAGATGCAACAGGCAAATAAAAGAACAAATGTGATTTGAATCCATCACGGGCTGTTTCGATGGGCAGGGAAAGCGGGAGAAAAGTGAGTTTGGGGAGCTGTTCTGGGAAAGTGGATGTAATGAAAACAGAAATGGTTAGGCAACCTGCAGTCAGGATTCAAACTTATGTTGGACTGTAATTCAGCAGTCACATCCCTGGTACTCGGTTGCTTTTCCCCAGCTGTGTGTTCTCACCATCGCCGTTTCCTTCTGATTGCGCTTTGGTGGTCTGCTGGTTGGAGGTCCTTTTTGTTTCCATTCAGAACACCTTTGACTTGCTCTCCACTGCCTTGGTTGGCCTATTCACCCTAATTATGACTATCTGATGAAAGCGGAGGTGACACTTCCAAACCACTAGCCCAAGCAGCCTCATTAGGCAGGAAACCATGCCATTTGCCTAATTTAAATAAAAAGGTGCCTTTTGCAAGAGCAAACCCAAGCAGTCAGCCACAGAAATTTCTTTCATCGGATATATTTACTTCTCTTTGGTAGTCAATGTGATCTTTTAAGGCCCTTGTTATCACAGTTAAATGGTCTTCTAGTTTTTCAAATGGAAGTCAGATTTAGAAGGTGTTGGAGTTTTGCAGACCTGCTAAATTCCTAAGCTTACACATTTCAAGAGTTAACCATAAAGTAGCTAATATATATATATATATATACACACATATATATATATATATATATACACATTCCTTTTGAAAGTATTAAATAACTACAGAGGATGCATTGTTATTTAAAAACTTCTTCGCAAGCACAGCAGGCAAAGCACCTCATGAATTTAATTCTATGCGTCATTTTCAAAAGGACAGGTTAATAATTGAATGGTGCTGTCAAGAAAGACAGAATAGAGAACAGTCATGAAGGTGTTTGGGAAATGAACATTTACACTTGACACTGGTGTCAAATGCTGAGACTGGATGTGCTTAAAAGTGGACACTGTGAACAGTTCAGATCCATGGAGTGAATTTCGGACTCTTCTCTCATCTCCTTCTTCAGATATTGGAGGGGATGAGGGGATATCAGTTGCTTCTCCATCCTGGATTGGACCTTGGCAATAAGGGCCAGATCATTTTTAATGTGGTGGTGAGGTCAAGGTTTCCAACTAGGTCATCTGAATCTTAGAGTCACTAAAATAGCGATTTCTCCCCTCTTCACAGCAGGTTCTTCCAAGATGGAGAAACTATAAACAGCCGTGGTGTAATGCTCCAAGTCACATATTTACTAAGTTTCTGCAGGGATAAATCCTGATTGACTCTATGAATATACTGAACCTCAAATGAAGACCACATTTTTTTTTTTATACTCATTTGATAATTTACAGTACTAGGATTGTGACATAGCAACAGCCTTCTTTTCTTTTAATAACAAAGTGGCCAAAGTGGTTATATGATCATGCTAAAATGATCTCATCAGCTCTAGTTAGGATCACATGAACAGACTGTTAACTTGCCAGCCGCTGGCTGCTAGCACAGTAATTCTGTAATGACGGGCCCTGGCAGGGTAATTTCACATGCACGTCCATATTAGGGGCCTTGTCAGTTGCGTGACCTTGCTCTTTCTTCCTATTTCCAATTGAATTCCTGATTTGGAGAGGGGTGAATTTTGTTCCCCTGCTGTTTCCCACAGTGATGCATATATAGTTAAACTTTCTTCTTAAATTTTTTTGCAGCTCTTGTACTTTCTTGGTTTTATCTCTCCCATTTCCTGTCATTTTCAACTGGGTCATTGGTCTTCTTTAGTCTTTATATATACACCAATCTTATAATATCCGATAACATTAAAAGGAAACTGGGGATCAGAAAGAGGTCATTTCCTTTATAAAAATTAAAAAGAAGGATATTTAGTTGACTATTTACCATGAGGCTGAAAAACTGAAGAATGGCAAGTCTATGCTAAAGTTTTCCTGGGAAAATGTGATCCATGCTGTTCCATTTCTAGAAAGAAAAAAAAGCAGATAGTGCAGTGGAGTCCAGTTATCCTGGTGGATTTTGTCCAGCTGTGGACAGAGAGGAAGGAAAGCAATAAGAGGAAGCATCTGCTGATTTCTAAAGCAAAACCTTTAGACCTGGGTGTTGGTTTCCAGAGTTTCAATTATGGAGTTTGAAAGATTATCACAATCTTGGCTCTTTCACCAGAACTTACACAGTTATCTCAACAACTGTTCCCAAAATAAACGTCTGAAGGTGAAATTGGGAACCGAAGTTTGTCTAGCTGCAATGTAACAGTGATCAATTGCAAGCTTGTCAGACTCAATGGTGACCAAAGCTACCATGACCAGTAAGGAGACAGCAACAACACACCTTTCCTGATATGATGCTCCGTGACGGGAATAATGCCTCTGTGCCCCTCTTGCCAAAAATACAATCCCAGATTAGATTGTAAGGAAATATCAGACAACACCCGAAGGAGGGACAGCCTGTAAAGCAACTGTCCAGCCTTCTTCGAAAACATAAGGTCATGAAAAAGAACAATTTCAACTTGCAGGAGACTACAGAATCATAATCTTGAATTACAATGTGGGATTCTGAATTGAATCCTGGACCTGAAAACTCACACTAGGTACACAATTGGTGAAATTTGTGATTACTTCACTAATTGATTATTGACATTAAAATAAGAAATTAAGATGATTCTTATGCTTGTAGTTATGCAAAGATGTCCTCATCTTGGAAAGCTGGAGGGTGACTGGGAATCTTCATACTGCTTTTGCCTCTCTTTTATCTTTTGAAATTATTTTAAAATTAAAGTTAAAATTGTGTTGTTTATTAAAAAAGTAATAATAATGGTCACAAATGACCCCATGGAATCAGATTCCCCAGCAAAATAAGAAAACAACTTGTGTAGTTTAATCAGTTCTCCTAGTAAACAAACTCAATGAATTAAATACAATCTGACAAGTGTACTTGGAACACTTTCTACACAAGGCAAAAGAAGACACTCAGGTTTGGGGAGATATAGTTCTGCCTTTTAGAAATGAATAAATTGTATCAAAACTTAAAGTTTTTAAAAGGAAAGGATGGAAAATAAATTTGAAAATCCACAACATTAAAACTCTGTTCCATAAATTTTTTTTTTGCATTATGTCAGAAATCACTTCAGAGTTCTACAGTTGTTATGAATAAAGTTTTCAGTGTATTGTAGGCATGGGAACGGACAAATTAAAATAAACATACACTTATTAGAATGTGGGATATGAGATATTCTCATATAACATTCTAAATGACTAATCATACAATTCTCACAGCACAGAATCTGATCATTAGCTAACTTATGCGCTGGTATAATGTGTGAAAGAACTTCTGTATTTTCAACTATGACAGACCTAAAATGATTTTTCCATTATTTTTTACGTAACTGAGCTTAGTATATTTCAAGATGAAACATTCAATCCATCAGAACACTCTTTTTGGATGTACCATTTGAGTAATGTTTCTTACACTAAGAAAACCTTCACCAGGATTGTGCTTATAGCAAACTCCTATTTTTTCAAGAATCAACCTCAGTAACATATCTTCAAGCTTTTCCTCATCCCCCTGGCCAAAATGAGTGTACCTTCTCCCTTGGCTACATTGTTGCTTCTGTATTCATTGGTAAACCCTAGGGATCATCACGTTTAACTGTAGTTTTCTACTCAGGGTACTTCTGTGCTAGACATTGACTCTACAACAATACCTAGTCCACTGCACCATCTCAATAAATATGTAAATAAAATAATTTCACTTGTAAATTCATGATCAAGACTGACAGTTCAGAATCACTGAATGATTCATATGAAATGATAAAAATTCGACTGTCACCTAAACTGACTTAATGGCAAATTGTTTATTCAGATGAACCCCATGGACTGTAGCCCACCAGACTCCTCTGTCCATGAAATCCTCCAGGCAAGAATCCTGGATTGGGTAGCCATTCCCTTCTCCAGGGGATCTTCTCAACCCAGGATCAAAGCTGCATCTCTTGCATTGCAGGCAGATTCTTGACTGTCTGAGCCACCATAAAGTAAAAGTGAAGTCGCTCAGTCACGTCCAACTTTTTATGACTCCATGGACTGTAGCCAACCAGGCTTCTCCATCCATGAGGTTTTCTAGGCAAGAATACTGGAGTGGGTTCCATTGCCTTCTCCAGTGGATCTTCTCAACCCAGGGGCCAAACCTGCATTTCCTGAATTGCAGGCAGATTCTTTACCGTCTGAGCTACCAGGGAAGCCCTTATTCAGATACAGATGGGCTTTAATATAGCAATTATGACATTGAAGCTTTGGGGTCCTGAATACCACAGGAAAATTATTCTTAATTGCCATCATCTAAAAGAAGGCTGATTTGTGTAAAGCATAAAACCCCAAGTCTGATCCATAAACAATGAGAGTTTTCCCCACAGAGGTTTAAGGTTTGCTTGTCCTTATTCTTCCAACAGTCTTGGAGGCAACACCAAGAACATCAGAATACGGGCATCAGCAGGGTCACTTGACATTCCAACTAGGTCAGTGTGGGAAGGCTCTGTTCTCTAAGCTGCCCAGAGCATGCCTCTTCTATGCGTGCTCCTGTTGTCTGTCTTGGAGACCAGTGCCCATAAAATGGAAGATTAATGAGATCGTCTTCAGCCCTGCTTTAGGCGATCACATTTATCCCTCATCATTCTCTTTCCCCAGCCCTGACATTTAGCCTCTCCTTACACTGCTGTCTGATATTACAAATTGTGCTGGGCAATTTCCCCCAGCCAAAGCAGGAGATTTAGAAGCACCGGGGAGTTCTGGAAATCCATCCTGCCCGTCATGAAATGCTTCCTGTTCTAGCTTAACAGCCCAAGGGGGAGAAGAAATGAGTCTACCTTAGGGTGGTGGGGCCACTAAAAATAACAGAATCATAAGAGCAGTAGAAGGAAAAAAAAAAAAAAGTTTGGTTTTCTTTGTAAAAATTCCTATGTTGACACCCTATAGCTAATCAAAGTGGGGAAATTTCTTAAACATTACTTAATCTACCTACCTTAATATGACATGATTTGTTTCAGCAGGATTATTTCCTGAAAAAAAAAAAAAAAAAGACTTTAGCTGATAAACGATACCCTTAACCTTGATGGTAAAGAAGATTTTGTTAGACAAAAAAAGTCTAGGATGTGTGTGGGAGTGAAATGCCTTCCACCAGCACAGTGCATTCTTTATGTATGGGAACCTTCAGGCTCCTGTGTCCTCTCCAAATGCTGGAGGACTTGGCTGAAGACGAAAGATGGGTTGTGCACCTATGGAAACTGCCTATGATCTGGAAGGCTCCACTCAAATTTAATCCCCCTAGTGTGTGTGTGCTCAGTCGTGTCTCACTCTTTGCGACCCCATGGACTGTAGCCCACCAGGCTCCTCTGTCCATGAGATTCTCCAGGCAAGAATACTGGAGTGGGTTGTCATGCCCTTCTCCAGGGGATTTTCTTTATGCAGAGATCTAACCCACCTCTCCTGTGCCTCCTACATTGGTATGTGGATTCTTTACCACTGTGCCAGTATGGAAAGCCTATTTTATTCCCCTACTCCTACCTGTATATTTGAGATCTAAAGTAGGGAGTGACTTAGAAGAATCATAAAAGTTTTATTTTAACAGAAAATGTTATTTTAAATTCTGGTTTGCAGTGAACTTGTCCCACTCCTTCCTTTAAGCAAATGTAGAAGAATTGGGAAGAGGGGGTAGGAGATGGTTCAGAGTCATGCCCACCGCCAACCCCCACTCTAGTTTGACTGAAGTCAAGCACAAGCATGGGTATCCTGACGTACGGAATCTCTCTAGAACCTCCAAATGGAATGTCCAGTAGAAACAAGCTCAGAACTGCTTACACTACCACTCACTCACTATAGCTGCCCTCTCGTGGCAGCAACCTTAAGTGACAGACGTACACGTCTCCAAAATGTTTGTCTTCAGGCCTGAGCCTTGCAAAAGTGGGGAAGTTGGCCAAATTCATAGCTTCCCCTTGAGATAGAGAAAATTAAGGCTCAAAGATATTAACTTCTTCAAAGAAGCACGTTTACAAAGTAACATCCCCTAGGAATCCCATCCCCCTGAGCTGGACCTTCCAAAAATTTAAGAGCACTTTCTGGGTTCTTTGACGCCCTTTTCCTCACCTGATATTTAGAGCCCTTACACTATCAGCCCTGGGCGTTCTTTGGAAGGAATGATGCTGAGGCTGAAACTCCAGTACTTTGGCCACCTCATGCGAAGAGTTGACTCATTGGAAAAGGCTCTGATGCTGGGAGGGATCGGGGGCAGGAGGAGAAGGGGACGACAGAGGATGAGATGGCTGGATGGCATCACCGACTTGATGGACAAGAGCTTGGGTGAACTCTGGGAGTTGGTGATGGACAGGGAGGCCTGGCGTGCTGCAATTCATGGGGTCACAAAGAGTCAGACATGACTAAGTGGCTGAACTGAACTGAACTGATGCTTTCAGAAAAGGGTTTAAAAACATTCCCACTGAGGCAGAAATGGCTTAACAGGTTTGTCTTGTGTGGGTTAGCATCTCCTTGATCGATCAGGAATACAGCCAGTTATAGCTGAAAGAATGCTCACTGAGCTTCAGGTGAAGGAGGATCAGGGAAAAGGGTCACCAAATTCCCTAAAATTTCTCACTTGAAATCTCACTACATACAGATGCCTCTTCTATGTATTTGTTAGGAAGCATCTCACGGAAGAGAATTCCAAGCAGGCTAGCCAGGCAGGGCTTGTTTATCTTTGTTCCATCAACCCCACGTCCCGGTCTTCAGTAACAGAAAATTACAATCGTCAGTCACGACCACGGGGTGGCTGGTATAGATGATCTCCATCGCCTCTCTCTTTCTCTCTTTCTGTGCATTGCTTAGTTTTTCTACTCTCACAGGAATAGTTTTGGCTGAATTGTGCATAGGCATCACCTTGTTTAGTGAATCTGTGTGCTTCACAAATAGAAGTGGTGCCACCCGCTGGGATCTGGAATTGGAAGACGGGAAAGTTAACCTCTCTCTTCTGACACTTCACGACTATTGAGAAAGTCACTGGACAAACACTGTCACCTGGGCCACATTTGGGTCAGGCTTCTCCTGCAGTGATTTTGGAGCCCAAAAACATAAAGTCTGACACTGTTTCCCCCTCTACTTCCCATGAAGTGATGGGACCAGATGCCATGATCTTCGTTTTCTGAATGTTGAGCTCTAAGCCAACTTTTTCACTCCCCTCTTTCACTTTTGTCAAGAGGCTTTTTAGCTCCTCTTCACTTTCTTCCATAAGGGTGGTGTCATCTGCATATCTGAGGTTATTGATATTTCTCCCGGCAATCTTGATTCCAGCTTGTGTTTCTTCCAGTCCAGTGTTTCTCATGATGTACTCTGCATAGAAGTTAAATAAGCAGGGTGACGATATACAGCCTTGAGGTACTCCTTTTCCTGTTTGGAACCAGTCTGTTGTTCCATGTTCAGTTCTAACTGTTGCTTCCTGACCTGCATACAGGTTTCTCAAGAGGCAGGTTAGGTGGTCTGGTATTCCCATCTCTTTCAGAATTTTCCACAGTTTATTGTGATCCACACAGTCAAAGACTTTGGCATAGTCAATAAAGCAGAAATAGATGTTTTTCTGGAACTCTCTTGCTTTTTCCATGATCCAGCAGATGTTGGCAATTCGATCTCTGGTTCCTCCGCCTTTTCTAAAGCCAGGTTGAATATCTGGAAGTTCACGGTTCACATACTGCTGAAGCCTGGCTTGGAGAATTTTGAGCATTACTTTACTAGCCTGTGAGATGAGTGCAATTGTGCGGTAGTTTGAGCATTCTTTCACATTGTCTTTCTTTGGGATTGGAATGAAAACTGACCTTTTCCAGTCCTGTGGCCACTGCTGAGTTTTCCAAATTTGCTGTCATATTAGGTGCAGCACTTTCACAGCATCATCTTTCAGGATTTGAAATAGCTCAACTGGAATCCCATCACCTCCACTAGCTTTGTTCATAGTGATGCTTTCTGTATAACTAAAATAACTTTGCCTACACCTGAAACTAACATAACATTGTAAATCAACTATACTCCAATATGAAATAAAATAAAAATAAGATGTTTTAAGGTGCAAACAAAAGGAACTGCCTTTCTTGACACCTGATCATCATCAATGTCATCATCAGTTGATATCTGATATCAATATCAGATCATCCTGGCCTGCCTTCAGCAAGACTCCTGTGAAGTCAGTTACCCAGAATCTCCTCTTCCTCCCAAGGCTTCCTCTTACTGATACTCTATCCACTGTCCCCTGCAATCCTGCTCCTTGGTTATAATTCCAACTTGTCCATGCTGTATTAGGAATTGAACCTGCTTTTATAGAGGTCTCTTTTGCTATCACAATAGTTTTGTTTTGTTTTAAGTAAAATGTAACTTCATTGCTTTAACTTCTGTTTTGCTCTGATTTTCCTTAACACACTTAATCTCTTTGTGCGTCTGTGCCTTTACTTGTAAAAGAGGAATAACACCTTCTATAAAAATCTTAGGTAAGGCTCAAGTGAGATAATATAGTATATAATTTTAGAAGCTAAAGCCTAACACCATTGTTAGCCACTAGTACTTTCTCTTTCAAGCTCCTTTGAAATCTCTTCAAAATTCAGAATATTTTGAATTTTAAAAAAATGAATTCAGTTTGAAATTCGCTAAGAAAATCCATCTTAAGTATTCTTAACACACACACATACTGTAACTATGTGAGGTGATGGATGTGTTCATTAGGTTGATTGTGGTAGTCATTTCACAGTGTATATGTATATTAAATCATGACTTTGTACACCTTAAAAGAATAAATTTTATTAGCATCATGGGGGAAAAAGTAACAGTATATATGCCAATTATTAGATTCAGTGGAGCCTGAGATAGCATTCTATTATTAAACACATTAATATTTTTGAAGAAAAATAACAAATATTCCCACTTAGTGGGATAAATAAAAACTATCTCTAGTTGCATGATGGTTTAGGAGAGGTTTTACTCAGAAACAAATTAGGAAAACTTTCCATTTCAATAGCTTTTCAGGTTTTGGAATCTGTGATGAGAAATTGTCAACCTGTGTTCCCAGGACATCAGTACTATAAGCCTTTCCTTCTTGGAAAGTCCGTACAGATTTCTATTTTTAAAGAACATTTATTATAAATACCTGAATGTATGAGGCATTGTGTAAGACCTTCCTGTTGAATTAAGTAATGAACAAAAAGGATGAACCGGACTCCATCAAAATTAAAAACTTCTGGGCATCAAAGGACATCATAGAGAATGAGAAGGTGACCCAGATCATGAGAGGAAATAATTGCAAATCATGCATCTGATAAGGACCTAGCATCAGTGTCCTCATAAACAATGAGACTTCCAAGAGTTAGGGACCTCTGGAAAATCTGCCCCAACATTGGTTGGGGCAATAAACAAGTACTGAGTTACCACAAGTCGATTACAGTTAAAAACAATCAAAGTTAGAAGGAAAAAAGAAATGCTAACTAGAAACATTGTTTATAATCTGTGGTTTGGGAACGCCTCGTGCCCCTCTCCTCCGTTATTTAGGTCCCGAGCACAGCGGGTTTTCTGGCAACGAGGGAAGCATCAGTGGAGTTGACAGGCAGCCCTGCTTATGTTTGCAGCGGTCTCAGCTAAGCGTCACTCCCCACCCTGTTCTTTCTGGCTTTTCTATCACATATATAAGCTTTTCCAAATCGCCTTTGAAGGAAGCAGTTTGACATGCTAAATTAAACGGAGCTCCAGAGACATTTGTTTTAGGCAGCAAAACAAACTCAACTAGACAAAAAAAATGCCGAGCCCATCAGATCTGAAACCATATTTCTCCTTGTCTGCATGTTAAACGGCAATAATGTAAATGAATGTGAATCGCTTGGCGAACTGTGAGAAAATAAGCTGCAAATTACGAAGCTGGCAAGTGAATGCTGAAATTGGTGGAATGTGATGATAACGCAGTGGGTGGGGACCTGCGCCTTCATTAGAGATTCTCATTTCCCTCTCATTTCATCGCCAGTTATAAAGTCCAGTGAAATGGATCTTGGTAATTGCACTGTCGATTGCTGTATCGGTTTAGGAGAAATGAATAAAGTTACTTCTTTTTCCCCCCTTTCTCCCTCTCTACTTCCTCTCCCACTCTTTTGTTATATCCATGGGATTTTCAGACAGCTTTTCCAAACTATCAGGAGGATCAAACTCTATAGTAGCTTTGACATTTCCATGGCCTGTGGGCAACAGTGCAATTTTCTCTTTTCAAAATGAGGCGTGATAGCATCACCAAATGACAAATCAGAGCTGAAGACTTGGTACCCTGGATATCACAACTCTTCCTACACCAAGAAAAGAAAACTAAGAAAATCTCAACTTGTCTAAGTAAAGGCTCTATAAGGACAAGAGGGAGATGCAGAGTTTATTGGGTCTTGCTGGTGACAGGAAGTAGACAGTGAAATCTTTCACATCAAAGGTGACCATTTAACTTCATTCAAAGCTCTTTGCAAGTTAAATTTACTATAACTTTATGACCACTCTCCCTGGAGAAGGAAATGGCAACCCACTCCTGTATCCTTGCCTGGAGAATACCATGGACGGAGGAGCCTGGTAGGCTACAGTCCATGGGGTCGCAGAGAGTCAGACACAACTGAGCAACTTCACTTTCATTTTCACTTTCACTATGACCACTGTTAAGTAGATTTTGTGGGACTTGTCCAGTAGTCATCTTTTCAAAGAAAGCCAAGAGAAACAACTGTGCCAGGTGTTTGTTGATATCTGTTTCTTGTCATGCTCAGAAAACATGTTGAGAGCTGACTAGTTCATAGAAACCACTTTTGTCATGAGAATGGCCATATTTCAGCATGGCTGGCACAGTCCTGTTAAGGTCTGTTGGAGGCAAAACTGGAAGATGAGCAAGGTGAAGATGAAGTGCCTAGACTGTGTCTAGGGATGATATTAGTAGATTTCCAAATTAATGTAGGGAAGCCTAATAGAGCTGATAGACTTCCTGCCCAAGGCATCACGTTCCTCGTGATCAGATTCCACTCTATGCGTGGGATTCAATTCCTTTCCAAGGGAGGTAAAGCAGAAGCTCAGGACAAGTGCACATTAACTGCCATGGCTCCAGGGAGTTGCACAAGGGAATCTGACCCTTGCTGATTGCTGTGATATCAGGTTTAGGACTAGCACAGCTCAGTAGGGAGTGCTGCTGCTGCTAAGTCGCTTCAGTCGTGTCCGACTCTGCACGACCCCATAGACGGCAGCCCACCAGGCTCCACCGTCCCTGGGATTCTCCAGGCAAGAACACTGGAGTGGGTTGCCATTTCCTTCTCCAATGCATGAAAGTGGAAAGTGAAAGTGAAGTCGCTCAGTCATGCCTGACTCTTCGAGACCCCATGGACTGCAGCCCACCAGGCTCCTCCGTCCATGGGAATTTCCAGGCAGGAGTACTAGAGTGAGGGCCATTGCCTTCTCCAGGTAGGGAGTGAGTCTCACCTATATTGGTTTGCCCTGAATTGCATGACTGCACTTTCTGTCACTTTGTTTCTCTGTGTAGTAGGCTGCAGATTATAAAAAAATAAGTCACAAGGAACACCTAACTCATACAGAATCAGGCAAACACTATTTTTCTCAAATGCCAAGAAGACAGAATTCTATCGTGTGACAGCTCTGTGCTGTCAGCTTGAATGAGTCACAGGTGCCCAGACATTTGGTCAAACATTGTTCTGAGTGTCTCTGTAGGATGTTGTGCTGTTTAGCCGCTCAGTTGAGTCCTACTCTTGGTGACCCCATGGACTGCAGCCCGCCAGGCTCCTCCATCCACGGTATTCTCCAGGCAAGAGTACTGGAGTGGGTTGCCATTTCCGTCTCCAGTAAGATGTTTAAGTGAAGTAAATTGCCCTCCTTTAATGTGAGTGGACTTTATCCAATCAGTTGAATATCTGAATAGAACAAAAAAGCTGAATTACAGGGAACGCCTTCTGCCCGTCTATTTGAGCAGGAACATTGGCCCTTTGTTACCTTCAGACCTGAACTGAAGCATCAGCTCTTCTTGGGTCTTGAGTTTGCCCTACATTTGGACGAATCTGCACTATCACCTCTCTGGGGTCTCCAGATGTTTGACTGTAGATCTTGGGACTTCTCACCTGTTTAAGTCAATTCTCTTTCTATAATACATATAGTTCATTATGACACAGGGTTTCACGCCCAGGAACCCCCAGGGTCCTGTTCAGTTTCATTATGACGGTAGTGGTGAAGAACCCACCTACCAATGCAAGGAATATAAGGGACATGGGTGTGAGTCTTGGGTGAAAGATCCCCTGGAGAAGGGTACTTGACAGGCCATTCCACTATTCTTGCCTGGAGAATCCCATGGACAGAGGAGCCTTGTGGGCTACAGTCCTTGGGGTTACATAGAGGGGGACATGACTGAAGTGACTTAGCAGCTAAAAAAAAAGAAAGTGGAATTTAAATATTGAGATATGTACATTTTGGCTCTGATGTTCCAACTTCCTGACTTGAGTTTCTCACAGCAAGGTGGAAAACACCTAGAGAATTTTTATATGCTATGTGTTAGGAATTATGCCAAGACCTTGACAAGCTTAGCAACAGACTTGCAAATATTAAGTCATTGAGCAACTAGTTTGGCCGTAGTCATTCATTCAGTGGCTAAAATAGCATCCATATCGGGTCCACCTGATGCTGGCCTGACACTAGGAGAAAATGGGTGACAGCGTGGCCAGGATGTAACCTCTGATCAGGATGAGGAGATGAGCAGCGGTCGGCACCCGTTAGTCGCCCAAACTATTGATCGCTCTGCTCATCACCTCACCTTTTTTTTTCTTCTTTGCAGATACCTGGATGACAGCCCTGTGCACTCCATTTTCACTTTAAACTCATGGACAGAGCATGAAATTCCAGCCAAGAGAGATTTCAGGACTCTCCTTTTTGGCTCATTGTTGGGGCAATACCTCAACCAAAGTTTAAAAGAAATGGAAATACTACATATACACTTTTTAAAGTAATTTGTAACATATTGGAGACTCAGATATATAATTATCTATACCCATAGCTTTATTTTGGGGGTTGGATGAGAAAGGAACAGGGAAAAGTTGGAGTGAAATTAGTCAAGCTATTTTACACGAAAGTTATTTCTCTATTGTATGAAATAGGTGATTTGTTGAATTTATAAAATAAGGACTTGGGACATGATGTTTCTAATTTTGTCCAGGATTAACATCATGTGTTTTTATAGTTCTATTTCAAAAAGAGAAATTCCACAAATATCCAATACATCCTTTTTCTAAAATTCCTTCCTCTATTCCTTCATTTGTAATCTGACTTTTGTCCCTTTAACAGTTGAGATTTACAAAATTCTTCTTGGCAAATTCAAAAGACTTTACATAGTGCCACTCTTCCTAAGCACTGTATAGTATTTGGCACTGTAGGTCACCTGAGAATTTATATAGAGATATGTCTTTATGCAACAGTATAATCCTGCAGTGAAAAATCACAGCATTTTATCAGAATTTCAAATAATCAAATTTCATGGCATAGAAAAAGATCCTTTTAGTTGTATAATAATAGAAAAAATAAAAAATAGGAAATCATTGGAGACCATTGTCAAAGTAGTTCTATGAAGTATTTAGAATAAAGGCAACCTTCTGCAAAAACGAACTGAAAAATGAGAGAAAACTGAAGAAGCGAGGACATCAGGTATAGTTCATACTTTTCAGAAGTAAATCTCTTTGCTCGTCATCTTAAAAGTTGTGCATGTATGCATGCTAAGTCACTTCAGTCATGTCCGACTCTTTGTGATCCCAAGGACTGTAGCCCGCAAGGCTCCTCTGTCCAAGGGATTCTACAGGCAAGATATTGGAGTAGATTTGTCATACCCTTCTCCAGGGGATCTTCCCACCCGAGGATCACACCCACGTCCCTTCTATTCCTTGCCTTGGCAGGCTGGTTCTTTATCACTACCACCATCATGAAACTGAACTGGACCCTGGGGGTTCCTGAGAGTGAAACCCTTTCTGTGTTCCCCATTTCTTATTTGTAGGGAATAGATTTCAGTCTCCAGGACCTTCCCTGAGTTCCAAAACGCAGGTTCAAGCAGGTGTAAATCAGGTAAGGGAGAGGATGCAGAAACAAGGGTGGAGCAGACAAGAAGCAATATTGCAGCTTTGGGAAGGGATCTGGGTTCCGCCTCAAGGGACACACGTAACAGTATCTTTGAGCTCTTCTGCAGAACTAAAAACCCCAGCAAATGGAAGATGTTGACTACTGGATGAAGCATCCTTTAGAGATCAAGAGGCCACCTGAGGCCAGATTAAAGGGATGTGGCCCCTGAAACACACACTGATCCTTATCATCAATCCCACCCTTGAACCATGGCTATAAAACTCCTCACCAAATCCCTGCAGACTGAGGCACACAGTTTTTGAGGGGCATGAGCCCACTGCGTCTCCCACTGACTGGCAAAGCATTAAAGCGATTCATTTCTACTTCACCCAGAAGTCTGTCTCCGAGATTCAATTCAGCACCAATGTCCAGAGGCCCAGTTTCAGCATCAATAGCAATTTAAGGCTTACATTCCTAATGGTCATTGGCAGAATGTGTAATAGCCACCAAATTCTCTCACTTGATAGAGTGTTTAACGAGTTTATCCAAATTGACACAGAGATTTGTGGCAGATCAGGATTTGGGTGTCCAGATCTTATTCTTTACCCAAACTGTCTGTATCATTTTCTATTGCTTCTTAATGTTTTATGTACGTATTTACTTGTTTTATTATTTATTTATTTATTCACTTTTTCTCATACTCTTGGCTAAACTTATATCTCATCAGACGATATGATTAAGAAGAAACGGGCTTTGACTCACAGGGCCTGAGTGTGAGCCTGGCCTCATCCATACCAACCCTCAGTTTCTCCATCTGTAATGCACAGCTAATTTCACATTCATCTCACTAACTTTGGGGCGTTCTGTCTTGTTTCTGGTCTCTTTTTTCAGTGCGTGCATGCACACAAAGCTCGTTTCAGTGCTTCGGGAGGATTCCGCAGACGCTGGTACAATTGTCATTTCAGTGCTTGCATCGTTCTGCACAGTGCAACGCAGCATCACCCAGAGCGAGGGCTTTGACGGTCAAATCAAGCGTCCTCCCTTTCTCGATGTGGAAATGCAGGCAGGCCTTATTATCACAGACTTATGAACATGTAAGCCTTATTAACACATGGACCAAATGAGTATATTAAGGTTTTCAAGAGTCACCATGCTCACAATTGGGAAGCTCTCACCCACGCCTACAAGGACTTCATGGAAAGTCTGTTTTTCCCCTCCAGTCTCAGCAGTCAGGAGTTAGAGCTGATTAGTCACCACTCCCCTCCTAAATCTCTGCAAATAACTGTTTACTTGGTAAAAACAAACCTTCCTAGGTGCAAGGAGCATGTTGCCCTTTTATGAATAAGCATTTTGTACACGAAAGTAACAGATGCCAAATGCATTGAGGTGACAGGACCCAAGGAAACTAAACTGAGGAAGGTACAAAAAGGGCTGAGGGGTGAGTTTTGCTATTGAGAATTTAGAAGGACTCTGACTATTTTAGCCTCCTTCTCTATCACACTTCTCCTGGCCAAAATATTTTTCATCACAATATAATGCTGAAAATGTCACAGTTGTGGCTAGAATGTCATGGCGCATGGTACTGGCACAAACCCACGTGATAATTCACGTCTGCATAGCATACCCTGTATGGATAAAATAACTTTTCCAAGGGCCACAGTAGTACCACATGGACCTCTCAGAAAAGAGTGTTTTTGAAATATGTGAAGAATCAAATGAAAAATCAGAAGTTTCCCTCATTCAATCTTATAGAAATAATAACTTATCTTTACTAAGACTTCATTCTAAGCACCTGGCAGTAAAACTAGACATTTTAATCCTGATCAACAATTCCATAACCTGGGTGTTATTATTTCTACTGAGTCAAGGAGAGGTTAAGCAATCCGCCAGCTTCAGTGAATTGTAGAGGCAGGTTTGGTTCCCGAGTACAAATTTTAGTCTCCTGAGTCTAAATCCTAGTCTCCTGCATCTGGGTTCTGTCACCTATTGGCATGCTCTGTGTTACAGTAAATTGTAAAATCCAGGAGATCCTTTCGCAACTGATAGCTTTCATCATTGTCCTCTGAAAAGAATATCACTATCAAGATCATAGTCCGTCAGAAAATATCTGTTTTGATGTAAAGACCAGCACCACACTGAATGATTAGCAATCAGATAAAGACAACCTATCTATTAAAAATGAGTCCAGATTCCCTTTTGCTTCCTTAATTCCTTGCCTTCCAGACAGTGTGTTCCAGATTCTCAAAGTTATCCCCAAAGAGCGAAAGGAATAAAAGAGCTAAATCAAGGGAAAAGATATTGTTTGAGCACGTAAACTTAACAAAACAAAACAGAAAAAGGTAGAAAGCTTTCAAATTCATTTTCTGGACCTGAGACCTTGAAATTCTTTCCCCATCAGCCCATCAGCACCACATTTAATAAGACCAAATTAGTGTCACCCCGCCGGAAGAGCTCGTTACCGCTCCTCCTCTTGATATGATAGGAGGATGCTTGCTTCCCCAATGCCAGCTGTTTCCAAAGCCTGGGGCCTGCTTCACCTCTAGGAACATTAGCTTTAACCTTTCAATCTCATTGATTTAATCATATAACCATGTAATTAAATTCCAATAGTCAAGTTTCAAGGGCAGGGAGGCAAGGACTGGGCAGGCCCACTTAGCCAAAGCAGATGGCAGGCACTGCTCCTGGGACAGCGGGCTCAGATTGCATGTTGCCAGCATTTGTGTTGAGTCCCTATTAAACACATGCAACAAAAACTTGGAGTCCACCCGCTTAAAGAATGAAAGCCTCTTCACCTGCTTCCCTGAGATAAGGTGCAATGTATTTTTAATGTGCACTTTTCTCTCTCCTTGGCAGTCAAGATGGTTTCCCCATGATAGCCAAACCATAAGGTGAGCAAAGCTAATGGGTCTGATTTGTAGACAACATATGGACCCCTAGGTTCAAATTAATGTATTCATTCTTCTGTTGCCTGAGGCTTTTCAAATGTTGAGGAAGAGCTTTCAGGATTGAGTTTAAAGATGCTTCTTCAATTTGTATATCTGCTGTTAATAGCCAGGTGTTATTTCAACATCTGGTTGAAGTCTGTTTTATGATTTTACCAACAGGACATCAGCAACATCTCCAACCCCGTTACAATGATAACGTGCTGATGAGGCCATAGTAAACCAGGGTTTCCGTATACTGCAGGTACATCTGTATCTTAGTACAAACTGTTGAAAGAGTGTGATAATATGAAATGAAATTCTAAACTATTCATATCTTTGCCCAACTTTCTCAATGATTCAAGTGTACAAGCAAAAAGGTGCTGCCTTTATAGTAAAAAAATTAATCTGAATATCCTTCATTGAACCACTGACTAAATAAATGTTGGCATATCAATAAGATGGAATATTATGTTCACAAAACAAATTTTATGAATATAGATTTCCAAGTAGGAGTCAAATCAGTTTAAATGGATTATCCCAACTTAATTTCTTTAAGGAATATGCACACAGATATGAAAATGATGACATTAGTTGGCTTTGCTGATGAGACATGGGTAATTTTTATTTTGTACTTTGTGTACCCTTTAGATTTACAGCAACAAATATATACTGCAATTAGATGCAGAGAGAAAGTGATTTACAAATGACTCCCATGAAATTTTCATAGCTGCCTCAAATCTATGCTATTATTCATAGAAAGATCGCAAAGCAAAAAGCTGCTCTCTTCATGGCAGCCATTCCATCAGAAACTCCTCAGGATAATATCTGGCACAAACATAAATGTCAAGGGGCATTTTTGTTTTGTTTTATTTTGCTGATTTTAATTTAATTAGCCTTTTTGGAGAAGAAAATGGCAACCCACTCCACTATTCTTGCCTGGAGAATTCCATGGACAAAGGAGCCTGGTGGGCTATAGTCCATGTGGTCACAAAGAGTCAGACACGAATGAGCAACTAACACACACACACACACACACACACACACACATACACAATTTTAATGTCCTTTGCATTAAGTGAAATCATTCTGGCTTTCATCAAATGGCTTTGAAAAACCAGACTATAAATGACACTCAATCAATTAATATCAAATAAACATTAATGTGAGAGGACAGATACAATTTTGAATCTTACTCGCAGTATCACAAAAGCCAATAAAAGGCACAGTTTCTTTGTTCTTTAACTTAGAAGAAAAATAGGCATTAATTTTCTATTTTCTTCATTCATTTTTTTCTTTATTTTCTTTCTTTATTTTTTTATAAAGCCTGCTACTCAGATCAATCTCCGTGTTTTTCTAAAGGCAGCACACAGAGGATTCAAGGACATGGACTTATTCTCAAAACATCCATGCAACACAGGCCAGGGATGGATCTTAGGAGATCACGGAGGTTAAGTGACTCAACCAAGATTACTGTGTGGCTGAACTCTTCATACAGCCTGGGTGTCCATACTCCAGGGGCAGGCCCTCTCCAAGGTGACTTTGAAAAGGGGGAACACAGAATGCTTGGATTGGAGTTCCTTTCATGGGCTTCTAGGAAAAGGCAACGAGTTTGGGTAACACCGTGGGGAATACTGATAGGACCCCAGCAGAAGAATTTTTAGCTTTGTTAGAGCTTTTCCTGAAATTGCCAAAGGATACAGTTAAATTGAGATTCTAGAGATCACTGGTAAGGAAGTTTGGTTCAAATGACTTAATGGGACATCTTCAGTGACTGGACATAGAATCTCTGGATATTCTTCACACGGGCATGACTAGCCAAATGGCACTCCACTGATGCCACCAGAAGATTTGTCAACTAGTATGACCAAGTTGGTAGCGTTCCAAGTTCCATCTATTCCCTAGAAAAACTGCTCTATGGGTAGTGTTTCCATTTTTTTTTTTTTTTTGGCAACTTTGTTTAAATCCTTCCACTTGTATATGTGACTCAGAAAATACCTCCAGCCTATCTGTGCAAGGACTCAAGTGGATCACTAATTGAAAGTGTTTATTTTTAAAACTGTATTTTGAGTTTAGATGCATCCCTGTAAATGTCTGGAACTCAAAGGCTGTTTTGTCTCTTCTAGGTAATGACAGTTATGGCAGCCATTGCGTATCAGTTGACTTAGATTAAAATCTTTACTCTCTCCTAATTGCTGTCATGTCATTAAAAGCAATGTCCATTCATAGCACGGAATATGATACACCTTGAAAAAGTGAAAGTGTTAGTTGCTTAGTCATGGCTGACTCTTTGCGACCTCATGTACTATAGTCCACCAGGCTCCTCTGTCCATGGAATTCTCCTGGCAAAAATACTGGAGTGGGGAGCCATTCCCTTCTCCAGGGGATCTTCAGGACCCAGGGGTTGAACCCAGGTCTCCTGCATTGCAGGCAGATTTTTTACCATCTGAGCCACTAGGGAAGCCCCATGATATGCCTTACACAGACTAAATCTAAAGGCTATAAGTTCCACAACTTCAGAGGTAGTAACTTTAGAGTGAATAATATTTTTAATCTCTTTCCTTTGTTAAAAAGAGTTGGGGAGATTTGTGAAGAAAATATTCAAAATAATAAAAATATCAAATTCATTGATAATTTCTATATTTTTAAAAAACACTAAATGCATTTTTATATTTACTAGTTGCATTGGGCACATAATTTCATATTGCTTTTTGCCTCATTTTTTATTGAAGTATAGTTGACATACATTATTAAGTTAGTTTCATGTGTACAACATAGTGCAATTTGACATAACCAACAAAAAAGCCAAATGTTCAAATCTTACCATTGGCTCAGTAAAAGATGAAGACTATATTTAAGTTGCAGACTAAAAACAGTGATTTATTCTTCAATTTTATGCTTTATAGTATTTTATTAGATTTATAATATAAAAATAAAAATGACTATTTAATCAGATGAAGAGCATCACAAGAAGAAAATTCTCAGGAAATATTTTTTGTAGTAATAAACAAAAACAAAAACCTGCTTTTGGGTAGAAAATGAACTTTGCTTCTAAAAGAAAATGTGCAGCAGAAACGAAGCAGGCCAGAACTCTTTCTGGAACAATCAGAAAAAAAGCTTCTCCCTAATACAAATATCACTGTGTTTGAGAGCATTCAATAGTCTTACATAATGCTTCTCCAAATAATACATTATTACAAATCGTTGAAACATCTTCTCAGCTAATAAGACTATTAAAATAGAATTCTAATTAACTTCAGGTAATACATTTATGAAGGAAACTCCAGCAACATCAAATATGGAAAACATTTGAAATAAAAAATGATTTTTGTCCTCACGTCTAAAGAATTTTATACATTCTTTGTTCATTGCTTTCCTTATAAAAAGCTGCTTTAATGAGAGCTAGCTAGTCTAGATTGTGCTTTTGGTGTTGGTTTAAATCCCATATTTAACACAGAAATCTTCTTTTTTCAGATGTCATATATGTATGGTCCCAGCCCTAGTGAGAAAATATATATAAGTTGATAAGTGATGGAAGACAATAATATAATTTGAAATTTTTTATTAATATTATTTAGGAGAAACAAGAAAGCATTGATTAATTTTAGACTTTAAGTCAAATATGCATGCTGAGATTTTCAGAAAACCATTAAAAGGAATAGAAAAAGAACAAATATCTTCAAAATCAGTTCAGGAAAAAAAAAAAAAAAACTTCCTCATAAGAGATACAGTTTAAGAATAAGGACCTGGAAAGAATAAAAATGAGAGGAAGAAAATGACATGAACATATTAGTCAAAAGAAACCTGGTAAAATTTTGCTAATAATAAAAATAGAATTTAAGAAAATAAAACAAAATGTCCTTGTGAGAAATTAAATGGGTCATACCTAATCATGAAAGCAGTATCTCATCAACAAACATACAACTATTCTAAAATCTACTCACTGAATAACATAGTCAAAATTAGGACACAGTGAACGATCTTTTAAAACATTATCCAAATAATTGATTTAACAGGCATGCATAACAAAAGTGTAAGAAATAAAATGAAGTAATATTTACTCAATATAATGAATCCTGTAGACAGCATTAGGAAAAGAACACTTGTTGCAAGCAATTGACCAAATTACTAAGTCATAAAACACAACAAATACCAAAGAACTGATAGTTTATATATTCAGGTCACATTCTCCAACTTAAATAAAAATAAATTAGGAATAAGTAATTAAAGATATATCTCTCAAACAAAAACAATTGAGACTTTCCAAACAATTTATGGGTCAAAGAAGAAATCACAATCAAATTAGAAAAATTGAAGATCTGAATATTAATTTAAAATTACATACTAAAAATTGAGACGGGCAGCTAGATTGGTACTTAGAAGGAAATATATAGCCTTATATTAAGAATAACCTTTAGGAATTACTGCAGATAATATAGAAAGTTAATGTTTACTATTCGGCAGTAGAAGGGCCAATAAGGAAAAAAGAATCCTGAACAGACAATGAATAAAGTAAAAGAAACTCAAACGCAACAGGAATCAGGGAAATGCAAATGAAAACCAAAAGGAGACACCATTTCCATTCCTAAGATAGACAAACATTTAAATGTTTTAAAGTAGGAATATCAAGGATGTGGAAATGAGAACTCACATATTTCTGGTGGTAATTAAAATTTGTATAAACACTTTGGAGAGCAATTTGGTAGTATCTACTAAAGTTAAAAATGAAAATTGAATGTTCAATCTAGCAATTCAGATCCTAGATATATATGCCTAAGGAATTCTCATACACGATACAAGATATTTAAAAAATGTTCACTGAAAGAGGTTTTATGGTACTGAAAAATGTAAAATAACTAGAATGCTTATCAATATGCTAAAGTAAAATTTAAATTCTTATGTACGTGTTAAATGCTTTTACACAGTAAAATAGTATTCTATACTGAAAATGAGTGAATTAAAACAACATGGTTACATTTCACAAACATGATACTGGGCACAAAAAAGCAATACTAAAATGATTCACAAATTATAAAATGATTTATGTATAAATTTAAAACATAAAACAACACTACATACTGTTTATACACAGGGACATAGTAAATATTTGAAAAAGGAAACAGGCTTTGTGTTAAGTGGGCACAAGGGCTTTGACTATCTTTGTAATTTTTTAACGATAAAAGATCTGAAGTTTAAAATACTATTTAGATCAAAATTTGTTGATAAGCACATGAAAGTCTTTGTAAGCACTCCCTTTACTTTCCTGTGTGGTGAAATAACAATAATTGCCTAATAAAAAATAAAGAAATAATAAAATAAAGCAACAAATTTTATGGTGAGCTAGTACAGAACTATTATATTCTTCTCAGACTACGAGAAAATATTCTAATTGTATAAGGTATGTATTTTAAATTAATGGTATGTATTGCCTCTGCCCAAAACATAATTGAAATTATTGACACAGTTTAAAGATAAGTGAAGAATTCAAAGTTGACACACAAAAATAAGGATATCTTTTATTAAACTTCATAATGAGGTAAAGTGTAGACAATGTGAGAAATTTCACTGTGAGGCAATTCGTCTTCAAATCTTGTCTAAAACTAGTCTTGATAAAAACAGTGTTCTGTTCTTCAGGCTGAGCTTTTCGCTTGTGAAGATCAACCTGACACCCTTCTTGCACGTTATTCAAACACTTAATCCAGTCTATTCTGTGCCACTGATAACAAATGTGGTTAAGGAGTTCATCTGACAAAACATTTTGCACAAGTGTGAATTAAGCTCTGCCTCAAGACACACATATCTGTCTTGCTTCCTGATTATCCTCTTGTTTTCAAATTATTAAAGCACATAAACCAAAAGACCAATGGTTGCAAATAGGAGTTATAGCATCTGTGACAGATTTTCGTCATCTGCTTCAGGCTAGTTCTTCAAATGAGCTATTAAATCATTGAAATTTGGGTCAAGTGATTTTTGCTCAAGTAAATTGTTAGCCAAAATAAGTACATTGGGGCTTTCTGGAGGAAACTGTAGAAGATTAGTTATTAGAGCACTTCTAGATTTCTGCATCCTGTCTAAAATGTACTTTTGCATTTATGATTCTTCAGTCAGACTTCAGGGCTATCTTCAGTCACAGAGAGCAAATGGACATGTTGACACGGATGGTAGCAACTCTCCCCCAGAGAGACAGAATTTCTGTCCACCTCAGTGATCGAGCAACGTCTCTGGGCAACATACACTACACGGATGCTATGAGTTCAAAGGAACTAGTAAGCTATAAACAGAAAGACAAACTCTGTGCCTGCTTGCTGCTGCTGCTGCTAAGTCACCGCAGTTGTGTCCGACTCTGTGTGACCCCATAGACGGCAGCCCACCAGGCTCCTCTGTCCCTGGGATTCTCCAGGCAAGAACACTGGAGTGAGTGGCCATTGTCTTCTCCATTGTGCCTGCTTACACGTGGCTTAAAATCTACTGACTCAAAAAATTTTAATCATTTTTTAAGAATATAGATCTTATTTGCATATTAAACATTGGTAAAGCAAGTATACCTTCTGTGCACTGAGCATAGACATGGAGGGATGGGAAGACCAAGAGTCATTTAACACCCATAATATATAAATATACAGCAGTCTCCTGAAGTACTACATATTCTTGACACAGTAAATGTACATAAGGCATATGAGGTATTCAAAATGTAAGAGGTTGTGATCAATCAAGGGCTTCCCTGGTGGCTCAGTGTTAAAGAGTCTGCCTGTCAATGTAGAAAATGTGGGTCTGGTCCCTGGATCAGGAAGATCCTCTGGAAAAGGAAATGGCAACCCACTCTAGAATTTTTGCCTGGGGAAACTCACGGACAGAGGAGCTGGGTGGGCTATAGTCCATGGGGACGCAAAGAGTCGGACACAACTTAGTGACTGAACAACAACAAACAACAGATCCATCAAACATTAGTATCACTCCTCCCAAATCCATGTAAATGCAAATAACATCCATAGCTGCTCATCCAGAAACTGGCATCTACAGCCATGTGCACATGCCCCTTAGCATCCAAGATAGAGTATACTGCCTTGGACAACTTCGGTATCTTAGGGACCTTGCCTTAAATCTCAGTTCTGATCCTCGTAACCATGCCATTGGCAGGGAAGGCTGAAGGCTAATCTATTCAAGAGGGAGAAACTACAGATATATTCAACTGGAGATTAAATACTAGGGTCCATCTAGCACACTTGCCCTTTATTCTAAGAAGAACATTAACTGAACTCAGTCCTTCCCTTTGTTTCCAATTGAATACGTCAGCTGATTTGAGCATCTGAATTTTGTTTGCATGTCTCTTTGTTCAAAGACCTCTGGGAAGGTTAAGACAACTCCCCACATGACATTCAACCACAGACAAAAAAGTATCATCTATTGGTCACTAATTTAGATCATATATCTTATTATGAAGGACAGCACCTTCAATCTCTAAGTGAATCTTCTCCCAAGTGGTGCTGCAACTGAATCTTCATTGGTTCATTCAGTTCAGTTCAGTTCAGTCACTCAGTCATGTCCAAATCTTTGCAATCCCGTGGACTGCAGCACACCAGGCCTCCCTGTCCATCACCAACTCCTGGAGCCTACTCAAATTCATGTCTATTGAGTCGGTGATGCCATCCAACCATCTCATCCTCTCGTCCCCTTTTCCTCCCTCCTTCAATCTTTCCGAGCATCAGGGTATTTTCAAATGAGTCAGTTCTTTGCATCATGTGGCCAAAGTATTGGAGTTTCAGCTTCAGCGTCAGTCCTTCCAATGAATATTCAGGACTGATTTCCTTTAGAATGGACTGGTTGGATCTCCTTGCAGTCCAAGGGACTCTCAAGAGTCTTCCGGAACGCCAGAGTTCATTGGTTCATTACACTCTCTTAAATGGTGGGTTGCTTCAGGCAGCTGGTTGCACACGATACACAAGTGAATCCTATTGACCTGAGCCCACTTTTAAAACTTCTTCGTGTCTTATAACCGAATCCACTGTTCAGAAACAATGTTGCATGAATTACCATGATGGGGTACTGTTGAGTAAAATCAGAGGCCTGGTAACAAGAAATGCAAATCCATAGGCAAAATAATTGTCTGTCCCACAATGAATAGTTACAGCTTCCATAATGGAAAGAATCCCATGTCATTATCTGTCATCAGATAAATTACTGGCACCCCCAGGGCATGGTTCAATGTATTAGCATTTATCACTGGGGTTAGCAGCTTGGGTATTCAGTACTGGCCATATCAAATTAGTCCTGTTATTTAATCTGTGCTTAAATTACATCCTTGCTGTCATGAACTCTTTATTCAAGATACCATTCAGCAAGCAAGGGATGGTGCCTAATTAAAAAAAAAAAATTACTTAACATTCCTACCTTGGGCAATTGTATTCATGCAGTCATTGAGCGATTCCTCATCTAGGAATGTCCTCTAAGGAGAAATCACCTGGGATAGGAATATCCCACCTAAGCTCTGCCAGTTCTGGAAGCTCCTTTTACATATCTCTCCCCTACATGCTAAGTCACTTCAGTCATGTCCAACTCTTTATAAATCCATGGACCGTAGCCCACCAGACTCCTCCATCCATGGCATTCCCCAGGCAAGAATACTGGAGTGGGTTTTAGGCCCTCCTCAAGGGGATCTTCCCACCCAGGGTTTGAGCCCACATCTCTTATGGTCCCCTGCATTAGCAGTTGGGTTCTTTACCACTAGTGCCACCTGGGAAGCTCTATGCCTCTCGTCCCTCCTCCTCCTTATTATCATTTCTCCAAACTGCACCCTTACTCTGTCAACTTTTGTTTCCAAGAAGAGTAAGCAAGCAGATGTGCCACTCAAATATCTGTGCACTTGAAAGATTTCTCTTCCCTATAGCTATTCTGGGAAGCATGTATGATTAAAGTGGCAATGCAGCAAAATAAAGTCCATTGAGAGGGCAAAAAATTGCTCAAGTGACAAATTTGAGCATTCAGCCAATCTTATATATTCCATTTGCAATTGCTGTAAGTGGTTTGTCATCGGAGCTCACATTTATTGAGTTGATAGAAAAACACAATCATCGTGGTTTCATGACCACGTGGGAGTCCAGTGGTCAAGGGTTTGGGCTTTTCCAGCATCTTTCAGCATGGAAGGATCTTTTCTTCAAAAGAAGATTAATAATTTCAGGAAGAAGACATGATTTTGTCTTAAAATCCCAAAGATCTACATTATTAATCCCCTCTCGGATTTGTAAAATTTTCCAAAACGCATGACCATCTGCACACACACACTTTAGGCACTACTGAGTTTGCTGAATCATTCTGTCCAGTGGCAGACAGAACAGTTGGTACCACAGCCTGGATGAGGTGGAGAGTCTCCTCTTGTCCTGCAGCAAACCGAAGTCCCACAGCCATAGTGATTACTCAGGAAACGTTTGGAGGAAGCGCATTTAAAAATGACGCCTGTTGCTTTCAGACATCCAAGATGGCAGAATCCAAGACGGTGGCCACCCAAACGGGGTCTGTTTCTTTCAAAGGGATGTCAAGGCATGCCCCACCAAGCTCTCAGGATTTTGAAAAAGATGGCAGGTCCTGAATTTTCCTGGGGAGGGGGGATTTATCCTACTTTCTGCCACTGCTGTTGTTTAATTGCTCAGTTATTTCCCACGCAGTGCGACCCCATGGACTGTAGCCCACCAGGCTCCTTTGTCCACGGGATTTTCCAGGCAAGAAGACCGGCGGGGGTTGCTATTTCCTTTTACAAGCTCTCACGTGCTGTGGAGCAGCAAAGCCCTTGAACCACAACCATTCAGCTTGTGCTGTGGAGCCAGGGGAACCGCAACTACTGAAGACCGCGCACTGTAGAGCCTGTCTCCACAAGAAGAGAAGGCGAGTCTGTGAGAAGCCCATGAGTAACTGGAGATTACTCCCTGCTCCTCACAAACAGAGAAAAGTCCATGCAAAAAAGACCCAGCACAGCAGAAATAAATACATACGTTTAACAGAGAGAGAAAAAAGAAGAAGCTAAAATGAGTCATGTGATAAACCACTCCAAAGTTCTTATCCCCCAATTCTCTGGTTCTACAGCTAGGCTGAGGAATTTCTTGCATCTTGACTTCATTTGGTGTGAACCACCACTGAGTCCATGTTTCAGTCAACCAATCCACCACTTATATAAGCCCTCTTGACTTCTTGGGCCAGCATATTGGATGCAGATTCTGGTACGTGCAGCCATACTGGCTACTTTGACCTAATATATTTATATTTTTTCCCATCTGATGCACCTCCTTTCAAATCTATTTGCCACACACATTCCTCAGGTCTCTGATGATAATGAAAAATAACCAACTATTGCCATTTTTTAATGTTTTCAGATATTCCCCCTGGCTCACACTTTGTATTTGACCTCTACTCACACACTGGGAACCAATTCAAACCTTAAGTCTGGAGGCAGTGAGGTGGTAATGACAAGCTATGAGGAGAAATGACATTCCTGACACATTAGCTACTTCAGGTGAGTCAGCTCTCTAATAAAGGAAAAATCAATCTAATAGAATAGGGATGAGGAGGCCTCTACTGGCAAAGATGTTTCAGCAGAGTTAGACATTCAGTGAGGTTAAGATAATCTAAAGCCATCTAATATTCCCATTCAAATTCTTTGAGTTCTCAACCTTTCTCATCTAATGCTGTAAATTTCAGAGAAAGCCTGGTAAGGCTGTGATTCAGCACTCGCTACGATTTAGTAATAAACAAGGTCACAAACAGTGTGCTTGTTTTTGCCAACTGCAGCCCTTCAGCTACGAGATATAAAAATTATAGGAAGAAGTCATGGACACTTCCTGGACTCCTGACTTACCTTGAGCAAAGTATTTAAAACTGAATTTGTTGTTTTCTTTCTTTACAATCTTCAGGCCAGAGAGCCAGCCTACCTTTCAATTATTATATTTATATTTCCGTCATAAAATTCTATTGAAGAAATCACAAAACCTAGGCTTTCATAGGTACTTCATTCCAGGTGACCTCTGGTAATGATTACAAGCTAAGAATCAGCAGTGTTTTATTGTGCACTGACAAGATTGTCTCCTTTCATATTTTGCTTGTTTGCTTTTTGTTTTGTTTTTGTTTTGCATGCACATGTGTTCAGTGGTGTCCTACTCTTTGTGACCCTATGGACTGTAGCCCACCAGTCTTCTCTGTCCATGGGATTCTCCAGGCAAGAATACCAGAGTGGGTTGTCATTTCCTCCTCCAGGCGAACCCACGTCTCTTGCACCTCCTGCATTGGCAAGGGAGTTCTTTACCCCTGCACCACCAAGGAAGCCCTACTCAGCCAGATTAGGCAATTCCAAATTTACATCCTCATATAAAGTAAATCTGCAATCAGTTTTGGAATTAAGTACTTCATCTGATGAGATAAAATGCAAGAAAATGATAGCTTAAGGTGGTTGGATTCTTGCTGTCTGACATTTAGCTTTGGGACCAGGGACCAGGCTTGATCACTCAAGAGCTTTTGTGTAGCAGAGTTTTATTAAACCATGTAAAGGGACAGAGAAAGCTTCTGACATAGACATCAGAAGGGGGACAGAGAATGCCCCCCTCACTAGTCTTAGGAAAGGGAGCTATATATTTTTTCAATTGGCTATTACAATAAATCAAAAGAATGCCTCAAGGTTGTAAAGATCTTACTAGACTCATTCCCACAATTTACATTTTAAGATGACAGGATTAGAATTAACAAGAGAAAGATCTTACCAGATCCACTCCCATAATATAAATTTTAAGATGACAGGATTAGTCAGAAGGTTCTCAAGAAGGAAAAACATGTCTTCCAGTAGGATACGTTGTTGTCATTGGTACCGAGTTTAAGGGAAAACAAATTCGTGAGCAAGATTAGTTGTTTTCTTGTGCAATCATTAGCTCTGGGCTTAAAGGAACAAAAAAGTTTGTCCTTTCCATCTCCGTGAGAATCCCAGACCCCTGTTTCCTCTTTGAGAGCCCCAGACCGTTTTCTCCTCCTTGGGGACCCTGGACTTCTTATCAACCTGCCAAGGAATTGATGCTCTCAAAATGAAAATGATTCCAGGTATTTTAAGCAAGAGAGGAGCTAATACAAATATGAAGTGTGTATAAAATCAGTGAAAGAGCCTGGGGGGGGGGGGGGTAAGGAAGGAAATCCACGACCATTTCTTACACTATTATTTACATTGGTGCAAAAGTAATTGCGGTTTTGGACCCTGAATTTCAAATCATTATAACTAGACTCAAATATATCTTTATTAATAAAATAGGAACCACTGCAATCAACTCATTTTTGACAATGAGAAATAAGTTTGTTTATTCCTACAGCATAAAAATCCATGCCTCAGGATTTGACGGACTCTCAGAAAGCTTTTTCTGCATCAGGCTGGTTGTGAAAACTTTTTCCCTGCAAAAAGTTGTCAAGATACTTGAAGAACTGGTAGTTGGTTGGCAAGAGGTCTAGTGAACATGGAGGATGAGGCAAAACTTTGTAGCTCAATTTGTTCAACTTTTGAAGTAATGGTTGTGCAACTTAAGGTTGGGCACTGTCTCAGAGAAGAACTGGGCTCTTTCTGTTGACTCATGTCGGCTGCAGGCATTGCAGTTGTTACTGGAGCTCATCAATTTGTTGAGCACACTTCTCAGATGTAATGATTTCACCAGGATTGTGAAGAAAGCTGAGCTCCAAAGAATTGATGCTTTTGAAATGTGGTGTTGGAGAAGACTCTTGAGAGTCCCTTGGACTGCGAGGAGATCCAACCAGACCATTCTGAAGATCAGCCCTGGGATTTCTTTGGAAGGAATGATGCTAAAGCTGAAACTCCAGTACTTTGGCCACCTCCTGCGAAGAGTTGACTCATTGGAAAAGACTCTGATGCTGGGAGGGATTGGGGGCAGGAGGAGAAGGGGACGACAGAGGATGAGATGGCTGGATGGCATCAGGGACTCGATGGACGTGAGTCTGAGTGAACTCCGGGAGTTGGTGATGGACAGGGAGGCCTGGCATGCTGCGATTCATGGGGTCACAAAGAGTTGGACACAACTGAGCGACTGAACTGACTGACTGACTGACTGAGAAAGCTGTAGTGGATCAGATGGACAGCAGACCACCAAACAGTGACCATGACCCTCTTTTGGTGTAAGTTTGAATTTGGGAAGTGCTTTGGAGCTTCTTCTTGGCCCAACCACTGGATCGATCACCAGTAGTTTTCATGTAGTGATGATTATTGTCACTTTTCATCATAAGTCACAATCTGATCAAGAAATGGTTTGTTGTTGTTGCATTGAGTAAGAGGAAGATAACACTTCAAAATGATCATTTGTTTGATTTGCAGTCAGCTCATGAGACACTATCATGAGCTGGGAATCCTTGATAGCTCAGTTGGTAAAGAAGCCACCTGCAATGCAGGAGACCTTGGTTCGATTCCTGGGTTAGGCAGATCCACTGGAGAAGGGATAGGCTGCCCACTCCAGTATTCTTTGGCTTCCCTTGTGGCTCAGCTGGTAAAGAATGTGCCTGTAGTGTGGGAGACATGGTTTTGATCCCTGGGTTGGGAAGATCCCCTGGAGAAGGGAATAGCTACCCACTCCAGCATTCTGGCCTGGAGAATTCCATGGACCATATAGTCCATGGGGTCACAAAGAGTCTAACATGACTGAGCAATTTTCATTTTGCTTCACTCCATGAGAAATGTAACAAGCTTTTCCACCGTTCTAGGTGCTTCAAATGTCTAACGACCATAGAATGGTCGATGTTGAGTTCTCAAGCGACTTCTCGTGTAGTTGTAAGAGGATCAGCTTTGATCATTGCTCTTGCTTGGCTTCCCTGGTGGTTCAGACGCTAAAGAGTCTACCTGCAATGCAGGAAATGTGGGTTTGATTCCTGGGTAAGAAAGATCCCCTGGAGAAGGAAATGGCACCCCACTCCAGTATTCTTGCTTGAAGAATCCCACGGCCAGAGGAGCTTGGCTGGCTGCATTCCATGGGGTAGAAAACATCAACTACCAATGGGTGGCCACTACTCTTCTCAACTTCAAGGTTCTTGTCTCCTTTGCAGAACTTCTTGAGCCACCAATACACTGTACATTTGTTATCAGTTCCTGGGCCAAATGCATCGTTGATGTTGTGAGTTGTCTCCACTGCTTTACTATCCATTTTGAACTCAAATAAGAAAATTTTGCTTGAATTTGCTTTTTGTCTAACGTTACCATAGTTTAAAATACATATATAAACTAAACAGCATGTAGTAAGTCATTGGGCTTCCCTGGTAGCTCAGCTCGTAAAGAATCTGCCTGCAATGCAGGAGACCCTAGTTTGATTCCTGAGTTGGGAAGATCCCCTGGAGAAGGGATAAGCTACCCACTCCAGGGGCTTCCTTGGTGTCTCAGATGGTAAAAATTCTGCCTAGAATGCAGGAGACCTGGGTTTGATCCCTGGGTTGGAAAGTTCCCCTGGAGGAGGGCATGCAACCCACTCCAGTATTCTTGCCTGGAGAGTCCCTATGGACAGAGAGGCCTGGTGGGCTACAATCCATGGGGTCACAAAGGGTCAGACATGACTGAGTGACTAAGCACACACACACACACACACACACACACACACACACACACACACAGAGTAAGTCATTAGCAAAAAGCATAAAGTAAAAAATTCACATTAAAATGGTGTATAACACAACCACATTTATTTAAGAATGTATTCCAAAATCAAATGGCAAATTTCAATAATGCAAAACTGCAATTACTTTTTCACCAATCTAATATATCCAAGAACACTGTAGCCTTTATCCTGAGAGCAGGCCCTCCTGCTACTGCTTCTTGACCTCAGTGAAGTCTGTGACCAGACACTGGAATACTGAGTATGCAATCATGCCTGACCTCTACCTAAGCCCAAACACCCAAAGGCGGACTTCACTGTGACTTCACTTCAGCCTTTGAAGGGGTATAATAAATTGAGAATGATGAATACCGCACCAACTGACCATATTTAGGACTTGTCTAAAGGAGCTGACTCTCAGAACTTGCCATACCAACAATAATCACTGTATTCCCTTCTTTTATCCTTTGAGGCTCTTATGTATTTTAAAACCCTTCTCTACTTTTACTTTTTACTTTAGTGGGTTTTAGCAGCAATAAATTATACACTAAATACATTGTGGGAGGGAATGAGAATATTGCCACCCACGTGATAGAGAATTGCACTAGACATCGAATGAGCTTTATGTGTATTTAAACTCATTTAGCCCTTGCACCAAATCTACTAGGAATGTTGGCTACAGTTTAAATAACTTGCCCAAAGTCACATGATTAGTAAGAAGCCAGGTCAGGATTTCCACACCTCATCTGTGCTATAGAAAAGCCTAAGGTGATCTCTATACTTTAGAAATATTCACACTAATTATCTCATGCTCTTTGTGAGAAAGACGAGGAGGCAGCTTGTCATGAAGTATTTGCCAGGTCATTTTGGTTGTTTGCTATGTTCTAATCAAGGGGCTTCAATTTCTTTGCAAAGCTAGACTCTAATAGAAAAGACTGAACCTGATCACTGAGAATCCAGAACATGTATAAAGATGTAGTAATATTCACAAGACACATTATTTAAAAGTGGGAAACTTATGGCAGCCAGTGCTTCTGGGCTTCCCAGGTGGTACTAGTGATAAAGAACTCGCCTGCCAATGCAGGTGTCCTAAGGTGGCAGGATCAATCCCTGAGTTGGGAAGATCTCCTGGAAGAGGGCATGAAAACCCCCTCCAGTATCCTTGCCTGGAGAAATCCCATGGACAGAGGACCCTGGTGGCCTATGGTCCATAGGGTTGCAAAGAGTCAGACACGACTGAGGCAACTTAGCACAAGACAGCACAATGGTTCTGTAATGGCAAAGACTTTAATGAGACAACTTAGTCTTTATTATCATTATTAATGAATTAAGCTTCTTCCTATTTGCTTCTAGAGAGAAACCTGTCAGTGGCTTTCCTAAGGATTAAATAAAACAAAATTTCAAGGTATATAACACTTGCTACACATACACTTTTGTGACTAAATTTTACTTCCCAGGGGAATCTGGGTCATGATCTTCATTAAAAGCTGGTAATTGCATGACTACAAGTTCCCAGAAGGATGGTTGGGTCATTAATCCTTGGAGTGCCTTGCTATCCTGACAAAAGATATAGTTTTGGAAATAAAGAGTACTGGTTGGTCATTTTTATATTTCCTCGGTTTTATCTGTGGAATGGTCCACCACCTTACAGTGGGCTTCAGTTATCTCATCTTTAAAATGGGTGATGCCCTTGATGATAGCAACAGTCTGTAAGTATGATTCTCGATATCCACTCTAATTCTAGCAATAATCAGGAGAAAACTCAAAAGCTCTCCAACAGGAGTGGAGGCAAACCATTCACTGCTACCATTCTTTGGGCCCCTTAAAAAGTAGGTAGCTGAAAGTAAATCATAAGTTTCAGAATTATTGGTGGGGCCCCGTCTTCTGTTTGTGTTACAGAAAGCAAATGTGGTACCTTGAATACCTGAGGGCCTTTAATATTCATCTTTCCACCCATGAGGGTAAACTGCTACCAAGATGAGCTCCTTATTTTAAAAGCATAAACCACTTCAGATAGAAAATTCAATTCGCTTTAACTCCTGTCAAGATTTTGTCAACCTAATGAGAAGGTATGTTCATAAACAACTTGCCATCTGCTAAACTGAATTTGTCAAGGAGTACTGAGGCTGGAAGAAGCAAATAGGACAATGGTGAATGAAAGGGGCCATTTTCCCAGTTTCCAGAGTTTGATTGAGAAAATCAGGGGATCCTGCAGGGATAGTTAAAATAAGAGAACATTGTTATTCTACATAATTTAAAAGAAACATAAGAGAAAATTGTTTCAGAGTAGCAGCTGCCTACTATGGGAATTCTTTTGATTTCATTTGAGTTTTCATCTATTCACAGGAGACACTTCTCTTAACAATCATTTTGATTATCTTTTTCATAGATATTTTTAATTTCATATAGAATTGATAAACTTGGTTTCACATGGCTTCAAAGAATTGAATGCTGACTGTTTTTGTTTCTTATACTTTGTGTTTTAAAATTTTCACTCAGGGTACATTAGGGTGAGTTTCTTAGAAATTTGACAGTCATCAGAGAAGGGAAAATGCCAAATACTGATTAATCAAAACAGAGTTGCTATAAAAATAAATCAAAACTTGGGCCATGCATAGGTTCATGGACATCATTTAAATACATAGAATTAAGCAGTCATAAGTTATAACATGAAGTTAGTTATACTTTATGTTTTTCAACAAGTAAGGAACACCTTTAAGTTCAGCCTCACCCTTTCATAAAATGATAGTCGGACCTGCAGTGATATTTAAACCTTGAGCAGGAGGCTCAAGAAGGAGGCTTCCAGGGAAAGCTGCCAGATTAGCATGCAAAAGACTTATTCGTGAGGACTCTCGCAATCCACATCTGTGAAAGGGATGAATAAGAAGGAAGGTCAGGGTAGGGGGAGAAATGAAGCTGCTATGAAATCTTAAATGAAGCCTAAACTGAACCTGCAGTCCATTTGTAAGAAGACTTGACTGCTCTGAGCTGATCCAAGTTGCAGTGAAATGCCCAGACCAAGACAACAGTCACCAGGCAATGGTGATGATGACCTGGAGAAGAGGATAGAGGTGAATACTCTTTCTCGGCCTTTGTTTAGTCACTAAGTCGTGTCCAGCTCTGTTTGCCACCGTCTGGACTGTAGCCCACCAGACTCCTCTGTCCATGGGATTTCCTGGGCAAGAATACTCGAGTGGGTTGCCATTTCCTTCTCCAGGGATCTTTCCAACCCAGGGATCGGACCCATATCTCCTGCATTGCAGACAGATGCTTTACCACTGAGCCACCAAGGAAGGCCCACTCTCTCTTTAGGCTCAACAGCACCAGAGCTCTTTCTGGACAGCCGGCCACATAGGCATATCTTGCTCTCCTTAATGTTGCTCCCAAATTTGGCATCCCTTCTGGTGGCTATTCATCTTAGTGGCCTCTGCTCCGAACTTCTCCATCTTTCCTCTCTCCAACTATACTCAATTGTCTTGTTCCGTCCTCTACTGCTAATTGTTATGCTGGGATAAGACACATATCCCCAGCTTCCATCATAATAGCTAGTAAATGCTCCACTTCTTGAAAACTTTGATAACATGAACTCCTTTTGGTAATGATGCCTGGTATCAAGGGAATGAAGACACTGGTGGCAACTCCAAGCAGAATAGAGGATGACGGAACAAAGAGGAAAACCAACAGGGAATTTAAACTCTTTTTAAATGACATAACTATGGGCTGCATATGGCTTCCCTTGTGACTCAGATGCTAAAGCATCTGCCAGCCGTGCAGGAAACCTGGGTTTGATCCCTGGGTTGGGAAGATCCCCTGGAGAAGGAAATGGCAACCCACTCCAGTATTCTTGCCTGGAAAATCCCATGGATGGAGAAGCCTGGCAGGCTACAGTCCATGGAATTGCAAAGAGTTGGACACGACTTCGCGGCTTCACTTTCTTTCTTTTATGGGCTGCATAGAGTTAACCTTACTGATATACCGTTGAGATATTACATCATGTGAAATTTGCAAACATGCCTCACCAGCTCTCCCAAAGACATCTACAGAAATGCCAAAGGAAATGACTATGTTTTAAATCTTAAAGTATTAATTCAAGCAATAAATGAGCATACCCAAACTATGGCAGCATTGATGGGTCCTTGCTCAAAGCTGCATCACTCCTGGACTAATGAAACAGCATCTCTCTCTAGCTGAGGGTCTCATGGAAGGGCATACCATGAGCACCTGTGACAGGAGTACAAGAAGGCACTTAGTTCTACCAGAAGGGATAGCAAAGGAAAGGAAAGAGACCAGAAATTACAGGAAGAGGTTGGATGCGGTAAATACAGCTAAGTGACTGCTATAAACTAGATGCTCTTCTCGTAACTTTCAATGAATTCTCACAGCCACACTATGGTAGATGTTTTTATTATATCTTTAAATATATATATATATATATATATATATATATATATATATATAAAACAAGTATTAAAGAAGTTAGTTATTGGCTAGGGAAAACAGCTGGTAAGTGAATGAACAAAGCCAAGTTTAAAGCATTCGAACTCCAAAACCAAGGCTTTTCCCATCATCTCACACTCTCATACGTCTTATGCCATGGGGATTCTTAACCAACCTTTTATTATTTTTTAATTTTGGCAGCGCTGGGTCTTCACTGTGCCACTTGGCCTCTAGTTGTGGCTTTGTGGCATGTGGACCTAGTTGCCCAGTAGCCTGTGGGATCTTATTCCCAGAGCAGGGATGGAACTCCTGTTCCCTTCACTGGAAGTGGAACTCTTAACCAGCGGACCCCCAGGGAAGTCTCTTAAACAAGTTTCAATAACAGCAGTTCAACTTTCTCGTACTTAGAGGATTAATATTTTAAACAACTTGTCAATATTTTTAATAACTTCCTGGCTGAGATGTAAATATTCTCATATATCATAAATGATTTATATATTTAAATATGTTTACTCTTATGTCCATAATACACATTGCCTCTTTTATGTAAAAAAAATAATAAATGTACTTAACACCATTATTTCCTGGTCTGTACTTTGATCACTCTCCTGTAAAACATATGTGTTTATGTTCTATATTTGTGTGTGTGTGTGTATGCATTTGCCTATTAAAATAGTAGTAATGCAGTATAATCATTTTGTTTTTCTTTCTTTCTTCCTTATGCTGTTTTTGTTGGTTTGTTTTGGTTTACTTTTCACATCACTTTAGCTTTTTAAAATAGATTCAGTATAGTAATTCTTTCATTAATAAATTATATCTTTATTAAAATAAATGATTTCCAAAACATGTCTCTGAAGTTTTGAATTTCCCTCACTATGGAAAAATAGTTAAGATTAATAAGAATGTGTTTTTCCTTGAGGTGACTCCATCTATGATTTATTTATATTTAAGTAGTATTAGAGATGTTTCTAAACTGCTAGGTAGAATTTTAATGTTTGAAAAAATACTATTAAATAATTGCATAGTATTTACTTTGATCAATCATTTTTAAAATGCTATTTTGGTCTTTTATAAAGGCAGACCAATATTTACTTAACTAACATTAAAAATAATTATTTTTCTAATTTGGTTTCATTTCATTAAATTCCCTTTCTAGAATTAATGGACTTTAAAAATTTAATAACAAAGAGCTAATGAATAAGAATCGTAAATAACAGGTTGGCAACCAATCCATTCTGAAGGAGATCAGCCCTGGGATTTCTTTGGAAGGAATGATGCTGAAGCTGAAACTCCAGTACTTTGGCCACCTCATGTGAAGAGTTGACCCATTGGAAAAGACTCTGATGCTGGGAGGGGATTAGGGCCAGGAGGAGAAGGGGACGACAGAGGATGAGATGGCTGGATGGCCTCAGGGACTCGATGGATGTGAGTCTGAGTGAACTCCGGGAGTTGGTGATGGACAGGGAGGCCTGGCGTGCTGCGATTCATGGGGTCGCAAAGAGTCGGACACAACTGAGTGACTGAACTGAACTGAAAAAGGTAAACAGATAGAGATGCCTCAACCTGAGCTCCAAGGATGACTTTCCAAACATACAATTAAAAGTCATTCATTTAAATTCCACATATAACTGATGAGATGCGATGCCTGTGTTTATGGGAAACTAGTCTGAAAAAGAGTGCGTGTTTGTGCTTGTATCGCCACTTCTCTCTGCTGTGCAGCTCAGACTGTTGGGACACAGCACTGTGAGCCAGCTACACACGTGCGCGTGTCTGTGCTGCCACGTGAGGCTCTTTCCCACCCCATGGACTGTACTCGCCAAGCTTCTCTGTTCATGGGATTTTCCAAGCAAGAATACTGGAGTGGGTTGCTATTTCCTACTCCAGGAGAAATCACATAAATGCTCCAATAAAAGTTATAAAGTCATTCATTTAAAGTATCAGTCAGTCTGTTATAAGCTATTATAAAGTCTGCATTAGGGAACATCTTTAATAAAACAATATATCCATTATTAAATTCAGATGTATGATGTAATCAAATAGAGGTACTGTTTACTGTTTACTGCAGGGATTCTTAGGTAATGATATTGAGGCTAAACATTTTGAAATCAATATCTCACTGTTATCTAAGCAGTGGTTCTGTAAATATATTGAAGGTCCTGAAAAGAAGCATTTTCTAATTATTTGAAATGCTTGTCTGTTCTTTTTTTTTTAAACTACAACTGTATACTTTTTGAATGTTTAAAGATAAGAAATGGCAGAGTCAGGGAGAGAATCTGTTTTATTTCATCTAAAATAAACATTTATCAATCATCACTTTCCTGGATATTCTTCTCATAATTTTCTGTTGGATATTTAAAGTTTAATAGCTATTGTATAAAAGGCCAGCAAAGATACAGGTGAATTTAATATTTTAAGAAACAATTTTGCCTTATATAATTGTAGGGAAATCTACCTTTGATATATTTCATTGAGATAAAGTATTTTATAAATTGTCTACTTAGTAATATTGCTTGAATTTTCCTGTTTTAAAGGGAAGGTAATTGCATTAATCAGAAAGAGCTTTGTTCCACTTTCTTCTGTTTTTATTCATTTGTAATTTTTCAGCAGCAGTGGTTACGAATGAATTTCTGTCACTGCACTGAGCTCTTGAAATAAATTATCTCACTGAGTCCTCATACGTTTTAGTACCCTGTTTTACATGGGAGGAAACTGAGGCTCAGGGACTTTAAATAATGTCACACCGGTACAAAGCGGGAGTTGTGATCCCACAACTTGTACTCTTAATGACTGTTCTTGTTGCTTCCCAGACATACTGAGTTTACTCCTGTTATAACTAATAGGAGACATGCCAGTCTTTATGATAAAATTAATGAAACTGAGGGAATGCTCCCTGATTTTCCACTCCATACACACTTTTTTGTAAAACTGATAAGAACATAGGACATAAAGCAGTCTAATTAAACAAAGCTAAACTTAAAAGAAAAATTAACAAGGATGAAACAGAATTTTAAAAACTTAAAAAATCAACCTAACTCTGATGCATTCAAATATAGAAGAGAAGCCTGAGAAGTGAATGGTCTCACTCAAAATGCAAGAGAGACTTGAGCTATGTAGCCCAGAGTTTGGACATTAATTCCATATATTTCCAGGAAGTAAGTGACAATTATTGAGCACTTGGTATGTGTCAAGCATGGTGCTGTATTGTTGCTGAGGTAAATTTTGCAATTACCCTTTGTACATACGAGAGAATTGAAGCACAAATGTGTCCAAGGCCCAAGCATTAGTCTGGGATGTAGCAACGATGAATCGGGCTCTCGAAAGCTTTGAGCTCAGAATGAAAGCAATTCACCATCTTTCAGTAATTTAGCTTCCCACCCAGCAGGCTGTATAGAAGCTGCCGGTCTCTATCAGGTGTAATTGGCCTCTATGACAAAGCAATTGTTTTCCCCTTACTTCAGATACACTTCAGGAGCATCCTATATTCCAACTAACCAGGGCCTCCACTATGTGAAATATTTAACAATAGAAAGAGCTGTGGGTCAATCTATTAAAACAGACGCTGACCCAAACAGAAGAGAAATTGGCTCCAGACCATGGGATTGGTAGCATCGTCTTACAACTATCAAAGAATTGGCCTGAAACCAATTACACTCTGCAATCTAGGACTAGAATAGAAAGTATTTATTTTTTCTTCCCTTAGCATCAGAATATTTGACCTTCTGTATTTATTGATCAAGGAAAGATGGGATTAAAAAGAAAATAAGGCTAATATAAACCCCGGTGAGGGAGCTGCTTTGAGACTATTTTAACAACCATGAGCAGAAAGCATACAGAAGGAAAAAAAAAAAAAAAAAAACAGCTGAGGAGGATGCGTGTTTCTTAATTACAACTAGATTATGAAACCAAGAATGGTATTGATTGCAGAAAGGAACTGTGTGACAGCTGGTAGACTATTGCATCTGCATTTCAGAGCCATTACAACCCTCTTCCGTCCGGCTGGCACCAGCCAATTCTCGATCAAGCGTGGATGCACACTGCCATAGTCTGTGGTGTAGCAGAATGAAATACACCTATGTCATTTACCATTATAGATTTCTGAAACAGAAAGTTATTACCTTGATTTTTTGTTAAGCGTTTCAATTTCTTGATGTCTTTGGAACACTCGTTTTGATACTCACCCATGTGAAACAGTTCCTGAATTAATTTCAGGATAACCATGCCTACATGTCCTCTACAGATCAGAGACGGAATAGCTACACTACAAAGAAGTTGATCCTCTTTGTAGGACAGTGTTCTATCCTATTCGATGGATCCCACTCACCAATGAGACAGAAGGCCTGGTATTGCTTTGTGTTCTGCTAAGGAATCTCCTTTTCCCCAACTGTTCAAGAAAAAAGAATGTGTGTGCTCAGCAATGTCTGACTCTTTGAGACCACATGGACTGTAGCCCACCAGGCTTCTCTGTCCATGGAATTTCCCAGACAGGAACATTGGAGTGGGTTGCCAGCTCCTTCCAAAGGCATCTTCCTGACCCAGGGATCAAAGCCAAGTCTCTTGCGTCTCCAGCACTGGCCCTTTACCACTGTACCACCTGGGAAGCCTGGTACGTGAAAAAAAAATTGAGAAAAAGACTTCCTGTCAAACTTGTATTAAGAATGGTTATACACAGTGATGTGGAATTTTGAATGCTAGCTACCTCTAAATAGATGATTCCTAACAATCTGATTTTAATAATTCTAATAATTATTCTGATCTTAATCCTTAAGAAGCTTTGTTTCACTACTTAAAGTTGGCAACATATCACCCTGTGCTTGTGAATTGGGTGTCTGGAAAATACAGAGGCTGAATGTCATTTATTTCAATCCCAGATGATGCGTTAACTACTATGCTTGTGACCTAGGTCGCTTCAGTCATGTCTGACTCTGTGATCCCATGGACTGTAGCCCACCAGGGTCCTCTGTCCATGGGGATTGTCCAGGCAAGAATACTGGAGTGGGCTGCCATGGCCTCCTCCGGGGGATCTTCCCAATCCAGGGACTGGACCTGAGGCTCTTACGTCTGCTGCACTGACAGCAGGCTCTTTACCACCAGCGCTTCCTGGGAAGCCCTGCTATGTGTGTCAGTCACTCTGTTGTGTCCGACTCTTTGCAACCCCATGGCCTGTGGCTTGCTGGGCTCCTCTGTCCATGGGATTCTCCAGCCAAGAATACTGGAGTGGATTGCCATGCCCTTCTCCAGGGGATCTTTCTGACCCAGGGATCGAACCCAGGTCTGCTACACTGCAGGTGGATTCTTCACGCGCTGAGCCACTGGGGAAGGCCACTGGCTGCTGTGCGTGCCTCCAGTTCTGTCGGCCGCCACGTGCGTTAGTCTTCGCTGTCTCCACCTAAGGGAAAAGAAACTGATAGCCCTCTAAAGTGTAAGTTATTAGCAAGGCCAACTGGCAGGTCAGCGACAGAGGCAGGTTTCAAAAAAAAAAAAATCAGCTTGATACAAATTTGAATAATTATCACTCTCCACTGCTTCCTTCTTTATGGGAATATCGTTTCTAGGAAAGACCATTTACACTCATGGTAATAACCAATATAATACAATGTGAACTTTTAAATGATATACGCTGTATTTTTGGTATAGGATATGACACGGTGAATAATGACTGTCCCTTTTGATATTGCTGATGGAGACAAAAAAAATATAACTTTTTTATATGTGAAGAATTCATTCTGACTAGCAAACTGTCAAAATGTTTTTTTCTTTGACTCTGTGTCGTCCAATACTTTGCATATTTTTCGTGATGGTAACATTTTGTTGCAAGAAGATTCTTAAAGATAGCACTTTATATCCCTTTTGCAAGCTGGCTCAGTTTTGAGGTTGTGTGTAAAATATTCTTCGAATCATTTTAATAGTTCTCTTAAGCATATCCTGAGTCCCTTTCAAACTTTCGTATCAGTTAATGTGTGACTATCGTATAGTCACAAAAACAAAATTCTGCAAAAAATAGCAACGGGTTACCAAAAAATATTGCAGAAAATATGTGTTTTACTTTTGAGCAAAACTTATTCTACATAATTCACAATTCTACAGCTCTTTCTGAGGCTTAAAAAGAAAAAAATCCAGCTACAGTAGATTGACTGGGTATCTGTTTTCTGAGATGCTGCTGTGTGTGAAGAGCTGACTCCACAGAGAGCCTGACGTCACCGCTGGGCCCCCTGTCCTCCAGTCGTATTTTTCCAGAAGCACGTGTGGGGTACGTGCCAGGGGCTGGACACCGTACTCAGCACTGGATGAGAATATGTGCTCCTTCTCTCAGAACCCAGAGCATAGGCATGAAACAGACCCATGAAATGTTCCAAACTATCAGTGCCACAGACAAAAAAGTAACTGCTGGAGTAACTGCACAGAAAGGTCACATCGTGGATAGGCGTGACCCAAGAAGCTTTCCAAGTCAATGCTTGTTGGGAGTGGTGGTGCATTCGAATTGTATCTTGAGCGAGAAAAATGTCACCAGACAAGGTGCTTGAGATCTTTGGAGTCAGACTTAAAGATTTTAATTCATTTGCTCATTTAAAATATATATCTGATCCAGAGTCCATAATGCACGAGGAGGAAATACCGGTAAGCAGTATCAGGCAGCAATGCGTGGCAGGACATGTATGTTATACAAAGAGTTTGATTTCTCTGTTAAGGTCACACTAATGAAACATTTTGAAATTCAGACAGGGTCACACCGGGTATTCTTTATAGATTACCCTTTGTCCCTCTGGCAAGACTGAAGTGGAGAGAGAGGAGAGGAAAGGTCTTAACCGTGTCACACATTTGAGAGATTAAGTACTGGAATTAGGCTTGTTAGCTGATTGTTTTATAGATGCCTGAACTCTCCAAGGGCTTCTCTGATAGCTCAGATGGCAAAGAATCTGCCTGCAATGCAGGAGATTCAGGTCTGATCCCTGGGTTGAGAGAAGATCCCCTGGGGAAGGGAAGGCCTACCCACTCCAGTACTATTGTCTGGAGAATTCCATGCACAGAGGAGGGGAGCTCTCCAAGAAGGCAAAGAGGGGGAAATAGCCTAGGCTATGAGTTGAACACTAGCAGCTTCCAGGATGGATTTTTGATGATGCAAAGTTAAGTCTGCTGGAAAACTGTCTTACTCAGCACCAAAACTTACCTGGTCTCAGCAAATATTTGCTGAATGAAAACAAAACTAACCAAGACCCATACTAACCCAAAACAGGGAGTTTAATAGACTCTCTGATCCAGCACAGTTTTATATTTGATTGGGGAAAGATGGACCCACGATAGAAGCTTATTATGGCAAAAGATAAGAATTCCCCTAAAGGGTACATTGAAATGTTCATCTAGTTTAGACCTCATACCAAGAACATGGACAAATGAGATCATCAGTTGGTGTGTATGTTCCAGTGACACTCGGTTTGGAGTTAAACATTAAAAATTCTTTACCCTTGACTTTCTGTAACACTAATGAAATAAAGCCTGCATAATAGCCTCCAAAGCAAACATTCTATATTTGTGCTATGAAAAAAAAGGTCTAACTCCAGAAGCCAGTTTGCTAACACCCTAATAGATTCTGACATATGAGCATCTTCAGCAGGATTTACAAAATATTTAAAGCAACCTCTCAAGTATGAAACAAATTCATTACCCAAAATAACCTGACTCAAGTCCGTTTAATACTTCTCTCAGCTCACCCTGTGGATATACACAGAGCTTGATTCCATCTGAAGCTTTCAAGTCACATCAGTGTGCAGACATCAAATAATCACAAAAACAGAACTACTGTTAAAATTTAGGAATGGATGACCAAGGAAATTCAAAGATATTTGGAGGTTTGTAAAGATATTCCTTTGATTTGTCACACAAAAAATAATGTGCCCAGTGGGTGAAGTTGTGATTCCTCAATCATTAAAAATTTTAAACACTAAGAATTTGTCCTCAGGACTAGTCAGTCTTAAGGCTAGTCAAACAATTTAGAAGCAAGAAAACAGTTAAGAAGGAGTCAGGCACTGTTATTATTATTATTTTGGGTTGATTTCCATTCTGGTGCTCAGAGGTTGCTGTCTGTAATCACCAGACAATTCTGAAATTTTCAATGACTTGGTGTAAACTTGAAAAGTTAACTCAATTAAAGTCTGATTTTATTAAGGCACTGTCACTTTGCTTCATCTACTAAACACCAAGGTCATCTGTCATTTTTTCTAACATATAACTTTGATGCGTTACTACATTTATCAACAGGTATGTACCCCTCTCGTATCTTAGATATTCCATTGAGTTTTTAATGAGAATGTCAAATTATTACATGAGCTCTGAGACACTGGGCTGTGTTAAAAAAAAAAACAAACAAACAAGTTTATTGCACAGTCTGTGGGCTTCTTAGCAGCAGAGTTATGTTTTTCTCTGAATCCCCAGTAGAACCTAACAAAGTGCTGTGTAAAAAGTGGATGAGAAGCAAATACATGGGGTGAACAAATGAAGTTCTTTAGAAACATGGCAGAGGGGAAGATATTCTTGACTTGGCCACGCCTATATTTTATTCTTCTATCAAACCTCTGAACTCAGACCAGTGCCTAGGGCAAGGTCAATGTCTCCTAAACATTTTTGAATGAATGGTATCTGTTGACTAAGGATCTAGTCTCCACAGAGTAAAGTCTGTACCTCTTGGCAAAAGTAACCAAGAATATGTAGATGTTGTATGTAAAATCTCCCAAATTTAATATGGATCACCCTCTTGCATTTTCATAGTTAATTCCCCAACAAAGATTTGCAAATCATTAATCCTCGTAACTGGACTGTCGTCATTTTATTTCCTGGTTCCGTCTCTGTCAAATACATTATTAGTAAAATGGCCAAGAGGGATCAGAGGAAGGGGGTTCAGGAAAAATCAGGAGATTAATCCCGAGTTGAACTTGAGCATAGGAATAAACACGTTTCCATGAGTGCTCAGTGAATGTATGGGTGGATGAGCCATAAACAATTCTGACGTAGAAAGTACCACGAGGATTTTTAGGGGAAATGACATTTTAAATTGATATATTATGAAATAGGGAAAATGACTATTCTGATGAGGTGACTACATTGGTATTTATCTATATTCTAAACACAGATTTCATAAACATAAAATAATATGCTCAGGTAGGTGTGTATATTCAAAAGATATTCATAGGAACATAACAGTTTAGCCAGGAAGTAGAAAAGAGCATAAAGATTTCATATAAACCCCTGACACAAAACAGGAGTCAAATGGCCTTAAAACACAGAAGCTGTGTTCAAGGAAAGAGAAAGTGAAAACTCTATTATCTCCTCCACCCTTCTCAACCTCCAGCATCCGGAAGCATCTCTCATTTCTCTTTGACTTGAACCCAGAAATGATGGGCCGCAACCCAATGAACTTACTCAGATAAACACAATGAGGTTTCTTTTTAAAATAAGCCTTTACTGAATATATCAACAAGGTACTGTATAGTGTAGAGTGAAGCGTCTGGTTAACAAAGTGTGCGACGCAGCCGGTCTCAGAGGATGTGTGATGCACTCTCCCACCCTCCTTGCAGTCCCTTGTCAGCGAAAACGCACTACACAGAAACCAGGAGCAAATCGGCACATGGCTCAGACGAAAACAAATCATCAGGACTAACTGTCAGTGGCTATATACTGGTCCTAGAAGGGGCACACAAGTGGCGATGCCTTCTCCTTGCCTCAGAAAGGTTATACATCTTCCATCCCATGGATATAACTATGAACACCCCAGTGTGCGTGTGCGTGTATGTATGTGTGTGTGTTACACTAGCTTAAAAACGCCTGTTGTGATGGCCTTGCTTTGTGCTCTTCTGGTGAGTGTGCTGCTAGAAAAGCTAAAACTATAGCAAGAGAAGGTGATATTTTGTTATAACAACAGGATCCCATGTGTACAAAGCTTTCTCCCATAATCAGGGACAAGCACCCCCTTTGTCAGCTCACTTTTCACCCTCCCCCACCCCAGGAAGAAATTAGAGAAGGGGGGTAAACTAGTGCTCCCTACATGACTTAAAGGAAGTGCATCATGCAAGGCTGGACAAGACTACTAAAGACGGAGGTTTGGGGTTTGCTTCGTGTATCTCTTCCTCTTTGGGAAGCTCTTTTCTGTTCTGTTTTCCCATGAAGGTGGAAAGGTAAATCACGAACAAAACCCTTATGCTCATATTCTAAAGTGAAACACTCTCCTTTTCATAGGGTAGTGAGAAAAATGTCACAAGCAAAGAAGTAATGGAAATTGATGACTTCTAGACCTAAGGTTGCAATGGATGCTGCAAGTGTGATCAGCTGACCAAGCCATCTGCTTCCTGCGGACAGCAAGTGTATCACCTTGTGTCTGGAATGGATACTTTGCTCACAACATCCAGAGTTTGTCTTCCTCAGTGGGGAAGAAGTTCTAATTCCTGTGGAATGACTAGGACCATTATGATCCAGTAGGAAATGGAGCCGTAATATTAGCTATTTTATTCATCCTTTTTACCAGACTGGTCACATTATACCTTTTTTTTTTTTTCTTTTAAATCTCAGGGAAAACATCCAATAAATATTCAACAAACATCCAGATAACTAGAAACTGCATCATTTCTCACAGTAGACTTTTTTCCACTTTTCACACAAAAAAAATAGTCAGGGGAACACCCTTTTTTTCTCTGCTTTTGCTTCTTCCATGTGATGAGCTGCTAATGCATTTGACAGTTTGAAAGAAGCTAGGGGCCTCTCCATGTTCAAACACATCTCCCTAAATAAGTAGGTATCCATGACAACCCTGGGTATGAATAATGGTCAGCAATATCTGTATGCTCCCAGTTATGCCTTTTCCTTTTGGAATTTTTTCTGCACAGTAACAGTTACTAGCTCTAAAAGTAGACACATGGTAACTGACATCACCACCATTGGGTCAGACAAGCATCAAGCTCTTTATCAACTGGAAAGTATGGCTTTGTTCACCGTCTTGTCCTGCACCTTCAGTTTTGACTCTTGTTAACCTCAAAATGCATAATAATGATGAGCACAAGAGAGGTCCAACATTGAGATGATGTTTCAGCAAAAATTCCTATGACAAAAGTGCCAATCAAAGCAGAATCTGCCACTGATGGTCCTTCAGCAGTTTTCCTGAGACACGTAAGACAGTGCAGATTCTGTGATGTGCTTTCTATTCTGGTGTGGGTGAGAGTCCCAGGTATGCTACTACAAATGGGAGACCAATCTTGGTTTGAGCAGTCTCTGTCATGTCGTATTCAAGCTTAGCATTAAGCCTCTAACTAGATTCTATCTCTTCAGGAATGCCTTCCAGCAAAGGAACCATTTCAGATCCTCCTAATCTTTTCACATGACCAGGTCTCCATCATAGGACTTAAGCGCCAGAGAATTCTGCGAATCTCTTAAGACATCATAGAAACCTCTCTAACCTTGGTCTTCTTGGCTCAAAGCAAAGACATTTGTTTCAGCCGCCACATATCCCACTGGAGGTTATACACACAATACAAATAAATGAGAATGATTATTTTGTAGATAAAAGGAAAAAAATAAACTTCAAAAATCAAAGTACCATCATTTGAACACATAGTTTTATCTACACAGCCAAGGAGAAAAGGACAGTGGAAGGGAATTATCCAGTTAAATACACAAAGCCCCATGTCATGGTCCTGCATTTCAGATGCCTTACTGCTACACTAATCGTTTTCACAGACTGTCTTTTCCCTTCACTGTGTGGACCTAGCATTAAAAAGGCAACAGTCGAAATGAGCTAGCTAATAGACTAAAATGAAAACCAAAGTCACTTTAGAATTAATTCAAGTTAATTCATAGTTAATTTCAGCTTGACTGCACAGTTTCGATTCTTGTGTCTGCAACATTATAACTTCAGTTATATTTTCGGCTTATTCTGAGGGACAAGGGAGATTAAAACATACTACTTGGGGATATATTATTAAAGAAAATAAAGCTCTTACTATAAAGAAAAACTTGCATAGCATTTTATACCTAAACTTTTACAAAGAAGACACATCACAGTTCTATTTTGTTAAACGTAAGAAGGACAGGGAAAGCCAAAGCAACATGATTGTGATGCTAACGTCATAGGTTCTTAAAATAATGACTAGTGATCAAGGAAATATGCAATACAGACTGAAATGCCTAAATTTGATTTTCAAAAGAATTTTCCAAGGGTGTACTTTTTAGATAAGGTGTGTATGTGATCGATAGCCCTTCTAGATCTAAGGGATGGAAAGGAGGACATTATACACGCTTTCTGAAGACGGACGTTGCTTCAAAAAATATCTAGAATTAAGCCTGGACATTCTTCTCTTCTCCATGCCCTTTGCTCAATGCCCTGTGCTGCCAAGATTAGGGGAACAAGCCTTCCCTCCCAGGCTTGTTCATTTTTCATCTGTTATCCTGTTAATATAAGATTGATTATCCCTCACAATTCCCAAAGAAGAGGAACATCCACAATTTAAAAGGAATAAATGAAATTTTAAAAAATGGAAGCAGATCAAAGTCAGTTCAAGGTGGAAACACAGTATTGCTTTTAAAAAAAAAAAATACGGTATTTTGCCAGCTTTGATGTGTCCTTACAGGATTATTAGCAGGGAAAATTAGTATACATTTTAAAGTGAGTGTGGATATTTTGTGCAATGAAGACTGGCATCCATAGTTTTCTTTCAAATTTGTAGCAGAGGGGTGACCAACAAATGTATATCATCAACAGCTAATTATGAAAATATATGTGAGGTGATTGGAAGACAAGAATTTCTGAGGGGATAAAGATATTAACTCAAGCTATTTCAACATGATACTAACAAAGTTAGTTGATATAGTATAATGGGACCACTGATTACGTGCTTTTGTCTAAAGGGTATCAATAGTTTTTAAACAACCAGTTTAGTACGTTCCAAACATTGATCCCTTGTTGGTCTAAATATCATGTTGACATAGCTGCAGTGAATCTACCCAAATAATTCTCATTATCAAAAATAATTCCATTCAATATAATTCTTCCCATTATTTTATTAGCCTCTTCTAAAAAAGTATTCTAGAATATATCTCTGTTGAATGTGATTCAACCTGATGTATAATTTGAACAGTAATACTTTTAAAGGGAGTTTTCTTGCTGGGGTATCCTACCTGTCCCGAAGATGACTGAAACCAGACTCAGGCTTCTGTTTCACATAGGGCCAGGGGAGCCTGAAGGTGATTTTTCAAGTTCCCAGTCAGAAAGCCAACCCCTGGATTCAAAGGTTTTTTTCAAATCTTGTCTCATTTTCTTGATTCTGCCAGGATGGGTTAACTTCTCTCATAGGAACTGATTTCCTCCAGAGATGCCTTCTGCATTTCCTCCTTTGGGTCAAAACAGGGTGACTACCTCCTTTCTTAGATTCGACAAGTTTTCACTCTTCTTCCAGAACCGGAAGTATGTAAATAGTAGGAAGATATCTGGGGAGCACTTCTTGTTCTATGACTATTATCTGCCCTACTCTGATGAGCCCACTTTACCCTGCCCTTTTATCTGACCACCAACTCTAGGAAATGAATTTGTTCTGAAGCATCAACAGTGAAGTGGTGAATTGCATCAGGAGGAAGAATCACTCATTCTTTCACCCTGGCATTGGGTTCTCATTGTACAACCCTGTACAGTACTTCAGCAACTATTTTTTTTTTTTTTAAGATTTAAAAAGCAAAGAGTTACAAAACTGTTTGTAATTAACTTGGAATAGAAAAGATAGCACTTTTTTTTTAAATCCCATTATATAGTACACCGTATAAATTACAGAGTATTCAAATGCACAAACGCATCTGTGTAACATTTATCAAATGTAACTCGCGTGTCTTTACGTGCACACACGTGCATGTTCTCGAGAGTCTCCATGTCCATCCGCTCTGTAGCGCTGGGCCTCTGTCTGTCACGTATGGCAGTGCTCCAGGTCTGGCACGCTGCTGTTGCAGTATCGCATGTTGTTGGGGATATGGCAGTCTGTGTAATTAATGCCCCCATTTGGGGTGTAAATGGGCTGCAGTCTGAAATCTCCTTTAAGGAGCTGATCGTTATTTAAGGAGACGATCTGGAAACTGGTCTCTGTCATCTCCAGGATGGAATTGTCCTTCTTCGTGCCCGCCTCACAGTAGTCGTCTTTCCGCCTGCCTCGGTTGTATTTCCACTTCTGGGAGGTGTAGCGCCCCTTTCTGTGCATGTGCCAGCAAAAGACACTGAGCAGGACCACGAGCACGAATATCACGGCACCCCCGATCAGGCCCGCTAGCAGAAAAGGGGAGCCCAAGCTGTGGGAAGTCGTCTGCTCGTGGCTGGAAGCCGTGTTGCTGCCATTGTTCACATAGGAGTCATGGGTGGTGGCCTCCGAACAAATGGTGTCTTCTACAGCTCGGTAGTTAAACGCATCCAGGGGCACTAAACAAATCCGATAGGTGGATCTGGGCTCCAGATTTATCAGGCTCAGATGCTGCTTCTCACCGCTGACGATGCGCTCCTGAACGATGCCCCCCACCAAACTGTGGCCCATTTTCACCCATGTGAGCTTGTAAGCCATCACAGTGAAGAGAGAGAGCCAGCCGACTTGGATGGAGGTGTCATTCACGAAACGGATGGAGAGTTGGATCCGTTCAGAAAGCGGTGGGGTCACCCTTTCTCTGCCATCCCAGTCGGGAATAGTGGGGGGCTTGGATGCTGTGGGACTCAGGGGTGTGTAGCTTCTGCTGGGGATCGGTACGGAGAACGTGGTGGGCTGAGTCACAGGAGAAGCTGAAGTCGGGGCTGGGGTGAGGGGAGGCAGGCCAGGGGTCGTGGTGGGGCAAGACAACAGATTCATATTCAGCTCCCGCACGGCCATGCCCCTGACTTGCTCGGGACCTTGGCACATGAAACCTCGTACGTTGAGCGAGGCGGGGATGTGTCTGAGCCACTCCGTGACCCATTTAATGCTGCAGTCACAGAACCAAGGGTTGTTCCGAGCGGTGAGCTGCTTCAGGTTGGAGAGGTTGTCGAAGACCCCTTGAGTCAACATGCGCAGCTGGTTGTTGGAGATGTCTAGCCGTTCCAGCTTCCGGAGGTTGGAGAAGGCTGTCAAAGGGATGTGGTTGATCTGGTTGTCTTGCAGGTAGAGCCTGACTAGGTGTGTACCCGGGAGGTCAGGAGGCGGGCGGGAGAGTGAGTTCCGGACGATGGAGAATTCCTTGAGCTTGGTGAGGTGGCTGAAGGTGCCCTCGGCGATGCCCTTGTTGGTCAGGAGGTTCCCGTCCACGATCAGACGCTCCAAGCTCGTGAGGTTCTGGAAGGCCATGTCTGAGATGACGGCGATGCGGTTCTCATCCACACGCAGCTCCTGCAGGTCCACGGGGAGGCCCACTGGCACACTGCTGAGGTGGTTCTTGGACAGGAACAGCAACTTGAGGCTCAGGGCCTCGCGGAAGGCTCCATCTTCCACGCCCACGGTGGAGATGGAGTTGTCATCAAGGTGCAGCTCTTCCAGCTTCAGGAGCTGGGCCAGGGCCGCCCGTGAAATGGTCTGAATGTTGTTTTCCTGCAGGTGGAGGACACGGACGTTCTTGGGGAGGTTCATGGGGAATTCGTCCAGTTGGTTGCCGTAAAGGTAGACGGTGTGCACCGACTGAACATTGTGGAGTTCTGCAGGAAACCCAGCATTATTAATTTGGTTGTTATGGAGGTAGAGTACAGTGACGCCCTCCGGGATCCCAAGAGGCACTGAGGTCAAGCTTCGCTCGTTACAGTAGACGAAGTTCCTGTCACAGCGACACACACTAGGGCACGCCAGGAATTTTGACACTTGTGAGGAGAGCCCCAGGGAAATGAGAAGCCAAGATTTCAGGAAAAAAGCCCCCTGGCCGGGCCCCTGTGTGGTCTGTAGGCCCATTTCTGAAGTACGGAAATCAAACACAATGCTGTAGGGAAAAGAAAAGTAAAAAAATAAAAATAAAAAAATAGAAACAGATAGCTAAACCAAAATAATTGAGCAGGGTTCTCAAGTCCAGAACTCCAACTAGAGGAAATGTCCTGAAGGCCAAGGGCAAAGAATATTCTTGAGGTCTCTGCTCTTCTCAGCCTGTGTTGGCCTCTTTGCTGTTGTCCTCCATGTGCAAAAATATTTCAATGGGAAGAATTTTCCACCCAGGCAACAAGTGAAGCCAAGTTATCCACGGCCAAGAGGGGCCCAACCAGGCCGACAGAACCTCTTCTGTGGTCAGGCAGGTCAGCGTGGATCAGCCCACGAGCTTCTTGGTTAAGCTCAATCTGCAATCTGTTGTAGGAAAGAAGAGAGAAAAGAGTCAGTGAAAGGTAGATAATGGATTAAGTGCTGATCTGACTGTAGGTTTTTCAAAAATGCTGTGATTGGGACTAAACACCCAGAGGCTAGGAGTTGGCATTAAGTAATGTGTTAAGTAATAATAATTCACTTGAAAAGGTATTCAAGAAATGAAACTGATTTGTCTTCATCATCAAAAGAAAATCATAGTGTTGCCTCTCATTATCAATGATCATGCAGTGAATTTTACATCACAGTCAGCATCTTCTCTCATAGATCTATTTGCATATCCAAACAGAGAGGCATAAGAGGCCTGGGGCCGAATCTACTGAAACAAGGATGCCTATTTATAAGTGCAACTGGTCACAGTCATATTTCACCATGAAATGACTGATTGAGCAAAAAATACAACTTCAGGGGAAAAATGTGAAACCCTTTTCAGTTATAAACAAATGCAAAATGGAGACTGATAAAGTTATTTGGAAAGATGCTTCTTGTCATTTGCCATTTTTTAATATAAAAACTGAATCAGTACACCTGAAACTAAAACAACACTGTAAGTCACTTATATTTCAATGAAAAATTATGAAGTAAAAAGTGGCAATCGAAAAAGATGCATCTTTCTAGATAATTTTATCTGTCCCCAATTTGCATTTGGCTTCCCTGCTGGCTCTTAGTACTCTGCTTCCCTGGGAGCTCAGATGGTAAAAGTGCCTGCCTACAGTGCGGGAGACCTGGGTTTGATCCCTGGGTTGGGAAGATTCTCTGGAGAAGGAAATGGACCCACTCCAGTACTCTTGCCTAGAAAATCCCATGGACGGAGAAGCCTGGTGTCCATGGAGTCACAAAGAGTCAGACACAAGGAGACCTGAGTTCTATCCCTGGGTCAGGGAAGATCCACTCCAGTATTCTTGCTTGGACAATACCATGGACAGAGCAGCGTGGCGGGCTACAGTCCATGGGGTTGCAAAGAGTTGGACACAACTGAGTGACTAAGCACATGAATATATATCAACTATATATAAAACAGAAATTTGCATCCTTTTGATCTGACACTATGATGAGGCAGTTTAAAGGTGACATACAGATGCATGTGTGAAGGCAGAGAGAAGACTTCTTTTTCCCTCCCCACTCCTTGCCTCCTCTCATCTGTCTGCCTCCCAAACAGCTCACAGTTGAGTGACCACTTAGAATGACCAAACTCCAATCCATGACACATTTCCACGTATCCCCTCTTTTGAGACCTCTAGGTACAGATGAGACACACCACTGTGATTCCTTTGAGAGCTGACAAGCTCATGACTAGGAATAAATTATTTTTCAACAACGCAACCTTCCTCCCACCTGTGAGTGTTTTCCTGCTTCTAGAAAAGGACTTTCAGCAAACTTTGAAATGACGGGAGACACATTTGGGGAAGTAAAGGCAATCTGAAGATACTAATCAAAGCTTCTTGCTCCAGAACTCTTCCATCTATTTTTATATTAGAGAGGTAAAGACGTTAATTGAAAGGTGTCAGATTTGATTTCCCTATAAAATAAGCTAACATGACAGGACATGGCAAGCTAGAAGTCACTTAATTCTCACCAATACACAGTAATTGAAACAACTTGCATCTAATGCACAGAGGAACTATTTGAAATTGTTTCCTTGACTATCTTTACATGCATGAGAACTAAGTCACTTCAGTTGTGTTTGACTCTTCGCGAGCCCACAGATGGTAGCACGCCAGGTTCCTCTGTCCATGGGATTCTCCAGGCAAGAATACTGGAGTGGGTTGCCATGCCCTCCTCCTGGGGATCATCCTGATTCGGGGATTGAACTCTCGTGTCTAACGTCTTCTGCATTGTAAACAGGTTCTTTACTACTAGCACCACTTGGGAAGTCCACTGTTTATGTTTTTAAACATAGTTTAAAAAGTAAAAAAAAATGTAACCTCTATTCAACTGTCCAGAATGTTAAATTTGTTCTACCATTAAAAAGATCGTGAGCCATCTAAAAAATGCCTTTGGTGATCAGAAATGGTAATATACATTTTCAGTTGTTCAGAAAACACTGGAACAAAAAGGAGGTTGGTCGAGAGAGTCTCTTTCCAGGCAAAAAGGATGGGTGTGATACTTTATTAAAAATCAATAATTATTTAATTGGTTAAAAATTACAAATATATGTTTTGCTACAGGAAACAGGAGCAATCCTCTCTAGCAAAAATCTCCCTATTAGCTTACCGAATAATTTAGGAAAAATAAAAAAATAAGGATAGTGTGGGAAAAGTGAATTCAGTGCCATCAGCTTGATGCCATCCCTAGCTTAGGTTTCAAATTATCAAAAAGTCCCAACATTCCCTCATAGCTGCTACTGAGTGTGGTCTTTGGTCCAACAACATGAACTTGACCTGGGAAGTTGTTGGAAACACAGAATGTGTGCCTTAGCAAGAGCCTAGGGCATGCACAATAAAATTTGAGGAACACTGCCCTCGACAGAGTGCCTTCTTACTTAATCATCAGAATGCTTTAATTTATTAAATGTAAAATAAATGCAAGAGTATATCAAGTGACTGATTTGAGAAGAATAAAAGCCTAAGGCATACCAATCACTTTGGTCCCGAGGAGATGGTCTCAAATTACATCTTATATGTAAATGACATCTTATAAGTAGAGTAGCACAATGAAATATCACTTGGCTTCAACAGATCCTTGGAAATGTATGTTTGAATCACGGACACTAATATCCAGTAGGAGCTGAAAGAGTTATTTGTAATCAGAAGAACACACGCTCATAAAGCGTGATTTATTTAAGAACAAAAATCTGTTTGGTGCTATTAGCATTTCCTCTTCAAAAAAGGTAGGAAAGTGAGACTAAAAGAATAGAATCTAACACGTTTTTGAGGATTCCACAGGAATCTTCCAAGTGTGAAAGTGGTGCACAAGAAACAGAATTTTTACAACGGAGAAAAAATAACTTCCCCAGGGTCTTTAAATTCTTATGTAAAAATAATAGATGCTTCTTAACTGCATTTGCAAGCTTAGTTTTAAGGTCCTAGAAACAACAAACCAATGTTTCAAGATGGTAGGATTTGTTTAGAAACTTTATCCGTGAATAGCCTCAAGGCACTGATGATTGAAGCATCAACTCACAGGAAAAGACCCTGTTGCTGGGAAAGATTGAAGGCAAAAGGAGAAGGGGACCGCAGAAGATGAGATGGTTAGAGAGCACCACTGACTCCACGGACGTGAATTTCAGCAAACTCTGGGAGACAACGCAGGACAGAGGAGCCTGGCGTGCTGCAGTCCATGGTGTCGAAAAGAGTGGGACACGACTTAACGACTGAAAAGCGACCGTGATGATGACTGGCTGCCAACAAAGGATTCAGAAATGGGGCTGGGGGCCATCACCGTGCATCCAAATGCAAATATTCCACGCGCTTCAATCGGGTTCTTTGAAAGGGGAGGAAAGCACCCTAGCAGCCAACCCTTCGCCCCAGGTCTTGCTCTCTGGCAGGTGTGCTTTACTTATAAGTGGTTCTTGTATCATTACATAAGGGTGTGGTCCTGAAGAAAGCCCCTAATGGGATTACATGGGGCAAACTGTCACTGCTTATCCCCCTCAACAGGAGAAAACTCTCATCTGCATTACACTGTGTGGATCAGCTATGACAAATTCAACGTTGAATGTAAACAAACTCTCAGGGTGTGCTTTTTGCTTCTTGGGAATCCCACAAAATAACTGTGTATGGTAGATTTGTTCTAATTCTTGGATCGACAACAGTCTATATATTATGTCAGCCAGTAAACTGTATCTTTGTTCAAATCAGTGCAAGTGTTAAATCGCAGCCACCTAGGCAATAATGATTTTTAACTCAAGCAGGCTGAATTCTCCATATTTTCAGCTGTAACTCCTACTAAATACGAAGGGGTGAAATCCTTCTTTAGAGAGGTCTGTCTTGAAAAAATTTTAAGAGAAATCCCAAGGTAGAGACTGAATTTATAGAGAAAGTAGCATAGTATAATGTAAGGTCGGTCGGACCCTGGGGGCCATGATGGGCGCCTCTTCTCCCCCCACGTCTCCCCCCTCGCTGGCGGAGAAAGTCCCCAGTGGAAGGAGCCACCCAGATCCTGGGGGCCAGTGACAGCACACTTCGCCAGTGAAAGCCGCCCCACACCAGCCACGTAAAAGGACCTATCAGCCCGCGACGCCTCGGCCTGGCGGCCTATCTGAACCCCCGCCCATTAACCTGACCATCCCTCGCAACAAACTTATATAAGCCGCTTCTAATACGGTCCGGACACGGACTTCTTCGACCTGCCTCGCTGGGGTCCAGGAACCCCGCCCAGTAGCGCTTCACCATTAAAAAGCTTGTTAGGCATTTTTTTGTTAATGTCCTGGTCATCTTTTTACCTAACATAATGGTCAAAAGCAGAGTCTCTAAGTCCTCACTCCACCTCTGGTCCCTTACCTGAAAAATGAGGATAAAATAGTTCCTAACTCAACAGCACTGTTGAGAGGATTAAATAGGATAATATTTGTGAAAAGCTGTATGAGGCCTGACACGTGACAAGGACATAATACATAGAACTGTTATTCTCGGTGTACTTGTTACGATTCACGATATCCACAGAGGTGGACTCCAGAATGTAGGGTAAAATAAAAATCACCTTTGACCACCCAGGTTCTCCGTACTGACACCTACTCCGTGATTTCTCAACATCAGCGCTATTCAAATTTTGAGCCAGATAATTCTTCTGCCATGGAGCTGCTGTGAACATAGAGATGTCTCCAGATATAGGCATGTCCCCCGGGGAGGCAAAATGCCTCCGGTTAAGAACCAGTGACCTACCCCATCTTACAAGTACCTTAAAAGTTTAGTATTTTTATTCTGATTTTATAGAGGAAATTAAAGATGCATTTCTAATAAACTGAGCCTAAACGTGTTTCATGCCATGGAAACCAAAAAAGCATGGAAGCTCAGTATGTTTTTCATCTATTTATTCAGCCAATATATTTGGTGGGGGGCACTGGAATGAGGGTTCCTTCATGCAGAGCTGATATGGTTTTTGACTTTGTCAGTCTTAAAAATATAATGAGGGGAGAGAAGTGAATAAACAAGGAATTATGGTGCTGTGTAAAGGTTTCTAGCCTCAGGGAATCAGGAAACTACGGTACCTTGTAAAAAGCTCTAGTCTAGTCCCCGGGATAACAGGAAAAAGACAGCAGTGGGAGGACTGCCTTTGTGAGGCTCTAAAGGATAGGAAGGCGCAAGCCAGGGAAGAGATTTCAGAAGTTCTGCCCAGGGATGGCCATAAGGTGGATCCAGAGGTGAAACCCAGGCCCGCTCAGAGAAGGAATGGAACTTTAGCCCCACAGCACTTTCCTCCAACTCAGTCTGCTTCCCACTGAGACTGTGCTATTTCTAGAAGCTAAGAAATAAAGCTATGTTTCAGAATCATTAGCCACTTCATAATGGTTGGATATGAAAAGATCCTACTTCACAAGATGAATTTAAAATACTGAGCAAAAGTTGTGCTTTTTTTCTTTTTCTTTTTCTTCTTTCGTCTTTGCTGTTTGTTTGAATATTGCACTGACTGTGTCTCTTCTCCAGGAAAGGAGAGATTATGAAGAAAGACTTGATGGAAGATGCTAGGTAAAAACAGACATTTTCATTTATATCAGAAAACACAGTTCCAAAAGCCTAAGTATAAATCAACATGCAACCAGTTCTCTTTGGAGATAGCAACAACCTGGCCCTGCCTGTCTGTTAAAGATGACAATAACAGCAGCAGCTATCCCAGGCTCCTTTAATTTAACTCTTTCCATAGAAACTGAGACTTAAAAGATATAAATCAGGTAAAAGCTTTCTGTAAAGTGTTTCTCTCCTAGTGCTACCTACAAAGTGTTTTTTTTTTTTCTTTCTTTCTTTCCTTTTTAAATTAATTCCAGGAGCTTGTATTCCAGGAACCCTTAATAAACTCAGACTATAAAAATCATAGTACAGAAAATAGGGATTGTCAATAAGCACTGCTGATTGCATAGTATAATGACATCAGGCCAAACCTAATAAAATCTTCAATGGTTCGGCCCTGAATGGATCACGCCAAGAGACAACACAATGCCTGAGTGATGCTACGAGTGAAAAAGCTAACTTGACAAGGAGTTCTCCTGGAAAAGTGTCCCTGGGTACATCCGATTTAGAGCTTCTGGAGTTAAGTTTGTGCTTAAAAGTCAGACACACACAGGTGCAGAATCCATAGGCCCAACTACACTGCAAATGTCTTTGTTACAATCTGGAAACACTAAAGCAATTTATAGACCTTGTGCACTTTTCCACATTCCTCTAGATAGGTTATAAATACTGTCCCTGCAACAATCAGGAGAGTTCTATAGTTAGCTGGCCAAGATGTGGGGATTAGCAGAGGAATTCAGAGAAAAATATAACAATAGCTACCCCCTAACTTGAAGCCATTTTTCCATCTCATTCACTGAAGCTTAATCAAGCCCCTTGAAGTTTTTCTCATTAGACAAATATTTTTCTTTGCTAAAACAAAGAGAGAGAAAGAAGGGAAAATGGAGGAAAGAGGGGAAGGAAAGAAAGGAAACACTTTATTTAAACAGTTGACAATTTTCTGGCACCAGTAAGTCTAGAATTGAAAACATTAAAATTGGACAAAAAAAATAAGAAGAAGAAGAAAAACTATTCTCCTGACAAGCATAAAATTCTCTAACACATTGGAAGAGTTGTTCTCACATGGATTTCAATGCAGTTGGTTTAAATAATAGGAGTAAGTTTAGTATTAGTTACCACATTACAAACTCAGATGCATAAACTTTGAGGACACATTTATTACTGCCATACGGCTGCTCTCAATCTACTGGGGAGCTCCCACTGACCTCCCTGGGGTTCATATAAATCTGCATAATCGAGGGCTGCAAGACTCTTTAGGATATTTAATAAGCTCAATGGTGAACAGACACTAATAGAGAAGAATTTCTTTGAGGCATCACCAATAGGGGGGAAAAAAAAAAGCATATGGTCCATAAAGGATGGAACTTGCCATAGCTCATGTCTATACAATTTTCAACCCATTTTAAAGGGAGGTAGTTCAGTCATTCATTCGTTTGCTCAGATACTAAGGATCTCATGGTTCAGGTAGAAAAAGAAAAAAATGCTGGTATTTTTTAGACTCATCTTTTGGAGAGATTTTCCCATCATCTGATCCAGTGATTTCCCATCCCCAGGGGTCAGCAAAACACTTGGGGAAGGTGATGAACCATTAGATTTCTGGGTCCTATCCCTGCAGATTCTGGTTTGCCTGGTCTTCAAAGAAGTCTGGGCAGAGACATTTTGTCAGTTGTCTTTCCCCAGCTGGGTCCGATGATCATTTACTTCAGTGTCCGACAACCCAGACACTGCTGATCAGAAACTGCTTTCAGGAAATTGAGACAACTGGTCCTTCTTGTGTCCAGACCAAATGAAGTGAGTGGCAGAAGTGAGGTGGGGGTGTGGAAACACCAAAGGATATCAGGATTTAGTGGAACCAGAATTTAATCTGACCTCAGCTCAGAGTTCCAGAGAATAGCAAGCAGAGGTAAGAAGGCCCTTCTTAAATGAACAATGCAAAGAAACAGAGGGAAATTCCCATTCTAGAATGAGAAAAACTAGAAATTTCTAGAAAGTTGGAGATGTCAAGGGAACATTCTGTGGAAGGATGGGTAAGATAAAGAAAAGATAAGGACCTAACAGAAGCAGAAGAAATCAAGAAGAGGTGGAAAGAATACACAGAAGAACTATATAAAAAGAGTCTTCATGACCTGGATAACCACGATGGTGTGGTCACTCACCTAGAGCCAGACAACCTGGAGTGTGAAGTCAAGTGGGCCTTAGGACTAGCATTCCCATGAACAAAATTAGAGGACAGAATTCCAACAGAACTATTTATAATCCTGGAAGATGATGCTGTGAAAGTGATGCCCTCAATATGTCAGGAAATTTGGAAAACAGCAGTGGCCATAGAACTGGAAAAGGTCAGTTTTTCATTCCAATCCCAAAGAAGGGCAATGCCAAAGAATGTTCAGACTACAGTACAGTTATGCTCATTCCACATGCTGGCAAGTTTTGCTCAAAATCCTTCAAGGCTTCAATAGTACATGAACTGAGACCTTCCAGATATACAAGCTGGATTTAGAAAAGGTAGAGAAACCAGATATCATATTGCTAACATCTGTTGGTTCATAGAAAAAGCAATAGAATTCCAGAAAAAATCATCTACTTCTGTTTCATTGACCACACTAAAGCCTTTGACTTTAGTGTGCTGCTGCTAAGTCTCTTCAGTCATGGGTTGCCATTTCCTTCTCCATTGACTGTGGGGATCACAACAACTGTGGAAAATTCAAGAGATGGGAATACCAGACCACCTTACCCGCCTGCTGTGAAACCTGTATGTAGGTTAAGAAGCAACTAAGAAGCAAGTTAGAACTGAACATGGAACAACTGTCTGGTTCCAAATTGGGAAAGGAGTATGACAAGGCTGTATATGGTCACCCTGCTTATTTATCTTCTATGTAAAGTACATCATGTGAAATGCCAGGCTGAATGAATCACAAACTGGAATCAAAATAGCCAGGTGAAATATCAATAATCTCAGATATGCAGATGATACCACTCTAATGATAGAAAGTGGAGAGGAATTAAAGATCCTCTAGTTGAGGGTGAAAGAGGAGAGTGGAAAGCTGGCTTGAAACTCAGCATTCAAAAAACGAAGATCATGGCATCCAGTTCCATCACTTCATGGCAAATAGATGGGGGGAAAGTGAGGCAGTGACAAGATTTTATTTTCTTGGGCTCCAAGATCACTGTGGATGGTGACTGCAACCATGACATTAAAAGATGCTTGCTCCATGAAAGGAAAGCTAAGATAAACCTAGAGGGCATATTAAAGAGCAGAGATATCAGTTTGCTGACAATGGTCCATATAGTCAATAGCCATGCAGAAATGTGAGACTTGAACCATAAAGAAGGGTGAATTGAACCATAAAGAAGGGTAAAGCACTGAAGAATTGATGCTTTTGAACTGTGGTGTTGGAGAAGACTCTTGAGAGTCCCTTGGACTGAAAGGAGATCCAACCAGTCCATCCTAAAGGAGATCAGTCCTGAATATTCATTGGAAGGACTGACGCTGAAGCTGAAGCTCCAATACTCTGGCCACCTCATGCGAAGAGCAGATCTGTTGGAAAAGACCCTGATGCTGGGAAAGATTGAGGGCAGGAGGAGAAGAGGGCGTCAGCGGATGAGATGGTTGGATGGCATCACCGACTCAATGGCCACGAATTGGAGCAGACTCCCAGGGACAGTGGAGGACAGAGGAGCCTGGTGAGGTTCATTCCGTCAGGTCAAGAAGAGTCAGACAGAAGTTAGTGACTGGACAACAAGAAACAACAGCTCAGCCACTTCCATTAACGGAAGGACAGCAAACACTAAACCTCTTTAAACATGGCTTTTTTTTTATGTCATTAGGAGATAATAAGCCATGGGAATTGCTGAGAACACTAAATATAACGCATATGAAGTAAATCCAAACCACTAAGTAGGTATTTAATAAACTGTGATTTAGAAAGGTAGAGATTGCAGTGGGTTGACCAAAAAGTTTGTTACGTCGTATAAAAGAACTTGAGTGAACTTTTTGGCCAACCCAATATAAGAAAGAGAGCGCCTGTCTCTGAGGGCAGCTGACTTGGACAGCTTTTCCGCAGACGAGCTGTGCTAACTTGGGCACATTACTTCATTTCCCTATGCCCTAGTTCACTCATATGCAAGATGGGGAAAACAATGATACTAATCTCATGGATGCTGGAGGACTATAAATCACTGAGAATTTCATCTAACATATGGAAAACATGCATTCAGTGTGCCATTCCTATTATAAGCATTTTGAAAACTAAGAAAAAGCCCTTGTTTCAGGGAGCTTTTGTCCCCAATTTAGTAGAGAGGAGGCTCTTTTTGAATTCATCAGGTTTTATTTTCCTATGATTTTCATTCCCTATTTTTACCATAGTTCTTTCCTATCTAGACACATACACCTTTCCATACATTAACCTTACAAATATGTGAAGATATTCATTGGGTCTCTGAGCTCTTCTCCTTTCCTGTGTAAATGTCCCTTCTATTTCAAGTGTTCCAGAATCTCAGCAATGCTGATGCCTTCACTGGTAATGCCCTTCTTGATATGCATTGCTCAGAATGGAAGATAAGACTCTTAATGGTCTGACCAGCAGCAAGTGCAGCTTAGCAAATACTCAGGGAACATCCATTCCCTGCCAGGAATGGAGCTGGTTACCAGAAAGACAACTATGACACGGCCCTTGCTATTGAGTGAGCAAAGGATCATGTCAGATCAAGCAACTCTTTGTATTGGCTCTTTATGGGGCTTCCCATGTGGCTCAGTGGTAAGGAATCCTCCTACCAATGCAGGAGACACAGGTTCCATCTCTGGGTCGGGTAGATCCCCTGGAGTGGGGCATGGCACCCCACTTCAGTGTTCTTATCTGGAGAATCCCATGGACATAGGAGCCTGGCAGGCTACATACAGTCCATGGCGTTGCAAAGGACTCAGATACTACTTAGCAACTAAAAACAAAACATAGATTCTTTAATATCCAATGCATTTTAATATGTTTCATTTTATCTAATCCCACAACAACCCATCGGAGATATTTTTATCAACCTCAAATGAAGTCCACGGAGACGACATAATTTGCCTGAAGCCACATAGACAGCACAGAAAATCAGTATGATCAATTTTCTACATGAAAATGCAAACTTCAGATATAATTTTATGAATGGTGTTACAATAGTATTGAAACCAGTACCCACCTTCCTGCAAATCTAAAGCCCCTCCTCAGTGCTGAAATTTACAAAGCTAGCAGAAGCCTGGGATTTACGCGGTTACCACTTGCAAGCAGCACTGGGACAAAAGCAAAGGATAATTACACCAGGGGGCCCATTACTGCTCTCCCTAAGTGACTTCAGTGCTCAGTGGGAACGGGAAATCAAGGGCTTCCCAGCTGATGAGCAGCAGCAAGGTGCCAAGGATTGGAGGCACTGAAGGACAAGTGGCTACTGATAAGCTGGTAGCAAGACAGACGGCAAAGTCTCCTTGTGTGTTACTTGCTCAGTCCTGTCTGACTTTTTGTAACCCCATTGACTGTAGCCCACGAGGCTCCTCTGTCCATGGAATTCTGCGGGCAAGAATACTGGAGTGGCTTTCCATTTCCTCCTCCAGGGGACCTTCCCCACCCAGGGATCAAACCCAGGTCTCCTGCATTGCAGATTCTTTATTGTTTGAGCCATCAGGGAAGCTCCTTGCCCCGTTCATATCCAAGAGTCCCTAATTTGTCACCATTACATTCTACAGTTTGGGAAAATCTTTAGGTGGGGTCACTATAGGAAACGTAAGAGATGTGGGTTTGATCCCTGGGTCAGGAAGATACCCTGGAGGAGGGCATGGCAACTGAACCCAGTATCCTTGCCTGGAGAATCCCATGGACAGAGGAGCCTGGTGGGCTACAGTCCATGGGGTCACAGAGTCGGACTCGACTGAAGTGACTTAGTGCACATTCACGCACGTGCTGCAGGAAAACCACTGAAATGATAAAGTAATTGACAGCTGTCTGTCATACAGCCACCTTATGTACACTCTTTAAATGACATTTTGTAGGTGTCCTGAGTTTCTTGAATTCCAAGTGAAAACATCTGTAGAAAGTGGGAAATGTAAGCTACCAAACAGTACTTTTAGGGAAAATCTTGCTCCGTCTTCTTTTACTCTACAAGAGGCTGTATTCAGACAATCCCATAAAAGCACTGACACCAGGGAGTCTAAAAGGTTTCCTCCCCCTCCTTCCACCGGAGAACTCAGCATGCATTGCTCATTCTGAATACGTGTGCCCCTTCCCATGCTCGCCCCCAAGCGCAACCTGCCAGCATTGACCTGGAGGAGCGGTTGAGAATGAGAATTCATCCTCTTTTCCTCATTCTTGCCTCTCTCTTTTTCTGAAGGCAAGCTGTGCCGTGCTAGAACAAAAGATTCGAGCTTAAATTTTAAACAGTTCCTGAGAGTTCAAAAGAAGGAATAATCGAATCACTCTACCTGCATTACTCACTAGTCTCCTGTATATTGCCAACTTGAGTTCAGATTCAGCTAAATATCCTAATACCTACTGACCACTAGCTACTACTAGTCTAGTTAAATACCTTACAGAGGCCTGAGAAATAAGTCATCACTATTTTACAAATAAGGAAACAAGCTTGGAGAAATTGGTGTCTTCTACCCGTTCAAATAATAGCATATCTCAGAAATAGGACTGGAATATGCAACTCACGTTTCCTGGCTAAAAAACATCAGCGCTCCACCCACAACACCACGTTTCTTTCCTTACCAGCTTAGGGTATATGATCTCTCATTTAAAAAATTCCTCTGCCAACACCCCAGGGTCTCTTGTCCTCGATTCTTGCACGACACTAATCAAGCAAACACTTGACTCCAATGTCCGCCTGAGTTTCAGAGTCCCACCAGAGAAAGTCACTTAACACCACAGGCTAGGTCTATCTTAAAGAAGAAATCCCGGGGCCTTTCCTGGTCATCCAGTGGTTAATAATCCTCCTTCCAATGCAGGAGAGTCAGGTTCAATTCCTGGTAGGAAAACTAAGACCCCATATGCCGTGGAGCAGCAAAGCCCGCATGCCACAGCTTAAAAAGCGTATATGCTGCAACTCGAGAGAAGCCTTCAGCCCCACCTAGCAATTTCCCTGTATTCAGACTTCTCTGGAAGGCACCCTCTCCATTCTCCTCAAAGATGGCGTTAACCTTCAGTCTCTTTACACCTCCACTCGCAATAAAACAATGCATTTCTACATCTATGATCCCCATAGAGGGAATGGCTCCAAGTTATTAAGTAACTTCTCCAAAGCAGATCAGCAGAGAAGAGGCATGGATGGACTTGAACTCGGGCATGGTCTGCGCCTTATCTGGGTTCTGTCTCCCTGTAAACTCCACACAGTCACAGAGTGGTCTGCTTGTGCTCACTATTGCCTCCCCAGAGTCTAGAGCAGCACGTGGCAGGCATTCAAGAGGTGTCTGCAGAATAAATGGACATATCAAGGGGCCACCTTCAGATGATTACTTTGTTTGAAGAGGCAGTCTGTAAAATCTCTTCCACATCTTCAATCTGAGGTCCCGTAAGGAATCGTGGAGATAATATTTCAGAACTGGCTTCAAGAGTTTATGCTACACTAACCCAGCTGGAGAGATTGATGGATAAATAGTCCTTAAACACAAAGGAACTAAATGACCTTAGGAAAAGACACAGACCACGCAAGTGGAAAATAATTGTAATTACTACAGTACTGCACTTGTTTTACAAAATGACATCAAATTCTCTGCTCTTCTTCAGCAAGAGTACTGCTCACGTAAGATCAGTGTGATCTATATAAGTACAAACTCTGATGAAAGTCATGTTTGATCATGCTAGCTACTTAACAGCTCCGTTCTAAAATGGTGATGCTCTGAATGCAGGTAAGTCTTTACAGTGTATAGCAAATATGTGTTTGTGCTCATATATACCAACAGCTTATAAATATTTACATACATTCGGTGTGACAGTTCAACTGTGCTTTAATTGTACATCACTTTACCACTTCACATAGTTAGCATCGTCACGGAACAGGCCAGTTTGAGAGCTATAAAAACACTTATGAAAAAAATAAACTGAATCCAAAAATATAAACATGGCCTATTTTCCTACCAAAATACTGCACCCCATATGTGTAGATATAATGAGACAAAAATCTCATGTCTCCTTCACAAGGAGAAGGCAGATTTCAGGCATGACATTGATTAGGCACATGAAATGAAGTTACGTAGTGTGTACTTCCAGGTACGTTATCTGGTTTTGATTCTAAAAAAATGAAACACTCCATTGCTTAAGCCTATTTCAGTATGATAGGAATGGCTCTGAATGTAAATGGTGTAAAATTTCCTCACTGAATAAATTGGCTTTACAATGCACTTTCTCATCTTCAGAATACCTGTCATGCAGAAGTGTCGGGCTATGTTCAGGGGACTATTTCTGGATTTGGGAGATGAGAAGGGACAAGAAACTGCAGAAAGACGACTATTTCTTATCCTTGACCCTCTCCTTCTCTCAAGGACATTCTCCCTTTCCCTGACCCTGGATCACATTCAGATAGGGGCTAAGATTAAATCAAGGGATTTCTGAGATTTAAAATAAAACCGCAGATGAGAGGTATCAATACCATGTTCATTACGGCTATAGAATTCAGATGAGAAACAGTTCATAAGAAAGCAACAATAATAAAAAACCTACACAACAGATTTTGAAAGCTACCTTTAAAAAATCTATACTGGTGGCCTTTCTCATCTGAATGAATTTTGAAATATTCACCCACCCCCCCAATTCTTAGCAATTGAAACATACAAGCAGATCCTTTTATAGGTTTATACACAGTCAGAGTCCTGCTTTCATTTATAAACTCTGCAGGTTTCTAACTTTACCCCACATGCAAAAAGCTTGTATTCTCTAAAGTGTATGCTGCCAAACAATTTCAAACACTTTAGTCTTTGTTTAAATAAATAAATAAATAAAAGAGCTTTCACCAAAAGAAGAAGAAAAAAAAAAATTAGGAAAACCTGGTAACATTTCTTTTCTTTTTTAAGGAAAGCAAACCACAGCCTGACTTGGTCCGTGTCACCCGGCCCATGCGCACAGAGCTGGCACCAGAGTGAGGCAACGGAGTTGTAAGGTGATCCCAGTGAAACACACACACACACACACACACACACACGCGCGCGCGCGCGCGAGCCACATGAAAAGAAAGTTTTCACTGGCTTTTCATCTTTGTCTCAGCTACTTTATAGTTGTTCAGAAAAGAGTTCCTATCTTCCCTTGTAAATAAAACTAAAATCTCATATACTAGAGAGTAATGTGAAGTTTGGGATGATAACGCAGATTTTAAAGATCATGAATGGGAAGCAGAGCATCACATGTTTGAAATCAGATCGTATTACTCATTCCTTCCTCAGCTACACTTTCACACTCGACTGAAATGCAGGGGCCCCTCGTCCTTGGGAGTATTGTGGTGAGTCTAACAAGTTTTAACTTCTAAAGTATTACATCTAAATGGTAGATCTGATCTTTTAAACAAAGCACTCAAGAAACAGATCAAGGAAAAATACTCGTGGGTGGGCAGCCACTTAATGTGACATGGTTTCCCAATGGACCTCTGTTTCCTCAAAAACCTTTTTACACCAGCTCCCTGATACAATTTCACAATTACAAACCAATTTCTTTGGACTAGAATGTTACCCTCTCTAGAAATCCAAATATCCTTGGCAGACATTCTAAATCAAGCGAAGTGTACAGACTTTCTCATAAAGCTAGTATTTCTCATTCATTCATTCATCAAACAAGTGTTGAGTGGCTATTCTGTGCCAGACACAGCTCAAGGCCCTTGGGATACAAAGATGAACAAGACAGATAAAGTCCCGACAGTCAGAAAGGTGATATATTTCAAAAGCAAGACGGAAAAGAAATATCAAATAACAACTACAAACCTGCGACTAGAAATGATAAAATTACGAGCGATGTCATGAAGGACACAAAGAGGTACGAGAGAGAACACCGGGTGGCTGTGAGTGCGGACTTAAACATGGCACACGTGGATGGCATCTTGGAGAATGAGCAGTCGATACCCATGGGGGAACTGGGACCAGGGCGAGCAGAGGTTAACCCAGCAGGCCCAGTCTTAGTGTGAGCAGGGGCAAAGTCAGAAGGGAAGAAGACTGCTCTTTCCCGGGAAGTCAAAGACCAGTGTGTCTGGGGAGGTTTTGGGGAAGAATGGGGTGCGTAGCGGGGCCAAGGATTCTGACAGGCCTGGACACATAAGGCCTTGAGGCTTTGGTAAACCACTTGGACTTTTATTTTAAGGGCAATAGAAACACTGCAATTAAATGGACTAGAGCAGCCAGGGAGAAGGAAGGTAAAGATGAAAGCGAACAGCCTGATGCTGTACAGCTTGGAATGGAAAGAAGTCTGGGGGGAGGAGAACTAAGGAGGAAGCAAAAGAGGCAATTTTATCACCAGGAGGAGCCAGGGGGAGAAAAGCACCTCCAACCTGCTAAGGTCTGAATTGTTGCCGCAAACGTTGTTTTTCAGAGAACTCCCCAAGGCTGCCCTACTCCCATTTTTTCATGTCTCCAGTTCTCTTTGGAAATAGACGCTGCCTACATAACAAATAAATAAAAGAAACACGGCTCTGCCTGAAGAATCTGGAAGACAAAGCGAGGTAGCCATGCGGCATAAAGATACCACGCCATTCATTAGAAAGCTCTCCCCCCCCCCTTTTATCGCAAGCCCTGAAGCCGGTCACCCTGCTTGGCAGACTATCCCTTCTATCGGGAAAGGTGCAGACCACCCACTGTTTCCGAGCAAGTCAATGGGTCCCTCGCTATAAGTTATTCTATGTGGTGAAGAAAAGCATTGGCTTTTTAAATTTTTTTCTTGAAGCTATGAACATAGCTCGGCAAGTCACCACAGGTAATTCTGAAATTGTGGCCTTTCATGACCCCAGTGACACACGAGTGGCTCCTGTGGTCAGGTTTGGCATCCACGCGTGCTCAGGCCATCTCACAGGAGTGCAGGTGTGTACCACCGCCCCGGCTCCCTGCAGGCAATGTGGGCACCCCACTTCCTGCCTTTTTACCTGAAATCTGTTCACATTTTTCCAGACCTGAATCTCCTCACAAGGAGCGAGTCAGTCTTTGCGGGAGACTTCACAGGTGCAGAAACTGTGGGTGTTTGGCATCAGGATGTAATGAAGCAAATTCCCACATGAAACAATCACTTCTGTCTGCTTTCTTTGAACAAGGCTAAACCCTGACCTTGGGCTTCCCTGGTGGCTCAGAGGGTAAAGAATCTACCTGCCATGAAGGAAACCTGGGTTTAATCCCTGGGTCGAGAAGATCCCCTGGAGAAGAAAACAGCTACCATCTCCAGTATTCTTGAGCTTCCCTTGTGGCTCAGCTGGTAAAGAATCCGCCTGCAATGCAGGAAACCCAGGTTTGATCCCTGGCTTGGGAAGATCCCCTGGAGAAAGGAAAGGCTACTAACTCCAGTATTCTTGCCTCAGGAATTCCATGGACAGAAGAGCCTGGCAGGCAGGCTACAGCCCATGGGGATGCAAAGAGTCGGACCCAACTGAGTGACTAACACACAAGCCCTGACCTTGGTGTTTTCTCAGAATGTTCTGATTGCCTGACTCTCCTGCTCATGCTTCAAGGAAGCCAGAGTATGAGGATAATCTCAAAGCTAGTGTGAGGTCCTGAAGGAGCTGAAACTGGTCAGAGAACCACCCTCAGACCACGACCCACACCCTCCCATCAGGGCAAGGAGTGCACAGGGCCAAACACCGTGCCCGCCTGAAGGCTGGGCAGCATCTTCCAAGCTGTGCTCTTTATAGCCAAGGTCCAGAATTCCCTGCCCCAAACCTTCTCCCAGGGTTGGGTGATTCTTTCATGGGTCTGTCCTCTCGAGGTTCTGACACCTCTAGGTGTTGCTTGCTTCCCTGGGGGAGGAGAGTGCAGAGCTGGTATGCGTGGGCCAAGCCCCTTGTGGTTCAAGATGGAACCCCAGTGGAAACAGAAGAGGCTTGGGACCAACTCTCTCTTTTGCTACTTTCCACGAAGTACTGGTGGAGTCAGACTTCTAAAGTCAAACCTGCCTGGCTTTCCAGGACATTCTGAAAGACAGATCAATCACAGGTGCTAGATAGGAGGACTGTACACACTTTATGAACAGTCTGTTAAAAAGAGATAACTTTTCAAAGATTAGATCTGTGGCCGGCATCTCTCTAACCCTTTCTCAGGGGCCTGCGAATGTTTGGGGCAAATCTGATGATGGCAGGGGCTCTTCACATGATGAGACAACTTTCCTCCGTGAAAAGTGGTGAAGAGTTACTGAATAAATATGAACATCACCTTGGGATTTTACTTCCTAAGCATATCTTCAGGTTAATAGAAATATAACTAATTTAAGAAACTTATCAATAACTCACACGTATTGCTAGAATTGCTAATTCTTTAAGCAGCAGATATATGAATAAATAATTCATTTGTAGGACCTCCCTGGTGGTCCAGTGTTTAAGACTCTGTGCTTCCATTGAAAGAGGCATGGTTTCCATCTCTGGCCAGGGAATGAAGATCCCTCATGCTGCAGGGAACAGCCAAAACCAACCAAACAAAACAAAATCCACTCATTTATTCATTATCAAATGCCCACTACCTAACTGGTAACGGATTGTTATGAACTGAACTGTGTCCTTTAAAACTCAAATGTCAAAGTTCTAATTCCTAGGGACCTCAGAATGTGACATAAGGTCTTTAAAGAGGCATTGCGTTAAAATGAGGTCATTACAGTGGGCCCTAATGCAATACGACTGGTTTCTTCCTAAGAAGAGATTATAGGACATGGACACACCCAGAAGGAAGGCCATGATGTAAGGGGAGCCTCAGAACCCTGCCTTGATTTTGGATTTCTAACCTCCAGAATTATGAAAAAATCAATTTCTGTTGTTTAAGTCACCCAGTATGTGGTACTTTGTAACATCAGTCCAAGCAAACTAATACAGAGATATGCTCAGTTTGATGATACAATGGAAAAGAAAGATGCCAAAACTAATCGTAAGACAAGGTGATTAAGAACAGCTCACTTGCATCCAACTCTCAGAGCAAGACTGCAAAGCAGACTTGTTTGTAAACCGAAGGAAGGTTTTTCTTCTAGACATCCACTTTAAACCTAATTTCAGCTTCTAGAACTCCCCAGAAGGATTTCTCATTCTTGGAGCTGAAAACGTTCTTTTCCCAGGTGCCGTGGTCATGTCCCCAGCAGATCCAAGAATCCACCCATCAGATTATTTTCCCTTAAGGGTGTTAAAACCCAGAGAATATAGTTCCCTGTGCTATACGGTAGGTCCTTGTTAGTTATCTATTTTAAATATAGTAGTGTGTATATGTAAATCCCATCCTCCTAATTTATACTCCCACTTCCCCTTTGGCAACCATAAATTTGTTTTCTAAGTCTGCGAGTCTATTTCTGTTTTGTTAATAAGCTCATTTGTACCTATTTTCAGATTCCACATATAAGCAATATATATATTTGTCCTCTATTTGACTTACTTTACTTATCATACTTTAGTAGGATAATCTCTATGTCCATCCATGGTGCTACAAATGCCATTATTTCATTCTTTTATATGGCTGAGTAATATTCTATTGTATGTTTATAGCACAGCTTCTTTATCCATTCATCTGTTGATTAATATTTAAGTTGCTTCCATTATAAAGTGTTGCTACGAACACTGAGGTGCGTGTACCTTTCTGAATTACCGTTTTCATCTTTTCTGGACATATGTCGAGGAACGGGATTGCTGGATCACATTAGGTGTGTTTTCAGATGTTTAAGGAATTGCCATAGCGTTCTCCGCATCGGCTGCACCAATTTACTTCCCCACCAACCGTGCAGGAGGGCTCACTTCTCTCTATACCCTCTCCAGCATTTATTTATAGGCTTTTTGATGATGACCATTCTGACTGGAATGAGTTTTAATTTGCATTTCTCTAATAATTAAGGATTATTCAAACTCTGTATTATAATTAATAAGAAAAAAATTATAATGCAATAAAATAGGGAAACAAAAAGGAGCTATTTATTGTATGAAAAACTACTTGAATGGCTTAGAAACATTGATGAAGACAAGTTAGTCAAAGTTTCTAGCAAATTAGGGGACAGAGAAGTGAGGAGAGGGCAGAATCTTAACAATCTGTAATGATTCTACACTCAGATTACTCTCCTCGTGCCTACTTGCTTTTCTTTTACTATAACAAACTGGAAAATCAACTCTGATTATTAAGAGAAGGAAAACAAGGTTAATTCAATCAGTGGGTCCACAGGCAGGCTATAACTTGGACCCTACATCAAAAGATTGGCAAGGTAGTGTCCATTCAGATAGTTTTGTGTTTCACTGATCAAATATTTTTATGACTTCTTTACATAACTGAAATTACTATCAAAATTATGTCTGATATTAGACTACTTGTACACTATATACATTTTCAAATGTATGACATGATTCTATTAGCCCTATAATCTGGGGGCGGGGGAGGGGGGTGGGAAGACCTGTGACTTATTATTGAGGCAAAAACTTAAGCAGAGGTGCTGAGCACCATCCAATGGAGAGAGTTACTATTACTGAAATAAATGATGCTCCCTACTTCCAGTTATATGTGTAAGTTATTGAAAGAGTAATGTGGCCAAGAGAGATAAGACAACGGACTTTCTTGACAAAAGAGCTGGAGACAGAGGCAGCTAAATAGACACAGAGGCAGAGAAGCGGCAGAGAAACAGAGGGAAGCAGGTGAGGGGCGAGGATTTTAATCAGACGGAAAGGAGCCCGGGGATAATATTAAAGGAAAAGATGAAAACGCACCAAGTCTTCCATACCCAGGCACTCTGACTACCTGAATTATTTATCAGGTTCGCTGCAATTAGGTCCCCAAAGGGCTGTGAATTCTTAGTGGTGTCTTCTTTGTAACCTGTGATGACTCTGAAACTTCGCTAAGAGTCACACCTTTGCTAAATAGCAGTGACAGCAGAAGAGGCTGAGAGGGCCACTGTGGCCTTCCTATTTTCTTTCCTAATCCCCCAATCCCACCCCTCTGGGCAGAAGCAGCAGGAAAGACTAACGTCCTCCCATTTTCTAAGCACTCTTTGGAGGCATTTCCCTAGGACTGCTCTGAACTGAGCTATTTAGAGCAATCTGGTTTATCTGCATCCTTTTATTCCTGCTACCATTAGTCCAATTTCAAAAACAGTAAGAACAACAACAAAAATCTCAGTTTTAAAACAATCTTTAGGCTTATTTGTCGTGCTTCTGATTTTTCTTCTTTTTCATTTTGGTGGAGTTTCCACCTCTCACTCGATTTCTTCATCCACAGTAATTTGTGCAAACAAATGCTGCCCATAGCAATCATTAATACTGAAGGGAGGACCTACTGTAAATAATAATGTTCAAAGACTTGGGCTTGGTTGTAAGAGGTCAAAAGAAGTCAAAGATACAATCTGAGTCCCTGAACCATGTACTTTATAGTTCCATAAACAAAATATACACATTAGAGGAGATTACCAAGCAGCAGATAAACGTGAAATATAAACGAAATAGGTATAAGTGAAGGAGGATCCGGATAAGTGTTATGAAATAAATCATGACTTTACTCCTAAACATTCCATTGATACAGGCAAGTCACTTAGTTTCCCTGGGCATCCTATCAGGCATCTTTATGGAAAAGGATGGACTCCCCATTATATCTAAGCTCCTTTCTTTCTGTCCATCCTGCACCCCCCCCAAAAAAAAAAAAAAAAACAAAATCTTCACCAAAAATGTTTTCAAAAACTAATAAAATAAGGTAGGGTTAATTTAGGTGGGACCAGCTTTCACATTCTTGAGTTCAGAGAAATATATTATAGAAAGCAACAGATGGGGGTTTTAACCGAAGCAGCACATTTGAACATTGTTAAAATGGTCCCATTAAGACACAATGAAAAGTCACCTTTTGCTACCCAGAAACCTGTACTGTTTTAATCTCTGATCCCTTCTCCCTTCTTCACTCAGGATTCAAATACCTGCCAAGATTTGACAAAAAAGCAAAAGAAGGAAAAATAGAGCGGGAACCCCTTCATCTTCTATCAGAAGTTATCTGTCCTTATCTTGTCCTCAGCAGAAAGCATCACTCATCAACGAACAATAAGAAAGACAGGGGCATTTTTTAATACGCTGGTTTTAAGCTTATCAGTCATTCGGTCAATGCTGTTTTTTCTAGAAAGAATTATGACATTTTTTTTTCCTTCCTTCATAATCATGGCCCAGATCCTCAGCTTTCCTCTCCTCTATGGATACAAGCAGAGGGGTCTCCGTCGACTCTTTCCCGGAGCCCACCTCACTGGAGCAGCTGCAGTTACCAAGTGAGCGAGTATGAAGCACAGAGCTCGAGACTAACAGCCTTCAGGGAATTCAGAAACGAATTAGTCCAAGTCCTTGCCCGCCTGTTACTTAGGAGACCAGAAGACGAGGAAGATGGATAAATGAATAATTGAAGGCAGAAGGTCATAGATGCCATAACTGGAGGTAGCAACACAATTATATCCAGGCAGAAAAGAAAGGGAATATTTGATTGGGTGTATCTGAAAGACTTGGAAAGTAAGTGGCATTTGAGATGAGCTCTAGTTCTAACTCCTTACTGAGTTGTAAGGACGAAAACCACTTCACAACCCCCAAACTCCCTAAATAAACCTGAGCACAGTGATAATCATTAATATGGGATTAAACAGATTTTGCTCTGCAGTGTATCTTAAAAACAGTTATTAATTTGTTTCAAACAGGAATGAAGAATCCCCACACAGAATTCACATGCATCAAAGGATATGCTATAAACTTAGAATATCCAAGCAACATGTTTCCTAATAAATAATTTGCCAGATATATTCAGCTAAAGGGCAAATAATGTGATGTGAAGGTAAAGTTCCTAAAGCAAAATTATGCCCACTCCCTCTATTTGAGTCTCCATAATAATCAGAGGTTTTGTGAAATCACAGTTTTCTGTACTGAATGTAGACCTCCATCCATTAAGCTACTCTGGCTTTGAGAACTCTTACGTGGCTTTGAACAAACACTGACAAAGACAAAGAGAGGACAGAGAATAATCAATCCTGATTCCTCCCATTTGTTCCCTGAGCTACAGGGTGCTGTAACGAAAGCGGAAATGCCAACTCCCTGCAGCGAGGAAGGTGGACGGAAAGAAGAGCCGAGAGTGGACCAGGGATGACTCTTGAATGATAACAACAAATCTGAGCCCAGAGACTTTCTCAAGGTTGTTTTAGCAAGATGGTTAACTTCGAGAAACTGGAATAAATGTATCATTATTTGAAAAGACAACTTTGTAGGAGAGAGCAAAGAAAACAAGGTAGTTATGTATGTATGTTCATGCAAGACATATAAATTTTCATATGCATTTTGTAAGATGAGATCAAACTGTCAACATTTGTTGGATCATAGAGAAAGCAAGGGGATGCCAGAAAAAAAAAAATCTGCTTCTGCTTTCTGGACTACATTAAAGCCTTTGAGTGTGTGATCACAACACACTGTGGAGAATTCTTAAAGAAATGGGAGTCCCAAACCACCTGACCTGCCTCCTGAGAAACCTGCATGTAGGTCAAGAAGCAACAGTTAGAACTGGACATGGAACAATGGACAGGTTCAAAACTGGGAAAGGAGTACATCAAGACAGTACTTTGTCACAATACTTTTTTAACATATGCACAGTATAATATGAAATGCCGGGCTGGAACCAAGATTGCTGGGAGAAATATCAATGACCTCAGATATGCAGATGACACTATTCTAAAGGCAGAAAGTGAAGAGGAATTAAGGAGCCTCTTGATGAGGGTGAAACAGGAGAGTGTAAAAGCTGGCTTAAAATTTAGCATTAAAAAACAGAAGTCATGGCATCAGGTCCCATCACTTCATGGCTAATAGCTGGAAGAAAAAGTGGAAGTAGTGAGAGATTTTACGTTTTGGGGCTCCAAAATTACCGTGGATGGTGACTGCAGCCATGAAATTAAAAGACTCTTGCTCCTTGGAAGGAAAGCTATGACAAACCTAGACAGCATATTAAAAAGGTCCATATAGTCAAAGCTTTGGTTTTTCCAGTAGTCATGTATGGATGTGAGTTGGACCACATAAAGAAGGTGGAGTGCTGAAGAATTGATGCTTTCGAATTGTGGCATTGGAGAAGGCTCTTGAGAGTCCCTTGGACAGCAAGGAGATCAAACCAGTGAATCCTAAAGGAAATGAATCCTGAAAATTTGTTGGAAGGACTGATGCTGAAGCTGAAGCTCCAATACTTTGGCCACATGATGGGAAAAGCTGACTCACTGGGGAAAAAAAATAAAAAAAACAAAAAACTTGATGCTAGGAAATACTGTAGGTAAAAAGAGAAGGGGGTGGTGGAGGAAGAGATGGTTAGATAGCATCACCAACTCAGTGGACATCAATTTGAGCATACTCTTGGAGATAGTGAAGGACATGGAAGCCTGGCACACTGCAGTCCATAGGGTCACAAGAGTTGAACACGATTTAGTGACTGAACAAAAACAAGATGAGTGTGTATATGTATTTATACACGAAATACATTTATACCCTCAAAATCTACTGCCCTACCCTCTCCTATAAATATTTATGACAAATTTCAGATATGGCTTTAAAAAAAGTGTTTATTGCAGAAAGGACTTTCCTCTATATGGACAGAGATATCCCCTTTTTCATGGACAAAGAGATCCTCCACCTAAACTTCCGGAGCAACCATGTGTATAGCCTGGTATTCAGAACACTCCACAGTAGACTCAAGGATACCACTCTCAAATGTGAGTACTGTATGTCAGATATGGGGCAAGCCTTTTGCTAGCAATATTTCTTAGCCATTCACATCTCTGTGGCTTTTCCAACAATAAAGACAGTTGTTTAAAAAATTAACAATTGGATATAATTTAAAATTTACAAGAGACCCTCCCATACATCTCATTTGATCTTCATAACATCTCTATAAGGCAAGTCTGTCCTAAGGCAAGTTAGTCCCATTTTGTAAATGCAGAAGTGAGGCTCAGGCAGTTTCAGAGATTTGCTCAAACTTCTCTAGGTAGTGGGGGCTTCCCTGGTGGGCTCAGATGGTAAAGGACCCGCTTGCAATGCAGGAGACCTGGATTCAGTCCCTGGGTTGGGAAGATCCCCTGAAGAAGAGCATGGTGACTCACTCCAGTATTCTTGCTTGGAGAATTCTCATGGACAGAGGAGCCTGGTGGGCTACAGTCCAGGGGGTCACAAAGAGTTGGACAAGACTGAGAGACTAAGCACATCTAGGTAGTGGGCAGCAAGGCTGGGGTTTAAGTCCAAGTGTTCTGCTTCCAGAGTTGTGCTCTTTGCTTTGGGGGGAGAAGAGCTTTAGAGCTTTTCTCCCCAGGCCATTAATCTACCACAGCCTGCCATTCCGGAGCTGCTAGAGCAGCCTGCTGCCTTCTATTATCTGGAGACCTGCAGTCTCCCTGGGGAATTGGTGATGTGGGGCATGATTTAAGTTCTGGATGTCTGGCTGTGCTTCAGGACCTCTTTATTAGGATCACGCTGTGTCCTTCAAAGTTCAATAAGGCTTGTGAGCAATGCTGACAAAATGGCTCACTGATGGTCTCTGAGTCCACGCAAGTTCAACCCAGTCCTGATGGATCTGGGCTGCCTGTTCCCGGCCCACCCTGGGCCACATTCTGTCAGTGATTCTCTTCCACAGTTTCCTTCCCTCCAGGCTCATCGTATCCTCTTTCCAGCACTTCGGTTCTGTCCCTGCAGCCTCACTGCCTTTCTGAGCCTCATCCCCACCTGGCCATCAGCTGAAGCTGCTCCTTTCTGATGTTAACCTGTGTCCTTCATCCCACGTCCTCCCCATCATCCTCCCTACCATAGGACACGTTGAGGTCGTGATTTTTCAAATGTATAAAATGAGGGTGATATCTATCTTTCTGGTTGGATGAAAGGTCAAATTAGTCATTCAACAGACTGGGGTGGATGAGGCCATGGATAGCATCTCGAACTAGGTCTTCTGTGATGACAAAGATGATCAGGTCTCCATGATTCCAAAAACTCGTTCCCAACACTGGGAGTCCATCAAACGTCTAGTCCATCTTTCTCCTTGCCTTCTTGTACGTTACATTATGTCTATTTCTTACCATCTGGATCTTTATAATTCAGTTCACACTATCCTTAAGTACTTTTGAAACTTCTTTCTCAGAAGTCCACATTATGATTTCATAATATAGAACCCAAAAGTCTCTTTCAGTCTTTCTTCACCTTGACTTATCTGCAAGGAGCAATACTCCTGACCACCTTTCCTTTCCCTAAACTCCCCCTTCTTCAGTTTCCCTGATATCCCATCAGTTTTCCTTTTACTTTTCTGAACCCATTTGTTTTTGTCCCAGTCTCTAAATGTGATCAGTCCTTATAGTTCTGTCCTCATTCACCTTCTATTTGGTGCATCATTAAAACATAAATAAAATGTTACTGCTTTAATCGTATGAGTGTGGATCCCCAATCTATCTCCAAAACAGTTCCAACACCCCATCAGAAATCCAGTCCCTACATTTCCATGCCCATAGACATCAAGAGCCACACATCAAATCAGGACTTTCCTCTGACTTCTTCATTTTGACCAGTGGCATCAGCATCTTCTTAGCTACGCACAGTGAAGAGGTCACCACGGTCTCCTACTTCCTCCTAACTTACTAGGCAAATGAGTCATTGGTGAGGTTAGGTCTAACTTTAAATCTCCCTCTTCCGATACTTACTGCTAACTCCATAAATAAGCTAAACTGAATTTGCCTCATATCTTCTTGTCACCAGTTTCTCTTCTCTATTCACCCTCGACTAGTTACAGAGAAATATCCTGAAAGTATCATGCATTGCTCTCCTCAAAACTTTATTTCTACTGCTTGTGCAGATACTATAATTTAAACTTTTCTGCAGCTGGATGCAGTCTCTATATTTGGGTCTTGGCTTTAAGTTCCAGATGTATCATTCCTGGCTGTATGGCCTTGGGGGAGTTTAATTTAAAATTCCTGTGGTTGCCTCATCTGTAAACTGCTCATGTGTTTGTTAACTCACTGATAAAAGAAAACAAGGATGAATGATCAAACTGAATGTCTAAGGTGCAAATTAAGAAGGAGAAATTCCTTTTGTTGTGCATGGCATCATTAGACTACTTAATAATTTTTTATTGTTAATTAATAAAATAAAATTAATTTTTTACTTTTAATTTTGTTGGTCCATTGTGGTACATATAAACTTTACAGTTAGAGAAACCAGTTTCAATTACTAAATATTCTATTGAGTATCTGTATAACATTGCAAAAGTCATGAGTCATAGTTTTTTCCGAGTAAATGGGAATAACAATACTAACACTACAGAATTATTTCCAGAATTAGGAATAGCATCACATTATATCTATGGTAGCCACCAATTCAGTGGTAGCTATTAAGGCTAGTTCAAGAATGGTATAAGGAGGGGTATTTAGAATGTGGCCATCTATAACACTAGGAAGCATTTTTCATCTATAGATTCAAGAATCTTTCCTGAAGTCAAAAGCTACTTGCATTTGCCATTTGAATTTAAAGCAAACAAACAAACCCATGTCTGCATTTTATCTTAATGCATAGCTGCATAAAATTTGATGTATATGACTAAATCTATTACTCAACACTACTTTTTAACAAGAGGCTGTCTAAACAGTCAAAAGAGGTAAAATCATGGACTCCAGAAACCTGGCTCTTTGTCATTGTTTTGTCACTAACTAGATGTGTGGCCTTGGGGAAAGTCATTCACTCTCTAGGCTTGAGTATTACAACCGTAATGGGAAGGGGGTTATTATATTGCCTAAGGTCTCTTTCTGGTTGAAAACCACATAAGTCTCTTGGATGGAGTGCCACCCATTGGCAACTGGGATGCGGTTTCCAGATTTGAAGGACTTCTCTGAGCACCTAAATATCCCCAGAAGAAATCAGGGCTTAGAATGAAAGGAGTGGACATACAGCATTGAGGAGGATGACAAAGAAGACTTGATTTCTGAATTGTTTCTACTAAGCGTCATCTGTGTGCTACAACCAAAAATCACGTGAAAAATCTAAGGAGGTTTAGAATTCCAGTAAAATAGCTTTAGTCAGTTCAGAAACCTGCTTAGCACCAGGAGGAATATACATAGTCAGAGAGACCTGTGTGTCTGAACACTTTCCCTGTCATTAATGAGCTGTAGGCAAATATTCAGCAAATCATTTAGCTTCTCTAATCCAAAACTTCCTTACAACATGGTTGTAAAGATTAAATGAGGGCATTTATGCAAAGCTTTTACTTAGTAAATGGCCTGAATGGAATAACTGCTCAATAAATGGCATTCATGATTTTCATCATTTGACTTAGACGGTGTCTATGTGAAGGAACCAAATTAACAGTTTTGAATGAAACAATTACACTGAAATAGTGACAAGTGTAGAGAAGCCACTAAAGAGAGTCTAAAACTCAGGAGATCAAAGGTTTATTTTCTAACCATAGACAATTACGTTTATGACTGTAAATAAGTCTGTTTTGCTGGTGTAAAAACAAAATATGCCACCAGAGCATATTATCTCTGGAGTCCCACTCAGTGGTCACATTCTATCAGTATGAAATTTTAAGTCACACACTTTACCGTGTAATTCACCAGTAACTGAAGCATAGAGACACACCGTATCTCTGTGAACAGACCAGACTTCTCACAGGTTGTCTAAACCCCTAAATATCCTTAAGTTGACTGCATCTTAGCATCTCCAGCATTCCATTTTAACCATGAAAACAGTGCGATTTAAGAAAAGTATCACCCCATAGGCTTTTAAAAAATAAACTGGGGAATAACCGCTATCCTGTGCTGTCTTCGTTTCTGCTATAGACCAACAACAGTGTGAATCAGCCCGAAGGGCACGCACATCCCCTCCCTTGTGAGCCTCCCTCACCCGAGGTCATCAGAGCACCTTGAGAAAGAGTAATTCAAAAAGATACCCACACTGAAGCACTGTTTACAATAATCAGGACATAGGAGTAACCAAGATGGCCGCTGACAGAGGCATGGATAGAAGCTGGGGCAGACGTGAGCCCAGCGGAATGCTGTCCAACAGGCTTTTGCCATCCAGCTGGGAAGGACAGTCGGCAAAATCTAACAGAACAGACAAGAACACAAACCTACAATGGTACCTCCAAGTCTTTTCCCATAAAGAGATCAAATGTCTCCAAATGACTCACCTCAGCTCCGTTCAGTTCAGTTCAGTCGCTCAGTCGTGTCCGACTCTTTGCCACCCCACGAATCACCGCAAGCCAGGCCTCCCTGTCCATCACCATCTCTCGGAGTTCACTCAGACTCACGTCCATTGAGTCCGTGATGCCATCCAGCCATCTCATCCTCTGTCGTCCCCTTCTCCTCCTGCCCCCAATCCCTCCCAGCATCAGAGTCTTCCAATGAGTCAACTCTTCGCATGAGGTGGCCAAAGTACTGGAGCTTCACCTCACTGACCCACATATCTCTCTCACTTAATAGGAGAGTGTGTAATGGGTCCTTTATACACATGTAGTTCATGCCTAAATGCCTAATATTTGTCTTCATTTTTCTTTCACACCCTGCCACATTTTCTCTCATTTTCCAACTCCTTATATTACATTTTTCCTTATTATATTTTAATTGACTTTTCATATTATATTTTGCTGGAAAGGCTGATCTGAGTTCAAAAGCACCAAGCGCTGACTCTTTGGAGCAGAGCCTTATGTCATATTTAATTTGATCCGAACTTTGATAGTAAATTCTGGTTTCCCTCTTTCTATGTTTTTCTTCTCCGCACAATATGATGAAGGCAGAGCTAATAATCATAAAGATGGAAGAAGTCGTTTCTGTCATTCAAACCCTCCGATTTCACCGTGGGTTTCACACTAGTGAAACTCTGTCATTTTAAAATGTTTGCCTGCTTTCTGAGAATCAAATCGTTAAAACCATATGCTATCTCCCAGCCTGGCATCCTCATTACCATTTAAAGTGTGCTTAAAATCAATTGAAAGTCAACACACCACATAACAAGGCCCAGCTAACATGTTCTGATCTGTGCGGCTGCGCAATAACTGCGTGCCTATGAAACATCTGAATTCTCCCAGGTACCGCGGTGAGAGACAGAAAGAGCTTAAACAGTGAAAAGGTTTAAAAGAGAAGCAAAAAAAAAAAAAAAAAAGAAAAGAAAAGAAACTCTACCGAAAGATGATGGGCTAAGTTACTTTAGAAATTCCAAATCTGAAGTTCTTTTATCTTCTTGCGCCTTGGACAAATCCAGAAAATAAATTCTCACATGAAAGCCCTTTTCCCCTTAAGAAAAGAAAAACGTTACTTCAAAAAAAGCCTGCCTTGTGTTCCTATCTAATCTCTAGTTTGGTCCATGGCTCAACAAGGCATCAACATGGCAAACAGCAAACAAATGTGAGGGAGCTTCTCAAAAGCAGAAAAACGAAAACAAAAAACGACATGAAAAGTGTGCGTCGGACTTCTTTACTATTTGCAGTAACGTCTGACTCCTGTGAGGATTCTTCTGAAGACGAGGGCGGGTGGTTATTGAACTGACCCCACCCAAATCTGAGAGGAGAGATTCTGTGTCAGTCTCCAGATCTGGAAGAGAAGATAACCTGTGAAAACAAACCGCGGCGAAAGTTCAGAGGAGTGTGTTTCCTGGCCCCTGGGTGAGATGTGGCCTCCCTGCCCCGCGCAGGGAGAGGCTGTTTGTTTGTTGGACGTCAGTATTTTTAAAGGTCCTTCCTGAACAGTCAAAAATGAACTGCAATTTCCTGAGAGAGGCAGCCACAAGCCTGTCCAAAGATGAATGAAAAAAAAAATCCCAGTTCCGACAGCAGAAATTTCAAAACCCTCCGCATCCTTCCCAGGAGACTCACAGAAGTTGACTCCAAGCGACAGACCAAGCAAGGAACATGCTTGCCTCTTGCCAGTCAACTGAACCGTTCTAAGGCACCAGGAGAATATATACATGAAGACAGGAAAATACAGCAAGACAGATATAGACGAGTTGTCCCACGGGGCCTGTTACTTGATATTGAGAACTTATTCCCCTTAGAAATAGCTATGGGTTTCACTTCCAGGCCTTTCTGCGTTAAGACTTCAAAGAAAATTCGGAATATTAATCCTATTGATGCTATTTGAACATGGTAGGCACTTATACCATGGATAGCAGCAGGACATTAATTCCTAAGCTCTTTTCATTCGGACATCAAAAGGTTCTTTCTTCCCTATCTTTGAAAGGAATCCGTGAGTTCTCCTAGCTCTGTGCATACCCACATACAGAAGAAATAAATAAGCATGAGTATACATTCAAAATGTGTCCAGGAACCACGGACACTGTCTCCAGGCCAAGCACCTTGTCGGGCATTTCTTTACGTCTTATCGCTAATCCTCAGAAAACTTGTACAGGTACCTCATTACTGTGATTTTTTTAAAATCTAAACAATTAAAGTGAAATAATTTGATCAAATTCACGCAGATTATACACATCAGTTTTGAACCTAGGATGATGAGAATACCAAATCCCAGGGTCATTCAGACATATCACAGGTTTTCCATTAGGTAATGACCAGGGCTGTGTATGAAGCTGTGGAGAAAACGGTTGAGTTCTTAGCAAGATTATGTGAAAACGGAATGGGAGGACTTGAATCCAATGTGCCAGAAGATAAAAGCCTTTTGTACGTTTACAGACGGAAAATGACTGAGATGAGGACAACATTTTTTTTTTTTTTTGGTACAAATTCAGTGTAATATCTCTACCAGAAGCAAATTAGTTTTAATTAATTAACTTGTTTGGCCATGCCTCATAGCATGTCAGATCTTAGTTCCCTGACCAGGGGTCAAACCCATGATCCCCTGCAGCGGAAGCAGAGTCTGAACCACTGGACGGCCAGGGAACTCTCAGGGACAACTTTTAGGGTCCAAGTCCTTTCAGAGCTCAGGAAGAACATGTCTCACTGCTTATCAAGCACCTGCTAAGGTGAGAGGGACTTGGGTTTGTGGTGAAGGGATGAGTGGGTACAATTTTAAATAAGGCATTTGAACTGAGGCTTGCAGGAGGGAAGGAGCTGGACACACAGACCCCTGGGGGAAACGATTCAAGAAAGCTCTGCTGTCTCTCTCTCACACACACATACACACACAAAGCCACACTCTGAAGTCACACATGCACACACACTCCATTCTAGAGGCAACAAATTTTCAGCCTTCCCCAGAGTAGTGATTGCATCCACATTTCTCTGTCTCTCCCTCTGCTGAGGACAAGCTAGAAACACAGATAGAACTTGAGCAAAACTCTTACACCCATTTAAAAAGTCACTCCAACACACAAACCACATTTCCAATCCCCAGCCAAATGAGCGACTTCCTCGTACAGATTTGCCACTAGCCTTAGGGTTAAGCCCCTACTTCTTGACTTACACAGGGCATGTTTGTGGAATTTTTTCTCCTTTTCTGTTTCCTTCGGTCAGATGGTTTGATCCCTTTGTCTTTTCCTTTCTAAAATCACCTCCGTGGGCTTATTCTAATTCTAAGTTAGAAATCAACCTCATCCCATTTTAAGGGTTTATTTGTAGCAGGATAACCCCCTCCAATCAAGATAAACTTTTATTGCAAAATGCATTCTTATCTGAAGAAAAACCCTGGAAGGGTTCACAGGAGGGAAGTCACGCTGATGGATGACACAGGGCATCCAGCCCGCTGTGTCTCCTGCCTCCAGCCCACGCTTCATGTCCTCAGCCATAGAAAGAGGCTCATGTGAGTCACATCTAGGCAGAACCTAGTTCATTTTTCATGTGGCTGTGGAATTACCTAGGCCTACCAAGTGTAACTTGAATTTTCTAGAGAAACTGTCCTGAGGAGCTTAAACCTAGTATTGGTTCATTAAAATATTCAGAAGGCCACAAATTGGAGTAGACTAAAAATCTCATAATGTTAAAGACTCTTTTTAGATGAACTCGAAAACAAATTAGTAGCAGATACCTGTGACTGTCATGTTCTTAAGAAGCAGATGGATGTTAGGATCTGTAGTATATAAGATAGATAGAAACTTTTAAAATACTAATTCTAGAAATCGGATATTGAGATGTTTTAATGTTCAGAACCAGGCATAAAACAATTTCAAAGCAAGAAAAACCAAACAAACAACAACAACAACAAAAACATACAGGTAACTAAGAGCCCTGTAAACATGCTAAACAACCAAAAGACACAGCAAAAGGTTGGCAGTGCTGTAAAGAGTTCACAATCTATAAAACGTTATTAATTGGTTTTCAGATAGACTATAAAGATCCGACAATATCCTTCAGTTCCAATCCCCAGAAAATACACGACATATTTAAAATCCTACTGGCACCTACTGATTTTGACTGAATACGTTTAACCTTATCAAATCAACAGGGTTTCAACTGTACTTAAAAAGACATTATATGAAAGGCATGACAAGCCTTAAATTAACCTACTGGCCATGCATTCCAGAGATGAGCTACAGAAAAAGAGAGCTTGAACATCATAGGAAGAATCAGCTTTGAGTTTCATGGAATATGCAGCACAGAATGGGGCCACCCAGACATCACAGAAAAATGCAAAAATGTTTAAAATAATTAGGTGCTGGGGGCCTGTTGTATAGCAGAAGGAGCCCAGCTTTGTGCTCTGTGATGATCTAGATGGGTAGGAAGCAGGTGGGGGAGGGAAGGAGACTTGAGAGGGAGGGGATATATATACATACACATATAGCTAATTCACTTTGTGGTACAGCAGAACATCAGAAAGCAATTATATGCCAATAAAAAAAGGAAAAGTCTAATAACTCACTAATTAAGCATTAATCTAGAGTTAGTATACATACTCAAGTCAAGCACCCCTTTTCTGCTTTCTTCTGAAGAGGCATCACTTCTAAAGTTCTTAAACATAAGAGGAAAATAAAACGTTACCCTTATCCAGACGTGTACTGAGATTTAGTGTAGGGTAGATGGAGATGCATTTTGTGTATTTTCCGCCCACTGATTTGAAAATATTATAAGATATATTCATGTAACTTGCAAACAGTATGGAATGACTACAAAGAGAGCCCTGTGCTTGCAGAGAGCCCATGGAGCATGTTCTGCGCGTCTGGAGCCCCCACAGCACTCAGCAAGGGCAACCTGCAGAACAGGGGCAGAATTAATGTGGCTGCAGCTTCCGACTGAGCAAGTGATACCAGTCCTTCAGTGTACACACCAGGTTTCACTTACTTTCAGAGCTGACGCACTTTTATCCCGGAGGTTAAAGGATGTACCAGTTCTTACCTGATGAAGAAGCAAGGGAAGGAGGCGGTCTCCGTCTCCTACGTGTCCTTCAGTTGGCAGCCCAATGTCCTATACAGTTGGGCGGGAAACCAGGGACGCAGCTACCAGTATGAGCAGCGCAGAAGAAAGGAGCCACCTCTGTCTTTCTCTAGAGCTCTCGCCTTCTTTTTCTATTTTGTCCTCCATCAGAGGACAGAATATATCGATTAACACTGAGAAACCAGAAAGTCATCTTTATCCTACCACTTTGTCGTTGCTGTTAAAAAGTCTTATAAAATATTTTTGCTTTCTTTGCATCACATCTGTTTTTAATGACCCATCTCAGACAGAGTTCAGCAATAAAGAATCTGTCTGCCAAGCAGGAGACCCAACCATGATCCCTGGGTTGGGAAGATGCCCTGGAGTAGGGAATGGCAACCCACTCCAGTATTCTTGCCTGGGAAATTCCATGGATAGAGGAGCCTGGCAGGCTACAATCTATGGGGTCGCAAAAGACACAACTTAACAACTAAACATCTCAGACAAGGTGAAATCAACTACTACCCAGAGGTAGAGAGATATTTAATTTGACACTTAAGTCAATTTGCAATTTACTTTGCTGTTTCAGTTTACTGGAGTGACTCATTCATTTCTTGACTGTTACTGTGTTTGAAAAGCTAAGATAAATGCATATTAAGTTTATATAGCATTTTATGTAAGTATATTGCCCCTTTACTTCCCACATCCGCAAGAGTCAGGGTTTAGCTCATGAAATATTTATTAGCAATAAAAGTGCTATATATTCAGCAAACAAAACTCCACCTCATTTATAAATTAGGTACCCATGTATACTTGTCACACAATAAATCAAAAGCAATTAAAAAGAATTACATTGAGTTGCCTGCTAATCCATAAAGATTTACTTTACTCTCACCTAACTATTTTATGTGCTCACTGGCCAAAACAATTTGATGGCTATTTTGGAAGCCTGGAGGTGATAGGATTTCTCATCACCTAAGCATTCACCTAGGTTACCTTTTAGGAGCTATGGGAACCTGCCCCATACATTCTTCAAGCCAGAGGTGGGAGTCTGGTCTGTCCTCTGCCTGTGTATCTTCAGACCCTCAGGATGCAAGCATTTTTCTTTTCATACTTTTATTGATTTATTTATTTTCCTCCACGCTGGGTCTTCCTTGTTTTTCCAGCTTTTCTCCGGTTGTGGAGAGCGGGGGCCTCTCTCTAGTTGGGGGATGTGGGCTTCTACGTGTGGAAGCTTCTGTTGTTGCAGAGCTGGGGCTTTAGGACGCTCAGGCTTCAGTGGTGGCGGTGCCTGGGCTTAGCTGCTCTGCAGGACATAGGATCTTCCTGGATCAGGGATCGAACCCTTATCTCTGGCATTGGCAGTCAGATTCTTTACCACTGAGCCACCAGGGACGCCCCCAAGCACTTTCTCACTGCAGACTTTCTAACCTCGAGAATAAATTTACACAGGACGGTATGCACTTCAAATGCACCGGCACTGAAAGAGGGCGAGACACGCCCTCCGCTCCTGTGAAATGAACGGAGACACGAACATCAAGACACCACCGATGTGTGCTTTTACTACTTTTTTCCAAAATGGTTTTGTATTTAGACCTAAATCCTCAGCTACAAGAAAGCCTGAGGAAGTGTCTACCCCTGAGAAAACCGAAACCAGCGACAACTTGGGAAAGGTGTGTGTGGCTACCTCTTGGCTTTCTTCTTAAAGTATTTTATGTACTGATGGCTGACCAATGGAGTATTTCATCTTGAAAGTCAGTTATCTCAGTGAATGAATACACTTTTCCTTTCCAAAAAACTGTATTTACCTTTCAATGAACCAGATGTCTTAGAATTCCTTCCAAAAGGTTTAGGAGTAAACACACCACTCTCCAAAGAGAAAGGTAAAAAGCATTGTGATGGAAGGATGGTTCTCATTTTCTCAAAAAGAAAAAAAAAAAAAAGAAAAGAGGAAGCACAAATGATTCAGTGACTTGCTGCAGGCCACTTAGTGATTCAGAGGAACCGGTGATGGAAGTCTGACTCAGCAAACACATTCAGCAAGAGAGATGGACACTTAAACATTTACTGTATGGCTCTTCATGCGTGCGGCTATGCGTATGATGTTGCAGGCACAAGGCACAAACCCTCCACCGTTTCACACTGACCACACCCACAGTGAGAACAGGAAGGCGTTTGTCAGTGCACTCAGTCCGTCCTCAGGATGAACAAGCAGACGCTAACCATCACTTGCCAAGGGCTAAATCTCTTGTGTTCAGGAGAAAGAAAGGAGAGAGAAGGGAAGCTGATCACTGTTGCTATGTCCTATATGAACAGGGCGTGGCAACAGTAAGAAGGGTGAAAGTGAAAGTCACTCAGTGTGTCCAACTCTTTGAGACCCCATGGACCGAATTCTCCAGGCCAGAATACTGGAGCAGGAGGCCTTTCCCTTCTCCAGGGGATCTTCCCAACCCAGGTATCAAACCCTGGTCTCCCGCATTGCAGGCGGATTCTTTACCAGCTGAGCCACAAGGGAAGCCCAAGAATACTGGAGTGGGTAGCCTATCCCTTCTCCAGGGGATCTTCCTCACCGAGGAATCGAACCGGGGTCTCCTGCATTGCAGGCGGATTCTTGACCAACTGAGCTATCAGGGAGGCCCAAGAAGAGTTAAGAGGAAGGGAATCCGTCTAAAATATCCCCAAGCTCTGCCATGTAACTAGTACAGTGATTCTCAGTGTGGCAATTCTGCCCCCCTTCTCAGGGGACGTTTGGCAATACTAGAGACTTTTTACTCGTCATGGTTAGGGCTGCAGCTGGCATTTAGTGGGAAGAGACGGTGGATGAGACCGTGGATGTTGCTCAGTCTCCAAGAAGGCAGAGGCAGCTTCCCACAACGGAGAGCTAATTTCAGCTCAAACTGCAAATACAGCTGCAGTGGAGAAACCCTGAACGAGTGACACGACATTGAATAAGTTATTGAACTTCGGGAAACGCAAGTCTCTTTATCTGTATAATACTATTAATAATACAGCAGTCCCTACCTTGATGGATGGGTGAGCTACTGCAAGAGATAATTCAAGTGAAGTCCTTCATTCTGTTATTGGAATGTTTAGAGAACTGAAAGTATTTTTAAATTATTTTTTGTTAATAAGCCCATGTCACTTCACATAACAGCACGTGAAGAAAGAAAAATATGCGGGCACCAGAATAATGCAACAGTTTAAGCTTAATGATAGTATTAAAAAATAAAATTCAGAATCAAACAGTCTCATTTGGCTCAGTCTAGACTATTTTAATTTAATCCCATCCCCACCAATAAGAAAAACTATAATGGAATCAATCCCCCAGAACATTCCTCATCATTTACCCTGTGAAAGTTCTAGAGATTTCCCTAAAAGGGTGATTCAGACAACACAGCCTTACAGTTTTGTGGGGAGTGTTTCATCAGGAGAAATTTATGCTAAACGAGGATGTGTAAAATTATTATCATTTTAATGTCATCTTTGAAATCCGAGCTTTTATTCCAAGAATGATTTTTTTTTAGTTCAAGTCTTCAGGGTTTTGATTTCATTCTTTTGAACTGTCAACTGTGACCACATCTAAAGAGACAGCTTGCATTTGTCTGTGGAACCCATGGTAGGGTTTGAGTAACAGCAAAGTGTTCACTTAAAAAACAAAAAATTCCGCAGTCAAGTCCTTTAATTTGTTGAAACAGTTAGAAGCTGAGCTAGACCTAAGAATCGGATATGTTTTTCTACTTTAGGTGGTGAACGCGGCCAGAAACCACAAGATTATATGTCAAATGAGCAAACAAAACAAGTCTGGAAAATCTCGGACAGCAGAAGCAGCTCTTCCTGGGGAATCCTCTGGCGCTGCTGGCACCCTGGTGTCTGCTGCCAGCGCCGATTAGAGACCAAGAGAAGGTCTGCTACGTTTCATTCCTTTGCCAGATGCAAGCTAGATGACAAAGCAGCTTCAAGGCTGGGTTACTTGTGCCCATGTCCTGAAATGCTGAGCAAATGTAAACGTGCTTTTCTCTTAATATCATTTTGAAAACAAAGTAAAAGTGAACTTCCTCCTTTGATGGTTACAAATACTTCCAGTTCTCTAAACATTCCAATAACAGAATGAAGGACTTCACTTGAATTATCTCTTAAAACCTCCAGTTGGGAACTGCATCACCTTTTCGAACACATAAGCAAGGGTCAAATATCAAATAAGCTATTGCCTATATAACATAGTGTAGATTTGCTTATAGCCAAACTGGAGAATACTAATCTATAAAGGAAAGTCAACTCAAAAATGAAAACCTGTACTATTTTTAACATTCATATGCTACCTGGGAATATCTTTGGCTCATCTAAATTCCATAAGAACCAGCTTACCTTTCTGCATTGATTTCTTAGATTTGAACATTTTTTCTGACTTTGAGAAATACCATGGCCCATTATATAAATGTTGGGATCATTACTAAACTGATGCCATGTCTACCATGCCCATGAGAATTTGCCTACTGGTGTTCTAGCTTCAAATGCTTTTTTTTAATTAAACAAAAACCTCCTTTTACTTTGACACCCACACGTATGGCTATATATAAATATATAGGTATATATAATGAACATCATATTTCCAATTCCTACACTGTGGAAAGATTGACACATAAAGATGAGTTTTACCAAGATTGTAAAATGCTGCTTTGGGACATTATTTCATTTCATTTATTTTATTTTATTGTGGTAAGAGCACTTAGCAAGATAACTCTCAGCAAATAAAGTACAAAATGCAGCAATTATTAATACAGACACCATACTGTAAACAGAGAACTAAAACTTACTCATCTTGCGTAACTGAAACTTCATGCTCCTTGATCACTGTTTCTTACACCAGTATTATCAGTGCAATGAGCAGAACAGAAAAAAAGCTCACGCTCCACAGCACCTGGGGCTGAAGCTGGGCTCTGCTGTTAGAAGCTGTGTGGTATGTGTGCAAGTTACTAACCTCTCTGTGCCTCATTTTCCTCCTCCATAAAAATAATTAAATTAATCATATATGTGTATATGCTATATATATATATATATAACACATAACATATATGTGCAGGAATATATTGGTATGTGTGTGTGGCATGTGGAACTAATGCCAAGAAGACAGATAACGTAAAAATATTTGCGATCATTATCACTATCAGCAAGCTGAAGCACTGGTACACCTAAAGAACATCAAGAAAGGAAAATGTATATGCCTTTGTATTCTCATTCTAAAATGAATAAAATCCACACATCCTCGATCTCAACGAACTTTACATTGCAGAATCCAGAACACTGAGTAAAATACCCACTGCATATGCACTCTCATACCTATAACACACACACACACACACACACACACACACACACACGCAATGATTCTGTATACTGAGATTATAATTGCTGGTGATTTCACTGTTTTAACTTTGGATTTTCCAAACTATCTACAAATAAGCTCACCTCACCTCTTCAATTAGAAGTAAAGAGGTTCACATTTTTCAAATGAGGATAGTTGTGGAATTCTCATTACAACTGAAAAAGATGAGCCCGGTTTGAGTGAGGGAGGCAACGTTAGCAGACTGATAATACAGAGACTGCCCTGAAAACACAATCAGCTGTCATGAAGCAGGTGGGAAAAAGAACAGTAAGAGAAATAAAACATTTGAGTGATGTCTTGCTCTTTAAACGCAGAGGACAGATCTCGAGTCAAACCTGAGGAAGGGTGGCTTGGAAATGCTTGGGTGCTGGAGACCTTATTGAATGCTGATGATGGATAACTTGACAAGCATTATCTGCCTCAATCTCACCTCCATCTGGTAGGTCGCTATTTGGACCATTTTACAAATATGGAAACCAGAGGTCAAGGTCACGTCGACCGTCAGCGGCCAGGACAAAAGGCCAGTCATATTCCCCAGCTCTGTCACTTACCCTTTCAGGATGCCACAGAGGCCCTCATCTGCGTCGTGCCCCTCCTCAGCCTTGATACCTTTCATCACTTCCCGTACCACACTGCCCCTTCATGCCCACCCTGTTCCTGGCTTTTGGGATGTGGCCCCATTTGCAGTGAAGAGTCCGCAGGAGTAAAAAGCCTCATATTGCTCCCATGCAGAAGGCCTGACTAAGGTAGGGCCAGAGCTGTCTGCACCCACCAGCATCACTGATGAGCGGCTGCAGGCATGGACACTGACTTCGTGAAGCTTCGGAAAGCATCTTTCAGTGCCATCTAGAAACCTCTGTCAGCCGGCATCTGAGGAGGTGGCTAGGTTCCTCACAGCAAGTGGGTCTCTGCTGAAGTTGGGCAGGCCTGCACGGACCCCAGAGAAGGATGTCTGTCCTCTGTGGCTCTGGGGGGCACACTGTCCTGATCTGAAAGACCCGAAGTGGAGAGAGCTGCAGAGATGACTTAGGATGAAACTCCAAGCCCGCCTGCACCCGGCCACCAGATCTCGGCAGGGAAAGTCTATTGCTCGACAGAAACGCAGAATCAAGACTTCACAAAAAATACCTTTTGTGATTCTAACTGACTGCCACATTTTTTTTTCATGTATACCTTTCAGCTTCCCCCTCCCTCCTCCTGTAATTTCTCCTGCTAATTATTTAAAGAAGAAAGGACAGCAATGCCCAAGTCAATACCGTAAGGCCTGGTATGTGCTCACGCCATTCCTAAAATGCATTTCCCAGCCCTGTACAAGTATTACTCAACTCTTGCATTTTATGAGGCAAGTAGTGAAGAAGCCCCAGTTCATCAGTGCTTAAACAGGGGTTAGGACAAGAGAGCAATGTAATTGCGGAGGCTTCCTCAGACTGAAAATTCACAGGTAACAGACAGGGAAGCCCATATACCCTGAGGGATAAATAAATAAATCCTATTACAGGGAAAAAGACAGACCGGGCACCACAGGAGCCCATCAATAACAAAAACCTGGTGCCAATCTCCTCCCATTCTTAAAACCTCCATATACCCATTGTTAGATTCTGATTAGCTTAAGAAAGGCGCCTTTCTCTCCTTTTCACTGATTTTCAGGACTCACAGAACAGCACAATCGACAGGCAGCGCCTGTGTTATATAAAGTAAGTTGTATTTTGTCCCTTGTACAATGCCTTGAGGAAATATTCTTTAAGTAAGCCAGGAGCGCTGATCTAGACTGTATGCTTCGGAGCCCTGGGATGTGCTGGGAGGCTCCCCTTATGGCATATACCGCCTGATTCTGGGTGTACCCAGGGCTTTGAGCCACTGTTGCCAAAATAGGAGTGTTCTGCTCCCAGAATTCATGGCTTTAGCCCATATCTGAATCCTGTTCATGGGACACAGCGCCTTCAGCTGCTCCAGGGATGAGCTCCTTGACTATTACCACTGGGGAACTCTGCCCACTCCAGTTTACCAGCAGCACAGATTTCAGGCTTCACATGCATGAGACCCCAGGTTCAATCCTCAGCACCTCCAACTGGAACTCAGCTCCTTGCGTGGCGCTACTTTGGTGCTAACCAAAAATGGCCCTTGGTTTTGAGGACTTCCCTGGTGGCTCAGTGGTAAAGAATCCACCTGCCTAAGCAGGAGACACAGGAGACTCGGATTTGATCCCTGGGTCGGGAAGATCTCCTGGAGAAGAGAATGGCAACCCACTCCTATATTCTTGCCTGGAGACTCCCCTGGACAGAGAAGCCTGGCAGGCTACAGTCCATGGGGTCACAAAGACTCAGACACTACTGAGCAACTAACACTTTCACCTTTCTACTTCTTTCAGTAGTATGACCTAGCATAAAAAATTAAATGAATCAAAATTAAAAACAAATAAATGCCCCCAAAGTATTTACTACCAGAAGGACTGGGACATTCTAGCTTTCAGAGTTGATCCCTCTCAATAATTTTCAGAATCTTATAGAGAGTATCTTTCAATGATTTTCTGCACACAGTTTCTAGAGCCCTAACTTACCTTCACAAGGACAATTTCATTCCTCACATGGGAGTTTTCTCTAGGTCTATTTTTTTTTTTTTGATCAGATGATTTTCTATTTTAGAAAAGGGCTAGGAGAGGAATATGGAGGAAGCTTAGCTTAACCTCCAAAGACGTGCAGTGAGACAATGTGCAACTCTTACTCTGAAAACTTGTGCAGAATATAATGGAATATAGAACAAGACAATAAGATTGATCTAAGAGGCAGAATCCTGTGGAAAGGTGCCCTTTCTTTATAGTTATCACTTAACATCTCTCAAAATTAGGCACTTTCATTCTAATAATAAAAAGCAGCTAGACTTTACCCAGCACTTTCTTTGCAAGACAAATTAATGCTTAATGATTGTATGTAATCCCTACAATGAGTACATAAGATAAGACTAACTCTTATCCCCATTACATATATCATAATAATGATTATAACAGCAACAATGGCTAGGATTTATCTACTTAGTGCTTAACTACGTGCTAGACACCTTCTGGGTAGCTCAGCTGGTAAAGAATCCACCTGCAATGCAGGAGACCCCGGTTTGATTCCTGGCTTGGAAAGTTCCCCTCAGGAAGGGATAGGCTACCCACTCCAGTATTTTGGGGCTTCTCTGGTGGCTCAGATGGTAAAGAAGTCCACCTGCAATGCAGGAGACCTGGGTTCGATCCCTGGGTTGGGAAGATCCCCTGAAGGAGGGCATGTCAACCCACTCCATGTCCTGGAGAATCCCCACGGACAGAGGAACCTGGCAGGCTACAGTTCATGGGGTCACAAAGAGTCGGACACGACTGATTGACACCTTACTTAATCATCTTCATTTAATCCATATAGTAGCATTATGAACCTAGTTCTCTAGTTGCTTCCATTCCACAAATGAAGAAATTAAACCCGCAGAGGTTAAGGAACTAACCAAGATCATTACCAATGAATGCCAGCATTTCAACCTAGATTGAAATCACTCTAGACTTCATAATCACTTTGATCTATTGCCTCAAACAAACACAAAGTACAGTGAAAGTCAATAAGTGGGATTGAGGAACATCTCTATGAGTTTTCGTTTGAGGCAGTAGGTCAAAGTGGTTAAGAAGTCCAGAGTGATTTCAGTTTCAGGCTCGTTGCCACTTTCACAGAGGTTCCTAAATCAAAAGAAACTATGACTACCCATTATACACACACGCATACATCACATAGTCATAAGGCATATGTATCAAAATAATGCTCATCTTGCTGTTGATAAGAATATAAAATCTTTATTTTATTTTGCTTTACTATCAGCCTGTAGATCTAAGAGTAGGATCTAAGTCACCTTAAACAGGCAGATCCCTCACAAAATGGGATGGTAGGTGATTACGTAAATATCTTCCACTGTTGGAGTTCCTGGTTCCTATAAGTAGCTTCCTCTTTAAGCTTCATCAGAACTTGGCAGAAAGATTTATTTTGTACAATTTAGAGACATGAAAACTTAGACACAGAAAAATAATGAATCACACAAATATTTAAGGTGAGTTCTTCCTCCAAAGCTGGTACTCTTTCCACGAACAGATGGGGTCAGCTCCCTACTTGTCACCCCCTCCAAGAAAAAGCAGCCAGTGTAAATGATAAACTCTGTGAGCAGAGAAGTCCACTATAGTAAAGCACCTAAGTTGACACCATCTGCCTCTGCGTTCACAGGTACAGCTGTCATCTGTAACCAAGTCTTCATCCCTTCAAAGCCTACAGCCCAGGTTGAAACAAAGTAACAGAATCATATTTATCACATATCCTAATTGTGGACAAATGATATGGAAAAATAGCACTGCAGAAAGACCCCAAATATCAGGCCTTTATTCACTCAAATGAAACGTGGCAAAGGGATTTTTGGACCCTATCCTCTAACCCTGAGCCCACTCTCCCAACAAAAAACTCTCATTTTTTTCTGAATAAAAACAAAGAATTTTACTGTTTAAAATCTATTTTTGCAAATTAAAAACAATGGACACTGTAAAACAAATGTTATAAAATACACGTAATGTCACCACTGCAGAGGGATAATGGTTGGCCTTTCGCCCCGTTACACGATGGAGGTCCTCACCCTCGGGTCAGGCTTCAGCGCCAACATGACTGGATTTGTGACTTCAGTTGTCACCCACGAGGACCGACTGGATCTTTGAACCAAAGGAAGCGAACAGCCACCATTTTGTCCCGGGAAGAGGAGAAGTGGTAGAATTTCCTAAACCGTTTGAACTAGGACTGAATGGTCCTGTGGAACTATTGTTTTCCTTTCTTTGACCACCAAGCATAGAGGCCGGTCCTCTCTGGGGGTAAGTGGCATCCTGTAACGAGCCAAGCGAACCCACCGGCTTGTCATTCAGGGCACTGCCGGCTCTGTTCTAGAATCCTGGAACACCCCCGCCTGCCGCAGCATCCTGACCATCTCCAAACAAATGGGAAGCTGATCTGCATAAACCTCATTTCCATTTTATTCATCCTCTGCCCAAATCTAGATCAGAATGTTTAATATCATCCCCACTGTGGGAGGTCTCGTGAATTCAAAGGCCATTCGTGGTCAACGATGAGAAGGCCTGGATTCCCAGATGTGGGTTTATATTCGAAATTAAAAGCAGAAACAAGAGAAAGTGTGTTGCCAGATAGAGAGCATGGAAAACAAAAGAACCAGTAAAGGATAAACGTGGCAGAAACCAGAAACCACTGCTAAGGTCACCCGTTTCTACTGATGAGCTAGCAAGTCACCACTTAGGGATGCCTAAGATGACACCCGGCTCTTTTCTTGCATTTCCACATTTAACCATTTTTTAACTCCCAAATATACAAGGAAAGATCCAGAGGAAAATGATAACCAAAACGAAGGAGGTTTTCTCAAGATAAGACTAAACAGCCTCTAAACAGAAGAAGCAACATTCAAACTAGTGTCTGGCTGTGACCTCATTCCTTCACCCACCACCCCAGCTCCCCTCTCTTCCACTGACCCTTGGTTTTCTGACATTAGCCCAAAATACAACAGAAAAGTGTCCTAATAAGGGTAAACAAAAACTGGTGACTCATTCAGTATTTGAGTGTTTTCTTCTCCTTGAACATTAAAAGGACAAACTGTTAAACTAAACTCTAGGTTTGTGAGTCAGATTTTGAGAGTGTGTATGATTACTGGTTTCCAAGAATAAATCTGCTTAATGTTGTAATAAACACATACACACATACATATATGAGCACATAATTTCTTGAGCAAACACAGTCCCATTAGAAGGAGAAAACACAACTACTTGTGAAAACTCTGCAAAAATCCTGCAACACAAACAGCATCTCCACTGACTCATTAATTCTGGCCTAAATTTGCTGCTGTCAGGCAAATCAGGCACACTGTCCGGCAGACACCCACCTGCTATTAGGCCGAATGTGCCTGGCGTCTTGACATTCTATTGATTCCAATCCAAAGCTTATGTAAAGAAAAGGCAGCTCAGAGTCCAAAAGGAATTTTAGCTGCAAATACTTTGGGAGAAATCCAAACAACTAAACACAGAAAGAAAGACGAGATACAAATCTGAGTGGCAAAATTGAGACAACCCAAACCAGCCTGGTAGAAGCTCAAGGACAAATCGACAAAGGACCTTGCTTCCCCTTTTGGCAGCTACCGATTTTAAGACATTCCAATGGCCCCCGCATTGAATGGGACTTCCCAGGTGGCTCTGATAAAGAATCCAACTGAGAATGCAGGAAATGCAAGAGGCTTGGGTTCGATCCCTGGGTCGGGAAGATACCCTGGAGTAAGAAATGGCAGCCTGCTTCAGTATTCTTGCCGGGAGAGTTCCATGGACAGAGGAGCCTGGCGGGCTACAGTCCATAGGCTTGCAAACAGTCAGACATGACTGAGCAACCGAACACCCACCCTCGACGAATCCGCACTATCACTACCCTCAAAGCACTTCATTACTGTGCCATAGGTGTTGCTTTCAAAGAGGATTGCCAATTTCTGCCCCTGGAGTCCTGTGAGTCTTCACTAGAAACTTGCTGTACCATACATAGGATCCTGATCAGGACAAAGTTTCTGAAGCTGTTCAGAAGAACCAGAAACCACTTACAGTGCTTGAGAATACTGCATACTTTAATCTCCAGAACAGCCCCATGAGCTAAGAGTTTTATTGCCATTTTACAGATAAGGAAAGCTGAGGTTCTGAGAGGTAATTTTCTCCAAATGACTGAAACAATGAGAGACTAAAGAAGACAGGGCATCAGGATTCATTTAGAAAGTTTCTGGCACCTCCCCAGCCTCCCTCCACTCCTAAAATAACCTCGGCCTAAATGGAATGGGTGTATGTCCAATTTCCAAGTCCTGGCACTCGTGGCTTCAGTGGCAGCTGCTTGTCACAGTCAACTTTGCATAAACAGGCTGGCTCTCGTGGTGTTCTTTAAAACCAGAATAATTCTGTCTTTATTTTAGCCAAGGGAAGACATGCATTTCAAAATAAAAGTGAGTATCTATCTGGATAAAGAGGCAAAGGAGAAACCTGCAATCCCACGGAGCAACACGGCTCTCAGCTGGCCTCCCCTGCCCCCAAGCCCCCGTCCTCTCCTCCACCCACCTCCCAGCTGCCATCAGCCGCTGCAGGGCGCCCTCTGGCTTCAAAAGCAGTTCCAGGGGGAACAGAAGTCCCAGGTTCAGAGGGCCAGCTGGCAGGGGGACCGCACCCCTCGGAAAGGGTGGAAGAGGAGCGGAGATTCACCGCAGAGGTCGGTCAGCTCAAAGACAAGAATTCAAAGGGTTTCCAAAACCTGATTTCTATCAGGACTGCCAGGGCAGATCAAAAGGTATGAGGTTCCAACTGGGAGGGATGTGTTTCTGCTGCTCAGATGCCAGGTTTGCAAGGGGATCCCGGGTTTCTGAGCACCAGGCTGGATTTCAGGAGCAGGGGTGGCCATCAAGGTGTCCATCAGACTCATTTCATCCCTACCACCTCAAGGCAGCAGAATTTCACCCACCAATAAAGCTGTCTGTGACTCTGAGCATTTCTGTGAGTTAAAGCACTCTGCTTTTTACAAGAGTGCTCCTGAACTGAGCTAGATCAACGAAACACGTGAAATAAAAAGCTCCTTAGGACAGTCTGCAGCGTGCCTCGACCCCAGCTCCCCTCACTCTGCTGCACTGTCATTGCCTTCGACCCGTGACTGGGGTTGGAGGCCCTGCCTGCAAGTCGGGCCAGCGCATCCCTCCCTTTACTGGGGCCTCTGATTTACAAGGTGACTTTTCAGAGACAGCCGCTTAGCCATCTATTCTTGGTTTATCATCCATCGGTTATCATTGTTACTGCTGCCATTTATTCAAAATGATTCTGGACTTAGAAAGATGTTCTTCTCTGATAATAATGTTTGCAATATGCTTTCACACTGCCTAGTTAACACGGCGAGCCTGTGATTTTTCGTTCTGGCACAAGTCGCAAAAGCTGCTGCAGTGGAATGTTTCGTAGCTTTCAAAATGGTTACCTGTAAAACTGTTTGGGAGCGAGGGGGAACAGGTACCCATGTACCTATCTATCCATCTATCGATATCCGTGTATCTATGTAGATATTTGTATATCTATAGATAGATAGATAGATATGTATATACATACACATATATACTTTAAACAATGAATTGTGTTAAAATGAGAAACATTGAAAATATTGGCCCTTTCCTCTCAACTTAGTGGGACAGACTCTAGTGGTTGTGACTGCCACTTGCTGAATCAAGGCCCAAGTCTGCCCTGGACCCTCTCCCTCAAGTCCTGCTGACAGCTGGGGACGTAGAACAGGCATGTTAAAGGCAGAGCATGGTCCTCAGAGGCTAATAAACTGAAAAATGGTGCACTGGCCAGAAAGCAGAGTCTCAAAAGGGAGTGCGGCTGCAGGAAATTAATAAAACTCCATGCATATCTTTTTAAAGTCAGCAGCAGGGGGCTGTGACTGGAATTCACCTCTTCAGTCATGCACTCGCCTCCCCTGGATACGGACAGGGGTCCTGTAAGAGCGCGGCAGGAGAAAATGGATTCATACGTCATTTAAAATGAATCGTTTCACTTCCTCTCCTCCATTTTTATACATATTGACAAAATATAAAAATGCATTTTAAAAAATCGATTCGCCTTTGTCGTTTTCTACCCCAACAGCAAAAGGAGACATCAGAATTATAACACTTGATAGCCTTTGAATAACTACTTAAATGGGGCCACTCACAACGGGCATTCCGAGGGCCTCAGATGGGCCAACCCCAGACGAAAAACAGGCAAGGCATTACAAATCGCATCTTCTTTATTTCAAGATTTGAATTTCCATTTTATTTTTAACAAGAGCTTCACAGTTCACTGGCAAATGTCCTGAGCTATATTTAGAGGCATAACAGTATTTAAGATCAGGGGCTCACATGGACAGATTCAGCTTTTCACGTTTCTAAACAGAAATACACAACATGTGGGCATTGTGTGACTTTCACGTCAAGGATTTGGATTAGTTATCAGAATTTCTGCTCTCCTCTGAGCATAGCGTATCATTGCTCTTGGGGGTTTATCTGAAGGGCTTTCGAGGGGTGTCTGTAGCGTCTTTTCTCTGATGCAATAGAATATTTCCACCACCAAGCAAGCAACCGTTTTAATATGGCAAACTGCGTCTGAAACGCATTTGAAAACGAAATCAACAAATGACTTGTTAGGCTACTCACAAAAGGCACAAGCCGTTTGCACTGCTGTTGCTTTAGGAATTAGATTTTCAGAAGTTGGAAAGCATAGTCTTTGACTTTCCTTGAAAGAATGCTAGAGGCAATATGCTGATTATGTTTCAAAGAAGGAAAAGGAAGTGCTGAAAGCTTTTAATAAAGTGTACAATTCTGAATTTGTAAGCACCAAACACAAAACAATGATAATGTTTTATCACTTTATAAGTGTAAGGGACTCTCTCTACTGTTTGGAGACAGCAGATACTTGTAGACAAATTATAACATCCCCACTTCTATGCCCAGATAGAGGAAAACAACCAAATATGAGGCATCAGAAGATAACCATGGGGATGAAAATACATAGCTGTTGTTCCAAAAGGAAAACACGAAAACACCAAGCATAATTAAAATAGTAGGAAACCTGAAAGCAATTCGAATAACTGAGGCTTTGCTCATAAGTTTCTGAGACTGTCTCTGACAGCCAGAGTTTCAATTACAGCAGAGACTGCGAGAAAAGGAAGATTGTTTTATCTCTAGGTTGGTCACTGGTGAACTCGATGGCAGATTATTAATCAGAGGAAGTACAGCGTATGAAGACACAAGGCTGTGAATACTCTCTTAAAGCCTTAGTGCAATAAGCCTCCTTCCCAGTTCTAGAAAATGCCTTCCCAAACAGTTTTATAGGCAAGAGAGAATGAAGGTTCACTGAACTCCTTAAAAGCCATGTCCTTCCCAGACACTGCGCTAAGCACTTAACATATATTCCTCGCTTTAAGCTTCCGGATAGAACAGCCAAGGAGGCGGGATCATCCCTTCTTTACAGATGAACAATTTGACACTCAGAAGTGTGGGCGCTTAGCAGTGGAACCATGGCTGGAAGGTGGTTCTCTGGAACAAAGGGGCCGCTTCTGTCTTCCCTCCTGTACCCTCTTGCTCTCCGTAGCCTTTAGAGAGGCTTGAAATTGCTGCAGCAGGTTGTTCATTAGCCCTTCCGCCCCGTGGGAAGAAGCACAGTCTAGGCCACGGTTTCCAATACGAGCTCTGAACAGCTTTGATTCAGAGCCACAGGCATTCATCCTGTTCATCTCTCCTTGCTCCATTTAGCTACCCAGGTGGCTCAGTGATAAAGAATCCACCTGTCAATGCAGGAGACACAAGAGATGCGGGTTCGATCCCTGAGTCGGGAAGATCCCCTCAAGGAAGAAACGGCTACCCACTCCAGTATGTTTGCCTAGAGAAACCCATGGACAGAGGAGCCTGGTGGGCTACAGCCCATGGGGCCACAAAAGAGACAAGACACTGCTGAGCACAGCACAATTACACTTGTGGGGCCCAATAAGCCCATTCAAGAGAGAGAACTTTTGTTTCCCCACTTCCAACCTAACTTATATATACCTACAAACAAGGAGAGTTGGTGTGAGGACATCTCTCTTGAGCTGCAGAGCACCTTGTTGCTGGCACTGTTTACTCACTCAGTCGTGTCTGACTCCTTTGCAACCCCATGGACTGTAGGCCTCTGTCCATGGGATTTCCCAGGCAAGAGTACTGGAGTGGGCTGCCAGTACCTTCTCCAGCCCAGGGAGTGAGCCTACATCTCTTGTGTCTCCTGCACTGGAGGCGGATTCTTTACCGCTGAGCCGCCGTATCAATATTGATATCAACAAATTGTCCTCAGCTCCAGAAAGTGGGAAACGGAGTTCTAAGTCACAGAGTCCCTTGTTTCACCCATATTCACTGCACTCAAAGTTACCCAGGAGTATCAGATAGACACATTCAATGCTTACCTCGAGCCTCTTTTAGACCAAGGAATGTGTAGGATGATCTGGGTCCAGGTTTCAAAATCTCAGAGAGAGGATAAAAGTCCAGGAGCAAAGGGTGCAGATAAACAAGCTTCAGATGGTGAAGGCTGCATCCATACAGCTGAACTACTGCCTCAGCAACCATAACAGTTAAAGGCACTGTGCTTGGACTGCCAAACTCATAAGACAAGTATGCCCATTAACTGTACCCGAAAACTTATTAAATAAAAGCCAAAGTGAAAACATCTGCCCACCTAGTGACGGCAGGGTTTGTTTGTTTGTTTGTTTGTTTTTGCTGAGTCAGTCTATGCTAGCTAGGCATGGATGGTACCCAGAGATCAATTTCAGTGGGAATGAATCCTGGTGGTGTTGACCATGACTTTGATCTGCTCTTAACAATGGCCAAGGCCTTTGTTTCCTACCTTTCCCAGGATGTCTTGGGTAATTTTTTTTTCCCCCCAAAGGAGACTAAAGAGATGCAATTTACAAAGAGTGAAAAAATATTCCACTTGGAAGAATAACTATTTGGATAGACAACAAATTGGTTAATGGGAAGGTTTCAGATTCCTCACAAGTCTCATCAAAATAAAGTTCTGAAATTTAGGAGACAGTAGCCGTATCCATGGGAGAAGGCAGTGGCACTCCACTCCAGTACTCTTGCCTGGAAAATCCCATGGACGGAGGAGCCTGGTAGGCTGCAGTCCATGGGGTCGCTAAGAGTCAGACACGACTGAGCGACTTCACTTTCACTTTTCACTTTCATGCACTGGAGAAGGAAATGGCAACCCACTCTAGTGTTCTTGCCTGGAGAATCCCACGGACTGGGGAGCCTGGTGGGCTGCCGTCTATGGGGTCGCATAGAGTTTGACACGACTGAAGCGACTTAGCAGCAGCCATATGAGAAACGCTGGAACAGATTTCCACATGAAGAGATGGCTTAATAGGAGCTGGGTGGCAAGATTCCTTTGCACTCGAAAAGAAACTCTTCGATTTATTTCAGGAGTAAAGTGAACACAGCACTGGCAAAATGCAGCATTAAAGGAAGGAAACAAACACAAGATTTTACAAAGTCACCTTCAAATTTCTAATACAATGATCCTCCAAAGGTTTAAGATGCAAGTTTGCAGGCGGTGCCAAAGCCTCCACAAACCTCTTTTTGTATAGGGATCCTTTTTGACCCCTTGGTATTAACACCTGTGAAAGAGTCAAGACTCTATTGGCTTTCTACAGCATGAAAAGTGGCCAGGTAAAATAAGATACTTTGAATAGAGCATGGGACGTAGACGTGCAAACAAATATTCACTGCTTATCAAAAATTCAAATTTAACTGGGCATCCTGTATTTTTATTTATTTTATGTATTAACCCTGTAATAAAGAAATGCCAACACAGTCTAGTATTCTTTCCTGGAGAATTCCAGGGACAGAGGAGTCTGGCAGGCTACAGTCCATGGGGTCACAAAGAGTCGGACACAACTGAGCCACTGACACACACAAAACTTCCCAGATGGCTCAGTGCTAAAGAATCCACCTTTCATGGGACAGATGCAGGTTCGATCCCTGGGTCAGGAAGATCCCCTGGAGGAGGAAATGTCAACCTTCTCTGGTACTCTGGCCTGGAGAACCCTTTGGATAGACGAGCCTGGCAGGCTACAGTCCATGGGGTTGCAAAGAGTCAGACACGAATGAGCAACTGAGCACACAACCCTATAATAGAACAATCAAGAAGTCATGAGCAAATTGTGAATGAACTATTTTCGAGCTGGTTAATGGTACAACCAGAAGTTCTTAATCAGTGGCATGCTTCAGGCTTTCCTGGGAAGCTCTTTGAAAATGCAGACTCCTGGGACCTTGCCCTAGAGATGCATTCTCCTATGGGTTGAGAATGACTGTTTTAACCCAGACTAATAAAAATAAATGAGGAAGACACAATAAGGCAGATTTCTCTGATGACTTAAATCACTCCGCTGTAGCTTTAGAGGTGGCTCAGATGTCCTAAATCTTAAGATGGTATGAACTTGAGAATACCAAAGGATACAGCGTAAAACAAATACTGGTTAAGAAAATACTGTCACAAACCACTTCTTCCTTAGCCACATGAGGACACTGAGGGAAAATCACTCACAAAATTAGCAACCCAGAAGCACAACCCAAAATAGCATCTTTGACACCTGATGCCAGAATTCATCCCATGCTGTCATTTCTAAACAGTTCCTCCTTACATCGTCTTTCTCAGACAGCTGAAAGAGCTGGCACACCCAACAGAAGGAGCTGAGACATTCTTCTCCCCTGAGCTAATGTGTGAACTCCTTTGCCCCCGTGTAATATGTCCAATCGCAGTATACCAGAATGATATTCACATATGAATCAGAAACTAGTTCAACAGACGTGTCTTCATTGTATCAGTAAACGCTAACACAACGTTAACAGTGAGTAAAGAAAAATCAAATTGTTCTTTGCTGAAAATAAAATCCCATTACTTACTTTTTGTTTCCAAGGATATGCCATTGGTGTGTATGTGTGTGTGTCGACTATGAAGGGACAGAAATGATGGAGGGAGTGTTTCCTCCTCTTACCATCAGATTTTTTCCTCTGAGATGTGTGTGAATATGCAGGCGTTAAGTCTTTCAGTTGTGTATGACTCTTTGTGATCCCATGCAGTGTAGCCCACCAGGCTTCTCTGTCCATGGAATTCTCCAGGCAAGTATATTAGAGTGAGTAACCACTCCCTTCTCCAAGGGATCTTCCTGACCCTGGGATTGAACTTGGGTCTCCTACCTTGCAGGCAGATCCTTTACCATCTGAGATAGCAGGGAAACCTTCTCTGGGGATATACTGGTCATTTACACTAGCTCTCTTCCCATCCTTCTATTTACAATACATAAAAACTGTCCTTCCAGTGAAGCTATGTTTGACAATCCTGGGTTGCTAACTGTGAGGTCCAAATGACCAAAAGGATGACTCAGCTAAAGAAATATGTTAACACAGAAACTCTGGTGCATCAGTGATTTGGATGGTCAAGAGCTGGAAAGCTAGAACTGAAGCGTGGGTCTGGGTGCAGGAGAAATTCAGTAGACTGAAATTTAGGGATTAAAGCTCTGTCTTGAGAGCTTTTCAGATCTGCATTTAAGTCTGAGTTCCATCCTGACTGGCTCTGAGACCTTGGGCAGATCACTCAAACTCTTTGTGCCCCTTGCTGCTGCTGCTAAGTCGCTTCAGTCATGTCCGACTCTGTGAGACCCCACAGAAGGAAGCCCATCAGGCTCCCCCATCCCTGGGATTCTCCAGGCAAGAACACTGGAGTGCGTTCCCATTTCTTTCGCCAATGCATGAAAGTGAAAAGTGAAAATGAAGTCACTCAGTCGTGTCCGACTCTTAGCGATCCCACGGGCCACAGCTTACCAGCCTCCTCCATCCATGGGATTTTCCAGGCCAGAGTGCTGGAGTGGGGTGCCATTGCCTTCTAGGCATCTGGAAAACGTAAGCAGCAGCTAATTCAATGAGCTCCTATGAGGATTAAATACACGAGAATTTGTGAAGCACCTACCGCAGGACAGGGCATGTTCTCATTAAATGGGAAGAATGAGAAGCAAGGATGTGAGTCTCTGTGGGCCAAACGGGTCGGCCCATAACCATGTATTCGCCAGCATTTAGGCACAGACTCAACCTAGCTACATACAGGACAAATGAGCAACAAAAGAACATCAAAACGTACTTACTGTCTGCACATACTTACATTCAACCTACTTACATGTCTGCATCATCTTATAATCACTGAACCAATGTTTGCTTAATAACAACACTTGCTATGAACTTGGGATCTGATTAACTGGTATAACGAACACAAAACACCCTAAGACCCGCCGCCCTGCCGCCCATGTCTTGGTTGAGGAAATAACATACATCTCCTGAAGAAGTTAATAAAAAAGATGGTCGGATAATAACAAAAGCACAACATAAAAGTACAGACGGCAGTAGCTGAATCTCTGATGAGCCTTCAGACAAGTGGTGCAACTGATAAAGCCCCTGATGACCTCAGAGGAAAAGAAAGCTGCTATGAGTCAAAACAGCCTGGGAATTCTTCATGGAAGATAAGTCACTTGAAACTGGCCTTGAAAGAAGAGTAGGATTTAGATAAGCAGAGAAGAGGAAATCCTAGGCTTATGACCCAAGGAAGAGGAGGGCATGGCAACCCACTCCAGCAGTCTTGCCTTGAGAAGCCCATGAACAGAAGAGCCCGGAGGGCTACCATCCACTGGGTCACACAGAGTCAGACAGGACTGAAGGAACTGAGCACACAGACATCCATGACCCAGGGAAAGCCACGGAAATGAGAAAACACAGGGCTGAGTGATAGGCCATCCAACCAGTCCGTCCTAAAGGAGTTCAGTCCTGCATATTCATTGGAAGGACTGATGCTGAAGCTGAAGCTCCAATACTTTGGCCACCTGATTCTAAGAACTGACTAATTGGAAAAGACCCTGATGCTGGGAAAGATTGAAGGCAGGAGAAGGGGACGACAGAGGATGAGATGGTTGGATGGCATCACCAACTCGATGGATGTGAGTTTGCACAAACTCCAGGAGATAGGGATGGACAGGGAGGCCTGGTGTGCTGCCGTCCATGGGGTCACAAAGAGTCGGACACGACTGAGCGACTGAACTGACCCAAAAGTGATGCCTTACCGATATGCAGTCCATTATCCATGCTGTTTGCAGCACTGAGTGCAGGACACAAACGTTGGACCGTTGCTGTGCAGGCCTGTGGGGTTCAACATTTTATTGTTTGTTTTACCGCTCTACGTTCTTGGGGCTCCATCCAAACATATTTTGGTGGCATAGATAAGACTGATTGCAAATTAAATAAAATCCTAGCAAATTGGCACTAGTATCCTCCCCATTCCAAACACACACCCACACACAATTTCCATTTCCCTGAAAGCAAAACAACGGCCTCTCAACACATAGTTTACTGGCTGTCTTAAGAAAGGAGCTTCAAAGAGCTTTGCTAAGCCAAATCAAGAGACACTTGATATGAAAAGAAGGTGCTCAGGACGGCTATGTACACAATGCTATGTTGAAAATGGTTGACCAACAAGGATGTCCCACATAGCACAGGGAACTCTGCTCAATATTATGTAACAACCTTCATGGGAAAAGAATCTAAAAGAATAGAGAAACATATATGTATGGTTGAATCACTCTGCTGAGCACCTGAGCTACCAACTATCACAGTATTATTAATCTTTACTGGAGTAAAGTTACTCCAGTATTAAACAGTTTTTATTTTTAAATTAAAAGAGGGAAGATCTGTATACTTAACAATGTACATATCACATCTTAATAATAAAAGAATGACCCAGAAGCCTGAACAGAGTAATGGAAACTTTTGTTTTAAGTTATTACCAAAAAATGTCTAATGAAGGTGAAAAAAAAAATAGAAATGCTGTGTTCTTCAAACATCAAGTGCTCTGAGTCAGAAGAGGGTCCTTCTATGGCTCTGCTCCCATGGCTTCACCCCAGCAAGTACCTTGTCACAATTTCTTTTAGTCTGCAGTGGTGAGATAGTTACAGAAATACTCAATACCAGATGAATAAAGAGTGGGCTTCCCAGGTGGCGCTAGTCATAAAGAATCTGCCTGCCAAAGCAGGAGACATAGGAGATGGAGCCAGGGTCCATCTATTCTGGGTCAGGAAGATCCCCTGGAATAGGAAATGAAAACACCCTCAGTGTTCTTGCCAGGGAAATCCCATGGACAGAGGAGACTGGCGGGCTACAGCCCATGTGGTCACAAAGAGTCAGACACAACTGAGAACACTTCATTGCCTTTTTTGGAATTACACTTCGGTGGAAATTCTACAAATTTCAGTGAAAGAGAAGAGCCCAGAGATTAGATAAGCCATTTCTTCTTTCTTAGGCCCAGATCAATCACTCCAGCCATTGGGTTGTACTTTTTAAACTGCAAACTGTGAATCCTTGAATTAAAATGTCATAATAGGCGCTATTTGGCCATCGTATTACAATATTTGCCCCATAGGGTTCTTTATAGTTTGTTAAAGTTTCTGAAACTAATATTTAGGAGGGTGATAATTTCCATTTTAAAAGAAATTCTAGAATATAAAAATGTTATAGCAGGTCCAAATATAAATGCATCAGATGTTTGAGCATGCTAAGTTGCTTTAGTTGTGTCAACTGTATGCAACGCTATGGACTGTAGCCCACGAGGCTCCTCTGTCCACGGGATTCTCCAGGCAAGAATACTGGAGTGGTCTGTCATGCCCTCCTCCAGGGGGCCTTCCAGACCCAGGGGTCAAACCCATGTCTCTTACATTGGCAGGCGAGTTCTTTACCACTAGCACCACCTGGGAGGCCCAAATGCGTTATAGCCAACCTAAAGCTAACATCACTGGCTCTTAAAATCATGTACTCTTCCAGAGGAAAAAAACCTTAGCAGAAAGCATTCTGTGATAAAATAAGAATATATCCATTTTAAATTTCAGCCTTGAAATCAGATGCAGAAAAGCCCTGAGATCCAAATCCTTAGGATATCAGCAGGGCCAAAGATACATTGTAATCACCTTATACCACCCAAACCCAGTACCACTGAGGACCATAAACAGGTATTTTCTTAAGAGATGGTTCTTACAAACACTTGAAGCCACAAACACTTTAAAATCTAAACTCTTGATTCATTGCAGACTGCAATAAGTATAATGGTATATATTAAGACACTGGGACAGTTTTCAAGGAAATGATAAAAAATTAAAGGAAAACACAAGCATAAAGAATTCCTTTAAACCATGCGCTTCGCTCTTGGCTCTTTCATTAAGTGGGTAAATGAAAGCACATCTATGTGATGCTAAAACACACACACACACACACACAACCTCTAAATGCAAGCTCATTTAGCTGCTTCCAACACTGTGGTCAGGCTGAGGTAAGAAAGTACAACTATGAATTCTAATGCCTAAAATGAAAAGAGTTCAGTTATTACACGTTCAGTTTTTGTATGTGTCCACTTAACTATTCAGAATATCCTCACACAGATTACAACCTGGAGTTGGAATTTGAAACCTACAAAACCAAGGGCTTTCACCTTCAATATTCAACACAAACTTGGCTTTGGAATTAGAGAAAGTCTTTGAAAGAGCCGAGGTATAATCTGGGACAAAAACGGTGACTTGACTCTCCTGGGTGATGACTGGCGATACCGGAAACTAGAGAATGAGGAAGGAGGTGATACACAGTCTTAAATAGTGTGAAAGCTTGTCACTTTCTCTTCTTGATTTTTTCCTAAGGTTGAAAGATGATATGTCCGTTTGGAGAAAGCCTGTTTAAAAAGTATAGATTAAACGAACATACCAACATCCCATCAATGCCACTAAGACTCTCTGTCACATTTCATTAGCATGATCCCCAAACTGAACTGGCCAAAACTTTTCAAAGAAAACATCTTGGTAATGGCAGCACTTGTGATGATTTTTATTGCTAATGCAAAATCCTTCCAAAGAGACAGGAAAAAAAAAAAAAAAGATGCTTTAAAAAACCTTATTTCAGGATTGGTATCCTGCCATTGTCTCATTGGTGTTCAGCAAGATAAATGTGTTTTTCAGTAGCTCTGATAAGACCAAAATAAACTGCTATAACCAAAGGGCTCATAGACTAAACAAACCTCATCGGAAATTCTCAAAACACACTCCTGATTGTGACTATCTGCAGAATTTTATGAGAACGCTAAAGAGCACTCGCTATTGTCCTGGTTCCTCCTGGGTCCTTGTCTCCAGCATTTGTCCCTAAGGGCTGAGCTCAGGGCATCCAGGGTGGTGCTGGCCGCAGGAAATGATCCCTTCTTCCTGCTAACCTTGCCCTGCTCCAGCCCACAGTCCTGGCACAGAGGCCTGGGTTCCACGCTCCCTGTTGCCCCTGGTGCCATTTCTTGGTCAATTCAAGAAACAGAGGAGCCCAGTTGTGCCCTTCTCACCTCCCCAGGCTCACAAAAGGAAACCTGTGCTAACAAGGGTCTCCTTAACAATAGATGCTCAGCTGCCAAGGAAGTGAGATAACGGCAGAGCTGCTTTGGGCAGACACAGCTCCTCTTTTCTTTCTAGAGGAAATCAAGAACTGTGCCCAGAGGCAAAATGATAACCTCTTCTAGTAGCTGAAGTGCCTTCCTTGTCCCCTTGTAAAGCCCTCCGTAGTTCGTCACCATGTCCCAAAGGTGCCTCATGAATACAAGCCCTTCTTCTCAGTAAAGGGTTGTGGTTGCTAGGAAATTCACAGCACAGTGTTAAGACTTATCATGATGGGGTTTGCTCATCGATTGGTGTCATGGCTGGAATTTCTAAGATCAAAAATTGAGCTGCAAATCCATAAGACAGTAGAACAAGAGGAGACGGGAAGGGATGGAAAGAAGGAGAAGCAGAGAGAAGTGGCTAACATACAGCTGGCACCGTGCTGGACACACAGACCATGCCCATTAACCTCAGAAGTGGTTCAAGGCTTCTCCACGTGACAAAGAAAATGGGTTTCAAACGTCAAGTAACTAAGAGGGGAGGTAAAGAGAAGAGGAGGAAGTAGCCAAGGCGGAGCCTGTGATGGGAAACCTTCACTAACTGGTGGAGAGTGGGTGCTGGATGGCAGGATCAGGACAGCGGATCCCTGAGGAAGTTCGTGGAAATAAAGACAAAAGAAATGACAGGTAAACCAAGCGTGAAGCTCAAATATCATCCTGTGTGCCATTTGATCCAAAGTTTCTCCAAGCTTCCTGAACATGAAGATACTTTTTTTTTTCTTGTTCTTTTTTTATTTTTAATTGGGGGATAGTTGCTTTACCGTGTTTGGCTGGTTTCTGCTGTACAACGAGAATCAGCTATAAGTATGCATATATATGTATACTTCCCTGCCTCTCCCTCTCTCTTGAGCCTCCCAACCCCCCCATTCCACAGTTTAGGTTGTCACCAAGTTGAGCTCCCAGTGTTACACAGCCACTTACCACTAGCTATCTATTTTACAGATGGACGATTAACACATGAAAAGATGCTCAATGTCACTCAGTACTAGAAAAGGGCAAATCAAAACTACAAGGAGGTATCACCTCACACCAGTCAGAATGGTCATCATCAAAAAATCTACAAGCAATAAATGCTGGAGAAGATGTGGAGAAAAGGAAACCCTCTTGTATTGCTGGTGGGAATGTAAATTGATACTTGAGAACGTTTTTAAGAAAAAGTCCACATGTATATATATCATAAGAAGAAGGAAAATTAAATTCAGTTGGAAATAATACTTAGCAGCGACCACTACTCAGTACTAAGGTCTCCTTCACACGTAGTTAAAGTTTTTCAATCATTTTTTTAAAATTCTATTAGATTATAGTTGATTTTTTACAGCCAGTGTGGCTCAGATGGTAAAGAATCTGCCTGCAATGCAGGAGACCTGGGTTCGATCTCTGGGTTGTGAAGATCCCCTGGAGAAGGGAATGGCAACCCACTCCAGTACTCTTTCCTGGAGAATCCCATGGACACAGGAGCCTGGCGGGCTGCAGACCATGGGGTCTCAAAGAGTCAGACACGACTGAGAGACTCACACGTTTCCTTTCACGCAGTTGATTTCCAGCGCTGTGTTAGTTTGGGGTGTACAGTAAGGTGACTCAGTTATATATATATACAGATTCATTCTTTTTCAGAGTCTCTTCTCAAATATGATGCCACAGAATATTGAGTAGCGTTTCCTGTGCGAGACAGCAGGTCCCAGTTAGTTACCCACGCGGTATACAGTAGTGGATGTCAGTCCCAAGCTGCAGACATCTGAATCTCAGCACTCCTCCTCCTTACGATAACCCTTTCCATTGCCCATGCAATTCAACAGGAAGCCGAGTGATCAGCCTAGGGATGACCTGGAACAAAAACTGTCTGCTCTGCCTCAAAGACCCACTTTCCTCCCCCAGTACCCCCTTCCCCAAGTCAGCGAGGTTCTGTGAATAGAGACGGTGTTTGCTGCCCTCTCACTTCTTTGTCTTTATTTGTCCCCTGATGAAACAAGGAAAGGGGCAAAGTTTCAATGGACCCGCCATGAGGAGAACAGAGCTGACGACTCTCTAAATAAGTAGGAAGACCCCTTGCTCTACAGAGGAGCTGTGCAAGCCTTCTGCAGCCCGTCTGCTAGAAGAAGGGCAGGTCATGCTGCTCATAGAACTTGACTGGCCGCTTGATCAGTTCCCTTGATCACCTTCCCTTGATTGCTTTAGGAAAACAAAATCTACTGAAAAGTCCTCTGCCAGGGGTAGACTCCATCCCAAGCACTTTACGGATAGTACGTCCTTCAATTCTCCCAACAACTGTGCAAGCAGGTGCTGTTACTGTCTGCATGATACAGAGAAAGGTACTGAGGCAGAGAGATAAAGGGCTATGCCCAGCTCCTAGGTTAATTAGTGACAGAGCCAATGTATAAGCCAAGATGGTGAGCTGAGACTGGTTCTGGAATCCATGCCCTCAATCCATATAATATGGCAGCAAGGCAAACATACCTATGACATAGACACAGTGTATCTCTTCCTAGAAAGTTCCATTTCGGTCTAAGACGTATGTGGAAAGAAGCGCCAAATACCTTTGGCATTTCTGTTATGTGAAAGCACCATGCCAGTGACGGGAATACCGTGATGTTCAAGACATTGCCCAGGTGCCCAAGTGGTTCTGAGAGGATGTTATCAAACATGGCAGCTAACCTGGGCTGGGTGCAGCCACTTCTGCAAAGCTCAAATCTGCTATCCTGCTCCCGACTGATACATGTGTGAGCAGACACCTTCCCTAGTTCCTCTGAAAAAGATCAGCCCCGAGCAGGGCATCAACACAGTTTTCATTTAAATAGATTCCAAGAGATGTGTCCTTCTTCCAGCTTTCAATGATACTGGTTGAATCATGAGAAATTTTGGTGACCTGTGGAAACTATTTTCATTACCTTTAGACCAACACAAATATTAATACTGTTGAAAGTTCTGTACTGTATTACCCTTCATCTGGCAGAAACAGACTGTTTTTTCATCCTGACTAATTCACAAACGACCAAACTGAAACATATTTACGCTTGCTTCATTCCTGGGAAGCTGATATACTGAAGGGGTCTGTTCCTTTTTAGTCATGCCAAAGATTTGATAGGATGCAACGCTGAAACTGTTTTTCAGTCACCGGATGACATTTTTTTCTCCCTGCAATGAAGCCAGGAATATAAACCCTGAAGAGTCTACCATACATATCTGAATCAGCTATGGAACAATTCTAAATATTGCATTTTCCCAAATGCTTTCACCAAAATAGTAGCAGAAATCTCCATCTTACACACACACACACACACACACACTCATGGTAGTAGTAAGGATGGTTTCTTTAGGATTAGATTTGAGAAACTGCCAGGAGCTATCTGATGGGTTTAAAAATCAAAACGATCCTCTAGATACCTCTACAAAGCAATTTCATTCTTGGAAAATTGCCCCAACTTCAGTCTTGATTGTAGTAACAATGTGCGGTATTCATTCAGTGAATATCATCTTCCCTGACCAGGAGTGAGTGGCTCATCAGGGGACTTAAGGCCACAGTCCTTTGATTTTTTTTTCCCTCTAATCCATATAGAGACTACTCTTTGTTGCCTCATGTGCTCTCGCTCGGGCCCTCAACCAGAGTGACCTGGGTAACTGCCAATAGGAAAGTGGATCTCTGTCCAGGTACATTCAACTTTGTCTTCCAATCTCCATTGTAAGAATCATCAGGATAATTCATGAGAAGACTGCTGCTGGCATAGCAGCAAATTTCCCTGAACTGGTTGTTTTCCTCCACTGGTTTATCTGTCGGCATGGCCTAGATCCGACAGAGAGCAGAGACCCATCTTTCTTCTGCTAATGATGGGAGCTATGGGAGAATCTTACAAGAAATGATGCATTTTGCTTACTCATTCTCTACTGAAAGCACTGAAGTTTCTGTCTGGAGGACTAACAAAGCAATGGCTTTTCTCCCTTAAGATATGGCCTGTCGCTAGGCATATTATAACAAATTTCATTACAGGTTCTAAACCTTCCCAAGGCCGCATGGATTCAATAAGTAGGAATACATCAGTGTCACACGTCAAGTACATTTTCCCTCATGATTTGCAACAGCTCTTTCAATCTAGGATCTTTTTATGCTATTTCCGAGTGTCTTTTCAGCATGACAACCCAAAATAGTAATTTTTTTTTTTTTAAAGCTAACAACATGTATTTTAAAACTAAGAACTTGAGCACAAAGACCCTCAAGCATATACATCTTAACATAACTCTTGTGAGTTTGGCTCCTGAAATCATTTGAAAATTAAAAAAAATAATAATAAATTTGGTCACTAACTGTGCAAGTACGGGAGAAATGCTGACATTCCTATTTATCAGATTAAGAAACTATCAGGGTTCCAGATGTTACATAACACTGCAAATAGCTCCATCAAGGTCATTATTTTTACACCCAGCCCATTAAAACAATTGCAGATTCCCTTGTCTCATATCCACATTTTAACTGAAAATGGATATGTCAGATTTCTTATGAGAAAAGTAATAGCACACAAGTGACATTATGACAAAAGCTATTTTTATGACTCCATACAACCTGGGAATATTAATATCACTTCTCGTTTGCAAAAACAACTGTCTGACATTGCGGACTGCACGTCATTTGGGTCTGGAAGAATTTTGTTATCTTCATCTCAATAAAAATAAAAACAAAACAGTGTTTAAAGTAGGGCATTTCATTTCATTTTTCCTAAGATTCCTGAAAGAAATGGAAACAACAGAAATGGAAATCTAGTATAAAATAAGCCGTCAGGATTTCTGTGGCATTGTACCTTGGATGGTCTATATAATATCTTATAAATTTTGTTCCTAAAACTGGTATAGTTCATAACTCCTCGACTCTTTTCCTGCTGTCATAGAAATGGTGAGACAGAAACGAGATAAAACCAGGATTCATATGATAAATATATTATCTCCTTCATACTATGAAACAATCAGAGAAACTTCAACAATTTCCCTTTCAATATCATATAAATTGGTTGGAACCCAATGATTCAGGAGTTTGTATTCTTTTTCATATAGAGGAAGTAATATTTTAAATTCCCAAAGACTTGATTGAATCATAAAATTAAATTGTTTGCTTTCTGGTAAGACCAGGAATGCAATCGAGAACTAATTCATGACTATACAGGAAATATGAGGAGAACAATTTCATGAAACAAAAGGAAATAAATGTAAATGGGTATCATTATGCAATCATAAGACAGGACAAGATAAGCCACATGAAATATGTCTTAATGTACAAACTATCCCATAGAATCAGAATAACAGACACCGCTAGGACTTACGCATGAATAATACTCGTCAACTTGCAAATCATTTTTTTGATAGAATCTCATACCTGATCACTACAAAAACCTTTGAGATCAGCACTATTATAATGCTCATCATATAGATGAAATTGATTCGCAGATCTAGAACTGTTACAGTAAATTAGATATCATTTGTTTCAATCACAATAGTTCAGTAATATTTTTCTGTGATAGTGTTAACCATGCCTACAAAAGACTCAGAAATTGTTCATATTGCAGAATGTTACTCACAAATACTTACTTTTTTTGTTATTTGTGAGTCTAAAAGGACACTCAGAAAACTAGCCCTTTTTGCCAAAGTCAAAATGTCTTCACATAGGTCTTCCATAAGTGCATTTCAAACGGTCATGGTCGGCCCAATGGACATGTAATGATTTCGGCTCTTAATTACCAAAGCATGTTTCTAAACCAGGTCATTAGTGATGGTTTTCGTTGTTGAATTTCTGATTATCCTACATCTTCTAAGATAATCATTTTATATAAAAATGAGGGAAACCAGTGTTCTTTTTAATACTCCTAAATTGGTACTCACCAAAGGTCTAAAAAAAAAATATCACTAAAGCTTCTAAACCTATCCATCCAACTCACACAATACATAGTCATCAATCACATCAATTCATGAGACATGAAAAGAAAGTCATTTGGTTATAATATTCTCCATAAAAAGGCAGAAAAGTGCAGACTGCCAAGTACCACTTTGGTTTTCAACCATGCACGTATTAGAAACTGCACTGAAGACTGAGCTCCTGCCTACCTGATACTGCCCTTGATTACATCATCTTACACAGCAGTTGAAGGAAAGAAATCAATGGCCAGACTTCCAGCTGTCTATTCTAGTGTCAAACGTAGAAATACCTTTTTTAAGGACTTTATCATGTTCAGATTTTTACCTGCATCAACACTGTCTTCCTTTTAACTCTAGCATCTTCACTGAGATCTGGAGTCAACCATCATCTATGAAGTTATATACAAATGTCAGACACATCCTCCACCTAGGAATAAATGTATATAACAGTCCATATTTTTCAGAGAGAAGTCCAAATCACTCTGTTGTTTTTCTTTCTCAAGGTCATATAGAGTACTGGGGTTTGGAGCTAACAGAAAATATGAACCATGTCAGTCACAAAAGAATTGCCCCTGGCAGGGAGGGGGGTGACATTTAATTCATCTGGCATTTGTTAAACAGCATAGCCTGCAGTCACATAGAGCTGGTCCCGTTCCAAATTCATGACTTCCTGATTGTGTAGCCTTGGTGACAGAGGTAACGGTGGTGATATTACTTGGGTGTAACTGTGATAATTCATATTTCTTGAAGCTTCTGTGGTAGATACATTGAGTAAGGCAACAAAGTCCAAAAAACCATAATTCTCAAAAACAATGATATGTGTTTCTCTTAAAGACCTGATGTCCTATAGATGCATCAAGCTATCGAAACTCACTTAAGCAAAAGAAAACAAATTAAAAAATAGATGTCTTATTATCTTTATACTTAGCACAGTGGAAACCGCCTTCAGAAAGCAAAACAAGAAGGTGGAGTTCTAGTCCACACACACCTTCTCAATCACCTCTGGGTCTCTGGGACTCAAGAGCTTTGTCTCTTCTTGCCGGGTTCTATTACAATCCATTGATTTTTCCTCACAGTATAAAATTTCCTTTGTTTAATTTCATTGGGCCATTTCCCCTGGGTCACTCTGACCGCTTATGTTCCTTGTTGTTTATACTGTTCAACCTTCAGTAGATTTCATTTTGAAGAACATGACACAACCATGTGATGCCATTCTTTCCTGTTATTGAGCTGTTGTTGCCCAAAGAATGTCCTAAAGAACAGGAAAATAATTGATGCCTCTAAGTATCACAATCATTATGATAATTGTGAAATAAATTAGAGAGCCTGCATCTTGATTTAGAAAAAAGGTGGAGTAAGGACGGGAGCTGGGAACTAGCCTCAAGTAGCTGACATTATATACCCATTTACTCTCTCTCTCAGATCCTTGTATCACCTCATCTGACTCTCAAAACAAGGCGTGACTTGGTATTACTGTCAGTTTACAGAGGAGGAGACTGGATTTCCAGAAAGCCAATAACCTGCCTCCCAGACAAAAAACGGTAGAGATCGCACTCAAACTTGGTCCTCTTGATGCCAACTGCCACACATCCTCCGTGGCAAGTCCAGGAATCACACAGAATATTTACCTTGTATATGTTACATTCCAATTTCTTTTGGCTTGCATTTCAGAAATATCCCTTTGGAGACCTGACAGTGGGACTCAACAAGCTGGCCAGCTGTGCGGAACTTTCAGAAGGAGATGATACCTTTCTTCCCATGAACACTCTTCCCCAGTTGTTCAGTAGCTGCTCCAACCCTTCCACTTCAGAAACGACCTGCATTTAGTCCAAGGCTTTACTTATAGTCTGAAAATGCAAAGCCTTTCAGGAAATGAATGCTGAGCATCGGTGTCTGTCATGTTCAGTGTAGTGGAAGTGAGTTCCAGCTTTTCTTGAGACAGGTTGTATTGGTAAGGTAGCTTGAGGACGGAAAAGAAGCATGGCGATAGAAGGGTCCCATAGAGGTGAGGCTCAGCGCTGGGATCATAGGGGCACTAACGCCAAACAAGCAACAGCTAATACAGAGAAAACAAGAACCACAGTGGAAACAGCAGTACTTTTACTCAAGTCTGGGGCTGTCATAAAGAACTAATGATTCTCAGGGCCACATTACTATTCATTGTACAACAGGGGACATTTACCATTCTGTTTGGAAAGGTTCTGGTGTAATTCTACGTGATCTCATTCCTACTTTATCACTGAATACTAGGCAGCCTTTCTGCAACTTTACTCGTTGTCAACAATGTCACCCACTGTAATAATGGAAGGAGAATTTCCACGAAGGCAAGGGCCATATATCAGGATGCCTTGTCTTCTACCTGCCGGGGCTCTGGGAGCATTCTAGTATATTTCCAGCACCCATTCTGCACAATACATAATCTAACAGATGGCACCATTAAGCAAGCATCCCTCGCAGTCAGTCTCTTCGAAAAAGAGGGCACAGAAATGCAGAATAAAAATTCCGTTGACTTGAAGAAACTGCATCCTTATTCCTTATGGTGTGTTGACAATGGCTGACAAATTCCTAGCGGATAGAATCTTGCAGAACAGGCACGGTAACGTTTTACAACAACATAAACTGAGATTGTAAGATACCTTGATAAATAGCTACTTTCTCACCCCAGGCTGTGCGCTCCCCTCTCCAGACACGCGCAGCTCCTATTACCATCCAACAGCCAGGGGAGAATTACATACTTCTCAGGAGATGGCTTCTGAAACGATGAGGAGATGTTAAAAAGCCATACTGGAATCACAGAGTGGTGGAGCAGGAGGACGCTAGGCAGAATGTAATAGCAGCTTTGGAGGCAAAGACATAGCCACTGTGCAACCGCAAGGTAACGGGGAAAAAAATTTAGTGCTCCCCTCACTGACACCGAGCCGTTAACAGGTAAAATTACCAAACATTGGTGCAATTTGGAGCTGGCATTTTCTGTTTGGGGAATTGTGATGATGTGACAAGGTTATCGTGATAATTAGCTGGGTAATTAAAGCAGAGGAGTAATTGCTCTTCTGCATTTTTTTTCACAGTCAGAAACATCACACTGTAGAAATATAAAGGAGAGAAAAGAACATTCTTCATTCATTTTAAAAAATTTCTCACGAGTATCTCAGAACCCAAGAGCAGGCAGTCTAGAAACACTGCACCTAGCACCTTTCAATTTTCTTCTCTTGAACCACTTCTTTTTTTTTCTCCTAGCCTTTACAAATTACTTGTCACATAGTATGGATTCTATGTGTGAAGACTGTCTTTATTGGGAGTCGGGTTTCGGGCTGTGTGATATCATTTCTAAACCTGATAGGTTAGGATGTCTTTCTCCTTCGTGCTTCCTGATTTTGGACTTAATTTCAAGCAGTCAAATGTTCACCCTGTCTCACCTATAAAAATGAGGAGAAACACAGTTGTTTCACCCAGGTGGGTACAGGTCCACATCCAAAGAGAGACAAGTCAAACTTTAGAAAGAAAGAAACCTACCCATCCCTGCAGAGTCCGAGCCTGAACAGACGAAGTCTGATGTCTGTCTGGCAGAAACACTTTCAAGTACGGAAATGAAGGAGCAGCATGAAGAGATTTGGTGAAATTCCTGGGGCGGGGGGGGAAGGGAGCCACTTTGGCAGAGCTACAAGGAAGTCAACATTTCTGCTCAAATCTTATGGGCTTCTTGAGACAGGTAAACAGTCTGTCGATCCAGCGTGAAGTGAGAGTGATGGAGCCAGGAAAACCATTGAATGGTACTAATGTCGGGGGAAGCCTGGGATCCGAGAGGGAACCTGGAACCTGCCATCCCACCTCGGGGTGGCAACAGGCAGCACACACCTGGGGAAAGGTGGCGGGTCCCAAGAATGTCCTGGGAGGGAAACTGGGCCACGAGATCCCGTGCAAGAAGCAGAACTTCTATGGGCCTCCTTTCCCTCATCTGGAAAATAATGACCCTATCCCTCTAACTCGTTGAGCTGCTAGGAGGTAAAAAGGGGTTGGGGGGGGAGTGTAAAAAGACTTTATAAACATCTGTATTACATGTACTCAAATGTATCTACATTACACATATATGTGCATATACATATATGACATAGCACATATAATCTTTACTGTGCGCAACTATGGCTTAGCTCCCTGACTCCCTTTCCTTGGGGCAGTGCATTCAAAGGACAGCTGAACTTTTTAGAAATAAAAGAAATCATACTCATTTTCGTATAAACTTAGCCCCAAAGTGCTCACTTACTTTGTCTGGTAGACCTCAAAGTGCTTATCTGCTTAACAAAATTCCTGTTTATTCATCAAAGATCAGCTCAAAGGTTAGTCCTTGTGGAGCCTTCCCAGAGGGGAGATGAGCCCCGCTTCTCCTCTGCCCCCAGGCCTCTGTGTACCTCCTCAGCCATCACAGCCTGGCCCCGTGACCATCCACCACCACACTGCAAACAGTTTGAGACAGCGGTTGAGTCCCTGGCATATCTGCACCATTAGGCTGAGCACGTGTTCAGAAAGCATGTGGTGTCTGGGCTGAATAACAAGTTCTTCGGCAAGAGTAACTACAACACTTATGTGTGTGCATGTGTGTATATATATGTATATGTATATACGTGAGTGTCCATGTGTATGAATAAGCATGTGTACACATCTCTGTGTTTAGATGTATATTTATCTGGCCACATGACTATATCTTAACGACAGGTTTCTTTGATGAGGACATGAACCACTTAGGAAGCTGCTAGCCACCCATATTGCCAGATCCAGAGAAAGAGGTGGGAATAACCAGTTCCTTTATTTCAGATCACGTTATTTCCTAAAGGTCTTAAACTACTCTGGCAACTGCAGCATCATAGCGATCACTCTATGAGAAGACGGTGTCCGAAATCAGGAGGCAAAAGCACTAAAAAATGAAAATGTTGCAACAGGGAATTGTGCAACAGGAACTCCCCACTGAATAAACACCAATGCTCCGGCCGCTGTTCTGAGCGTCTGCATCTCCCCCTGTCCTTTGTGATGTGATTCTAAACTGAAAGCTTTAGGTAGCAAGCAGCCCTGTAATTCAAGCTTCAAACAGAAAATGATTGAGGAAACACTGAGAAAGACTTCTCCTTTGAAAGTGCATTTCAATTCTCCCCATGTCTCTGAAAGAAAAACGCTTCTGACAGTCTATATTTTACCCGTTTCATTTAATAATGCAGATCGACGTTTATCCAGGAGCATTGGCCGTGGTTTTACTTTTCATTTTAATCAGCTAAGCACCTGTCCATTCCCATCTCCCCCCTACCCCCCGCTACCTCCACCCACCCAGTTTGCTTTTCTCTGATTATTCTCATTTACTTACTTTTTAAATTAATTTTTGAGGCAAGGATATATGGTTCATGCTGAAAACACTAATTTTCTGAAAGATCTGAGTATAACTCTCAAGGCAAAGGAGAGCCTCTTGCCTTCTGTTCTACTTGCTGCTACTGCTGCTAAGTCGCTTCAGTCATGTCCGACTCTGTTCGACCCCATGGACTGCAGCCTACCAGGCTCCTCCGTCCATGGGATTTTCCAGGCAAGAGTACTGTTCTGCTTACAAAATGACAAAGTCATAGGCCAGTTTAACACACACACACACACACACACACACACACACACACACACACACACACAGGACATACACATTCCAAGAAAGAGAGCCGAGGAGACTACACAGAGGTTTCATTATTCTTCTGATCTGTGCTTATAACATAGGAAGAGATATTTTTTTCCTACAAAATTCCATTATGTGCTTTATTTCCTAAAAAAGGATTGCAAGTTTACTATTTCTATAATCACCACTTTCCTTCTAATACGAGCTCGTGTTATACATTAGTTCTGAGAAGCATCTTTCATACTTTGCTTTTATTTTATACTTTCTGGGTCTGTGCAGGGACATTAATTTGCCTATCTCCGTTTTCAAAATTGAGGTACCCTAGTAATAATACCTCCTATCCACAAGGCTATAAACTCGAAGAAGGAATCATTTAAGCAGTTATTCCTCACTTCAATACTCTGTTAGGAGATGTGGAGACATTTCAAGATGAATATGATACGAACCCTGCTCTCAGAGAATCAGAAAACTAGTCACAGAGCTTCCTCGTAAAAATGCTTTAAAAAGAACACTGTAAAATAGTTACGGTTTAGGCTTCCCGTTGAGTAAGAGGGTCTGTGTATTTTGAAGGGGTTTATCACTTAGAAGACAGAGTTCACGTCATTTACTAAGGCAGAGGAATTGACCTAGTAAAGCATTATTCGTAAGCAATCATCATAGTTCTTACTTTAATGGGTATAAACTACATGCCAGGTACTGTTCTGAGCATACTCAACCGATTCATTTAATCCTCCCAACAACTTATGCAGTAAACCTTATCTCCATGCTCAAGTTGAGAAAACTAAGGCCAAGAGAGAAGCAACTTATCTAAGGCAACCAAGTACAAGGAAGAGAGGGGATCTGAATCCTAGGGAATTTGCTTCCAGGACTAGCTTAATCATTTCCTACGACTGCCTCTAAGCCTCAGTGTACCCCTGCAGTGTAGAGCACACACAACATATTGGGTTGAAAATGGATTTTCTCCCAGAAACCTGTGTGGTCCCCAGACCAAGCTTAAGCTCTGATTCCATTTTTAAAGCTACAATACTTTTTGCAATATAATTTTATCACTAGCTTTTTAAAATTAATAGAGCACTACTTGCAGGTGAATTTAGGGAAAGACAGCAGGGAATCTGGGATATTAGACTCAGTCTCAGTCCCAGTTCAGTTGCTCAGTCGTGTCCGACTCTTTGCAACCCCATGAACCACAGCATGCCAGGCTGCCCTGTCCATCACCAACTCCTGGAGTTTACCCAAACTCATGTTCATAGAGTAAGTAATGCCATCTAACAATCTCATCCTCTGTCGTCCCCTTCTCCTCCTGCCTTCAATCTTTCTCAACATCAGGGTCTTTCCAAATGAGTCAGCTCTTCGCATCAGGCGGCCAAAATACTGGGATTTCAGCTTCAACGTCAGTCCTTCCAATGAACACACAGGACTAATCTCTTTTAGAATGGACTGGTTCGATCTTCTTGCAGTCCAAGGGACTCTCAACAGTCTTCTCCAACACCACAGTTCAAAAGCATCAATTCTTCAGCACTCAGCTTTCTTCATAGTCCAACTCTCACACCATAACATGACCACTGGAAAAACCATAGCCTTGACTAGATGGACCTTTATTGACGAATTAACGTCTCTGCTTTTGAATATGCTATCTTTGTTGGTCATAACTTTCCTTCCAAGGAGTAAACGTCTTTTAATTTCATGGCTGCAATCACCATCTGCAGTGATTTTGGAGCCCCAAAAATAAAGTCTGACATTGTTTCCACTCTTTCCCCATCTATTTCCCATGAAGTGATGGGACCAGATGCCATGATCTTCGTTTTCTGAATGTTGAGCTTTAAGCCAACTTTTTCACTCTCCTCTTTCACTTTCATCAAGAGGCTCTTTAGTTCTTCTTCACTTTCTGCCATAAGGGATATTAGACTAGAATTTGTCAAAAAGTAAATTAAATATCTAAAATTAAGCTTTACCAATAACACTAGGCTGCGCACACACCCATGTACACATAATTTTCAACCAGCCAGCAGGCATCCTCTTTGAATTGAGAATACTGCAGGTGGAACCCATACGGCTATCTCTAGGATGTGGTGGTTTAGTTGCTAAGTTGTGTCTGACTCTTTGAGCCCACGAACTGTAGCCCACCAGGCTCCTCTGTCCATAGGATTCCCCAGACAAGAATACTGGAGTGGGTTGCCACTTCCTTCTCCAGGAGATTTCCCACCCCAGAGATTGAACCTGTATCTCCTGCATTGCCGACAGATTCTTTACTTCTGAGACACCAGAGAAGCCTGTTAGGATACTAAACTTTTAACAAATTATAAACATCCAGAGAGTGCTGCTTCAGATTGCTTTAATTTTAAGGAAATCACCTGTATATTCTAGACAGTTTTATGGAAGTACAAGTCCTCTATGTTCACAAGACTATATTTAACAACATCATTTCTTTAATTACATGCTTTTTATCTATACTATAGTGACATCTCACTACTAGACAAAAACCATGCTTACATCTTTATGCCTATTTCTTCTGCTAGTTATTAAAAGTGTTAATAGTCATCAGCTTTCTAATTTTTAATAGCTGGGTTTCTTCCTGTGCTTCTCTCCTCACCAGATACATTTTAAGATTTTAGACGGGAATAAATACTTATGTTGCTGACCTGTAGCATCTCATAGGAATGTAGGCAGATTCTGACATACTGATTAGTTCATTTCTGAAGGTGCAGCAAGATTATTAGGACGGCTAACCTTTTTTGGCCTTAGCTCAAGATCTGAATCTACTGTGAAACCTGACGTGAAAAGACTTCAATACTTTGCCACTCTGAGACTTTTCCTCCCTCTCTTTCAATAAAGATAGCTTTTACACAAAGAGTAAAATCAAATTTTGAACTAGCATACCATGTCTCTAAGGACCAAAATTGCATTACCAGAATGATGCCTATCTCCATTAGAAAGGCATTATTAGATGATGTTATAGGTCTTTAATCCACATCAGTGCATTCCGTGGTGGTGATGTATACCCGATGGGTGAGGGCATGTGATTCTGATGTGGTATCAAGGAACACCTCTGACTGCAAGACAGCAAACTACCTTCAGGAAAAAAGCACCTCAGAATCAGACCTCAGCAGGCACCAGGAGCGATGAAGAACTGTTCTCTTAACTGGGCTGAGCTGATTGAAATTCACAGCAGCAGTTTTTGAACTCAGAAAGGAACCATTTTTGAATTCAGAAAGGAATGGCTGATTGAAACGGAACCATGCCTCGGATTAGTTAAACAGCACCCTCATATTCACCGTGCTAATTGTTTGGTCAAAGCCCATGAATTAAATTTTACAAATAATAGATCAAGTAGAAATATCACAGTCTTGAGAGGGAGAGAGTTTCAGCCCGATTAGGTGAGTGGAATTCATTGTCAGCTCTAACTGGAAAGTCAGGATTCAGTTTAAGAAAAGAGGCGGAGGATTCAACACAGGTATTCAAACCACGTAGAAGGGGTCCGATAAAACCTGAGTTATCTGTATGCCACTGGCAAGCTTTGAAAAAAGAAATGAAAATGGAGTACATCCTGGACGGTATTTCTTAGGTGCATTAATGTATCAGGAAATAAAGTACGTAATACTTCTACTCTGCAGCCAGGGTGTCTTCACCCTGCGGTGGCTCACTGACGACTGTTTCCTCTTCTATGATGTATTTTTTGCTAGATGACAATTCATTTAATGACCCCAGTGAGAACACTAAAAACTAGTACTTGGAATGTTCCACTATTTGGGGCTTCAATTAATAACTGTTGATCACTGTCTCCATCATGAATCTTTTTTTTTTTTAACTTTAAAATATGTGGTACCATGCAGAGTATGATGAAGCCCCCTAATAAGTTCATCCAAGGCAAAGGTTTCTGTTCTTGATGAGATTTTTCTTTCAATGGAAACCCTCAAATCACATTTGAAACTATCTGCCCTACTTTATAAGCTGATGAATGGAAAACTGAGTCGAAGCTGGTTTTTGAATAACTGTGTCAAGCACATAGGCAGAGCTGTACTTTAATTCACTCCAAAGGTCCTCTATTACGCTGTGCCTGTACTAGGATAAAACAACTCTATGCGTTTTCCAAAACTACAATGCAGAACCACCGCCATCGCCAACAAAACTTCTTATCATCACTTATTGAAGGAAAGCTCAAATCATCTTGATTTTTACCATCTCCCTCCTTCCTTCCTCTGCCCTCTCACTCCTTTCTGCCACAAATATTTGTTGAATCCCTACTATATCCCTGATCTGTGCTGCAACCTGAGGATAAAAGGGCGATTCAGACAGCCTTCATCCCAAAGGATTCAGTAAGGGAGAGGACCCTGAGATGTTCCTGCTGGTAGAACCCACTGAGGAAGAGGAAGAGACAGAACAAGGATCCCTGGAGGCAAGCCACTCTGCAAATGCCCTGTCTGCACCCTTAACATCGTGTCATCACACCTCATCCTGATTTCACATTTTGTGGCCACCACTGCAGATGGTGATTGCAGCCATGAAATTAAAAGACGCTTACTCCTTGGAAGCAAAGTTATGACTAACCTAGACAGTATATTAAAAAGCAGAGACATTACTTTGCAAATAAAGGTCTGTCTAGTCAAAGCTATGGTTTTTCCAGTGGTCATGTATGGATGTGAGAGTTGGACTGTGAAGAAAGCTGAGCACCGAAGAATTGATGCTTTTGAACTGTGGTGCTGGAGAAGACTCTAGAGAGTCCCTTGGACTTCAAGGAGATCCAACCAGTCCATCCTACAGGAGATCAGTCCTGGGGGTTCATTGGAAGGACTGATGTTGAAGCTGAAACTCCAATACTTTGGACACTTAATGTGAAGAGCTGACTAATTTGAAAAGACCCTAGTGCTGAGAAAGATCGAGGGCAGGAGGAGAAGGGGACAACAGAAGATGAGATGGTTGGATGGCATCACAGACTCAATGGACATGAGCTTGGGTAATCTCCAGGAGTTGGTGATGGACAGGGCGGCCTGGCATGCTGTGGTTCATGGGGTTGCAAAGAGTGGGACACGCCTGAGTGACTGAACTGACCTGAACTGAAACCTTTATCACTGCAGTGCCTGCTGCATGCTTTTGCTCTGTCTGAATGCTGCAGAGTGGATGTGCATTTCACCACAATGACCAGTGCAGGTACCTGTCCGCTCTTACCTGAATCAAAGGAATGAGCTAACAGGTGGGAGGTGGCTGCCCTCTCAGTATCCCCTGCCTTATTTACTGTCTGTGGTGCCTGAAAGTAATTCACAAAAGATTCCATACCGAAAATTTACTGTGAGAGGCCTAGCCTGAGCACTGCACCCTGAAATTCTATTTCCCTCGTGGTCTTCTAAACTGAGATCCTACAGGTTAGGCTGGTAAAATTGTCAGAAATAGTGTAGTGGCAGAAGCATCAGATATACGAGTAGCAAGACTCATTACTTACAGCAGTGCAGGCCTCTTGGAAGGATTTCTGGAATAGCTCCCTCACATCAAAGGTTTCATGATCAGCCCTCCAAGTATTAGTTGCTCAGTTGTGTCCAACTCTTTGCAATTCCATGGACTGTAGCCCACGAGGCTCCTCTGTCCATGGAATTCTCCAGGCAAGAATGCTGGAGTGGGTTGCCATTTCCTTTTCCAATTTGCTTCACAAAACAAAATGTCTCTGTGTCTTACCTGTGTGTACCAGGAAATTCCATGCTACTGCAGAATCATCAATAGTTATCTTTGTGAAACATCGGCTGGGCTCTTAGAGGGAGCGAGAGGGACCACACCTCTTCCTGAAGAGGCGACGAGAAGTTCCTCTCTGATTACCCTCTGATTACTTGGTAGTTTTGAAGAGGATGACTTGTCTGCTGGGTGAGTAACACAGAGACACATCAATGTCTACTGCTTTCCCCAAACCTCCAAACTATCACTTCCAAAGGGATCCTTGGCTTATTCTTTTAATCAGCCCTGTTGGAAGACTTGCTAATATTTACTGAGCACTTAACTCTACCCAACATTATGTTCCATGTGTATTACCTCATTTAATCCTCATGAACACTTGTGTTGTTTTAAATAAACACATTTAATAGAATTGCAAATCTGAGAAAACACATGCAAATAATATTAGTGACTGTTACCAGTATTTGGGATTATACATGACATATTTTCCTTTTTATAATTCCTAGTGTTTTGTTTGCTTTCTAGATTATTGGATGTTGCAACTGCTATATTAATTATTTTTCTTTGCTATCCTTCTGTTTCACTGTTGCTATTGATGGTGAGGTTATTGTTGTTCATTTGCTTTCTTTCCTTTCTCTTTGTGTAGCATAATCGCCAGTTCTATTATTTTAGAACTTCAGCTATAGTTTTTTAATAGGATTGAGATGTCTCTTGTAAATAGCATAATACTTGCTTTTTTCCTTTACCAAACATGGAATCTCTGTCTAATGTGTAAATTAAATCTACTCACATTTATTTCGGTTACTTGTATATTTATTTTGCATTTTATTAACATGTTTTTTCTTTGGTTTGTTTTTTACTTGGCCTTTTTTTTTACAGTTTATTTTACTGAATGCAGTTGATTTATAAGGTGTTCATTTATGTTGTTCAACTAAGCAATTTACTTATACATACATTCTTTTCATAGTCTTTCCCATTATGGTGTATCACAGGATATTGAATATAGTTCCCGGTCCTGTACAGTAGGGCCTTGTTTCTCCTCATGGCAATTTTTTAAAGGGGGTTCTAGTTTCCCTACTGCAGAGATGAGAAAGGTGCAGCTTATAGAGATGAAGTACTTTGCCAAGGTGCCAGAGCTGTGAAACAGTGAAGCCAGCTAAAGCCCAAGCAGACAAGATGCAAAGCCTACCCTAACCTCTAATGCTGCTCCCAGATCTGAGAATTAGAGACTTATGGAACTACCCAGTCTTCAGCAGATGAAGAACCTGAGGCTCAAGAGGGTTGGATAATTTGACAGAGATCCAAGATTTTTTTTTTTAAGACAACAAAAATTAGAATTCAGACCTTCTGCCCACCAGCGTATTGACCTTATTTTCTTAAACTGGGGTAGAGTTGCTGACACTGTTATGTTAGTTTTTGCTGCTAGTTTTTCACAAAGTGAATCAGCTGTATGCATGCATCCATCCCCTCTCTCTTGGACCCCCTCACACCCCTCAATCCCACCCCTCCAGGTCATCACAGAGCACCAAGCTGAGCCCCCTGGGATTCATAGCAAGTTCCCACTAGCCATCTTTCTCACACATGGCAGTGACAACTGTCAATCCCAGCCTCTCAATCCACAGAGTCTGTCATACAGAGCGAGGTAAGTTAGAAAGAGAAAACCAAGTATCATACAGTAACACACGCATATGGAATCTAGAAAAGTGGTCCAGATGAACCTACGGATCCTTTGATAATCTCATACTGCTCGTCTAGTCCAATTCATGGCACTGATTGTTTCTGACTATTTGGTACACAGCTACACAAAACAGAAGTGGACGTGAGTTTCCCATGTCATCTTCCTCTCTAGGAATCTATGAGATAGCAGTAACTGCACACACCAGCTACAGACATCAGAAAGTAAAATGATGAAACAAACTGAAGGCTTTAAGAAACCAAAGAAGTAAGAATTACAAAAATGGTAAGTATTAAGAAAAACAATTCCCATCTTCAACTTCACATTTCATACCATGCTTTCCTTCTGGCAATAATTAAATTAAATCTTTAGTTATTCCATTAGGGTCCACTGCAATTCTAAATAAAACGAATCTTTAGAGATTTCAAGGCAGAGTATACAAATGCATCCATCCATGTATGCACTCAAGCATCCATTCATTAAAGAACTTAGGATAGAGTGGTGATTAACCAAACACACATAAAACTAACAATAAGATCCTACTCTGCATAACATTTGCATAACTTATTTATCTTTATAAGAACTCTATAAAATTTTAATGTCTCCATTTTATACAAAAGGTTGAGATAAAATTTATAATTTGCCCAAAGAGTAACAGTGAGGTAGTATAGAAGAGCTGGGATTCAAACTCAGGGTCACCTAATTCCAACACTGAACAACTGTGTCATCCTTGACATGCCCTCTACCTGGAGCCATGCCTAGGACCACAAAGAACTAGCTCCTCCCACTTCTTTCTAATTAAATACGAGAAGTGGAGATGACACAGGAGGTTGATTGCTATCACTTGGGCTCCAGAGAGTTAAGCCACAGAGAGACATGAGAAAAGCAAATGCTGCATTTTTGAAAACCAATTTTCAGTAACTATCCACTGGAGAAGGCTAAGAGCTACTGCAGGCAGAAAAGGAGATTCTAGAAGATTATCTCTACCAGGGGCATGCCCATGTTCTTCTAAAGCTCCCAGCCCACCTCCACGTCCTAATGTTCCCAAACAATCCCGTTCCTTGCATCACTTCCACTGTAGCCTCATGGTTCTGTTCACACTTCACAGATACCAACTAGCTCTCCATCATCAGCAACATACTCTAAATCTTGAAGAGAGATATGGGACTTGAAGCCTCAATCCTTTCATCTTCTTATTAGGAGTTCTGATAAAAGGTGGAACCTCAATCACACCCAAGCTGCCATTAAATGAAATTAGAGATTTCCCTCTTCATTTCATTATTTACAAGTCTGTCTGTCACTTAAGGATGAATAATCATCTGAATACTCATTTCTTCTGGAATTCATTTGCTACGTGTTTTCACAGAAATGCCATTAATGATCTAGAAATGAAGAATCATGAAAACAAGAGGGGGCAGTGAGAAGCCAGCCTGTGTGCACGCCTGTCAAAGAATATCAAATTTAAGCTCAGATATCAAGATAATTATTCGTGCTATCTGAAAAACTGTTAATGAAGGAAACACTACAATTTTCTCATAAAACCTCTTCCAAATATCCAAAGTATTTTATATAAGAAGATCAAGATTTCCACACAAAGAAAAGTAGAATCAAGGGTAAGCTTGGATATTGGTTTATTAAGTGTAGAAAATGTTGTATAGATCCTTCTTTGTCTGCTAACATGTGTTTCCAGACTGTGGACAAGCCTTTAAAGTGAAATCTAAGTAGAGCTGAAACAACACTTACTTTTTACCAGATAATAAGTCTACCCATATAATTTCACATGGCTATGGGGTTTTGATACGAAAAGCACCTTCGTAACTCTGGAAAGCACTAAAAAGCATTATGCAGCAAAAGAAAAAGTATTCATTATCCAATTATAATTACAGTGGTCATTCATGCTAAATGAAATGCCTCGCATCCATCGTATTTTCCACAAGGTAGACTGGCCACAACAAAACTATTTACTTGATTTGCCTTTGTTGCGTCCCTCTTTGTAATAGCTTTCATTTCACTGTTTACCTGTTTCCTAATAGACGGTCCCTGGAGTTCTTGAAGAGTTCATAACGTTCATTCTTAGAAGCTTTTACTTGAGATTTTTACATGGCTGCAACACTCACAGCATCATCCCCACAGAATATATTATGAGCATTGCTATTTGCGTGCTTATAGAGACAAGATCAAATTTAGTACAAAGATTCTCTTCTTTTTGCCTGTTGATAAGCCAGAGTCCTCTGCGGGCAGTTGTTTTTAAGAGCACTCTCTTTGGGTAATTCTTTTCTAATAATTCATGATCCCCACTGTTTTTTAGGCGATAAGACTGCTGGAAAGATTTCTTTCTTTCCCAGAAAGCAGAGTGATTTTTAAGAGTTCTTCGACAGTGAGCATCCTAATTGAGACAGAGTGAAAACTATTTCTAAAATCTCGTTTCCTCTTCTGGACCCCAGAAATAAATACTGCTAAGGAGAAATTGGGCAAGAAGTACTATGACTGCACAGAGAGATCCTTTAGGGAAACAATGACACAATGTTACAGAACTGACTCTCTATGCAGGACAAAAATAGTCATGTATAAACCACAGCATTGGTGCTACTGCAGGTTGGAGGGCAAAAAGGAAAGAGCTAATGCTTACTAGCACTTGATGTGTGTCATGCTCCATCACTCAGTCGTGTTCGACTCTTTGTGACCCCATGCCCACCTGGCTCCTCTGTCCATGGGATTCTCCAGGCGAGAATACTGGAACAAGGAGTCATGTCTTTCTCCAGGGAATCTTCCTGACCCAAGGATGGGACCCAGGTCCCCTGTATTGCAGGTGGATTCTTTACCACGTGAACCTCCAGGGAAGCCCCACTTGATGTGCGTCAAGCATCACTTAATCTATTCACGACAGTGGTCCTATGAGATGTGTATTATTTGTCCTCTATTTAAAAACTCAGGAAGTAGAAACAAAGAGGAAGAAACACACTCAAGCTACTGTGGCAGAACCAGATTCAAATCCATCCACCTGCATAATACTCCACCGCATGTATGCACCACGTCTTCTTAGTCCACTCCTCTGCTGATGGACGTTTAGGCGGCCTCCACGTCCTAGCTATCGGAAACAGTGCTGCCATGCTGGGGTGCCTGTGTCTTTTTGAGCTATGGTTTCTCTGTGAATATGCCCAGGAGCAGAATTGCTGGGTCATATGACACAAGGAACTCTACTGTGGTAACCTGAAAGGGAAAGAAATCCCAAAGGGAGGGGGTGTAGGCATTTGTATGGCTGATTCATTTTGTTGTACGGTAGACACTAGCACAACTTTGTAAAGAAACTATACTCCAATAAATATTAATTTAAATACTAAAAAATTAGAAAAATAACAAATAAAAAATCCATCCATCTGAATCCAAACCCCATGGCCTTTATGCTACCCCCACCCTTTGTCATTACACGGCTCCCTTTCTCAAAGAATACACTTATGAAGAGAATAAAATGCATGTGATTGTTGTCTTTTTTCAAAATATCCAGATGTCTTCAAAGATTCCAGCAAGCTGGCGTCTATGGGTTCACAACACTGCAAGCATCTCTTTCACTATAAACCAGCACACCACTCATTTTGGCTATCAAGCCTCAGTTATAAGAATCCAATTCAACATCATCAAGTCTAATGCCTCTGACTATTTCTATTTGCTCTTGCCTAGAGGCCTGGAAAGACTACAGATTTTACAAATATCAACAGAGAGTTTGTGATGCTGATGGAATGTTCTACCTTCCTGTTTTCAAAGCAAGAGAGCACTGCTTTGACAGAGTGTTCCAGAGAGGGAACAAAGGAAGCTTCTATTCGACAATTTTACAATTCAAATAAGCAAAAGTTACTTCTGCAAACTTTGCTAATATTAATCTGCTTAATATTGAAAATGATGGAAAGCAGTATATGTAGAGGGAGACAGGAGATTTGTCCTGTGAGCTTTGGAGGTAAGCTGGAGTCAGTTACCTGAGTTCAACTGAGTTCCTCAAACATTTATCGGGGACAGCCTTCCCCTAAATGAGTTCATAGACAATGGACACAAAGCATTAGGTAAGATTTCACACCGCAATGAGACTATTATAAAGATAAAAGTGAGAGCTCATCCTAAATTTAGTTCAGAAGAGAAGATGAACTTTTCTTTGGGAAAATAAAGGAAAGCCACAGAAAGAAAGACCTTGAGTGTCAAGCTTAAAAGTTTAGCCTTGACCTCGTGAGTAATGAAAAGTAGTATCATCTGCAGGAGAATGATCAAGAGTAGCTATGATGTGCAGGTCAGGGGAGGAAAGACACACCTAGGTTCAACTGCAATGGAGCCAAAGTCAGGGCCAGAAGGACAGCATTTTTAAAAGAGGCATAAAACTGGTGATGGAACAGCAGAAAGTGAGTGAAAGGGAGCAATCAAAGATGAGTCAAATCCTGGTTCTAGACAGCACATCTTGCTTAATAAAGAAATAGGAATTGCACAGAATGAAATTGTGTTGAAAATGAGCGGCTCCCCTTAAAACACATCGACACTGAAGTCTAACAGAAAACCCAAGTGAATTCAGCACTCGGAGTAGAGAGGGGAAAGGGACCCAGGGCTGCAGGTCGACGCTTTAGAGATGCAGCCTGTCCAGGGGGCCAGGCAACCATTTTCAGCAAGACTGACACGGGCATGTTTCAGCGGGCATGTTTCAGCATCTTTCATGCGGCCTGATCACTCCTCAGTTGCCAACTGCAGAGAGCAAATGCTTTGCTTCCACTGGATTCAGCTAGACCTCCCACTGTCATAGACAGAAATAACACAGAATTTACCAGACGGCCAAACAGAGCTGGTGTTTTCACGCAGTCCTGGAACTGAGGGCCACTCACTGAAGTGGACAGAGCCTGCCTTCATAAACAACCCCACTGACAAGCCCATCCAGATTGACCCAACTCAGAAACCATTTTATGCTGCCCCATCCACAGTGGTCTCATGACAGATGATGGGCATGGGGTGACAAAAGAATACCCAAACAGCAACAGCCACAGTCTAGATTAAGCACTGGACCTCTTAATTTAGACAGTTAAGAACATACAGGGGCTTTCCTGGTGGCTCAGCAGTAAAGAAACTGCTGCAATGCAGGAGACTCAGGTTTGATTCCCGGATGGGAAGACGCCCTGGAGAAGGAAATGGAAACCCACTCCAGTATTCTTGCCTGGAGAATCCCATGGACAGAGGAGCCTGGTAGATACAGTCCATGGGGTCACAAAAGAGTAGGACAAGACTTAGCAACTAAAAACAATATACAGAGCTAGGAAAGACAAATAATTGGAGCGTCTTAACTGCAGTCCCCAAATTCATAAGACACAATGTGCAGTCATGCGGAGACGAGGACTCAGCAAAAAGGGTGAAAAGGGACGGATGGTCCAAAATCAAATTCAGCGGGGTGAAGACTTGTAAGCGCCGGGCTTATTTCAAATTATCACTGTGGAACAGCCTTTTCCAGCGCATCTCTGGGTCATTTTTTTACCCAACAGGGTTGACCACCTGAGCAATTACATAGATTTAGAAAAGGAGAGAATTTGACCTATTTATAATATAGTCAATTGCTCATCATTTCCAGGCTCTCTCAGAAGCCTCTGACTCTATGCTATTTCCTGCCCTCTGGTCACTCTATGGCCCATTATCACCTTCCACAGGGAAAAAAAGAGGTGCGTCTCACATCAATCAATTTAACTATGTATTAGCAGTGTTGGTAACAAGGTAGATAAGAAATGGAGATGTACTCTCCAAAAACTGACTCCGTCATCCCTAGATACTTAACACAGACACTCTTTACTACTGAAAACATGCTAAAAGTTGTCACACTATTTTTTTTTTTTAATCAATGACTCTTCATCCATGGGATCTTCCAGGCAAGCATATTGGAGTGAGGTGCCATTGCCTTCTCCATTTCTCATTTTATAGAAATATACTAACAGGCACTAGAACTGTTTTCATTCAAAAGTGGCAGAGAACAAACAGTGACTTCTTAGCTAATTACCTGTAACAAAGTTAACTGTGGAAAGATGGACCACACGCTGCCCAGGGGACAATGAGCAATCAGCTGATAACTTGATTTTAAGACATGGGAAAATAAATTTAGAGTGCATTTTGGAAATTACCCAGTGCTTACTTATTCTATAAAACTAAATAATAGGAACTACAAAATAAGATGGGCTTCCCTGGTAGCTCAGATGCTACAGAATCTACCTGCAACGCAGGAGACCCAGCTTCGATCTCTGGGTCAGGAAGATCCCCTGGAGAAGGGAATGTCTACCCACTCAAGTATTCTAGCCTGGAGAACTCCATTCACAGAGGACCCTGCAGGGCTACAGTCCATGGGTCTGCAAAAGTTGGACATGACTGAACAACTCACACACACACACACACACACACACACACACACACACTAAGATAAGCAATCTGATGCAATTCTCTCTTCTTTAGTTTCGCTGTATCTTGTTGTTGTTGTTGTTGTTTAGGCTTTAAGCCCTGTCTAACTCTTTGCAACCCCATGGACTGCCACACACCAGGCCTTCCTATCCTTCATTATTTCCCAGAGTTTGCTCAAATTCACGTCCATTGAGTCAACTGACATCCAACCGTCTCATCCTCTGTCATCCCCTTCCCCTACTGCCCTCAATCTTTCCCAGCATCAGGGTCTTTTCCAATGAGTCAACTCATTGTACCCAAAGTATTAGAGCTTCATAAAGTGGAGTTATTAGTGGAATTTCTAAAACAGAACTACTTATCCAGGATTTTTGTGAATAGTTAAACATGATAATATGCATGAACTGCATAAGCAGCACCCTAAACGAATTGTACAATCCATACCATTACCACTGTGAGCTATCACTACTATCACTATTATTACTAACCCCCTAGATGAGAACGTGGCCTTGCTGACACCCAGCATGATTCAAGAATCAGGAAAGGGTATTTTTTCTAAACAGTCCCATAAATTAACTCTGCAAAATCCTTGGGCAAAGGTAGCATTGAAAGTGTTTGCCAGTCTAGAAATGGCCCAGGGGGGACCAAAGGCTAAAGTGGGGGCATATGAAAACGTGCTCCATAATCTTCTGTTCTTGTGAGCCACTGAAAGTTTTGCTTAAAAAGGGGGGAAGAGGGACCAGAGTATGTTTCTATGTGCGTATACCCCCGTCACCAGCAGGCAAGTCCTCTCTGTCCATCAATCGATTGTCCACCATGAAAGCAGCAAGGTGTTAGAGCTGTCTCCTGGCCAACAAGAGGGACCTGAAGTCCAACTTTTCTATCCCTGCCATGATCACGTTAAACCAGGCAAGTTTAGAATGTGTTGTACCCTTTGCACGTGCTTTGCTTCATTCAGCGTGAAAATCGTGAGGACAGGGTGGGTCCTACTTTTTGGAGGTAGAGTGGCTAAGGTTCTATGATTTCTAGTCTTCTTTTCTCCTCTCTGGAGGGCCCTTGCTCCTCAGATATCACCAGTGGGAAATACTGTGCCCAGGACAAAATAAACAAGGAGCAAGAACCTGCAAAAGAACAAATGCAAAACATCATTACAAGTTCTTTGCTCCCTTTAATTCTGCCAGGAAAGAGACACAAAGTCAACACTGTGAGTTAAATTTCTGATTTTATGGAAACCACATCTGCGTGGACATCGACTTAACTGATGGTTTAACTCAGTGCCAAGAAAGATGATTCATCAGGCAAAAGTATTCCTTCTTTAAACAAATCTTCCAGTGTGGCATCGGAAATCGCCTCATGCGAGGTTCGGAAAACTTGCTGCAGATCAAGGTTGGGTTAACCAGAAAGCTTTTGCCTGACAAACCTGTTTAGAGTAAAGCAGAACAGTGGTGGTTGCATTTTTTTTTTCCCCATTGAGCAACCACATCTATAGGAACAGAAAAGCATTGCTGAGGAAGAGGGCCCTATCACTAGATGATGGACGTTCTTGTTTTCCAGGAGGGTACGGCATAATTACATACGTATTCATTCAGTCACCTGTATGCAGAACCTGGGGCACTGGGCACTATTGTTAGTATTAACAAAGGGACGAATGAGCCAAGGTTTTGGAGTCCAGAAAGGAGGGCAGATATGGGAACAAATGATAATACAACCTCAATGGGGAACTCACAGTGGGACAAACAAAACACTCTAGAAGCACAGAGAAGGCAATGACTAATTTTGACAGGGAGGGAGTGTGTCATTCTTGTGGGTCTTAAAGGAAAAGAGTTTGCCAGGTGGTGAATGAGCAGGTAATATGCTATGTAAACGATAAACAGCACGAGTGAGGCTGTGTATCAAGAGGCCTGGCCTTATCACCTTCGGAGCATCAGTGCTGAGGATGGGTGCTGGGGATGAGGCCTGAGAGATCGTCTGAGACCCAGACTGTAATGGACCTCATGTCATAATAACAAGCTTGGATAAGCCTTATCCAGAGGCACAGGAAATCCAGGCCACAGGTGACTAGTAAGTCTGAGCAAGCTCCGGGAGCTAGTGAAGGACAGAGAAGCCTGGCGTGCTGCAGTCCACGGGGTCGCAAAGAGTCAGACACGACTGTGCAACTGAACATCAACCGCAGCAATATGATGTGATTTGCTTTTTGAGGGCACTAATTCTGAGGACACCAAGCGTGGTAGATAGACGGTGGAGACCACACAGGAGACTGTGGCTTCCAAGAAGGAAGCCAGCCGCCCTGATGTCTGGTCACTTCGAAGTTTCCCCTGGAAGAGCTAGTTTAAATGGAGAGACATTTCCTAGGTGGCAGAATATACAGAAAAAAATACTTTCAGAAATTCACAAGTGACTCTAGCCAGACAACTATAAAACCACTGAGCCTCTGGCTCGGGAAAAATTCTAAAGATGATCAGTTCGTGATCTTCAGTACCAGGAGCATCCACATCCCCAGGCTTCATCATGGACGGAGGACACTGACATCTCCAGGTCTCAGGTTAAGGACCTGCATTTTTAACCATCTCCTTTAGTTCACTCAGATGGCTGAGTCAAGTTTGGGAAGGGAGAACTCTAGGTCAGGTCCATCAGATTTCCTGGTGAGGAAGGACAAGATCTTCTCTGAAAGAGTATCCCAAATGCTCGGGACAAAACTTAGCATGGTGCCTTGTCATATGGTTAAAAAAAAAAAAAAAATCAACCTTTGTCAAATCCCCAGATACAGGCTTGTGACTTGAATGGATGTCTGCTTTGCATTCCTTCAGGACTCAGAGATTATGAGAACTGAGCTTTGAATTCCATTGCTCTCAGCACTATTGGACTTGTTCCTTACCTATTTGGTTAAGAAAAAATATTTTAAACCATTTCCCAAAGAATTTTAATCTCTCTAATACGTTCTAAAGTAGCAAAACAGGGTCTTATTGTTTTATGTTGGGTGGAATGTTGGTTCAGAAGCTACTTACTAAGACGTGAAGAGCTTGCCAAGTACAGTCTACCGCCTGGTTCTCTCTGCTCCAATATGATTGATTATATGTATACATATTACATATATATGATGTGATTTTAATATGAAAAGCTTCCACATTTCCAAACTTGGAAGTTAGGGGTTCCTAACATCTTAAATATATTAATTTACAGATTAATTTAATTTTCATACATTAATTTACAGATTCAGAGTGTCAAAGAAAAAAAAAAAAAAAAAGAACCAAGTCTCCATTGTTCAGTAGAATGCAGAAATTATACTATACATACATGTAATCATAATGATAAACGCAAAATAACCCCAGCAGTGTGTATTTTGACCAGCACTTCTGAGCGCTCTTAGGAGGGTCCAACACAGGCACAGTAAGAAGCTCCTTTACTTAAATTAACTGAAAATGGCTTTCTGAAAGAAATATTTCCATCCAGAAGTGCTAACCCAGGAGCATCATTCCGATTTGAACATCCATCATTATACAAGCAAGGCATAATCATTCTATAAGCACAGAATAAGCATGATATGAACAGAGCAATGATTTACGTGTTAATATTCTGCAATAAAATATTTTCTTGACCCTGCCAAGAGTCATGTGTGAGATGAGTTGTGGGAAGCCAGTGCTTAAAATGCTTTCTGATAAAAATCTTTGTAGACCAGCAGAGATATCATAGCCATGGTTCATTGTGTTCAGGGTCACAGTCTAGACATGGGACTTGTTGCAAGCTGCAGGTACGGTCCCCATGGAAAGGGGCATGGAGGTGAGTCGGGGTTGGCGTGCCAAAGGTGATGCTTTCAATAACCAAAAAAACTGTAAGTTAGGCAGGACCCCGCTGATGTCACCTTTCAGTTCCCCAAACTGGGACAAGCCTCTTTCTTTATTTTGTCTCTGTTCCTTCTCTTTGGACCTTCTCATGCCATCAGTCCACACTGTACCCTGCTAGCTATGAGCTCACTCTGCCATTGAGTGGAAGGCCCTTTCCTCTGCCATCCCTTTCAAGCGCTGTTACCTGAACAGACCACAAAATTTTCTTGTGCAGAAGAAGCTGCAACCTGTTAGTGAACAGGTTCAAGAGGTCACAAGGCTTCTTTGGGATTCCAGGCAAATGCAAAGGTATTTGTAGAGGGGGAAATAACATAATGGAATCATTATCATTTCAGAGAGAAGGATCTGCAGTCAGCATTTATTAAGCCTCTACTGTGTGCCAGACAGGTAGATGTTTTACATAATTATCTCAATCCTCAGAAGAACAGCTCTGGGAATAGAAAGAATTTCCTTCTATTTTTCGACTTGAAGAGGTGAAGACTAAAAAGCATGTTTAAAATGTGCCCCCAAAGTGAACATGCTAAGTCACTCAGTCACGTCTGACTCTTTGTGACTTCATAGACTGTAGCCCACCAGACTCCTCTGTCCATGGGATTCTCCAGGCAAGAATACTGGAGTGGATTGCCAGTCGCTTCTCCAGTGGATCTTCCCGACCCAGGGATCAAACCCTGGTCTCCCCCATTGCAGGCAGACTCTTTACCATCTGAGCCACCAGGGAAGCCCCAAAATATGGTTAGCAAAATTCACAAGGGACAGAGCCATCATTAGAACCCGAGACTCTTTCCAAAAGTAAAACTCTTTTCATTAATATTCTGGGTTCCTGGCACTGTTTTCAATCCTGTGTGAACCTGCCGTGCCATTAGCTTTTATGTCTTCCTCTGTCCTGGCTGGCCCGGGTAGCCTCAGGAGGGATCCTGCATTATCTACACTGACCTCTCCAGTCTTACTCCATGCCTGGTCCATGCTAAGTGGTAAAAACCATCTCCTGGATGTATGGGAAAGCTTTCCTCATCATTGGATGTAAACCTTCTGCCTCTACAAAAATAATACCCCCTCCATGAGTACCAGCCCATTCACACAAAGGTATAGCCCCTCATTGCAGTGTGTGTTTTTATCTATGTAGAGCTTCACTGGGCTCCCCTGGGGGCTCAGTGGTAAGGAACCCACCTGCAAATGCAGGAGACATGTGTTCAATCCTAGGTTGGGAAGATCCCCTGGAGAAGGAAATGGCAACCCTCTCTAGTATTCTCGCCTGGAGAATCCCATGGACAGAGGAGCTTGGTGGGCTGCAGTCCATGGGGAAGCAGAGTCAGTCAGAACTTATTGACTGAAAATGCTCTTCACAAGCCTTATTGTGCAAAACCAAAGTCTGAAAAAGGCATCATCTATTCCAGTAATGACTGTGTTTTTGCAAAAGGTTAACTTGGATGGCTAATGTATAAAGCCAGACAAAAAGAAACAACCTTACTTCAGGGAATGTTGATTGTTTTTTTTTTTTTCCCTCCAAAAGATCCCCAGTGGAATCCATCTGTAATAAATTCAGTTTCCAACAACAAGCCAAGCTGTCAGGGAAGGAAAGTTTGGCCCTTGCGCCCAACTCGCCCTGATCAGAATAGAGCAAACTCACCCAAGGAAATGATGCACCATTAAACGAAGGGATGGAGTGATGGAGGGAACACCAGGCACTTTATTGGTGAGTGAAATCTCAGAGAACTCACAAAAAGCAAAAGCTCCTGGAGGACAGGGCACTCTGACCTGGCTGTGTGCGTGCACACTCAGTCGCTAAGTCGTGTCCAGCTCCTTGCCGTCCCTTGGACTGTCGCCCGTGAGGCTCCCGTGTACTTGGGATTCTCCGGGCCAGAACACCAGAGTGGGCTGCCATTCGCTGCTCCAGGGGAGCTTCCTGACTCAGGGATAGAGCTGGTGTCTCCTACATCTCCTGCAGGGGCAGGCAGATTCCTCACCACTGAGCCACCTGGGAAGCCCTCTGCCTTGGTTACCTTTCTGTTTGCATGACACCTAGAACTATCCTAGCAGCTGACAGTCCTGCAGTGATGAATGTTATCAATTTGACTAATGCCTCTTCATGGGAATATAACACTGAATTATTAGTAAGGTATTTTCACACCCATTAATCTTATTTGACCCCACAACAACCCTGTTGAACTCTGCAGAGAGGAAATTAAGTCTCCAGAAGATGAAGTAATTTGTCCAAGGTCATCACTGCAGAAAGGAGTGTGCTGACATGAGAACACAGATTTTCTTTCTATTAATACATCTCTTCTTTCTTCCAAAACAACCTCCCTACTTCTCATTCCCCATCACAGTACAAGTCCCAAAACACAAAGCTGACATCATAAAATTACCCCTGGGCTAACAGGCAAGCATATATCTAGCATGATGGCGGAGAGACAGTGAAAGGCTCTTTTTACATCTAAATATTTACACGATTGCAAGATTTTTTTTTTAACAGTTTTAATTTTTTTTTTTTTTAATCCACCTCTGATCATTTTGGTTGAGTTTGTAGAGAAGGAAGTTTCTGAACTGAATCAGAGAGTTCAACATCTAGGTAATTAAACGTAATATTCATGATTCTGCACAAAGTCAAATGGTTTAAGGCAGGAGTCTGTGCAACCTTAGCCTTCAACTTCCTTCTGGCTCCTGTTACCCAATGAGAAGCCAGGTGGGTGGGGCTTTCTGGGACCAACTCACAGAAGAGGAAGTTGTGGAGAAGAAATGAAATCCTCTATATGAGCACATAACAGAAGAGGGGGAGAAATGATTGGGAAGAATGTGTTTTAAAATCAGTGCCATAAACACTGCTTTGACTCCACTTAGAAGAGGTACCTAGAATATTCAAATCCATAGTGTCAGAAAGTACATTAGTAAGTGACAGGGGCCTGGGTCGGGGGGTGGAGTTCGTGTTGAATGGCCACAGAGATTCGGGTTAGGAGAGTGAAAACTCGCAGAGATGGATGATGTTGAGGGCTGCAGAGCAGAGAGGCCGCACCTAGCGCCACTGAACTGTACAGTGAAGTGTGGCTAAAGCAGCAGGCTTCATATCACGTGACGTCCACCACCATACAAAGCATTAAAAAAAGAAAGAATAAAATCGATATCATGCTTCAGGGTCTAAACAGAGTTTTCTGGAACTCCCACCCCCTGACCTTCACCATCTCTTAACCTAATGCCCGTGAGGAATATTAAAAGCCCGCGAGTCCAAGCTCTGGAGCCAAGTGGAAGGGAGAACTCTCGCACAGGCTATCCTGACACTGGACTGTAACGAAAGTGACGCGCGCGGGCAGCTGGGGCCGAGAGTGACACCAGCGCGTGGGCCTATTTTGGGACGGAGATGAGTCTAATGTTTTCCATTCAGCCGTATGACCTCTGTATTGGTGAACCAGTTTTAGGAGCCGCTGTTCTGTCGCTCCCCTGGAAGGAGGTGTCGGTGTCCTGAGACCTAATGGCCCTGCTGAACCTGGAGACCTGGTATTTTTCGGTGGGTTTAAATCGGAAAGCCCTCGGGTCCTTAGAAGGTTCAGTTGGAAGATCCTTTTATCTGTTTCTTGAAAGCTCTAATAAAGAGAACTAAAATACAGCACGTGACCTGTGAATTGAGCAGAAACAGAGGAACTTTTGCCAAGGTTCTCTCTCATTCCCTTAAAACCAACCTGGGAAGAAAGTGAGAAAAACTGCCCAGTTCTAATGAGCGCTGAACAGATAAGAGCATCCCAGATTGATTTTGAAAATGCCTCAAAAAAAAAAAAATGGTTTTCAACCACTAAACTGCTGGAAAACCGTTTGCCCTTATTGAGTATCTGCAGAATAATTGACAGGTATTTGAGAAACCTAGCTGTGGCCGTTTGACCTCCCAAATTATACAGGAATATTTTCGGTGACCTTCCCTTATGACAGGTCCATGAAAATGACACAGCTTTGTTCAGACGACACATGGCGCTACACTCTTCTGCGGAAACACCCCCCCACCCCATTAAATTAAGTTAGAGGTGGTATTTGAAAGATAAATAAATATCGGAGTTCCAACTCACTGCAAATGGTACAGCAGGCCAGTAAGTGGGGAGCCTGCAAGAGAAGGACTTCTTTTAGAAAGATGTTTTACAGGACTTTTTCTGCATCATTAACTCCTCTGGAATCCTGAATATAACATGAAGAATTTCCCAAAAAAGTAGCTACTGTTTAATTTTGAATCACTTCAAAGAGCCACAGTAGAAAGAATCAAAGTAAACCAAAAAGACCAGTAGATGTGAAATTCGCCAAGGGGAAAGAAAAAAAAAAAAATCAAGAAGGTTCTAACAGATTTGACCATGTACTGAAAATACCACTGATTATTTTACTAATACAGTGTTTTACTGTTCCGTTCAACTGAAATAAGTCTCTGTATTCATCAGAACACAGGATATTTTTATTACAATATTTGTGTCAGAGTCTTTTAAAAAGAAACATATTTCAAACCTTGAAAAGAATCTCTGTCTTAAAATGGCCCTTGATGTGTACCTGTGTATGTTTTACTATAAACAGATATTTAAATGGAAGTCATGTTGATGAAAGGAGTAAAAAGATATTGATAACCTTACTCTGATCCCCAACATGCAGTTTTGAAAAAAAAAAAAATAGAATGTAACTTTAAAAAAAGCAAATCAATTTGGAGGGTGGGGAAAAGTAATAAAGTTGGGATATTATAATGGTTGTCTAACTTTAAAAATAATAATGATAATAATAATTGGTCTTTAAAAATGTCTTTGGTATAAAATCTGCCCAGGGGAAAAGAAAGAAAGCCTCCTAAAAATTCTATATTCCCAAATACCAAGAGATCAAAAACCATCTGGAAAATGTCAGATAATGGTATCCACCCACCTAAGAAAGTCAGTAAACTTTGTCTTCAATTACTGTTTAGGATAATCAGCTCAAATGGAAATTTTGATTCGAAAATGCTCAGAAGACAAAGCTGGATTAGGAACGAGATTTTTAAAGTCTCCTTGAAAGACCATCTGTTTACAGACACCCTTCTCACACCCCACCTCGCCCTTGATTTGGACCATAAGTTCACAGCAGAAGCACCGCTGAATTTAAAGACATACACGCACTGCTACTATGAAGTCTAGTTCCCACATATATGTTCTGAGCTTGTCTCAAGTTTCCCTTGTTATGTAAGCACTCTGGGGCAATAAAGCTTCACTTACATCCAGCAGTTTGTGAGTCTCTAAACAGTCTACCTAACTGTACAGTTCTTTTATTGGCAATAGACAGCACTGGTGTTTTATTTATGTTGATCACATTGTCGATGCTATATGGAATAACCATTTAGTAGCCTATTAGCCTGTAACATTTTTATTACTGTTGTTAAATATCATTACCCATACTGAACTGTGCAACAGAAAAATCAAGTCGGAAAATCTAAATACTCAGAACTACAGAGCTGTTGCTCACCACCCCCCAACCCTGCCCCAACACACCCATGTAATCTGTAGATTCTGATGAGAAGAAAGAAAAACAATGAGTTTTCACTTCTCACAGATAGAGGTCACTAATGGCCTGGATTTGAATCGCTGTGGCAGAAACCACAAAGTTATTAAAGTAATCTAGTGAAAAATGAACTTGAATAGAAATTAAAGATGCCGAAAGACGGTTATCCAGAAAGGTCTGACCTGAATGGAAATGAAATCACATCACCTTGACCTTTGTTGCATCTTCTAAGCAGAGCAAAACCAAAAGAGAGCTGCCAGGCACCCTTGCTGTTTTCTTAACTTCAGACACTGGGGACCGCGGAAGCAGCAATTCTTACTTGCAGAGCATAAAGCTGAAGAGTCAGGAAGGGGAATGTTCACACCGGGTCTCTACAGAATAAGGCTTCTGCACTTCTACATGCTTAAGCCTTTCTTGAAACCAAGCTTCAGACTTGGAAGATAGAAAGTTGCTTTCGGGAGATGTGGCTAAATCCTAAATCAAACTCTCCAGCAGGCCAGAATATAAATGTAATGGTATCAGAGGAGGTTCAAATTAGATCCAGGCGGTCAAAGGCAAACCCGGATAAGATCACAGTGTCTGAAACCTGGCCTACAGGAACAGCCATGCCTGTTTGGGGGAACCTGAGGCAGCGCAGCAGGATATCATTTGGAAATCTACTTTCTGGTGTTAAAAGCTTCCCCAGGAATTTCTAAAACTGCAGTGAGGCTACTGAAGTGTTAAGAAACAGGCATCTTAAAAAAAGAAAAAACAAAAAATAACATTCCTTCCATGCTAGGTTTGTAATAGGCCTGCTACAGTACAGATAGCTCAATTCTTTTTCCAATTTCTTGTAGCTACTGCCATGAGACATGGAGTGCATGTTTGAAAATGCATTTTCCAACCTCCTCCAGTCACAGACCCTTGCAATTCAACATGACAGTATGGTGTTGCACGGTCATCCATGTGATTATTAATAATCCATAAATGGTTTAACCCTCTCTGCACTTCTGATGCAGGGGTTCTGATGAGGGGAGACAGAAAAGTTGGACTGGGGGACTAGTGACATGATAGGCGAATAAGCAACTTTTCATATCATGCCCTGAAGACTCTTTAGTCAAAGACTGATTCTCATCTAATATGGTGGCCTGTCAATCTTATGTATCTGGCATTTTGCTCAGTGATTTAAAAAAAAAAAAAAAAAAAGCCCAGGGCTAACACCTCAGATACTAACCTAAAATTGTACATTTCATACTGATTCATACTGCAAGGACCAAATACATCCCCAGACACATGCCAACCTGCCTTCTATCTACCTTAAAATGTTTGGGGGTGGGGGTCATCTTTTAGCTGGAGATGTAATAAGGTCACAGAGCTGAAGTCCATAGATAATATCGGCGGGAGAAGGAAGGTCGCCATCATATTAGCTTTTGGCTGGGAGAAGTTAGGCATAATAAATTTAGCAAGAAGCCTGTGAGCCAGTGGACATGCCCCCAAAGCTCCCTGACCCTGGGTGATTAAAGAGTCTCCCAGCTGAGTGGGGAGCAAGAGCTCCCATTTAGAAGAGGCTTTGCATACCAAATGCAGCATGTAAAGAAATCTAATCAGCACCTTGCACTCCTGCGCGAGCATTTACACGGATTTGTGCCTTGTACTTGATTAGCTTACTGGAAGCTTTACAAGAGATTCCCTCCACTAAAATTAATCAAGAGCTCTCAGAGACTGATTTCCATTTACAAGAGAAGGCAGGAGGAGTTTTCCAGGTGAATAAATAAGGATCATAAGAAAGACGATGGAGCAACAAACGCCGAGATGCTTGGAAACTGGAAACTCGACTGGGGGAAAGGGGCGTCGGGAGTTGGGGCTAGACCCTTTTTGCTCTCAGGGTGAGACGCAGGAGCTATTTGACCGGCATAAGAGAGGTTGCTGCTCAGGAAACGTGAATCCGCTCCCCGCGGCTTGGAGCATACACGCGACCGCTCACTACCCCCCACGCCACTGTGCATCTGGCCACCGAGGAAAGCCGGCCTCTCCGCAACGCCACTCGCCCTCCACACACACTCACACACCCGGGCAGACGATCACTGCACATCCACACCAACAACGGCTAACATGGTTCCTCTGACCCTTCTGCAATCAAAATGAGACTTCCAAAGTTCCTATTTTATGACGCCAGAAGGTGAATGGAAGGAGGGAGGCAGGGCTCCGGGAATGCGAAAGAGTGAAAAATACATGCTCCCTTTGCTTCCGTCTTGTCGCACCTCGCCCCCTCCCTGCCAAGTAGCTTTCTGGCATCAGCTCAACCCGGCAGGCGAATGAGGATGGGCTCGTATCGTTTTTGAAAGATACTAAATCGGGGTTAGAGAGTAGGAGGGTGAGGACGGGACTGAGTGAAATCCACGCAGCATTTCCCTGGACCGGAGAAAAGCCGTTGAAGAAAGATTGTGAATGTCCCCCGGGCTCCAAAATGAGGCACCAGCTGGGGCCGAGGGCTCCCACCCGTCCTCGCGGGAGGCTGGCCTCCCAGCCCAGCTGCCCACCCGGCGCGAAGAAGCGCCGGAGATCTCGCCCACGTTCCAGGAGACCTCCCCGCGCTGGGTGCCCACTCCCGGGGATCTAGAACTTCGCCGGGGTCTGACTTTCCGCCGGATCGGGCGAGCGTCAGGGGAGGGAGCGGGATCCCGCGGACCCGCCGGGAAGGCGAGGGTCGGGGGTGCGCGTTACCTGCGAAGGTTTTGGAGGTCTCCTGGCGGCCCCGGTAGGAATCCCGCTCTGCGCCGAGTCCTTCCCCAGATCCAAACTTTTGCTCCGTCCTCCAGGTGGCGGCGGCGGCGGCGGCGACGGCGGCGGCTGCCGGAGCCCGGCCCTGTCGCCCGCAGCGTCGGGGCGCGGGGGTGCGGAGGCCGGAGCCTCGGAGCGACGTGCGCCTCCCCGCAGCCGGCGGGCGCTCGGGCGCCCGGCTCGCCTGGCTCGCTCTCGCCTTCCTCCCCTACGGAGCCGCGGCATCGTCTCCCCGCGGCCGCCTCCGCCACCTCCGCCTCCGGGTCTCGGGCATGCCACTTTCCTCCGGGCTCCGGCCGCCGCGGCCCCCGCCTCTTCTGCCCGCCTGCAGCCTCCCCCTCTCCGCCCCCGCCGAGCCCACGCGCCCCGCAAGCAGGCGGGGGAGCGGGGGACCGCGGCGGAGAGCGGCTCCGAAGCGCCCGCGGCTCCTTGGAGACGGAGGAGCCCGGGGGAGGGCGGCCGGAGAGCCGGGCGGGCGGGCGGGTGCGCCTCCGACGCCGGGGAGCCGATCGCGCAGAGAAGGGCGCGGGGCGCAGCGCGGAGCGCGCGGGGCGCTGAGTCCGGCGGCGGCTCCGACCCGACTGCCGCCTGGGCGCAGCCCGGCCGGGCTAATGTAGGCGCCGCGGCGCCCACCCCCAGCCCTCCGGACACCCCCAGAAGGTGTTTACTGGAAGGAATTCGCGGGGTCGCCTCCGCCGCTGCCGCGCTCCTCCTCTGCCTCGGTCCCCGGCGCTCTGGCGCGCTCCCCTCCTCGAGTCCTCTTTCTCTCCCTCCCTCTCACCCCCCCGCCCACCCTCTCGGAGTCCCTCCCACATTTCTGGTTTAAAGAATGCTCGGGAGGCGCGGCTGCAACCCCAAGCTTTCCAAGAGGCAAAGTCAGCCGCGGCCGTTAACCCTGTCCTCCCTGGAGCGCGTGGCACGGCGAGCTCAGGGGCCAACCCCACGGGTGCCGCCCGGACGGCGCCCGCCCTCCCGGTTCCCTCTCTCCCCTGCACCCTCCCACCCCATCTCTGAAGGATGTGGCCACCGTCGGAACGGCCGAAAGTTGATTTCCCTCCTTGCTCGCCCGGCGTGGTCCTTCTAAACCAGCTGATCTAGGATTTAGACGCTGAGGAATGATCGAAACGGGAGACTAGAGGGTAAAAAATACAACATCTTTCAACCAAGATGGCGTAATTTCAAATGCAGGCAACCTTGGTGAGTTGCCCCCTACGCCACCCCTAGTTCCCTGATCCCCGATCTTCTTAAATAATTTAACCGGGAAATAATCCAAAGTTTAATTAATTCAAACACCCCCATTTTCTCCTTGCACCCTGGCCGCTTGAAAGAGCTCGTCGTCCCCACAGATGACAAGCAACGACCACTTTCAGACGCATCGTTTAGGGAACAGGTTTGACAGCTGGGAAAAAAAAAAAAAAAGCTTGATTTGCATACAGGCTCCGTTTCCACTCGGCGATCTCTTTGCAAAGGTTAAAGAGGAATGTAAGAAAACCAGGTCCACGTCTCTCTTGGAAAAGAGGGGGCGGGGGGCGGGGGAAGCTGCTTCTCTTCTCTCACTTCATTAAGGTTCCTCCTGCCTCCGGTAAGTTGCTGTCATGTTTTAACAAGTCTAGAGAGAGACTCAAGCTGAACAGAAGAGGGAGAACGAGCTCGCGCCAAGCGCGGGGCCGCGCAGAGACGCGCCGTCGGTGGGGCCGGGCGGGAAGCAGCCCGCGAGCTAGAAGGCGGCTCAGGAACAGCTCCCGAGGGACCCTCTCGGCTGTCGCGGCAGAAGAGTTAGGCAGGGGCGGTGACCACCGGCAACCCGGGTTTGATTTACCCGTCCTCGGTTCGGAGTCTGAGTCACTTGGCACCCCTCTCCTAATTGTTTTTATTTCCTTCGCATCCCTGTTGTGTCTACCGCCTTCACGTTTCGTGAGCGCCTCCATCGAGTTAAGCAGGCTTGGAGGAAGGCCCAATGTGCCTCTCAAGCAGAAGCCGCGCCGAGATCCACCCAGACGCATGCTCGAGACGCACGCTGGCACACGCGCTCACACACTCACGCACACACGACCCCAGGTCGTGCCCGCGGGCCGCTGCTCCCGCGTTGCCTTCTGAGAAGGTGGCCCGGTAAGATGCGTTTGCCTTACAAATGACAAAGCCGCTCTCCTCCCCCAAACTCAGTGTGTGATTCATACACATCCCGGGTTGGGGGTTGGCCTGGGGAATTAAGTGGACGACGGCTGACAGTGAGTGCCATCTTGCTGGGAGGTGCCAGCATCAGAGCCCCAGAGAACACAGCAGCGGTGGCCTCCTCCTCCACCCCCCGCCGCCGCCGGCCGGAGCCCCAGGCGCTCCAGGAGTTTACTGGACATCAAGTGTGGGTTCAGCCCGCCCCAGGCACCCTCTCCGGATACTTCCTTTCCCTGGTTATTGTCCCGACCTCAACCGGCAACCTTGATCTTGGGCCTGATTACAAATGAGAAGTGATCGCGCCGGCGCTGAAAGAGCGGGGACAAGCCCGAGACCGGTCGGCGTGGCGGTGGAGGCATCTTTCCAGGCTGGGGTGCGGTGGCGGCTGGCGAGGCTCCACTCGCGAGCTCCTCGCTGTCCGATTCGCCTCTCAACCCAGTGCAGGGAGGCGTTAACTGCTCCCCTCCCCGCGCCCCGCGCACCCGGAGTCGGGAACGCAATCGCAGTTTAGCCCGGTGGGCTGCTCCCGCCTTCGCCGTCCCCACTGGCGCGCCTAGAAGACGCGCTGGAGGGAACTCAGTGCCAGACCGATGAAGTCCGCACGGCTGGAGAAAGACTTGGTTAGGTGTTGGGGCGGGGGGTGGGGGGAGTAACTTATGGCCCAACTCGAAGGAAAACGAACCAGCACCCTCCGCATCTTGTTAGCCACTCATGGGTCCCCGGTTGCGGGCAGGGGGCAAGCTGGTGGTTGTGGATGCAACCGCTTGATGATAACGCTGGTGACAGTACCAGCAGATGGAGCGTGTGTAGGGGTGGGGGCCTAGGGGAGCGTTGCTCTCTCAGAAGTTAGCGTTCATCCTGGGGAAATGAGAGGTTGGATTCAGGCAAGCTTAGTGGATCTAGAAATCCCAATTTAGGATCGATGCTCCGGGGGGACTAGCTCACTTGCGTCTTGACCCAGAGCTCAGTTAGAAAACTCCTTAGAGGAGGGAGGTTCGACCTGCAGCTAGATTTCTCTTCTCTGAAATCGGGGGAGAGTTAAGCAGTCTGTTCTTTCGGTGGATGAAAGATAAAGCTTAAAGCATGCTACCCCAAAGATCACCCCCAGCGGATTAAATAATAATAATTGCAACCCCCCTTAAGAGACCGTGGTGTTGGCAGAGCCGCAGCCAGGTCGGTTCTGGCAAAGTCCACCTGGCACCTCAGCCCCTTTACCTGGCGGCCGCAGCTCCTCGCACTGCGCTCATCCGAATCCGACAGGGTCAGGGAGGTGGGAAGGGAAGGAGCTGGCTCCACAGCAGCGTGGCTCCCGGGGCATGGTATTATTTTAGGGGTCGCCGCCAAGGTCCCTCCTGCCCATCGTTGAGAACTGCCAACCCGATCCGTGGGCTGGCGGACGCGGCGGTGGGCGCGGAGCTGGCGCGTCTCGGCTCCTGGACGCGCGGGACCGCAGGCCAGAGACCCCCCCGGGGCGGGGACCGCGCGGCCGCTGGAATGCTCTCCGGGCCCCCTGGTTCCTTCGCGGTGAGACTGAAAGATACCACCCTCGCAAGCGACCGCGAAGGGTTTCGAACGTACAACTAACTCGCAGGTACCCGGCCTGGACTGAGAGCCGCCTTCCCCCTCCGCCGCCTGTCCCTCCTCCCGGGGAGGGAGCTAACTTAACCCTGTGCGCGCCCTGCTCTCCTCCCTGGAGAAGCTGTGATCCACGAGGAAACCGCAGGCGGCGGCTGCCGGGCAGCGAGCTTTGTTCACGTGCGTTTCCAGTGGGTGTGTTCCTGTCTGGGGGCACTCGCGTGGCAGGACGCCAGTGGCAGGCTTCCAGAGCCCGTCTCCGGCATGGGAAGGAGCCCTAGCGTTTCATCCGGACCAGACCCAGCCCTCCCTAGGAATTTTTTTTTTTTTTGCCAACAGTTACTAGATTTATTGGAGTTGCCAGCGAAGTTGGGTTTTATTCCTTTTTTTTTCCCCTGCCCCCTCCCCTCTCCTACTCGGGACCCCCGGATTATTTCCTTTCCTAGACCGTGCTTTGAAGTTGTGGAACTCTCTGCTCCTTCTGACTCCGGCTTTTTTAACTGTTTGGCGTGTGCGAGACGAATTGTGGAAGGCAGGCATCCACCCACTCACGGCAAATTGAAACGAAGCCGCAAGGAAAGGGGTCTCCCAGCCACCCAGTGTCTGCAGCAGCTCAGAGACCACAACATATTCAAATAAGATTAAGAGATCGGAAGCGGGGCGCGGGGCGGGGGAGTGGTAAGGGATTTTTGAGACCTGAATGGGAAAAGAGGTGAGGGGCGGGGGAAGACACACACAGAGCCCGCGCCTTAGAATGGAATCAACAAGGCAAACACGGAAGAGAATGACGAAGCAAAAAATATGAGTCCCGACGTGGAAAGCAGTCAAATTTAAGAACCCGGATTTTAATGCTTATTTCCCCAGTTTCTTTGGAAGCTATAAAAAGGGAATATGAGCCTCCGCCTTGGCCACCCAGATGCTTCGCATTCTCCCAAGAAGTTAACTGAAGTTGGAGGCGAGCAATCCCATGGAGGCGAAATGGAAGGTTAGACGAGAGAAAACGGAACAGAGCGCCTCGCTGTCAGCGTCGGCCCCCAAAGGGCCACTCAGAGCGCACACTCAGACGTCCCCAACCGACTCCTTCCTTCCCCATCTCCATTTCGAACTGAAGAGAGACCGAGCCTTTAAAAGCCATTCAGAGAAGAACACTTGAATCTTGCCGATCCCGAGTTATTTTAAATAGAGGAAATCCACCGGAGGATAGATGTTCCCAGTTTCTCTCTGCTGCATAAAGGCCGTTTCAACCGCCTCTCTCAGCCAGGCCAGCCCGCCTCGTCAATGGGAACGCTGTTTCCAGCCCGCTGGGTACAGAATTCCGTTGTAAATCCTTCTAGTTTGCCAAGGTGGCAGCAAAGCATAGGAATAACTCCTCAGGCTGCAGCAGCAACTCGGGAGACCACAGTTTAGGAAGAATATTCATCTACCTGCTTTTAAACAGCCATCTCCGTGTGTGAGAGTGTACATAAGTATCCGCAGGAGGTTCTTTGAAAGCCTCCGTGTGATATGACAGTATAATTATTTCATCTTTAAGGATGCATTTTTGTTTCAAGGCAAACGGAAGCCTGTTCAGGTTTTACTTTCTGATGTATGCTGCTGGAAAATGAATGAGACTGAGAAAGGGAGAGGGGGATGCTTGCAGATGTCCAGAATTTGCATATAGACGAGTGGTGTTTCTAAAGTATAAGAAGAGACTGTCCTGTGAACATACTCCCATTAAAGACTGCTGGTGTTGTTGTGTAATCCAGACAAGGAAAATGAAGTATGGAAAATACCACACCAAATATATGAAATTTCTTAGGCACATGACCCATGAGTCAGCTCTAGAAAAGTATGATGGTGAGGCCAGAGGAAGCAAAGTAAAAGAATAGTTAATGTGGTTCAGGGGCTCCAGAGTATAGTAGTTTTGCAGACTCACAAAACTGTGATAATTAGGTTATTTTTATAGAGAAACTATCACTAATACACAAGTATAGAGACGGAGAGAAGCAAAAAAAAAAAAATTTGTGAGCTTGAAAAACCAGAAAGCGTTAATTGTACTTAGGACTTCAGTCTCCAGTAGAGTTTTCAATTGAAATTTAATCGTTTCAAATCCCTCAGTGCCTCCTCTCCATGTTTCTGTTCCCCTCCTCCCCTGCACATGTGCATTAACTTTTCTTTCTGATACTTGGTTAAAGTAAAGATGACATAGAATTTGGATTCATAAGATCATGGTTTAAGCTCAAAGGCACTAAAAATTTTGATCCTGGGTAAATTCAGCTTCAAGCCACTGTCCACTCATTTATGAAATGGACATCACAACATTTGTCCTACCAGCCTTATAATATTGTCAAATCATGAGTCAGTGTTTGTGAAAGTGCTTCAGAAATTTCAGTTGCTGTTGTTGGTAACAGTACTATCATTATATCCTACAGCGTCAGCCTTCAGAACATAGGGAAGTTCCATCAAGTTAAAGGTAGTTTCCTCTGATGTTTTCGTCTTAGATTACCTTGGCCCATTTATCAAAAGGAAGAACCAACACTGTTGCGCTAAACCGAAGACTTCATTCCTATTCCGTCAGTTTTCCCACTAATGTCCTTTGTTTCAGAATCTCCGCCAGGTTACCACGTTGCCCTTAGCAATCGCTCTCCTGTGCTCTGAGTCAGTTGCTCGTCTTTCATTGTTTTCATGACCCTGAGAGTTTTGAATGAGTAAATCAGCTATTCTGTCTCTCAGTCTGGGTTTGTTTGATGTTTTCTCATGACCAGACCCCAGATTAGACTCTATGGCTTTGGGGAATGAATACCATGGAGGTGGAATGTTATTCTCATCACATCGTATCAGGTGAGAGAAGACATCATCATGACATCACGAATGGAAAAGTCACTACTCCTTACGAGATCGTGTGCAAGGTTTCTCCACGATAGGATTATTCGTCCATTTCCATGCTCTGCTGTTTGGAAATGAGTTACTAGTTTCTGCCCAGGCTCATGAATTTAGAATTTATGAAAAAGCAAAATAAGTATGCAGGGGGCTCATTAACACCCCAAATATCAAATTCACCCAGGAATTATCTCCCAGGAAAAATGCTGCCTGTATCTATGTCCTTAGAAGAGTGTTCAACCATCTCCTCTTGGGAACATATTTTTAACCCATCTTTCCAAACTCAGTCATTCTCCAAATTCTGTTCTTTTCCAACGTCCCTTTCCGTTTCAATCCTCGCTGCCACGTGCAGTTGGTTCAGAATGCCAACTTCCCTCTGGAAAGATGACACTCAGGACTTCTTACTTTTATCTCTCTTTCACGACTTTCTGATAGTATGGTGTTCATTTCGTTCTCCCTCACAGTGACAGTAGCTATCTTCGTATTGGTCTCAGGACTAGATCTAGTTGTCTCAAAAGTTGAGTTGGTATTAGGTTTCTGTTTTCCCGGTAAACACTCACAACACCTGTGTTGACTTTATGAGTTAGTTCTTCCAGCAGGCAGACAGAAATGCATTCTTTCTCCTACACTGAGAACCAACATAAGGAAATCCATGATTCACATACTGCAAAAAAAGTGACTTTCATTTTTCTCCTGTGTATAAAACAGTCCTACCATGTGATGGCTTCCCTGGTAGTTCAGCTGGTAAAGAATCTACCTGCAATGCAGGAGACCCTGGTTCCATTCCTGGGTCAGGAATTTCCACTGAAGAAGGGATAAGCTACCCACTCCAGTGTTCTTGGGCTTCCCTGGTGACTCAGATGGTAAAAAAATCTGCTTGCAATGTAGGAGAACTGGGTTTGATCCCTAGGTTGGAAAGATCCCCTGGAGAAGAGAACAGGTACCCACTCCAGTATTCTGGCCTGGAGAATCCCATAGACAGAGGAGTCTGGTGGACTATAGTCCATGGGGTTGCAAAGAGTCAGACATGACCGAGCAACTTAGCACAGAACAGCACAGCAGTGTGTGACACGTGTTTTATGAGTGTGGCTTGGTTTTTGTGATTCAGTGACATTAATAAAATGAACATCTTTCTGACTTTGGAACACCACACTACAGTATATGGTTCATCTATTCATCCAACAGACATCTGCAGAAAACACAAAACACATAGCTGGTATATGCTGAGGAGACTCAGTTCCAAACTTGTCAAAACTTTCAGTCTGGTAGAGACACATTGCCAAATAATTATACACTCATGAGGTAAATATAACTATTGAGGTAAATGCAAAGTGCTTCAGTGGCCTGAAAGAGATTCTCTCTAGAGGGAAGACCTCATGCAAGTGATGAGTAAGACCTTTTGACAAGGTCTTGAGTTTAGAGGGGATTCTCTGTCTCTCTTTTATATCCAGCTATCTGCATACAGCAGTCCCAGGTACCAACTCGACTCTCATGTCTCATGGAAAACTCTTTGGGCCAAGAACTGAGAAAGCAGTGTGCAAGTAATTGATTGAATATCCATTTCTCCAAGCCTTGGTTTCTTTGACTTTCCACGTGGGTTACAAGATGATTATAAGTGAACAAAAACAGAAGTTGCATACTGACAAGAAACAAAAGTACATTAAACCACAGAGATTTCCTCTTACATAGACCTGCCATTTATTAAGCAGTTGCTCGCTGTTGCAAAGGGAAGCTGGCAAAAACCCCGAAGCAAACACTCTCCAACAGCACCGAGATAGAGTAAGTGAGGGAGACGCCCTTTTAGCAATGCTATAGGAGTGATGTAAAGATAGAAGCCATTTTCAGAAGAGATGAAAGATCTACTCAGGGATTTATTCAAACCTGGTCACAACCGTTGTGGAAAATGCTCCCCAGCCTTCCATGTCTGACAGTAGTATTGGTGAAGGCAGAAGTGTTATTGTAATCTGAGAAAACAAACTTAATTGAATGAATGTATAGGATTCTGACTGGAATATATATTTGCATACATTTATATTTACTCATATATAATTTCCCAGTACACTGTACATATACATGCATGCACATATATGTATACTTCCTACAGTCTGTTCACATATTAGAAAAATAAAATTGCATTCTTTAGAAGGTCAGAGACGACAGTTTTTAAGACTGAGAGTCTTTATGAGAACAAATATCTTATCACTTAAGTTTTTTGTATAGTTGCAACAGCACTGAGCTTGGATTTGTAAGGTGGCACTTTAAGCCTCCAGACTTCCCAATTGACTCAGTAGTAAAGAGGCCACCTGCCAGCGCAGGAGAAGCAGGAGACAGGAGTTTGATCCCTGGGTCGGGAAGATCCCCTGGAGGAGGAAATTGCAACCCACTCCAGTATTCTTGCCTGGAACATTCCATGGAGAGGGGAGCCTGGTGGGCTACCATCCATGGGGTAGCAAAGAGTCTGACAAAATTAACACTTCATTTTACACTTCATACTTTACTCTGTACAGACTTAAGTCATGGGTTTTACTTTAATTTTTGCTTTTCCTGTAGCCTTGTCTCCGAGCTTCAACATAGAGAACTGCTAAGGTTTTGTAAAGTTGTTCTAAACAATACCTTCTGGTACGACTGTTTGCTACTTAGTTGAACTACTCAAAACATAAATTTCTCAGCCTAGGAAATTCTTAGCTTATCTTTGCATTGTATCATTAAACTGTTTCCATAAAATTCTGTTGGCCAATTTTCTTTCAGAGTTGTTAGTTTGCCTACTTAACTAATAGAGGTAAACTAAAGTTTTTCAAGTGATTCTTTTATTTAGTCATATTCCCCCCCCCCCAATTTATGGTTGGTTTATTTCAGTTCTTGATTTTCTGGGTTTAGTCATCTCATTTGCTTATTCAGTTGAAACAACTTGAATTTCATATTTCCACTTAAAACATTTTTGAAATATAAAATTAACAATAAAACTTGATCATAAAAAAATTTAAAGCAATACTTTGTCACAGATAAAGCTAAAAAAACATGTATTATGAATGTATGTAAGTTTATCAGAATTTCTTTTTACTATTTATCAATAGTACAGGGACAGAAGATAAATTCTGCTTCCTAAAAAAGAGTCATTGTGGTTCACCAGTCTGTGTTGTAGGTTGACAAAGTCATAAGAAGCCCCTGATGCTGGGAAAGACTTAAGGCAAAAGGAGAAGGGGGTGACTGAAGATGAGGTGCTTGGATGGCATTGCCTACTCAATGAGGAAACTCCAGGAAATAGTGAAGGAGTGGGAAGCCTGGCCTGCTGCAGGCCATGGTGTTGCAGACAGACGGACAGGACTTGGCAGCAGAACAATAGCACAGAGCCCGTGAGGTTCGGTTCAGTTCAGTTCAGACACTCAGCTGTGCCCGACTCTCTGCGACCCCATGGACTGCAGCGCGCCAGGCTTCCCTGTCCATCACCAACTCCTGAAGCTTGCTCACACTCATGTCCATCGAGTCAGTGATGCCATCCAACCATCTCATCCTCTGTCGTCCTCTTCTCCTCCTGTCTTCAAAGGCCATGAGGTTAGTTTCTCCAAAGAAGTCATTAAGAGCGTGTGTTTGAAAGGTCTTCCCATTCCTTGGCATTTTGACGAGATGTTTAGTAAACCCCAGACATGATGTCAAACCACAGAAAGACCTAAATTCTTCTGTTCTTGGATAATGTATTAATTTTTATTTTTAGGGATTCTGATGTATTTTCACATTTATATAGTGGGATTTCTTTTCCCTTTCACTTCAGTGCTCTATAAATGTTACAGTGTTAGATTATTAAGTGCAACAGATACAAGAATAAGGATTATCAGATCAGACTTGGTAAAGTCAAGCAGTCAGCATAAAGAATACCTTCATTTCTTAACCCTTTATCCTTCACAGCATTTCTAAATTAATTATTTTTATAAGAGAACTCCCCACCTCCCACCCACGTCCCAGGTCACAGAACCAGAGAAACACCTAGTACTATTGATATATTTCAGGTCTTGAGAAGCCTGTTCAGAGTTTAGCCCCTAGCCCAGCTCAACTGTATGCTGTATTCTCTCGTAAGCAGGAAACTTTTTTTCTTGTCACTTTGGATAAAATCAAAGATTATTAAAACATTTCCCTGTGATTTAAAAGCTAGATTCCTTTAAAGACACAGTGTATTCCTCACATATCTGTCCTAAGCAGACAGGCTTAAAATTGCAGGAGTAAACTTATAAAAGCTAAAGAATCTTCAACATCATTAAGGAATTTCAAATCATAACCACAGTGAGATACCATTTCATTCCCACTATAACAGCAAAAAAAAAAAAAAAAAGGCAACCTACCCCCATTCCAATTCTTCACTGTCAGTCCAGTAGTTAAAACTCCATTCTGCCAATGCAGCGTGTGTGGATTTCATCCTTGTTTGGGGAAATAAAATGCCACACTCCTCAAGGTGCGACCTAAAAAACAAATCCCAAACCCCACAATAACCAGTTGGTGAAAAAGCAGATAATTTGGAAGTCTCATACATTGCTGATGGAAATGTAAAATAGGACAGCCATTTTGGAGAACAGTTTCGTGTGAAGGTTTCTTAAAATGTTAAACATAAATTTACCATGTGACCCAGAAGTTCCACTCTCAGTTATATCCACCCAAGAGAAATGAAAGCATAGGTTCACACACACACTTTCACATGACTGTCCTTAGCAGCATGATTTGTAATAACCTCAAGTTGGAAGCAACTAGTATGTCCATCAGCTGGTGAATGGATTGACCAGCTGTGGCACGTCCAAGCCGTAGAATACAGTTTGGCAATAAAAAGAACCAAGTAGGGATACATACGAAGGCATGAGTGAACCTCAAAAATATCTTGCTCAGTAAAATAAGCCATACTCAAGTGATCTCCTATTCCACGTTTTAATTTATAGTAAATAGAGAGAAGAGGCAAATTCGATGAATGCAGAGAGCAGATCAGTAGTTTCCAGAATGAAGAGGAACTGGAGGAAGGAGGAAGCAATCGGGGACTTCACTGGTGGTCCTGTGCTTAAGACTCTGCCCCTCCACTGCAGGGGGCCTGTGTTCAACCTGGTCAGGGAACTAAGACCCCACTTGCTGCGCAGTGCGGCCAAGTAAATTAGATTAAATTAAGATTTAAGAGGAGAAGAAGAAATGGAGATTGGCAGTAAATCCACAGCTGATTCATGGTTGAGAGATGCGTGACTTGGTAAATGTGCTGAAAATGATCAATGAATCGTACACTTGAAAAGAGTGAATTATGTGATATGCAAATATGTCTCAATAAAGTTATTGTTTGAAAGCTAAGAGGGTTGATGTCAACATCCATGAATATTTAATCTTGTAAATATTCTTGGTAGATCCTCACACATCACCAATAAATAGGACCTGAATTATCCCGAGTGATAAATAAAGAACATGATAGTATTAGAAATAGCAAACTAATATTCAAGCTTCAATAATTCATTATCCTTCCTTCTTTAAAACAGCAAGTCATTTGCAATCGGAGTAAATCTATGCATGTGGTCCATAAAATTCAGAAGTAGAATAAACAAAATGCTGAGTGATATATCCTCTCCACTCCCTTCTCTGGGGAAAAAAAAAAAAAAACAAACCCTAACATTTGAAAAATGTCTATGAATCACTAAGGAAAAACAAATTTTCTTCTTTGTATTAAGTTCTCTGCTTACCAGACTCCTCTGCCAAAAGATTCTATTTTCACAACCCATAATACATTTGTTTACTATGGTTTACGGAAATATGATTTTTCTATTAATAAAAACCTATCTTCCACAATAGAATTACCAATTAGTTTAACATATCTCTTTAACAGCTAAATTCCTTCAGATATTCATCAATCAAGAATCTTGTTTCTCTCTGTCCAGTTGCAGCAATATAAATATCATTTTGTGGAGATGTCAAATTTTTCTTTTTTCTGGCAAAACAAGAAAGCATAAGACAGATGGGTTAAGAAGAAAGTCAGACACAGTATCAGCTGCCAAAGGGAAGAAAAAAAAGAAAATAAAGACAACATCTTGTCCATCAAGTAGCTCAGATCAAGAGTCTCTCTTTTCTCAAATGGTGACAGCTCCAGACCTGTGCTCAACCAGAAAATAAAGAAGCAAAACCACTGGAAGTGTTTCTGCACAGTTTCCGCTGTAATGTCTGGAATAGATGCACCTGTCATTTCACTAGGAGGATTATCTGGGTTGGGGGGGATATATATACACATAGCTATAGGAAAGGAAAGAAAGGAAACACAAAGGAAAAAGCAGAAAATTGAGCAAAAACAGGCCACATGTATAACACTGGGATAATTGTCACCATGTTCTGGGTACTGCTAATGAACATGCTCAGGAAAAATAATCTACCCCAAATAATATAAAAGGATTCAAAGGACAGATAATCTTCACGTGAGGAGCTTCAGGACAGCTGATGTAGTTGCTCTCAGTTGAACACAGGCCCTGAAAAATTCTGCCCTTATTTTTCTCAAACAGGAGTTTGCCCACCAGATGCGGTGAAGTCGAGTTTGTGTACTCTCTCTAATGGCCTTTTTTTTTTTTTTTTTTTACAGCCAGGAAGACCTTGTTTTTCAGGCCTCAGGAAACTGTTGATAGAGTGAAGGAGGTTAGAACTGTGACTAGATCCGCCAGACCTGTGGGCCATCCATCACCTATTCACAACAGTATCCCAGCTGGAAGGGAGGTGAGGATGAGCACATTTAATGAGGTTTGAGCTTTGAAGGGAGAGAAACACAAGTCTGAGGGTTTTGAGATGGACTTCTTGAATGGATACAATGAGAAATATTTAAAATATTTTATCATGGCTCTGAATCACATTTATTTATTTATTTATTTTACATTTTGCACTCTCAGGCTCTAGGAAAAGCCTAGGTTTTGAAGGTATTAAGAATGTTTCTTAATGGGCCAGATTCTTTGCCAATGCCTCATAGAAGTGTTTAAGTCTAAGAGCGGGTTGCAGCATATTTGGATTAGAACCAGGCTGAGTTCTGGTATCAAATATGTTTCCAACTAGCTGAGTATTTAGGAAAACCGCTCAATTTTCATAAGGCCCAGATGTCTCATCTCATAGGTGATAATAATTTCTGGCAAACTTGCTTTACATCATTTTGCAAGCATAGAATAAAATGATAAACCTAAGAGTATCTCAGAGAAAAAGCATTTCCCTAAGTTAAGGCATCATTCTTATGAGAAAATGAGAATGTCTTCTCTTTAACCTCTTGGTTTGCTTGGAGATGAAAGCCAGGGTCACTCCTCTAGGAAATGATCAGTTTCTGGTTTGCGTTTCTTAGGTTATAAGGGGGATAAAGGTCTGATCCTCAGCTGTGACAAGTACAAAGTCCTATGCTTGGCCTGGTGCTTGGAGAGCCTCATTAATCACGCTCCATTGTGCTGTAAGTTCTGTAAACAGTGCAAAACATAAAGCACAGCCCTTAGCAAGGGCCATCTTTCCAACCTAGCTCCAGGAAGCCTTTGAGATTTCCTCAAATGGCTGGGTTTCGTTTCAGTCATTAGTTAACCCTGCCTGGTGGGTGACTCTGAACCCCACCAGGCAGGAGTAAGGGGATATGTATTCAAACAGTACAAGCATGGCCTGTGCTCATCACATCACCATCGGGAACAGTAGGAGGCTTTCCTTTCTCGGGATAAGTCAAATCATTTATGCGGATCCCATAATATTCCACATTATTATTGCCTTTGAAAACTCATGGCACAAAGTTACATTTAGAAAAAGAATGCTGACCATCCTTCTTATGGATAATTTGGGTAAGATAAAAAGGCCATTTCTTACAGATTTAGTCTATTGGGAAAGTCTTTTCTTCAAATATATGAGTGACTATGAAACAATATAGAAACTCAGGTCACCTTTGGGACTATGAATCAGAGAACACTGAGGTATGTTCCAAGACTCATCCACTCAAATTCCTTATTATATTTTGGTTACACTTAGCTTCCAAAGTCTGTAAAATCCTCTTGTTTCCAAAGATTTTATGATTTATTAATTAATATTTTATTAATAATTTCCTTCACAGAAGTGTTTTAAAGCATATCTATCCATTGGAATGTAGTTCTTTTTAGCTGTGAAAGCAAAAACCAAACAGAATTAATGCAAACAAGATCATTTAAATAGTTCTTTGCGTGAAAAAGGTACAGAAACATTGGTGTTGTTTAGATGCTAAGTTGTGTCTGACTAATTTGCAACCCCATGGACTGCAGCCCACCAGCTTCTGTGTCCATGGGATTCACCAGGCAAGAATACTAGAGAGGGTTGACAATTCCTTCTCCAGGGGATCTTCTGTACCCAGAGACTGAACATACATCTCCTGGATTGGCAGGTGCATTATGTACCACTGATTCACCAGGGAAACCCACAGATATACATAGAAATGCATATTTTAATACTATTAACTTTACAATTTAGTTGAAGAAGAATTCATTGAGTCCCAGTTTCCAACTTGTTTTGGAGATCCATACACAGTGAATTGAGTAAAAGCACTCAGTTCTGGCTCATTTTCTTGCCTTTGATGCCCACTATTCATTCATATCCCAGGAAAAGCCATGACTAAGGTGGTTAGACACTGGTTTAATGAGGCAAATGCTGGAGTTTACATAATAAGCAAGATATTATCCCTCACTATAGGTAACATGGAAAACTTTATGAGCCTTACATTAGGGTGACATTTTGCACAAGAAAAGAGCATTTGGCTGGATCTAAGATCAACCTTTCATGCAAAGAAGGGCTCGATAAAGGACAGAAATGGTATGGACCTAACAGAAGCAGAAGATATTAAGAAGAGGTGGCAAGAATACACAGAAGAACTGTACAAAAAAGATCTTCATGACCAAGATAATCACGACGGTGTGATCACTCATCTAGAGCCAGACATCCTGGAATGTGAAGTTAAGTGGGCCTTAGAAAGCATCACTATGAACAAAGCTAGTGGAGGTGATGGAATTCCAGTTGAGCTATTTCAAATCCTCAAAGATGATGCTGTGAAAGTGCTGCACTCAATATGCCAGCAAATTTGGAAAACTCAGCAGTGGCCACAGGACTGGAAAAGGTCAGTTTTCATTCCAATCCCAAAGAAAGGCAATGTCAAAGGATGCTCAAACGACTGCAAAATTGCACTCATCTAAAACGCTAGTAAAGTAATGCTCAAAATTCTCCAAGCCAGGCTTCAGCAATACGTGAGCGGTGAACTTCCAGATGTTCAAGCTGGTTTTAGAAAAGGCAGAGGAACCAGAAATCAAATTGCCAACATCTGCTGGATCATTGAAAAAGCAAGAGTTCCAGAAAAACATCTATTTCTGCTTTATTGACTATGCCAAAGCCTTTGACTGTGTGGATCACAATAAACTGTGGAAAATTCTGAAAGAGATGAGAATACCAGACCACCTGACCTGCCTCTTGAGAAACCTGTATGCAGGTCAGGAATCAATAGTTAGAACTGGACATGGAACAACAGACTGGTTTCAAATAGGAAAAGGAGTACTTCAAGGCTGTACATTGTCACTCTGCTTATTTAACTTATATGCAGAATACATCATGAGAAATGCTGGCCTGGAAGAAGCACAAGCTGGAATCAAGATTGCTGGGAGAAATATCAATAACCTCAGATATGCAGATGACACCACCCTTATGGCAGAAAGTGAAGAGGAACTAAAAAAGCTTCTTGATGAAAGTGAAAGTGGAGAGTGAAAAAGTTGGCTTAAATCTTAACATTCAGAAAATGAAGATCATGGCATCTGGTCCCATCACTTCATGGGAAATAGATGGGGAAACAGTGGAAACAGTGTCTGACTTTGTTTTTTTGGACTCCAAAATCACTGCAGATGGTGATTGCAGCCATGAAATTAAAAGACGCTTACTCCTTGGAAGAAAAGTTATGACCAACCTGGATAGCATATTCAAAAGCAGAGACATTACTTTGCTGACTAAGGTCCGTCTAGTCAAGGCTATGGTTTTTCCTGTGGTCATGTGTGGATGTGAGAGTTGGACTGTGAAGAAGGCTGAGCGCCGAAGAATTGATGGTTTTGAACTGTGGTGTTGGAGAAGACTCTTGAGAGTCCCTTGGACTGCAAGGAGATCCAACCAGTCCTTTCTGAAGGAGATCAGCCCTGGGATTTCTTTGGAAGGAATGATGCTAAAGCTGAAACTCCAGTACTTTGGCCACGTCATGTGAAGAGTTGACTTGTTGGAAAAGACTCTGATGCTGGGAGGGATTGGGGGCAGGAGGAGGAGGAGACAACAGAGGATGAGGTGGCTGGATGGTATCACTGACTCGATGGAGGTGAGTCTGAGTGAACTCTGGAAGTTGGTGATGGACAGGGAGGCCTGGAGTGCTGCGATTCATGGGGTCACAAAGAGTCGGACATGACTGAGTGACTGAACTGAACTGAACTGAAGTTAGAATCATCAATAACAAGATAAATGGATGTGATAATGTCTACATGCTTAGAATAATGGACTGAGCATTGTGAATTACCACTATGGAATTTTGTCTTGGTCCTTGTATATTATAGCCCAATAAATATGTTGAGTCATTCCATTATATTTTCTCATAGAATATTACCTGTAAAAATGTAGCTAATTTCTCAACGAAAAAGTCTATATTCTTTCCATCACTCTTGGACTTTTTCTACATTGCTCTGAATTCGGTTGTTCCTGTCATAGATTTTTTTTTTTTTTTTTTGGTAAGTATCTGCAAGTCCTTGTTTTATTGCTTAGGTTATTAAATACTTCTGAAGCCCTACTGTGTGCCAGGCACTTCACTTGATCCTGGCAACAGTGGCAAGAAGTAGATTATTGCAGAGGATTCAGACAAGTCAGTGGAATCACAGTGCAATTGCGTTCAGTACTAGCCAGGGAAGATGTAATGTTCTGTGTAAGAGCATAGAATAAGTAAGTACCTAACTCAGTCTTTTGGAGTCAAGCATGCTTTCTGATATGAAATATGACAGAAATGTGAAGCTGCTTACTTTGCTTGGGATATCCATTGTCAAGGAGAGGAAAAACAGAAGAGACAGAATTTAGTAACAGGGCTTTCAACTTGTGTTTAAAAAGTTGAGTTGTATACTGAAAGAAACAGGAAGTCATTGAAGGTTTTTAAATAAATCATAAGATCCAGTTTGTGCCTTTGTTATTCAACCCTGACGTAGACAGCATGTCAGCAAATGAATATGTGTGTTTCAATAAAGCTTTATTTGCAAAAACAAGGAAGCTGGCAGGAATTGACCCACAGGCCACAGTTTGCAGAATGAGAGTGCCCCTGCTGAGGCAAAATTACAAGAGTTTGGTCACTGGCTAGAAATAAGGGATGGGGGATAACAAGATATTGGCTCAGTCAGTGTATCAGAGAGAAATCCCAGTGGATGACACTGAAAGTGTTTAAAGGCATACGAAATTACATACCATGTAGTATATTGTAGAAGAAGGCGATGACGCAGTAGAAGTGATTATGATTTGGAAGAGATCATTCAATGGCCATACAAACATGAGTTCAATTAAGCACTGTAAAATCAAAGTGTAAGCTAGTAACTCTATATTTGTAAAAAACTGTGATGCAAGTTTATACCTATAAAATGAATAATCATTTTTAAACATAGGAGTTAGGAAGACAGCATTTGAACACCAATGAGTTCTAAGAATAATAGGTGCTAGATACTGGCAAAGTATTATGACGCAGGAACATGCAATATTTTGAAAAGCTTAACAAAGACTCATACATAAGCTGCCGAGAGGGGAATAAATATGGAAACAGTTAAAGAAAGGATGTGACTCACAGGAAGAGAGCCAATCTGAAAATTCAGAGAAACGTAGGGAGGAGACCAAGGAGAAATCCAGAGTGAGATGAAATAACTGTTTGGGGAGCAGATGGTGCAATATCTCATTCCTAAGAGATAATACCAGTGAAGAGTCTGCCTTTTCTCCTTAAAAAGTTACATTACTTATATTTTGTATTCCACTTCTTTCCTTTTGGGAGTGATTTTCTCTGTACTTCATCTTTCTTCAGGGTTGGAATGTTATCAGCATCCCATCTAATGTCACCGTTGTTACCTTAAAGACTTAAGATTTTCAGGCCATTTTATTTTTCTTACCCTCTCCATCACCATTTTTGCTTCCATCCTGTATGTTCTGCAGATGAGCGTGAAGTCAGTGAGGTTGCACTACAGTGTGAAGTTAAGATATTTTGGCAACTCCTAATTGCTGGTTCTGCAAGACATTTGGGAGATATTATATATCATGAGTAAAGGAAATCCCCTCACCCCTCCTTTTTGGCATGCTCCTCTCGGGCAATCACAGTTAGACCATCAATGCAAGAAGATGTAGCTTTTAAACTCTTGGCAAATATAACTGGGAACATCAACCTTTCATTGGTTTTAGCATCCAAAATCCAGATATCCAGCCTGGACCCCTCCTCCTTGCCACCTCCCCAATCCCCATTCTTTGGAAACTGAATGTCAATGTCTTCAATGTCTAGAGACTTTTGGCATGGAAACCACCACCAAGCAATGAAACATTTCCTTTACATGTATGTTGAGCCAGGTCAGTGTGCTTTAGATCTTGAGAACACCTCCCAGAACTGTCTAAATGCCACCATTTTAAAGGAAAACACTGATACAAATGTCAAAAGCCAGTGACAGCAGGGTTGATGCCATCCCAAGTTCTTAATTCCAGCATGACAAGCCCTGACTATATCCAGATGTCTGTAGATAAGGTTTCATTTAACTTGTCGAGAAAAAGAACCTGGAGGATTACAATTGAAAGTTGTTTATTCAGAGCCTGTGTACAAGATCTAAGAAGCACATTGCCGTGGCTCAACGTACATGGAAAGGAAATGTTTCATTGGCATCTCCCTCTCCCTTATTTCCAGCCAGTGAGCAACTCTTGCAATTTTATTTCAGCAGGGACTCTCTAGTTCTGCAAACTGTGGCCTATGGGTCAACTTCTGCCAGCTGCCTTGTTTTGTAAATAAAGTTTTATTGAAACACACATGTTCGTTTACTCATTTTCTATGGCTCAATCGAGTAGCAAAGGCACAAATTGGATCTCATGACTTATTTAAAAACCTTCAGTGTATACGTGTATATAGGTATATGTGTGTGTGTATACATGCATATATATATGTGTTCCAAAAAGCAGATCCTAAGACTTACCTTTTCAAAAATTTTTTATCAACTTCTAAAGATACTTTAGCTACCTGATGCGAAGAATTGACTCATTTGAAGAGACCCTGATGCTGGGAAAGATTGAAGGCAGGACGAGAAGGGGATGACAGAGGATGAAATGGTTGAATGGCATCACCAACTCAGTGGACATGAGTTTGGGTGAACTCCGGGAGCTGGTGATGGACAAGGAGTCCTGGCGTGCTGTGGTTCATGGGGTCACAAGGAGTTGGACACGACTGAGTGACTGAACCGAACTGAACTGAAAGATCCTCCTAGTTATATTGTCTGTCATGTGGAAATAAGTACCAGTCTCATTATTCACTCTTGAGCTTTTCTCTTTAAAGATGCGGTTCATTTTAATAAAATAAGGAATAGGAATAGGGCTTTTGTTTTGTTGCCGTTTTGTTTATTAAAGGAAGAAAAAGTGTTAGCTTTCTACCAAGTACATTGTTAGGATGAGGGTGGATCTATCCTTAAGGGTGCTTCATTGTATTCAAAGTGTAAAGAATATTTCAGTTCTATCCCATCTAAAATATAGCTATAAAGACTATCACATACACTGAGTTTAAAATTTCTAAAGATTCATCTATAGCATTGTTTCATTGTCTCAAGTTACACTAAAATATCCATTACTCTGACTAAGTAATGAAGGTTAATATGGCTTAATCCTAATTTAATTTTCTCGCAGCTAAGTGTCTGCAGAGAGGAGGCAAATTACCATATTTCTTTATTAGGTTCATTAAAACCACTGAAAGGCAATATTTACAATTAGTTGTAAAAACTTATTACCTTTGGCTGAAACAAATCCATAGTAGGTGACCAAGACTGTAACTCTTCAAAAGTTCATAGCCACGGTACATGGAATACATTTTAGAGAATTCAAAATGCAAAAATCAATGCTTAATTTTTTTTAAAGTCCTATCTCAGGAAGTTATGACCAAAGGCATTGGATAATGTTCAGAGATTCACTACTTAAAATATACTTGTTAATTGATATTAAAATAGGTCGGAATTTTTAATGCAGCAAAAATCACCTCATTCATGTCAGCTTTGCTAATTATACCAATCTATAAATGAAAATGTATAGCTATCACTAGACCCTTTGCTCATAAGCCACCTTGCCCTCAGAGATATCTACTAGGTCTCCAAAAACAAGAGTGGAGTTTTTCAGTCTTCTTCCTTTTTGAGTCTCTCATATGTGGCACCCCTATTACTATTGAAAATGATTGAGATTCCTATAAAGCAATTACTTAATCTCAGCAAATAGTAACTGAGAATTTACTCCACAGGAACCAGACATCTGTGATTGACACTGGGGATGCAAAGCTGAATAGGAGGCTCTCCTAGCTGTGACCCTTTAGAGTTTGAAACTGGCAGAGACAACGTTAAGATGCCTTAGTTGACAAGAATCCCGTGCAAGCATTAGATAAAGCCCATCAATGAACATTCAACTTCAAATTATCATTTTGCTTCTGTTCCACATCTAATCTTCTTGAAAATAGGTATCTCCTAAATTCATTAGCTATCTAATGCTTGTGAAAATGACACATTATTCTTGTAGAACTTTTCTGTTGGTTCCAGAACGAAATATGGTTTTAAAATATATTGTTCCTGTGTTTTGTGCTTCACTGTGAGTTTACATGACAAACCTTTAAGTTACCAATGGAAGCTGCAAAGAACTCATTTCCCAGTAATTTAATAAATCTCAAAACCTTTAGGGTTCAGCAAGGGTAATAGTCAGGGAGAGAGGAGATGGCTGACTGTGCCTGACACGGATAAATCTTTCTCTTGGGTTTTCCCACTTTCAACTACTGCTGCCAATTTACTTCCTAAAACCCACTGAGTCCCTCATCTGTAAACTCTGACCTTTTACCTTAATGTCTCCATGTAAACCAAAGTCCCTCCTTTTGATTGTCTACTGGTAAAACTGAATTAGTGTGGAAATTCTCAAATCTTTACCGAGTATTAATAGAGAACTGGAGTGGGTTGCCATTTCCTTCTCTGTAATAGAGAACAAATAGGAACTAAATGTATAAAATAAAGGAAAATTTTTATATTTCCTTTGAAATATTAAAGGAGAGAAATATTAATGTCTCCCTTGATAAGACAGAAGTATTTGTGTCTACAGTTGCTAGGTTCCTTTAGCATCTGCTAGCCTTATCTTTGGAGAAGGAAATGGCAACCCACTCCAGTATTCTTGCCTGGAAGATCCCATGGACGGCAGAGCCTGGTAGTCCATGGGGTTGTAAAGAGTCGGATACGACTGAGTGACTTCACTTTCGCTTCACTTTCAGCCTTATCTTACTCAACTAGTTAATTAGCTCTAGAAACTCTTGTGGGTAGTGATCTCAACGGGGAGGAAGGTCGGGAGGGAGAAGAGAGTGGGTGGAGTTTCTAGACATTCCTTAGATAGTTTTGCTTTCATGTATTCTGTTTGTTTACATTTCTAGGTGAAATTTCCTTTGAAGAAGATTTTCACAAGCTAAATTTTTTTTAAACCATGACACACATCATGTTGAGTTAACTACTTTCTGATTCACCTGTGGTAAACACGACATGAGGACTGCTGATTCTGTCCTTCCATCCAGAAGTTCTCACTGCACTCGTTCTATCCTCATTGATTCCCAGTGAGCCGCGGAATCCTGCTTAAGCCCACGTTTCAGACAGCTACAGTCGTTGGGCAGCTTCACACATCTTGTTACTGTTCAGTCACTCAGTCGTGTCCAACTCTGCAACCCCATGGACTTCGGCACACCAGGCTCTCTTGTCCTTCACTATCTCCCGGAACTTGCTCAAACACATGTCCATTGAGTTGGTGATGCCATCCAACCATCTCATCCTCTGTCATCCCTGTCTCCTCCCGCCTTCAATCTTTCCCAGCATCAGGGTGTTTTCCAATAAGTCAACTCTTCACACGTGGTGGCCTAAGTATTGGAGTTTTAGCTTTAGCATCAGTCCTTCCAAAGAAAACCCAGGACTGATCTCTTTTAGAATTGACTGGTGGGATCTCCTTGCAGTCCTAGGGACTCTCAAGAGTCTTCTTCAACACCAGTTCAAAAGCATCAATTCTTCAGGGCTCAGCTTTCTTTATAGTCCAAGTCTCACATCCACACATGACCGCTGGAAAAACTATAGCTTTGAATGTATGGACCATTGTTGGTAAAGTGATGTCTCAGCATATTAGTTTAATCCAAAGCACTGTCATCCCTAATCTAGCCTTCTCTTAGAGTTCCCGACTTCCTAGCTCCAGGCCTATCTTGATGTGCAAGAATATGTTTATTCTGTGCTCAGTGTCTTAAGCTGAAAGTCTAAACATTTAATTCTATTATCAAAATATAGATAATTAGATGAATCTGTTGGCTTTAATTATTTATTTTTTTGCTGATTTTGGTGGTGATGGTTTAGTTGCTAGGTCATGTCCATTTCTTGTGACCACGTTGACTATATAGCCTGCTAGGTTCCTCTGTCCATGGGATTTTTCAGGCAAAAACACTGGAGTGGATTGCCATTTCCTTCTCCAGGGGATCTTCCCGACCTAGGGACTGAACTCAGGTTTCCTACATTTTCAGTTGATTCTTTACCAACTGAGACACTTGGTACCAACTGGGAAGCCCTTGCTGCTGCTGCTAAGTCGCTTCAGTCGTGTCCGACTCTGTGCGACCCCATAGACGGCAGCCTGCCAGGCTCCCCCCGTCCCTGGGATTCTCCAGGCAAGAACACTGGAGTGGGTTGCCATTTCCTTCTCCAATGCATGAAAGTGAAAAGTCAAAGTGAAGTCGCTCAGTCGTGTCCGACTCTTAGCGACCCCATGGACTGCAGCCCACCAGGCTCCTCCATCCATGGGATTTTCCAGGCAAGAGTACTGGAGTGGGGTGCCATTGCCTTCTCTGAGGGAAGCCCTTAGTACCTTACATTTCTATGAAGTGCTCTTTGGAATATGATTTCTGTTGTATATGCCATGAACAATATTCCTTAGACAAATATACTTGGACATTTCTACATACTACAGCTCATTGTGAAGAGCAAAGATGTGTAACAGCTAAGAAAAGATTCTAAGTGCTATAGTGGAGAATCCTGTCTGATATATTTTAACCAAGCATTTCCCAAAATTATCTAACCATAGACAACTTTAAACCAATGACACTTTTAACAAACACTGAGAACACATTTTGGGAAATTCTCTAATTACGTGGCCAGTTTCCTCACTCAAACTTCTACCTTCAGGATGCCTAATTTTCTGCCACCAAAACATTCTAGAATTACACATTTGATCATGTCATCTCTAAGTTCAAAAACCGTAAGTGGTTTTACTTTAGCTATAAAATAAATTCAAACTCTTGACTACTGAGTTCAAAGCCCGAGGTTTCCTCTGAAATTTATTTTTGTCAGTTGAAGTGGCAAGGTAGAGAGTATTACTTTGCAAACATTGGGCGTCTGCAGAATGAATCTGCCTTTCCTTACCCCCAGTCTTCCTGGTTGTCATTCAGCAATCCCCAACATTCTCATTCATGTTTGCCTATTTCTTCTTTGGATTAATTCATTCCCTCAGGCAAGGGTAGCCTTTTTCTTTATCTCTGTCATCAAAAATACCTATTTATTTATTTTTAAGCCAGTCATGTGGCATACGGGCTGTTAGTTCTCTGACCAGGGATTGAACCTGTGCTTCCTGGATAGGGAGCAGGGAGTCTTAACCATTGGACAACCAGGGAAGTCCCTCAAATTCTTATTTAAAATATAGCTCAGAGAGCACTACTGTGCTACTGACATTTTGGACTGGATGACTGTTCTGTGCATTGTACACTGTTTATCACCATCCCTGGCCTCTTACCTACTAGATACCAGTAGTACCCTTACCTTCCTCCCAGTCATGGCATCAGAAACACCTCCTGGAGGGAAAATTTCCTAAAGTCGGAAACACTGTTCTAGATCACGTGTTTGCCTTTCCCTGTTCTCTGTCCCACGGCCAGCAAATAGCCTCTGAATTCAGCCTAATTGAATTGCTGTTACTTGTCCCATGGGGCGTTGATCGTAGTTGACAGGGAAAAAAAGAAAAAAAATTTTTTTTAAAGAGGTAAATAAGACATTCAAGGCCTGCTGTTATTTGGGAAATCCTTTGAGCATTCTTCTTTTCTAATTTTAGATTTATCAGTCAAACCTGAGAGCCGGCAGAATGGATTCTCCCATTCAAAGGTTACCAGGACCTTAGAAGTGTGTTTCTCACATGCAGAATTTTGTTGTGCAGAAGTTGTCTTTTGTTTTCTGTTCTCACAAGTCTTTAGATTTGGTGAAGTGAATACACAATTGAGCCATTAAGACTCGTTAACTATACTGATTTGTCTTCTTTCTATTTCTCTTTCATTAATGGTACAGAGTGATTTGTCTCCAGAGTTGTTTTTTTTTTTCAATCCTTTAAGGGAAAAAAAAAAAAAAACTCAACTTTTATTTCTTACAAAGAGTTGTCTTGTGACATGAAGACTCATCACAGTCATAATTACATTTTGTTTGTCTGCAATAAACTGTCATCTGTAAGCATTTGAGCCTGGCATGCAGGCGTCTTTCTGCATTTGCACCAGTTTTTTGTTTTTTTTGTTTTTTTTTTTGAGTCACTTATCAATCTGAGATGATTCGTAAGTGCGTATAAGCTACTTTTGGCACTCTCTGTCTTTAATTTTCCTGGCACCAAAACAAGATTGTTTATAATTTTCTAGCTGTCCCCAAGCAAAATAATGGTGATGCTATTTGTAATTTTATTTATAAAAATTGCTAAATGACATTAATTATCATTAACCTTGATGTTTGTCTGCATTCTTCTTCTGCATTGGCAATTTCTATGCTTTATTCACAAATACCCAACTCCCATTTTAGATGCGGGGAATGAATTTAAGATGTTCAAATGCATTCAAATGTTTGGTTCTTTATCTGAAACTTAGCTGAATAATCAGGCTCCTTCTTGAATCATCAATCTCAAATATTAAGCTGGAAATTAGAGAGCAACCTCTCTCACTTGACTTTCTCCTTTTTAAAAACAGTTGGCTAATTCAGGGGAAATTGGTACATGCAAAGAACTTCTGTGGCTTCCCAGGTGGCTCAGCGGTAAAGGACCTGTCTGCCATTGCAGAAGATACAGGAGACAAGGGTTCGATTCCTGGGTGGGGAAGATCACCTGGAGGAGGAAAGGACAGCACTGCAGTGCCTGGAAAATCCCATGGACAGAGGAGCCTAGTAGGCTGAAATCTACAGAGTTGTGAAGATTTGGACAGGACTTAGTGACTGAGCATTCATACACGGGAACTTCTGTATCCTTCGTGGGCTTCTGGTATTTAATTAAAATGACAATAGACAACATGTCACTTAGCTTTGTTTAACATTATATATTTTGGACCCAGGAAGAATCTTAAGTTAAGATCCATTAGAGAGTCTGCAATCCACAAATGGGGAAACATTGGTCAAGAGGCATTAAGCAGTTTGTAATTTTAAAAGAAAGATTTTAAGATCAAGCATAAAAGAATAAAGCTTAAAAATGTTTTTTGCTCCTCTAACTTGACTCTCCAAATTCAGGCTGACGATTGACATTTCTCACTGTCCAATCAGTGAGATTTGACAATAAGGCTTTTCATTTGATTTTGCACCAGCAGAAACACAGACTTCCCAGGAGGGTCAGTGGCAAAGAAACTGCCTGCCAAAGCAGGAGATGCAAGAGACGCAGGTTCGATCCCTGGCTCAGGAAGATCCTGTGGAATAAGAAATGACAACCTGCTCCAGTATCCTTGCCTGGAACATTTCATGGACAGAAAAGCCTAGTAGGTTACAGTCAGTCCATGGGGTTGCAAAGAGTCGGACAAGCCTCAGTGACTGAGCTCATGCACGCGCGCACACACACACCACACACACACACACACACAAACACACACACAGAGCAGATGTACAGGTGTAATTTTAATCTAAACACAAGATAATGGCAAAAAATTTGGCCTAGATGTCTGTTTATAATTTCCAGTATATACAACCCACAGCGTGCTTCCTTGACATTTTGATGTGCGTTTTCCTAGTTAAGTCTCCCAAATCATGACCTCAAATGATGTTGTAAAGAATATATATACGTATATATCTCTACAGACCTCTGGGAACGACCAAGGGGGCTGCGGTTCGTAGGGTATAGGCTCAGTTTATTTAGTCGAGTGTTGATAGGCTGCTTTCCAGACTGGCTGTTGTGGTTTCTGCACCTACCCATGCGTCACTACACATGTTATCAATACTTACTACACATATTATCAATACTTACTAAATTTTGCAGTTTGAATGAATATAGAGTAACATCATTATTTATGATAATATTAATTTATCTGATGACTTCCTAATGAGTTTGGATCTCTCTGTTTAGAGTCAGTATTTGAACTTGCTCTTTTGAGAATTTCCTATTTTGGTATTTTTAAAACATTTAGATTTCTGTCTTTCATTGAAATGTGGAGCTCTTTATATATTAAAGATAGCAATAGTGTGTTTATTTTAGATAGTTCACATACCTTTCTCCAGTCTCTTATCTGTCTGTTAACTTAACTGTTTACCTTGTCTTTTACTAGATACAAATTCTTAAGATGTTTTTCTCATCTTTGCTAAGTTGAGAGATACAAAGATATTCATGAACATTTTCTTCTGATAACAATCACATTGCCTTGTTTTTTATCTTTATGAAGTGTGGTTTTGCATTTTGTGTAGGGTAAAAAACTACCTAGTTTTTCTCCATGGAGGGAGACTATTTTCCAGACACCATTTAACAGCCTATTCTGTCCTCTTTGCTTTGAAATACCATCCTTATCACACATTTCATTGTACGATACAGGTTTTTCTTTGTATAAATAGGACGATTTATAAGCTGTACTTTCTGTTTCATTGACATTTTTGTTCCTGCACTGTACTGTTTGTCTTATTATAACAATATAATATATCTTGATACTTCGTGAAGTAATTCAACCTAACTCAGCCTAGGTTCTCTTTTTTCAAAACTGACATAATTACATACAGACCATTATTATTATGTGTTAACATTAGAAGGCATTTTATCAATTTTCTGAAAACATTGACCGAAGACTGTTACTGTTTCCTTTGAATTTGTAGAAAAATTTGGAAAGAATTGACATCATCATCTTGATATATTACTTCCTCTATATAAATAGTTTATCATTTTTTATTCCACATTTTTCCCTATGATTCTGTATATTTCTCCTATGGTTTCTGCTATGATTCTGAAATTCCTCCTATGATTCTGATTTTGGTTAGTTGGCAGCTAAAAGTTATGGTGTTGTTATAAAGAGCGTTTATCTTCTAGTAGATTATTGCTAGAAATGTCTAGTTCTTGACGGGTGAGCAGGGCACTTAGAACAGTAGCAGTGTCCTTTCGAGTCAGCGGGACAAATCTTAGTGAAAATCCACAGCCTGCAAAGATGAGAAGGTGTACGGGGAACAGAACAAATTTCATTTGTCTAGAGCCAAAGGTTCCAGGACAGAACCAGAAGGAGAAGATAATAAGATGGAAGAAAGAGGAGAGCAAGATTAGAGCAAGAGGTAGAAGTACATCAATGGCTTAGTCACGACTTTCGTTTTCAGGGGTCTGGTTGAAAGCAAGAGCTCTCAAGCCAAACTGCTCACATCCTGACTCCATCACTTATTAGCTGGGGGACACTTGGCCTCTCTGTGCTTTAGTCTCTTCATTGGTAAATGGGGATTATGACGGTGCTGACCTCATTAGAGTTTAGTGAAGATTAAATCAGTTAAGACATGGAGCATCTGGTGTGGAATAAGCGTTCAATAAATGTTTAACTTTTATGGTTGTTGTTGCTGTTTTTATTAAGAAATATGAGATCATTAAAGAGTTTGATGTGATTTTCCCAATGTCAGAAAGCAGGTCAGCAACATAGTGAAGAGCACATTTAGGTTTCCTGATTCTAAGTGTAAGATTAGGCTTTTAATCTTGTTGTGGAAACAAATAAATGTATTAAAAACATCTTTGAAAAAATGGCCATTTATTATAATGCTACAGTGCCCTTAATCAATAAACTGGCATAGTAAGCTCAAATGCTGACTTCATACATTTTTAAAACACAAATGGTATTGTTGTACCCAAACAGGAAGTATTCATTAAATGCCATAGAAACAATGTAAAACTTCCACATTCTGATAAGTAATGTTGCAGGTATATTTTTAAAGTCTATTTGAATATGCCACTATGTATTATGTTATAAAGAAAAATAAATTTTAATAAGATATTCACTTTAAACCTTGTGAATATTTCAATGGCAAGTTAAGCAGCTGATGGTCTCCTGGAAGCTGAGAAGGGAGCAATAAAAAAAGATTCAAAGTTACTGGTCTCTAACATAATTCCTCAGTGATAAGAGAATAGACTCTGTGTGATTTCAATACCTTTAGACCATGAAATCTTTGCACCTTAAGTCCCTGAATATGTTCCGGTGTCTCCTGGTTTATAGTCTATGGGAACTTGAATAGAATTTGTACCCAGATGTTGTGTGAAAATTGTATAAATCAGAATTATGTTGAATTGGTTCATAGGGCTTTTCAGATCTACTGTATCTTTCTACTTTTCTGTCTATTCATTCTATTAATTTTTGAGAGTTTGATATTAAAATTTCAACTAAAAATCGTAATTTACTTAAAAATTCAATTGCACTATATAATGGAATTATATGTAACTTTGTTCTATATTTTCCCATTCTCCTATAAATGTTATACTTTCATAATTTAAAAAATAAATTTTTTAAAAAAAGTTCAAAGTGATGCTAATTCAGTCTTAACCCATAGCCATATCATTAACACTAAACAATATTTGAGACCTTTATAGAAGGTGGCACAGCAAGAAAAATTGGCTAGCATCGACTAACTATGGGACAGTTTTTGCTTCTTTTTATAATTAAAAAAAATGCTATTTTTAGCTTTTCTAATAAGTACTGTAAACACGGATAAGATTAACTTATATTTTATCATCATAATATTACATATTCACTTACATATGAATTACCTTACATAATTCATCAAGGTGTCAATAATGAGGGAATTTCTTTTGATTTTTAAGTCAGCCTCACAATGTGTCCCATCCCAGCCCCTGTTCCCTTCTTTACTTCTTGCGAGTTAGATCTGTCTTCAAGTTGGCTTGTAGATTACAGATCTCTTTGAGGTCAGGAAGTAGGCCTTGCAAACACTGCATCTTCCAGAAGGCCTTGCAGAGGATAGTTACATGGTAGACCCTCAATAAAAAAAAGCAGTCCCGGTACTTTTCTGGTGGTCTAGTGACTAAGACTCTGCACTCCCAATGCGAGGGGCCCATGTTCAATCCCTGTTCAGGGAACTGTAGAACCCACATGCCATAACCAGAGTTTGCATGCTGCCCTAAAGTCCAGTGCAGCCAAATAAATAACTATTAAAGAAATTAGTGACTTGTGCCAAAGAGGGTTGAAATGATTTGTATTCAGTGAGAAATGACCAATGTTTTTGATTGAAAGGCTTTAATTTAGCTCAAGATCCAGAGGGCACAGGAATCACAGAAAGTTGAGTCTATGTACAGAGTAGTTCATGGCAATTGATTTGCAGATTTATGAAATTAGGCTTTGAGTTGTATGCACTAGATGGGGCATCATCTCACTAGGTCTAATGTTTCCCTAGAAACCACGGAGTATAAATTCTACCAGTGCCTCTGCTTTCAGACCACTCACATTCCAACTACCCTACCCACACCCTCCCTTAGGCACACACAATATTAATCCTATTTTCTTTTTTGGTTGTTTCCTCTGAAACATTGATAAAATAAAGTGTTGAAAGCCTGAATGGCTTCTTTGAACAGAACAGCAGAAATTCACACACAAAAGCTGCTCCCCCTACATTCCCTCTGGGCCTAATTCTAGGACCTCCATTCTTTGGGTAATAACTCTAATTTAGTTAATAACCAGGATAGAAATAGAAAGAAGAAAAAAATTCAGAGAAACCAACCACCTCCCTAAAACCTATCTTTTAATGGATTTGAAGTCTGAAGTCCAAGCACTACTTTTTTATTCCATTCTTTTTCATATTCGGCTTCCTTTGTCACTCTCAGCAGGAAATGTAAACCATGTGTATACAGAAATACATGTCAATTTGGCCTTTAGATTAAACTTGTTTCTCTTGGCCTGAAACTTCTTTGAATTTTGATTCAAGGTAACAACAAATGTTTAGAATTTTCGAAGCAGCACACCATGCTGTTTCAAAGATGTATAGAATAAATACTATTTTAACAATTTCAACTAGCACATTTATACCCAAGACTTGAGCATTTTAATTTATAGAGTTTTAAAAATGATTTATTTCAAAACTCAAACCAACCAAAAAAAGAAAAATTGAAGAAATGAATATATATCACTGATAAATGCCTGTGTTAGAAACAGAGAAAATAGACCCTTAGTCTGCTTTCGCTCTAGTATTTAGCACTTGGCATCTAATTAATTAGTTATCGGGGCGGAGTCCCACAGAGAAGCAATTCCCTTTTCTCCTGATTATGGATTGCATTTTGATGGCAAAATTGTGGGTTGTGTCCCTCTCTAGTGACAGCTTTTGTGTGACTAATGTCTCTAGTATCATTTTTCCTTTGTCCCCTTCACACAAAAGACGCCATAAAATCAGGATCACCAATCAAAATGGAGCTTTCAGTCACTCTCCCCAAATCACGCTCCATCTTTCCTTGTCATGGTTGATCTTTAGCTTGGTGTATTTGAAAATTAAGAACAAAATGAAAGACCAAAAAGGTGCTATACTGATTACTTCCACTTCAGCTTAAGTTATGGCTGCGTAATTATGAACTCCACTAGGTTTTAAACAGATGAGATCACCTGCAGAGCATAGTTTTATTAAATGTACTTGTTTTAAAAAAATGTCACTCAACAAAACACTGTTGTCTCTGACCAAAACGTGTCGGCATTTAACTGTGGTTCTGTGTATCATTATTTGTCAACGCCCTCAAGCAAATCCACCTGATTAACAAACATTTGTTCAAAACACAAGAAATCAAAAACCCGAAACATTTGCTCAAATGCACGAGTAAGATCCATTTTTTACGTAGTTAAGATAAATATAATCTCATTGTGCACTTAGCTGATAAATTTGTTAGACTAGTTTATTTGCATTGTTAAGATAACATCACTGACAGCGGACATGAGTTGGGCAAACTCTGGGAAATGGTAACGGATAGGGAAGCCTGGCATGCTGCAGTCTATAGAGTCGCAGAGTCGGACATAACTTAGTGACTGAACAATTAAAAGATCTGTTCAAGTCACCTAAAAACAGTAACTGACAGACAGGTATGTTTAGGAAGCCCCTTGTTTCTCCAGGATAGCTTCTGCTCTCTTTGGCTCTAGCTTCATTTCCCTGGAAACTAACTTCCTCTGGACTTGCATGCTGTTTTCCGTTCCCTCCTATCTTTGCTGCCCACGTGGACCTCCATTGCCGTCTCTGGGTCATTCCCTGCCTTACCTCTATCTGGCTGCTGTCTCTAACCTTCTTAAAACCAGTTGCTGAGGGAGAAGATTCTTTCTGGTTCACCTCACTTTGTAAAATAAAGTTGCCATGAGGAGATATTAGTTAATAAGATGGTGGATGTAACTGCCCTTGAGCTGTGGCTCATTCTTGGTCTAAATTACATTCAAGTCCAAGAGGCACATCCTGCTTATGCAGAATAAAATATGGCTTCCTTCGCCAGTTCTTTAGAGCTGTGTGGGTAAGAGATGTCCCAAGTCACTTCAGTCGTGTCTGACTCTTTGTGACTCTGTGGACTGTATACCCCACCAGGCTCCTCTGTCCATGCGATTCTCCAGGCAAGAATGCTGGAATAGGTTGCTATGCCCTCCTCCAGAGGGTCTTCCCAGCCCAGGGATCGAACCCACGGTTCTTACATCTCCTGCATTGGCAGGTGGGTTCTTTACCATTAGCGTCACCTGGGAAGCCCATGTCCCCTTAGAAGAATGATCATATAAGAATGTGCTGCCGACTAAATGTTTGTGTCCTCCTGCAGATGGAGAAGGCGATGGCACCCCACTCCAGTACTCTTGCCTGGAAAATCCCATGGACGGAGGAGCCTGGTGGGCTGCAGTCCATGGGGTCGTGAAGAATCGGACATGACTGAGCGAATTCACTTTCACTTTTTACTTTTCACTTTCATGCATTGGAGAAGGAAATGGCAACCCACCAGTGTTCTTGCCTGGAGAATGCCAGGGACAGAGGAGCCTGGTGGGCTGCCGTCTATGGGGTTGCACAGAGTTGGACACGACTGGAGCAACTTAGCAGCAGCAGCAGCAGCAGATTCATATGTTGTAGCCTGATTCCCAATGTAAGGGCCTTTGGAGATGGGGGCTTTAGGAGATGCTAAAGGTGGAGCCTTCATGAATGGGATTAGTGATCTTCTGAGAAGGCATGCAAGAGAACTTGGGTTGTTTCCTTTTCTCTACTTCCTGCATGTGATGACTGAATGGCCATCTGTAAGCTGGAACGTGGACCTCCCTGGACACTGGAAATCAAGAGATTCGCTAATGGACAGGATTTGGGCTGTGGATAAAATGTAATTGGCTTCAGCAGAAATGAGTTTTTATTAATTGAGACAGAAAAACTGCAGGAGGCATACAGTAGTTGAGGGGTGGTGGTTTATTGGAAGCTCAGTTTGGGATATGTTAGATCCGAGTTGCCTGTTAAACATTTAGGAGCAGATATTTTACAGCCGGGGCTCCCCGGGCGGCACAAGCGGTAAACAGCCTGCCTGCCCATGCAGGGGATGCACGAGGCACGGGTCTGATCCCTGGGACAGGAAGATTCCTAGGGGAGGGTTGGCAGCCCACTCCAGCATTCTTGCCTGGAGGGCCCCATGGACAGAGGAGCCTGGCGGGGTATACAGTCCACAGAGTCACAAAGAGTCAGACACGACTGAAGTGATGGGACATCTCTTACCCACACAGCTCTGCCCCATGGACAGAAAGCCTGGTGGGCTACAGACCATGGTATTGCAAACAGTTGGGCACACTGAAGCGACACACTGAATTTGGACATCTTAGCACACACACAGACACATCTTACAGCAAGTTGGATATTTCGGTCTGGAGGTTAGGGAACAATTCCAGGCTGGTGCCATTAAGGGAAGTCTAGAAATGAGGGTGGACTTGGAGAGAGAAGTAGAGGGAAGGAAGAGATTTTAATATATATATATATATCTTTTATATGCATTTATTATAATATATAATTAGGAAGAAAAAAGTGCAGCTAGATGTTTATTTTGAGGATGAACCGCCTCCTGTGTTGGGAGAATTTTCTGCTTTTATTCCGTCTGGAGGTTGGGACAGAGGAAACTGGTGGACTCCAGTCCTTGGGGTCACAAAGACTTGAACGTGACTGAGCGACTGAGACACGCTCGTGAGGTTGGAGGAGACAACAGAACTGCTGGATGCTACAGAGAAACAGAGGAGGGCTGGGAGGCGGGCGAAGAATACGATGGTTTTTATAATTCTTTCGAGCATTTCAAATGTGCATTATTTATGGGACACTTTTAAATATTATAATATACACATATTATATAACAATAATGTAGCTTTCACTGATATAAGCATGGCACTTCTACTTTTTTATTATTGTGGATCCTAAAAAAATGAATATTTATGAAATGTTTGTAGGGGTTGTTACCTACAGTCACTCCAATTCAAATGTACGTAATTGCCATATGTATAGGTGCTTAAATTGTATTCATTGAGGATGGGTAATGAATATGTCAATACTTGATTTACCTGATTGATTACATGGCCTTGGAGAATTTCAGACTATTACTGTCACGTGCTACTTTTTAATACTAAGAAAGTATCTGCTTACCTGGAGCTAGGGATACACTACTCTCCCGGAGCGCTCCTCTCAGGAGGTAAAGGGCTGCTGTAACACAGAGGGCTTTCCTGGTGGCTCAGTGGTAGAGAACCTGCCTACCAATGCAGAAGATGTGGGCTCGATCCCTGGGTCGGGAAGATCCCCTGGAGAAGGAAATGGGAACCTATTCCAGTATTCTTGCCTGGAAGGCCCCATGGACAGAGGAGCCCAGCGGGCTATAGACCGTGGGGGTCCCAAAAGAGTTAGTTGGATATGACTTAGAACCTAAACAACAGTAGCAGCAATATGAAGACCACTGAATTTGGATTCAGCAAGCCCAGATTTGCATTTTACCAGCCTTATAATTCTCGTTATTTTGTTATATCTCTTGCCTTCAGGTCTCATATGTGTACAATAGAGATAATATCACGTGCCGTTATAAATATTATCTGAAACTGTGCTTGTCTGGCCCACAACTAGGCCAACTTTCCCCTGAAATGAAGCCAACCTCAGAATACATGGGTCTCAGGATTCTAGACCCATTTGTCAACAGTATGGTCTGGGGTTTCCTGTGAATTATATCTCAGGAATGTAAACCAAGATCCTCAAAAGCAGAATTTGTCATTGAAAATAAAAAGGAAAAGCAAGCAGCTCAATGTTTTCCTTAGGAACAAGAGATCTAATGGGGATCAGAAATTTTAGCCTTGAAGTGCCAATACAGAATTATAGACATAGAAAGGCCAGTCTGGAAATTTATGGTAGACCTATAAAAACAAAGTCAGCCAGAGCTAATTCTACCATTGTAGTGTTGTTTGACCTTGGTTTTCCCATCTTCTAGAACTACGCAGCTGGATTTAGAAGAAATTGAATGAAATCAATTTTATTCTTGCTTTTATAGATGAAGGGGTGCTTGGCAGGAAGAAAAAAGTCCCTGGGAAAATGTTATATAACAAAGAGAAATGCTGTATTGTGATTTACCCCTCCTTCAATTTTTGGACATAGAAAAAGGTAGCTACAGAGGAAAAAAAAAAAAAAAAAGGCAGAACATAAAGTTCTTTTAGAGAATGAAATTATTCAGGTGTTTCTATTATTCCATCCTTATTTTTAGCAAGTTTCACTGTGTCATGTTTCTTAATTATTTAGGTAGCTCAAATATCTGCTTTATTTTCCTATACAGAATAAACTTCCTACAAATAATAGGCAAAGCTAATTAGCAATGTATCACTCTTATTTAGGCCGGAAGCCACCTCTGTTGAGTGCTCTACCTTGTGAATATAACCACCTCTAGAACTGTTAATCAATCTGTTCTTTCAATAGCCATACATTTTTAAAAGGCCAGGTTAGTGTATCATCATGGAACCCAAGGTTTCTTGTTCATCTTTTTCAAAAGGACTGGAAGCAGTGTACCGCATTTCTTCAGAGGGTATTCTTAAAGAACAACTATGTCTTTGAAAGCTGAGAAATTGGGAATGTTTTAAAAAGCTGAGAAATTTAGAGGTTTCTGGCTTGTCTGTTGATGAGTGCTAGAATCTTAAGATACAACTAGATAAGTGATTGCTCCACGTTCTATTTATGGGACACAATTGCACACTTTTCATGCCAGGCTTTTGGGGATACAGTGGTGAAAACCGTGGATGTAATGACTTTAGTGGTGTCTATTAGAGCAGTGGTCTTGAACCAGGCTGTGTCCCTTGGGGACTTGTAGACTTCCACGGCAGATAGAGGGGCTGGAGAGTTCTACAGACAGCAGTGTCTAGACAGTCGACTTCATCCGCATATTTCCCTAAGATTAACCAGCACGAGATGGAATTTTCCCACCTCTCCACTCCCAGTAGCCACTCTGCCATGTTATAAAAGAGTCTGGAGGGTTTTGCCTGGTTTTGTGTAAGATACCCCAGATACCAAGCAATAATAACAGGAAAATGAATAACTAAGAACTGTGTAACAAATTGCTTTTCAAGTCTGATGGTTTTCAATTATTTGTTTAATAAAAAAAAAGTGAATAAAATCTGATTGAGTTGAAGACTGATGGATCAGAAGAAATAGTTTCATATGGTAAACCACCATGTAATTTTTGTTGTGAAACTCAAAAGCTGGGTCTATGAATTGAATCTCCCAGATCTCTTTCAATTCCAACTACTTATTTACAGTAGCAAGTGTGCTCAGTTCTAGATCTAAACCAAAGGCAACAATGAAAAACAGCGGGGAGACACTTGAGGGTGAACCCTGTCTGTCTGTCAATAATTAGCATTCATTCATGAAATCATAGATTAAAACATCTCAATCCATCTCATTATGGATCTTTTTGCAATAACTTTTCTAATTTTTTTAATCAAAATTTATAAGTCAGCCACGTTATTTGGTCAATTGAACATTATTAATAATTTTAATAATACCTCAATCCAGAAGAAAAAAACTAATGTAACATTTTTATATTTATAGTTAGCGGTAATTTAAAAATGAATCTCAGTTTGTCCACATATTTTTGTTGTAGGCTATCATTATTAGGCAATTAATAAAAAGACTTACATTCATAAAATGTATTACATTAGGATCAGATTCTGCAAGGGAAGAAAATGGAATTGTAAGCTTAAGGATAGATGATGGAATGATTTATAATGAATGATGGGGGTTGTCAAATTGCTGTTGTTTGAGTTCCACTATATACATTTAAAAGACACTTTATATTACACAGAAATTACATGCTTTGCAATTATATAAATTCATGATGAAAAATTTTAGATGCCACCTTAAAACTGTGTGATGTTTATATGGCTTTAGAAATAAATAATTCCCTTAAATAACTCCCTTAAATAATAAGGGAGTTCAAGAGCAAAATATCAGAAGACCACCACCAGAAAGAAAGCACAAATCGATGAGTAATCAATTTCCACACATGCAACAGGGTTTAGGGTAAGGAGTTAGGCACAGTGAGTGTAAGAGCACATTGGCGTGGCATCAAGCCCCATTTACAGGGTAAGGGACAATCTCTTAACAGAGGTGGTAAGTGGAATTTTGCTAATAAATGGGTGAGCAATTGGGGGGAGGAGAAAGCATTCCAGGCAGGGGACGTCATGACCAGAAACTCAAAGTAGAGACAAAGAAGACATCTGTTCCAGGCTCTAGAAAAGACCGAGTGTAACCAGGATTGAGAAGGTGAGTTGTTCAACAAGAAAGAGGAATGTAGAAAGGGGGCTGGGGGGCGTTTCCCTTCTGTTTGAAAGCTGAAGTTTAGCCATCTATCATCAGGACTTCCTTTCTAAAGGAGTTATGAGTAATTGGCTTGAATTGTAATTTCCCATTTCTCATTTAGAGCCAGGGTTGCAAACATTTTCTGTAAATGGCAGGATAATAAATATTTCAGACATCAAAATCTGTCGCAACCACGCAATGCCGCTGCTATAGCCTGAAAGCAACCTCATGGGTGTGTGAAAGTCTCTTACTCATGTCCGACTCTTTGTGACCCCATGGACTGTAGCCTGCCAGGCTCCTCTGTCCAGGGAATTCTCCATGCCAGAATACTGGTGTGGGTGGCCATTCCCTTTTCCAGGGCACCTTCCCAACACAAGGATCGAACCCATGTCTCTCATGCCTCTTGCATTGGAGGTGGATTCTTTACCATCTGAGCCAGCAGGGAAGCCCAACAATACTGCGGTGGGTAGCCTATCCCTTCTCCAGGGGATCTTCCTGACCAAGAAATCACACCGGGGTCTCCTGCATTGCAGACGGATTCTTTGCCAGCTGAGCTACCTGTGAAGCCCGAAAGCAGCCTTAGGCAATACATAAATGAACGAACAAAGGACTGCTTCAATAGAACTTAATTTACAAATATTAAAGTCCGAATTTCATATAATATTCTCAAGTCACAAAGTATTATTTTTGTGTGTGTGCTTGTTTCTAGTGCAACGTTTTTGAAATGTATGAATCATTCTTAGCTCACAGATTGTGCAAAACTGTCAGTGGGTTGGCTTTGGTCCATGTAGGGCTTCCCTGGTGCCTCACCAGTAAAGAATTCACCTGCAGTGCAAGGCATATATATATAGGAGACATAGGTTCAGTCCCTGGGTCAGAAAATCCCCTTGAGAAGGAAATGACAACCCACTCCAGTATCCTTGCCTGGCAAAATCCCATGGACAGAGGAGTCTGGTGGACTACAGTCCATGGGATCACAAAAAGCTGGACATGATTTAATGGCTGAACACACCCATTATACTTAAGTTTGCTTTGTATTTAAAGCCTGAGCTCAGACTACATGGAGCCCCATGAATCCAGCTCTTTTTCTTCCCTCTTAACACTAAGAATTGCATCAAAATGAGGACTCTGTGGCATATAGGTTTGTTTTTCATTTTAAAAGACTTGAATCACTTATTTATTGGTGCTTCTATATAGGAAAGTCTTAGCAGTACTGACGTCCTTCACTTTAGCAAAGAGCTACTGAAACAGTTTATTCTTAACCACTAGCCTTTTGAGCTAAACAGTTTTTTATCCTATGTAGTCATCATCTAAAATTTTATCTGAGCATTTTAAAATACATTTTACCAACATAATACAATGGGGTGATGGAGAAGGAAATGGCAATCCTTCTGGAGAAGTCAATGGCAAAGGAGCCTGGCAGGCTACAGTCCACGGGGTCACAAAGAGTCGGACACAAGTGAGCGACTATCATTCATTCACTCACAATGCAGTGATCATGGACTTCAGAGTCTCTGACTTGAGTTTGATTTTTGTCTCTACTACTTAGCTGTTGGGCAAATTATATCATATCGCTGGGCCTCAGTCCCCTTGTGTGTAATGATAGATGCAATAATAGTAGGCTTCCTTGGTTGGGTTGTTGTGAGTCGAGACAATGAGTGCAAAGTGCATAGCAGGTGCCATGTGATAAAAACACTTTATATTTCAATTATAAACATTAACAGATTTGTATGAACACCTTTAATTTTTGATTTTAATCAACTGAAATATTTGGCTAAATAACAAAAGGTTTTTAAAGAATTCTCTATATTTTATTATTTTTGATCCTTAACTTGGAAGGCCAAGTAATCTACTTCAACTTCCTAGTGATTGTCTTAGAAGAGGAGAATTGTTTTCCTAGGTACTGAGTCCTTCTCCCCATTCCTGATCGAATTAAATAGCCAAGGGATTCCTGAACTTATTTCTGGCTGATCTCATCTTGCCTAATCGATTCCCTGGTCTCTGTTCCCTGTCATTCTTCGCAACTATTGCTTCTTCCTTCCAATCTTGTGAGTTAGTCCTTTCCCCAGTTCCAGGATCAGCTTGAAGCTGAAGTTGACTAAATGTGAAGAACTTTCAAGTCCTGGTTCTTGGCCTGCAGTCTCCCAAACAATCACTCTTTCTCCCTCCTTTTCCCAGAGGACATATTCAGGTCCATCCTGTTTGCATTTGGGTGTCCACTTCGCTCTTCTTCCTATTCTCATCTGAATGACTTTCCTAGACACCCCATTTCCCTCCTGGAACCAGGATCTTTTCCAGAGTATTTGTGTCTTGCTCATGAATTCTTACCACTTGGCTAGAATCCTGACATCTGGGAAGAAGATCTCCTTTGACAGGATAGTGTCCCCACTTTCCTCTACTGATGTTCCCAAATATTGGGGTGTGCTTTTAGTCCTAGGCTCTAGCACTTGTTCTGGATTTCTGTTGTGGCCTTGTCAGGAGTGAGACTTGATATTATATAACACTGCCTACATTTTCTCATCTGGGAACTGAAGCCAGTAATAGTATTTATCTCATGGGATCAAAGTGAGATGGAAATGAATTAACATGTATAAATACCTAATAGAACACCTGCACAATTAATGCTCACAGGTGCTCAATAGATAGCAGATATTCTTCTTCTTGTTGCTGTTAAAGTTCTTGTAGCAGTTGTTCCAAACTTCTCACTTGAGTCTTGACATTATTATGCCCCACTGGCATACTCTCTGTTCTATAATTTTTAAATGCATATTTTCCATAGAGTTAAAAAAGAGTAAATAAAAATTTTGAGCAATTATTAGAGCCAGGTTGATTTGATAAGCTACCTTATTTCACTTAATGTAAGATGACATTGATTATATGACACCATTATTTTCAGAAACACTAAGAAAAAGCACTGTCCATTGAATTATGATCTTCCATTAATTTTAAGAGGCAATTTAATTTGCTGATGTCAGAGGTGTTAAAATATCAACATATAACTTTGGAATCTTTGGATTATCATATATTTCTTAAAATCACTCCCTAAAGTACTTATTGTTTAGCATGTACATACTATCTTTAGGAGTTCTTAATCCCTCCTGCAATTTTATAACTACTTGCGTTCTTGTGACTTCCAGTCCTGTCTGTCTGAACAAACTCTGTCTCGAACTTCAGTAGAGTTCTGCTCATCAGCTTGTTTTGGTATCTCTGCATAAGTACCACTAAGACACTAGATTCTAGAACACACTAGAACACACTACCACTAATGCGTTCAAAATTAACTCCTTCTATTTCCCCTCATTTCTGGTCTGTAGTCTCTATTGTTTATCCTGATGAGTAGTGATCCCACACGATAGCTGTTCAAACCCCCAAACTAGGGCTCATCTCTGATCCATCCCGCCCCTCAGCCTGCAGGTTCTGCGGATCCCACTTCTCATTTGCTTCTAAGTCACCCCATAACTCCCCTCTCGCCCCTGTTCTTTCCGGCATTTCCTGGTCTACCTGCTTCCAGAATGCACTGTGAAGTATGCCGCCGCCTCCTCCCATCACCCATTCCACAGAGCAGACTTGCCTTCCCAGACCCCAGGTACGTTCAGTGTTTTTTGCACAGAGATCCAGGGGCTCCATATTCCCTTCAGCATCAAGCCCCAAACCCTCAGCATGCCCAGGCCAAGCCCTCGCATGGTCTCCCCTAGGCCTGCTCTAACCCCTCCTCTCTCGTCAGCCTCCTCCCACCACTCTCTTCTCCTTGGCTGTGCCAACCCCTGACCTGTCCCAGAATGAGCCAGCTCCTCCCTGGGTGCTCCTTTGCAAAGGCTTCTTCTCTCTCTTTCCTTCCTGCCCTTTCTCTCCCTTCCCTGTCCCTGCCGCCCTCTCCCCTGCCCCTGTTTCCCCTCCCCTTCTCTCTTCTTCCCCGTTCTCTCTCTCAGCTGCTGCCACTTTTAAGAAGGCTTCCCCAACCTTAGGTCTGAGGTGGCTGCTGCCGCTCTGTGTCTCCAGGATCTGCAAGCGGCCCTGTAGTTCTAGGCTGTATTTAGCTACCACTCGACTGACTCCCAAGGCAGCTTCTTGCAGGTGAATGCTTTTAGTTTTACATGGCTGTCTAACAAAATCCCTCCGAACTCAGTCGTTCAGAACAACCAAGCATCTGCTCTTCTCTCTCATGGTTCTGTGGGTTGACTGGGCTCAGCTGGAACATTCTCACTTGAGGTCTTGCCTGGATGTAGTCAGATGACAGTTGGAGTCCTGGGAAGCCTGGCCTGGACCAGATGGAAAGGTGCTCCTCCCCAGACATGCTGGTGATGCTGGCAGCTGGCTGTGAGCTTGCCTGGGTCCGTCTAGGAGTATCTCCAGGTGTCCCATATCTGGGTGGCTTGAGTTTCTCTCAGCATGACAGCTGGGTTCTTAGAGTCTTCCAAGAGTGAGCTTTCCAAGAGGCCCGAGGAGGTGCTTCTGGTCCTCTGACGGTCTGGACTCAGAAATTCCAGAACTTCTGATGCATTCTAGTGATCAACGTGATCACAGATCAGCACACAGGAAGAAAGAATAGATTCCATCCACTGATGGGGTGTCACAAGAGCACACTGCCACGGACCACGGAGGATGAGGGATGTGGCCACGACCATGTTTGGAAGCGTCATCTGTCACAATGGCGTGTTCTTTCTGAACCCTGTCTTCCCAGCAACAAGCACTGTGCCTGGCACACAGGAAGTGTTAATTATTCCCTACGCAGAATAATAAGCTGATTAAAAGCGTGGCCTCTGAATCCAGACCTCCCTGGGTTGCTATTCCTGGCTGTTCTCTTTTCCTAGCCCTGGGGTCTTTGATGAGATGTGTCTCAATGGTCATAGTGGTGAAACACAGATAGACTCCAACTCACAGTGGGCTCATGAGGAATAACCAGGTTAATATATGTAAAGGCTTTAGGACCACACGCCTGGCTCAAATACCCACCAAATTAGCCGCTATCACAAACAGGAGGGAGAGGAGAAGGGCTTACCCTTGCAGTGTTCCCTCTCCTCCAGGTCTTGTTCAGCCCTTCCAAATCTGTTTCTTCTCTTATAGACCAGTGGGCAATACCTGGCTAAGCCCCACGTTGCCATGGTAATTAAATCCCTACATATGACATCCGATTTTGGCAACCTAGAATATTCCTCTAGTGACACACATACTACTGCCAAAGGCCTTGAGATTTGTTCATTGTGTGCTATATATTTATTAGCTATATCCTTGTTTCAAAGTACAGACAACTTTGAACTTTCTCAGGGACTGAGATCCTATCTTATGCTGTCTGCGCACGACTACCTCAGAATCTACACCACCAGAGAGACGTCAGGCGTGGAATAGAGACTTGTCATTAACATCTCATTTTCTTGACATGCTACTAATTAAAGAGTATTTATGAAGAAAATCCCACTTATCCCGATTCAGTAAAAAACTAGTTTTGGAGATTTTCAAAGAGAATAAAAAGGTCATGGGACATTACACCTAAGAAAAGGCAGAGGCGTGCACACAGCTTTGTTTCCATGGTTTCCAAAACTGGAGTGCCTCCTTGCTGGCACCCCTGCTTACATCTGAGCTCCCAAACTGGCTCTTTACCAAGAGAGTCCCTGAGTGGAAATGTGTAAGGTTTGGCAAGAAAAGGTTGCCCCCTGGAAGGACACTCAACCTCAGCTGGATATCTTTTCAATAATTTGGTTGTGAGCCTTTTTTTTTTTTTTTTTAGCTTCTCCAGGAGTTGTGAGCTTCCTGAAATCATATGCAAGATCTTATGTGCATGTGTAAAAACATATTTCTTCAGAGAAAACCTCTGGCTTTCATGATGTTCTCCTAGGGATTCCTCAGAACGAGAAAGTTAAGAACCACTGGTTATAAAAACACGGGCAGAACATGCTGACCCTTGACACTTCATGGAAGACGTTTTCATCTGACCAAAACTGTAAGGGTGCATTTACTTATTACTTCCCTTGGCTTTAGCATAAAACTGGAGGGCAGCATTTACAAAAATCCCATCAAATCCATTAGTGGTATTTCCCTATCCTAGTGGTCTGGACTGCGGTAAACAAGAATTCATGGCAGCCATACTATTGGTCTAAAATTAAAGCCTTGGGAATTTATGGGTGAACTGCATATGTCTCTGACTCTATACTTTTTTTTTAAAGAATGTGGGGTCATGAAAAATTAAGAGAGACAACTCTAGATCATATCAATTAAAAAGAAATTTCATTTTTTTAAGACATGTGTACACGCATGCACACATACACACACACACACACACAGCTTTTTTCCTAAAATATATATATTCTCTCATAAAATGCCACAGAATTATTCACTGCATTTTTAAAGTGTTCTCAGTATGTGTGATTTATAGGAAGACTGATTTGTTTAAAAATGATCAGAGGCCCAAAAGTTTTGTTAACTTTGAGAAACCCTTGTAATTACATACCAGAGAAGGCCATCTGTATTATCTTCAGAGGCAGAATTCCTGTGGATTTTAATCCTTAGCCAGCTTCTCTGTTCAGGAACTGGATATAATTGCAAGTCCATTTGCAAGTGTTTACTTGTAACTAAGACCCACTCTGTATTAACGGCAGTGATGATTACAATAGTGACTTGTTATTGAGCACCCACTATGTGCCGGGTTCAATGCTAAGTGTCTCAGTGTAACGTGTGGTCCTTTACATACACCAGAATGTCATTTAGGAACTGCTTTCTCAGATTGAGGCAAGAATAGCATGCAATTTCCTTCTTTTTAACAGAAGTTGGTTGCTGGTATAATAAAACATGCAAGCATGTATGGTAGTATCTGCAAGGGAGAGCCGGAACCTCCAGGCGGTATGGCAGTTTTCCCCAGTACTCTTATTTTCTTCACATTTCTTGAGCATCTACTGTCTCTTAGACATGGTGCTGGGTTCTAGATGATGAAAGCAGGGAAGACAGACATTGTTCCTGCCCTGAAATCGCTTACAGTCTAACAGGGGTAGAATACATCATGTGACGTGAGTGTGAATTGGTGGTCAAGTTGGACATTTCAAGCCGTGAGGCTGGGTCAAAGTTATTGTATCCTGGTCTTCAGTGGACATGAACAAATGGAGTTATTTTCTGTGAACTCTACCACTTTTGGAGAATATGTTGTTGTCTTTTTTATTAAGTATATAAGGTATGTATCCAAATTAATGCATCTTAATTGATTCCCCCTGCTGAGTAAATACCTGTAAAGTTTGTTAGCAGTATTGTTACACACTAGATCCTGGGGTCCACTGTGAATGAGAACCAGGAAAAGGACCTGTTATTCTGAGTTACTCATGCAGGCCTGGTGATAGCTGCGGTCATGGTTGCCACAGTCCCTTCTGCTACAACAAAAGACTGGTTTTGTGTTTTTTTTTTTTTTTTTTTTCCTGAAAATATGACTGTTCCTTAGTCATTTTTAAACATTCTTACTCAAAACAACATATATGTTGGAGTTAGGCCTTGGGCAGGGGGAGGGGTGCGGGAAACACTTAAGTAGGTGATAGCAAAAGAGACTGGTGGTAAACGTAGAGCCTTGTTTCTCAGATTGAGGCTGCTGGCTTAAAATAATCCTGATAAAAATGTAAATTTCTAAGGCTCACCTAAAATCTCAATCTCAATCACAGAGACTCATGACCCAAAATATGCATTTTAATTATAGGAGTGACTTCCAAGATTAGGGAAAATTTAGAAGTGTCCCTGCAAGAGTCAGTGTGGTGACAGGGAAGCCTCAGCTTATAAAGTTTTGGGAGAATGTAGGCAGCTAACTAGCAGGTTGCCTTTGGGCCGAACCATTTTAATTATCTGGCTTCCATTCCTTAGTCCTCCCCCTCCGCCTCCTCCTCCAACTAGTCCCATTAAGTTGTATCAAAACATGACACTCTGATAAAGAAGGATGAGTAATTAGGCAGCCTTATTCACAACACCATGTCAGCTGAGGACAGATTCTTCAGCCGATCAATTAGCATTCAGTGAACACATCATGTGGGAGATTTGAGAAATGGATAAGACAAGGTCAGTGTTTTCAAGAGCTTGCCATCTGCCTTTCGAAAATAAATTTCACTGAAGCCAAGACAAAGACTAGAACACTGAAATGGTTAATACGCACAAACACTGTATGAGATCAGAGACAGTCCTCAGCAAGGGTTGTCAGAGACGTCATCAAAGCAGGCTCCAAATGACCCTTTAAGGCAACTGGATTAAACTGTTGGAAAGTCACTAATTGGGTATTCTACACAAAAGTCCAGAAAACTGTGATCTGGCTCTCAAATGAGGAAAAAAAAAATGTCGTGCTGAAAGAACAGTCTTAAATCAGTAGATCACAGTCTACCAGCTATCGAAATTTTGAAAGATTATTACTCTAACTTGCCTGGACATTATGTCTGTTAATGGTAAACTATACTTATGACATTTTACCTGGAAGAATCTGTCCCTGGGTTCTGACTGTGAGAAAGTCAATATTCACTGCTAGGCAAATAGTAGCAGAAGGGAATAGGAAAGCACAGACCACAGATGGAGGGGGAAGTCAGGGCGAGGATTCATTCTTGTCTCCCTGGGAAGGCCTAGCAGTATCAGGATTTCACCCCACCTCACCACCCATCCTATGGATTATGCCTTGGGACCTGAATTGCCAAATGTCACCCCTGACTACCTTGAATGAGTGCATTCGAAGATATGATGGTCTGAGAAACTCACATGGGAGAGAATACTCAGGCAGAGAAGAGGATAGAGCATGCTGTAAACCTGCTATTGTCCATAGCTCCAGGGTTTTTTCCAAATAATGGGAAACTGACTTCGCAACAGAGATTAAAAGAAGGCTAGTGTGTGTGGTGTGTGCTCAGGGAACTCTTTGCAGCTTCTTTGTGACCCCCATGGACTGCAGCCCACCAGGGTCCTCTGCCCATGGGGTTTCCCAGGCAAGAATACTGTGGTGGGTTGCCATTCCCTCCTCCGGGGGGATCTTCCCAACCCAGAGATCGAACCCACATTCCGTGTATCTACTGCACTGGCAGGGAGATGCTTTAGCACTGAGAAAGGAGGCTTGTAGCAGGTAGCATTTTCAGAGATTGATATGAAAGTGATGAGTATCCAAAGAAAATTAGAAACTGGGGATGTTTATATGAGGAAAATTCCCCATGTAAAGTGTGTGACACCCAGCACAGCCAGCGTCTGCTTTGGCACGCTCAGTTCTTCCTTGCTGCTACTGCTGCTAAGTCGCTTCAGTCGTGTCCGACTCTGCGATCCCAGAGACAGCAGTCCACCAGGCTCCCCCATCCCTGGGATTCTCCAGGCAAGACCACTGGCGTGGGTTGCCATTACTTCTCTGCTTTCTGATGAGGAGAGCATTTCCCTAAACTTCCTTGTTCTCTCTACCTCCTGTTCCAAGGAGGAACAGCGTTGTCAGGAAGCCGGGTTGGAATCTCTTCCTCTTCTGGGTTAGCCTCCTTCCAGAGGTCTCTGCGTGCATCCTGGCCTGGCCTTCATGCTCCACATTTGACAGGGACAGACCACCCCCCACTCCCAAAGTCAAGAAGGCTGAGGTTGATCAGTGCTGTCAAGGTTTTGGGGGTGTACGACTCATTCTGGGGTTGATGGTAAGAAACCCATTGTGATCATGTATCTAAGACACATCCTCCAGTTTAATTTTTATTGAGAAAAGCAGGTATTTTGATCTCCACATGCCTGGATTCATTGTTTATTTCTCAATTGTTTTGAAGTTGGGCAGGAAAAAGTATTGTTTAGTGGGTAATAGCTAACCTGGACTAATAGAAAAAGTTCTGTTTCACCTCTAGATTTATTTCATATTACTCATTTTCATTGTATCTCACCAAGGTTGGATGCCCCATGGTAAGGTGTCGTGTCTGCAGCTTCTCATTTCTCTGTCCATCAACGCCTGTGCAGAGAGCAGGTTCCTCCTAGGACTCAGTGGTGGCCTCAGCCAAGCTGAGAGAGGCAGGTAAGGAAGCAATAACTCAAGGTCAAAAGTTCATGAATTTTGTAAGATCAAACCTCTCCTTTCCCATGTAAACCAGGAGAAGATAAGCTTGAGAGAGGGAGAAGGAAGGTGCTGGAGTCTCTGTAGTGTCTGTACCTTAGAATGTTTTAAAGAATTTTGAGAAAAAAAAGTCTACACTGTGTAGAATCATACCAACATCTCCAGAAATTAAAAAAATAAACTTAGTTTTGGGTTTTCAGGAATAGGAACCATTGTAGGTCATTGACATCTTCACTTGCCTAGTTTCCAAAATTCCAAGGCAATTTGTAACCACATTGCTACCATCTAAGGAAATTCTAATAAAGTTCTGATCTGAGCACTAAGTTTCTAAGGATAGGAGGGCTGGTCTGCTAATCTTCTGAGTGATGCAGGCCACAGGCACCTCTAAGAGTTTTTAAGCAAAAAGAGGCCAAAAGGTCGAATCCTGACAACTCCCCTGAGAATTAGAGTCACTTCATTATAGAAGACTTAGCTGTGGGTTTGGAATTCTCTAATGAGTTGAAATCCACACTCAGTCAATAGGCAAGTATATAACCCTGAGCAGCCTCCTTAACTAACCTGAGATTTACTACATTTTTTAATCTGCCAAACTGGACTAAAATAGTCTACATGAAAGCGAATTGCAGGTATAATCCTCAGTATATGTCAGTTGAATAAGATATCAGAAAGGATGGACTCTCAGACCGTAAAGAGGCATTAGTGGCATTAGTGCATCTCAAGGACAAAGGATAGATAATAACGAAGGGGGCTGAGGTTATACAAATAGCTGAGAAAAGAAAAGAAGCGAAAGGCAAAGGAGAAAAAGAAAGATATACCGATTCGAATGCAGAGTTCCCAAGAATAGCAAGGAGAGATAAGAAAGCCTCCCTCAGCAATCAGTGCAAAGAAACAAAGGAAAACAATAGAATGGGAAAGACTAAAGATCTCTTCAAGAAAAGGGAGCATTTCATGCAAAGATGGGCTCAAAAAAGGACAGAAATTGTATGGGCCTAACAGAAGCAGAGATATTAAGAAGAGGTGGCAAGAATACACAGAAGAACTATACAAACAACATCTTCATGACCCAGATAACCACAATGGTGTGATCCAGACATCCTGGAATGTGAAATCAAGTGGGCCTTAGGAAGCATCACTATGAACAAAGCTAGTGGAGGTGATGGCATTCCAGTTGAGCTATTTCAAATCCTAAAAGATGATGCTGTGAAAGTGCTGCACTCAATATGCCAGTAAACTTGGAAAACTCAGCAGTGGCCACAGGACTGGAAAAGGTCAGTTTTCATTCCAATTCCAAAGAAAGGCAATGCCAAATAATGTTCAAATGACCACACAGTTGCACTTATGTCACACGCTAGCAAAGTAATGCTCAAAATTCTCCAAGCCAGGGTTCAACAGTATGTGCACCATGAACTTTCAGATGTTCGAGCTGGATTTAGAAATGGCAGAGGAACCAGAGATCAAATTGTCAACATCCATTAGATCATAGAAAAAAGCAAGAGAATTCCAGAAAAACATCTACTTCTGCTTTATTCACTACACCAAAGCCATTGACTGTGTGGATCACAACTGTAGAAAATTCTTAAAGAGATGGAATACCAAACCACCTTACCTGCTTCCTAAGAAACCTGTATGCAGGTCAAGAAGCAACAGTTAGAGCCAGACATGGAACAACAACACACAGGTTCCAAACTGGGAACGGAGTACATCAAGGCTGTATATTGTCACCGTGCTTATTTAACTTATATGCAGAGTATATCATATGAAATGCTGAGCTGGATGAAGCACAAGCTGGAATCAAGATTGCCGGGAGAAATATCAATAACATCAGATATGCAGATGACACCACCTTTATGGCAGAAAGCTAAGAACAAAAGAGCCCCTTAATGAAAGTGAAAGAGGAGAGTGAAAAAGCTGGCTTAAACCTCAGCATTCAGAAAAAGAAGATCATGGCATCCGGTCCCATCACTTCATGGCAAATAGATGAGGAAACAAGGGAAACAGTGAGATTTTATTTTATTTTTTTGGCTCCAAAATCATTGCAGATGGTGACTGCAGCCGTGAAATTAAAAGACACTTGCTCCTTCGAAGAAAAGCTATCACCAACCTAGACAGCATATTAAAAAACAAGGACATTACTTTGCAGGCAACAGTCCATCTGGTCAAAGCTATAGTTTTTCCAGGAGCCATGTATGGATGTGAGAGTTGAAGTATAAAGAAAGCTGAGCACCAAAGAATTGATGCTTTTGAACTGTAATGTTGGAGAAGACTCTTGAGAGTCCCTAGGAGATCAAACCATTCAATCCTAAAGGAAATCCATCATGAATATTCATTGGAAGGACTGATGCTGAAGCTGAAATGCCAGTAGTTTGGTCACCTGATGCGAAGAACTGACTGATTGGCAAAGACCCTGATGCTGGGCAAGATTGAAGGCATGAGGGGAAGGGGACGACAGAGAATTAGATGGTTGGATGGCATCACCAACACACTGGACATGAGTTTGAGTAAACTCAGGGAGTTAGTGATGGACAGGGAGGCCTGGCGTGCTGCAGTCCATGGGGTTGCAAAGAGTCGGACACGACTGAGCTACTGAACTGTACTGAACTGAGGCTTCTAGAATTATAGAGATTCATTGCTGGAAGCTTCTTGACAATTTTTACTACAATGCCCTCTGGGTGGATGGACCTAGAACCTGTCATACAGAGTGAATTAAGTCAGAAAGAGAAAAACAAATACCATGTATTAATGCATTTGTGTGAAATCTAGAAAGATGGTTCTGATGAACCTATTTGCAGACCAGGAACAGAGATGTAAACCTAGAGAATGAAATGTGATGTGGTGTTGGGAAGGGCAGGTGGGATGAATTGGGAGATTGGGATTTATACATATACACCACCATGTGTAAAGTAGATAGCTAGTGGAGAGCTGCAGTGTACAGCACGGAGAGCTCAGCCCGGCGCTCTGTGGTGACCTAGATGGGTGGGAGGCAGATCCATGAAGGAGCGGGTATATATACACACATTTAGCTGATTCACTTTGCTGTGAAGCAGAAATTAACAAAATTTTGCAAAGCAATAAAAAAAAATCTTAAGTCCACAGATATTAAGCAACTTCTGATAGTCACACAAACCAGAAAGCTTGGAACTGGGCTGAGAGGCCCAAATTTTCTATTCTAGTTGAATGCTTTCCCATGATTTCGTGGTTAAAACAGCAGCAGAGACAGAGAAACATAGCATCCCTGATGAATGAGGAAGAATATCCCAGAGTGCTCTCCCCACGTTTTACCACCGGCAAAGCCAAAGTCAACAGTGCAGAAATTCCTTCTGTCGGTCAGATGAAAAATGTCCCCTGCCCTCCTATCCAAGGCACTTGAATGAGCACTCGTGATGAACATCATTGGAAGCCAGCCTGACTATTGAATTCACAAACAGGTTTGTCCCTAGAATGTGGATTGTTTTCTTTTATAGGATCATGCTAGGGATAACGATACAATAATTCAAAGTCATTAGCCTCCATTTTATCATTAGGAAAATCAAACAATGCATGGGATATATGTTAGCAGAGTCTTGCTGTTTCTCAGACTGTAGGAGCTGATATATTTCCAATACAGAGTTTTAGATGAGTGGCAGAGAGACTTGTAGATGACCTTTGATTCAAAATTCCTACCATGCTGGGCATAAGGCACATTATTTATATTACCTTTATGTCTCTGCGAAGTGTCCATAGTTGAAAGACAGTTAGGGGAGACACCCTTACTTATCTGTGGGTGCCAAAAGATTTATGCAGTTCCAAGGACTCTGAGACACAGAATTCAGAGTGTTCTCCATCACTGGAGATGGAAATAGTGATAAATGGGTGACATCACCCTAACTTCTACCAGATGCTACGTGGTGCTAACTCAACTGTCAGACTCTTCTCCGTACCTCCTGGGACTTGAAACCATCCGGTTCTAAATTTCACCCATCCTGTTTGTTATGTCTTATCCGTAATCCTGATAGAAAAGTCCATGAGCTGGCAGAAAGGGGCAAGAAGCCAGACACCCAGGCTAAGTGCTGTAAACGTTTGCTCACTCTACTCTCTGGCCACCTGCAGTGGAATACCGTCAGCTCTGTCATTCAATCTCCTGCATTTGCTTACGCTCACCATCAGTAGACTACCATTTTCTTTTTCCCCAGGCTTTGGTCATTTTCACATAATTATGAACTGTGACAGGAAGGCCAGACAAGCAGATTTTCAACCTGTCAGCCCACAATATTTTATTTCAAAAATCTACAGTCCTTTTACCAGTGCCTCTCACACTTCTGGGTGTCAGGTTGATGACGCGTCTATTAAGTGAGCATGAGTTCCCAGGAGGCACACCCTAGTTCTTTGTTAAAGTATGGCTTGCCTCTCTTTTGGGCTCCTGGACAACTGTCTGTCTGGGCTGTTCCATTTGTTTGTGTTTTGTTTGTGTGTGTATAGTGGGAAAATAACACTTCTCATACACCCTGTTCAGGAAAGAGCATCTGCCAAATTATCCTCAGAAAAACAGATCCCAAGGGAAGCTGTCCTGGGATTTAGCGGTCATCGGGAGCATCTCCAGTTTTTAAAGCTTCACCAGATCAAAATGTCCCAGCATGAATCAGTGCTTGTACAAACACAGATGAAGTCCACGCCCCAAGACACATGCCAAACAATATCATCTGAATGTACTTGCTACAGTTTCATCCCAAATGCAGATTTTAAAAAGCACATTTGTGTGTGCGTGTGAATTAAACCATTCTGAATAATGGTAAGACCCAACTCTTCCAGTATACAGTGAGGAGTTCTTGACCTTTGAATTTTGTGGTTAAGAGAAATGATAGATTTAGAGATTAACATAAAGTGGCCAACTTCAAATTGTATGCATTAAAGACATTAAGAGAGAAAACAACTAACGTTTACAATCACCAACACTTTCTAAAGTTGGGATTTTTTTAAAAATTACTTTAATTTTTATTTTATATTGGAACATTGATGATTAGCAATGTTATTCTAGTTTCAGATATAAAGCAAAATAATTCAGTTACATGCTGCTGTTGCTGCTAAGTCGCTTCAGTTGTGTCTGACTCTGTGCGACCCTCTAGATGGCAGCCCACCAGGCTCCGCTGTCCCTGGGATTCTCCAGGCAGGAACACTGGAGTGGGTTTCCATTTCCTTCTCCATTGCAGGAAAGTGAAAAGTGAAAGGGAAGTCCCTCAGTCGTGTCCGACTCTTAGCGATCCCATGGACTGCAGCCCACCAGGCTCCTCTGTCCATGGGGTTTTCCAGGCAAGAGTACTGCAGTGGGATGCCATTGCCTTCTCCGTCACTTATATATATATATATATATGCATATATCTGATACATATATATTACTCAACTGTTAAAATGAATGAAAAACTACCATTTGCAGCAACATGGATGTAATACAGATTGTCATACTAAATGAGGTAAGTCAGACACAGAAAGACTAATATATGGTATCACTTATATGCAGAATCTAAAAAAAAAAGATGGGATTTTTTATATAAAAATAGGAAATGTACAATGATAATTTTTTAAAAATTAATTAAAATTTTTAAAATTATCATGTTTGGGAACGCATGTAAGAATTAAAGATTTTAAAATTTAAAAAATAAAAAAATAAAATAAAATTAATTTCATTTGTCTTTCTGAACACTGTTTTTTATTTTTATTTTTTATTTTTCCAGGCATGGCTTAAAATTTAGATATGGGCCACAAGCAGACTGTTGATTTATACCTAGGAAACACTATATATTCTTTCCATTGACAACATAGCTAAATTCCCACCTTCAAAATTGAAACCAAAATAGCATTTAGAGGATGGCCATTTTCACCTCTGCTGATTCAAGCGACATTATACAATGACATTTGTGAATAATTCACTAGTAGAAAACAGATTTTACTCTAAAGGCATTATTAAAAATTCCCCTTTGTAGTCTAATCTAGTTTTAGAGCCTACTTTTGCTTTGCTGAGTTTTCTTTTCCTCTCCTATATATGGCTTTTTGAAAAATGAACTAGTTTGGCTTAGAAAAATAAGAGAACACCTGATCAGTTCTTACTCAAGCCTGCTTAAAAGCAGATTTTATTTTCTGGGGAGCAGGGATACTCGTGTTCCCAATTTGTCTTTCTTTCCTCCGAGGGAATGTAAATCTGGTGTCTAAACAACCTGGCCAGGCCAATGGGAAATCTTGCAGCTACAACTGAGCTGAGTGCTTTGAAAATGTCCTCCTCCTTGGTTTTCGCAGTAGGTTGCCACTTCCCCTGCCTCAGCCAACATTTTTAGGGACTGAGCACCTGACCTTCCAGGGATTATGGGACCCAAGGGCTGCAGGTAATTCCTTTTGACTAATAGAACCTCTTTATAGTTTCATGACTAAGGCTTGCTCTCCTGTTCTTTTAAAGAAGTCATCTTTTGCACTTTTGCAGTGGTTTCGTTTGGCAGAAAATAGTTCTTCCAGATTTGTTACAAATTACCCATGGAGATAAACAGATTCAGTGCATTTTATTTGAAATGCCACCTTTCAAGTTTTTCAGCTCAGGCTGGTGCTTGTAGAGACAAGGTAGCTGAGTAAAGGTTTAGGAGATGGATATACAAGCCAAGACTCTAAGGAGTCTAAACATTTCAAAATACGTTTTTAATATTTCTGCATCCCATTCATTTAAAACACTGCCACTGGATCTAAACATTTGTGGTGAATTCTCTTTAAGGAATGCATCAGAGAATGCAAAATCTCAAGCTTTTCATTTGAAATCATACAAAGGCTAAAATCAGGCATGATGAAGTACATTCTCATGCACCAGGATTATCATCTTTAATATCATATTTGCTCTTTGTTAGAAAACAAGCTGTCTCACCAGGCAAGATATTTCATAGTAACCCATTGCGCCTGTCTGTCCTTTGATTTTGTTGTGTGAACTCTGAGGATCTCGAGTGACTTCAGTCTCTTCAAGTGTGTTCGTTGCTCTGTCATGTCTGACCCTATGCGACCCCACAGACTGTAGCTCACCAGGCTCTTCTGTCCAAGGAATTCTCTAGGCGAGAATACTGGAGTGGGTAGCCATTTCCTCCTCCAGAGGATCTTCCTGACCCAGGGATGTAACCCAGGTCTCCTGCATTGCAGGTGGGTTCTTTAACATCTGAGCCAAACTCTTACAGTCTCCCAAATTATCAAGGGATGGAGGACCCATCAAAGACCCAAGTGAAACCTGGTAATCCTGTAATAACTTGGCATTGTAATTATAACTCAGGGAGAAGGCAGAATGAGGTAAAACATGCAAATTAAAGATCCAGACATCACACTCCAAATCACAGAAACATCTCTAAGTCAACACCCCCTCTTTTGATTAGTAAAGACTTCATCCTTTCTGTATGTTTATTCCATTCATGATGTAGATAGTTGAAGGTAAACTGTTGTGCAAATTATCTCTAAGGCTACCCAAGACATCTCTACTCTTGGGAATAACCTTTGTAATTATAATACTGACAGTGGGAACATGTTGAGTGCTTTCTTTTGGTACTAGGTACTTACTCAGTTCTTTGTATACAATAAATAAATGAATCCCGACAATTCTATTGGACTTTCCAGGTTGCTCAGTGGGAGGGGGGTTCATGTTTGGGAACGCATGTAAGAATTAAAGATTTTAAAATAAAATATTAAAATTAAAATTAAAAAAAAGAAGCAAAAAAAAAAAAAGGAAAGAACCAGTCTGCCAATGCAGGAGACACTGGCGAGGCAGGTCTTATCCCTGGTTCTGGAGGATCCCCTGGAGGAGGAAATGGCAACCTTCTCCAGCATTCCTGCCTGGGAAATCCCATGGGGAGAGGAGCCTGGTGGGCTATAGTCTATGGGGTCACAAAGAGTCAGACAGGACTGAATGACTGAGCGCACACACACACACAGAGAGCTCTGTTATCAATATCTCCATTTCACAGATGAAGAAACTGAAGTTCAGAGAAGTGAATATCATGTGGGTATTCTCCACCTGGGAGCTATTAATACTTTGAAACATACACTGCTGACTTTTGTGCTCAAGGTGAGGGTCAGAAGAAGCTGCCTGTCTCAGTATAAATCTGCACTGACACCATTTTTTAATTATAAGAATTTTTTTGATGTAGGCCATTTCTAAATCTCTATTGAATTTGCCGTAATATTGCTTCTCTTTTGTGTTTCAGTATTTTTGGCCATGAGGTATGTGGGATCTTACCTCCCTGACCAGGGATTGAACACTCACCCTCTACACTGGAAGGCGAAGTCTTAGCCACAGGACCACCAGGGGCATCCCCAATATTGATATCATTTTTTTTTTTCCATTTCTTTTTCTGAAGGTTTCTAGGAGTGCAGGAAATGAGTGTGAAAGTACAGAGGGCAAGGGGAGGCAGAGAGTTGCGGCCTCAGGGCATTATAAGCCCTGCCCCACTCCAGCCAGTCCCAGCTAGCTGATTTATACTCCACACCATTTTTTAGACTAGTCTCAGCCTAGTATCTTCCAGAATTTCCTGTCTCATCAACTCAACTCTCTTTCTGCTCTGCACCTGCCTTGTTTACACCATAACCTCAAACTGGAATATGGCTTCAGAAAGGGATTCTTGTTTAGTTTAAAATGCTTCTAATTTCCCAGTCGGAAAATGTACTCCTTAAAAGTAGAGGCCAGACTTTCTATTTCCCTTGCCTTCCCCTACCTCCTGATCACTCTTTCCAATGCTTAACCCTGGGCCTAGAACAGTCATTGTGAAATGTATACTTTCTTCTGTGTGATTATTCTAAGTCTTGGCCAAAAGGAATGGGCTTGAGTTTTGGCAAATAGGTATAAACTACAATTTGATTTTTTCTGTTAGAAGTGTAGGGAAATAACACATCTTAGATGATCTTTTAGGAAAGGCAAGCACTGTTCTGGCTTTTGTGCAAAAGGCAGAATACTCTCCACCCAACAAAGAATGAAGAGGCACCTGGTTTTTTTTGGAACAGAATTTTCTTACTCAGAAACTTATTGAAAAAAACAACTGTACAAAACAACAACAACAACAACTGTACAAAGTCATGGAATCAACACAAATTAAAACTTTTTCAGAACTTCTGGCCCATCTATCATTTTGAATTTAGAAAATACATTCCCATTTTTAATCGTCTTTTATGTTAAAAATCCAGACAAATTTAATCAACATTGTCCTCTTATGTTTTTGGCCCACTGCTAAAAAAACAAAAATTTAAAAGAAAAAAAAGGTTTGTGCCACCAGTTTCAGAGCCAACAGAAAGTTACTCAAACTAGGAATATCAGCATTATGAAATACTAAAAAAGGTATTTTACATTCTGGGATAAGTGTTAAAGCCTCTGCTTTACTTCTAAATAAAGTTGAGCCTGGGCTCCTGTAATTAATCTGCTGAGTTTCCTGAAGATATCCTCTAATATCTGGGGGAAAAAAGTATTTCCTGTATCAGAAGCATTTTTAATAGCTCTTCTAGTGAAAGTAGAATGGTCACTTTTATTTCCCAATCCAATGTGCCAAAATTGCTGGGAAAGTTTTTTCCTCATTGTCTCAGCATTAAATCAACATTTGAAAAATGGAGACCCCCCCTTTTTTTTTTTTATTCAAAGAATTAATACCCAGGTCATGGGTAATAGAAATCTCACCAGCTTTGGTGCACTGGGCTTATGAAATTGAAACAAGTGACTCTATTCATTATTAATAAAAATATATGGTTCTGCTTAAACTAAATATCAAAGTCCTGGTTGAGTCTTAGGGACCCAGTGACTCCATGATATAAGGCCCCCTTGCTGCCCTTTTATGATTTTCTGCAAAGCTCTTCACACAATTTAACGCCTTGTAATCAGTGGGGACCTATAGATCAAGGCGGAAGGAGGGTAAAGTATGTTTTGTTAAACAAAAATTATGAAACACTCCATTGTGCCATATAAATTACAATTTCTTCTCTACTTTTCTGCTTTCAGATTTATAGCATTTATCTGATGTTGACACTGCTTTTTGATATAGAAGAAAATCTGACTATTTACATATATGTAAAAGAGATCTACTGGTTTAAAATATCATCATTGGGATGTTAAATCCTTCAACCCAAGAGTACTTGTCTCTGAGCAATCTGGCATCTGTTGGTTGTTAGTATTTTAAAAAGTAGTTTTTCCACAATTATTTGTATAAGAATTGGCAACATGATGGGTACGTTTAGTTAAATGAATCACAGATCTAAGTAGTTAACTTCCTTTTATTGCAAAGAAAACTGGACGATACAAACAACAGACTTTTCCCTTGCAAACCCATTATTTTAAAACACTACACCCAATTAGATAGATAGATCGATGACTATATAGGTAGATAAACAGACAGAACCCAGGTGTAGAAAAATTTTTGCTCAACTTTTTTTCCATGTTTGTCAAACCTTATTTGTATTCACCAAACATCTGGTCTATTATTTGCCCAGTGGTCTATGTTATTGGGTCTAAATGCTTGGAGAAGTGACTAATTTTAGACTTTCTGTATATAAATCATAAAATGCATGAAAGGAGTGCTTTTTTGTTAATCCATTGTTCTGGATCTCGTCCTAACATGGGCTGCTGTTTTGACACTAACTTAAATGGGCACCACTGGCTAGGAGTTAGATAAGAAATTGAAAGGGGAAATTGGCAAAGACAACTCCATTGTTATGAATTAATATTTAAGAGATGATTATAAAGATACTTAAATCTGTGAGAGTGTGAGAGTTCTGAGACTCTAAAAAGAAAGTAGTCTCAGTGACTTCAGAATCATTTCACATTATTAATTAATATTAACATCACATACGTTAAAATTTCCTTTTTAAGTCTGTCTTCTCCACTAGGCTAAGTATTTTACTTGCCTTATCTCATTCAATCCTAGGAAAGAATTCCACGAAACAAATATTATTCTCCCATTTTACAGAGAGGGAACGAAGTCTTACATGTCTATGAACTGTTTCCCATATGTTTGCTTTGTTTTCTTTCTTTTTAAATTTTTAAATTTATTTTTAACTTTAAAATTGAAGCACAGTTGATGTACATTAGTATACTAGTTTCTAGTGTACAGCATAAGTGATTCACTGTTTTACAGATTATATTCCATTGAAAGTCATTAAAAAACAATGGCTATCATTCCTTTTGCTGTGCAATATGTCGCTGATGCTGCTCTACTTGCTTTATAATAGATTGCATGTCTTCATCCCATCCCCTGATCTTGTCCTTCCCCTCTCGCTTTCCCCATGGTATCCAGTGCTTTGTTTTCTATATCTCTGAGTCCGTCTAAAAGCATACATTTTTTTCGATAAATGATGCTGAATATCCACATGCAAAAAAAAAAAAAAAAAAGTGAATCGACCCATAGACCTTATACCACTCAGAAAAATCAGTTCAAAATAGATCATAGATATAAATATAAAACTGTAAAATTCCTACGAGATAACACTGGAGAAAATCTAGGTGATCTTGGATTTGGTGATGCCTTTTTAGATACAAAATTAAAAACATGATTTATGAAAGAAATAATTGATAAGTTGAACTTTAAAAACAATTGTATTGGAGTATAGCTGATTTATGATTTGTGTTAGTTTCAGCTGAAGGTTTTCTTCTGGGTGGAGGAGCCCGGAACTGCTCCTCACTGGAACCTGAGTTGATAACTTTAGTTCTGTCACATCTTTGGCCTCTGAACTTCATCCGCACATGATCCTGTTATTTGACATTTTTTCCCCAGTTTTTTTCAGTAAGCAAAAGGGATTTAGCTTTTTTTGTTGCTTGCAGAAAGTCAGCTAACATCTTTGCATTTGTTTCAATGAACAATATTTGTTGATGCTTGACGGTAGTGTCCTTTCTTTTCAGAAGGTAAGCTGTCTGATTGGGATCAAGCTTTCCAGAGTTTATGTGAGTTCAAGTTAAATTATTCTCAAAGTAGCTTGAAAGTAAATTGAAGGACAGTGGAGCCTCTGGTCATTTTTAAAAGAGAGGGCAGGAAGGGGCTTTGCATCAGTCGAGTGTTACTCGCCCTTCTTCAGTTTCAATCACTGTGCTGAGCACTTTATTTAAACTTCAGAGAAAGCTGGTTACAGTGGCTACATTAGGCTCATAGAAGAGAAAACTTAGATTCAGAAAAATAGGCCTGAAGCTGCCTCCATGGAGCTAAGTCAAGATGGCCTGACAGTGGGGCCCTTTCTGTCTTATATTCTCCTTCAAAGCAAACCCAAAGACACATATATCTTTGATTATCGTTTTGGTCCCTTGGACATTTTCAACATCTTGTCAGCCCACTCAATACTGAAAGCATTGCAATCTTGCTTTCTTAAAAGGAAAATACCAGGGATTCATTCCATGGGCAGGGTAATAATTATTGATAATATTAGTACTCAGGAATTGATTTCACAAAAGAAATAAAGCTTTTCCTTTTGGTTGAAAAGTTATTAGAAATCTAAAGACCTGGATGAACAAAAGATAGAAGTGTTCCTAATTAAGCCATAGCACTTTGATTTTATGTTAAATGGTTTAGTGAAAACTGAAATGCAATATGTACCAAAATGAATCTTTTTTCCCTACTGCTCTAGCCTCTCATATTTCACATCTATTTAAGTTTGAAATATTGAAAGAAAATGAACAAAAATGCAAATATACTCCATAATGATTATGTTTTTCTTTTTCTCCATTTATTTTCTGCCTCTCCATAAAGACAACATAATTTTATTAATTAGCACAAATGGTTATAAAAACCACCACTTGCCAGGGTGTTATTCCCATTTACTATTTCCACAATGTTGTGTAATGTGAAATTTTTGCACAGAATACTCAGCCAGGACTGTCAGCAGCTGAATTACCATGTGTTGGCAGTGTCTGTTAGAACCTGATCAGTATACATCCTGTGAATAAGATGTGTGAAGCACATAATAAAAGAAAAATGACCTCTCTTAGATAAAATACGTTTGTTCTCCCTTCTGCTGTTAGTAATAGTGTTTAGCATGTCTTATAGTAATTTAAATCAGCGTCCTAAGGCACAGAATAATTAGGTATTTCCCTACATTGTAACAAATGGCCCCGGCATATTTCTCTTCCTGTTCATACTATGGCTTTTGCTATTTTGTCATATTTTTTTTAAGTTGCCTTAAAAGTAGGGGCGGGAAGAACGAAATGGATTGGTTCATATGAAGCTTTTAGAAGCGATTTAAGATCTCTCGGATTTATGAAATTATTGTCCCTGGAGTTAATGTGAATCCTATTTACCTCAAATATCATTATTCTCTTTGCCAGGAACTCTGACAAGCTGAATAAATACATAAAGGGGGAATCTTGGAAGTAGGCAGACAGACTGGTGACTCATGACGGGGTCAGAGCCTTTGCTATTTGCTTAGGAACAGACCTCTCTCCCTGGCTGCTATGGGGAGGAAGTGATGATGGAGAACCGTCAGTACCAGAGAGATGTGGTGGAGGCAGCTGGGAGGTCAGGGGTTAAACGTGTGCTATCTCAGCTATGCTGGATGCAATAACAGCATCAGGCATCAGGAGAACGATCTATCAAGGCAATTAGCCAAGCCGGCCTTGTGGTAGCCCAGATAGGTCTGGCTCTGTTTGCGTCTGTTTATCAGTCCAAGATAAGAATTCTTGTGAACCTTTTTGTTACCTTGAGAAAGTAGACACCTGGAAGGTAAACAAAAGGCAGTAGTGTCTTTAAAAATTGATTTTGAAAAATGACTACAGCTCCCACAAGGATTAAATCATCTTCTTTTTAAAGATGAGGAATTTCTTTGCTTATTTTTTTTTCCCATCCATTTCTTGGTCTCTTCTTCCCAGAGTACAGATTATAGAATTGGACCTCTTTTGATCAAATGTGGAACTTGACCCAGATGCCCTGGGAACTGGGGAAGATAATTCAGATTACTGTGGTTTTGCTTTTTGCCCCAAGATTTTCCTGTAAATGCCGCACTTTCCATAAACTGCCCTAGACATTCAGAACACCTATCACTCTTGATTCACGAGAGTGGGCTGATTTAATACATCTTTTTTCTCTTCTGATTTCAAACTCCTAGAGGACACTGGCAATCATTCCTTTTGTCCTGATGTGACCATACCAAGGGGCACACAAGAGTCAGACATTTTCAAAGGGGATTTCACAAAAGCTCTCTGTGATTTGTGATTGTAGTTGTAGTGGTAAAAGCGGAATTGTAAGGCTCTCCTGCCTGCTGGCAAGTGAAATCTTCCCAGACCAGGTGCTGAACCTGTGTCCGCTGCACTGGCCGGCAGACACTCAGCCTCTGGACCATCAGGGAAGTCCTATTTTTCTACTTCTACACCCATCGTCATGAAACTGGATTCGCCCCAACGCACATCAGAAGAGGAGTGTGCCTCTGTCTTCAACGTCAGTGAGACCATTACTGGGGGCATTTTTGTGAATCTTTCCTAACCCAGTTCGGGCTTACTTCAAGATCTCATGGTCCCATCTGACATTAAAATTTCCAGTTATCTTAAATCCAGTTTCCTAAGCTGAACCCATATTCCATTTTTCCAGGATGGCAAAATATATCTGAATAAGAGGAGATTCTTCCAAATTTTCATTATCCTTCACTAGAAAAATCCAAGTCCAAGCGTTAGCTACCCAGATGTATGCAAGAACCATTTTCATTTGACAGAAGCTATCTGTATGACGTCAACGAATGTATTAAATCTCTCTGAACCACACTTGTTCTCCGTGTATGAACTGAGAATAACGGTAGGACCTTCACGGGGTTCTTGTGTGGAGTCAATGAAAGATGGACTCAGAGATGCCATGCATGGTGCTTAGAATAAGGAAAGTATCATATAAAGAGCCCAGCACTGTATAAATACCCACTACATAGTATATTTAGCTGATCCATTGACCTAGGGGTAGATGAATTGCCTTATGCTGTGGATATTCTAAACCCAGATTTACACTACGGCAAAAATAACATGGCTTCTATACAATTAAGATTGTTTTACCAGATTAAATTTTAAGAACTTTTTTAAAAAGGGCATTATTTTTAGACAGTGTTCAGGTTTATAGAAAAACTGAGCAGAAGGTACAGAGATTTCTCATAAACCTCCTGCCCCTATACATGCCTAGCCGTCTCCATTGTCAACATCTCCCACCAGGGTAGCATATTTGTCACAATCAGTGACCCTACGCTGACATGTCATTATCACCTAAAGTCCATAGTTCACATTAAAGTTCACTTCCGATTAAATTTTTAGGTTGTTGAGTACAACCTCAGGGGTATCTAGCCATTCATTCAATTATTCATTATTGTTCCTATTTAGCAAATTTGCTTTCCCCTAACCTGTGACATTTATTGTACTAATAAGATACAGTCGAGGTCTGTAAGGGGCTTATTATGTAGGTTTATCGTTTTTTTTTTTCTTAAGTCTATTATGTTTAATTTATTTATGTAAGAGCATATTATTCTATTACCCATGTGGAGCATATTTTCACCAGGCCCACGTCCTATAACTGCACTTACAAGGATTATAACACAGAGGCTTCTGCCAAAATATAAACGAATGCGTTATCTGAACCTTCCTATTTATCCCCACAGTAAAAATGGAAGAAGGCAATTTAAATCACAACTCTGATAATTTGTCATTGCAAAGCATTTTAAATAAGACCCTTCAAAAGTTCTTCTAGACAGAAGCTTGTCTTCATTTGTAAGTTATTATTAGATTCTGAAACTACATCAAAGGCCAGCTATAATGCAATCTGCTTCAGCACAGAATTTGGAATAATCAGATCTGTTGTGGCCCTCAGATTTTCATTGAGTTATTATTATTTTTTTTTTCCTGGATCTGGCCCCATTGTAAGAATGGGTGCTGTCAGCTTCACTTTGGGTATAATCAGGACCCTGCAGTCCCTGAGGAAGTGAGTCTGGATGAGGACAGGCACCTTTATGGACAGACAGTCGTTTTTGGGTTTGAACCTGAATTGGTTCAAACCAAACTGGGCAAGCCCTCCAGGACTTCCCGGATAGCTCAGCAGGCAAAGAATCTGCCTGTGATGCAGGAGACACAGGAGACGTGGGTTCAATCCCTGGATCTGTAAGGTCCCCCAGAGAAGAGAGTGGCAACCCATTCTTGCCTGGAGAGTGTCATGGACAGAGGAGGCTGGAGGGCCACCATCCATCGGGCAAGTCCTCCGTTCGCAGGAGGCCTGGCACCTGTCTTTTCAGAGCCGGCTGTCTTTTAGGGGTAGGGTAGGAGTGGGGCAGAGAGAATAAAGAGCTGGAAAGCACAAGATCGACACAGCCCCCCTCACCTTCTTTCTCAGTGGTCCCCAATGTGACACATTTCTTTCTACCATGAGGTCTTCTACATGTTCCTTTGAGTCTGCAAAGCAAGCCTTCCCCTTCACATGGTTAAAGAGTTCTTTTCAATCCTCGGCAATTAAAGAGGACCCTTCTGATCTTTACACTAAATCTGATACTCTTTGGTTGTTTCATAGGCTGCCATCGTATATCAATGTGATTATCTAATGAATTCTTATTTCATCCACTAGAGTAGATGTTCTCAGGGTCAGGTATTAGGTCTCCTTGGCTTTATATTATGAATATTTGGCATGTTGAAGATGCTTAATAAATGCTTATGAAATGAATTAAACAAGATAGATCCAGTGGCTTCCCTGGTGGCTCAGGCAGTAAAGAACCTGCCTGCAGTGCAGGAGACCCAGGTTCCATCCCTGGGTCCGGAAGATCCCCTGGAAATGGGAATGGCTACTCACTCCACAGTATTCTTGGCTAGAGAATCCCATGGCAGAGGAACCTGGTGGGCTACAGTCCACGAGGTCACAAAGAGTTGGACATAACTGAGCTACTTAAACACCAGCAGCATTAACAGAGAAAAATAATTATAAGTCATTAAATATTTATATTGACTTTCCTTAGTAAGTAAAATGATATGTGATACTCGGTCTAAGAAATTTCAAGAGTTTTGGATATACTATAAAGAAATGAAAAGGTGACTTTCCTTATGATTACAAACAAATCTAATTAATATTTAAACTAATTAATAAGGTTAAAATCAATATAAGCAATGATAGTTACTTTTTTCATCATAGAAGTTTAATTTTCTGGCTTTTAAGATGAATGAGGGCATCAGTGCAGATTTATCTTTGATCCTCTACTTATATTCACAAAAGATCTGAGGGAATCCCAATTTCCTTTAGACTAAATTTGTAGAAATAACAAGTAAAATTCAGTAGATATTCTAAATACTTTAATATTTACTTACAAACTGGACAAAGTACAGGTACATTAATTCTTGCTAATGATATGTTGTAAAACTGTTGCAATACTTTATATATCAAAATGACATGGCTTCTGTAAATACTTTCTGTTCCTGAAGTGACAGAGATATGAAAGACAAAAGTTTGAAAAATCATAACGACTAGTCACTTTCAGGTTTTTGGACTCAGATTAGTGAACTGGTTTATTGAAATAATATGGAAAAACGACTGAAAATCAGATTCCAATGCTGGTAGGTTAAAGAAATAATGTGTGACTCAAATATACAGGATTAATCAAATTATCCCAGGCAGAGAAAATAACGTAAAACAATCCTTATCACAAACATTTACTTCTAAAATATTTAACAGATGGAATAATCTAAGATACTTTGTGATCTTTATTTTATAGCAACTGTGGTGGTTGTAGTGGTGATGGTTTAGTTGCTCTTGAGACCCCATGAATGGTAGCCCGCCAGTTCCTCTGACCATGGGATCTCCCAGGCAAGAATTGCTGGAGTAGGGGGCCATGTCCTTCTTCAGGGCATCTTCCTGACCAGGGATCAAGTCCATGCCTCCTACATTGCAGGCAGATTCTTTACCGTTTGAGCCACCAGGGAAGCCCATAGCAACTGAAGAACATACGATATTTTGAGGTGAATTATCGTGATTTAACATTGAATTGCTAATCAATTCCATGCCATGCATAGGAGGAGTAATAACAGAGAATTTTGGCTCAAAGGAGCTATCAGTGCAATCATATAGAAGTGATGAAAGAAGCCTGGAGAGGTAAAATGTGGTGGAAGAAGCCAGTGTCAGCAGGACTGAGTCAGCTAGTGAGCAGAGAGAAAATCAGATCAGGAAAAAACTTGTAGATCTCAGGAGTGAGTCCCCCAAGGCCAGGAGGTAACCCAACAGAGGAGAGTCAACACAGCCATAAATCTCCAAGACAGTGGGTCAGGAGGATTTGGGAAACAAGCTGCTGACATTTTAACCCATTGTTGCCTTGTGCCATCTCTTTGCCTTTTCAGAGGATTAGCTATCTATGTTGGAGAAGGCAACGGCACCCCACTCCAGTACTCTTGCCTGGAAAATCCCATGGGCAGAGGAGCCTGGTAGGCTGCAGTCCATGGGGTTGCGAAGAGTTGGACATGACTGAGCGACTTCACTTTCAATTTTCACTTTCATGCATTGGAGAAGGAAATGGCAACCCACTCCAGTATTCTTGCCTAGAGAATCCCAGGGATGGGGGAGCCTGGTGGGCTGCCGTCTATGGGGTCGCACAGAGTTGGACACGACTGAAGCGACTTAGCAGCAGCAGCAACAGCAGCAGCTATCTATGTTAATTTCAATTTTACTAGTTGCTGAATACACACACATATAGAGAGAGAGAGCTTGGCAGGCTATAGTCCATAGGGTCATAGGGTCACAAAGACTAGGACATTATCTAGCGCACACACACACAGATATATTTATATTTGTATTTTAGGTTAAATAATAACAGAGGACATTAGTCAAGAGTAAGTCTTTCATTTTTCGCTCCAAAGATGGGTTACTAGATCTCCTTGTAATAGCCAGTTCCAACTCTGATGTATTTTCACGATTTTCTTTTTGGGTTTGTGCATCATTTTACTTTTAATCCTTCAGCTCTCTCAATACTCTTCGTATATTATATAACCAATATTATGCAATACAGTTGGCCTTTACAATCCAAAATTTACTGTGAAGATGAGCTTCCAGATACAATACTTTTAAGGGAGCAGTACTTTTAAGAGATTGATGTATGGACTTCCCTGGCGGCTCAGCAGTAAAGAATCTCCCTGCCTATGCAAGAGACGTGGGTTTGATCCTGAGTCAGGAAGATCCCCCGGAGAAGGAAATGGCAACCCATTCCAGTATTCTTGCCTGGTGAATCCCATGAACAGAGGAGCTTGGTGGGCTACAGTCCATGGGTTCACGAAGAGTCAGACATGACTTTGAGACTAAACAAAAACAAACAATAGTATACTCATAGCATAATACAATTTTTACTATAACACACCTTCCCATAATATTTTGATTTCTCAAATATCAAAGGGCGTATGCTCCTCCGAAGACACAGATAGCTATACTCTGGTAGATCAAAGCATCTAGGTTATGATAAGAGGCTTGTGGTCTCAACATGATTCTATGGTTAGAAATTTATATATATTCATATCTAGCTGATCTCAGGAGTTTCAAAGAAATCTCTAAGGATTGGAACTTGAAATGCATTACTTTTTTTCTAGGCCAGTTGAGAAATGAAAACATTCTTAATTATTTTAAGCCCATATAGTGGTGTACAATGTAATTAACTCTGATGTGTGTTTCACACCCAATTAGAGGGTATTTTAGCACCAAGATAATTGGACCCAGCAGCACCTGGGAAGTGTAATCAAACAAGTTTATCAGCGGAAATTATTGTCTTATGATCCTTTGCACTTCATGTTGTTCAAAGAGAGAATGGTCAAGACATCTGGGAAAACGTTGTTCATTATTAAAATTTTGCTAAGGTCTGAATCCAGTTCAAGATATTGCTATGTTTTTAAAAATTTGTAAGCTTTTGCTGTAATTTCATAATCCATGCACTACTTTTACTAATGACTTATTCATTGCTTATCAGGATGATAATACCCATTCACTTTCTCTGGTAGCCAATGACCTGTGGTATGTTCTTAGGTCTGCGTTATGTTCTTGGTTATGGGAATAGTCTGCTACAATTTTCCTTTTTTCCTTTGGATTGTTTGGGAATCAAATTCAGAACTGGAGTTCAGGCTGCAACTCATAGTTTGGAATTTTCAGACAGCACCAACCGCAAGTTCAAAGGGTTCATTCCCTCAGGAGAGAGCCTATGGATTGCGTGTCTTCATATTCTTGGTGGTGGCAGGACGCATGACTGCCAGGATGGAAGGAGGATAAGAAGGAAACAAGAAAGGAAGAATGCAGGTAGGCTGTGTACCTAGTTGTCATGGGGGCAGGTCCTTCAAAATAGATGGAGCGGTCAGGTATTATCCGAACACAACTGGTTTCAAAGTTCTCTCTTCTTACCTCCATTATCTGCATTACAGTAACATGGGGTTGTGCCTTTAGAAGACATAACAAAAGCAAGGTCACAGTCATCACGTGTATTTTTTGATATACTAGGGAGCAAGGGCAAGTCACTTAACCAAGCCTGCTTAGATACTTTTATTTCTCCTTGGGTTTTGCTTTTGTTTTGTTTTCCTCCTAGTTTGAGTAACATGTCTTGAGAAGGCTCTGACAGCAGAAACACTCTACTTTAGTAAAAAGGAAAGTACTCTTTGCTGCCTTATATAGGAAAATCTGATTTCCTCATACCCATGGCTTTTATACAAGGGAAACACTCCAGATTTCTATAAACCCTGGCTTTGTTCCTATAGGCAAGTCAGGTCTTTTTTTTTTTTTTTTTAATCTTGTCTAACACATTTGTTTTTCGGTGTGTGTGTGTGTGTGTGGGGGGGGGACTATGCAACCATTTATAATTACATTAGAGTATTTCTTTTATTGCGTTAGTGTCTTTTAGATGACTTTTAATACTATATTTTGGCCCAGTTTTAAAACTTAAACAGAGCCAACTAGTCAAAACTACACTAATGCTAAAATTGATGTTAATGGACACTGAGGAAATGCTTCTTGAGAATTTAATGCCTTGGCCTATTCATTTGTGACTTAAAGTCACAAATTTTAAATTTGAGAGTCTACTGGGTGCTAGATAAAAACATATAAATATGTATTGCCTTTGGGAAAATAGCAGTGTATTTAAGAAAATAAAACGTGAACACAAGTTGAACAATTAGAACATAAGTGTCAAGAGATGTTCTTAGTCATCAGAAATAAAGGACCACTGGCAACTGGGTTGATGGACGAAGGATTCCTGCAAGGAGGAGACTGGAGCCCAAAGAACTTCAGGGCAAATGCCTGGGGAAAAGGACTTGCTGTGGCCTTCTCACACTGGGAAAGTTACTGTGTAAAGCATGTGAGCCCAGTCATTTCTGAATAGCAGGTGGTGCTCGTAGTAAGGAACCTGCCTGCCCAAGCAGGAGACAAAAGATACATGGGTTTGATCCCTGGGTTGGGAAGATCCCTTGGAGGAGGACATGGTAACCCTCTCCAGCACTCTTGCCTGGAGAATCTCATGGACAGAGGAACCTGGTGGGCTACAGTCCACAGGGTCACAAAGAGTCAGACACAAGGCAATTTAGCACAGCACACAGCCAACCTTACAACTTAAAAAAAATCACCACATTGCTGGAAGATAGGAAAACAAACCACAACAAAAAAGACAATCTTCTATATACTTCCTTTCAGACAGCCTCCCAGTCATTGTGACCAGCAAACAAGAGTACAAGAGATATATGTAACGCTCTCCTCATCTCAACAAAGTAGCATAATCTACTTAGAAGCAAAGAAAAATGGTGCTCCGTATGACAATCAGGAATTGTGTGGGTGCAAGTGTGCCTGTATGTGTGCATATTTCATGCAAAGCCTGGATGTCTTTTTGGAAGGGAAGGTTCACTTTCCAGTGGACTTAGACTCATACATACATTTTTTAGTATCTCTAATCAGAAGCCACATGTTTAGCATTTGGCAAATTCCCATAGGTGATGTAAGTGAGGAGAAGGTTCATAAACAAATTCCCCATTATTTGCCTCCTGTTGCTGACTTTACTGGAAGCCAAAATGGTGGTTTCCAAGCAGTGAGCTTTGTTTTCAACAGCATATTCCATTTCTCAATAGAAGAAGAAGAAAAAGATAAAGTAGAAAAGATGTCCAAGGTTTGGGTCCTTGGGCCTCGTAGACAGTTCCACAAGGAGAAATCAAAACTTTTAAATATTGATCTTCAGTGTAAAACCTCTAACTATTGATCTCCTTTTCTCTGTCAGGAGCTTGCAATTATGCCATCCGAGGCAGATCCTGGCCAGAATGATTTCATATTTAATCAACTCTTTGATGCAGGAAAGTGTTAAAAGCTTATTGAGCATCTCACCGTCTCCTGTCTTCTGGACTTTTTTTCCTCTACCGCCACAGACTCTTGCAGACGTTCCTCTACTGCCGCAGACTCTGTGAAGTCTTGGGAAGGCTTTTCTCTTTGATTTGTTTGCCTTCAGAGTTCTAGCTCTTCATCTCTGGCCTTTCCAGATTTGCGAACAGCCGGAGCACATTTAAAAAACCCAACAGTGCTTGGCCAACACAAACTAATTTTCATGGAATATCAACACAGTTGCCATGATCTACAGTCTCTCTGACATTGCCACTCCCCTTCTGTGCATGACTCAAGGCACAGGCTTAATGCTTCGGGGCGCCTGGGATGGCATCCTCAGAAGCAGATGGGCCAATAAACATACACAATGTCTCAGAATCTAAACACAGCAGCAGGTTTAATTTTGGAGCCCATTTCCCCATGAAAATACAGGCTTTTAAAGCCTGACTCAGTGAAAGGCTCTTCAGGGCTTTAAACCTTAAAATATTTCAGTGGATGTGTGCTGGTGATGGGGTAGTCCCACTCATAGAATATTCTAGAATAAAACATTTATAGTGGAAAAAGTGTAGGGGGCTCAGGTACTTATCTGAGTGATGTGATTATTTAACACAAGAGGGAAACATTTTAAAAACTTTAGAAGACAGATAACTTCCCAACTCTCTCCCCCCCCCCCCCCCGGCCCCTTGGCTGATGTGTAGGTAAAGTATGAAACGTTGTGACATTTGGAGGCTTGTTCTCCAGAAGTTTCCTTGATAAAAAGGCAAGAGTTATAGTGTTCCTTTCATGTGCTATACAGGTGTTTAAATAGAGTAGGCTTAGACTGGTGACCTGAAGGAACTTTTACACTTGCGTTTGCTGCCTCTAAGATTAGAATAAAAGTTTTACTTTTAAATAGAGGAAAAGGGCACTGAGAATATTTCCTTGACAGAGAGAATTGAGAAGAAAAAGATAATAATGCTGAACAGGTTTGAGCCCAGGCTTGCAAAAAAAATATATATATATATACATATATATGTATATATGTATATATATATATTCCTGCATTTCTTCTCTGTAGCCATCCTCTAATATGCAGGGGCTCAGCTTGCAAAGGTGGAGAATATTTCATAAGATTTTTGTGAAAATATAGCCTCTCTCATGCTACCACTGACTCCCTTAGATTTTTACCTAAAAAGAAAAAAAAAAAAAAACTAACCCACCATGGATGCCTTAATCTAAGCCCCTGGAGTTAGTTTCCATCTGTGCCTTTCTACAGAAAATTTGCTTTAGCAACAGAGTTGTGTCAAAAGCTACAGTGTAGACATCCCAACAAATATAAGTAAATGAAACAGAAGGAAACAGCTCTGTGCTGAGGCTTCCAGTTTTGCTTTCTTGTTAGCAGCCTATTCTAAGGAAGGGGCTTGCCTGCTGGCTTAGATGCTAAAGAATCTGTCTGCAATGCAGGAGACCCAAGTTGAAGCTCTGAGTCAGGAAGATGCCCTGGAGAAGGGAATGCAACCTACTCCTGTATTCTTGCCAGGAGAATTCCATGGACAGAGGCACCTGGCAGGCTACAGTCCATGGGGTAGCGAAGAATCAGATGCGACTGAGTGACTAACACTTTCACTTTTCACTATCCTCAGGGAATAATCAAACATTCACATAATTATTTACTTGGCACTTATGAAGAAAATAATATAATAACACTCTCAATATTACTAAGGACTAATTTAAGCACTTGCTATGTGCTCCACTGTGAAAAGTACTTGACATATCTCACTTAATCTTCTTAACAGGACTCTGAACTATTATTTCTATACTCACTTTAACAGCGGGGGAAAAGGAGACTTAGAAAGTTTGACATATTGATTCTAACTTAACATAGCTTAGGAGCCGAGGAGGTAGGCTGTCTGACCCAGACTGGGAGCTCTTGAGCTGTATACGCCCTGCACCTGTGTACACGGAAGCCGCGGTCTAACTCTAGTGGCCACATCCTTCACTTTCAATCAAATTGCCTCTGCAAGGGCGCTCACAGTCACGTTTATCCAAGACCTCCTCTGCGTTGTCGTGATGAGATGCTATTTTTTACGTTCCCTAAAATGAACTGAGGGCTGCATGACTGGAGGCACTAGGAAGAGCAGGGGACTAGAAAATGTTATCTCTCAAACGCATGGTAGGAAGAGATTTTCTGGTCCCCCAGTGGTGGTAGAGCTCTGAGTTTAATTCTGTGCCATAAATTGGGAGTGGAAATGACGTATTTCTCCTCTGGGCTAGAAGCATTTAATTATGTGAAATCCTTTGGAATGCTCTGTCCTGCGACAGCAAATTGCAATTTTCCAGATTGCGGCTGCTCTGTCTGTCTCGGTCTCAGCATGAAGACGACAATGATGTTGGACAGAGTTCTCGTCAACCCGCATGTGGGAGAAATAACCCTTGTTCAGCCAAGCCACTGGGATTTGAAATTGTTTCATACCAGAGCATGAGATTGCTGATCCAAACAGATGAAGCAAACATTCTGTCCCACAGTCGACAACTAACATTCTGATCAAACATTTGAGCCTCTGATTTCTTGGCTAAAATGAGGCTACTAAGACCTTTTCATAGGTTTGTTGCTAAGATGAAATGAGATAAAGTACTACACAGAAAATATTACTGCACGAGAGGCTTTGTTCCTCTCCAGTGCTTGGGGTTTAGTTGCTAAGTCATGTCCAACTCTGACGACTCCATGAACTGTAGCCTCCCAGTCCTCTCTTGTCCATGGGATCCTCCAGACAAGAATACTGGAGGGGGTTGCCATTTGCTTCTCCGGGGAATCTCCCCAGTCCTGTTCTTTTGTAGTTTCTAGAATTGCATCAGACAGGAATTCATCAGAGTTAGTGAAAATTCAGGGTAGTTTGTGGTTATTGAAGGGATATTGATGTATTTAAGGCCTTTGAATGTTTTTTTTTTTATGTTTTCTAACATCGAGCATAATGACCTGGCATGTTTAGAACTTCCCTAGGATCCAGTGGTTAAGCCTCTGTACTTCCACTGCAGGGGACACAGGTTTGAGACCTGGTAGGGCACCCCACTCCAGTGCTCCTGCCTGGAGAATCCCAGGGACGGGGGAGCCTGGTGGGCTGCAGTCCATGGGGTCGCACAGAGTCGGACACGACGGAGAGACTTCACTTTCACTTTTCATTTTCATGCATTGGAGAAGGAAATGGCAACCCACTCCAGTGTTCTTGCCTGGAGAATCCCAGGGATGGGGGAGCCTGGTGGGCTGCCGTCTATGGGGTCACACAGAGTCTGGCATGACTGAAGCGACTTAGCAGCAGCAGCAGGGGAACTAAGACCCTATTTCCATATCTTGTATATTGTGAATAATGCAATGATGAACATAGGGGAGCAGATATCTCTTTAGGAGCGTGATCCCATCTCCTCTGGGTATATACCCGGAAGTGGAATTGCTGTATCATACAGTGGTTCTATTTTTAATTTTTTGAGAAAGCACCACACAGTTTTCCATAGTGGCTGTACTCATTTCCAGAGAATATTGATTTTGATTCCCAGATTTCAAATTAACAGTCAACAGTCCCTGTCCAACTGATACCTGAAGTTTATAGCTATTTCTTTATGTACAAATTCAAAAAATATATATCATTGAATTGTATGTTGTAAAACACTCCAACATTAGAAATTATTGTAATCTTGAGATTATTCTACTTACTTAGCCTTGTAAGTATGCATATAGTTTCCTTATAATTTTATCCTTGCCTGAAATTAAATAGAAAATTATACACATGGACTTTGTCAACTTAGGCCTTAATCCATTTATTTGTGCTTAGCTGTAATGGCATCAGTCATTATCAACAATTGATCCCAGAAATAGTCAAATGGGGTTCACTTTCATAATACATAAGACTTGCTCATGGTTCCTCCTGTGCGTGATCCCATGTGATAAAATCCTTCCCAACGATGCTTTTTAAACAAGGAGTATGTGATGCTGGCAATCTGTAATAAATAGTTGGTGAGTCTTTAAGTGTATATTTTGAATATACATTAATTTGCTTGTACATTGTGATTGAGACTCACACATCAGGTTGTGCTTCTGTTTTAGAATATGATAGTAGAAAATGTTTCTTTTAAATAAACGCTATATTAATTTCTATCAGACAAAAATTTGCATAATTCATTATATATATTTTTTCCATCTGCCAGGAAGTGCCAATTCAAAAATCAAGTGGATGATAATGTTACTTTCACCATTCACAGTGGCTGGAATTTTTGCAGTGCTCTCTAACTTATGGTTTTAATTTCCTGCCATATTCTAATGAGAATTCTTATTGACTATACCTTTTATCTCATGTTATATCTAAACTGTTTTGTAGTGAGAAGAGTTATAAGGAAATAAATGAAATAAAGTCACAATGTCCCAAACACTTTATTTTGCCATTAAGCCATTTTTATGTTAGGTGTTTGGAGAAGGAACTGGCAACACGCTCCAGTGTTCTTGCCTGGAGAATCCCATGGACAGAGGAGCCTAGCAGTCTACAGTCCATGAGGTTACAAGACTCGGACACGACTCAGCGACTAAACCACCACCACCATGTTAGGTGTTAACATCTGCATAAGCTTTTGAAATATGTGAACCCACTCTATGGTTCAACATTCTGTTAACCTCAAGGCATCTTGACCTCCTGCAAACTTTTCTTACCAAACCATTTTGTGAAATAAATTAAGAAAAATCGCAACTGAGAAGCTTTAGACAAAGGTAAGCCAGAGACAAAATTAATTACTAAAATGGTATTTTCTCTTTCAATGAGAGAAAGAAAAAGTACCCAGATATTTTAGTAATTGATTCAAAATGACCCAGGTTTGGTTCCATTGAAGAGGTACATTTCACAAATAGAAATGATGAAAGAAATCCTTTTAGGTTTGGCTTTAGAGCTGAGCTTTTGTGACTCAAAGAAAAAGCATCACAGCGTTGCCAGCTCTTTCGTATCTCACGTGGCAATCGATAACCTAGGTAAACATGGGCTCAGAGTAAATCCAGTATCTTGGTGCCTTCATTTCTGCAGGTCTAAAGAGGCCAATCTTTTTGTTGGGGAGACGAGACTTGTTTTCATCAGTGCTCTTAATAAAGTAAAACAGCTGCCTGAACAGCCTGACACACTCCCGGTGAAGGTCATCTGTGTCCCCTCATGTCTTAACCAGTCCATGGGGTTAACTCTCTTCTCTCCTTGACTTCTCTGAGACCCACAGCTACTGAAGATCCACTTTCGGCTCTTTTGAAACACAGACTTCAATGTGCCACGAATATGTGGCATTCTCTCTTGATTAGACATCACCAGTGAGACAATATACAGGTAAAGGGATTGGAATTTTATTTTTCAATGAAATAAGGACTCAAAGATGAGAGCCAAGAAAAAAAAAAAAAAAGTTCATTGGCTCTTTAAAACACACTCTAAATCTCTGTCTTTTGATATTTGTAAGAGGAAAACGATATCCGCAAGGTTTTTCTGTAGTTTTCACATAAACAGAACTGATACACTGTAGCTATTGTCTTATTTCAAATCTCATAGTTTCTGCCAGCATCTACCGTTCACATCAACAGGCAGCTAGCTACCCACCCAGTTAGTGCAAGTTTCAGGAGAGAGAATTAGCTGTCTTTTGAACTTATCAAGAATTTGCCAAAGTGCAAATAGAAATACCAAACACAAGAAGGATTTGCTGAAATATTTCCTTGAGATTGGTGTTTGAAGTAAAACTCTTGGCACACTTGAAACTGGGAGCTTATTATTGCTCTGATTAGTCATTTGTTAGGTGATGCAATTCATATTTCCTCCTCGTCTATTTTTTTTCTTCTTCTTCTTTTCACAATGTATGGATCACCCCCATTTGGCTTAAGGTAAATTCTATTATTCAAAGAAATAAAGGTTTTGCTAACAAAACTTTGCTTCCAGTAATAACAGTTTCCTTCATGAAAGCTCTTTTTATTGAATGAAACTCAATGCAGCTAAATAATTACATATGACCTAATTCTATCTTGGACAAGGGGTATCTCCTCACGGCCACCCCTCCTGACCTTGGACATGGAGTAGCTCCTCTCGGCCCTCCTGCGCCCGTGCAGCTGCCACTCCTTGGATGTGGGGTAGCCCCTCTTGGCCGCTCCTAGGCCAACGCAGCCTGGCACTCTCGGTTGCCACACCTGACCTTGGGCAAGGGGTAGCTCCTCTCGGCCACGCTTTTGCACAGTCTGTCGCAGCCAGTGTACTTCTGCTATAAATACCCCTCCTCCAAGGTAAGGAGCAGCGGCTGTGCTTTGCTGGAACAGCCATGAAGAGATACCCCAGGTCCAAGGTAAGAGAAACCCAAGTAAGACAGTAGGTGTTGCGAGAGGGCATCAGAGGGCAGACACACTGAAACCATATTCACAGAAAACTAGTCAATCTAATCACCCTAGGACCAAAGCCTGGTCTAACTCAATGAAACTAAGCCATGCCCTGTGGGGCCACCCAAGATGGGTGGGTCATGGTGGAGAGGTCTGACAGAATGTGGTCCAGTGGAGAAGGGAATGGCAAACCACTTCAGGATTCTTGCCTTGAGAACCCCATGAACAGTATGAAAAGGCAAACTGATAGGATACTGAAAGAGGAACTCCCCAGGTTGGTAGGTGCCCAATATGCTACTGGAGATCAGTGGAGAAATAACTCCAGAAAGAATGAAGGGATGGATTCAGGCAAAAACAATACACAGTTGCGGATGTGACTGGTGATAGAAGCAAGGTCCGATGCTGTAAAGAGCAATATTGCATAGGAACCTGGAATGTCAGGTCCATGAATCAAGGCAAATTGGAAGTGGGCAAACAGGAGATGGCAAGAGTGAATGTCGACATTCTAGGAATCAGTGAACTAAAATGGACTGGAATGGGTGAATTTAACTCAGATGACCATTATGTCTACTACTGCAGGCAGGAATCCCTTAGAAGAAATGGAGTAGCCATCATGGTCAACAAAAGAGTCCAAGATGCAGTACTTGGATGCAATCTCAAAAACGACAGAATGATCTCTGTTCGTTTCCAAGGCAAACCATTCAGTATCACAATAATCCAACTCTATGCCCCAACCAGTAACGCTGAAGAAGCTGAAGTTGAACAGTTCTATGAGGACCTACAAGACCTTTTAGAACTAACACCCCCAAAAGATGTCTTTTTCACTATAGGGGACTGGAATGCAAAAGTAGGAAGTCAAGAAACACCTGGAGTAACAGGCACATTTGGCCTTGGAATGCAGAATGAAGCAGGGCAAAGACTAATAGAGTTTTGCCAAGGAAATGCACTGCTCATAGCAAACACCCTCTTCCAACAACACAAGAGAAGACTCTACACATGGACATCACCAGATGGTCAACACTGAAATCAGATTGATTATATTCTTTGCAGCCAAAGATGGAGAAGCTCTATACAGTCAACAGAAACAAGACCGGGAGCTGACTGTGGCTCAGATCATGAACTCCTTATTACCAAATTCAGACTTAAGTTAAAGAAAATGGGGAAAACCACTAGACCATTCAGATATGACATAAATCAAATCCCTTATGATTATACAGTAGAAGTGAGAAATAGATTTTAAGGGACTAGATCTGATAGAGTGCTTGATGAACTATGGATGGAAGTTTGTGACACTGTACAGGAGACAGGGATAAGACCATCCCCATGGAAAAGAAATGCAAAAAAGCAAAATGCCTGTCTGAGGAGGCCTTGCAAATAGCTGTGGAAAGAATAGAAGCGAAAAGCAAAGGAGAAAAGGAAAGATATAAGCATCTGAATGCAGAGTTCCAAAGAATAGCAAGGAGAGATAAGAAAGCCTTCCTCAGCGATCAATGCAAAGAAATAGAGGAAAAGAACAGAATGGGAAAGACTAGAGATCTCTTGAAGAAAATTAGAGATACCAAGGGAACATTTCATTCAAAGATGGGCTCGATAAAGGACAAAAATGGTATGCTCAAAATTCTCCAAGCCACGCTTCAGCAATATGTGAACCATGAACTTCCAGATGTTCAAGCTGGCTTTAGAAAAGGCAGAGGAACCAGAGATCAAACTGCCAACATCCACTGGATCATTGGAAAAGCAAGAGAGTTCCAGAAAAACATCTATTTCTGCTTTATTGACTATGCCAAAGCCTTTGACTGTGTGGATCACAATAAACTGTGGAAAATTCTGAAAGAGATGGGAATACCAGCCCACCTGACCTGCCTCTTGAGAAACCTATATGTAGGGCAGGAAGCAACAGTTAGAAGTGGACATGGAACAACAGACTGGTTCCAAATAGGAAAAGGAGTATATTGTCATCCTCCTTATTTAACTTATATGCAGAGTATATCATGAGAAATGCTGGGCTGGAAGAAGCACAAGCTGGCATCAAGATTGCTGGGAGAAATATCAATCACCTCAGATATGCAGATGACACCACCCTTATGGCAGAAAGTGAAGAGGAACTAAAAAGCCTCTTGATGAAAGTGAAAGTGGAGAGTGAAAAAGTGGGCTTAAAACTCAACATTCAGTAAACTAAGATCATGGCCTCTGGTCCCATCACTTCATGGGAAATAGATGGGCAAACAGTGGAAACAGTGTCAGACTTTGTTTTTTTTGGACTCCAAAATCCCTGCAGATGGTGATTGCAGCCATGAAATTCAAAGACGCCTACTCCTTGGAAGGAAAATTATGACCAACCTAGATAGCATATTGAAAAGCAGAGACATTACTTTGCCAACAAAGGTCCATCTAGTCAAGGCTATGGTTTTTCCTGTGGTCATGTATGGATGTGAGAGTTGGACTGTGAAGAAAGCTGAGTGCTGAAGAACTGATGTTTTTGAACTGTGGTGTTGGAGAAGACTCTTGAGAGTCTCTTGGACTGCAAGGAGGTCCAACCAGTCCATCCTAAAGGAGATCAATCCTGGGTGTTCTTTGGAAGGACTGATGCTGAAGCTGAAACTCCAGTACTTTGGCCACCTCATGCAAAGAGTTGACTCATTGGAAAAGACTCTGGTGCTGGGAGGGATTGGGGGCAGGAGGAGAAGGGGACGACAGAGGATGAGATGGCTGGATGGCATCACCGACTCGATGGACACGAGTTTGGGTAAACTCCAGGAGTTGGTGATGGACAAGGAGGCCTGGCGTGCTGTTATTCATGGGGTTGCAAAGAGTCGGACATGACCAGGTGACTGAACTGAACTCAACTGAATTCTGTCTTGTCATTAAAAAAAAAAAAAAAAAAAAAAAAAACCTTCTACTTCTTTTGAAATACATGCAGTTTTTTTCTTGTCACTTCTGCTCAGCTAAATGGTGGCAAGTTCTAGGTTCCTCAGATCTGCTCCCAAGTACATTCCTGGTTACCCTGCTCTTCATGCTGGATAGTACGTTAGTATGAACTTCAGAAGTACTGCCTAATTTCTTGGGCTTCCCAAGTGACTCAGTGGTAAAGAATCCACCTGCCAATGCAGGAGACTCAGGGGACATGGGTTTGAGAATATCTCCTGGATGAGGAAATGACATTCCACTCCAGTATTCATGCCTGGAAAATCCCATGGAGAGAGGACACTGGTGGAGTATATGGGGTCTGAAAGAGTCAGATATGACTGAGCAAGCATGCACACCTGATTTCTTAAGATCTAGATATTTGGGAGCCACAAGGGTGTTGCTGCTGCTAAGTCACTTCAGTCGTGACTGACTCTGTGCGTCCCCATATACAGCAGCCCACCAGGCTCCCCAGTCCCTGGGATTCTCCAGGCAAGAACACTGGAGTGGGTTGCCATTTCCTTCTCCAATGCATGAAGTGAAAAGTGAAAGTGAAGTTGCTCAGTGGTGCCTGACTCTTAGCGACCCCATGGACTGCAGCCCACTAGGCTCCTCCATCCATGGGATTTTCCAGGCAAGAGTACTGGAGTGGGGTGCCATTGCCTTCTCCGAAGAAGGGTGTTACTATTACTTAAATAAATAATTGAACCATCAAAAAAAAAAAAAAAAGACTACAATGAGTGGAACCATGTAGTACTTGCTTCCACTTCATTTCCATAATGGTTCTTAATTGTCTTATACCCTTTTTTTCCATAAAAGATATACGAATTTTTAAAATATTCATTATCTTTGATTTTTTTTTCATCTTTTGGTTCAGTTCAGTCAGTCAGTTGTGTCCAACTCTTTGTGACCCCATGGACTGCAGCACACCAGGCTTCCCTGTTCACCACCGACTCCCAGAGTTGATCTTTACTAGGGGAGAATTTGCATACTACAGATTCATATATAATGATAAGTCATATATTATAAAATACAAGTCAACAATTTTTAATAAACTCAGAGAGTGAGCAACTATCACACTATCACAACTAACCCACCCTTGGAACATTTCTACCATCTTCTGAAATTCCCCAGGGCCCATTTGTAGTCAACTTGCCATGGAGCATGAAGCTAAGAAGGAAAACAAAGTTTTCCTCAAAAGTTCGACTCACAGACTTAGAGAAGGAGCTTGTGGTTGCCAGGGGGAAAATTGAGCAGTAAAAATTGGGAGTTTGGGATTGAAATGTACCCTCCAATACATTTAAAATGGAAACCAACAGGGTCCTACTATATACACAAAGAACTCTGCTCAATGTCATTTGACAGCCTGGATGAGAGGCAAATTTGGGGGAGAATGGATACATGTATATGTGTGTCTGAGTCCCTTTGCTGTCCACCTGAAATATCACAGTATTGTTAAACTGACTATACTCCAATATAAAATAAAACACATTCATTTATTCTTTTCTAAAGTCAGTGCAGTCTTCCCCGGTGGCTCAGTGGTAAAGAATCTGCCTGCCAGTGTTGGAGAGGTAGGTTCGTAGGTTCAATCCCTGATCTGGGAAGATCCCACACGCAATGGAGCAGCTAAGGTCAGACACCAAAGCTATTGAACCCGTGCTCTAGAGCCCCGGGGCCACAATGACCAAGCCCACGTGCCCCAACCCACTGCAGCCTGCTCCCCCTGAGGCCCCCGCCCTGCAACAAGAGAAGCCACTGCAATGAAAAGCCCTTACATGACTGCAGAAAACCCTCGCAGCAACAAGAACCCAGCACAGTCAAAAATAAATACAATAATATCATACAACAAATAGCACCATTGTGAGGGTTATCATGGGCAGAATGAATGCTTAGGCTGAGTTTATGATAAACTAGGAGGAATTGAAGGTATTGTGATGGAAAATTATTTCTAATTCACAATAAGTAACCATTGAGGAGAAGATGGGAGGAGCTGGAACTTCGTGGGACACACAGATGAAGGTAATTGAGAGTGGATATTTACACAGTGCAAATGCTGTGCCAGGTACTATTCTAACCCCTTTTACAGAGGCTTACTTGTATAATACACACAATAACCCTAAGAACTAGTACCATAACTATTCCTGTTTCACAGATGGAAAACCTGAACTCCAAACAGATAAAGTAAACAAACAAATAAGGGATGGAATTTGGGTTCAAACTCAGGAAGTCTCACTCTAAATTTCACCCTGTCATCCACTGCCCTGCACTTCATATGTGTCACCTGGGTTATAAAACTAAACAAAAGAAGATGTAGATATTGTATAAGTTGGAGCCAAATAATTAGCAGTAGTTAAGGTTCTGGGAACCAGAATAAGCAGAACAGGAAAGACACAGCCTTGTGCAGTGTTAAGGCTGTTTCAACCTGGCTGCACTATATCCGGGTAACACAAGCAGAGGTGTCCGTGGAAAGTTAAAAGTTGTCGGTGGAGGGAGAAGGAAGCACTAAATGAGGCGCAATGGAAGAAACACAAGAGCAATATTCTGCACCCTGGGACTAGCCTCTGGCAGAGACCCGCACTCTCCACTTCTGTAAACAAACCAATATCCGCTAATGACTTTGCATCCACGGTCGCGGGGTACGTTCCTGCCCTCCTCTTTCCCCCTGATCTGCTCAATTAATATTTTCCTTTGCCTAGGCTCTCCCTCCCTACTCAGCCCATGCTATATTCTTTTTCCAGATGTGTGACAACCACGTCTTGGCCTCTAAACAGATTTCAGACTAATTTGTTTCGTGGCCCTGTGCTCCCTTTTTTGCTGATACCGGAGGATTTTAGAAGTCTAAGGAGACATCCGTGGGAGCTGCTCTGTGGTAACTTGAGTTCCAAGTTGGAGAATATATGTCCTGGCAGCTTTGCGAACTCAAGTACTTCCTGGAGTCCGGGGCCAAAATGGGAAATGCAGTTGAGGCAGATGTTCTGGACTTTGGGTTGCCTTCTTGGGTATAAAAGCTGAGACAGTCAGAGCAGTGAAGGCTGTTTGCAAAGCTAAGCCAGGGAAAGTGATGGGAGCTGCCCTTACACGTGCATTTCCACATACTCACTGCCCAGGCCGTTAGGGTTATTTTGGCAACAGTTTGAGAAGTGGCAGCTTATTTGATACCTCATAAGTAAAAGAGGAAACGGGAAGGAGGATGTATTACCATAGACAACAGCAAATGTAAGCCAGACTCTCCTGCTGGAATCATGCGTGGGCTTGAAAGATCTTGTTCAAGGAAATGGATTCACCCATAATAAATTATCTTAAAATATCACGACAAAGGTGTGCTTTTCAGGAACAGATGCAAAAGCATAGCCATTCCAGTAATGTTTCTTTCCAACGAGGTAAGTACCTAGTGAAGGGCTTCCCAGGGGCACTAGTGGTAAGGAACTTGCCTGCCAATGCAGGAGACATAAGAGACGCAAGTTCGATCCCTGGGTGGGGAAGATCCACTGGAGGAGGGCATGGCAACTGACTCCAGCATCCTTGCCTGGAGAATCCCATGGACAGAGGAGTCTGGTGGGCTACAGCCCACAGGGTTGTGGAGAGTCAGACGTGACCGAAGCCACATAGTACACACGTACCTAGATCTTGTTAACTTTTATCAATCAAACCACATCAATATAAAATACTATATTTCTGAGACCACCAAATCCCAATATAGAAAAAAAAATTATAGTCTCTTAACTTATTTAATATGCATAATTTCACTTTTCAGCACATTGCTTAATTTTAGCTCTTATTTTCTAAGATAAAATATGTGTTTTCTGAGGAATACTTAGAGAAGGAATTTCCCAGGTTTTTATTTTTTCTTGGCTTTTTAAGCACAAAGTTTTCCCAACTGTAGGTTGAATAATTGTACCTATTTTGTAAGAATAATTTCATTGGTCAGCAATTTAAAATTGTGATCCTGTAGATAGCATGCTTAAAACTTGGGAGAGAGTGGATACATGTACATGTCTGGCTGAGTCCCTTCGCTTCTCATCTGAAACTGTCACAGCACTCTTAATTGGCTATATCCCAATACAAAATAAAGAGTTTAAAGTATAAAATATATATATATATATAAGAAAAATACATGAAATAGTCAGTTAAGCTAATGTTAGCTAATGCTAATGGTAAACAGCTGCCACCTTGCTTGTCTATAGAGATACTGAGCAATCCCTGACTCCCTGTGCCCCTGGTCTGGCCCAGGGCTAGCAGACTGACAGCACCAAGGTGCCAGGCTGATGCCTCAGCTGTGGACATGGAGAGGGAAAGGTTGGGGGTGCAAGGCAAAAATCTTGTTTTTTCCCTTTAAAAGAGAATAAATGCCCAGAATACAAAACGAGGATTCCAGCACTGCACCGCCAAAAATATGCCACTAAAAGAAACATTTCAAATTCCAGAATCTTCTAAAGTATCCATAATAATTTGGGGGATGGTATTCTTGAAAAAGTCCTGTTGACTGCATGTTGTTTTGTTATATTTCTAAGCAGCACCTCATTTCATTCTCATTTATCTTGGCTTATAAGATAAATTACAAAGTCTACCTATTTTGACTAGATAACAGTATTTCACATACTAGGAGTGTATATTTGCAATTCATTATTTATATAGAATTTTGTTTATCTCAGATTGAGTTTGTCTGTAGCATATCATATTATCTTAACAGTAGTCCCAAGGTGTAGCCAGGAAGATATTATCAGCTCCTTTTTATACTAAGGAAGGAAACTATTACTTGAGAAAGGCATCAGATGGTACTCTCTGCATGGCAGGGAGAGATAGACCCTGCACCTTCTGATTGATCCAACCAATGGATCAAACATGCTACCTTCACAGTTTTTAAAGTGAAATCTCACCTTTAATTAATGAGAGTTGCCTGAGGAAGACAGAGTGAAGATGGCTGGAAAAGAATCAGGCTGAGATTTCAACTGTCATATTCTATGCTTGGAGGCTGACTCTCCAGGCTTCCATGTGGGGAAAGGGTGCTCCTTCTGTTCTCTCTACCCCACCCTACCCCCCTGGCTGGGACACTCATCTCAGTTAAAACAAACTGCCCATTCTCTTTTCTATGATGTTGTGGGTCCTGATTTCAAAATGCTTGGGAAGTACTGTTCTAAGCAATCAAGTAGATACTTTAATCCACTTGAAAGCTATTTCTCACCCATTTATTCATTCACCCTCTATTTATTAAGGGATCAGATGTTCCAGATGTAGTGCCAGCTGTGATAAATATAAAAGCGAAAACATTGAGCTCCTGGCCCTGGTGTGTGTGTTGTTTGCTGGGAGAGGCAGCCAGGCCCAGGGACAAACACAGATCAGAGAAGGGTAATCACAGCAGGAGGAACAGGGGCTGCAGGAGTACTTAGATGTGGCTCTCAGCCAGGATTTCTTGCAAGGGGTGCATAGGGAGTCTTCTCAGAGCAGCTGGTCTTTAGACTGATAGATGATTTTTTCTTTGAATCCTAACAGACTGCAAAGACTTTTCTAGGGAAAGGGGCAACAAATAAAAAGGAGACTCTATCTTATGCAGAATGAGTAGCTGTATAAAGGCCTGAACACTAGAGGCCTCTTTTTCTTTTCAGGCGTGAAAATACTTCAACAAACTGAAGAGGAGTTCCAAGGTGTGTACTACTCAGAGACCAGACAAGAAAATTCCAAATCCTGCAAGGCTTTCTAGATCATGAAGGGTGTTCAATGCTAGAGCCACAATCTCTAGTTCTGTAACAATATATTTAAAATCTGTCAATTCTGCTTTCAGTATCATTGTTGATTACGGCCTCAAATTTGACTCAAATAGTTCCAATGAATATACAAACAGTAGCTAATATCTATTACTGCTGCCTCTGCTAAGTCGCTTCAGTCGTGTCCGACTCTGTGCGACCCCATAGACGGCAGCCCACCAGGCTCCCCCGTCCATGGGATTCTCCAGGCAAGAACACTGGAGTGGGTTGCCATTTCCTTCTCCAATGCATGAAAGTGAAAAGTGAAAGTGAAGTCGCTCAGTTGTGTCCGACTCTTAGCGACCCCATGGACTGCAGCCCACCAGGCTCCTCCGTCCATGGGATTTTCCAGGCAAAAATACTGCAGTGGGGCGCCATTGCCTTCTCCAAATATCTATTAAGCCATGAAATTAAAAGACGTTTACTCCTTGGAAGAAAAGTTATGACCAACCTAGATAGCACATTGAAAAGCAGAGACATTACTTTGCCAACAAAGGTCCGTCTAGTCAAGGCTATGGTTTTTCCAACAGTCATGTATGGATGTGAGAGTTGGACTGTGAAGAAAGCTGAGCCTTTGAAAGAATTGATGCCTTTGAACTATGGTGTTGGAGAAGACTCTTGAGAGTCCCTTGGACTGCAAGGAGACCCAACCAGTCCATTCTGAAGGAGACCAACCTTGGGATTTCTTTGGAGGGAATGATGCTGAAGCTGAAATTCCAATACTTTGGCCACCTCATGAGAAGAGTTGACTCATTGGAAAAGACTCTGATGCTGGGAGGGATTAGGGGCAGGAGGAGAAGGGGACAAAAGAGGATGAGATGCCTAGATGGCATCACTGACTGGATGGGCATGAGTCTGAGTGAACTCTGGGAGTTGGTGATGGACAGGGAGGCCTGGCATGCTGTGATTCATGGGGTTGCAAAGAGTCAGACATGACTGAGCCACTGAACTGAACTGAACTGAACTTGGTAACAACTGGCCTAAATTCTTGATAACCACTCAACAATTTTGGGCTGCACTCCATAGGGTTACATAGAGTTGGACACGACTGAAGTGACTTTAGTTCAGTTCAGTTCAGTGGCTCAGTCGTGTCCAACTCTTTGAGACCCCATGGACTGCAGCACACCAGGCCCTCCCTGTCCATCACCAACTCCCAGAGCTTGCTCAAATTCATGTCCATCGAGTCAGTGATGCAATCCAACCATCTCATTAGAGGCAATACTACACTCTAATCACAAAATTCTATGTAATTTATCTTTGTTATAAGACTGCATTTGCTCTGTGAGTTCCTGTGAACAATGCTATTTTGAGTTTCTTGGAATTATAAGCAGTAGAGAAATGTTAGTCATGTTTTAGAGTCATCCAATTTACTATTATTAAAATAAAGGCATCCATTAGAAAGTGCCTATCCTCATCGTTTGAAAAGATCGTTTCTCTTACGGCACCTAAACACTCTGAGTTTTAGTTTTTCATCTAAAAACCAAAGATGGACATAAGCTGTTGCTAGATGGTGAGGGGGCAGTCGATGTATACACAGTGTCGAATGTAATGCCTGAAACTGAACCAGATGCTACAGAATGAGGCATGGCAATTACTTCACAATGTAAAATAATGAGACCTCTACTGAGGTTTATTTGTAACAAAGGAGAATGGTACCTCCTCAGCATGTGCACCATTCAGCCTCAAGTTGATTTGCTCATCACCTCACTGATCCTTTTCATTTAATAAACCTGCTTTGATTTACTTTGTCTCTGTCCTGGGTACTATGGACATGGTGGTAAACACTTAGAGGCCTTTCTTCTCAGATGTCTTTGTTCCTGCGGAAGAGTCCGATGCAGACATAAGGAGAAATTACACTGCAATATGCCAAACAAAGTGCTAGTGCAATGTATGGAATTTAATGGAAACCCTAGTTAAGAAGGGCTAACAGGTTATGACCAACCTAGATAGCATATTGAAAAGCAGAGACATTGCTTTGCCAACAAAGGTCCGTCTAGTCAAGGCTTTAGTTCTTCCAGTGGTCATGTATGGATGTGAGAGTTGGACTGTGAAGAAAGCTGAGTGCCGAAGAATTGATGCTTTTGAACTGTGGTGTTGGAGAAACGACTCTTGAGAGTCCCTTGGACTGCAAGGAGATCCAACCAGTCCATTCTAAAGGAGATCAGTCCTGGGTGTTCATTGGAAGGACTGATGCTGAAGCTGAAATTCCAATATTTTGACCACCTGATGCTAAGAGCTGACTCATTTGAAAAGACCCTGATGTTGGGAGAGATTGAAGGCAAGGGGAGAAGGGGACGACAGAGGATGAGACGATTGGATGGCATCACCAACTCAATGGACATGAGTTTGGGTAAACTCTGGGAGTTGGTGATGAACAGGGAGGCCTGGAGTGCTGCAGTTCATAGGGTCGCAAAGAGTCGGACAGGACTGAGCAACTGAACTGAACTGAACCCAACCTAGAGCTTCAAGGGAACAATTCACAATATAGGAGTTGCCTCTAGATTTTGCCAGTGAGTGAAGTCACTCAGTTGTGTCCAACTCTTTGCGACCCCACGGACTATAGCCCACTAGGTTCCTCTGTTCATGTAATTTTCCAAGCAAGAATATACTGGAGAAGGTTGTCATTTACTTCTTCAGAGATAAGTATCAGCAAAACTTCAGTTAAAGAAAGATAGAATTGATTACTAGAACAGCAATTTTCTAATCTTTCCCCTCTGCTGATACATTCTATGCATCAGGCAAGTTGATGGAACCATCTCTTTTTCTCCTCCTCACTCCCCCCCATCCCGCCCTGCCCCACCACCCCCACCAGCCCTGGCCACTTTCTCTAGATCCATTTCTAAAGCATCTAAAAAATTGCTCACATTCAGAAGGCTCTATGTGCTTTCTACAAAGTTGCCTTTCCATTGACCATCATCCTGGGAATATGGATCTTCATTAATTTCCAGGACAGCATGAGGACACTCAGGCTCCTGCAAAAATCTAACACAAATGCGGTCAGAGTTTCCCAAAATCAGTGGTCAGAGTTTCCCAAAATCATCCTTTAACAAGTGGTGCTGGGAAAACTGGTCAACCACTTGTAAAAGAATGAAACTAGATCACTTTTTAACACCGCACACAAAAATAAACTCAAAGTGGATTAAAGATCTAAATGTAAGACCAGAAACTATAAACCTCCTAGAGGAGAATACAGGCAAAACACTCTCCGACATAAATCACAGCAGGATCCTCTATGATCCACCTCCCAGAATACTGGAAATAAAAACAAAAATAAACAAATGGGATCTAATTAAAATTAAAAGCTTCTGCACAACAAAGGAAAATATAAGCAAGCTGAAAAGACAGCCTTCTGAATGGGAGAAAATAATAGCAAATGAAGCAACTGACAAACAACTAATCTCAAAAATATACAAGCAACTTATGCAGTTCAATTCCAGAAAAGTAAACGACCCAATCAAAAAACGGGCCAAAGAACTAAATAGACATTTCTCCAAAGAAGACATACGGATGGCTAACAAACACATGAAAAGATGCTCAACATCACTCATTATTAGAGAAATGAAAATCAAAACCACAATGAGGTACCACTTCACACCAGTCAGAATGTCTGTGATCCAAAAATCTGCAAGCAATAAATGCTGGAGAGGGTGTGGAGAAAAGGGAACCCTCCTACACTGTTGGTGGGAATGCAAACTAGTACAGCCACTTTGGAGAACAGTGTGGAGTTCCTTAAAAAATTGCAAATAGAACTACCTTATGACCCAGCAATCCCACTGCTGGGCATACACACCAAGGAAACCAGAATTGAAAGAGACACGTGTACCCCAATGTTCATCGCAGCACTGTTTATAATAGCCAGGACATGGAAACAACCTAGATGTCCATCAGCAGATGAATGGATAAGAAAGCCATGGTACATATACACAATGGAGTATTACTCAGCCACTAAGAAGAATACATTTGAATCAGTTCTGATGAGATGGATGAAACTGGAGCTGATTATACAGAGTGAAGTAAGCCAGAAAGAAAAACACCAATACAGTATACTAACACGTATATTTGGAATTTAGAAAGATGGCAATGACGACCCTGTATGCAAAACAGCAAAAAAGACACAGATGTGTATAACAGACTTTTGAACTCAGAGGGAGAGGGAGAGGGTGGGATGATTTGGGAGAATGGCATTGTAACATGTATACTATCATGTGAGAATAGAATCGCCAGTCTATGTCTGACGCAGGATACAGCATGCTTGGAGCATGTGCACAGTGATGACCCAGAGAGATGATATGGGGAGGGAGGTGGGAGGGGGGTTCATGTTTGGGAATGCATGTACACCCATGGGGATTCATGTCAATGTATAGCAAAACCATACAGTATTGTAAAGTAAAATAAAGTAAAAATAAAAGACAAAAAAAAAAAAGAAAAGAAAAGCACTCCTTGACACATGTTGGAATGAGATGCTTTCTTTGTTTAAGTTAGTGTTTTCTCATCCAAATGTTCCTTCAGAGGGTTTATAGCCCAATGAGGGCTCCTAAGGCAGCACATGTGTTTAGCTTATTATCAAAAAAGCAATTTTAGAAACACATGCAAAGAATCAGAAAAGAGATTGCAATAATAGCTTCTCAACTTGAGGGTTCTGGAGGTACTGGCCTTGTAGAGTATTTCCAACAGTGGTGTATGGTAGTAAAAGTACAGTTATCTAAAAGTGGGCCTTGTTATATTGTGAACAGATATTGTGAGTAAGTTCCAATTTCACTATTTCCATGCTCTAGCTTGCTGTTTCTTAAGTTCCAATTGCTTCCTGACACTTACCTTGGATTTCTGGGGCAGGTTCTTTCTGATCCTCCAGGGAAATACTAAGTGTATTTGGTCCCTACCCTTGGTTTATGCCTGGAACTCCAAATTGCTCTTCTCTAGCCCATGTTCTCATTCTTTAAGGCCTGAATCTCATACTGGCTCCACCACAAAGCTTTATCTGTGTCCCTCCCAACTTGGTTTTAATATGTGATCCCTAGGTTATGGGCTCTCTTATGGGCAGAATAGGCTTCGTGGTCTTTGTCCATCAAGGTAGGTAAAGTTGGACTGTGTAAATCAACAAACCCCAAGTCTCAGCAGCTCTGAACAAGACGTGCCTGCTTTGTTGCGATGCTATATTGCAGGTTGGCTGGGGCCTCCACTCCACTTTAACTCACTCTGGGACTCTGGCAGCAAAACCAGTGTCTGCAAACGTGCCTGTTGTCCTAGCACAGGGGGAGATTTGCCGACTCTTGTACTGGTACTTACGTGCTTTGTTATGAAAGAGACATGCCGTTTTGCTTGCCACTGATTGGCTGGTACTAGATCCATGACCCCTCCCATCCACAAGGGAACAAGGATGTGCAGCTCCACCACTTATCCAGAAGGTGGAGAGTCATAAATATTTGGTGGTCTGAATGACAATCACAGAACCCTTCAAAGAGGGGTTCAATTGGAGGCTTTGGTATTTATTAATGGCATGCCTTACTCTAGGTAAGTGACTTAGCTGCTAAGCTGCTTCATGCTTCAGTTTCCCCTTCTGTAGATGCAGAGAATCCTTCATTCTCCAGGGGCTTTGAGTACGTGGTCATTGACTATAGAACTGACCTCACAGATCTCATTGCCGTTACACTTTGGTCCCAAGTAGTAACATGAGTACCTCTCATTTCCTCCTTAAGAACATAGCTTGTGCTCTTGATTTGAGGTCCCGTAATGTTAAGGAGGGCTTCCCTGGTGGCTCAGTAGTGAAGAACCTGCCTACCAATGCAGGAGACGCAAGTTCAATCCCTGGGTCCAGAAGATCCCCCGGAGAAGGAAATGGCAATCCACTCCAGTAGTCTTGCTTGGAGAATCCCAAGCAAGAATGGGCAGAGAAGCCTGGCAGCTATAGTCCATGAGGTCACGAAGAATTGGACACAACTGAGCAACTAAACCACAGCAATATTAAGGAAGCATGAGGAGGGGTCTAAGTTGTTTTTGTCTAAGTTGTCTACAGAAGTAGCAAATGCAATGTGACTCCATGATCTTTGTTTTTTAAGGAAAGAAACATTAGAAGGGGCAGGGGTTGAGTTCTCAAGTTTGTCAGAAACTTACCTTTTGGCCTCAGAAAAAAATTGCCTCTCAGAGAGCTCATGAAATGTTTCTGACAATTCAATTTTTCGGAAGAGGATTTCGTTTAGTTCATCCTTCTCAATGAAGTAGCTGTGCATAAGTCAATGAAGGGCATCGGGCACTATGGATTTGGTCATCATGTTCCACTTTCTGCTCGGTCATTTTTGATCGACACCGTGATCACACCTGTTGCTAAAGAACAGAATTATGCACTGTTTGTTGTCAGATCAATGAGCATTACAAGCAGTCAGGGTAAAGAGTTACAAAGACTCATGTTATTCTTCCTTAGAGATAAAACAGGCAGCTTTAAGTCAGAGTGGGGTAAATTATTCATTTTAATATTGTTTATTTAGGTGCACCTGAGGAGATGGCCTTGCTGACCTTCAATAAAATTGGGGTGATTAAATATTTCTCCCATCTCGAATCTTACTGTCGCTATTCAGGCCTTTGTGTGCCACAAGCTCATAATCTTGTATGCATCAAAAGAACAGGCTGGGTCATAAATAGCTGTCATTAATTGAAGCTGCTTTCACACTCAGGTGGCAATTTCTCATCTCCGTAATTTAGACAATGTGTATTCTTTAACCAGATGTGAAATTTTATTGCACTTCATGGGGCTGTTTAATATTGAGCTTTAATTTTAAATGTATAATGGTGCTCTCTGGACTAACACTTGTCTAGCCATCTTTAGCTGTTATATTAAAATACATTCAACTGCAGGCGAGATTAATCTACTCCAACACGAGTATATTTTGGATCATGTCCAGTTAACTGTATCCCTTCGATGGAGGTGGTTTTGACCTGTATCTTTATGGGCGTGTTGACCCTACTTGGACAACTAAGGAAAGGGTTATCATGTTTTTTTCCTTTGCCCCTCATAGTAAGCATTGAATTATTGGCCCCAGAGGAAAGGGACCACCTGTAGAGTTCACAGCTTGGTTTCCTCATAGGCCCTTGATGTACTTTTCATAAGCTAGGTACAACTATGTCTCATTTCCCAAATTCCTCGGGCTGTTAAGTCTTCGCCATGCTGTTTCATCCGCTAGAAATGGCTGTCTCCATATCCTCTGCTAACTAATTCTGAGTCACCAGAGTTGCTCAATTCAGTTCCAGCAATACCCCTTCCAGAAAGTGCTCTCCAGAGCTAGTTTCAATTTCCTGGTTCCATGTTGTAATAAATAGCTCAGCAAACAGCACCTATCAGCAACTCATATGACTGATTGCTCCATTATAATGCTAGATCCTAGAAAACAAGTACTTTGAATTATTTAACCAGGTCCTGGACATGGCATGGACTTAATAGACATCTGTTGAATGAGTGGGTGAATATCACAGAAACCGGACTTCATTTGAATACTATATACATGGGAAATATTAACCACCTGCATACGCGGAACACTTGTGACGGGCTAGGCCCTGTTCTTTGCACTATATCTGTTGCATCGCATTTAAGATGCACAAAATTTCCATTTTACAGATGAGGAAACTGAGGGGCTAGGAGCAGTAACTTGCCCCATGTGGCACAGCCAGCATCCAAACCCATCATCTACCTTTAGGTCCTACATGCCGTGTTGCTTCAGTCACGTCTGACTCTTTGCGATCCTATGGGCTATAGCCCACTAGGCTCCTCTGTCCAAGGGATTCTCCAGGCAGGAGTACTTGAGTGGCCTGCCATGCCCTTCTCTTGGGGATCTTCCTGACCCAGGGATCAAACCCATGTCTTTCACACTGGAGGCGGATTCTTTACCACCAGCAAATCACTATACTGCTGTTTCTCATAGTGCAAATTTTTAATGATCAATGCAAAACACAAACTGAAAACAAAAGTCCTCCTTCCTGAACTTGCTTATTCCTAAGGTGGTTCTGTTTTTTTTAACTCACGTAGAAAATAAAGCAGTAACATGTTTCTGTATTTATTGTAGCTTTAGTAATTTCAGATTGTAAATTTGCTTTGAAAGCCCTAGTGTTTAAATATTAATCAAAGCTGTGGAACCTTTCAAGGGAGTGCTGTCAGAGAAAGATCAACATTAGTTAGATTTTTACTTGCTGACACGTTAAAAATAAGCTCATAGTAGTGTTTCTACCTCCTGGAAATATCCTGGCCACTAAGCCCATTGTGGGATTCAAAAGAAAATTTTGGCACTACACTTTAAAGCAGGGAGATATATATGTGTGTGTGTCTGTATATATGTATATATGTATGTATATATATATATATATATATATATATATATATACCAGCAAACAAACCAAAAAGTTATTATCTTCTTTATTAAAGATTAACAAAACATAATCCTTTCACTATGTAATCATAGTTGTTTTCAGACACAAGCTATTTCCTTCGTGTTTAGAGAAATGTACTTGATGAATACAATTCCGTACGTCTCTATGGTGACTTTTCTAGGAATATCCTTTTATATCCTTTTTTTGAGACTTATAATACATTGTAAAATTTATGACCAAAAAGCTTTTCTAAATTGTTGAAACTTTAAAGCTTTCACATTTATTAAACACTCTGCACCGTGATATACCTGTGCTTCTCCCCAGATCATAACTGGACTTAAAAACACATTACTCTGTAGCTCACTTTACTAGTTACAGCAGTCAGAGTATGTTATTTGACTTCAAATTGGTTACATAATACTGTCTTTGACCACTCTTCTTCTCTGTAAAACAGAGGTAATAATGCGCCTTACTTTATGAAATTAAAACATTTAAAAACAGCATCCATTCAAACAAAGAGCTCATAAGTTACTGCTGTGGCTTCAGACAAGGTGGTTCCATAAACGGACAAGGATTTGAAGAATAAGAGACATCTTTTAACATGTCTCATTGCGCTCTGCAGCTGCAGGTAAGCATTAGTGTGCCTAGAATGCTGTAACAGATTATTGCAGGGTGACTTAACAACAGCGATTTATTTTCTCACAGTTCCTGAGGCTAAAAGTCCAAGGTCAAGGTGCCAACACGTCTGGTTTGTGGTTGAGACTTCTCTTCCTGGTTACAGATGGTTGCCTTCCTGCTGGGTTTCCCAGACGGCTCAGCAAGTTAAGAATCCACCTGCAGGAGAGCAGACACAGGAGAGGTGTGCAGGTTTGATCCCTGGGTCAGGAAGATCCTCTGGAGAAGGAAATGGCAACCCACTCCAGTATTCTTGCCTAGAAAATTCCGTAGACAGAGGACCCTGACGGGCTGCAGCCTATGGGGTCACAAAGAGTCGGCGCAACTTAGCACACACACAGAGCCTCCTTGCTACCTCCTCACAAGTCTTTCCCTCTCTGCAGTCTCAGTCCTGGTGTCCCTTGCTTTACTTATAGACATCACTCCCTTGCGATTAAGGCTCCAGCTTTATGATCGCATTTAACTTTGATTACTTCGTTAACTCAGTATTAAAAAAACCCTAAGATGATGGCATCCAGCCCCATCACTTCATAGAAAAGAGAAGGGGGAAAGGGAAGCAGTGACAGGTTCCCTCTCCTTGGCTCTAAAATCACTACGGTTGGCGGCTGCAGCCATGAAGTCAGAAGACGATTGATTCTCGGCAGGAAAGCTATGTCAAACCTAAACAGCGTGTTAAAAAGCAAAGACATCACCCTGCTAACAAAGGTCCATATAGTTAAGGCTATGGTCTTTCCTGTACTCATGTCTGAATAATGAGAGCTGGACAATAAGGAAGGCTGAGCACCGAAGAACTGTGGTGCTGGAGAAGACTCTTGAGGGTCCCTTGGGAAGAAAAGAGATCAAACCAGTCAATCTTAAAGGAAATCAGTCCTGAATACTCTTTGGAAGGACCAATGCTGAAGCTGAAGCTTCAGTGCTTTGGCCAACTGATGCGAACAGCTGACTCATTGGAAGAGACCCTGATGCTGGGAAAGATTGAAGCAGAAGAAGAGGGAGACAGAGAAGAGGGTGGTTGGACAGTATCACTGATTCAACGAACACGAACTTTGGCAAACTCCGGTAGATGGTGAGGGACAGGGAAGCCAGGTGTGCTGCGGTCCATGGGGTCATGAAGAGTCGGACCTGGCTTGGTGACTGAATAACTATCACAACACGCATGTAAAGGCCCTGTCTCCAGATTAGCCACACTGTGGGTTGGGACTTTGATGTGTAAGTCTGGACTGGATGGATTGCCCTGGCAGTCCAGTGGTTAAGGCCCCGTGCTTCCAAAGCAAGGGTTGCAGGTTCAGTCCCTAGTCAGGAAACTAAGCTCTCACATGCCACGTGATATGGATGAGAAAATTTAAAAATAATAGAAATACATTTTCTAGGGGTGGGACCCAATTCAATCCATAACAAGACAGAACATCATTTGGGGACAATAATAAAAATCTAAAATGGAAGCCCCTTAAATGAGTCCTGGGTCAAATTATCCCCCACTCTCCCCACTGGAGGGTTTTTAGAGCTCCTCTGATTGCCATTGTAAGTGCATGACTTCAGTTCCTGCTTAGAGTTCCACTCATTAACACGTCCCCCTGCCTCCATTATTGTATCAACAGAAACTTCCATGGTATTTTCTATGGATTTTTGTTTTATTTCTTATAGGGTGGTAGGGAGCTTGATTGCTAATTGACACCAGGATGTAAGGGATTCAGAAGCCAGAGGAAGTAGGGAACAGTGGAACATTTGTCTGGGCATGCCGTCAGCTCCAAGCATGCAAAGAATGTTGTTGGAATGGCTTTGCCAAGGCTGGAATGGTGGTAGGGCCTCACATCACTCCTACATTTGGGTAAGTGTGAAATTCCTAAGGTTTTAAAAATAACAGAAAAGCATAATAGGCTCTCCTCCTAACAGATTAAATCTCACCCACTATGATAATAAATAAGATTTGTGTAATGGTGACATGTAAAATCAAGACTGAAGTGTCTCCAACCAGAAAGTGGTAATGGCTAATTTCACATTATGCAGAATAATCCGTTTGTCAGTGAAAACCTAACTCCCATGCTTAGATTCTCATCATTCTTTTTATGATAACTGCCCAGAGTCTCTGTTTAGTTATGATGCCAATTTGTTATTTCATGTAATATTAACCAGTCATCACATAAAATGAAGAGCGAGCTAATTTTCTGAAAGTCTGCAAGTAAATACTGAATTATGGTTAACGACTTAGAGTAACTCAGTTTAGAAAACTTCCATTTCCCTTCTCAAGTCTGCCAATATTCAAAATCACTTCCATCATCTCCATGTATATGCGTAAAACCTCAAATGAAGCTATTTCATTTTCTTTAATATCCCTAGAAATTTTGTTTTTTATTTTAAGTACCATTATGGTTGAGATAAAGTAAGGTATCATTGGCCTTAGTGGCGTCTTGCAGCCACTAGTTCTGCAGGTAAATTAGACAAAACGTTGTTTTCAATAGGAAGTCCCTGGCTGGCCACATTTTCATAAACACTGAAAAAAGAGCTCTATTAACAATAATACTATTTGGTCAATGTTATAAAAGCAAAACAAAGACATCCAAGATGAAGCTTCAGTTAATAACACAAATGTAACTGCATCAAAATCTAACGAATGCTAGGACAGTGCTGGGACACTGTGATTGGTTGTTGGTTTTAAGCAGCGCTTGTAGCCTGCCTTTTCACAATATGAATCCTGTGTTCTTCCTTCTTTTTCCAGATCTGATGGACCCAAGTAAGTAGCAGAAGAGTGCCAGAAAGACCATGGGCCAGTACATGGCTGGCAGCTGGGTTTTCTGGCTGAGCCCTGGGAAAACTGAACTTATATTCATCTCCAAGAAAAGATGAGTAGATGAGTAGGGCCACAGGGTAAGGAATCAAGTATGAGAAAATTCGGCTAACTGCGGGCTTGATTCTGCCCAGGCCTGCTTTAGTGTCTCACTGTGGAGCGAGCTGCTCTTTCACATGCACATGCCTGGCGACACACCCCGGGGGAGCCCTGACCTTCTTTGGTTACTGTTGGTGCAATTTCTGGTCTCCTCCACCTTTCAGCAGCTTTACTCATAATCGGTCTTTGTTCCTGCTGCTGCTGCTGCTAAGTCGCGTCAGTCGTGTCTGACTCTGTGCGACCCCAGAGACTGCAGCACCCCCAGGCTCCCCCATCCCTGGGATTCTCCAGGCAAGAACACTGGAGTGGGTTGCCATTGTTCCAGCCTCTACCTTAAAGTCTCCTTTCCCAAGAAGTCACTCACATTCCCTGTGTTTGGAATCATGTTCTGTGACACCTTAGATGGAGAATAGTGGAGAGGCTTTAGGATGCCCTTGAAATTAAAAAAACAAACAAACAAAAAAACCAAGAGGTGACCATGCAGGGGGATTGTCTGGCTTTGGGAGCCTCTCACCAGTTGGCAATAGTTAGAGAATGACTCAGCTGTCTGGCTCTACCTTTCAGGCAGGTTTAGGTGACCTGGAGACTCATCAACGGCAGTAAGGCTTATTCACACGCAGGCATGCTTGGATTAGCTGAGTCCTATGCGTGCACAGGAAGTTGGTCTTTCTTTGACTGCTTCAGGCAAGTCCTGCTTCTTTCCTGTTTGAAATGCCTTTAAACTTTCTATGCAAAGCTAAGACTGTCCAGTTTGATTCAAGCATATAAGAATAAATAATTAAAAATGCACTTCTAACTATGAATTCTTTACACGTTCAGCGTGTTTTTATTTATTCTTTTATTAAATGAGTGCATGTTACAGGTGCCAAGTGACACTCTTAATGATGACTTGGGAACACTCATACTCACTTTCAGAAGAGCAAGCAGAGTTTTCAAAAGGCTGAATTGCTTTCTCCAACACCCACTTGCTTTTTTTATGCTAGAAAATATACTAATCTTACTTAGCCTTTTCCTTTCATTTTGACAATGTATTATTCAGTTATAATGAAAAACATTGGTTAACTTGTATTAATGTATTTTAGGTACCTTTGATATAGCTCCAGTGTCTGAAATTGAGAATAACACAAGCTGCTTATAACAAGGAAGAGGAACGGAAGCTGACTGGGTCATTATGACAACACTGTGCTTTGAGCCAATCCTGGGGACACTGACCTCTAGCTTCCTGCCCTGCAAGACAGCTACATGCCTTATTGTTTATTTAACTCAATAGCTTGGCATTCTCTTGTTTGTAACCCAAAGTTCCTACCTTCTAGATTAACCTAATAAAGATGGCATGCTGACAACAGAAAGTGAAATGGAAGTTTTAAAGAAGACCTCCAAAAATAAACCCAGGCGGCACATATTCCAGTCAGTTAAGACCCAGGTGTGAGGGAGTTCTGATTTGGACTGATGTAGTGTGGTTTACTACCAGAAACATCCAGAAACTCATTAGAGGATTGCTCAGTTAGTAACACAATGTCAAGGATAGGCACTTAAAACAGTATTGTAGAGCATCCGTAGCAGAGGTCGTACAGATTGCAGATTCTGTCTATGAGAATAAATAACTCAGGTTGTGCTCAGAGGGCATCACGTGATGTGACTGGCTTGCATCTCGAATTTCCCAAGAAGAACGTAGTGGTGCAAGAGCAAATTCTATGACATTTTCTCTATCAGGAACCGTTTGTAGACATTTGTTTCCAAGGACACCAGCAGGAACATAAATATTAGGTCTGCTCCGTAAAGAGCTTGCAATGGAATGCAAAATAAGATGTGATGCTGTATGTCAACTCCTTTATTGTCACTAATGGGAGCTGAGATTTGTTAAGCACTTACTATTTTCCAAGCACTGTGCTAAACGCTTTTCATGTATCACTCTAGTAGAACCTCACACTCTTGTGAAACAGGACTTGTTTTGCCCTTTTATGTATGGAGAACATGTGGCTTGGAGAAGAAAACCAATTTGCCTAATACTCTTGAACTAGTGAGTAAGATGAAGCCAAGATTTGAGCATGGACAGGGTGACAACCTCTATGTTCTCCTGTCAGTTATAACTACTGCGCCACTTACAAGCATTTTTATGTAACTTGTAGACCAAACAGGTAGCTTCTCCAGATGGGAAAATTTTTGGTATATTTTTGTTTAGCATTGCTCGAACTTGAAGACCTGGGGTATTCTATCGATGAAAGAAGACAAAGACCACCTTGGTCATGATTGAAATGGGAGACTGAGTGAAATCAGGAGCATGGCCATTGCATGGAACAGATGAGTTTCTGCTGCGGTGTCTTCCTCATATGTTCTCCAGAGTACATACTCATGCTTGGGCTAAAGGGGAACATGATTAAGAAGGACTACCAAGTTGGTCCTTCTTGGATCTGCCATGTCGCCCATGGTCATGTGGGAAGTAGAACAAAAGAAATACTTAGAACCGGATAAAGCTGAGTTTAAATTTCATTCTGTCATTTTCTAGCTAAGTCATGGTTTCTTTGTTTGCAAAGATAAGACAATAACGCTTACTTCACAGTGTCACTGAGGGAAGTTATTTATGTTTGTGTTTGTGTATTTACTGATCAAGCGAAATACTTGAGACAGAAATGAAATAATAAAAAATAGCTATAACTATTATAGATATTAAATTTTTATTTATTATACATTTTATTTATTTATGCTGTTTAATATATTTGTGAAATATAGTTAACATAATATTTACATGTATTTAATAGTAACATTAAATATGTAGTTAATATTAATTTATAATATTTGTAACTTATTTTATAATACTTATAATACTTTATATGTTGTATATATTTAATAAATAAGTTGTATATATTTAATAAAATTATATATATTTAGAGGTTGAAGCATCTGCCTGCAATGAGGGAGACCTGGGTTCGATCCCTGGGTCGGAAAGATCCCCTGGAGAAGGAAATGGCAACCCACTCCAGTATTCTTGCCTGGAGAATCCCATGGATGGAGGAGCCTGGTGGGCTACAGTCCATGGGGTCGCAAAGAGTCAGACATGACTGAGCGACTTCACTTCACTTCACATATATAAATACATGTAACTTTTGTGTATATAGCATATAAACGTTAGAATAATCCAATAACCTTCTATTATTAGTAGTAGTTATTATTAGCTTTCTAATGATAGTTCATTGTATCGCTCTGAATTTCCAATCCCATCTGTTTGCTCTGGCTCTTAATGAATCCTTTAGAAATTCAATGATTTTTCTTCCTTCATTTTCAGCTAAGAAGATTCATTAACTGTGTCCTTATTGTTTTAATAGAAAAATAAATATACTTTTATCAAAGTGCTTCTGAGGTCAACCAGTTCATGTCTCTAGCCTGCTACTCTTTCCCCTTAAATTACCATCCTTTCTCAAATTGTAGCTAACAGAAAAAATTATGAGGTTTATAGAACGCTGCAGCCTATAGTTCCAATAATGAAATTCTTTAAACTCTTCTGGTTTTCCTTCTTGGTACAGGTGATTTGAGGATGGTTTTATTTTCCTCCTCCTGTACAATATTATGGACCTCTGTCCATAGTTCTTCAGGCACACTACTCACTAGATCTAGCCCCTTGAATCTATTCGTTACCTCTACTGTGAATTCATACGGGATTTGATTTAAGTCATACCTGGCTGACCTATTGTTTTTTCCCAGTTTTCTTTAGTTTAAGCCTGAATTTTGCTATGAGAAGCTGATGATTTGAGCTACAGTCAGCTGCAGGTCTTGTTTTTGCTAACTGTATACAGCCTCTCCATCTTTGGCTACAAATAATGAAATCAATTTGATTTCAGTATTGACCATTTGGTGATGTCCATGTGTAAAGTCATCTCTTATGTTGTTGAAAAAGTGTATTTACTATGACTACTGCATTCTCTTGGCAGAATTCAGTTAACATTTGCTCTGATTCATTTTCTTCAAGGCCAAACTTGCCTGTTACTCCAGGTATATCTACTTTTACATTCCAACTCCCAGTGATGAATAGAACATCATTTTTAGGTGTTAGTTCTAGGCGGTCTTCTAGGTCTTCCTAGAACTGATCAACTTCAGTTTCTTCGTCATTGGTGGTAGGGGTTAAATATTTAAAAAAAAAAAAAAAGATTAAGCATCTGGCCTCATTACTGCATGCAAATAGAAGGGGAAAAGGTAGAAGTGGTGACCGATTTCCTCCTCGTGGGTTCCAAAATCACCGTGAACAGTGACTGCAGCCATGAAATCAGATAACGATTGTTTCTTGGCAGGAAAGCGATGACAAACCTAGACAGTGGGCTGAAAAGCAAAGACATTACTCTGCCAACAAAGGCCTGTATAGTCAAGGCTATTGTCTTCTCAATGGTCATGTACAATTGTGAGAGCTGGACCATACAGATGGCAGAACACCAAAGAATTGATACCTTTGAACTGTGGTGCTGGGGAAGACTCCTGAAAGTGCCCTGGATAGCTAAAAAGATCAAACTCGTCAATGTTAAGGGAGATTAACTCTAAATATTCACTGGAAGGATTGATGCTGAAGCCAAAGCTCCAGTATTTTGGCCATCTGATGTGAACAGACGACTCACTGGAGAAGTCTCTGATGCTGGGAAAGTTGAGGGCAGAAGGAGAAGGGGGCATCAGAGGATGAGATGGCTGTATGGCTTCACTGATGCAATGAACATGAAGTTGGACAAACTCTGGGAGATGGAGAGGGACAGGGCGGCCTTGTGTACCGAAGTCTGTGGAGGTCTCAAAGAGTTGGACTTGACTGGACGACTGAATAACAACAGGTGACTTAGAAAAATACTGGTTAAGTGCAAGTTCTATGCATGAAGCAGGGCACCCAAAGCTGGTGCTCTGGAACAACCCAGAGGGATAGGGTGGGGAGGGAGGTGGGTGGGGATTCAGGGTGGAGGGGACACATATGTAACTGTGGCTGATTCATGTTGATGTATGGCAAAAGCCATCACAATATTGTAAAGCAATTATCCTCCAGTTAAAATACATTAATTAAAAAAAAAAAAGAATACCAAACAATCAGACCACATTTTCTATCTCAGACACCTAAAAAAAAAAAGAAGAAGAAAGAAAAGCACTTGTTAGACAGGCTGAGTTTTTAAATGGTGTGATTGGATTAACTGATGGCTTAAGGGGACATCTGTTTTGAAACATATGATTTTAATCAGTTTGGATGATCCCCATATCACTAGCTGTCTTGACAGTCAAATAAGACCATACATTTGCAGCATTTAGCCCAGAACTTAGCATACAGTAAATGTTATTAAAAGCTAGTAGTTACTAATGTTTTCTCAGTTATAGAACTAACAGCTGTAGCTTGGTTACAGTAATGATATGCGATTAACAAATTAATACAGGTTGTTTTCCTTCTGAACCAGTTATTAAACTACTGTCTCCCTCAGCCACAAGCGTGCCCAGCTCTATTTCGCTTTGTGACTCAGAACTACCCAGCTCTTTCGGAGCTGCTGTGTTAAGCTCCACCAGTAGGGGGCTCAAGGAGGCGGAAGAGGAATGTGCTTGGTCCGTTATTGTGATCAGGGTTACCCTTGAAATAGCTCTATCCCCTGGCATTGACAATAGGTTCCAATGGCTGTAACTGGTCCTACTTTGCATTTTTAATCACATCTTAGAATCAGTCTCTCGGAACCTTCTCTGCTATGTCAGAAAAAGCTACTCTAGGTCCCAACTTCACTTGGACCCTCTGCTAAAGTGCCCGACGTACCAGGACCAGCCAAGCAGGGCTCCTTCCATAGAGCTCTGAGTCCGGACTCTCTTCTAAGCATCTACATCTTAATGATATCATCCTCTTTCATCTGTTCTCTGAACTCAAGGGGTGAGAGCTGCTTTCTCCAATCATCACTTTTATGAATCCGCAGTATCCACCTTCTCTCTTTCATTTATATAATACCTCATTAACAATTCTGTGGATCAAATTCTTATGTTAAAATAACTAGTGAGCTTTCTTTCTTCTGACAGAACCTAACTGATTAACTCTCCCATATCCTACCCAGGCCATGACGTCCTGGTGGCAAAAATTGCCCAGGCTGGGAAAGTCTTTTATTATTTGCAAGCCAATTCTAAATGGTGCTCTGTATTCTATAGAGTATCTGAATATTTAAGTTTTAAATCTGTTTTTCTAATAACTTTGAAGTTTTCATCTTAAGATCTGGCAGATGACCTACCATTTAGAACCTTGCAATAGAAAAGAAAGTTCTCTCCGTTACAGTGCCCACAATCACTTCTGGGGTAGGGAAGACCTATTCTCTTTGACTTAAATTGCCAAGAGAATAAAACAGCTTTATTTTCTTGAGTAATAGTGTTTTGGATTAAAATCTTGGTTCGAGTCATGTTTCCCCCCCCAAAAAAATGCATGGCAGTTATTGTTGGTCTTAATTGAGATGAAAATAATCTCCATGAGGGCAGAGGTCTTTGCCTTCACTCTATCACAACAGCTTAGAACGGTGCCTGACACATAATAGGTGTTTGATGAATCATTACAGAAGGAATGAATAATGGCTGTAAAACTACATTGTAAACTCTAAAAATCTATGAAAATATTATGGTCCATTAATATACCATGATGGCAAATCCGTTACTGGGTGCTGTTGAATCACTTACCTTTTCTTATAAAATAAACCCTATCTTGTTTTTGTACCCTGCTGTTATATATGAACACCGTGACACAGGAAAAAATTGTTGGGATTTGAAAGCAGTGTTCTTCCAAATTAAATCACACTGAAGTACAAGGGGCAAGAGAGTGTGAATCTGTGTGTGTCCATGTCTCTATATGTAGGCATGTGTTTGCAAGTATGTTTGTTAAGTGTGTGTTGTTACTATCTTTGTCCTAAGTCTCTCAGATAAAAGTGAGACACTAATTTGTGAATCTGTTAAAACTGTTCAGTTCAGTTCAGTTCAATCGCTCAGTCGTGTCCGACTTTTTGTGATCCCCACAGACTGACCAGTCAAATATATAGGACTTGACTTTGCCAAGTCTTAATTCAGACTTTCCAAGACCATCTATCACTGAAAGTTTAAAAAAGAAAGAGAAAAAAAAGAGAGAGAGAGAGAGACAGAAGAGACCAAAACTTAAAAAAAGATTTGTGCATTAGGTAGAACTGCTTTCTGTAAATCCCAAGATAATAAAACAAATCACAAAATTAATGCACTTGGTCTTCTGTTTTTATGGCCTGGCCTTAACTAAGTCTTCCACCTTCTCAAATTCCTACACAAGACCCTCTGTACTTTGGGAACACCAAACTACTCCTAAGTCTATTAATTCTCCTTTGTACATTTTGTAAAAGGCTATATATTTTGTAAGTGCATGAGTGGGAGGTACTTTCTTTGTTTGATCTCTCTTTCTCTCTATAACTCTATCTAGAAGCTTAATATACTGCTTTTCATCAAGTAGGCAGGGAGTTATGAACAGCAACCTCTTCAGAGTCAGAACTTTCTGAAGACAGATTTAACTCTTTTCTCTCAGTAGGTATTATTTTAGGAACGTGAATCAGGATGAAAGAGCTGGGAAGACATGGGATTTGAGTGTGTTGTGTCCAAGGATAGGCATCTAGGACATAACCTAATCAGCAACAGACTGATATATAATCCCATATGCTACTTTGAGACCCAGCCACCACACTGAGGAGAGCTTACTGGATGGGGTTAAAGGTTAACCATAGTTCTAATGGGTTTCCAGCTTTCACAATATGTCCTGCCTTGCTGCTCCCGAAGCAGAATGGACAATAAGGCCCAAAGCTTATCGTGTAATCATTATTGCACCGTCCAGTTCCCAAGAGTGCCCTTTAAGTTCTAAGTCACTCAGTCATTTCTGACTCTTTGTGACCATGTGGACTGTAGTCTATCAGACTCCTTAGTCCATGGGATTTCCCAGGCAAGAGTATTGAAGTTGGTTGCCATTTCCTTCTCCAAGGAATGTTCCTGACCCAGGAATCGAACCAATATCTCATATCTCCTGCATTGGCAGGTGGGTTCTTTACCACTAGCACCACCTGGGAGGCCCCCAAGAATGTCCAGCAGTCTCTCAAAAAGTCTAATTTACTCCATGAAAGGTGTTTGAGCCCCGAGAATGTGAAACCAGTTGGTTGCAAGATAATGTTCCAAACCTCTAATTGGTAATAGAGGTGAAGACACAAAATAATACAAACACTGGGAATCTGGTAGAAAGGGGTGGGACTCAGGATACTGTTCACTAATTTCACAATATAGGTGTGGATAACAGATTAATTAGTTAAGTTCTCACCCATGTAGCTCTAAAGGTAGAACTTTTTATATAAGAAAACTCAATGGAAAACTTAGTTAATTTTTTATGTTCCCTCCTTTTCCATTTCACCCACTCTTTTATTGTGTCTTTTAATTTATGAATTTCTGAGAGCATGCAGGATTCAGAGGCAGATGGATAGCAGAAGCAGAGTGGGGCTGGGGCACTTATTGTGAAAGCTTTAGAAACAAGGCCCTCTAAGAGCTACAGATCAGATTAGGGCTTATTTATTCTCAACGCTCTTTTGAAGGACTACTCGAGTTGGTTTTGTCTTTGTCCATTGGGTTTCCCCTGTAGCTCAGCTGGTAAAGAATCCACCTGCAATGCAGGAGACCCCAGTTTGATTGCTGGGTCAGGAAGATCCCCTGGAGAAGGGATAGGCTACCCACTCCAGTGTTCTTGGGCTTCGCCAGTTGCTCATATGGTAAAGAATCCACCGGGAGATCTGAGTTCAATCTCTGCGTTGGGAAGATTCCCTGGAGGAGTTCTTGGAAACCCACGCCAGTACTCTTGCCTGGAGAATCCCATGGACAAAGGAGCCTGGCAGGCTGCAGTTTATGGGGTCACAAAGAGTCAGACATGACTGAGTGACTAAGCACAGCACATTTGGGCTGCTATAACAAAATACCAGGGGCTGAGTAAACTATAAGCCACAGACATTCATTTGTCACAGTTCTGGAGGCTGGTAAATCCAATATAAGGGCATCAGTATGCTGACTTTCTGGTGAAGGTCCTTTTCCTGGTTCACGGCAGCTCCTCACTGTGTCCTCAGACGGAGGTAGGGGCTAGGGATCTCTTTGAACTGCTTTTATAAAAGCACTAATCCCATTCATGAGGATCCCACCTTTCTGACTTGGTGAAAAGGGCAAGTGTAGGTTGTTCAGTTGTGTCTGACGCTTTGCGACCCCATGGACTGTAGCCCGCCAGGCTCCTCTGTTCATGGAAATTCTCCAGGCAAGAATACTGGAATGGGTTGTCATGCCCTTCTCCAGGGGATCTTCCCAACCCATGGATGGAACTCAGGTCTCCTGTATTGCAGGCTGATTCTTTAATGTCTGAGCCACCAGGAAAGCCCCTCTTTTGACTTAAGTACCTCCCAAAGACTTCACCTCCTAATATTATCATCTTTGGGACAAGGGTTTCAACATACATGTTTTGAGAGGATATAAACATCTAGAATGTAGCAGGTATCATCAGATATTTTGACTAATGCAGGACTGTGAGATTTGAACTTTGGGGAGTCTCCATTATTAACAAGTGCTCCTGGTAGTATGTTCGTTAGCATTTACTACTGAGCAACTCACTACCCTTAAAGCCATGGTGATAGATAAGGAAGGGTGAGTTGCTTCTTCATCTCCCAGATACCTGACCCTACGGATATAGTGGATATTTGATCTTTCTCCATTTTTCTTTTTCTTTTTCTTCTCTTGCATTGTGATACGTATGCCTTTGGGCATGTTCTTCCAACAAATGCATGGAACTGTGAGGTCCATTTGGATACCCAGGCTTAAAGACAATTTAAGATGAGGACATTTGCTACTCTAATTGCCTGAAAGTTAAAAAAAGAGTCACAAACTGGCCAGGACTACTCACTATACCTGTGGTTACCAGGGTTCATTCAGTTATAAGGAAAAGAAACTTTCACGTGAGTTTCAGTCAAGGAGAGGGAACGTGCGGACCAAATGGGGGAATATCACAGACTCCGAGAGCAAGACGTGTCAGTGGGCTTGTGAATCTGGAGAATTAACAGCCAAGCAATTTTCATCATCCTGCTTCTCTCCTTCCCCCATATACTCTTCCTTCCTCCACACCTTCCTTCTTTTTCCTTTCCATAAGCAATGTTTACTGAAATCTCCATACCACTCTTGAGCTGGGGATATACCAGCAAACAAATTACAAAAATCACCCCCTTATGCATTTATGGCTCAGATGGTAAAGAATGCACCTGTAATGCAGGAGACCAGGCTTCGATCCTTGGGTTGGGAAGATCCCTGGATACGGGAGTAGCTTATCCACTCCAGTGTTCTTGCCTGGAGAATTCCAGTGACAGAGAGGCCTGGTGGGCTACAGTCCATGGGGTCACAAAGAGCCGGACACAACTGAGCCAACAACATTTCATGTACTCTATAATCTTGTGTGTGCGTGTGTGATACTGAAGATCAATCAATCAAAACACAAATATTTGTGCTATATAGTATGTTGGTTGCTGCTAGATTCTATGGACAAGATGAAAATAGACAGAACCAGAGAGCCAGAAGATACAGTTTGGAAGGGATGAACAGAAGGGCCCACAGTTCCAGTCTGTGGCCTCGATTCTCCTGTCGTGATTTCTGCAGTTGTCAGCATTTATTTTCCCTTCTCTGTGTCTTTATCTCTCTCCCTCCCTCTCCTCCCTTCAATTCCAGCTCTGTCCCTGCGCTATTCCAGATGCTCATCTTTTATCTGCCTGACCCAACTCCACATCATCTTTTAAAGCAAGTGCCAATCGCTGACTGCGTTTTAGCTTCAGTGTCTCTTCACACACATCGCTGAGAGGTTCCGACAGCTTCAACTGGATTCTGTTTACACAAAGTCCTTCCTCCACTGGCATCTATCCACAGAATGCTCTTTAGTCAATGGATGAATTCCCTGAACCACAGATAAAACCATGTGGATTTATCTACTGAGCGTTGGGGAACCTCAGTATAAAGTACTTTACTTTAGATATATAACCTATTTTACTCTGTGTGGAGTTTATTGTTTTGGAGAAGTGCATTAAAGATAAGGACCCAGTTCCCTCTTGCTTGGAAGAGAACAAGATAATTTAGGCAAGAATCCTAAAGATTTATAGAGGGGAAGAAACATAGGGTGAAAGCATTTTGAAATATTTTAAATGACATTTCCTTGACATTTCCTAATATCCTTTAATTCAGAGTGTTTTTGTTTAGCAAGAATACCGAAAGCTAAAAAAAAAAAAAAAGGGTAAAACTCAAGTCTTTTTCATTTTCAAAATGGGCCTTAAAAACATACTGCAGAGCTAATAGAGAAGATAATTTTTGTGTTCACTTAATACTCTGGATTTTTTAAATTTCAGAAACCATAGTCATGATTGACTTGGTTATTAAGTAATTAGAGTAGAGATAAATGTTCAATCTTTTTTTTTTTTTTTTTATGATCACAAAGGAGACAAAATCCTGCTAGGGCGGATGAAAAGAGGAGAGCAAGAGGAGACATTTATGGGGATATCTGATGAAGGGCTCTGCATCCTGCTACACCTTCCTGTTCTGGACCACATCTCAGAGATCCGGTGAGGACTTGGCCCCAGCCCATCATCTGAGAGCTAGTCCTTTCCCTTCCTGGATGGAACATGGGAGGTAAAAGCCTGTTAGACTCCACATTCTCCAGATCTCATGATGCCAGAGGGATGGGGCAGCAGCAGCATAGAAATGGCAGCCTCTTCATTCTAGGCAGAAATTTATGAAGTCTTCTCCAAGGTGCCATGTACCACAAAATGGAAAAAGAAAAGCATCTAGAAGCTTCTTATGGCTTCTCAGGATGCTGAGGCATGCAAAAGTAGCTAAGAAATGCTTAGACTGGAAACAGATGGGGTGAGACCCGTGTTAGCAGACACTGGTTTATATAGGTGGATCTGGGGCTAGGACCTGGACACTGAGCAAAATCCACAAAACTCAGATCGATACAGAGTAGTGGGAGCAAGGGTGTGACCTGGAGTTAAGTGAGCTTACCAAGAACTGGTCTAAGGTTCGGATTTTTGATAACAGAAATGAAGATTCTAGACAGCAATAAATAGAACAAGAAAATTCCATTCTTGACACACCTGAGCTTGTGATCTGGATGCTCCATGCCCAATGTGAGTACCTACTTAGTGGCTCAATTGTGTCTGTCTCTTTCGAGACCCTGTGGACTGTAGCCCACTAGGCTCCTCTGTCTGTGGGATTTTCCAGGCAGGAATACTGGAGCGGGTTATCATATCCTTCTCTGGGGATCTTCCTGACCCAGGGATCAAAGCTCTGTCTTTTGTGTCTCTTGTATCTTCTGCAGTGGCAGGCGGATTCTTTACCGCTGTGCCACCTGGGAACCCCTAACACACATGCCTAATTCCATACCAGCTTCACTTTAAAAGGAAGTGTTTGCTCTTGTTTTATCAAGGGTGATTCATCACATTTCTCTGACAAATGGTACATGTTTGATAATCTCCTGCACATGGCCTCAAAGGAACTCCAAGCATGGTAACTGGAGAGAATCCACATTCCTTTTCAGCTTGATTATATTTTTTTTTATAAAATATTTCTGATTACACATCATTGTAAGCAGCTGTTTTAATACCTTAGCCTCTGAAACCTCAGGACTGATTCTTACATTATCTTTGATTCCTTTGTCTATAATTTAGTCGGATGGGCTCTTCAGCAACGGAAATAAATGCTTGCCCTTCCTTCCTTCCACGGCCATCTCTTTTCATTCAGATTTCATTTTAGTTTAGAGATGCTGAGAATGAGTTTTCCACAATACCTAGGAGGGTAAAGATTTCACCTGCAATGCGGAAGACGTGGGTTTGATGCCTGGTTTGGGAAGATCCCCTGGAGAAAAGAATGGCTACCCACTTCAGCATTCTTGCCTGGAGAATCCGAGGGACAGAGGAACCCGGTGGGCTACAGTCCATGGGGTCACAAACAGACAGACGCAACTGAGTGACTACACACAGCACAAACGGCACACAGTGAGAATACACCTGCCTGGCCAAGTCCAAGAGTTGGAGACTACGTTACATTTTCAAATGCTGAATACATGTTGAAACTCTTTAATAAGCCTTTAAGCATTCCCCCCTCACCCTGTCCCATCAAACTCACAAAAGCAGAGAGAGAGAGAATGCTGTGCCCTTTTTTCAGTAATTATGTTCAGACAAGACCTCTCACCGCCAGCAGGACACGACGAGAATGGAAAACAAATGACTTCCAAATTTCTAACGCGGTGCACAAAGCGTGGAGAGGGGAAGAAAGCCTACGCCCCATCCCCGTCCTTTCCCCTTTTAGTCCTGCCAGACATTTCCTTTGTTCTATTTCCTATCTCACTGAGATTAAAGTGCTGATCGCCTTCTTTCTGAAAATGATGTCACTTTTTTCCCTTGCCTTGGCAGAGAGCAAGTTCATTACAAATCTGCTGTGTGACTGATGGCTTTGAAGAGATAAGGCAGAGGGGAAAAACACATTTGGGAAAGGTATGAAACTCAAGAGACAGGTTGACAATTAAACTGGCAGTGGGGGCGATGACGGAGGATAAGGAGAAACAGAGGCTGGGCGTAAATATCTCTTCCCTAGCCTCTTTTACAGCCATCAAGAAGCTATTTTTATTTCCTTGATAGTCTTCTCCTGAAGCAATGCCACGGGCTAAAATTCATTTCGTGCTTTTCCTGACCGGATTCATCCACTTTTGATGACATTATTTCCGGCAGGTCATCGTGGCCATATTGGGTGGGGAAGCCATTTCCTGTGGCCGTAAGAAAAGGGAAAATATTTGGTGCTGAATCTGATTTATTATAATTACAAATCATCGCGTTACGCGGCAGCCTACAGGAGAAACATTTCAGATGTAAAAACAGGTTGAACGCATAATCCATATTCTAATGCCATTTGTGTTGTTTAAAATGATTAGTGACAGATGCAGAACTTGGGAATTTAATGATCTCCTGTCATCTCACAGGTCCAATCCTGGTGAAGGCAGTGGGCAAAGGAATACTGGCAAAAGCCAATTTACTGAAGTATTGCGCTTCGAGGAATTAAACACACACACACACACACACACACACGCACAGCATCTTATGAGAATAACATTGTCATCTTTATATCTCTAATCAGATTTCAGCGTTTCAAAAGCCCTCATCTTTCCTATACATGGACACTTTTGTTCAGATCAAAGCTTTTTAAAACTGTGTTTCTGGATTAGGGATGGAGGTGCAAACTTGCGGAGGAGTCGTGTACGATGAGATGAGGAAAGGACCTCGGAGACAAAGGTCTGCGAGGCTGGGACTGAGATGACAAGAACTCTATCCCCTGTTTCTCTTCTGTGGGTCTTCTTTCCCCTCCTGCCACCTCCAAGCTTCGCTTTTAAACAGCAGCAGACATGTTTATGGTTGCAGCTTGTGTGTCTGTGGAGGATGGAACACATGAGGCGGGTATGCTTTCCAGCCTCCATCCTTCGTGCCTGCAACATGCCACATATGAGACATAACATTTTTATTATTGATTTGTACTATCCTCTTGGTCTTGAAGAAGCCCTTCTCAGACGCAGACCCTATGTAGTTATCTACTGTTTACTTCCTCTCCCTCATATCTCCCTTTCCTTGCCATTGCCTGATAAAACCCTTTGCGTGTCCTTTTTCCTCTGGCTGGAAGGCACTGCGGGCTTTTCCATATCTCATGAATGTCTCCTCTCGCCTCCAGCCTCCGCACAAGTCATGACGTCTTCTGAAGAATTGATCCCTTCTTTACTTCTGGCCACTTCTTACTTATACTTGGGTTTATCACCTTTACTGCATTTAAAAAAATTTGCCTCATGATACAGATGGTAGGGTACATCCCCCAAGTATAAACATGCCTAGTCAAAAGGTAGTTCATATTTTATGAATGTTAAGTGAATAAATGGATGTATACAACCTGGTGTTTGAATGTAGGCGTAAATACTTCAGAACTGTATACCTGCTTTCTTAGTTTCTAAATTGAGGACGTGCCTTTCTCCTTAGAGGTGTTGAACTTTGAGTAAAATTCCCTTAATTCCAATCAGGCTTGGAATTAAATATTAATACAAGATAAGTAAATATTTTAAAAAATGGACGCAGATAGGAGGGTCTTGTGGAATGCCATGCCTTGCTGTAAGTGATTATAGTTATTTTCATGTCGATGCTGAATAGTTACTTTTACTGTTCTCTGTTCATGAATATTATTATTCATGTTGTATAAGCAATGGTCCCTCTGAATCTTCTACCCTCCCATTCTGATTTGGCTTGTAAGCACAAATAAAGTATGGTAGAACAAAGCAAAAGCAATAATTAAAAATGCCTTCAATGTAGATCTCTAAATGCGCACATAATTTATTTCAGATTTACAAATAACTACTTGCCTGATATTCTATAAAACTCGTTCTAATTTTTGAATCTCTCTCAATTTTTCCTCTTGTTTGTTTCCTTTTTCCAGTAAGTGATCGACTGGGTGAATCAAGTTGGAGCCTCAAGCAGATTGTGGTTGAAATTGAGTGCCCCCATGAAACTGCTCTCTTGCTCTTGGCACGTTACTCATTCAGGGTTGAACCTTCTCTGGAATGAGGAGATGCCAGGACGGAGGTTGCTGGAAAGTAAGTTAATGTCCATATATTTTTGTATTTCACATTTTCACATTCACTCATGCACCTTGCCTAGTGATACAGTTTATAATTTTCTGACTCTTTTGACTCATCTTACGTTAGTGTCAGAATCAGCACAGCAATGAATGTGGAATTCTCAAAACCAAGGTGTCTTTAAAGTCATGTAAAATAAAGGTGCGATGGAAATACTCAAAATGCTGCTGGAGCAATGATAATGAATTGGTGTTCCAAGTGCCAAGGTAATTTATGCACTTAGTATAGGCTACCTATTTTTCTTTTCTTTTTAAAAAATTAATAATTAATATTATTATTTTTGCTCTTTCTGTTTATTTGTATGCTGCTCTTCAGTCACTCAGTTGTGTCTGGCTCTTTGTGACCCTATGGACCACAGCCCACCAGGCTCCTCTGTCCATGGGATTTTCCTGTTCCCATTTCTGTCTCCAGGGGGTCTTCCTAACCCAGGAATGGAACTCAAGTCTCCTACAGCTCCTGCATTGCAGGTAGATTCTTTATTTGTAAGAGTGTATTACTATTTTGGTTGTATTTATATTTTGTTCCCCCTAAGTCATATATTTTTATAGATATAATTTCTTTTAAATAGAATACCTTTGAGTGGTAGAAGGCACAAACACTCCCATTTAAGGTCTAAGAAATGGTTTCAGAGTGTAGAAATAAGGTGAACACATTTTCAGGGCTAGAGAGTGGAGTGTAAACTGTGGTCCTGGTTCCACGTTCCTCTGCTTCATCTAACAGCCTGTCATCAATGGCTGTCAGAAAGGTGAGCTGAAATAAGTATTAGCAAAGACGGCTACCCTATTAAGAACAGCAAAACACTGGCTAGCAGCAAGAAGGCTGGCTGCCTTTGGACACTTTCTAAGTGCCTCATCAGCACTCATCCCAGTCTCTTTAGTTTCCTTCCTTTCATTGTTATCCCAGAGTTGTACATGTCTGACTTAAGAAAACCAGTTAGATACTCAAGGACTTCTTCCATTTCATTATCTTAGAGAAAGAAAAAAAAAATACATCTCAAGTTTAAAAATAACACTAATATCATTGGTAGATAAAAGAGGAACACCATCTATTCTTAGTTCTCAATAAATATTTTGGGAAATTTATGATCTTACCAAGGAGCAAGGTGGATCCTGAGACAAGGATTCAAGTGCAAGTCATTTATTTGGGATGTGGTCGCTGGAAATACTGAATTGTGAAGTGAGGGAGGAGAAGGCCAAGAAAGCCAAGTAGATACATATTATAGGGCAAGTTCCCAATGACATCAGTTGCAGTTTAGTCATGGGAATGCTTTCCAGGAGACCATGCATCATACAAGGCTCAGAGCCATTCCACCAAAGACATGAGGCAGCTGGGGCCTTCTATACCAACTGCTATCAGTTACTGCTGAAGGGCTGCTCCTGGGGACTCTCCTTTCCTGGTGCTTCTACAGGCAACACAGGCTATCATGGCCGGAGATAGACTCTGCAGCTGGAAATCTACCTTGCAGCCACAGACATGGTAAGACCCAGGGACATGTGGGTCTGGATTTGACAGGTTTTTGTTCCATCTCCTGACAACATGCATTCAGTTGAAAATGACTAGAGTCCCTTAAATATACGTTTCAACTGTGGTATCCTCCCTGTGCAGAAAGCATGCTGGAAATTCTCAACAGGCCTTCCAGCAACGTCAAGAGCAATGCCATCACCATCACCTCTAAAGCAATTCAAGCATGGTTCAGGAGTGCTAGTAAATGGACCGCAGTAAAATACTTTGGAAGGCACTTGCATAACAGCCAACGCCCAGTAAGCATAAGCACCATTCATAAAACACTCATAGAAACTCACCAGTTACAGTGAAGTTCTTGTAGAGTTTTATGATTCCTGCTTTGAAGAATATAAATAGATACTTAATATGTAATAAATTGTTACCATTATAATTATTATTGTCTTCTCATTATTATGACCTTCGTTAACATAATCACACTGTATTTAAGTAGCTAAGTTGTGTCCAGCTCTTTGTAATTCCATCGATTGCAGCACACCTGGCTTCCCTGTTCTTCACTGTCTCCCAGAGTTTCCCCTAATTCACATCCATTGTTTCGGTGATGCAATCTAAACATCTCATCCTCTGATGCCCCCTTCTACTTTTGTCTTTTCCAATGAGTCGGCTCATCACATCAGGTGGCAAAGTATTGGAGCTTCGGCTTCAGCATCAGTCCTTCCAGTGAATATTCAGGACTGATTTCCTTTAAGAGTCACTGGCTTGAGCTCTTTGCAGTTCAACAGATTCTCAACAGTCTTCTCCGACACTACATTTAAAAAGTATCAATTCTGTGTTGCTCAGCCTTCTTTACGGTCCAACTCTCACATCCATACGTGATTACTGGAAAAACCATAGTTTTCAGTAGATGGACCTTTCTTGGCAAAGAGATGTCTTTGCTTTCTAATATGCTGTCTAGGTTTGTTATATCTTTCCTTCCAAGAAGCAGACATCTTTTAATTTCATGGCTGCAGTCTCCATCTGCAGTGATTTTGGAACCTCCCAAAATAAAACCTGTCACTGCTTCCGCTTTTTCCCCTTCAATTCACCGTGAAGTGATGGGATCAGATGCCATGATCCTAGTGTTTTGAAGGTTGAGTTTTAGGCCAGCATTTTCACTCTCCTCTTCCATCCTCATCAAGAGTCTCTTTAGTTCCTCTTCACTTTCTGCCATCAAAGCGGCATTATTTGCATATCTGAAGCTGTTGATATTTCTCCTGGCAATCTTGATTCCAGCTTGTAATTCACCCCACCCAGCATTTTGCATGATGTACACTGCATAGACGTAAAATCAGCAAGGTGACAATATACAGTCTTGACATACTCCTTTCCCAAGTTTAAATCAGTTCGTTGTTTCATGTCTAGTTCTAGCTGTTGCTTCTTGACCTGAATGCAGTTTTCTTACGAGACAGATAAAGTGATCTGGTCATCCCATCCCTTTAAGAATTTTCCAGTTTGTTGTGATCCACACAGAGGCTCTTGCATAGTCTATGAAGCAGGGGTAGATATTTTTCTGGAATTCCCTTGCTTTCCCTATGATCCAATGAATATTGGCAATTTAATCTCTGGTTCGTCTGCCTTTTCTAAACTCAGCTTGTACATCTAAAAGTTTTTAGTTCACGTACTGCTGAAACTTAACTTGAAGGATTTTGAGCATTACCTTAATATCATGAGAAATGAGTACAATTGTCTGGTAGTTTGAACATTAATTGGCACTGCCCTTCTTTGGGATTAAACTGAAAACTGACCTTTTCTAGTCCTATGGCTATTGCTGAGTTTTCCAAATTTGCTGACGTATTGAGTGCAACATTTTAACAGCAACATCTTTTAGGATTTGGAATAGCTCAGCTACAATTGCATCACCCCCACTAAATTTTTTTGTAGTAATGTTTCTTGAGGCCTGCTCAACTTCATATTCCAAGGTGTCTACTTCTTGGTGACTGACCACGCCATTGTGGTTATCCTGGTCATTAAAACCTTTCTGTTCACTTATTCTGTGTATTCTTCCCACCTCTTCTTAATCTCTTCTACTTCTGTTGGTCCTTACCATTTCTGTCCTTTATCATACCCATCTTTGCATAAAACATTCCCTTGATAGCTCCAATTTTCTTGAAAAGGTCTCTAGTATTTTCCATTCTTTTCTTTTCCTCTATTTCTTTGCATTGTTCATTGAAGAAGGCCTTATCTCTTGTTAACATTCTCTGGAACTCTGAATTCGGTTGAGTATATCTTTCCCTAGGTTCTTGCTTCTCTTGTTTCCTCAGCCATATGTGAAGCCTCCTCAGACAACCATTTTGCCTTCCTGCATTTCTTTTTCTTTGATATGGTTTTGACCACTGACTCCGGTATAGTGTTCTGAACCTTCGTTCATAGTTCTTTAGACGCTTTGTCTACCAGATCCAATCCTTTGAATCTATTTATTACTTCCAATCTATAATCATAAGGGAATTGATTTAAGCCCTATGTGAATGTCCTTGTGGTTTTCCCTACTTTCTTCAATTTAAGCCTAAACTTCACAATAAGAAGCTGATGATATGAGCCACAGTCAACTCCAGGTCTTGTTTTGCTGACTGCAATCATCCTCAACTACAAAGAATATAATCAGTCTGATTTCAGCATTGGCATCTGACGATGTCCATGTGTAGAGCCACCTCTTGTGATGATGGAAAAGCATGTTTGCTATGAGCAGTGTGTTCTTTTGATGAAACTCTCTTAGTCTTTGCCCTGCTTCATTTTGTATGCCAAGGCCAAACTTGATTGTTACTCCAGGTATCTCTTGACTTCTACTCTTACATTCCAATCCCCTATGAGGAAAAGGACATTTTTTGGGGGGTATTAGTTCTAGAAGGTCTTATAGATCTTCACAGAATTGGTCAACTTGAGCTTCTTCAGCATCTGTGGTGGGGCCTAGACATGGATAACTGTGATGGTGAATGGCTTGCCTTGAAAATAAGATGAGATCATTCTGTCTTTTTGAGACTGCACCCAAGTACTGCATTTCAGACTCTTTTGTTGATTATGAAGGCTCCTCCATTTCTTCTAAGGGATTCTTGCCCACAGTAGTAGATATAATGTCTACCTGAATTAAATTCACCTATTCCTGTCTAGTTTAGTTCACTGATCACAATCACGCTATGCAGCCTCTATTCTAGACAAGCATGAAAGAACTTCCTAAGCCAAGCTGAGACTGCTTTATCTAAATATACCTCAGACTTATTAGTGTGTACTTGGACTCTTGAGATAGTGTTAAGAAGATTTATAGATGTTTTGTATGCAGGACTATTATCACGATAGGTTCTTTAAATTTCTGTGATTATGTGATGAAATTTTCTGCCAGGGTCTTTCCTAAGACCATTTCATATGTCAAATTGCAGTCAGTTGGCACATGGTATTTGTGACTGTTATGAATGTCATGGAGCAAACAAAGCAATGCATGAGCCAAGAAATTTTGTGAAAATCAGTATGGTGAGAGGGATCCTGGCTTATCAGCACAAGCAGAAATTTCCCCGTGAAGTTGATGATTTTACTGGCAAATTTTAATCTTACCAGTAATAGATAAAATTGATGTTAAAGGCTTAAGTACCTTCAGTATTTACACAGTTTCAATTTACCTTGGTCTTCTTTTACCCTTATTCATATTTATATTGTTACATATGTATTTCTGTCAGCCATACTAGATCATTTTTTTTAGAAAGTCAGTTCAATCGCTCAGTCGTGTCCAACTTTTTGCGAACCCATGGACTGCAGCACGCTTCTCTGTCCATCACCAACTCCTGAACTTTGCTCAAATTCATGTCCATTGAATCAGTGATACCATCCAACCATCTCATCCTCTGTCATCCCCTTCTCCTCCCGCCTTCAATCTTGGCCAACATCAGGGTCATTTCTAATGAATCAGTTCTTTGCATCAAGTGGCAAAGGTATTGGTGTTTCAGCTTTAGCATCAGTCTTTCCAATGAATATTCAGGACTGATTTCCTTTAGGATTGACTGGTTGGATATCCTTGCAGTCCAAGGGACTCTCAAGAGTCTTCTCCAACACCACAGTTCAAAAGCATCAATTCTTTGGCGCTCAGCTTTCTTTATAGTGCAACTGGAGAAACCGTACAGGACCACTGGAGAAACCATAGCTTTGACCAGATGGACCTTTGCTGGCAAAGTAATGTCTCTGCTTTTTAATATGCTGTCTAGGTTGGTCATAGCTTTTCTTCCAGGGAGCAAGTGTCTTCTAATTTCATAGCTGCATGCACCACCTGCAGTGATTTTGGAACCCCTCAAATAAAGTATCTCACTGTTTCCATTGTTTCCCCATCTATTTGCCATGAAGTGATGGGACTGGATGCCATGATCTTCGTTTTCTTAATGTTGAGTTTTAAGCCAACTTTTTCATTCTCCTCTTTCACTTTCAACAAGAGGCTTTTAGTTCTTCTTCATTTTCTGCCATAAGAGTGATGTTATCTGCATATCATTTCTCCGGGCAGTCTTGATTCCAGCTTGAGCTTCATCAAGCCTGCCATTTCTCATGGTGTATTCTGCATATAAGTTAAATAAGCAGGATGACAATATACAGCTTTGACGTACTCCTTTCCCAATTTGGAACCGGCCTGTTCTTCCATGTCCAGTTCTAACTGTTGCTTCTTGACCTACTTACAGATTTCTCAGGAGGCAGGTCAGGTGGTCTGGTATTCCCACCTCTTGAAGAATTTTCCAGTTTGTTGTGATCCACCCAGACAAAGGCTTTGGCATAGTCAATAAAGCAGAAGAAGATGTTTTTTCTGGAACTCTCTTGCTTTTTTGATGATCCAGCGGATGTTGACAATTTGATCTCTGATTCCTTTGCCGTTTCTAAATCTGTCTTGAACATCTGGAAGTTTACAGTTTACTTATTATTGAAGTCTGACTTGGAGAATTTTGAGTATTACATTGCTAGCATGTGAAATGAGTGCAATTGTGTGACAGTTTGAACATTCTTTGGCATTGCCTTTTTTTGGGATTGGAATGAAAACTGGAATGGAAATAGTTAATTGATCCAAGAGCTTATTTTGACAAACTTAGGGATTCAAAGATGCTCAGGAGAAAGCAAAGCTTGTCTTCTATGATCCCTAGTTTCTTCTCTTTTATAATTGTATTTTGTTCTATACTTCCCAGTATTGTAGAATTGTAATCTTTGATGATTAAAAGCAAGATTGATTAATACCCAGACTGAGAATGGAAAGAAACAGATTATACTTTTTAATGTGAACCAGAGTGATTGTTCCAAACATAGTCTGTTTATTTTTAAAGCCCAGGCTCTACAAGTTGCTTTACACTAGTCTCTAAGTAGGATTTCACAGTCCTTTATTTTATAGTTCTATTACAAAACTTTAGCTTCATGATTCAATGAGTTATTTTTGGTTTTGTTTGGTTGTTTTGATAGAAGAGAATAAAGAGAAAGATGAAGTGATATCACCTGTTTTTTTTTTTTCTTTAATTGTTGTTCATAAACTCCTCTGTTGCCCTAGTCCATGAAAGCTCAGAGATGTTTGACATATATCTATGATTATACCAGGACAGCAATGTTGCAGAAAAGGCTATGCAATTCCGTGGCCCATTTCTAGCTCCTAATGACAGAGAGAGAAGTGAGAGAATCAGTCATGAATCAGGGCTCCTCAGCTCTCAGTTATCAAATCTTTTATGTCTTTAATGAAATGTCTACACTGCTACTACCAGCAAAGCCTAACAAACAAAGATCAGTAATCTTTTCAATAGCAAGGTTGGATATGAAGAAAAACTTACAGCATTCTCCTGAAATAGCTGGTTGAGAAATCCAGTCTGCTGATTAGGAATTTTGATTGAATTAAAAAAAAAAAAAAAAAAACAGCTTTTTTGTGTCTATGTTCTATCCATGACCTGGATGCCAAATAAAATCTTCAAAAGAAACATTTGGGTATCCATTCACTCTTTTTTATAAAATTATACAGTTGGACTCTCAGATTTTTAAACATTAATTTAAGAAACTCCATCTGTAACATCATGTATTTCAAACAGAATGATGCATTCTTCTTCTGTTCGTATTTCTGAAATTCATCACATATGGAAATCTTCAAGTTGTATTGGAGTTTTTATTTATTATCAAATGGAGCTTTTGTGAGGAAAGCAACACTTTTTTTTAGACAAACCCAATTTGTTTGCATATAAAATATAATGTGAAAATTAATATTGAACTGTGTTTGCAATACTGTGAAAATACTGGGATCTTATTTTGACTAATTATACATCTTAACTTATCTTATAATGAAACATTTAGCAGAGACATATTATTGCTTTGCACTTTGTTTTAAGGGAAAGGTGTGAGTTTTTCTATCTTGGCTGTGTTCCAATTTGTGCAAAAAAATTACATTTTCTTTTAAAAAGTCCTCTGCTTTGAAACTACCTTTCATTTTCTTGCCTAGAATTCATACTTTTTCTAGAGATTCTTGCACATCAGAATAAGATGGCAGCACTACAGCAAGCTATGGGATCTCTGAGATGAAAAATAATCAGTTATTATATATATTTTAAGTGTTAGACACTATAATGCCATGGGTCATATCTGTCCTGAGGATTCTTTCTATATGGAGCCCAGTCATTTACATCTTGAATGATTTTAAAGATTCATGAAAGATAAAAATTACATTAAATTCAGTGTTCATAAATAGCATTTGATTGGAACACAATCGTGCTCTTTTTTTTGGCCACACTGTCTGTCATGTGGTATCTTAGTTCCCCTGCCAGGGATTGAACTCATGCCCTCCTTGGTGGAAATGCTGCATCTTAACCTCTGAACAGCCAGAGAAGTCCCCTGTGCTCATTTATTTGTTTACCCATTTTTTTGCTACAATATTAAAAAGTTGAGTAGGTACCACAAATACCATATAACCATAAAATCTAAAATATGAGAACTCTGGCTCTTTACAAAAATGTCTTAGCCAAATTGATCTTTATCTCATGCCCTCCTATAAATACTTAGACATAACATATAGATCACAAGTATGAATACATAGATCATAGACCATGTCTATAGATTTATAGACCGTGTGTTGTAGTTTTATCTGTACTTGTATATGATGTCTCCTAGATCATCAGTGATCTACTTATCTACAGATGTATCTGTCATAGATCTATCTCTATCTGTAGCCATGTACACATGTGAGTGTTGGACCATAAAGAAGACTGAGAGCTGAAGAATAGATGCTCTTGAATTGTGCTTCTGCAGAAGACTCTTGAGTCCCCCTTGGACTACAAAGAGATCAAACCAGTTAGTCCTAAAGGAAATCAACCCTGAATATTCATTGGAAGGACTGGATGCTGGAGTTGAAGCTCCAATACTTTAGCTGCCTGAGGGGAAGAGTCAACACATGGAAAAGGCCCTGATGCTTGGAAAGATTGAAGGCAGGAGGAAAAGGGGGCACCAGAGTATGAGATGGTTAGGTAACACTGACAACTCAATGGGCATGAATTTGAGGAAACTCTGTGTGATCGTGGAGGTCAGGAGAGCCTGGCAAGCTGCATATCCATGGGGTCGCCAAGAGTTGGACATGACTGAACAACAACAAATCTATGATCTATTTTAGATGTATGTACATCTATGAGTTATCACAGGCCTATCCATCAATAATCTGTCATAGATCAATCTATACTTATACAGCTCTGACCTATCTCTGAACTACTTGTTTCTGTATATTTATAGGAGAGAAAGAGAAGAGAGAGATTCACCATATACTTGAAAAAATCATCATTTAATTTGGACATGGTCATACTAGTATTAAACTTACAACGATGAAGATTTTTGTCCTAATTTACACTCCATGTAAAACTGACACAAAAAGTAGCCAACGAGAGTCTCCATCCTGTTGTCACAGGAACAAATTACTAGCCCAGCTTCATTCAGACAGAGCTACTGCCTCCAGGCAAAGATGTGGTTTGAACCTTTAGCCAGACAGAGAAGTTTAAGTAAACTCCTCTCAACATGCCATTTTTCTAGCTACCACACAGACTCACACAGGCCCATAAAAAGCTTGAAATTTACTACATTTCTAAAAGCATGCAGTTTGTGCAGGAGGTAACTGTCACACTCCAGATAGTCATCGGTGAAACATAGTCACAAAACATCAGTTCTTCCTCTCCTCTGCCAAGAGATGGAAAATCATTTGATCACACAAATGCCTTTTGATTTTCTTTTATATTTTTATAGCTGAAAATACAAAGCTGACTGGTAATATGGGTATTTGTTGCTTTAAAAATATCCTTCTACTAATTCTAAAGGCAGCATAGCAAATATTTTGCGTAGAGAATCACTTTGTTTATTGTATGACCATAATCACTTTCCTGAACTAAGAAAACTGCAGAGAATGAATCTTTCGGGATCCGGCTCTGTGTGCCTAGTAAGCACTTTTTAGGGAACAATCCATTAGAAATAGATTTCATAATTTCAATGTATACGTAATTCGGACTAATATTGTGAAGGATAAAACTTTTCCTTGTTATTTTCCCCAGATTAGTATCACTAAGACCTGCGCTTACAAATACTGAAAGTAAGCGGATGGAAATTTCCAACTATATTTAATTAGCAAACTTCCTTGGTTCTCAAAAATAATTTTCGTACTAGATAATTCAGACTAATATCAAGATAATCTGGTTCATGTAGACATTAACTGTCATTTAACGATTTTAAATACAAGGATGCTACAGAACTTAAAAAGCCCACACCCATTAAAATTCTGCTTAGATAATTACCTGCTGTTTCTCATTGTGAGATGGCCTTGTAGGCAGGCTTATTTGATAATAGGGACTCTTTGAGGTCATTATTTGCTCTGTGTGATATTAATAATAACTTTTACGTGTTAAATGAAGATAAAGATCTACTCTTCGGTCTAAGAGTTATTAAGTGTCATCCTTCAGGAATGTTGGGAGGCAGGAAGAGAGGAAATGAGGGAATTCACATTTCAGAACATTATCTAATCCTGGGAAGACAGAAACCATAGCAAAGACCGAGGCGCAGTGCTGCTATCAGAAGGTGGAATTGGCCTTCCCCCAGACAGTCTGGTCAACTAAGCCCGTCTCAGGCTGATGTACTACCTTTATTGTGCCGCCTTCATTTCTTTCTCACTACACTCTTCCCCTCTGCCTGCAAACACTTCAGGTCATCGTTTATCTGAAAACAGTGAAACTGACTCTTGTCTGCAAGCGCCGGTTCCTCACCGGTGAAGGAACTTGCGCAAAACTGGATAGGCCCACTCAATTTATTTCACTATAGGATATCGAAATAGTTGAAAGGTTGTTGAAGTGATATTTTCTGGTATATTAAATCATCTGTTTGGACATTATTTTTTTTTAACTGAAGACAGAATATGCTCTTTTTCCTTAAAATAGAATCAATTCCCAGAAAAAGTAAGTTTGCAGGAGAAATATTAAGAAAGAGTCTTTCTTGAATGCTCAGAGCATTTGATAGCTTTAATGTCCTGTTAAAGGGGAGTCGCTAATTTTCTTTTCAAAACGATTAATTAGGAAAAGAAAAAGAGCACACGACTTTGCAAAACAGGGGAAAAGCTGATTTAAATATATATGAGAAATACTGCCTCTTTTAAGCACTTGGGTACATATATGTTTTGCTACTATATTTGTTTTTCTTATCATATTCTATTTTGTGTTGATTTGGAAAAAAAGAATAACCTCTAAACATCATCCCTGTTAAGTTTCAGATGTCTAGAAATTATATTGGTATTTTCTGTCCTAAACTATTAGAATAATTGATCACAAAAGCCACATCCTGGTTCAAAATACTTTGGAATTAAAAGGAATTTTTTAATACCTACTTGTTTTGACAAATAGAATCTTTAGGTTGTTTAGGGCTAGGAGTGCCATAGACTTCTAAGATAAATTAGTTTCATTTTTATTTTTATTACTGTTATTGCCAGCTTCCTTTCCAAATTACATTTTTAATAAATTTGATCTATAGCCATTTTGAAGGGTGAAAGCTCATAAACACATCTTTCTGCTTTAATTGCCTTTATAAAGCACTTACTCAAAAGGGCAGTTTTTCTTCCCAATTGTGCCACCAGTTTTTATAAGTGAATCTGTCAGCCTCCCAGGATTAACTGAAGCTCACTGCTGAAAATGAATCATACACTTTAGGGCATTGATATATTCACACTTAAATTTATATCAGAAAAGAAAAGAAAATCATTGCCTTTTCTGGAGCTTGGGTGACAGTCCCAGGTACCATTCTAATTTCTTTACAGTAATAGATGTATGATATTCTACAAATCGTGGTCCCACTGTTGAACCACCGCGGCTCCTCGCTTTGGGGCAAAGAACCACACCTTTTGTCATAGGACAACAGGCTTGAGCAAGTTTTCTGCTCCTATTTATGTGCATGCTCCTCCCTGGTGATCTCATCCAGAATTATGAACTAACACTCCTTCCACACACCCAGGACTCCCTCACTTGGTTCTCCACCCTGACGTCCCCTGAATTCCAGGGCGCAGAACCCACTGCCTCCTTTCCCCGAATGTCTAACAGGCACAATCAGACTCAGCGTGTTCAAAACAGAGCATCTGAATCCACCCACAGCCTGTCTACGTGCCTCAGTCCAGAGCCCCAGCATGTAAAATGTAAAATTCCCCCAAATCTTGGGGGAATACTTGACTCCTTTTTCCTTGGCACAGTCTCCACTGAGTCTATTAATAACTTTGAAGAACTCCACCTTCCCAAGCCAACGTGCACACACAGGATCGGACCGTGTCTCAGCATCGACTTCGCTCCCTCTTGGACCAGACCACAGAGTTCTCTTGCCTCCACTGAACTGCGTTACTGACAGATCTTCCTGCCTCCAGACAATCCTCCAAATGCAAAGCAAATTAGGTCATTGCACACACGTACTCAGAAGCTGCCAGTGGTCTCCGTCACGTTTAGAAGGCAGTCTAAGCACCCTGGGAAACAAGGCTGGGCCTGAGCATGTCGCTGTTTCCTGCGGTCTCCATCCTTCCACGCTGCTCACTGATGTTACTCAACGCCCCTGGCCTCCATGCTCTGGAGCCAGCCACAGCTGCATCTGCCTCGGGCTGGGTGGGTGCAATGCGCAGTTTCTTAGGAAGACGGACGGGGTGGAGTTGGAGCTACAGCATGTGTTTTGTGGCTTTGGAGTGGGGTGGGGAGCAAGGGCACATTCAGATGGAGTGGCAGGGAGAGAGTGGCCTGGGATGCGCTGAGCATCAGACAGGTAAGGGGTGATGGTGCTGGGATCTTTTCCAGAGGAAGCCCAATCTCTCCAGATCTTGAGATTTCTACTGGACTGGGAGGGGAGTCCTGGGATGAGAAACGCCTGGGCATTCTGGGTGCCTGGAGTCCCCGCCTCCTAGATTCCTCAGTAGGTAAGAGTCGGGATCAGGCTACCAACAAGCAAAGCACAGTGCTCATGGACGCTCCCATCTATGCCCTGTTTTTGTTCCCTCTATCTGGAACTTGTTTTTGTTTTCCCTATCTGCCACACCTTTCCAAGAATTTTGGATGTTTCACTCTCCTATTCTATGTTCCACCTCCCCAACAACTTCCCAGGAAGCCTTTTCTACTGAACCTAACTCCCCCTATCTACTTCAACCTGTCATTCTATAACCTTGCACTTTATAATTTTTCTACATAGCTTTTATCACTACTTGATTTTCAATTATATTAATGTATTTTTGCTTCTATCAGTAGAATGTTGGCACTATGAAAGATGGGAGGTAGTCTCTTTTTTCCTCACCCTATCCTTTTTGATAGCTATATCTTTTGAAAGAATAATATTCCCCCAAGTGGTAAAACTTGATTTGATTCCCATGGAGATAGTCGCTGGATATCAGATTTGGAAATATAAACGTAAACATTTCAATGCTAGGCCCAAGATGGCAAACACGCTTCCTGCCTTGGACACAATTCAGGAGGGGAGAAGCAGGAGAAAGGTAGAGGAGGCAATGTTGAGGCATCGCTGTTCCAGGGAATGTCAGATCCTGAGAATATGCAGAGTCAAAAAAAAAAAAAAGGCACCCACTTTCAATGGCACATACAAAGTCAATCATGTTAGACCGGAAAGTGGAAATCAGGAATCCATTGCCTTTCTTAGTTGTAATTTGCCATACAAACTCAGCAGTTAAAATGGACTGCATGTTTGTGTTCCCGTAAAATTCATCTGTTGAAATGCTAATCCTCAACGTAACTGTATTAGGAGGAGGAGCCTTTGGCAGGTAATTAGGTCATGAGGGAAGAGCCCTTGGGAATGGAATTAGTGACCACATAGGAGGGGCGACCCTGACACTGGGCAAGATTGAAGGCGGGAGGAGAAGGGGACGACAGAGGATGAGGTGGTTGGATGGCATTATGGACTCAACGGACATGAGTTTGAGTAAATTCTGGAAGTTGGTGATGGACAGGGAGGCCTGGCGTGCTGCAGTCCATGGGCTCGCAAAGAGTCGGACACAGCTGAGCAACTGAACTGAATTGACCTGACGAGCGTTGAGAGCTAGCTTTCCTATCATGTGAGGATAATAAGGAAATGTCAGCCACCTGCTTCCCTGTGGCTCAGACAGTCAAGAATTTGCCTGCAACACAGGAGGCCTGGGTTTGATTTGTGGGTCCGAAAGATCCCCTGAAGGAGGGCACGTCCATGCACTTCAGTATTCCTGCCTGGAGAACTCCATGGACAGAGGATCCTCATGAGCTATGGTCCATGGAGTTGCAAAGAGCTGGACTCAACCGAGCAACTAAGCACATCTCTGCAAACTGGGAGAGGACTCTCATCAGAGCTCTTCCAGGCTGGCCCCTTTATCTTGGCCTTCCAGCCTCCAGAACTGTGAGAAAATTCTGATGTTGATAAGCCACTCAGTTTATGGTATTTTGTCATAGCAGCTGAACTAAGACAGCAGTCATCATATTTTGTTGTTCATTTTCTCAGACACGTGCGACTCTTTGTGACCTCATGAACTGCAGCATGCCAGACCTCCCGGTCCATCACCAACTCCTGGAGCTTGCTCAAACTCATGTCTATTGAGTTGGTGATGCCATCCAACCATCTTATCCTCTGTCGTCCCCTTTTCCCCCTGCCTTCAATCTTTCCCAGCATCAGGGTCTTTTCCAATGAAGCAGTTCTTCGCATCAGGTAGCCAAAGTATTGGAGCTTCAGCTTCAGCATCAGTCCTTCCAATGAATATTCAAGCTTGGTTTCCTTCCTACTTTTATCATATCTTAGTAGTCATAAAAATCCTTGGGAGGTATTTTAACAAGGAGTACTTTTTACTCTACATCTGAAATTTTGGTTCTTTAGCTTCAGAGGATACTGAACATAGTTTGAAGAATGGTTACTAGGATCATGAGCTCTTTAAACTATTTTATTTCAATAGTGAAAGGAGAAATACTAATTTTCTTTAGATGAGCAATAAAAGGTTATTTTCAAGATCATCAGGATTAGTGATTAATGAACAACAGGTTTAAGAAACATCAATCATGCATGATTAATTACAATAGGTTCACAAGGCACTGGATTTATGAAGTTATTGTTGATTTACATGGATATTATCAAAACAGCATTGCTTCAGCCTCTCTACTGGGGCAAATTGAAACAATTATAGCATCGATATCACATGATTGTTCAAAAAAATTCAATGATTTATAACTCATCATTATATATAGTCTGGTATATAGTAACCTCAGGAAACATTGGTAATTATTATTAATATTATTTTGATTATAATTAATATTGATGTAATATTAATAGAAATAATACTTAGATAACTTTTAAAATTTTGCTCATATGACTATTATTTACATTCTTAATTTGCTTACATCTGCTTTCTTGGGGTATGAAACTGATGTCTTAAGGCCCATTTATTCTGGATTACTTAAGTACAAAAGCATTCTGCATTCTAAAAAACACTTAAAGTGAACTTCATCAGGATGATAATTATTCTAATTTTCTCTCTAAGAGTGACTTGAAATTGGGATTTACTTTTGAATACAGGCTGTTAAATTAATATTCATAAATACATATTTATATATAGCATGAAATTTCCTTATAGAAAAAATCACAAAATGCAGAAAAAATTATTGCCTATAATATCACCATATAACATTCATATGTCCCAGGCAGAATTTCATCTTATTGCATTCATAATCATTTTACAAAAGTGGAACTGTACAAAGGGAGCCCCTTACTTTACTAAATACTTGTTATTTTTTCTAATAAAATATATTTTAAAATTCATTCTATGTTAGTTTTCATTTCATCGGTTTTACTGTTCAACTGTGTGCCCCCTGGAACTTGAAAAGATGTAGCTTGCCTTTGTAATCTAAGTGTAGGCATCATTTCATCAAGGGGATAAAAAAGGAGGTGCTGTCCTCTACTGTAAATCCTCCAATGACCTTCCAGATTCCTCAAGGAAGGAAAACATCCCTGGTATTCCATTCTCAGAGTGATCTTTGAGTGAGGAGAGTGCATCTATCTTTACTCCCCAGTGACATACTTTAAGGAAAGCTGCTCCTTTAATTATGCACAGTGACAATGAAATATTTGAATAGCCACAAAAGAGAAGTCAAGTAACACTTAATCAACTTTAATTACGTATTATTCAGAAAGAATTATTTCCCTAACAGGAATTCTAGCTCAAAATTGCAGCTCTGTGCTGCTCGCCTGGGTGTTTGACACATATTTCAGCTCCCAAACAGTCTGGTGGTCAGATACACTTTACATAATATTGCAGAAGACTGTCTTTTAACTGACAAGTGGAAATCGTGCCAACATTTCTTTCTTTTCCTTTTTTTTTTAATTTGTTGCTGCCTCATGCTCTACAGACAATATGCCCATCCTTCAACTATACAGCTTCAATAGAATTGTATTTCCCTTTATTTCTCACTTTTATGCCTTTGTTTTGAAAAGCAATGGTGTGTAGATAAAGGCTTAGGAGTAAGAGAGCCAGTGAGCTTAGTTTCATCTGTACATTTGCTTGCTGTGTGACCTTGGGCATGGTACTTAACCTGCCTAATGCTCGATTTTCTAATTTGTAAAATGGACATGTCATATGTTTTATAATTTGATTGTGAAATCTGAATGAGAGGCATAAAGATCAGCTGTCATCCTCTGCGTCTTCAATACAGCTTCCCTTCCTTCTCTTTTATCGGGTTGTGCTTTGGTCCATATTTTGCTGTGTGCTTGTCACCTATTTAAAATTTTCTCATCTCTTTTGTTTTCATTATCTCCAGAATGTTCTCAGCTGCATGAGATGTGACTGGACCCGTCTGGCTTATCATTGTCTCTTTTCATCTTTACATTTCTTTTCTTTCAAATGAGACATTTTTTTGCTTCCTTTGCAAAAACTCTGAAGATTTCAACCGGAAGGACACAGCACTCAGATTCACTTTCAGTTCAGTTCAGTTCAGTCGCTCAGTCATGTCCGACTCTCTGCGACCCCATGATCGCAGCACGCCAGGCCTCCCTGTCCATCACCAACTCCCGGCGTTCACTCAGACTCACGTCCATCGAGTCCGTGCTGCTATCCAGCCATCTCATCCTCGGTCGTCCCCTTCTTCTCCTGCCCCCAATCCCTTCCAGCATCAGAGTCTTTTCCAATGAGTCAACTCTTCGCATGAGGTGGCCAAACTACTGGAGCTTCAGCTTTAGCATCATTCCTTCCAAAGAAATCCCAGGGCTGATCTCCTTCAGAATGGACTGGTTGGATCTCCTTGCAGTCCAAGGGACTTTCAAGAGTCTTCTCCAACACCACAGTTCAAAAGCATCAATTCTTCCACGCTCAGCCTTCTTCACAGTCCAACTCTCACATCCATACATGACCACAGGAAAAATTAGATTCACTTAACATTTGTAATTTAGCTTCTACCTTTGCTGGATGACGGTTATACACCTGCTCTATAACTCATTCCTATGATTTCCCAACTGAACTATCATATCACCTCCCTGAAAGATTTTCTTGACCTAAAGGGTAAAGAGTAACCTTAGCAATGCTCTCCTTGTCACGATACCAGATGACCGTCAACCCAGTACCTTCTGACCCAAGACTGCATGGGCCACGACACATTTTTTGTTACAACAGCATCATTCCCAGCAAAACTGTTTTAATCAGCACAGTGATGCTTGCCACTTCGAGTTCTTTATACCTCCCCAAGCAGCCTGTGAAAACACTGTCATAGGAATCTTCCCTTTATTGAGCTGTCTGTTTCAGTTTTACTCAAATGACTTTTTAACTGGACTAGAATGTCTGCTTGAATGCCAGATACTGAACCTGGGACAATTTTCTTTATCAACTCACTGATTGCCCAGTCTGCAGGTTGTGGAGTGAATCTCCCATTGAACCAATTAGTTCTTCATCTTTGACTTTCCTAGTAAATATTCATATGTTTTTCTTTAAAAATCTTTTGTTAAAATTGAAATAACTTCATTATCCAATGGGAAATCCCATTGGAATTAGTTAGTTCAGTTGGTAAAGAACCTGCCTGTTGTGCAGGAATTAGTTCCGTCGGTAAAGAATCTGCCTGTCATGCAGGAGACCCAAGTTCAGTCTCTGGGCCAGGAAGATCCCCTGGAGAAGGAAATGGCAACCCACTCCAGTATTCTTGCCTGGGAAATCCCATGGACAGAGGAGACTGGCGGGCTACAGCCCATGGGGTTTCAAGAGTCAGACACAACCTAGCAACTCAACCACCACCAATTATCCAATTCCTCTTTTTTTAAATCATTTCTTGCCATCTGCTTTGATTTTTAAGCTCACCACAGTCTCCTCCGTTCATGAACATAATGTTTGTGGAGTTTCTGTATTTTTGACTTTATTTTTCTTTCACTTTGAACCTATTGACATAAACGGTCCTCATTTTGCTCTCTGATTTTGCTCCAATCTCTCCTCTTTGTTTTTCTCCCCCACTGCTCTCATTAAATGAATTTAAAACGGAAAGTGTCTTGGCTGCTATTAATTCTTTTTGCTTCACTCTTTTTTCTCAGAGCGACTCCTCTAGACTCTGATGTTCTGACAAAGAGGAAGCCTTCTCACCTTGATATTTCCTCTGGTATTTGAACCACCTCCCGGTCCTGTGGGAATGCCTTCATCTCTGAATACCTTTCCAATTGATCCAGCTTTCAGGGAAGCCATTAGAGTAATGATCTGAAAAGGCAAACTTTTCCCTTACACATAAACCATAGCCACCCTGGGACTCATTCTTTACGAGCATTTTTCCAGTCTCTCTGTGGGTGCAAACATGCAAACATTATAAATTCTATATCCACATCAGACTGATTACATGCTTCAGGGTGCAGTCCCTGGGGCCACAAAAATCAGCCAGGACTTAGCGACGGAACAACAACATTTATATTTGTCTCCTTTGTTTAGTTTTAGTTGTTTTTAGTCGTATCAGATTTTTATTTTTAAAGAATCTATAGTCCTTCCAAATGTGACCATTTTCCTTTCTCATACTGAAGGAAAGGAGACGTGTCCTTGAGTAATCTCTCCACTTGTGTGTCTCAGGACCATCGGCAGGGGGTGAAAGGGGAGAGGGCTGCAGCACCGGCTACAAAGTTAAATCTCTTTTTTCTCACAATTTACATCTGGAGTCATCTGACTCAGAGTTCATTTACTTCTCAAATGTCTATACTCCTTGTGATGGTTTCAAATAGAGTTACTTTTGGCACAACTATTCCTCATTTCCTAGACTCACTGTCAAGAGAGTTTATTTATTTTGGGCTCCAAAGGCTTTAACTCTGACCTCTGTGTTTTAATTATCTGCTTTCATGATCTTTTTTTTTTAGTTCTGATATGCCTATGCTTATGGCTTCCCAGGTGACTCAGTGGTGAAAAATAACCTGTCTGCCAGTGAAGGAGACTTGGGTTCAATACCTAGGTCAGGAAGATCCCCAGGAGAAGGAAATAATAGCACAATCCAGTATTCTTGCATGAAAAATCCCATGGACAGAGGAGCCTGGTGGGCTCAGTCTATGGGTTGCAAAAGAGTCAGATGTGACTTAGCAGCTAAACAATGATAACAATGATGCTTATATTTATCTGACTTGCGCTTCATGATTTTATATGAAACCTCTTCTTCCCTTTCCATGATTCCTCGGAACTGACAGGTTCTTTATATTCATGAAGCACAATATATCTTCTTACTTTCCTCTTTGTTTATTATTTTGTAATTGAGCTTCATTTATTATGAACTACTTTTTTCTTTTTGTGCTTCCTTCCTTTTCATGCTGTATTCTTTTTTTTTTCCTTCTCTCTCTCATTCCCTTTCTTCTCTATAAACTTCCCCAAAGCTGTCTCTAACATACACTCTACTTCCTTCAGCAGAAGCTCTGTTTTTTTCTTCTTTTCTTTCTATTTTCTATTCCTTCTGATCACCACAAGGTGTTTTATTTGCTCTATTTTTCCTTTCTTCCTTCACCACTACAATTGAAATTATATATTATTTTTTATAGCCTCTTCATCTTGCTGAAGCTACATTTTTGCTGCATTCTCCCTCTAAAAGACTCTGAATAATTTTCCATATTTAGTAGGGGCCTTAGACAGTCTGCCTATAATGTGGGAGACTTGGTTTCAATCCCTGGGTCAGGAAAATTCCCTGGAGAAGGGAATGGCAACCCACTCCAGTATTCTTGCCTGGAGAATCCCATGGACAGGGGAGCCTGGCAGGCTACAGCCTATGGGGTCACAAAGAGTTGCACATGGCTAAGCAACTAACACTTACTTACAATATTTTAGTCATGTATATCTCCCTTTTTATTGTAATGTACTTTTAAGAAATTTACATAAACATACCTCTTTTGTCATAAAAATTATAAAAGTTCTGCTAGCAACTGCAGTTAATATTTATTGAGTGCTTACTAAAATGTATTAATTGCTCACTGATATTTATTAAGAGCCTACTCTATTCTGGTCCTTCTGTGAAAGATTTCACCAGATGAATTCTCTGAAGCAGGTGCTATTAGCCTTTGATACTACAAATCACAAAACTGAGTTTTGCAGATGAAACTATACAAGTTATGATATTGTTTGCCAAAGCTCAAAGTAAGAGGCTTAATCTTACTTTGTAAGCGTCTAATCTAGGATTCAAACCAGCCAGTCTGTGACCTCAGAGCCCCCCAGAACTAAGTCTGGGGAGCCCAGTCTAGGTGTCTGTGACAGTCTAGAGTGCTGGCATGCAGGGGGCAGCTGAAAAGGGAGGAAATATATCTATCTATCTGTAATTATGCATATTATATATGGTATTGTGACAGATTAGTGTTGATGGACAGCATAGACCAGCACAATATTGTAAAGCAATGATCCCCCAATTAAAAAAAATAAAAAGTTTACATTGGGTGGAAATAAGAAGAGGGTAGAAAAAGTGCTTTCATTATTGAATAAATATATTATTTCTTCTCAGAATCAACAACTATAAAGAGCCAAACACATATATTCATACATGAGTATATTAACCTGACATATTTAAGTACCATGATTTTTGAGATTAGATCAAAATGCAATTGTATAATTGTCTCAATTTGTCTCATTATAGCTTATTTAAATACAATTAATTTATTGACATCCATAGGACAAAAATCAGTTGCAATTATTCTATTTACTCTTGAAAGTAAATAGCCCTATGGTTACTTTAAGGTAAAAACAAAGACAGGTGAAAACTCCACCAAACTAGCAGCTCAGACCTTCACATATTCAATCCTAGATATTAGTAATTTAGTTTTCGCTCTGCAGAAAATCCTGTTCCCTCCCTCAAGTAGCTGCTGTTGTCTTTGCTTTGTTGCCTCTTTCTCCCACTCCCACAGGTGCAGAGGGCAGGAAGAGAATGAAATGAGCAACAATGTCTGGCTTTTGAATGAGGTCTTAGGACAGCTTTCTGTGCTCTGTCCTGTGAGATGTGTAAAATGGACACCTTCCATTTTCCTTTGTGAAGTTCTTCCAGCGTTTGGTTCATGGATATTTGTGATTTCTCCTGTTAGCCACTGACTTCCCAGAGCTCCATTCCATACAGACCTCTCCCTGTTGGAGACCCGTTCGTTTCTAAAGAAACTTCCAGGGCAAGAATAAAACACAGCCACACCTGGCCCATGGGCAGTACTCAGGCCTGCATTATTTTGACAGACTCCTGGACTAAAGGTTCATTCCTGATTCCTGCAGTCACTTTTTTTTTTTTGACTGCCCTCTTTTTCCCTTTAATTTTTAGGATAAGGGTCAGACCCCTGTCTCCTGTATCTCCCACCCTTAGGGCATGGTTGGCACTCTCTAAGGGTTGTGTCTGACGCCCTTTTCCCTCCATGGGGCCAAGAGTAGAGGAAAGAATCCTTCCAAGGGTGGGGGTGGGGAGGGGGTGTAAATATTCAGCAGAGCAGCAGCTCCCTTTTCTCCAAGTAACAAAAATAGCACTCTGCTGTGAGTCATTTGCTCATCCACTCCTTGCTATCTGTTTACCTTCCTGTGTAGGAGGATCTCATGAGCTGTGATGCAGATTATTAGAAGAGCTCTCTGCAGAATCTGGATTTTGCTGTTATGTTTTCTCTTGGTAACCGAAGTGTGCATGATCACTCAGGTGTGACTCTTTTTGACCCCGTGGACTGTAGCCCATGGGATTTCCCAGGCAAGAGTACTGGATTGGGCTGCCATTCCCTTCTCCAGGGAATCTTCCTGACCCAGGGATCAAACTCATGTCTCCTGCATTGGCAAGTGGATTCTTTACCATTGAGCTACCTGGGAAGCCCTATTGATAACCGTAGTTACCATGCATAGTATGATGCCTTTCATACTAAGGTTGACATGCCCAGTTGGCAGGGATACTAACACTTCCATCTCACATCCTTACTGTATACATAAAGTCTTTCATTTTGTGAACTTTCTCAACTTTGTAGAAATCCATTTTAACCTTTGGAAGGAGGAATGAGAAAAGAGATTCGAAACGGATAAATTGGCATTGCTACATGTCAGGTGTTATGTACTCTCGCATCTGGAAGCCCATGTCTTCTTTAGGAATTCCAACAGTCCAGGGAGGGAGAGTTTATCACTTCCATCACTATCTCATTTATACTCTTTTCCCTTCTGAATAAATAACTTAAAATGTGTTCCCCATCACTGCTCCTCTACTCCAAGACTGTGCTCTACAACCAACCAACTAGGTCCATAGCTGAGCTTTTACATATGATCTTGGGGAACTTGCTTAACTTCCTGTGCCTCCATTCCTTATTTGTGTAAAAAAAAAAAAAAAAATAGGGGTAATAACAATGATACCTGCATCACTGGCTTTAAGTCATTGCTTTTAGAAATGATTTTCATTAGCGCCACTGGGGAACAGGTCAGCAGAGCTCCTCACATTGTTGTCAGAAGTCAATCCTACTGAAGGGTTTATTGGTCAATATTTATGTATTTAGTAAAATAGTGGAAGAAAAAGAACAAGAAAAGATCACTGGACTTTGAGTCAGGATCCGTGATACTTGAGTTGAAGTCCATGAATTGTGTGACTTGGAGAGTTACCGAAATGCCCTTTGTACCCTCTTCCGTAAAAAATATTTGCTTCCCTCATGGAGCACAACATGACTTCCTTCCATTTCATCAGGGAAGTGCCAACTCTGAACCTGGTGCTCTATATGGTAGAAGGGTGAGCATCCCCTCCCACAACCCAAAGGCCAAATAAAATTACAGAAGCTTCCCCACTGCTGTCATCTCAAGACTGTCTTCCTTGGTAGAGTCTGTCTGTCCAGGTAAGAGTGAAAAATCACAAGGGACATGTACTCCTGGAGAGGCCTCATACACTCTGAGTTCTGTAAATGATATGGTATAAAAGGAGACTAAAGTAGTCTTGAGTTAATATTAATTAAGCTGCAGCCACGGATTTTGTTGTTGAATAACTCAGTTATGTCCAGCTCTTTTGCGGCCCCATGGACCGTAGCCCGCCAGGCTCCTCTGTCCATGGGATCTCCCAGGCAAGAATACTGGAGTCGGTTGCCATTTCCTTCTCCAGGGCATCTTCCCAACCCAAGGACTGAACCCGTGTCTCCTGCGTCTCTTGCATCAGCAGGTGGATTCTTTACCACAGAGCTGCCTGGGAAGCAGCCAAGTATAGTGCGGTTTAATATGCAAGCATCTCTATCACCATGGTAACATCTATGAAGGTTTTGGAACTCCTGAACCCATTAGAGGGGAGATGTAGCAGGCTTAAAGAAAAAATGTCATGAGCTACACATGAAATTAAAGATTTGCGGGGGGTTGGGGGGGGCAATCATTCTCCAGCACATTTACTATGGAGAATGGAAACATTGTTCTATGAGATACTGCTTGATATTGTTAAAATATTGATTTTAGAATAACTTCTAGTTTTATCACTCAGAAGCTGGAGCTGCTTTTTAAAAGGAACTTGTGCTAAAGGGTAAACGTTTGGAGATTCAGAGAAATATTGTGGGTTTAACCAGGTCAATAAGGAATATTTCTCAGCAGGATTTAGAAGACCTGCTTCATTTAACAAGACCTTCATTTGTTACTCCTCAACTGTATAACTATCAGAGTCTTCCAGTTACATATACCTTCTTCTCTTTTGGCAATTTTTGTTTCATGTTATGATTATTTATTTACCTGTCATCAGACGCTGAGCTGCTTCTAGTCAGGGACTGTGTCTTTCCCCTTTGACTTTCTTAGCACTGGCCAGCACCATGCCTTTTGGGTAGAATAAACAAAATGTTTGTTGAATGAATAAATGTATTCTGGTACATATATATTTGTATGCGTTCAAGAAACTAAAGTATAAACACAAAGCAACGTTGAGCAAATTCTTTAACGATAATCCTGTTTACGATTCTGCTTTTACTAATTCTTGTCGATTATTGATTTTGTGCTTAAAGCTCGCAAGAATAAACAGTTTTTAGCAATTATAGAAATTCTTAGTACTTCCAAAGAAGCAATTGTGATCAGTGGATCAGAGTTGACTTAATCTAAGGAATGATTATTTTTTACAATAGAAAAGCTGAGAAGAGCTTGATACTATTTGAATGCTTCCTCACCTCTATTTCAACACTTCTTAAATTGAGCTCACTATTTTCCTCCAGATATGTGCTCTTCCTTTTAAGTTTCTTGTCTCCACTGATACATTACCTTTCCTCTAATCACCAGAACTAGGCAGCTCAGGATTATCATGGGTACCTTCTTTCTTGTCTTCAGCCACATTTAATGGTTTGATTTTACTCTGAAAACTTTTTCATGCCTCAATCTCCTCACAGCCAGTGCCCAAGACTTTGTCATCTTTTTCCTATTGCAATAATCTTCTGACTGGCCTTCCTGCTCCACTGTTTTCTATATTACCACTGGATTTAACTTTCGTAAATGTTAATGTGATTACATTGCTTCCCAAGTATAAAAAAAGAAAAAATTAAATGAACTTTTTTTTTTTTTTTTTAAAGAACAGATGTCTGCCAATTATTACAATCTGGCGCCTGTAGCTGCATCTGGTCAGGAGGCGTGTTTTGTTTGGTCCTTTGTGTTTAAAATATATGCATTGGTCAACATTTAATAATTTAAGGAATTAACTTCTGGTATTTACTGTTTTTTGCTGGAAAAGAGCAACTGGTAGCATTGGGTTGCCTTTCTACGGCTGGGCTGGTTTGCTATCCTCACATGAGTGCATGCTGAGCCGTTTCAGTCGGGTCTGACTTTTTGTGACCCTATGGATTTAGCCCACCAGGCTCCTCTGTCCATGGGATTCTCCAGGCAAGGATATTGGAGTGGGTTGCCATCGCCTCCTCCAGGGAATCTTCCTGACTCCAAGATCGAACTCACGTCTCTTATGTCTCATATATTGGCAGGCGGGTTCTTTACCACCAGCACCACCTGGCGCATTGCCCCTCAAATGCCAGGTCTCTCATTTCTCTGGAGTCCCCACCACTCTCTATTGTCTCCATGTCTCCTTAGCAGTGCAGTTTCCTCTGCCATCCCTTCTCATAACTGTTTTACTGGAGTCTCTCTTATGCCCAGATGACTTCCTCAATTGCATTCAAATGTCTTTCTTCCTTAGCACAGTATTCAAGGCCCTTACGCTGGCTTTATTCTCCTCTTCTCGTTTCATTTTCCTCTCTTTACCACCTTTAGGCCTCAGTCATGCCAAATTATTCCCTGATTATAGAAGATATGGGGTAGGAATTTAGAATACAAAGCCAGACCCAGACCACCTGGAGTCAAAACTAGTTTTGTTTTGTTTTGCTTGCTTTTAATTTTTATTGGAGTATAGATGCTTTACAATGCTGTGTTAATTTCTGCTGTACAGCAAAGTGAGTCTGCTATATATATGTACACATATCCCCTCTTTTTGGGATTCCCTTCCCATTTAGGTCACCACAGAGCACTGAACAGAGTTCCCTGGGCTATCCAGGTTCTCATCAGTTTCCATTTTATATATAGCATTACGAGTGTATACGTGTCAATCATCCACCCCCAGTTCCTGCGACTCCTCCCATCTTCATTAATGTGGAACCTAGAAAAATGGTACAAATGAACATATTTGCAAAGCAGAAATAGAGATACAGATGTACAGAACAAGCGTATGAAGGCAATTTTACCTTTACTAGCTCTGTTATTCTGGACAAATCACCCAAACTCTTTGTGACTTGGATAGCTTATTTGCATAGTGGTGAGGCTAGTGACTCCCTCACATGCTTGCAATGAGGGTCAGTCACTCAGTCATATCTGACTCTTTGCAACCCCATGGACTGTACACACCTGGCTTCCCTGTCCATCATCAACCCCTGGAGCTTGTTCAAACTCATGCCCATCAGGTCAGTGATGCCCTCCTGACCATCTCATCCTCTGTCTTCTCTTCCTGCCCTCAATCTTTCCCAGCATCAGATGAAGGTTTTACCATTTGGTAAATGCTCAGCGAATTTTAGCCATGATTAATTTTCCCACCAAACATTTGACTCCTTATTCATTTTATCTTCTGGATATTTTGCTGAGAGCTGTACAGATTTTTGATGTTTGTAAAAAAGTTTGTGAATTGAACAGAAGCGAATTCATGGGCTTTTCTTTAAGGAACCAATAAATTAAGAGCTGAATTGATCTGAAAGAGTGCCGTGTGCAATCCACCTCCTGGAAGTCATCAAACAAACACATGTGGAAATTAAATAATTTTTCCGAGGACAATTAATGTGGCAGAACAAAGACTAGACTGTCTGTAGGGTAATCTCATGCTGGAGACATCTGTGAGAAGGAGCTGCATTCAAAAGAGAGTGGCATCATGAAGGCAGGACTCCTAGAAGGAGCCGTCCTCCAATATTAGGCTGCGACCACGCAGTCATTTCCACCAAGCAGAAAGAGGGCAGCCATGGCCATCCTGCTGGGGACTATAATTGATAAAATTCAGCACCTCTTTTGCATCAGAGATTCAAGTAGTCATAGTATCTCATCAATCCTCTTTGCCACTTTCTCACTATATATATATCATCAGTCAGCACTTCCATATAATATGCACCATGTAATATTTGCTAAAAGAATAATTAAGTACAAGTAATATCAGTTCTAACTGTTGCTTCCAGTTCAGTCACTCAGTCCTACCTGACTGTTTACATCCCCATGGACTGCAGCACACCTGGCTTTCCTGTCCATCACCAACCCCTGGAGCTTGTTCAAACTCATGCGCATCAGGTCAATGATGCCCTCCAACCATCTCATCCTCTATCTTCTCTTCCTGCCCTCAATCTTTCCCAGCATCAGGGTATTTTCCATTGAATCAGTTCTTCGCATCAGCTGGCCAAAGTATTGGAGCTTCAGCTTTAGCATCAGTCCTTCCAATGAATATTCAGAGTTGATTTCCTTTAGGATTGCCTGGTTGGATCTCCTTGCAGTCTAAGGGACTCTCAAGATCTTCTCCAACACGACGTTCAAAAGCACCAATTCTTCAGTGCTCAGCTTTCTTTACGGTCCAACTCTCACATCCATACATGACTACTGGAAAAACCATAGCTTTAACTAGACAGACCTTTGTCAGCAAAGTGATGTCTCTACTTTTTATATGCAGTCTAGGTTAGTCATAGCTTTTCTTCCAAAGGGCAAGTGTCTTTTAATTTCCTGGCTGCAGTCACCATCTGCAGTGATTTTGGAGCCCCCCCAAATAAAGTCTGTCACAAGTAATATGCCCAAAGCCATTTAGTGTGATGGAACCACTCTTTGAATCTGGAAGCTTCTGAGTTCCCTTTCCAATTTCCTTTCTTTTCAACACATCACATGATCATATAACTCCTCACCTTCAATCCATACAGCTTTGTTCCAATTCTGTGGAACTGCTTACACCTCATTAAGCATCTCTTACAGTTCTGACCTTACCACCCTTTCTTCATATCTGTATGTGTTTTTTCTGTCTTTGTATCTTTTAAAACACAGCTGAGATGTCTCATCCTGTCCTGCCCCCTCTTTTGGGTGGAATGCTCCATGTCTCTGTTTCCATAGCACCATCTGCCTACCTTTCTCACGTCACTCATTATACTCTTATCTCTCACCCCTTGGTGGCAGGAACCTCATCCCACTGTATTTTTTGCCTCAGTACCTAGCAGGGTTATCAGCATGTTATCAGTGCTTAGAGGATATTTGATACACAAATGTGTGAAAAAAAAATCACAAGAAGTTAGAACTTGTAACTATGGCTATAGATTGTTAGATAGAGAGGTATTTTCAGGTGGCACAGTGGTAAAAGAATCTACCTGCCAATTCAGGAGATGCAAGACACATGGGTAAGACCCCTGGGTCAGGAAGATCCGCTGGAGGAGGAAATGGCAACCCACTCCAGTATTCTTGCCTGAAAATTCCCTTGGACAGAGGAGACCTGAAGGCTACATTCCATGGGGTTGCAAAGGATCGGACACGACTAAGCGAAGACAGCCCACTCTTAGCTTTATCAGATAGAATGAACAAATTGCCAGACTCATGAACAGCTTATTGCTAAGGACCTACTCTTACCTGCTCATTAACACTTATCCTCTGCACCTCCTGCTGGACCCAGCAGACAGAAATGACTAATACCCAATAGAATGTTCTACCTGAGCTCTTGGTTATTTTTTTTCCAATTTCTATTACAAACTTAGCTTGCCCCTAAACCCAGTTTTCTCTGTTCTAGCTCTAGGCATTGTTTCAAGACCAAAGAATGTCCAATTTGAGAAGAGGTTTATAGTTTCTTCGCAAATGAAGAGCCAGTATATGACAATAGGAGGAAGTGTTTCAACAGTAGGTGATCACAAAATAGAAGTAATATTGAGAGTCCATCAACATTGTCAAGAGCTTTTGTGAGCATAGGTTAAAAACTGCTTGGATCAGAAGACTAGAAGGTATAAGTTTAGAGAATCCATGAGTACTGAAAAATTTGAAAGAAATTGAAACAACAGGGTTTGAGTGTAAAGCCTATTTCTTAGGAGCAAAGAAGCGGATACGCGTTTTATTTTCAGCCTCAGACTATCTCCTAAGAAAGTCAACCCAAGACTAGGTGAGAATTGTGTGGCTTCATTCTGTCAAAACATATTGCTACTTATAGGCTTAGGGATGCTGCCAATAAAATATTTCCTCAACCCCCGAGGTTCTACAAGAATAGACTCTTGGATAAGATTATTGTTAACAGCGCAAGTGTTGATATAGCCACGAGTTAATAGCTACTGGCAAACAGCAGCCCTTTTTGTTCTGTATGAATAGTCCTTCCTCTACTAGTCTGCCAAACTAAGCACATTTGGTATGTTTTCAAAGTGGCACACAGGAGGTCAATTCATTAATCATTCTCAAATACAAGGAAACAGAGACTCCTGTCTTGGAAGCCACTGGAAATGTAACCCTTTAGGTTTGCAGTTTTAAACTAGTAGGTGCTATTTTCCCTGTAAAAATCCCTTCCTTCCTTTTCTTGCTTCCTCAAGGGCTTATACATTTCTTATCTCTTTATGTGAGAATTTAAATGACTGTACCACCTTCAAGTCGACAGTTGAGTGGAACTGGAGTAAAAAAGGACATTTTTTTTCCCTTTAAATCATAATTTATTTTGTTTACCCATAGCACGTATGAAATACCTGGTTACCTAGAGTGATGGGGTGGGAAGGGAGGTGAGAGGGAGGTTTAAAAGGGAGGGGATATTTGTATACCCGTGGCTGATTCATGTTGAGGTTTGACAGAAAACAACATAATTCTGTAAAGTGATTATCCTGCAATTAACAAATAAGTTAAATTTTTTTTTTTCCCCAAACTTTCCCCCACTAAGAAGTCATTGGTCTGGGAGCGCTGATACACTCAATGTGTGGCAGTTATGTGTCGATCTTAGGTAATCAGGCAAAAGTGAAAATTCCCCTGATCTCTGAGCTGATCTTGAAAATCTGGAATTTGGTGTCAGACTGAGTTGGATGGGAGGTCTGGCTCTAATTCTTGCCAACTTTGACACCATGGGCACCACCTGAAAGCCTTGTTTTCCTCTTCTCTGCTGCTGCTGCTAAGTCGCTTCAGTGTCCGACTCTGTGCGACCCCATAGACGGCAGCCCACCAGGCTATCCCGTCCCTGGGATTCTCCAGGCAAGAACACTGGAGTGGGTTGCCATTTCCTTCTCCAATGCATGAAAGTGAATAGTGAAAGTGAAGTCGCTCAGTCATGTCCGACTCTTCACGACCCCATGGATTGCAGCCCACCAGGCTCCTCCGTCCATGGATTTTTCAGGCAAGAGTACTGGAGTGGGTTGCCATTGCCTTCTCCTTTTCTCTAGATGCATGTAATTACAGAGCCCACCTCTCACGGGAGTTGTGAGGCTAACTGCGATAATATATGTAAAATATCTGAGCCCAGGAAGGGCCTCTGAATCTTCTCTTTCTCTTCCACATCTTCTTTCCTCCCTCATATCTTTTTTTTTTTCCCACTCTTTCTTTTCTTCTTCTTCCTCTTCTTACCTCTTCCTCCTTTGTTCCCATTGCCCACATCGGAAACACATCCACTAGGAAGTGAGTCATTATTTTATTTGGCTATCTAAACAAATACAAAGCAAGGTTTTTTTTTTTTTTTTTTTTTCCCCTTCTATCCTGAATCCTATTTTCATTGAAAATAAACTCACTTCTTGCAAGGGTTTCTGAGACTTCAAGCTGGAAAGGACTCCAGATTTTGGACTACACTGCTGCAGCCGGCTCTTCTGTTTGATAGCAGGATTAATACAGCTGAGCGTCTAGTGCCATATCAGATGGAACACACACGAGCCTTCCCTCCCTGCTGTCCGGATTTCTGCAAAACGCCCTGTTTGTTTTGAAGGTTAAAGAGAGTTCTGAGCAGTAATTGAATGCAGAGCATGTAAGCTTGCCCACTTTAGATCTGAGGCTTCCAAAGCCGATCAGGCAACAGAACTCTTGACATTTTGTTTGTTTTTGCTTGAATATGCAAACTCAAACATTTCATTGATTTTGAACCTCCACAGTATGTGTGATTTTAATCTTCTTTTATGAGCATCTCCCGCCACAATTCTACCTTAGCTCTGAGGGCTCAGTGATCCTGCTGTCCTTAGCCTTCTTCATTCCTCCAAGAGCGTATAGCACGTGTCTAATCTTAAGCACACTCATTGTTTACAACAAACAAAACCGCTTGGCTGAACAGTTTTTTTTTTTTTTTTTTTTCCGTTAATGCTATCACATTTCCAGCACTCCTTTCTGTGACTATTTTACTTTCCTAAGTTTCCTTGACTTCCCTCACCTTGTGTAATCAATGCGTGGCCACATTGCTCAAAGTCTAAGTCTAGCTTCTCCTGAGAGACTTTTTAAACTAATATTTTGTCCTGGTTAAGTTACATTCAGTTGCACGCGTTCGTGCTCAGCTGCTCAGTTATGTCTGACTCTTCGTGATATTTTGGGCTGTAATCCACCAGCATCCTCTGTCCAGGGGATTTTTCAGGCAAGAATGCTAAGGTGGGTTGCCATTTCCTTCTTCATGGGATCTTCCCAACCCAGGGATTGAACCCATGTTTCCTGCATTGCAGGCAGACTCTTTACCTGCTAAGCCATCAGGGAAGCTGCATCCAGTTACTGGACTACATAACCCAGGTCTGGCCCAGGAACTAAGAATGCCATTACCTTTTCCCATTTCTCCAGGAGCCACCAGGAGTGGTTTCACGTTCAAAACAGGAAGTGTCCACACAAGGGTGCAATATCTAGGGTTCAGCCTCCATGAACAGAACTGTGGGAGGTGAGACAGCAACTTCAAGGCTGGAGGCCTCACCCCACAGGGCTCTTTTGCATTCAGTGATGTTGGTTTCAGATGCCCTGAATCTTTAGCTCTCACAGTCACAAGTTACAGGACTAAGAAGAAGAGCCTAAACCACTCCAGACCTTAGTTTCACCATCCATACAATGATAAGCATTAAAAACTATCTAAACTAGATGATTTACTTGAAAGGTCCTCTGTATGTTAGTGTTTAATTTATTTAGCTATGGGTTAGTGTATGTAATGCACTTAGAACAATATAATATTAGCCTGTGTCATAATTTGTAGTAGTTTTAAGAATTACTGAGGTGGCTTCATATACATGCTACCCACACAAGAAGCAGTATCCTTTGTAAATAACTGTTGCTCAATAATTAGGAAGAGCTCCAATTCATGAGATTAGCATATGACTTTATTTTCCTGGTTCATAGTTAATTACACAACATTTGCAAGAAATTGTGCTATTTATTTTCAAAATTGTTTTCATTGCTTGTGGGGAATCAACAAAGGCCCCAACTTTTCCCCACCATTTTGCTCCCAAGAATAGAAAGTAAACTCCAAAACTTTCACTGTGCTCTAGAAGATACACAGAGACTGTATTTTCATGAGAAATTGCACATTTTCTGGGACCTTCACGTGTTTTCTAATAACCGCTAGGCTTGAAGACATTCTTGAAGTGGGTGCAGCAGGGGATGAAGCTGGAATGAAATATCTCTGAATGTTGTTGCTTGTGGGTGTTCTATTTTCCCCCTGGGACCCCACCCTTCTTTTCCTGAGTTGCCAACTGCATTTTTATCAAGGGGAAATAACCTCCAGGGTGGCATTTTTCTCCCTCAAATGGGGAAAAAAGCCATGTCTAGATGAGAAGAATTTCAGGACTGTTCCAATGAGTGAGAAGGAAGAGGGGTTATTTTTAAGTTCTTTCTTGGAGGCACTTCCCTGTCTTGTTACTAAACCAAAGTGGTGAGGCAGTGATAAGAAGGGGTAACTGCGTTCATTTGGCTAATCATCAAACATTCACTGAGGATTCATTATGGACCAGGAAACAAAGTGTAGCACTGAAGGGGAAGAAAAGGATTCTACAAACAATGATTTCATGGCACAGTCAACAGAAGGAAAAAAATAAAGGAAAAAAAAGAGAAACAAATTGAACCCAGTGGAAATTTTAAAATTTGTGTATCAAAAGACAATATCAGCAAAGTAAAAAGGCAGCTTATAGAATGGGAAAAATATTTGCAAATCATGTAACCAATAAAAGATTAATATACAAAATATAACGAGAGCTCCTAAAATTCAACAGTAAGAAACAAGCTAATTAGAAAATGGTCGAAGGATTGAATAGGCATTTCTACATAGGGCCAATGAAAAGATCGATGGAACATCATTGATAATTAAGGAGATGCAAATCAAAATGGCAGTGAGAGAACACGTTGTCAACACAAATAGGCTCTTGCCTCGGGTTCTTGCCATCTGCCTCTATAAGGGTCAAATCCTGGGCCGCTACAGCTGCTGGCCTTCAGCACGCTCTCAAGAGCTCAGGATGGAGGGCAGAAACAAGGCACTCTATTCTGGGAAAGCTGGCAGGACAAGTCTTCAGACAGATATTCTCAGGAGATGATTTTATGAGCCCAATTCTTATATCTCCTTGTATCTAGAAACCTAGAAAAGAATTGAAATTCTTCATGGTGACAACTGTTTATTATGACTAGTAGAAGCTTCACAAGACCAACAGAAACTTTCTAAAACACAAATGAGCTTGATTATAGGTACGCCCTCTTTACCAAAATCACATATATACAGCCCTTAGCCCATTCTTCTTTAGAACGGTTTCTGAATTACCTGAGGTGCTGCCTCCCAGGCTGCGGTCCTCATAATGACCCAAATAAAACTTAACTTGAAACTCTCATGCACATTTTTGTTTTTAGTCAACAACCTCATAATCACTAGGATGGCTATTACTTATTAAAAATAAAAGAGAAAATATTAATTATTGGCAAGACTGTGGAGAAATCAAAATCTTTGTTCATTGTTGGTGGCAATGGAATGTGGTATAGCTCTTACAGCAAACAGTGTGGCTGTTATTCAAAAAATCAAAACTATAATTATTGCGTTATCCACCAATTCCACTTCTGGCTATATATCCAAAGGAATTGAAAGTGGGATCTCAAAGAGCTATTTGTACACCAATATTCATAGCGGCATTATTCACAGTAACTAAAATCTGGAAGCAACCCAGTTGCCTGTCAACAGATGAATGGATAAGCCAAATGCGGTATATACATACAATGGAACATTATTCAGCCTTAAAAAGGAAGTAAATTCTGACATATGCTACAACATGGAGGGAAATCTTGAGGACATTATGTTAAGTGTAATAAACAAGTCACAAGAAGACAAACACTGCATTAATCTACTTATATGAGATATTTAGAGTAGTCAAAATCATAGAGACAGAATGTAGAATCCCTGTTGCCAAATGCTGGGAGTGGAGAGAATAGGGAATTATTTAGTGGATATAGAGTTTCAGCTTTACAAGGTGAAAAGAGCTACAAAGATGGATGGTGGTGATGTTTGCACAATATTATGAATGCATTTAGCACCATTGAACTGTGTACTTAAAAATGATTAAGATAGTAAATTTTATGTTCTGTGCATTTTACTACAATAAATAGATTTTAAAAAGAAATGAGCACCTGGATTCTAAGCAGCACTTTCAGCAGATAGCTGACAAGGCTCATCACCTCATACGGGAAGGATTAGTTAGGCTGGTAGATAACAGCTTCATATAGTCCCTGTTCAGCTTGAGAAAATACTGGAATTTTCATGCAGTCAGCAGACTGGAACTCATATAAAGGGATTTTGCTGAATATTGGGTTATCAAAATGGGCATACATGGGCCAGTCTATGTGCTCACAATATAGCTGTAGAAATAAGAAGTGAGGGATAAATACAGTTATGATGCAGGCCACACAGTGAAGAAGGTAAGAAAATGGACCTTAATGCTACACTAAATATAATTTTAATTTCCATCCTCATAATTTACCAGCTGTTTGACTTTGGACAAATTTTTTAATTTCTCTGAGCTTGTGTTCCTATCTCTAAAATGGGCATAATAGCACTATCTGCCAGATAGGGTGGTTGCGAAAATGGAGTGAATCAATCCTTTAAAAGTGCTTGGACCAAAGGGTGACATAGGGTGAAGTGTTAATTCTGTCTGGTGTTATTACAATGAATGACAGACAGTAGGACATGCTTGTGGTGGAAGAAAGCCAGACGTGCAAAAGAGAACCCGAGGGAGACTCAGCACCTAAAAGTAAGGGAATCAGCAGATAAAAGAGTGTGAAAGAGAGACGGAGGGGAAGCATGAGACTATCCGGAGTCAATTGTGTTGTGGACGCCAGTGGAGAGAACATTCCCGGTAGTGTTTAATATGGGCAGGTGATGACACGCAGCTCAAGTACAATGTAGTGGTGTCTTTGGATTTGTCATCGTTGATATTTTCAGGGGGATGTTTATATTTTCAGCAGATGACCACTGTCAGAGGGCTGACAGTGAATACAGGACAAAGATAAAATACCCACATCGTCTTCTCAAGAAGTTAGACCACGTGCAGAAGGAGGGAAGGTAGTTAAGGCGTAGCTGGAGGGATACCAGAAGTGGAGAGATGAATTTTTTGTTATTATTGGTAAGCATTGTTGCTTTTAGTAAGAGTCCTAACTACGCTTATAAAGCATGGAGCAAGCAAGCTTGGAAATATATGAAAGAGAAGAAATATATCAAGCAAGATTCCAGATAAGGAAGAAATAAGAATATTTTTGCTTTCAGTGACAAGAGAAAAATGCATAGAACAGCTGCTTTCCGTACACTATCCGCCCCAACCCAAATCCCTAACAAGGCTGGTACAGTCCATATTTTGAGATTTATGTCCTCATGTCAGACATCAAGCGCTCCTCTGGTGGCTCAGTCAGTGAAGAATCTACCTGCTCTGCAGGAGACCTGGATTCAATCCCTTGGTTGGGCAGTTCCCTTGAACAAGGAAATGGCAACCCACTCCAGTATTCTTGCCTGGGGAATCCCATGCACAGAGCCTGGGGGGTTACGTTCCATGGGGTCGCAAGAGTCAGACACAGTTAAATCACCACCACCACATCTGACATCAAACCAAGCGGAATCCACACTCTTTGCCTCCCCTTCTATTCCCACCACTTTATTCATTGCTGCCCAATCAGGTGGCTATTTAGATAAACATCTAATTTAAATTGACATGTCAGTTTCTCAGTCCCACTAGCCATTTTTGAAGCCTGTTGGTGTCCTGCTCTGCCCATGGTAGGGAACATTTTCCTTGTCACAGGAAGCCCCCTTGCACAGTGCTGTTCTAGGGATTGGAATGAACCCCATTTCTCCCTGGGGTTTATTATAAAGAGGAGCTCCTAATGCTGCTCAGATCTTCACCCTGTTGACCTTGAACCCTAAGAGCATGGCCAAGGATAGCTTGCTCCTCACTGGGCTCAGAATCTTTTGCTGTTCTCACCGTGTGCTCCTTTGGCCTGTCCATCTTTAACAGCACCTTCGGTTACCTTCCTTCCTCTAGCAATCTTCCTCATTTGCCTTGAAGAGTCTGGTAAAATTGGGTAAACGCTCTCTTGCTCCTGAGCTTCAGAAACTCGATGTTACACTATCCTCTTTCCTGAGACCCATATTGTCTCCACAGAATACCCTCCCTCCACCTTCAGAACCTACCCCTGTGCCTCTTTCATTTGAAACCAAAGGCAACATTGCAAACACACTTTGGTTTCAGATGGACCAGCGGCCACAGCACTTTATGTATGTAACATGGACAAGGTTCTTACCCTGGCAGAGCCTCATTTACCTCGTGTGAAGTGGGGGCGAAAATGGTACCTACTTCAGTGGGTTTTATGAGCGTAACATGACATAGACTTGCCAAATCAGTGGGATGCCCAGCGAATCCCACACTGGCCTTCCTTCCCTTTCTCCCTCCTTTTGCTTCCTTCTCTTCCCCTTTCCTTCTTTTTCTTTATTTCTTCCTCCATCCCTTCTCTCCTTCTTTGGATCTTTGCCTCTCTCTTTTTTCTTTCATCTTCATTGTAGTTGGTTGCAAACACTGAGCACTTGAGTAGGCAGTAGCTTAAGAGAATACGGGGTTGCTATTTGCTCTACAGCACAGGCTTCCCATGTAGCTCAGCTGGTGAAGAATCCTGGGTTTGATCCCTGGGTTGGGAAGGTCCCCTGGAGAATGGAACTGCTACCCACTCCAGTATTCTGGCCTGGAGAATTCCATGGCCTGTATAGTCCCTGGGGTTGCAAAGAGTCAGACATGACTGAGCGACTTTCACTTTCACTACTGCGTGGCAGCTGGAGGCAGGGCGAGGCCAGCTGCGGTATCCTGGGGGAGGACCCAGAGCCAAGGCCTCCGTGATTCCTCAGTCCTTCTTCCACGCTCCCACGGTTGCTGCTGCACGGCCAGTCATCACCGCTGTCATCTACTCTGAAAGAAGAGGAAGAGCCAGCTCTCCTTACTTGAGTGAGGAGGGAAAAGGTCTTCCTGGAAATCCCAGTGTGGACATTTGGCTTAAGCTGTCCTCCCATCCTTGTAGAGAAAAGCAGGAGAGACATTGGTGAGAATGTGGTAAAGCAAGACAACCTACGGACTCTCCCCAAGGACGAAATAAGAGCGTCTGTGTGCCCAGTTTTCTTTCCCACCCTCTCCCCTGTAGCTTCTGTGTCTCTAACAGAAGTTCTTACCCTTCATTCTGAGTACAAATTCCAATGGCCCTTGTGCCTTCCCCCAGTTGCTTTGGGAAGTTCGCTTCACTCGCTTGCGATTTTAAGCTGATATTTTCTACAATTCACAATGTAGACGCAACAATATATAACTGACAACTTGATTTAAGGTGTGTTTTCATCTGAATATAGCCACTGTTATAGCCTCTGGAATCCACAACTCTTCATGTGTTCTTCAAAAAATATACTCAATATCTGTGTAGTTAGTTTCTCTCCACAAAGTCAGAGACTTTGCAAACTTGAGTATACAGACTTTACATGTTCAAATCCGACCTACTTAACACAGAGCATAATGCAATAACATAAAAAGCTCTTTTTATAGATAGAGGATCAACAAATACCATTTTGAAATAATTTGTCTTCTTTAAATCTTTTCCCTTTTTCATATTTGTGATATTCACTTTTAACCTAAGTCAGCTCTGTGTATGACTGTTTCTAATACTTGTTTGAATGCATATATGCATATTTGTTGATCTATTCATATATCATATCCTTGAAATGGTAAAAATTCCTGCTCATTGTTAACATTTTCATGTTTTACGGGTTTCTTTATTCTCATAATTCCATTGTCCACTATTTCAAAAGAAGAAAATATTAAGAAAAGGTGCATAGGTCAGGGACACTTTGATACATTAAACCTTCTTTAACTTGGGGATCCTGTGAGTAATGTCAAAACTTACAGTATCATAAATAGTCTCATTGTAATATTGAACATAAATATTGCACATAAAGTCAAGACTTCTGAGTCAGGCACTCTGAAGAATGTTCAAAGACCCATCATACTTTTAATTTAAGCAGTACCAATGCTAGAGTTATGAACATCTGTTTGCAACAGTTTTCCATTAAGGATCATTTCTTTTACAAGCAAAATCTGAAGTAAAAGTCACGTGCTGACCATTACGCCATGCCTCAGACTTTCTACACCTCAGTGAGGCACAAGGTTATATGGACTTAGCCCTATCCAATAAACTCTTAATAAAAGCTGTTCCATTTCACTCACAGTGGACATTTCTGGAGGTTGTGTGTGGAAAGAAGGACATTTCAGACAGACCCCTTACAATGGACATTGTATTTTTAATACAGCTTTAAAATAAGATCTGTTCATCTTGAACAGAACCCACTAAGCAATCTTTATTGGAGTAAGGGGAAGCAAAACAATTTGAATCCAAGTAAAGCAAAACAACCTCAAAACAAGTGTGATTCACAAAGCACTTGGGAAGGGGACTGATTCTCAGAACCATCCATCACATGTGGGCTTATGTTTATCCTCTGTGAGTTTCCACAGGACAATTTTTTCTGAAGCAAATGATTATCTGCCCAACAAAAGCATACATGGGACATGAAGGCAGTACCCTTTTCAGTGGCATATTAATTTCTTTAGAGAAAACCACCTAAAGAGTGCTATGAGTCAAGTAGAGACGGGAAAGCTTTAAGGCAAAAACACAGAATTTGGAGTTTTGATTCTCAGACTCTTAATATTGTGACCATTGAAGTCATTTGAACTTGCTAAAAACTCAGTTTTAGTAGTTATAAAATAAAACCTAAAACCTGTGGTGATTTAGAACTATTCCATTATCAGAGCAAATGATGACTTGGGCTTATAGAAGTGCTTTGTGAAATGTAAAACTCTCTAAAATGATTGTTTTGCAATTCCTTAAACGATCTGTGACACTATTAAAAAATAATGTCACTAGAAAAAAAATCTAGATTTTATTTAGATGCTAATTTAAATAAACCACTAAATAGTAAATTTTAAATAATCAAATATTGAATAAAATATTAAGATGGTCATTGCAGAATTTCAAATACTGATGGTTTCCCAATAATTGAGAAGTCATCTACTTTTCTTATATAGTCTATTTTGACTCAAAGTAATTTTCTTTTCTTTTCTTTTTTTTTTTTTTTTGTTTCACATGTTATCTAAACTTTGGGCTATACGTGTTACAAATTCCCACTACAAAATTCCCATACTTTCTCTTTGTTCACTACCATTTAATAAAGAAGAGATGAAAGGTACTCAAGATGGAATGGGTGGGACACCAATCCAACAATGTAAACCATGAGGCTTTCATCAGGAACACTCCTTTTTGATACAACAAAAGAATACTTAGAAGGAACTAAATTTTTAGAAATAAATTTTTAAAGGATACTACTGCTTTCCACATTAAAACTTTAGCAGATAAAAATGTATTCCCTTCCAAAATATGTTTACTCTCATGTGTTCACATATACTGCTATTCCAATAAGTGACAAACTTTCTCAATAACCTACCAGTTATTTTAATGCAATGACTAGGCCTGTGAGACATCTCTGATTGATGTTTCTCTATAGTCTGGTCATCTTGTCCTATACTATAGCCACCAGTCACACATGGTTGTTTCAATTTTAAATTAATTAAAATTAAATAAAATGAAAACCTCACTTCTTTAGCATGATGTCAGTATTTCAATTGCCACTACTGTGTGCCTAGAGGGCTACCATATTGACCACCAACACAGAACACTTTCTTCAGTGTGGCAAGTTCTATCAGGCAGTGTCACTTGTCTAGTTTCTCTCTACTCATCCCATGATGACTTTGCATTAAAAAAAGAATAAAATAAATGAGCATTAAAAAATCATTCACATTAACATAAAGTTCAAATCTGGGAAGGTCAGCAAAACTAAGGTTTTGGCCCAGATTTCTGCCTTTCGCCAGGTGAGATCATATCATTCTTGTTTCCACGGTGTAATAAATCAGGCCCAGAAACACCCGGTGACTGGTTTAGAGGATATCGGGCAAGAGATTCAAACTTGGGCCTCCTTTCTCTCCTTGCGCTGTTTCCTTCACAACGTCACACTGCTTCTCCACTCATCCTGCCTGCCGTGCTTCAGTCGTGTCCAGCTCTTTGCAGCCCCATGGACTGTAGCCTGCCAGGTTCCTCTGTCCATGGGATTCTCCAGGCAAGAATACTGGAGTGGGCTTGCCATGCCCTCCTCCAGGAGAGCTTCCTGCCCCAGGGATTAAACCTATGTCTCCTGCAACTCCTGCATTGCAGATGGATTTTTTACCTCTGAGCCACAGGGGAAGCCCCCTCCACTCATCAGGCACTATTGAAAGACAAAAGTCTAGCAGGCTTCAAGCTTACTAACTTTAATGATAATCCTTTGTGAAACTTAAAGGCAGTAAGTGTACATCTATGAAGACCCACTCACAATAAAGCCATAAACAAAAATACAATTTCATTATCATAGATGATCCATAAAAGAGTAATGGCTAAAATTACGGTGTATCTATATTCTGTACACAGCAACAGAGATCTTAGGCATATCATTTTGCTACTTTACTGCCATTCATGACAAGCCTATAAATAAGTATTATACCAACTTCATAGACGAGGGAACTGAAACTTAAAAAGTTAAGAAGCATGCCTAAGATCACAAAGCTGGAAAGCAGTAGGTGTCCTAAGATTCAGATCCAGGTGCATGATGCTTCACAATCCATGTCTCCAGTCAGAGCACTCTACAGATAATCACTGTGAAAAGTGAGCTGGGGAAAGTGTGCCCTAAGTTGTTCCCCATCTCTTAACACTGCAAAAAGGTTTTGCATTTGTGTGTGTGTGTGCACGTGTGTGTGTGCATGTGTGTATGTGATAGAATGCTATTTTTTCATAGTGTTCATTTATTTCTGGTTTTACCTGGAGGCTCAGCTGGAAAAGAATCTGCCTGCAATGCGGGAGACCTGGGTTCGATCCCTGGGTTGGGAAGATCCCCTAGAGGAGGGAATAGCTGCCCACTCCGAATTCATGGCCTGGAGAATTCCACGGACTGTATAGTCCATTGGGGTGGCAAAGAGTCGGACACAACTCAACAACTGCCACTTTCACTTTGTATATTTCTACTCAAATTCCCATTGTGACTGACTTGTTCTAGGGAAATTAATTCATATGACAAAGACAATAGAAGAGGGGGAAAGGGTAAAGAGGTAAGAAAACCCCCAAGGATTCATCAGTTTGTTAAGGGTAGATTTATCGAATAGAGAGAGCAAACAATTCCTAACTGCTATTCTTGTTCCACCTCCTTCCCTGTCTCTCCTCCTGAGAGAGATTCCTTCTCTCTCTCTTATAAGCCTTTTGAAAAGGAAGAATTCAGTTTTATATCCAACAAGCGTGATTTGTTTTACGAATAGGAGTATAAATTTAATATTCATTTTTTTTTCATTCCATGGCAAAACAATGAAAACACATTTATTATTTCTTGCATTACAGAAATCGTGCCAAATTTTAGGTATAGGAAGATAAATTCAACAGCATGCTGTGAACTAAAGGGCAGATCCAGCATAAGAGATAAATGGTGAATTTAAACAACCCCAAAGTAAATGAAAGCAGAGCAGTAAAAATCTTGAAAATAAAAAAAATCTGGGACAAGCGCATGCTGAGAGATTACAAATAGGAATCCTGACCATCATGCTATTTATTAAAATAAATATTCGTTCTACTGAGAGGATTCTTTGCAGTAACAGGAATGAAGTGAAAATTCACTTCTCTCATTAGTACCTGCCTCTTCCCCATTGGCCTCATCGTGGTAGAACAGAAGAGAATCCACATTGGGCTGTTGAATTCGCCATATGTTTCTAACATATACTACTTAATGGTGAATTATTTTTTAGTGTGTGAATGATGGGATTCCTACCTCATCTTATCTTGAGACATATAATGAAATAGATACATATCTTAGCAAGTGTCCAGACACATCAGGTTGGCCCACCATTGTCAGCCTGAAAGTGTTAACATAGCATTATAGCACTTCAAAGAACTTTGCATTTAAATGAAATCTTTTTACACTGAACGTTCGCAGGCTGAAAAGTTGCCTCTTGCTTCATTGATCCAAGCAGCAAATGGGGCGTGAGATCTAAAGAAATCATACGCTGATTTCTAGCCCCACTGTGAGCTGTGTGTCTATGCTGTTTTCCAGATGACCACCAGAAGAACTCATTCCTTCAGGGCTATTTTTCATACCACTGTATCTTTCAATTGATCAAAAGCCAAGAGACTTGCTGTTTTTAAACCATGTGGGAGCCATACATTGGCATGGAGGTCATGGAGAACTTCTTGTAGCAACTGAGGAGCAGGCCTTGTTAGAGCCTTTCACAACTCAACTTCAGAGAAGAAGGCAAGAGCAAGACCACTGTCAGAAACCTTGTTTCTGTTTTCTTTATTATCTTTTCATATGTCCACATTGCAACCAAACTTTAACATGAAGTACGCAATGTTAAATGTTAATAAAAAAATTAAAAACCTTGAGGGAAATCGTATTACACCTACAAGGTACATTCGATTTAAGATGCTAAAAGCAAATGCTTTCTTTGTACGCTCTATTTGCCTCTTTTCGGAAATAGGAGCATGCAGACTAGTTTGCATTTTTATTAAGTGACTACTTGTGTTTGCAGGATTCTTAAAGAGTCAGGATGAAAGCCCATACGCATTGGGAAATGGGCAAGTTTTTATTATTCAATCACTTATTTTCACAAGGCTTGCTAATCATTTCATCTATATAAAATTTGTATCTATTTAAATATAATCTTCACTTACAATATACTTCATAGATAAGAAAAATAATAACTTTCCAAATACTTTTTTAAGAAAGAGGAAGCAGTATTGAAAATAAAATACATAGTCACATTTTAAAAAAATGAAAGGAGGGAAAAACTAGGAGCAAACATTGTCATTCCATTTCCATGTTATTATTTACTTGTTTAAATTGCTTTATTTTCCCTTACCTCAGTACTTTTGGTTTTTTGATATGCTTACTGTATTTTTCCATTAATCCTTGCGACATAAAAATATGTAGACTTTATTTTTTTGAATTCCTTTTTTGGGGAGTTTTGTTGAAGAAGGGACAATGATAACTATTTGAGTTCAATTTCAGCTCAGAGGGGTTTCCCTGGTGGCTCAGCTGGTAAAGAATCTGCCTGCAATGTGGGAGACCTGGATTCGACCCCTGGGTTGGGAAGATCCCCTGGAGAAGGGAAAGGCTACCCACTCCAGTTTTCTGGCCTGGAGAATTCCATGGACTGTATAGTCATGGGGTCACAAAGGGTTGAACACGACTGAGCGACTCTCAGCTCAGAGGAATTAAGGGATGAGAGGCTGTGCATCCAAATACATGCATAGTGGATCTGAGGGAGGCTTTGTTGTCTCTGAGTAGCCTGGCCATAAAGGGTATGACCATTTTAGTCATTTCATTCAAACCATTCAATACTTGGGCACCAGACACAGCTTCTTACTGCTCTGGCTGACCACTAGAAAAGGCAACTCCATTCCCACTCAACTCCCCAGTCAGCCAGCAATGCAGGGACCACAAGTGTGTTCAAGTGGTATGATCCAGTGAACTAATAGAGTACCTTTAGAGTCACTCAAAATAATCACTCCGTGAGGTTAATGATCCTTGAAAGTTTAAATAACCTTGATTTCCTTAATCTTTGGAGTAACCTGGATGACAGTGATGATCACTATTAGTTAATGCCTTTGGCCACAGTGTGAACACTCCCCATCCAATTACATAATGGTGAAAAGGATAGAATTTATGTCAGCCTACATGTACGCAGCTCTATGTTTAAAATGGATAACAAACAAGGTCCCGTTGTATAGCCCATGCAATCATGTTCTATGTTATGTGGCAGCCTGGATGGGAGAGGAGTTTCAGGGAGAATTGATACATATATACGTATGTCTGAATCCCTTTGCTGTCTACCTGAAAATATCACAACATTGTTAATCAGCCAATACAAAATAAAAATAAAAGAATTTATGTCAGCCTAAAATTTTGGCAAAATAATCTTTTTTACTTTAAACCACTCAGATGATTTATTCGTGTTATTTAACTTCCTGGAGTGTGTGTGCTAAGTCTCTTCAGTTGTGTCCAACTCTGTGACGCTATGGACTGTAGCCTGCCAGTTCCTCTGTCCATGGGGCTTACCAGGCAAGAATACTGGAGTGGGATGCCATGCCCTCCTCTAGGGGATTTTCCTGACCCAGGGATCAAACCTGTATCTCTTACGCCTCCTGCCGTGGCAGGCAGGATCTTTACCACTAGAGCCACCTGGGAAGGCCTTAACTTCTTTAAGATCAACAACTATTCATTTACCATCTTCACCAGAATGTGAAGTTCTGACTGATTAGATAGAAGTAGACAAATGAACAATGGCAAATTCAGATCTGTCTGAGACAAGAGAGGAAGAGAATATTATAAGAAGCTACTTGTTGAGTTACAGATTTAAATCACAGTTTGATTTTTAACTATAGCCTCAAAAGCATACCTCTATTATAAACTATTACAATATGATATTACTTTGAAAAGAGAATATTCAAATCTGTGTATATGAATTAAAATCATATCCAAAATACTTTAATCATTATGAAAGCTTAGGTTACAAAGGGATATTTGCAACTCTCTGTTTCCTGCTTTTCCAATTACAGCTGCTTTGGTCCAGATTCTCATTCTATTTGTAAAACACTTACTCACTCGAGTCTGTATTTTAATTCTTTTCTCTAAAGTGCCCCCTTTCACGGCCACACACTGCAGTAGAGTGGGCTCCCTGAGCTTGCTTTGCTTTTTATCCCCTGCTTAGAACCCTTATGTATAACAAAGTCCAGGCTCCTTAGACCAGCTCACGCATAATCTGGTCCTTCCTCTGTCTTATATTTTACAATTACCAGCTCCTGGATCTGAGCTATTATAACTTGCTACCTACACAAACACACATGAGCACACGCATACACACACAGCATGTGTACAAGCACCCACCACACACTCCACAGCAGATGCAGGAACAGCGGCGTGTGTTACACCACGCTACTGGAGCTTATTCCAACATCATCGCAGCGCCAAAAGAGCCAGCACGGGAGCAGGCGGCCTTCAGGCAGTCAGAACTGCCCTTCTGGTTTATTTTCTGTGAATTCATAGCAACCAGGACTAACGTCTTGGCTGGTAAAGCTCCCTAAGGTTTTTTTTTTTTTTTTTTTTTTTTTTTTACGCATCATGGTGATTGGATGAGCAGAATTTAAGGAGAGAAAAATGCCAGTAGAGAATTCAGAATCATCTTATAGGGTTAGTAAAGATATGTGATCTTAATTCTACTTCAATCTGGTGAAGCTGTAAGAAGAGGTGATTTTCTTTCTGTGTTTTTGTGAGGCTTTCTTAGCTCAGTACAACCTATTACTGGGTGGCTTCCTAGGGTCTTTCTAAGACAGTAGAAATACCCCTAGTATCTAATTCATCTCTTCAGCATCTTTTAGTGATTTGATAATTACATGTAACTTAACTGAGTAGGAATTAATTTGATAAGCATTAATTTACTTGTGCACTTAGATAACGTTTTAAAGATTACATACGAATAAGGATGTTTACCAGTTGATCTATGGAAAAAGTATATGTCAGGGGACTGTAATTGCTTTACAAAATGTATTATGTAAAGTCAAATGTTACTGATACGCTGACATTTTCTAATGCCAGCAATGAAAATGAAAGTCAAAATAAAGCAGGTGGGACTTCCATGGTGGTTCACGGGCTAAGACTCCGAACTCCCCAGTTCAGGGGTCTCGGGGTCCATCCGTCCATACGATCATGAACTAGATCCGACGCGCTGCAGCTAGGAGCAGGCACTGGCAACATAGAAACAGATATAAAGAGATACAGCTTTAAGGGGAAACACGTTAAAACACAAAGCAGGCACCGTGTCTTAGATTTTAGGCTTAAATTAGGTTTATTAAATGGCTTGTTTTTTTTTTTTTTCATTGAAAAGTCAACTTATTTCCTTTTGTTGCTGGGAAATATAAATTTGTTATTTCAAGCAATACTGATAAAAGCAATAAGCAAAATCTTAGGAACAAACACCTTGGAATTTCTCTTTTAGGATCTCTTCTTTGAGTTGACCAACTTAGTAATGAATTTCTGGACTCTCTTTTAAAAATTGTTTGACAGACATTCTCTGGAGTTCATCTCAGCATACACTCATCTGATGATGGTGACTCCATTTTTTAAATTATCCCTTTCTTTATTTCTCTTAAACCCTAGTCGTTATCTATCCTTGATTTAAATGTCTAATTTCAGAGCCTGCTTAATGCCAATCATGCAGCAATAAAATCAGGCCTGTTCTTGGAGTTATTTTAGGCTAGCTGGTTTTCAATGAAATGCAGAGGATAGGCAGAATCCATATCTGTCAGGCATACTTACAAAACAATTTTAAAATAAACAAATCTTATGAACTTATAATTCTAGTACAAATGACAAAGGTATGTAAGAGAAATAGATTTTCTAAAAGAATGACACCTCCATTTCAAGTTGGTTGACTAACTTGTGGGGCAATCCTGTAGGTGCTAATCCATAGTCTTAAAAAAATTGATAAAACTCAGCACTGCAAGGGATGTTAGGCTCACACTGTAGCAGGAGAGAAGACACCACAAAGCAGGCTCAAAACTGTACCTTGTTTTACTACAATACCTGGTTCCAGAATGAGAACATTACCTGTGAAGAAGAAAGACCGAAATGCTTGTCATTTCATAGGGCATATCGGAGTAATCTGGATCTGTGATAAAGACAGACCTCTTCTGAAGAATTGTGGTTGTGAGTTTCCACGGCAATGAGAATTCCAAAAAGGTAAGAAAAGCATGCACCCAAAGTTTAAAAAAAGAGCTGCCCTCTTGACATCACTTTCTTTATTTCTCTGAAAAAGAAAAGAGAGTGATTCAGAAATAAAAATCATAGTCATTCGTTTTAAGGAGAAGATAATATTTAAGACCTGTTTAGACATTCACATGGCTGGGATGAAAAGTTAGAGGGTGAATGGTTCTAGGAGAGGAAACACAAATTACAGTAGGCAAAGAACCACCTCCTGTCCACTCTCATTTCTCAAATGTTGATGCAAAGGTCCTGAGGGTCAGAAATACCAGACTTTTTTTTTTTTGGTAGAAACTCTCATCCAGATTCCAGAAGGGAATTCAGGAGTAAAGACGCTTGTATGTGACATGGAAGTAATGATGTTGCTTTATCACCTCTAATCGCTTTTTTTGGTGGTCTGCATGCTAAATCACTTCAGTCCTGTCTGACTCTTTGCAGCCCTATAGACTGTATACTGTGGAGAAGGCAATGGCAACCCACTCCAGTACTCCTGCCTGGAAAATCCCATGGACGGAGGAGCCTTGGTAGGCTGCAGTCCATGGGGTCGCAAAGAGTCAGACACGACTGAGAGACTTCACTTTCACTTTTCACTTTCATGCATTGGAGAAGGAAATGGCAACCCACTCCAGTGTTCTAGCTTGGAGAATGCCAGGGACAGGGGAACCTGGTGGGCTGCCCTCTATGGGGTCACACAGAGTCAGACACGACTGAAGCGACTTAGCAGCAGCAGCAGACTGTATACAGACCATGTTATTAATCTTTAAAATCTTTTCTCTGACAATTCAATGAAATTATGCCTCCAAACAAAATTTTATCTATTCTACGAATACCAAGAGATATCTTTAGCAGTTGCTTGTGTAGTATAAATTTAGACTTCAAAAAATGCATGCAGAAACCTCTCTCCTTAGAAGAAACCTAGCTGCCTTAATTCAGGAGACTAATAGAATAGTGTTTTTGATATATCTTTGCTTTTCATAAGCATTAATTTTTTTTTATTATAGAAAGTGACACTTGTAGTCCTTTCTTACTGCAAACAGCCTTAGAACTAGATATGGAAACACCTAAATTCTATAGGAAATTTTAAATTGCATTCAACTGTTGAAAAGATTTTTTATACTTATTTTGGTGGAAGAAAGAAAGGGGAAAGAATGGAAGATATATTGGGATTATATGAATGCTTCAAAACAACAAATATGAATATTTGTTAATAGCTTTTCTCTTATAAAATGTAGATTAGCTATTTTTCATGTATGAAAGATAGTATCAAGAAAATATTCAACACTTATTTTAAATATTAAGAGCTCTGACTAATATGAAAAAGAATGTACTTCAGGGGCCAAACCACAGATAGGAAAAGAATTGAAGGAAATTATTCAAAAAGGAGAAAAACTTCTATGAAAATATTGCTAAACTGAAACAAGTGTTAGTAACAATAGAATAGTGTGTTCCATACTCAGACACTCAGCAAAGTTTTTAAAAGTTAATAATCCATTATGGCAGGGGAAAAGAGATAGGTACTATTAAGTGCTTCTGGTAATGATATAAATTCTCTGGGCCTCTCTGGAAAGTAGTTTGAGTGGTACTAAAAGCTTAAAAAGAGATTCATACCCTTTAAACCAGTAATTATATTTCTAGGAATCTGTATTGAAGAAATGGCTAGAAATGTGAACAGAGATTTATGTAAGAATATTTTCTTAATAGATACAGTAATAAAATTTTAGAAACATAATAAATATCCAATAATGGGATAATGACTAATAAATTATGGTCTAACAGTGTGATATCAGTTTGGTAGTAAAAAATTTTTTTAAAAAAATTAATAATTGAGCTTGTCATTTCTATCTTTTCAGTTAGAAACAATCTCCAGAAAGCTAACTGTCACACATGTTCAGTTCAGTTCAGTCACTCAGTCATGTCCATCTCTTTGTGACCCCATGGACTGCAGCACTCCAGGCCTCCCTGTCCATCACCCAACTCCCAGAGTCCACCCTAACTCATGTCCATTGAGTCAGTGATGCTATCCAACCATCTCATCCTCGGTCATCCCCTTCTCCTCCTGCCCTCAATCTTTCCCAGCATCAGGGTCTTTTCTAATGAGTCAGTTCTTCACATTAGGTGGCCAAAGTATTGGAGTTTCAGCTTCAATAGCAATCCTTCCAGTGAACACCCAGGACTGATCTCCTTTAGGATGGACTGGTTGGATCTCCTTGCGGTTGAAGGGACTCTTAACAGTCTTCTTCAACACCACAGTTCAAAAGCATCAATTCTTTGGTGCTCAGCTTTCTTCACAGTCCAACTGTCACATCCATACATGACTGACCACTGGAAAAACCGTAGCCTTGACTAGACGGACCTTTGCTGGCAAAGCAATGTCTCTGCCTTTTAATATGCTGTCTAGGTTCGTTCATAACATTCCTTTCAAGGAGTAGGCATCTCTAAATTTCATGGCTGCAGTCACCATCTGCAGTGATTTTGGAGCCCTCCCAAATAAAGTCTGACACTGTTTACCTATCTATTTGCCATGAAGTGATATGACAAGATGCCATGATCTTAGTTTTTTGAATATTTTAGAGCTTTAAGCCAGCTTTTTCACTCTCCTCTTTCACTTTCATCAAAAGGCTCTTTAGTTTTTCTTCACTTTCTGCCATAAAGGTGGTGTCATCTGCAAATCTGAGGTTATTGATATTTCTCCAGGCAATCTTGATTCCAGCTTGTGCTTCATCCAGCCCAGCATTTCTCATGATGTGCTCTGCATATAAGTTAAATAAGCAGGGTGACAATATACAGCCTTGACATACTCCTTTTCCTATTTGGAACCAGTCTGTTGTTCCATGTCCAGTTCTAACTGTCGCTTCCTGACTCGCATACAGGTTTCTCAAAAGGCAGGTCAGGTGGTCTGGTATTTCCATCTCTTTCAAAATTTTCCACAGTTTATTGTTATCCATACTGTCAAAGGCTTTGGTATAGTTAAAAAAGCAGAAATAGATGTTTTTTTCTGGAACTCTCTTGGTTTTTTGATGATCCAGCAGATGTTGACAATTTGATCTCTGGTTCCTCTGGCTTTTCTAAAACTTGAGCATCTGAAAGTTCACGGTTCATGTATTGCTGAAGCCTGGCTTGAAGGATTTTGAGGATTACTAGCGTGTGAGACAAGTGCAATTGTGCAATAGTCTGAGCATTCTTTGGCATTGCCTTTCTTTGGGATTGGAATGAAAACTGACCTTTTCCAGTCCTGGCCACTGCTGAATTTTCCAAATTGCTGGCATATTGAATGCAGCACTTTCACAGCATGATCTTTTAGGATTTGAAATAGCTCAACTAGAATTCCATCACCTCCACCTCCAATAGTCACACATGTAGTCCTCCTTAAGTTATTGATAGGTAGACAGAGACAGACAGACAGATTCCCAAGTGCAATAGTTTCCCTGAAGAAGAATATAAAGGAATAACTGCAATTTAACAGCAGAATGTTACCCCTCCTAGAAAATCCCACAGTGGGTCAACTATGTTGCACAGCGGGCCAAGGAGAATTTCTTGAAAGGAAGGAATAAAAATCTCCATTTTCCTTCCCAGCATTCCAAGATCATGTATCAACTATCTATTGCTATGTAAAAGCAAAAAAAAAAAAAAAAGTTTTCCCAAACTTAGTGGCATAAAGCCACCATCATGTCAGTTGTCAACAATTCTCTGGTAGGAGTTTGGGCTGGAATTAGCTGAGTGGTTTTGCTATCTCTCATGTGGCTGTACTAGTTGGGGAGTGGAGAGTTAGGATGGCCTTGTATTCAGACTTGGAGTTTTGGCTGGTCTATCAGCTGTATCTATCTCTCCATATGCTCGCTCACCATCAAGAACACAAGCTCAGACTTCTTATAATATATTGGAAAACCATGTAGTCTCAAGAGGGGGCTTGCTGGAAGGGTACAAAACATTGTTTCCACTACATTCAGTTCGCCAAAGCCCATCACAGGGTGAGTCATATTCTAAGAGAGGAGAAACAGGGTCCATCTCTTGATGGAAGAGTCACAAAATCATATTGTAAAGATCACACATACGAGATGGAAGGAACTATTGCACCTGCCTTGGCAATCTGTCACGGCAATCTGTCACGGCAATCTGTCACAAAGAGACCTGTGTTGGTAGACAAGTGAGAGTGTTCGTTTCTCAGTTGTGTCCAAGTCTTTGCGACTCCATGGACTACAGCCCACCAGGCTCCTCTGTCCGTGGAGTTCTCCAGGAAAGAATACTAGAGTGGGTAAAAATTCCCTTCTCCAGGGGATCTTCCCAACCTAAGGACTGAACCTGTGTCTTCTGTATTGCAGGCAGATTCTTTATTGCCTGAGCCCCCAGGGATGGTATTAATGAAGGACCGTTGGCTGGAAAGTACTTCTGAAAAAAATTCCTTATTGGCAGAGAGGAAGATCATACTGGTAATCAAGCCACACCACTCCAACTGTTAACACTTTTATTTTTCATTAGCAGTTTTTTGAAATTGATTTTTATCGAAATACTGTTGCTTTACAATGTTGTGCCAGTTTCTGTCCAGAAAAAAAAAAAAAAACATTAATTCAAAAAGATATATGCACCCCAAAGTGCATAGCAGCCCTATTTACAATAGCCAGGACATGGAAGTGACTAAAATGTCCATCAACAGAGGAACAGATAAAGAAGACATGGTACATATATGCAAGGGAATATTACTCAGCCATAAAAGGAAACACAAAGCGAAACAGGTCATTTAGAGAGATGTGGATGGACCTAGAGACTGTCCTACAGAGTGAAGTTGTCAGAAAGAGAAAAACAAATATTGTATATTACAGCAGTTAGCTCTTTGAGGAAAGATAGTTTTGCACTGGTTATGGCTGAGTGTTACAGGTCCCCTGGATTTTCCACTGTGTCTAGATCCAGGGGGAAACATGACTATGCGTGCTTAGTATGAGCTAACATGCCTACAAACTTGGAAGACTCGGTGTTTGGTAGGTAGCACTGACCACAGAGTCAGTGGTGCCATCCAACCATCTCATTCTCTGTTGCCCCCTTTTCCTCTTGCCTTCAATCTTTCCCAGAATCAGAGTCTTTTCCAATGAGTTGGTTCTTCACATCAGGTGGTCAAAATGTTGGAGCCTCAGCTTCAGCATCAGCCCTTACAATGAATAATCAGGGTTGAATTCATTTAGAATTGACTGGTTTGATCTCCTTGCTGTCAAGGGACTCTCAAGAGTCTTGTCCAACATCACAATTAGATGGCATCAATTCTTCGGTGCTCAGCCTTCTTTGTGGTCCAACTCTCATATCCATATGGGAGAGCTAACAGAGAAACAGACATGGGATTTTAGGATTATTTGGAGGCCCATGAAAGTATTGTATTAATAAATTTGTCTTTATGCATGTATATTAAGTGTTGTGCTGTGCTTAGTCACTCAGTCGTATCTGACTCTTTGCGACCCCATGGACTGTAACCCTCCAGGCATCTCTGTTCATGGGGATTCTACAGGCAAGAATACTGGAGTGGGTTGCCATGCCCTCCTCAAGAGGATCTTCCCAACCCAGGAATTGAACCAGTATCTCCTGCATTGTTCGTGAATTCTTTACCAGCTGAGGTGCCAGGGAAGCCCATATATATTATATTAATACATATAGACATATAGACATATACACATATGTGTGCGCGTGAATGTTAAGTCTCTTCAGTCGTTCCTGAGTCTTTACGGCCCTATGAACTGTAGCCTGCCAGGTTCCTCTGCTCATGGGATTCTCCAGGCAAGAATACTGAAGTGGGTTGTAGGCCTACTGCATTTTGGGAAAGTCCTGGTGGCTCAGGAGTAAAGAATCCATCTGCACTGTAGATGTGGCAGAAGTCTTGGATTCGATCCCTGGATCTGGAAGATCCCTGGAGAAGGAAATGGCTGCCCACTCCAGGATTCATGCCTGGAAAACCCCATGGAAAGAGAGCCTGGTGGGCTATAGTCCACGGGATCATAAAATAATCAGACACAATTTGGAGACCAAAGCAACAACAATACCTTGTTTTAATGTGCCTCCCTTAGATGGTCTTTGCAGATATTGCAATTTTTATGAATTGAAGGTTCATGGGAACTCTGTATCAAATAAGTCTACTGGCATGAAGAGACACTTTATGTCTCTGTGTAATATTTTGATAATCCTCACATTTCAGCCTTTGTCATTACTAAAATATTGTATGTGTCATTATAACCTGTGATCAGCGACCTTGAATATTATCACTACAACTTGCTAAAGGCTCAGATGATGGTTAGTATTTTTTAGCCATAAAGTATTTTTTAATTAAATTCTGTACATTTTTAGACATAAAGCTACTGCAATATGCTTAATAGATTACAGTACAGTATAAACATAACTTTTATGTGTCCTGGGAAACCAAAAAATTCCTGTGAGTCTCTTTATTATAAGATCTGCTTTATTGTAGTAGCCTGGAACAGAACTCACAATATTCCTGAGGTCTGCCTGTTATGTATACACGCATACATACACAAACCCGAAAAACATCCATTCTTCAATCTTTTCATTAACTTCCCTACTTCCCTCTATGGTGTTGGTTCCTGAAAAGCACCTTGGATACAAGCCTCCATCTCAGTATCTGATTCAAAGAAATCTTCCTGTGATAGTGTCATACACCAAAGTGCCACGTATGAATCCATTCAAAGCGCAGTTTGGATACGAAATGGGAAAAAAGCTACTGAGACTGTGTCAGGCTGTGGGGTCTCAATCTTCCTCAGTAAACTAAGCAAATCTGGCACTAAGTTTAGAAATGCTTTCTGTTCTCCAATCTCTTCACTGACAAGTGGAAAGAGAGACACGACCTGCAGTCACATCAGCATATGGACAGGGTCTGCACTTAGGATCCTTCTCTCATATTTGTGCATCAGAGCTGTCCTGGGGTCAGGGATAACTACTCTTTCAAATGCCACCAAAGTTTAAATCAAAGATATGAAATGAATGTTATAAATTAGCATTTGATTCATTTCCAAACTCCTAGTCCTCAAAGTCACATGCACTTCAGTATTCAGTGTAGCCGTCCTTAATGGATTTGCGGAAGGGGGTTTGTAAATGAGATTGAAGCAGACTAGCTTTGTCAAAGACCACGGCTTAGTCTGGTTAAGTAATTTCTCTTGCAACTTAATGAAGCCCATTTTGGTAGGACTTTGGGGCTCAACGTAATGAAATTCTTTCAGCCATTTGTAACTGACCAGCTGGTCTTTCCAATGAGCACATAACCTCGATTAAAGGATTTGGAATAGGCGATAAGCTAGCCAAGTCTAGGGTAGCTGAGGTTTCAGCTCAAGTACTCTGGCTCAGATCGATTTAGGGTTTAACGTATTCTGGTCTGAAGCAAATTATGTATGGTCTGCCTGATGCAGTGGTTCTCAGCGGCGGGTGGTAGTGGGGGTGATTTTGCCTCCTGGGGGACACTGCAATGCAGAGATATTTCAGGTGTCACAACTTGATGCTACTGGCGTCTAGTGGGTAGAGACCATGGATGTCACTAAACATCCTACCATAAACAAGACATACCTCACAACAGAGAATCATCCAATTAGAAATGTCAGAAGGGTTGCTAAAGAGGAACACTGGCTTAAAGCCATCATCCTGCGGACTAGAAGAACCAGCAAATGTCACTAGAAAGAGGCTTGGACCAGGAACCCCCAAAGCGAGTACTGCTGTCAAGTATTCCTCTGATGGAGACTCTGTGAAACATTTTGACTTGCTACTGTTGCTGCTGCTAAGTCGCTTCAGTCGTGCCCGACTCTGTGGGACCCACCAGGCTCCCCCGTCCCTGGGATTCTCCAGGCAAGAACACTGGAGTGGGTTGCCATTTCCTTCTCCAATGAATGAAAGCAAAAAGTCAAAGTGAAGTCGTTCGGTCATGTCTGACTCTTAGCGACCCCATGGACTGCAGCCTACCAGGCTCCTCCATCCATGGGATTTTCCAGGCAAGAGTACTGGAGTGGGGTGCCATTGCTAACTGCACTTTATTGCTTAGATTTTAATGCTTCTCAAGGGCTGATCTTACCTAGGCTGATTTGCTGGAACTTCTGCTCATATACATGGGAGTTGCATGAGCCCATGGGAGAGAGGGAGACACCCTGATGAAATGAGGCTTGTCAAATTAGTTGTAATTAAAACCAGCTCAGGTGTCTGTCCCCTATTGAGATCTAAAGGCCACTTGAGGTTGAAATGCTACTGAAAAGGAGTTTCTGATAAACGGCAGCCCATGAACTACTCTGGGCTTTGCAGACAGAATAAAACTGAGCATGAATGTTTTAAATGCCCCTTTAGTGTCTTTCAGACCTAGTATGTTTCATTAGGCTCCTTACATATTGTTTCCCATTTTATTAGCTGGAGGGAACACTCCAGTTGGTAACATGAAAAATGACACTGACCCCATCTCCATGTTCTTTCACAAATCTGAGATGCTCGCAAAACACAAAGGCACTGTCAAAAACCCGTTACAACCCAGGTCTTTCTATGTTGTGCATCTTGAGAGAGTCCTCTGGAAAATTGGCTTGCAACTTCTAGATAAAAAACATGATAACTACTGCAATGTCAGAGATGAGAAAGGAGGTATGAAGTCAGAAAGGACCATCTTCTGGTCAGGAAAGTAGCAGAAAAAAGACTGCTCAAGACAGCGCTGCTTGAACTGTTTCGGAAACTAAGCTCATAATGTAAACCGAAACGGAGAGGTGGTGTGAAGAAGGAAGAATAGACACAATTTAGCATGTAGGGAAATCCTCAGTATCTCAGCAAAAAATTCCTAAAATATTTTTATTTGGGTTAATTTTCAAACTTGGATGCTAGCTCTGTTGGTCAAGAATCCACCTGCCGTGCAGGTGACCCCGGTTTGATTCCTGGGTGGGGAAGATCCGCTGGAGAAGGGATAGACTGCCCACTCCAGTATTCTTGGGCTTCCCTTGTGGCTCAACTGGTAAAGAATCTGCCTGCAATGCAGGAGTCCTTGGTTTGACCCCTGGGTTGGGAATATCCCCTGGAGAAAGGAAAGGCTACCCACTCCAATATTCTGGCCTGGAGAATTCCATGGACTGTATAATCCATGCGGTTGCAAAGGTGGGACATGACTGAGAGACTTTCACTTCACTTCACTTCACTTCATAGACTAATCTTGCTCTTGGCTCCTATAAGAAAGAGCCATGTGACTGTCACAACTCTTCCAAGGGAGTGTTCTGTTAATGCTAACGTGTGTGTGTACTGTGTGTGTATGCGTGCACAGTCACTCAGTCATGTACAACTTGTGACCCCATGGTCTGTAACCTGCTGGGATCCTCTGTCCATGGGATTCTCCCAGTAAGAACATTGGAGTGGGTTGACATTTCCTCCTCCAGGGGATCTTGACCCAGGGATCGAACCTGCGTCTTCTGAACTGGTAGTTGGATTCTTTACCACTGAGACATCTGGGAAGCCCAATACTGACATATTTTTTTGCTTAATCTGGTGATTTTGTGTGTGTGTGTGTGTGTGTCAGAGTGAAATAGTTTGAACATTATTCAGGAGGTTTGCAAGGGATAAAGGCTAAGATCAGTTTCTGAGTTGAAGCTAAATATTCTTACCTGTTAAATTTTTAAATAAACTCAAGTTTGATCTTTGAAATGAACTCGGGGAGGGGGTGGGGAGAAGGGAACAACGGTCCTTTAGCTAGCTGCAGAACCAGTTACCACAGTACATTTTCTATGGAAGACCTTCTCCTTAATACTAAGGAGCCACCTAGGAGCTGTTTATTTGCTTCCCTCGCAGCCACCCAGCTGTTACTTCCATTTGTGGTCTTAGTGCTAATTATATAATGTCCCTAATTTATACCCACTGGTAGATCTGATCACCACATTACCTGGAGGGCAAGCTCTAATTAGAGAAATTTCTGAACAAATTGTCTAAAGAGCTTGTTCAGTGTGATTAAATGCAAGAGAGTCTCCCCCCACCATATTATTTTAAAAATAAGCGTTTACTTTAAGTGAAAACTTTGCAGTTGAGAAGCAACATCAGTTCTAACTAAGGCCTATGAAATGAGTAGCAACATTACCCACAAAAACCAATTGGATTTTGTTGAGTGCAGCTGAAATTTATATGACTCAATGCAGCATTTATTCAACAGCTTTTGGCATTTCTACTTCGCCTCTGTCAGAACTAACAAGGTGAAACAGCAAACTGATTGAAAAAGGATAAACTGTGAAAAAATGATACACTGATGTGCGATGCTAATTCAACCGTGGCTTATGAAAAGACATTAGAATCGTGTGCCTTTTCACCTGGGCATCTTCAGACACCGAACAAGCCAGCATTAAATAACACCTTCCATATTGTTAATAGGTAGCAAGATACCATATGAATTAATATGCAACCATTTCACATTCAGCTAAAGTGCAAATAAGATAAATATCGTAATAGGATCAACAAACTTTGAGAATCCAAAAAACAATTAAGGTCGGCTTCACTGTTTAGATGGAATACTTTGGCTAAATGTCAATGTCATAACAAAGTGCGATAAAGTGAATTTGGCTAGGAGAGTTTAGAAATCTCGGCCATTTCGTTATCAGCCTCTGTGAAAAGTGTATTATTCTTAATCATTGGACATTTTTGGATGCCTCATTTTGCCTGATTTCTGTTAGGAAATACATTAAGCTTAGAAATTGTGTTCTCTGTTTGAATACATAAGCAGGGCATAGTAAAGTGTGATTGATTATCTGATTCTTTCAAGTAAACCTTTAAAAAGACTTTTCTTTCAATATCCTTGTCACCAACTTTCTTAGTGAATATCAGCACTAACTGCATAGTAAAATAACTTTTTAAAAATGTTAATGCTTTACCCAAGATCAGCTAAATCTGATTATTTAGAGGGTTGTTCTAAATGTATAGGAATTTTTGAAAGGCATATTTCTGATGCACAATGAGCTTTGACAACCCACGAAAATATGTAGTTATGGGCTTCCCTGGTGGCTCAGAGAGTAAAGAATCCGCTTGCAATGTGGAGACCTGGGTTCAGTCCCTGGGTTGGGAAGATCCCCTGGAGAAAGGAAGGTCTACCCACTTCAGTATTCTTGCCTGGGGAATTCTATGGACAGAGGAGCCTGGAGGGCTACAGTCCATCAGGTTGCAAAGAGTTGGACACGACTGAGAGATGAAGTACATACACCCCCACATAACTGAATTCACAGCTGAAGGAGCAAGGGTGCTATTCCACCTTGGTCACTGTTTTATGAGGGGAACCTCAGCAATGACTTCTCCTGGATCCAATGGTCGGTTATCTCTCATGTTTTGATTTGAGCCAATGAATTAAGTTAATTTTATTTTCATCATATTCAATTTCCTCTTGAGTACAGTGCCAAAAAGAATAGATTGTACAGTTTCCATGCACTCTGGTATCTCGCCATTAGGTTGGTATCACTTAGAAGTGACTTCAGTAAGTGGTGAGTCAAGAGAATCCTGTCTGCTGGGGTTATCAAATACCAGGGCAGTTTCTGTGCTTGCAGAGAAATACTGAGCACAGCCTCTCTCTTTACCAATGAATGGCTTCCTCCTGGTCCATCGTAGAAACATCAGTGACACTCCAGTTTGTCCTGTACACGCAGGGTGTATGGTGTATAGAGACAACTGTATTTCAAATAAACTAGATATGTATGAAAATTAAGTCTATTAATAAACTCCTTCTTTGTAATCTGGGCACACACTGAGTGTTTCATGGACTCATTCATAGTTCGATGCATTTGATGATTTATGTACATATTCATAAATGCCTCACTCATTCATTCATTAAATGCAAACGTATTTATCAAGCAGCAGATTAAACAGAGAATAGTCAGATTCAAGGAGAGATCTCTAGTGGAAACGAGCCCTGGTTGCCTGTACTGGTAACCACTCATCAATTTCACACCCTTTTACCTGCTTCTCAGGTTTCTCTGTCAACGAATGTCAATTCTAGGCCCTTTGGAGAAACTGCTGAAAAAAGATTTCCTTTCCCTGGGATCGCTCATAAAATAGGATTCATGCCAAGCATCAGGTAGCCATCATGCCACCAGGAGGAAAGAGCCTCATGAAATGTGGTAGAAAAAGTAAGACTGTGTTACACAAATTGAGCTCCCAGATTCAGCTGTATCTGTAGGGGCAATTTGGGGCTTCCCAGTTGTCTCAGTGGTAAAATAATCCGCCTGCAAGGCAGGAGCCACTGGAGATGTGTGTTCGAGCCTTAGGTTGGGAAGATCCCCTGGAGGAGGGAATGACAACTCCAGTATTCTCGCCAGGAAAATCCCATGAACAGAGGAGCCTGGCGAGCGACAGTTGCAAGCGTCCAACACGATGACCATGCACGTACACGTGGTTACAGCATGTACTTTCTATTTCCCTGAAATTTTCTAGTTTGGTTTAAATAAGCTGATTTATCATTTGCAAATGAGATATGATAAAACTATCATCTTGCCCCTAAAAATGTTATGTCTTTACCATTCCTTGTTTTTCACTAAAATATATTCTCTCATTTATTCCTTCTAACAAGAAAGTAACTTAAGATAAAAACACTGACTTTATTTCTTGTCTGTATAACATAGCGATAGAAGCTTAAGATGTTGTATTAGTCATCGAATGCCACTGCACCAAAGAGCCATAGGCTGAGCGGCTTAAATAACAGAAATGCATTTCTCAGTTCTGGAGTCTGGGGAGTCTAAGACCAAGTGTCCGTTCATTCAGTTTCCACTGGGAGCTCTTGTCTTGACTTCCAGGCAGCTGCTTCTCAGTGTCTGCTCACGTGGCCTTTCCCCAGTGCATGTGTCCAGAGAGATCTCTTTTTCTCTTCTTACAAAGCCACTAATCCCATCATGAGGACCCTGCCCTCTTGACCTACTCTAACCCCAATCACCTCCCAAAGGCCCCATCTCAAAATACCATCACATGAGGACTTCGACACAAAACAGATACCTAGATAATAGTAAACACGTGGTGCATTTTTTAAAATTCAATTTTGAAATTTCTATATGTTGTGTGTCCATCATGTGATTGATGATTTTTTTTTTTTACCATTCTGCCCTCCTCCTATAAAAAGACAAATTGTTTGAGAAACTGTCTTAACTAAAATAAATTGAGGCAATCTGGACTCTTTCTGTATGTCTAGAAATAGCTTATTTAATTAATCAGGGAAAAAAAAAACTCCAGAATTAGCTGAAGTACAAGAACAATCTTTTTTTTTTTTTTTAAGTAACTCAAGGAGAAAAGCAAGATTCAAAGCTGTATCTGGAGTATGGAAGAGACAAGCTACATTGTGGAGAAAGTAGGCTACTACTAACCGATTGTATTTCCTCTTGGCCTTTTAAAACAGAAGAGTTTCAAGCTGGGAAAGGAACTACAGAGTAGAGAATCAGCATCTTCTCTCTCTCCTAAAAAAGTAAAAGCATTTCCAAAGCCAAAAAAAAAAAAAAAAAATCAGAGGAAACAGATCTCTGGATCTTTCTTGCACCTTTTGAAAATTAATCATTTAGATGTAATTGCAAACAGTATATAATTTAATGTTTTTTTAACCTAATATCATATGATATTTGTTTCATTATCTTATCCTGATAATATTTTTAATGATAATTTTAAAAATTTCAAATTTAATTAATATGCCCCTGAACTGGTATACCCAACATTACATTCTTAAGCTGTTTTTGAACATTTTTTAAATAATTACATTGACACTATGAAAAGATTCCTCTAGTGTTTAGATTTGCCCATTTCCAGAATTACTTCAATTTATTGTTAAAATATTATGAACTTATTCAAAGGACGTAGTTATTCTAAAATGGCAAACTGATTTAGAGTGCAACCGAAAATGCATGTTCTTTACATTCTCAGCTGTGGGTGTGCCTTTTGAGATGTGCTGATCATTAAACAACACACATTCATCATCAATAATGTAAAAAGTACAGAAAAGCATAAATAACCATGTAAAAATTGTCCATAATTTCACTACCCTATGCATCCTATCTTAGTTGCTTTTTATAAATTTGTGCATTAGTATCATACTGAATGTACAATATTGAATTTATTTTTTAATTAATAGTATACTGATTGTTCTTCTGATTAAATTTATTATTTTAAAATCAACATTAAACTACTACAATTGTTACCTTCTGTAATTATAACCAGTACTAATGTTAAAACACGTCTTGCTTACAGGCTGTATCTAGTTCTTTCACAAAGGTTGCATGAGAATTTTTTACATACCCATGAGCAACATACTTTGATTGTTTATTTACAATGAATTTTTAGGATTGAACTGCTAAATAGTTGGATTCTGAATAATGTTATTGATACATTATATAAAATAGAAATTGTCATTCAGAAAATCTTTACTTAATTTTTTTTTTTTTTGATGATCGCAGCCAACTCAAGGGCTAACAGGAGAAAGAAAAATCACTCTAGCCAGTGTTACATAAAATAAATATATATATACACACACATTAAAATGAGTTTTTAGAACATCTCCCATTAATACTTCTTTATTTCTGTCCTAAGCACCCAAAATACATGCACATATGGACACAGCAAAAACATGAAAATAAACAACAGTGGTTATCAAAGCAAAACCTGTCATATATGCCAAATTATTTATCCAGTGATCAGATTTGATGGTCATATGAGAAAAAGTCATGACATTTTAGATAAAGCATTTGGTAGAATTTCACATACACATTAACATGAAAATATTTCATACAACAAGATGTCAAATCAAAGTGTGTTGAAACAGTTTCCCATTAATTAAAACAGAGCCACTTTCATAACTAGCTGGACCGTTAACTCGTGTTTCATTATAGAATGATCGTTTCCTTTTATTATCTCAAATTTATTCTTTACTCACATGCAAACAATTCCAGGTCCTACTTAAAAAGCCCTAAAAAGGCATCCAGGATTAGTGGGAGAATCAGTTGGGACTTTTTTAGATGCCAGTGACAGACAGACCATTTGCATCTCATGTGAGAAACTCTAGGAATGATGCCAAACCCAGGCACTCCTGCTTCAAAGGTGCGCTTGATGTCAGTGGGATTCCCTTTCTCTCTCTCTCTCTCTTCCCCTTTTTGGGATCTAAGCTTGGCAAGCTTTATTCTCAGATTTTTTTTTTTTTTTTTTTCCCAGCAATGTCTAAAGAAGGAGCTATTGGCTAACCCATGTTTAAGTTAAGTTTAGTCTCTCAGTCGTGTCCGACTCTTTGCGACCCCATGGACTGTAGCCCACCAGGCTCCTCTGTCCATGAGATTCTCCAGGCAAGAATACTGGAGTAGGTTGCCATTTATTTCCCCAGGGGATCTTCCAAACCCGAGGATCGAAATTTGGTCTTCCACATCACAGGCAGATGCATTATCCTCTGATCCACCAGGGAAGCCCCAAGATAAATATTTCTTTGAGCCCCTTTTTTAGCGGGGGGAGGGCAAGAATACTGGAGTGGGTTGCCGTTCCCTTCTCCAGGAGATCTTCCCGACCCAGGGAGTGAACCCGGGTCTCCCACATTGTAGGCAGATGCTTTACCGTCTGAGCCACCAGGAAAGTCAATCCATGTTTACACACTCTCAAGTATTCTCTGTTGGCTCAGATGCTAAGGAATCTGTCTGTAATGCAGGAGACCTGGGTTCAATCCCTTGGTCAGGAAGATCCCCTGCAGAAGGGAATGACAACCCTTTCCAGTATTCTTACTTGGAGAATCTCATGGACAAAGGAGCTTGGTGGGCTGCAGTCCACTAGGTCACAGAGTCAGAGGCAAATGAGTGACAAACGCTTTCACTCTGAAGTAGTCACTCTCAGTGAGAAAGGAAATAGAGCATCTGTAGTGATAGTTCTAGCAAGCGATGACTGTGGTTGAACTAAGGAGGGTACTCCAGGTCCTGTCTCAATCTCTCTGTCTTCTTATCTGTCGTATCTGAGTCATCTACTCCAATACCCCATAGGAGATGAGGTCAGGGGAAGGAAAGAGATGAAGCTGCCCCTCAGCACATGGATGAAGATTGTTGCTGTTGCTTTGTTGTAGTTGTATCTGACTCTTCTGTGACCCCACAAAATGTAGCCTGCCAGGCTCCTCTGTCCATTGCCTGCATTGCAGGCAGATTCTTTACCACTGAGCCACTTGGGAAGCCCTATGGATGAAGATAATGGTTTCTAAAAGAAAAGAAAATGATTATTCCAGAAGTGAGACAAAAAGCAAGAAGAAAGCCAGAAAGCCTACACTTTGGCACAGATGATCCAATGTCCAGTAGATTTTAGCAAGATTAGATTATGGTCATCATCACCAAAGAGTGAGTTAATACCTGTATTTTTTCTGTTTTAAGTGTCTGCTCTTTAGTCCTACATTATATAATTAGTCATCCAGGAAAGTTTTGGAAGTTTAGTCAGAGGACACTGGAGGGTATACACCTGCTTATGAAACACTTAGGAAATTTGCTGAATGTTTCAGGCCCCAAGTGCTAGTTACCAGAAAAACCACATAATTGGCAGGCTCTCCTGAGGGCGAACTGCAGGCGCAGTGGCCCCAAAAGAGGGGCAAAGGAATCTGGAGCAGTCCAGCTCAGGAGATCAACATTAAGGAGATCATCCTTGCCTGACTGCTGAGATCAGGAAAAGGTCTGGAAAAATAAATAAATAAGTAAAAGTGATAGTAACTTGGTGAATTCTGTTTCTCTGGAGAACACTGCCTGATACACTTAACTCAAATTAGGAAGAGGTTCAAGGGATGAGTTGAATGCAATATACACGTGTTGCATTTTACTCCTTTCCTGGGAGTGAAAACCCGAATTAGGCTCATGCTAATCAGTCAGTAATTCACGAGAAATTACATGGAAAATAAAAGAGAACATGAAAAATGTAAGAACAGCTGAAACTGATGAATTAAAAAAAAATGAAACACTGTGAGGAACAGAGACACAGACACAGAGAACAGACATGTGAGCATGGGGATGGGGGAAGGGGTTGGGTGAGCTGGGAGGTTGGGCTTGACATATATACACTACCTTGTGTAAAAGAGCCAGCTAATGGGAAGCTGCTGGATTTCACAGGGAGCTCAGTGTGGGGCTCTCTGATGGCCTAGGGGAGTGGGATGGGGGTGACAGGGAAACCCAGAATGGAGGGGACGTATGTGTATATATAAAACTGATTCACTTTGCTGTACTGCATAAGCTAACACAACATTGTAAAGCAGCGTTTTAGTTGTTAAGTCGCATTCAACCCGGTGTGACCCCGTTTTCTGCAACACACCAGGCTCTGTTGTTCTTCACTATCTCCTGAAGCTTGCTCAAATTCATGTCCACTGAATCAGTGATGCTATCTAACCATTTCATCCTCTGCTGCCCCCTTCTCCGTTTGCCCTCAGTCTTTCTCAGCATCAGGGTCTTTTCTAAAAAATCAGCTCTTTGCAACAGGTGGCCAAAGTATTGTGGCTTCAGCTTCAGCATCAGTCTTTCCAATGCATATTCAGGGTTGATTTCATTTAGGATTGACTTGTTTGATCTCCTTGCAAGCCAAAAAACTCTCAAGAGTCTTAACTATAGCCCAATTAAAAAAATAATAATAATGGAACCCAGTTTCTATAAGTAATTTCATATTGGGCTTGAGTTCAGAGAAGAGCAAAATAACAAAGGGAAGACTGAGGGATAAAGGATAGCAGATCAGGCGAAGGCAGGAGTGGAATTCAGGATGTGGGTAAGTAGGAAGGAGAGCCAGCAGCCCCAGAAGAAACTTTGAGGTGGGGGAGTGGATGGATGGGCGCGGGGGCCTGGAGATAGGGTGGACGCTGAGTTGCAAAGATCTTCTTTGGAATGTGGGCCAGCATTGTCTTCTCTCTTTTTCGAGGCCTTGAACCCTCTGGAGGCACTGTATGCTGCAGATGTCTTTCAACTTCTCCATTTTCTCTTCTGATGTATCTGCTCTTTCTTCATTCCATCTTTTTAGGGTTCTGCGTTTTACCAAGGACTTCCCTGGTGGCTCAGCCGGTAAAGCGTCTGCCTACAATGTGGGAGACCTGGGTTCAGTTCCAGGGTCGGGAAGATCTCCTGGAGAAGGACATGGTAACCCACTCCAGTATTCTTGCCTGCAAAATCCCATGGATAGAGGAGCCTGGCAGACTGCAGTCTATGGGGCTACAAAGAGTTGGATACTATTAGTGACTTCACTCACTCACCTTTTACTAAAATTAATAAAATTGTAAATAGGTAGTAAGAAATCCTAGGGGCCTTTCAGTTGGGACCTTTGTGGATTGTCTAGACCAGGGGTACCCAACCTCTGGGATCTAGTACCCGATGATCTGAGGTGTAGCTGATATAGTAACAATAGAAATAAAGTACATGATAAATGTAATGTACTTGAAAAATCCAAAAACCATCCCCCTTACCCCAGTCCATGGCAAAATTGTCTTCCACAAGACTGGTCCCCATTGCCAAAAAGGTTGGGGACTGCTGGTCGAGACAAATTTAGAGTTGACCTCAGTAATTATTTATCAAGTATTTATTAGATGCTCGATCCATGCTCAACCCCAAGGAAGAGATAAGGAATATAAAACCTGAGACTTTGAGCTGATGCACTGCCATCAAAGCAGGATCACAATCCAATGTAAGTGTCGTAACCCTGCTTGGGTCCTGATCAAGAGCAGTCATTAACCCGTCTGAGAAAATCAGGGAAGGCTTCATGGAGGAGCTGATATTTGTAGAAGAGGAACTTGCTAAGCTGGAGTAAAAGAAAAACTGTATTAACCAGAGAGGAAAACAAAAGCGTAGAAACAAAGAAGAAAATGCTTAGGATTCATATGTTATCAATGATGGATAATATCTGTGAATTATCTCTGGGTTTGACAGGCCTGGTAAGCTGGAGGAGATTTTGGGGTAACTTCTGAAGGACCACTTTGATTGTATAAAATTTAAGGTTGGCCCTTCATGATATATAAGATAGTTTCTTCCTACGAAACTACTTCTAAAACTTTCTATAAAGTTTTATGCTTTGCCAACCCATGGGTGGGGCTTCCTCGATGCCTCAGAGGTAAAGAATCTGCCTCCCAATGCAGGGGACACAGGAGATGCAGGTTAGATCCCTGGGTCGGGAAGATCCCCTGGCGAAGGAAATGGCAACCCACTCCAGTATTCTTGCCTGGGAAATCCCATGGATAGAGGAGCCTGGTTGGCTACAGTCCATGGGGTCGCAAAGAGTCAGACACGACTGAGCAACTAAGCAGGGGCACCCATGGACTCCTATCACATCTCTGCTATTAGAATGTAAAATCAGTAATTGAAAATATGCAAATAAATGGGCATGGCTGTGTTTCACTAAAACTTTAAGAAACAAACCACCAATTTATTGACCACCTAACAATGTTAAAGCAATAATTAGGTTGGGCACTTACACACAGAAGAGCAAGAAAAGAGTACTTTTGCAAATTCTGGCTAAAAGTTGCCTGTTTCTGTGTACACATTCTCACGACTTTCAATGTCTCAAGGTAATTTTTCATCAGTATTTAAAGGGATATTTAATTGGCTCAACCCACTAATTTTTTTCCACTGACTAGTTTTTAAAGCACAATTTAACTTTTTTTTGTGTGTGTGTGTGAGAAGGAATTAGCTAATCCTTAAGAATAATAAGCGGTTGCAAGCCCCTCTCTCAAATTTTTTGTTCTTTCTCACCATTCCCTGTGGCAAACATAGAAAATGCTTTCCAATAAAAAAGTCACTTTTCCCTGTATTACAGATGCCCCCAAATTTGCATTTTATTTGGCTGATGTTTTACCACTTTATTTATTTTTTTTTCTAATTGGTACAGAATGACAAAGAGGGTAAAAATAGAACTTTCTGGGAAAGAAGGCATAAGAAGGCTGAGTGTTGAAGAGATCAATGTAGTTTTCCCCAGAGCTTTCCAGACAAAGCACAGAAAATGCAGATAAGTGGCTTTACTTGTCAAAGAGATTCAGGTACGTCAGCACAATACTATCATGACTGGGAACACTGGCTTGTTTTTTTTTTTTTTTTTTTTCCCCACATACTCAAATAACAACTTTGACAAATTTTCCCACTCAGTTGATCTTTGTTACAGCTTGTAAAGCTGCACCCTGAAGCACCTTTGAGACCACTAGGTTTTGATCCATTGCTTTTGTCCAAACAATAGCAAACAATTTAACCAAGAATTTAATTGATTCCATTGGTCTCTGGAGACTTCCCAGTTTCCATTTAGAAGTTACAGTGTCTTCTATGGGACCCTCTTTCCAGCTGCCTCTTCACCCCAAACAGTCTTTTTCGACATTCTGATGTGGCACTCTCTGGTGTTGGCTACATGAATTATTTATTTTATTGTTGTTGATTTGCTAACTTTTCCAAGTGCAAAAAGGCCCGAGTGTTGGTGGTTTAGTTGCTCAGTCATGTCTGACTCTTGTGGCCCCGTGGACTGCAGCCTGCCAGGCTCCTCTTTCCATGGGATTCTCCAGGCAAAAATACTGGAATGGGTTGCCATTTCCCTCTCCAGGGGACCTTCCTGACCCAGGGATTGAACCGGAGTCTCCTAGGTTGCAGGCACATTCTTTGCCAACTTCTAGGACTGCTCTATCTAAACTGGTTTTCTTAATAATGTTGAAATTATTCTTTGATTAATATGTGTAACTAATATGCTTGTAAATTCAGGACAATGATGGTTAAGCTGAGGTTTACAGATTTAAAAAATTTGACCTGTACAGTTTAGCTCTTAGGAAATAATTAAACTTTCTAAAGCATGGTTGACACATTATTTAAATCTTCCATAAAAGAGTTAAATTTTATCCATGAAGATATTATTTTTTCAGATGTTAAATTATTAGAAATTAATATGCTATAAGTATATGCTCAGTGAGAGTAGTATTTTCCCTGGTTACATATGGAAAAAGAGTTTTTGTAAAATGCACATTTGTCTTTTCTACTGGTCCCCTTATTAGCAAGCAGATAATCAATCTCTCTCCCTGTAATACTATTTTGAAGGTTAATGAGAGAGCAAGCATCCTCATTCAAGGTCATTAATTTAGAGAGTCTTCTGGATTTCTCTTTTTTTATTTTGTGCTCCCTTTGTGCTTAGATATAATCCATCCTGGCATTTCTATTTTAATGATGTGTTTATGGGTTTCTATACTCTTTAAATGGTGACTTTTTCAAAAGCTAGGGTCCGTTTATTAATTTTTGTACTTTTGGTGCCTAGAATTGTACCTGACAACCAGTATCTAATTAATTTTCACATGTACACATGTCTAGTACAACATGTTGGTCAAAGTCACCTATAACATTTTCCAGTCGTTGAGACCAGATATGAAAATTTGTGCCTTTATTTTGTTACAAGGGATGTTTGCCTTTCGGATATGAATAGGTAAATAAGAGAGAATAAATGTTTCTGTAATGGCAAAGGTGCTCGGTAGTTGCATGTTATTTGAGAGGTTGGGGGTACCCTAACTTTATTAACTGTGCACGTGAAAAGCCCTTCAAATCTTGATTCTCTCCACTGCAGGCTGCCAGTGAGGATCTGCAAATTGAAGGGTTTCTTAACTAGCCCACCTTTGACTTGATTCCCAGACAATCAAGTAATTGTGAGTTGACTTGTACAGAACTGATCTTTCAGAGTGAAAATATTAATACTGTGTATTTTGCCAGCAGATTTAGAGCTGCTTGTATCTTGATTGCTAAGAGCATAGGATCAGGTAGTCTAAGTTCTGAGTTCAAATTCCAAATCTCATTCTTGCCATGTGTGTATGCACTGTGTATAGAACCATCTAAAATGACTCAGAGGGAACATGGGTTAACCAATGACTGATTCACTTGATGTTTGGTAGAAACCAATGCAATACTGTAAAGCAACTGTCCTTCAATTAAAAACAAATAAATTAAAAAAAAATAAAGTGACTCGGTAAAATGAATTAATACCTAGACAATTGGTGTTGTAAAGACTCAAGGTGATATAATCAGTTCATATCCATTGAGTGCCTGCTATGTGGATACAAAGACAAACAAGAAGACAAACAAGGCCTTTCTCATGAGGGGGTTTATATCCTATTGACTTTTGAATGAATATGTCTGAAGAATGACAACAATGCCAAACACAAAGTAATTATTATTGTTGTTATTAGTGTAAATAATAAAATTGCCCTACCTTCCAACCACTGGTCAAGCATTGCTCATATATCACAGGTCCCTCCAGACAGTCAATAGAAATCTATACTGCTGAAGATCTGTGTTGTTATTCTGAAAGAATATGTGGCCAGATGCTGCACACATCCAGGGCTTCAAACCTCAGGGAGATTGAAATGCAAGGAAATATTGGAAATATCACCTCCCAACTTTTCAACTTACTGGCAAATTTTTCCTTGGTTAAGCTATCTTCGGTCAGTCGCTACTTCCCCATCAGCAGGTCCTCACCAACCACAACTTGGAGGGCACTGCTGAGCTTCTGGTAAGGAGCAGAGTGGTTTCTCACCACAAATTGGAGGAAGCATGTGGGCAAAGGTGTAGTGTTGCACTTTCCTGGACCATGGCCTTTTTCCAGTTGGCGAAGAGATTCAGTTTGCATTTTTGAGGATGATGGGAAGCTATACTTAACTTTATAACCTTGACTCATATCCTTTCTCTTAATGGCTGTAACAGGACAACTGGAATTTATATTGCTTGGTTGAAAAAAGGCTTTATTTGACCCAGACATAAAAGTAGCCTTCCAATACTTTCCTACCCTCTGATTCATAAACAATTAAACACCTCAAATTTGCGCCTTATAAGATAACATATATGTGACAGTCTTTTACTGGTAAATAACAACTTATTATTAATAAAAATAGAATATTGTTTTCTTACTGTTGGGGTGGGACAAAGTTTTACTTTGATTCTTCAGGATTTTTTCATTAGAGCTGGAATAATAGTAGAATAGATTTTGAAAGTTATGTATTCAGGAAGAAATAAATGCAATGTATAATAATACAGCTTGATAAATTGATTAATTTTGATAACGCTTGATATGTAGATCTTTTGCAACAAGACTTTTGAAATTTAGAGAAACTTGTAGTATTTATATTTGTTACTTAAACAACTTAGGGGGATTACTAATATTCAGAAATATGACCTAATTTCCTTTGAGGGGAGATAATTTAGTGGCTGTAAAAAAAGAATTGGCTTTGGAACCGGGCAAATTGAGTTTAACTTTTGACTTTGTCACTGATATGCTATGTGACTTTAAATAAATAATTTGATATTGCTTCCCTGGTGGCTTGATGGTAAATAATCTGCCTGCAATGTTGGAGACCTGGGTCGATCCCTGGGTCAGGAAGATCTCCTAGAGAAGGGAATGGTAATCCACTCCAGTATTCTTGTCTAGATAATTCCATGGACAGAGGAGCCTGGTGGGCTATAGTCCATAGTTGTGTCCACAAAGAGCTGGACATGACTGAGCAACTACAATTACACTTTCCTTATCTGAAAAATAGGGATAATGATACCTGATGCTTTAATAGTCCAATGAGGTGCTCCACAAACATAATGGAGAGCAAAGAAATTAGACTGGACATAACCATTGTCTGAGGAACACATAGAAAAAAAAACAAAATACCTGGGCTTTCAACTCCAAAGATTCTGATATAGTTAGTATTGATTGGGGCTGGGACTGTGGTTGTTTTTTTTTTTAATTCCAGACAGACATAGTTCCTATCTTTTATGGAGTAGGCATCATGGCAGTTGTATTGATATAACAAATGAATTAAATTGAACATGAGTTTTAAAGTCAGAGAGGTTTGTCATAATTTACTACCTATGTGCCCTTGGTTAATCATTTGATTTTCCCCATTCTCAGCTGTCATATGTATAAAGAAAGTATTAAAGTTAATGTTTTTAACTTAAGCACCATGATTTAGGACTACTGTATAGTAGATGTCCCCAAATCATATTATTTTCTATAATTTAAGAAGTATTGCTTATACTTTTGCCTTCAAAATATACTATGGCTCTGATTATTTGGGTTTACAACTATCTAATCCCTCAGCTGTAATATTTAATTTAAAGATGAATAATATATCTCTCAAAGATTAAGAAAAATCACATTTCTTTCTCATTAATGTTGAAGGATGGTAGTTAGAGCCTCCTTTCCAAGTCAGATCATTACTACTACTGAATATACATCCCTCTGTAAAATATATCTTTTTCCAGTAGTCATGTATGGGTGTGAGAGTTGGACTATAAAGAAAGCTGAGCACCGAAGAATGGATGCTTTTGAACTGTGGTGTAGGAGAAGACTCTTGAGAGTCCCTTGGACTGCAAGGAGATCCAACCAGTCCATCCTAAAGGAAATCAGTCCTGAATATTCTTTGGAAGGACTGATGTTGAAGCTGAAACTCCAATACTTTGGCCAACTGATTTAAAGAACTGACTCATTTGAAAAGACCCTGATGCTGGGAAAGATTGAAGGCAAGAGAAGAAGGGGATGACAGAGGATGAGATGGTTGTGTGGCATCACTGACTCAATGGACTCGAGTTTGGGTAAGCTCAAGGAGTTGGTAATGGACAGGGAAGGCTGGCGTGTTGCAGTCCATGGGGTCACAAAAAGTCACACACACCTGAGTGACTGAACTGAACTGATAAAACATATCTATAACTCCTAGAAATTTATATGTTCAAAATTGATCTATACCTCAGTGTACAAATGCAGCTTAAAGAGCATGTTTTTCTGATTTGTTTTCAATTTCTACTTTGCATGTTTTAGTTTCATCTTACACCTTGGTGTATGTGAGGATTTGTGGAAAAACTTGGTAAACATGGGGGAAAGATGACTCAGCAGATTTCTTCATCCGTATCAGTTTCAGTCCAAGTTCTGGTTTATTTCAGTCAAATACTTTTTTTTTTTTTTTTTTTTAATTTTAAAATCTTTAATTCTTACATGCGTTCCCAAACATGAACCCCCCTCCCACCTCCCTCCCCATAACATCTCTCTGGGTCATCCCCATGCACCAGCTCCAAGCATGCTGTATCCTGCGTCAGACATAGACTGGCGATTCAATTCTTACACGATAGTATACATGTTAGAATGTCATTCTCCCAAATCATCCCACCCTCTCCCTCTCCCTCTGAGTCCAAAAGTCCATTATACACATCAGTGTCTCTTTCCCTGTCTTGCATACAGGGTCGTCATTGCCATCTTCCTAAATTCCATATATATGTGTTAATATACTGTATTGGTGTTTTTCTTTCTGGCTTACTTCACTCTGTATAATCGGCTCCAGTTTCATCCATCTCATCAGAACTGATTCAAATGAATTCTTTTTAACGGCTGAGTAATACTCCATTGTGTATATGTACCACGGCTTTCTTATCCATTCATCTGCTGATGGACATCTAGGTTGTTTCCATGTCCTAGCTATTATAAACAGTGCTGCGATGAACATTGGGGTACATGTGTCTCTTTCAATTCTGGTTTCCTCGGTGTGTATGCCCAGCAGTGGGATTGCTGGGTCATAAGGTAGTTCTATTTGCAATTTTTTAAGGAATCTCCACACTGTCCTCCATAGTGGCTGTACTAGTTTGCATTTCCACCAACAGTGTAGGAGGGTTCCCTTCTCTCCACACCCTCTCCAGCATTTATTGCTTGCAGATTTTTGAATCGCAGACATTCTGACTGGTGTGAAGTGGTACCTCATTGTGGTTTTGATTTTCATTTCTCTAATAATGAGTGATGTTGAGCATCTTTTCATGTGTTTGTTAGCCATCCGTATGTCTTCTTTGGAGAAATGTCTATTTAGTTCTTTGGCCCATTTTTTGATAGGGTCGTTTATTTTTCTAGAATTGAGCTGCATAAGTTGTTTGCATATTTTTGAGATTAGTTGTTTGTCAGTTGCTTCATTTGCTATTATTTTCTCCCATTCAGAAGGCTGTCTTTTCAGCTTGCTTATATTTTCCTTTGTTGTGCAGAAGCTTTTAATTTTAATTAGATCCCATTTGTTTATTTTTGCTTTTATTTCCAGAATTCTGGGAGGTGGATCATAGAGGATCCTGCTGTGATTTATGTCTGAGAGTGTTTTGCCTATGTTCTCCTCTAGGAGTTTTATAGTTTCTGGTCTTACATTTAGATCTTTAATCCATTTTGAGTTTATTTTGGTGTGGGGTGTAAGAAAGTGATCTAGTTTCATTCTTTTACAAGTGGTTGATCAGTTTTCCCAGCACCACTTGTTAAAGAGATTGTCTTTACTCCATTGTATATTCTTGCCTCCTTTGTCAAAGATAAGGCATCCATATGTGTGTGGATTTATCTCTGGGCTTTCTATTTTGTTCCATTGATCTATATGTCTGTCTTTGTGCCAGTACCATACTGTCTTGATGACTGTGGCTTTGTAGTAGAGCCTGAAGTCAGGCAGGTTAATTCCTCCAGTTTCATTCTTCTTTCTCAAGATTTCTTTGGCTATTCGAGTTTTTTTGTATTTCCATATAAATCTTGAAATTATTTGTTCTAGTTCTGTGAAAAATGTTGCTGGTAGTTTGATAGGGATTGCATTGAATTTGTAAATTGCTTTGGGTAGTATACTCATTTTCACTATATTGATTCTTCCAATCCATGAACATGGTATATTTCTCCATCTATTAGTGTCCTCTTTGATTTCTTTCATCAGTGTTTTATAGTTTTCTATATATAGGTCTTTAGTTTCTTTAGGTAGATATATTCCTAAGTATTTTATTCTTTTCATTGCAATGGTGAATGGAATTGTTTCCTTAATTTCTTTTTCTACTTTCTCATTATTTGTGTATAGGAATACAAGGGATTTCTGTGTGTTGATTTTATATCCTGCAACTTTACTATATTCATTGATTAGCTCTAGTAATTTTCTTGTGGAGTCTTTAGGGTTTTCCATGTAGAGGATCATGTCATCTGCAAACAGTGAGAGTTTTACTTCTTCTTTTCCAATTTGGATTCCTTTTATTTCTTTTTCTGCTCTAATTGCTGTGGCCAAAACTTCCAGAACTATGTTGAATAGTAGCGGTGAAAGTGGACACCCTTGTCTTGTTCCTGACTTTAGCGGAAATGCTTTCAATTAAACTTAAAATTCCCGCATAGACTCCATGGTTCTTAATTAAAAAATCTCTATCACATTGCCTGGAGGAAAAGCCTATTTTTCTATGTTTTTCTCCTTTTGTACAGTGTTCCAGAACATTAAGATTACAGCCCTTGGCCTAAGAGTTTAACCTTCTATAAGCAGAGGGTGATTTTCACAATAATAATTCTAATATTTACCATATTTGACAGTCTCCTGTTGCAAATGAAATTTCTTGGAATATTATGAAAGAAAGACACTGGCATATACAATGTTCTTGATTCATAGCACAAGATTGGTTTTAAAATAATCTTGTGGGACAATTTGTCTTAACTCTTATTTTTCTCTTCACTTTATACCTTAATATAGTTAAAATAAACACTTTAATTTGAGCAATAAATTAAGAACATATAGGGCATAATTAAGGGTACAGTTCCTCAGTCCTTTTCCTTAATTCACTTTCTCTGATTTTGGTCTAAATCAGAACACTGTAAAAATACCAAGAGAGGCCTCTTTATCATGAATATGTAAGGCATGATTATGAGATAAAAAGTCTATGATCAAAGTTCTAACAAAATTAAGAATTGTAACTCACCCTCAAGTAAGCTAAGAAAGAGAACCCTCCCAGCCCCAACCCCCTCGACCCTGTCTTAGGAGTCGCATTGTGCCGACCTAATTTCGTGACAGTAATAGCTGAGATTCACCTCACAGTAGTTGACATCATTTCACCCAGAGCCTCAATTTTCTTTTTATCTTCTTCCTGGATGAAGCTTTTCTTAAATTACATTTGGGTTGAGGACTGCTCTTCCTTGTAAACCATATTCATCAGGTAACTATCTTCCTGCTCAACCACATTAAATCTCATACTGGATTTAGAGAAGTCAGCACTCTCTCCATCTGTTCTTAAACCACCCATCCAGACTCAACTTTTCATTCACAAGATTTTTAACTTGAGCCAGGCTTAGGCATTCACAATGCCCTAAATGTACTTCATACATTCATATCCTATGCCTCTATGCTGCTGCTAAGTCACTTCAGTCATGTCCAACTCTGTGCGACCCCATAGATGGCAGCACACCAAGCTCCCCCGTCCCTGGGATTCTCCAGACAAGAACACTGGAGTGGGTTGCCATTTCCTTCTCAATGCATGAAAGTGAAAAGTGAAAGTGAAGTCGCTCAGTCATGTCCAACTCTTAGTGACCCAATGGACTGCAGCCTACCAGGCTCCTCCATCCATGGGATTTTCCAGGCAAGAGTACTGGAGTGGGGTGCCATTGCCTTCTCCAGTGCCTCTATATCAACTTTTTTGTTTGTTTGTTTAGAAAAGCCTTTTTTCTAGTTTTTACCCAAGTAGTCGATTAAAACATCAGATCTCTCATGTAAACTTATCTGATCATGAACAGATATGTTTTCCTGTCCTTAATACGGTCATACTTTTTCATGTGTCTTCTTTGTTTCCATTTAGGTTGATTGAAAAATACTTGAGAGTAAATCAGGCAATACTTTTTCTCCTAAATTAAAAAAAAAAAAAAACACAAAAAAAACGCACACACACACACACACACAAAACCTTTTTTTAAAAAAAACATATATTTCTGGTCCCATGGACTGCAGCCTGCCCGGTTCCTCTGTCCATGGGATTCTCCAGGCAAAAATACTGGACTGGGTTGTCATTACCTTCTCCAGGAGATCTTCCCAACCCAGGGATTGGAACGGGGTCTTTGGCATTGCAGGTGGATTCTTTACCAGCTGAGCCACCTGGAAAGCCAAACACTTTCCTTTTCAACATATTTATCAAGCACTTATTCAGTTCAGTTCAGTCGCTCAGTCGTGTCCAACTCTTTGCAACCCCATGAATTACAACACGCCAGGCCTCCCTGTCCATCACCAACTCCCGGAGTCCACCCAAACCCATGTTCATCGAGTCAGTGATGCCATCCAGCCATCTCATCCTCTGTCGTCCCTTCTCCTCCTGCCCCCAAATCCCTCCCAGCATCAGAGTCCTTTCCAATGAGTCAATTCTTCGCATGAGGTGGCCAAAGTACTGGAGTTTCAGCTTTAGCATCATTCCTTCCAAAGAACACCCAGGGCTGATCTCCTTTAGAATGGACTTGTTGGATCTCCTTGCAGTCCAAGGGACTCTCAAGAGTCTTCTCCAATACCACAGTTCAAAAGCATCCATTATTTGACGCTCAGCCTTCTTCACAGTCCAACTCTCATGTCCATACATGACTACTGGAAAAACCATAGTCTTGACTAGACGGACCTTAGTCAGCAAAGTAATGTCTCTGTTTCTGAATATGCTATCTAGGTTGCTCATAACTTTTCTTCCAAGGAGTAAGCATCTTTTAATTTCATGGCTGTAGTCACCATCTGCAGTGATTTTGCAGCCCGAGAAAATAAAGTCTGCCACTGTTTCCACTGTTTCTCCATCTATTTCCCATGAAGTGATGGCACCGGATGCCATGATCTTCATTTTCTGAATGTTGAGCTTTAAGCCAACTTTTTCACTCTCCTCTTTCACTTTCATCAAGAGGCTTTTTAGTTCTTCACTTTCTGCCATAAGGGTGGTGTCGTCTGCATATCTGAGGTTGTTGATATTTCTCCCGGCAATCTTGGTTCCAGCTTGTGTTTCTTCCAGTCCAGCGTTTCTCATGATGTACTCTGCATATAAGTTAAATAAGCAGGGTGACAATATACAGCCTTGACCTACTCCTTTTCCTATTTGGAACCAGTCTGTTGTTCCATGTCCAGTTCTAACTGTTGCTTCCTGACCTGCATACAGATTTCTCAAGAGGCAGGTCAGGTGGTCTGGTATTCTCATCTCTTTCAGAATTTTCCACAGTTTTTTGTGATCCACACAGTCAAAGGCTTTGGCATAGTCAATAAAGCAGAAATAGATGTTTTTCTGGAACTCTTGCTTTTTTGATGATCCAGCAGATATTGGCAATTTGATCTCTGTTCCTCTGCCTTTTCTAAAACCAGCTTGAACATCAGGAAGTTCACTGTTCATGTATTGCTGAAGCCTGGCTTGGAGAATTTTGAGGATTACTTTACTAGCATGTGAGATGAGTGCAATTGTGCAGTTCTTTGAGCATTCTTTGGCATTGTCTTTCTTATGGAACCACACACACACACACACACACACACAAAAACAAGAGACAAGAAACAAATAAGCAAAGCAGGCTTGAGAAAGAGCAAAATTGGAGGTTCATAGTCCCTGATTTCAAACTATATTACAAAAGCTGTAGTAATTAAGATATTATGATACTGGCATAAAAACAGACACATAGATCAATGGAATAGAATAAACAGCTCAGAAATAAGCTGATTTGTATGTTAAATTAATATAAGACAAAGAAGCCAAGAATATGCAATGGGGACAGGAAAGTATCTTTAAAAAATGGTGGTGGGAATATTGGAAAGCTACATGCAAAAGAATATGACCCAACCACCATCTTATACCATGCACAGAAATTAACTCAGAATGGATGAGACTTGAATATAAGAATGTAAATTGTAAAATTTCTAGAAGAAAGCATGGGCAGAAAGCTCTTTGAGATAGTTCTTGGCAATGATTTTTTAAGACTGACTCTAAAAGCCAAAGCAACAAAAAGAAAAATAAATAAGTGGGTCTATATCACACTAAAAATCTTTTGCACAGAAAAGGAAAAATCAACAAAACGAAATGCAATATACTGAATAGGAGAAAATACTTGCAAAGTATGTGTCTGATAAGGAGTTAATAGTCAAAATACTTACAGAACTCATAAAACTCAATTGTAAAAAAAAAAAAAACAAAAAACAAAAAAACAGACAGTCTCTGAACCCTAAGCAATCATTTGCTAGGAAGTCAAACTGGCCTTCCTACAATGGAAGCCTGTACAGTAGAGGGGTTATAGAACTTAGCTTTGAAGTCAGAAAAGCTCTAGGTTCAATGCCAAGTTCTCTAATTCACAAAGATCTTATGAGTCTGTTTCCATATCTATATAATCAAAATCATGTTTATCAGCAACAAGAACAACAACAACAACAAAAATCAATCTGATTGAAAAGTGAGTAGATCTGAATATAAATTTTTCCAAAGAAAATATTCAGATGGGCAAAGGGTACATGCAGATATACTTAACATCACTAATTATTAAAGGAATGCAAATCAAAATCATAATCATATATCACCTGGCACCTGTTAGAATGGTTATTATCGAAAAGATAAGAGATAATAGGTTTTGGTGAGGATGTGAATAAAAGTGATAATTTGCACATTGTCAGCGGCAATGGCCATTGGTGCATCCTCTACAGAAAAGAGCATGAATTTTCCTCAAAAAGTTGAAACCAGAACTACCATATGAACCAGCAATTCCACTTCTGAGTATTTATTCAAAGAAAACTAAAACACTAACTTGAAAATATATATGTACTTCAATGTTCATTTTGGGATCATTTACAATAGCCAAGACATGGAGACAACCTAAGTCTCCACTGATGGATGAGTAGACAAGGAAATTGTGGTGTGTGTGTGTGTTTATATATATATATATATATACATATATATATGTATATCCACACAATGTATATATATATATACACACACACATATATATATATACACACACACATATATATATATATATATATACACACATATATATATGTATATCCACACAATGGAATATTATTTAGCCATGAAAAAGATTGTCTTGACATTTGTGCCATCGGAGATGCAGCTTATGTAAATTATGCTAAGTGAAATAAATCAGATGGAGAAAGACAAATACCATGTGATATCACTTTTATGTGAAATCTAAAACAAACAGAAGAAAATAAACAAACAAGAAAGAGCTCATAGATACAGAGAACGGACTGCTGGCTGCCAGAGGCAGAGTGTGGGGATTCAGAGAAATAGGTGAAGAAGTCAAAAGGTAAAAAGAAAAAAATAAATTAAAAACAGTCGCTCAGTCGTGTCCGACTCTTTGCAACCCCATGGACTGTAGCCTACCCAGCTCCTCTGCCCATGGGATTCTCCAGGCAAGAATACTAGAGTGGGTTGCCATTTCCTTCTCCAGGGGATCTTCCTGACCCAGAGATCAAACCCAGGTGTCCCGCATTGGAGGCAGATGTTTTAACCTCTGAGCCCCCAGGGAAGCCACAATAATGATAAGAAGTATTAAAATCCCAAGCAACCAAATATCATGCAAATGTTATCACCAAATTCATGCAAGAGAACTTCATTCTATTTTATATGCATTCCTACAAGTTTGGCTAGCTGGTTTTATGTTGTTTAGTTGCCCAGTTGTGTCTGACTCTTTGTGACCTCATGGACTGCAGCACACCAGTCCTCCCTGTCCCTGCCCATCTCCCGAAATTTGTCCAAGTTCACGTCCATTGCATTGGGGATGTCATCCAGCCATCGCTTCCTCTGATGCCCTCTTTTCCTTCTGCCTCTGTCTTTCCCAGAATTAGGGACTTTCCCAATGAGTCATCTGTTTGCATCAAATGACCAGAATACTGGAGCTTCAGCTTCAGCATCATCATTCCAGTGGGTATTCAGGGTTGAAGTCCCTTGAGACTGACTGGTTTGATCTCTTTGCTGTCCAAGGGACTTTCAGAAGTCTTCTCTAGCACCATATTTCGAAGGCATTAATTCTTTGACAGTCTGTCTTCTTTTCAGTCCAACTCTCACAACTGTACGTGACCACTGGGAAGACCATGTGACTATATGGACCTTTGTCGGCAGAGTAATGTCTCTGGTTTTCAGCACGCTGTCTAGGTTTGCCATGGTGGCTCAGACAGTGAAGAGTCTGCCTGCAAAGTGGAAGATCTGGGTTCAATCCCTGGGTCAGGAAGATCCCCTGGAGAAGGAAAGAGCAACCCACTCCAGAAGTCTTGCCTGGAAATCCTATGGATGGAGGAGACTGGCAGGCTACATTCCATGGAGTCACAAAGAGTCAGAAGACTGAGCGACTTTCACTTTCACTTTTTCCTGCCAAGAAGCAACTGTCTTCTGAATTCATGGCTACAGTCACTATCCGCAGTGATGTTAGAACTCGAGAAGAAATCTGTCACTGCTTCCAGCATTTCACCCTATATTTGCCATAAAGTAATGGGAGGGGTTGGGGGGCAGGAGGAGAAGGGGAGGACAGAGAATGAGATGGCTGGGTGGCATCACCAACTCGATGGACGTGAGTCTGAGTGAACTCCGGGAGTTGGTGATGGACAGGGAGGCCTGGCGTGCTGTAATTCATGGGGTTGCAAAGAGTCAGACATGGCTGAGTGACTGAACTGAACTGAATGGGACTGGATGCCATGACCTTAGTTTTTTAAAATATTTTAGTTTTAAACCAGCTCTTTTACTCACCTCCTTCACCCTCATTAAGAGGCTTTTTAGTTCCTCTTTACTTTCAGCCATTAGACTGGGATCCTCCATGGAAGAACCTGTTTTATAACCCACAATAAGTACCAGTTAAAATAATGGCTAGCTCCACCGCTTGTGAGGATCTGGCAATATGAACCCCTCAGGGCCCCAAGCAGTTAGTAGGGAGTGACTCTTTTACACCACAACTTTCATTCATCCTCAACCACAATGGAATTGCATTTTAAACCTGGTACATAAGGTCAATGGTTAATTAGAAACCACTCTATAGAAAGGAACGTTGAAACCAGCTTTTTTGTACAACTATTAACTAAAGCAAAGCTATTGATCTGTTTCCAGCCATGTCAAATGACCCTCAGTACCCAGTAGTCCTTGGGCCTGTTAACTTCAATGACACATTGCATTAAGCATTTTGTTCTGTCCCCTATTGACTATTCTCAACCTCTCATATTGTTCCTTGAATCTTAATACAAACCATCATCCAGTTTCACTTGGACCACTCCATTAGCTTCCTGCCCTCTTCACTGCTCACTGAGTTGCCCTCCAATTTGTTCTCCATAGACTAGAGATCTTGGTAAAACATAGATTTGATCTTGTCTCTCTCCTGCTTAAAAATCCCCTAGAAGCTTTCTATTGCCTTTAGAATTCAGTTCAAAATACTTGGCGTGTTTTATAAGGAACTAGATCATCTAGTCCGTAGCTTCTCCAAACACATTTCACACCACACCTTACCCTTTCTTTTTGATCTTGATCCTCAAGAAGGAAAAATAAAATAGAAAAGAAGAGTAGAGTCTGTCTATAAAATTAAAGCACTTTCTTATTGACAGATAAATGACATCCATGTCTTCTGAGGCCAGCTCTAACTATCTGGACTATCTGGTGGAAAGAAGGGGCTTTGACATGGGCGACCTTGTAAATTATCTTTTTGATCAGTTGACCAAACTGTTGGTAGAACATCAGTGTACTGTTTTCCAACAGTTTTCCAGTGACAGCTGAGAGCGATGCCATCATTCTACTCCGCTATTGCTCTTTGTCTCTTTCATTTACTCCCTTAAACGTCACTATTGTGACTTTTTTTTAAGTTGGCTTTTTTAAAATGGGGATTCCATTCCTTTTGTAATACACTCTGCTACTTCTCACCGCTTCACGGCTACACCCTGAACCAAGCATAATCTCCTCACCTGGACTGCTATACTATAATCACAATTCAAATCTGATGCTGACTCTCTGGATATATACCAGAAATGGCACCCCACTCCAGTACTCTTGCCTGGAAAACCCCATGGATAGAGGAGCGTGGTAGGCTACAGTCCATGGGGTCGCGAAGAGTCGGACACGACTGAGCGACTTCACTTTCACTTCGGCTTTCGCTTTCACAGGTTGAGAGTTCAGTCCCACAAGACCACCTCCGCTTCAGGTGCCAGCCACAAATGGGGTCCGCAGGCTACCAGCACGTCAGCCTGGATGGTTGTAAAAGCAGGGGTCTTACAACTGCCCCCCTCACTGTCCTTAGGTTTGATTATTTACTAGAATAACTCAGAGAAGTCTGGAAAACTATTCTTGTAATTTCAGTTTTATTATAATGAATGCAGCTCTGGAACTGCCCAATGGAAGAAACAAACTCAATGGAAGGGTATATACCTGGAAGAGTGAGGGTACACAACTTCCATGCCTGCTCCTGCACTCTGCTCTCCCAGAATAAAGATGTTCACCAATGCTAGCTCACTAAACTTCCTCATTCAAGAGTTTTAATCAAGATTTTATTGCATCTACATGGTTAATTAAATCACTGGTCATTGGTGAATGAACTCAGTCTCCAGCACCTTTCCCTTCCCCAGTGTCAGGAGGTGAGGCTGAAAGTTTCAACCTCTCTAATCAGGCGGATGGTTTCTCTGGCAACCAACCCCCATCCTTGAGATCCACTTGGGGTCAGCTCATTAGTATAAGCCCAGTATGGTGCAAAAGGACTCAATAGGAAAAAAAAAAAAAAAAGGTACTCTTGTCACTCAGAAAATTCCAAGGATATTAGGTGCTCTAGGACAGGAACTGGGGCAGAAGACAAATATATATACATAAATCTTGTGTGTGCTAACTTGCTTCAGTTGTGTCTGACTCTTTGAAACCTTATGAACTGTAGCCCGCCAGGCTCCTCCGTCCATGGGATTCTCAAGGCAAGAATACAGGAGTGGGTTGCCATGCCCTCCTCCATAGGATCTTCCTGATCCAGGGATCGAACCCACATCTCTTTATGTCTCCCGCTTTGGTAGGTGGATTCTTTACCATCAGCATCACCTGAGAAGTCCGTGTTTTATTATACCGCAACTAGAAATGTTCAAGGAGCTTTTAACCCAATGCCTGGACCTCTGCTAAAGGTTCTGCTTTAATTGACCTGAGTGGAGCCCCATCCTGGGCAGTTTATAAAAGATATCCAGGTAATTCTATTGCACAATTAAGGTTGAAAACTATTCTTTAAAAAAGGGGAGAGGAAGCACAGGCCATGTGAAACCCGAGGGTTATTGGGACTTACTGGGATCACTCTGGCTGTTGAAGCTAGTATACACTAATGGAAAACAAAAGCAGAAGCAGTAAGCCTGGCTTCCCAGTGTAGCAATCGAGGTAAGAGGTCACTGCGCCCCGCGTGTAGCAGTGGAGTGGTGAGAAGTAGCAGAGCGTGTAACAGAAGGAGTGGAGTCTCCATTTTTAAATAACTAGCTTAAAAACACACACACACAAAAACCTTGATGCAATGTTTAAAGGAGTAAAGGAAAGAGACGGGCAACAGCGGTAATGGAGTGGAATGACGGCCTCCCCAAAGGAGAATCAACGCCCATCCAATGTTTCTGCTGGGTGGTTTTGGAGAGTACCCAGGCCTCACTACTTAGAAAAAGAAGCTGCTTTATTTAAAGGAATTTTTGTGTCCTACAGAGTTACTGGCAAGAGGTTCAGGAATACTGTGTTTTTTTTTTTTTAAAGGAAAGGGTACCATGAAGGTTTAGGAGAATGCTCTTTAAAAAAAAAAAAAAATAGGCTAACTGACTGATGATCAAAGAAAAGCTTGGCAAATTCTCCTGGCAGTCGAAGACAAAGAAAAACAAAAGAACAAAGAATAGATTTGTTAAATAAGGTTGACTTAGAATCCTAGAATTTCCAGCTAACTATTTATAGACACGTATTCAAATGGTAAGCCAAAATTAAAATGACTATCAGTGTTTTCTGTCTTGAACACAAACAAATACAATTTATGGGCCGAAAGAATGCGTATCTGTGGCGCACACTCCTCGGGGCAGTGAGAGTTTCAGTGCCTCACTTTGTCATCTTCCTCATGGTCAAAACAAAAAACTTTTTATTAATGGAGAAAATTAGATTCTTCTGAAATGATGATTTGATATTCTATAAACTTTTGTGAGTCAAATGCTAATGAATTATCTAAAAAACTTTTTAGTGCTTTTCCTTTTCAATATCTGCAATCAATACATCTAAAATGGGATAGCATCCTAAAACTTAATATTTTAGACCTAGGAGGAATCACAGAGATCATTTAATCCAACTTCCTTGACTGCCACCCGTTTGATGGATGGAATAAATCAGACACATGGAAGGGACGCAATTTGCTTAATGTCAGGTGGCTACTTAATTTCAATGCTGTATTGAAAACCAGAGAACCCCCTCAACATTTATGTCTTTATCTCATTTGATTACCAGCCCAGTCATCTTCAAAAATTAATTCCTGGTATTCTTTTCTTCTCTAGACCATTGGAAATGCATGTGTTTCCTGTTCAGATTTACCTTGGAGTTTATCTACCATTCTGTGAGAGCATGTGAAAAGAAACTCTGTGGGGGTATCATTGCCCTCTTCTGCTGTGCAGTGTGAATCTGAAGCCTCCCTAGCCTTGCAGTGCACGGGAGTAGCTTCCAGAGTCAATACAGCCAAGTCTGTTTTATTCACCCCCAGGGTCACAAAGTATCTGGTACACACAAAACATCCATGACAGTTTTGCTAGAGCAGATTTTTCTTCCCTTAATGTCAACTGAACCTGGAATCCTAGCAAAGGATATATCACATGGATTAAATAGAAGTTGTAACTTTCACTGGCTCCTGGATGACATGGCTACCTCTGCAGAGGTGGGAGTGGATACTCTTAAAGACAGAAGACCTCTGTGATGGTACCTGACTCCACCTTGGCCCAGGCTAAGACATTAGGTAAAGGAAGAGATAAAGAATGCATGGTTCTTCTCTGAGTATAAGAGGAGAGGATAATAAGGTGTCTGCTGATGAGACGAAATACATAAAGCAGTGCAGAAAGAAAATTAAACACAAGTTGCCATTTTTTAAACATTGCCTGCAATGTACATTCCTCCTCCTAACAGATGTAGGTTAAAAGTGCCTTTTTAGTTCAGTGTCTTGAAATTCTGGTTCTTAATGAAATTCTACCTACTAGATCATACTCCTAACTCTTAAAGACTTTAAAGTATAAATTTTCAGAAGGGAAAAAGAAAGTTTTATAACTATGGCCCAATAATGTGATCACAGAACATATTTAGACAGTTTGTTTTCCACTGTTAGGTACATAACAACAATTTCATTTTTCTCTGAAGCTTGTTTTCAAAGTGAAATTTTGGCAAAGAGTAAGTTGTAAGACTTTGATATCTATGCAGTAAGCAAGAATATTCACTTTAAAATTGATACAAAGGGGCTTCATTCCACAGCTGCATGACTGTCCCTTAGTGCATAGCCTGAATGTGGCTGACCATTAAAGTGTTAAACAATCATGGATGTCCTTCTGTCCCGCCACGGACAGGTCATAATTTACTGCCAACCAAGTGACTATAATGGAGTCCTCTTTAAAGATGACATTTCTAAAAGTCAAAGTCATATTTTATGTGTTGTGCAAAATCAGCTCATTCTCCATCAAAAGGGAAATGGCTGCAATCATGAAGAAAGTGTTACTAGCTTGAATCTCTCAAATACACATGAGGACTTGTGCACAATTATACACGTATACATATACACAAATGTATGCACACGGAAGTCAAACACTTACGTTTTGCCTCTTTGCCTGGTCAGCACTTGATGAGTCAAAAGAGCACTTGCTCTGGGTGCTGAATTTAAGGAGAGACAAAAACTCATCCCTAGCTCAGATAGCAAAGAATCTGCCTGCAGTGCAGGAAACCCAGGTTTGATCTGTGTCAGAAAGATCCCTTGGAGAAGGAAATGGCAATCCACTCCAGTATTCTTGCTTGGAGAATCCCATGGACAGAGTAACCTGGTGGGCTACAGTCCATGGAGGGTAACAAAGAGTTGGACACGACTAAGTGACTAACACACACACACACACACACACACACACACACAAACTCATCAATCAAGATAAGGATTGGTAACACTGCTGTTCCAAGACATTTTTAGGAATCTGAGGTAAGAAGAAAAATCAGTGATAAGGATCTTATTTTGATTGAGAATAGAGATATTTTCTTCATCATGGATTTTTCTGCATTATGTGATTTTTTAAAAGAAATATCGCAATACAATATTATTTATTTGATTACTGAGATTTCGATGCTTGCTTCTTAAATTTTCCACAAAGGCAAGTGCTTCCCTCCTCTGGTGCACCTTTCCCTCAGTATCAGTCAGTCCAGCTTAGTCATTCAGTCATGTCCAACTCTTTGCGACCCCAAGGGCTGAAGCATACCAGGCTTCCCTGCCCATCACCAATTCCCAGAGCTTCCTCAAACTCATGCCCATCGAGTCATTGATGCCATCCAACCCCAGTATCAGCCCCACCTAAGTGATTCTGCTTTATCAAAGACCATGCAAGAAATATCTGAGGATTCAAGGATTCACTTCTATGACTTTAACTCCTCAATGAACATTAAGAATACTCAACCCATGAATAACACCTTCCAAAGTATGGCCATATTGCATTTTATAAGGAGAATGGATAAATTAAGAAGAAAATTAACAAGCTTGAAATATATCAGTGTGAATAGCTAAAGCTTTGTTAGCAAGGATCTCAAGGATCTGAAAGTATATCCACATTCTGCCCTTGAGTTTTTTGTTTTCGTTTTTACAAAGTTCATCCCAGAACATATCTGAACACATCTGAACACCTGTAGTGATGGAGAAAATGACACTTCCTAACACAGTCTATTCTAATAGAATGAATTAGGGTTCCCTTACAGTGGGTCATATCTGATTTTTCTTCCTTAAGTTTTCCACAATGGCTCAGTTTGAATCCTCTGAGCTATTATATAAAGGACCAATCCTCATTCCACTCCACTAGGCTCTTTTAAAAGATGAAGCAGATAAAAATGCCTTTCTCTTGAAGTAAATAGTTTTCCCCTTGGACCCTTCATTCTAAAATGATAATTATTAATTTCTGATGTTAAATTTTGTTGGGGACTTGAATTCTACGGGAGGAAGAATGAACATGCTGATAGCCTTAATCATCATAATTCAGTGCTCAGATTGCTTCCTTAGGATTCTGACCTTCTCAACCCTGGCTGGTCATCAAACATTTGTCTCTTTAGATCTGGGTTGGATATCAAGCAACCTTGTACTTTATAAGTTCTCTCGGAGATTTGAATGCTCAGCCAGGTTTGAAAACCACTGCAGTTCTAGCTGTTCAAATAAACAGGACCATCCGTTTGCCCTAAATTTTCTCCAAGTCAGGCAAGAAAAACTACAGGTTAAAATACTCCATTTACTTTCATCAAGTAAATCCCTTCTTTGTATTTAAGCTTCTCCTAAAAAAAGCAATAATAGTTTTATTGTTGAAAAGAGATTATGTGCATATTGACTATTTTTCCTGAATTACTCATGGGTAGAAAATTTAGGTAAATAGATTAGTTTCCTGAAGCAATATGTGACAAGTGTTCTAGAAGCCAATGAAATCTCAGTGGATTTTCTGGATTTTAACTAAGGGAAATAAATTATCTTGTAAGACACTATAATGAAAGATAATAATAATACTTTACATCAAAATGTTGTGCATGTGGTATTATCTCTTTGAGACCTTATGAAAGCTCCATTATAACAGAAAGAATTCTATCAGGATAACAACTTACTCAGTAACCTTGTCTGTGGTCACAATTCTAGTGCTGAATATAAAAAACACATATTCTAATGTTAATAGTTTTCATTTAATTTAGAAACAGCTACCGTAACCATAATATTAGTCTCTAGGAAATATGCTATAAAATATTTAAGAAAAATTGATTAATTCAAAACAGGAGACTTAAAATATGCTACAGTTTAACCAGGTTTACATGATCTAATATTTTTATTGGGCTTTCCATTTGGCTAAAAGATAAGAAATTTTTCTAATTATTATTTTAGGATAAACATCCATGGACTTAATGAAGTTTTACTGTACCTGATTAACTTGATTTCAAACACAAAAGTTGACTCCTACAGTAAAGGAAGAAAAGTCTGTGTGGTCCTGCTGGCTGTTTATTTGGGCAGAATCAGAAGCACTTTTAAGTCTGGCCATTTTCCCTATTTTTAAACTATTTTCCATTTATAAGCACATAATAGCCATGAGGAAATACCTTCAGGTTTTGTGTGCTACTCTGAATTGATTCTTTCATGAGAGAATAACTTGGAATTGAAATGTATGTCTTTAACTGAGAGTAGTTTCAATTGAGAATTCATGTAATCATGAGCAAGGGTCATATGCCAACATTAATGCTAGAAATCCTAGACTCGAATCCTAGAGACGAATAAGATAGAGTGTTTATTCTCATGTGTCTTCCCTCTAAGTCTCAAATAGATGAGAGCTGGAAATGGGATAATCTACTTCGAAGCCAGAGTAACTCCTGACTGCAGCTGGGACTCTTACATAAATCACTCACCGTTCCTTTCCCCTAGTCATAGACCCCAATTGAAATTACAGAATTATAGCATCCAAAACAGAAAATCTTAATTCTTGAGCTTTGACTGTTAAAATATTATAAGCCTGTGCATATTAGCCTATCTCATGGTGTTTGTTTTACATTCATAAGAATTAATAAAATGTGTGTGTGTTAGTCACTTAGCTGTGTCAGACTCTTTGTGACCCCATGGACTGTAGCCCACCAGGTTCTTCTGTCTGTGGGAGTCTCCAGCAAGAATACTGGAGTGGGTTGCTATTTCCTTCTCCAGGGAATCTTCCTGACCCAAGGGTTGGATCTGGGTCTCCTACTTTGCAGACAGATTCTTTACCATCTGAACTATGGGGATAACCATTAAACAGCAGTACCTAGACTTTATAAAAGGAGTATTGTCATCATGCTTTTCAAATATCAAATTGATTGAATAAACCCCCACCATTTTTCAAATAGCTTTGGGCGCTTTATGCACAGGAATTTACAAAAGTAGGATATATTTATCAGTGATCAAGAATCTGTCAGCAATACAGGAGTCGTAGGTTCGATCCCTGAATTGGTGAGATCCCCTGAAGGAGGGCATGGCAACCCACTCACCCATGCCAGTATTCTTTCCTGATGAATCCCATGGACAGAGGAGCCTGTTGGGCTACAGCCCACAGGGTTGCAAAGAGTTGGACATGACTGAAGTGACTGAGCATGTCTGTACGCAGGATATATTTCTGTATTCAGAAATATTTTTAAAAATCTCTCACTAGATTAACTAGAACTGTCTAGATTCTGTTTTACAAAAGATGACTCCTGATTTGAAATTTCATCATAAATGCAGGTCATCCTTGACTGTTCCCCTTGTGCTAGAAAGATACACACTGTAGATTCAAACTATAAGACTGTCAGCAAAGAGGGCAAAAAGGAGATATAAAACATGAGGAGTTTTTACAGAAACTCACCATGCTATAGCTGCACAACATGTCATGCTGGATTCCACTCGACAGGAATGCAATGCCTACCAGACATGTTCCTATGGGCTGTTTTGCCATCTGTAGTATCAAAAAGTATCCATTATGGGCGCCTTGAGGCTAATCTTTTAGAATCGGTGACAAAGAGTTTATGATGCAAAGTGGAATTATAGGCTTTAATTTTTTTTTTTTTTTTTTTTTTAAATTTTTTATTTTTTTTTTTTTAAATTTTAAAATCATTAATTCTTACATGCGTTCCAAACATGAACCCCCTCCCACCTCCCTCCCACAACATCTCTCTGGTCATCCCATGCACCAGCCCAAGCAAGCTGCACCTACCTAGTAGCCTTATTCAATCAGAAACAAATAATAGACCATGTTTTAAACCTTACATTTGGATTTAAACCTTACATTGAAAGAATATACTATATTTGCTTTTGATAGATCTCTATTAATATAATTTGTATAACTAAATCATGGTCATAGAAAGTTTATGTACACCAAAATATATTCCAGATACCGTTCTCTCTCTGTTTTATTTATGCAGAAAGACACATCTAAATCCACAAGCATCCAGCTCATTAAAAGGAAGATGATGGGGTCGCCTCTTCTTTAATTTTGACATTCAGATGCACTTGAAAATACTTGGAAAGCAGTAAACATGTTTTGAAAATCTGTATTATAAATACATTGATTTCTTCCAATTTAGGAAACAGAAAATAAAGAGCATAGGAATATTTTAAGTCGTTTCCTTAAATCCATAACATCTTTCCCTTAGTTATTTTGACTAGTAGGTATTTAAGCAAATTTCTTATTTTTATAAATTGAGAAGTCTTTTTAATAACCTCTAAAGAGTTGGAGCTACCAGTGTGGTTATGCAGCCAGTGGATGGAATCATAGGTTTAGATATTCCCAAGCACAAAGAAATCCTTTAAGTGGCTTCCAAAGTAATTATTCTAGTGTTTTACTTTCTCTTTTATGCAGTGTCTTTGAACTCCTTACAAAGCACCATTCTAAAATCATATTCTAAGCCTCAAATGACAAATTATGTTCCAATATGTTATCAAGATAAAATGAAATAACTATTATGCAAATTGGTATTATGATGCATAATTGCTGCCCTCTATTACTCCAAAAGCTTGATTTGGAACTAGTCCCAGAGGTCATTCAGTCATTGAGTCCTCTTCAATCCCAAGTCATAATGTATAGCCAGTAAGGCTTATCATGAGCATATACACAATATACTTCACATGTAATTGAACTAAATGCCTTTGACAGAAGTCTAAACAACCCACTGAGTACAATTTCAGCAGGTCTTTGTACTTTTGCCTGTTCATAAATGTAGGGTATTCATTCATTCTGAGGTGGGCATTTGTTTCTCTGACCACCTGGTTTTTGTCGTTTCTTTCCAAGAGAATGATTTTTCTCTCCCCTTGTCTGCAGTCTTGGTGCAACCTTAGGTGAAATCCTCTTCCCTTCCATTTCGGGGCTAGAGCACCTGTCCTTGGCCAGAGGCTTCCTCTCCCAGCCCAGGACAAGCAGCTGACATGACCATAGGACTCTCCAGCCCAGGGCTTTAAATCCTGTAAACAGTGAAGCCAGCTGGAATCATAAGACAAATGGGGGCATGCAAGTCACCCTGGTGCTGGAATGCTACTCAGATAGCTCCTGCGTTTTTTTGCCAGTGGCTCCCAGATTTCCTTGTACTTGGCTGCTTGCTTAGACACAGTCTCCAGCTCTCAATTCAGTTTTTGTGGCCCCTGAGATCTTTCCAATTCGTTTAATTTTTTTTTTTTTTTAATCATCAAGAGCCTGTCTGTACTGCCTACAAGCGAAGAACGGTCTCATCAAAGATCCCCACAGTTTCCCCCACTTTTCCTAAATTTCCTTTCCAGAATCTGTCCATATTCACAAACCCTCTTTTAAATATAAAACCCAAATGTCTATTTAGCTCCCTTACTCCAGTAAAACAAGCCTCCTACAACTGTTACTTAGATTCTTTGAATCCTAGACCTTAGACAACTCAGATTAATTTTTTCTTCTCTGGAGATGAGATTCACATGGAAATATGAAATGGTTACTTAAATAAAACCCACAAGTCTCCTTCCCAGCTATTTTTCCTTTTTGAGGGGGATGAGCAGGTTTAAGTCCTATTACCTCCATAACATGGACTCATGTTTAGTTAATTTCCAAAGGAAAACTTTAATTTTTCAGGATTACATTTTGTCCAGTGAATTGCATCCATTAATTTGGCACCTGCCTGTTATGATTTGGATGAAATATGACATCATCCCTTTTAAATCTTCATGAAAATCACTGATAAAAATATTGAGTAGACCATATTGCTATGGTAAGCAGTCTACCAGTAAACTGCTTCTAGTTAATTGTATAGAATAACCAATGGTTTTTCTATGACAGTTGTTTTAAAAACGTTCATTTACTTAACACAATTAATCTCTCAACCATAGTTAAGTATTTGTCTATAAACTTGTTAAATTTTAATGCAGTATTTATTTATCTGTAATTCCTAAATTTGATACAACATATTTCTACTTAGCTAATAAGTAGCATCATTATTAATGGAGAAATGAAGCATAGTGACTTAATCACATGTATTTAAGTGAATCAGGTTTCAGAAACAAGATTTAGCCTTGCTATATGGAATGAAAAGTGTTAGTTTTTATTCTGTTCTGTAGTATTCTTCTCTTTTAATAGTTATTCAAATGAGGTTGAATTTCATCAGTATCAATGTCAATTTCTTGGTTGTACAAGACATTGGGCTTCTCTGTTGGCTCAGACAGCAAGAATCTGCCTACAATGCAAAAGACCTGGGTTTGATCCCTGGGTTGGGAAGATTCCCTGGAGAAGGGAATGGTTACTCACTCCAGTATGCTTGTCTGGAGAATCCCACGGACAGAGGAGTCTGGTAGACTACAGTCCACAGGGTCACAAGGAGTGGGACGCAACTGAGTGACTAACATTTTCACTTCATAGAAGACATTGCCACTGGCAGAAAAGTGGTGATGTGTATGGGAGAGCTTTGTGTCTTACTTTTTGTAACTGAATTTGTACTTATCTCAAAAATGAATAAAGGCTAGCCATGAATTACTAAATTTAGATTGTTATCTACGAACTTTCTAATTTCCACTAAATTTCTGCTTTATCAACAGAAATTATAAAATACTGTCACAGGGACATTAACAAAATAGCAATGACTAAAATAAGAGTGACAGGTATCACCACTATTTTTCAATATTATTGTAGAAGTTCTAAAGTCACTAAAATACAATCAAAAACAGGAAATGTTTTTGGAAAAAGAAAAAACTAGAATCACTTCCAAATTATAGGAATATTTGCACAGGAAAATATTAAGAGCATAACTGGATAAGTGACAGAAGAGAAAAAAGGATGATCCACAGAGGAAAGCATTTCAATAACCTAAAAAAGTAAAATTACTTAACCTTACTATAAGTAAGATAGGATAGAAAAATTTATAACATTTAATATTTCTGTGACCATGCCAATTATTATCTTAGTTGCTACTGTGAGCAGAAATTGGTACAAGTCTTTTAGAAGATAATAAAACTACTTACCTATATAACACTATTTCATTTTATTTTTCTCAGTAAATATCTGCTTTGGACTCTAAGTACATAAAGGACTTGGGTGAGGATTTATATAATAAACTCCTTTCTGTAGCTAGTTATAATAGTAACATAATAGACTTATAAAAGTTCAACTTTAATATCCAGTACGAGAATTTTGTTGAAATACATTTATGGATGGATTATTTACAGCCTTACTAATATTTTACTAAGAATATTTAATAACAAAAATACTAAAATATAATGTTAAATGACCAGAAGAGATACATTCAAGTGTTAACAGTTGTTATTTCTAGGCAAAGGCTTATTGCTAACTGTAGTATTCCTTTTGCACCAAAATAATTTACAGTCTCTGAAGTTGCTGATGGTTCAAATACTGCTCAGTAAAATTTTTTCTATTAGTCATCTAGGACTGTCACAACAAGATATCACAGACAAGATGGCTTAAGCAACAGAAATGTATTTTCTCATGGTTCTGGACACCAAAAGTCTAACATCAGGGTGTCGGCAGTGTTGATTTCACTCTGAGAAATCTCAGAGTCCTTGACTTACAGGAGGCTGCCTCCCCTTTGCCTTCACGGGCTTTCCCCTGGGCGCGTCTGCATCCTCTTCTTACAAGGACACCAGGCATGCTGGATTAGGACCTATCTCAGTGCTCTCATTTAACCTTATTTATCTCTTTGAAGACCCCATTTCCAAATATAGCTATATCCTGGTATACTGGCGATTAGTACTTCAACATATGAATTTTGCAGAAAATATCATTCAGTCCATAACGGTGCCGTAGACAGATCAAATGGTGCCATAAACACCCAGGCCAGGCTGCACCTCTGGACATAAATTGTCATGGTTAATAATGACAGAGGAAAGATTACTCAACTCTGCTTGATTTAAAAGCCCTAAAGATATTGTGGCCCATTAAGTTGGGAGATATGCTGTCTAGGGTCTCTTATTGCACAACTCCTGGGATGGACAATTAATCAGATTCCATATATCTGCGGGAACTATTAGGACAGAGCCCAACACATGCACACCTAGGAAAGATGATACATTCATGTATATCATCCAGATACGCTTCTCTCTGTGATCCCGAGGATCCTAACTAGCTGGACCAATTCAGTATTTATTAGATTTATAATGAGAAAAACAGTAACCCCAACAAATATTTATGACTATTAGGGAAAGTCTCTCTCAGTAGAAAACTATTATCAGGCTTATGGAAAGATGAAATATTTAGGTGAAGGAGGATTTGTTAACTACACAATAAAATAAAAGTTTTCACATGTGAATGGTTAGCCTGACTGTATAAACCTGACCTGTCCACAAGTATTCATTCCCAAGCGCTCCGGAAAACTATTGAATTATGCATGCTAAGCGGCTTCAGTCAAGTCTGACTCTTTACAAGGCTATGGAATGTATAGTCTTCCAGGCTTGTTTGTCCATGGGAATTCTCCAGACAAGAATCCTGGAGTGGATTGCCATTTCCTCCTCCAGGGGAATCTTTCCAACCCGGGGAAGGAACCCAAGTCTCTTATGTCCCCTTCACTGGCAGGCCGTTCTTCCCCACTAGCACCACTTGGGAAGCCCCATTGTACTATAGGCCACTTGAATATTTTGACCTTATGGGAAAAGATGGAATTAAAGTGAAGATTTATCAGAGGAGCTGATAGCTTTTTACTAAAACTGTATTAAGTATGCTGCTGCTGCTGCTAAGTTGCTTCAGTCGTGTCTGACTCTGTGCAACCCCATAGACAGCAGTCAACCAGGCTCTGCCATCCCTGGGATTCTCCAGGCAAGAATACTGGAGTGGATTGCCATTTCCCTCTCCAATGCATGAAAGTGAAAAGTGAAAGTGAAGTCACTCAGTCGTGCCCAACTCTTAGCGACCCCATGGACTGCAGCCTACCAGGCTCCTCCAACCTGGGATTCTCCAGGCAACTCTTAGCAACCACAGGATCCTGATGGGCTGCTGTCCATAGGGTCACACAGACTTGGACCCTACTGAAGCAACTTAGCATGCATGCACACATTGGAGAAGGAAATGGCAACCCACTCCAGTATTCTTGCCTGGAGAATCCCAGGGACAGAGGAGCCTGGTGGGCTGCCATCTCTGGGGTTGCACAGAGTCAGACACGACTGAAGTGACTTAGCAGCAGCAGCAGCATGACATTATCTGCTGCATAAACCATAGACAGGGATGAAGGGACCTCCAGACTCTCGAAAGGTAGGGGATAGAGGACAAAGTCAATTCAGGCATTTCAATATTTGACAACAGAATGTTTCACTCTGTACAGGCAGCATGCTCCCTAAAATGCTGTCAGATTTCTGCTAAAGTAAATGGTTACGCTGTCACATAGAAATAAAAGTCACTGAGTACCAACGGGGCTTCCCTGGTGGCTCAGATGGTAAAGAATCTGCCTGCAAGATGGGAGACCTGGGTTTGGTCCCCAGGTTGGGAAGATCCCTGGAGAAGTGCATGGCAACTCACTCCAGTGTTCTTACCTGGAGAATTCGATGGACAGAGGAGCCTGGCAGGATACTGTCTGCGGGGTCACAAAGAGTCAGGCTGGATTGAGCAACTAACACTTTCACTTGGGCTTCCAAGGTGGCCCTAGTGGTAAAGAATGCGCCTGCCTATGCGCGGGATGTGGGAGATGCGGATTTGATCCTTGGGTCCAGAAGATCTCCTTGAGGAACGCACAGACGCCCGCTCAGTATTCTTTCCTGGAGAATCCATGGCCAGAGGAGCTGGGCAGGCTACAGTCCATAGGGTCGCAATGTGTAGGACATGACTGAAGAGACTTAGTACGCAGCATGTGCTTCATGCTAAACAAATATTAGTGTTTTAATAGATAACACACATTGCAATGTACACAAAGACAGAAATTAATAATACTAAAAGAATATGATCAAGTAAATACAAATAAAGTTTTGAATACTTAATTATTCAAAGTCTGTAATTAGCTAGAATGGTGTTTGGGGTACATATCACCCTCTTTAGGGAATTCCTGTTTCATATTATAGGTGTTAAAAGTCCAAAAACAATTTCTTTCCACTTATGGCTGTCTACATAGAAATATCAATAAAGAACTTATCATAAATGTTAAGTGTGGTTCTTTATTTCTTATTTGCTTTTTAATTTTTATTGGCGTATAGTTGACTTACAACGTTGTTTTGTGCCAGGTGTACTGTAAAGTGAATCAGTTATATATATACATCTATCCACCAGAGAAAACCATAGTTCATAAAGGTACATGTACCCCAGTGTTCGTCATAGTATTATTTGCAATAGCTAAGACATGGGGATAACCTAAATGTCCATTGACGCAGGAGTGAACAAAGAAGATGTGGCCCAAATGTCCAATGAAATATTCTCAGTCATAAAAATGAATGAGATCATGCCATTTGCAGCAACATGGATGGAACAGAGACCATCATACCGAGTGAAGTAAGTCAGAGAAAAACAAATATATGATACCATTTATATGTGGATTCTAAAAAAAAAACAAAAAACAAAAAAAAAACACAAACAATTTATTTACAAAATGAAAATAGAATCACAGATGTAACAAACAAACCTATGGTTCCTTGGCTGCGTGGGTGGTGGAGGAATAAATTGGGAGGTTGAAACTGACATATACACAGTACTATGTATCAAATAGATAGCTAATAAGCACCTGTATTAATATAGACAGGGAACTCTGCCCAGTACTCTTTAATTACCTAATAGGGTTCAGTTCTGTTTATTTTTATTTCTTCAACTTCACCAAAAGAGTCAGCTGCATCATTAAAATATAAGGCAGTATATAACATTAATATCCTATTGGTCCTTTTTAAAATTTTTTATTTTATTTTTTATTAATTTTTACAAGAGTATATTTGTTTTACAACGTTGTATTAGTTTCTGCTGAACAGCAAAGTGAATCAGCCATACATATACATGCACTCCCTCTTTTCTGAATTTCCTTCCCATTTTGGTCCTCTTTTTTTTTAAAATTAACATTTATTGTCAGCTTAAATCCTTCAATGATTTTTGATTAGTGAAAGTTTGCACAGTTCTCATATTACAAAAGGCATTGACTAGCCCTATATTTTTCCAGTAGTCATGTATGGATGTGAGAGTTGGACTATAAAGAAAGCTGAGTGCGGAAGAATTGATGCTTTTGAACTGTGGTGTTGGAGAAGACTCCTGAGAGTCCCTTGGACAGCAAGGAGATCCAACCAGTCCATCTTAAAGGAGATCAGTCCTGAATATTCATTGGAAGGACTGATGCTGAAGCTGAAACTCCAATATTTTGGCCACCTGATGCAAACAGCGGACTCATTTGAAAAGACTCTGATGCTGGGAAAGATTGAAGGCAGATGGAGAAGGGGATGATGGAGATTGAGATGGTTGGATGGCATCACCGACTCAATGGACATGCATCTGGGTAAACTCTGGGAGTAGATGATGGACAATGAGGCCTGGGGCGCTGCAGTCCATGGGGTCACAAAGAGTCGGACAGGACTGAGCAACAGAGCTGAACTGAACTGAGCCCTATATTAAAGTGCATTTCACAATAATCCCATTTCCAAATCATTTGACCGATCTGTCCTAATCAATTCATTTTTTTTTAAAGGCAACTTGCTATCTTTAAACCTATAAATACACTGACCTCCCTTCTGATTTTGCATTTAATTTGATTTCATTTTGGGTATGTGAAGTTTTATGATTTGTTCCCATTGCAGTATTTCAGTTGTTTTCAAATACAGAGAACTAGTGAGAGTCTGACCGCGTCTGTCTTTCTGAAGGCCTGGCTGTGTTGTCCTAGCTGGTGAATCACCTCTGGGTGCTGAACCATGGTGGTGACGAATCTGCAGCAGGTGCATGCTTTGCCTGAGAAGAGAAAAGGAATCCCCCTAGGGATGGGCAAAGGTCCCCCTGAAACTCAGCCTTTTCCAGGCCTTAGAGGACATTCCTAAATTGAGTCTCCACTGGAAGAATACACCACCAAGCACATGCTCATGGAAGAGGATGTTCTGAACTTCCATCCAATAAAGCAAGTTCAGGGAAATCCGAAGGAAAGAGACCGTGGGGTATTTGGCATAACAGCTATGTGGTCACAGAAGTACCATGAGCCACTAGCTTTGATATTGACAAACCTATAAAATGTAGTTTCTATTTCACATCGCCATGACTAATTTAATTTGTTAAGTCAGGCAGGAAGACTATTTCAGGTGAAATAAAAGCAATTCTTTGCAATAACATTTCACTGCAGTACACTCACATAATTTAGCATTTATTTCAAACTCAATTCACCAAGGCAGCACACATGCAAAAATTAATGCTATGCATACACTTTACAGCCACCACCGAGTAAGTGCCTTTGACAGATATATGTCATACTTGTCTTTTTAATATCAACACTGACAGTTTGTAAAGTAATAAAGGTAATATAACAGTGTGAGTAACACCTTCATACTTATACTGACATCACTGAAAGTATGGAAAAAAAAAAAAAAGTTTGATGCTTGTGAACTTTTCCTCCCAATACCTTACTCAGATTTTCCATGGATTGGTAAAATTCTAGTGTTTAAAATAGGCACGTGCCTGCATGCATGCTAGGTCTCTTTAGTCATGTCCGGCTTTTTGAGAACCTATGGACGGCAGCCCCCCAGGCTCCTCTGTCCATGCATTCTCCAGGCAGGAAAACTAGAGAGAGTTCCCATACCCTCCTCCAAGGGATCTTCCCCACCCAAGGTTTGAACCTGCTTTTCTTATGTCTCCTGCTTCGGCAGGTTGGTTCTTTACCGCTAGTGCTACCTGGGAAGCCCAAATCAACTATACTCCAGTAAAAAGTAAAAATCAAACAGTAAATAAATAAAGAACCATGCTTACCATTCATGATAAGCCCTTTCTTGATATTTCTATGTAGCCCACCATTAGTGGAAAGAAATTCTTTTTGGACACTAAACACCTATAATATAAAACAGAAATTCCATAAAGAGGATGGCACGTACCCAAAGGACATTCTAGCTAATCTAGCTAATCACAGAATTTGAACAATTAAGTGTTCAGATTTTCATTTGTATTTACTTGGTCACATTCTTTGAACACTGTTAATTTCTGTTTTTGTGTACATTGCAATATGTATTATGTATTAAAATACTAATATATGTTTAGCATGCAGGCGGCATACTAAGTCACTTCAGTCATGTTCTACTCATTGCGACCCCATGGACTGTAGCCCGCCAGGCTCCTCTGTCCACGGGATTCTCCAGGCAAGAATACTGGAGTGGGTATCTGTGCCCTGCTCAAAGAGATCGTCCTGACCAGGGGAGCAAATGCGCATCTCCCACAGCTCCTGCGTGGGCAGGCGGGTTCTTTAGCACTAGCACCACTTGAGAGGCCCAAGTGAAAGTGTTAGTTGCTCAGTCCTGTCTGCCTCTTTGCAACCCCATGAGCTGTGGCCTGCCAGGCTCCTCTGTCCATGGGTGTCTCCTGGAGTGGGCTACCATGCCCTCATCCAGGGCATCTTCTAGGACCAGGCATTGAACCCGCATCTCTTAAGTCTCCTGCATTGGCAGGTGGGTTCTCTACCCCTAGCGCCACCTGGGAAACCCTTAAAATAGGCACATTTATCTGCAAGGAACAGAGGCTCGCTTCACCTAGCACAAGTAACAGAGGGCTTATTTTAAGACTACATACAAGCAAATGTATCCTAATAGAAGCTATACAACCTGACTTGAGAAAGCTAGGAAGGGCAGAGTCTGTGGATCAGCTCATAGCATTTACATTTTAGAAACAAACAAACAAAAGAATTTCCACTTTGAAACTTTGCTGTTCAATTGAGTTAGCTACTTATCTGCTCCACACTATCATTTTCTAGTTGTCAAATTCAATTTTCCCCTCCCATGTATATTAAGAGAAAAGAAATCTGATTGACTTAGTTCATATTTTCACAGCCAGCTGGCAGGTACCGACTGCACCATGGATCATTAAGTCAACAGGGATGCACAAAGCAGGGAGCATTGGATGAAGAGTTAGCCAGGGGTGAAGTTCAGGATTGCTGGTGCAGAGATTGGTGCTTCTTGCATGCTTGGTTTCCTGAACCAACTACCTGGCTGGCTGGATTTAGACAAGGATTCCACCAGCATTCAGAGTTTAGGTCCTAACTTCCTTGGGGAAAACACACGATCACTGCTCACCTCATGCCTTTCCTGGTGAGTTCTATTGTTGGTTCCCAATCCTCACCCATCTCTAGATGCTCATCCCTCTTGTTGGCACAGTGAATGTATCTGATGCCCACAATGAACGGCCCATGCCATTGTTGACTGCTCCTCTATGCATCCTTCTGAAGCAGCTGGTTTGGTCTCAGGCAGTGTCACTGGTTACTGAAATATGTTTACAATTCATCAACTTAGAGAAGTGGTTCCCAAAGAGGTGAGGTTATTATTTCCCAGGGGACATTTGGTAATGTCTAAGGACATTTTTGTTGTTGTTGATGTAACTGAGTTCTATTGATATCTAGAGAGTAGAGGCTAGAGATGCCACCAATCATCCTGCAATGCACAGGACAGCAGAGAATTATCTGGTCCAAAATGGCAAGTGTGCTGAGGCTGAGAAACTGTGGTGTGGAGGCATTTTGAGACTCATATGCCAGGAGTGCGTATATGCAGAATAATTTTGAACAGATCAATGTCTGAATTAGAGCAAATCTTATGACCTAAAAAGACCCCTCTGGGAGCATTCATTCCCACAGGGTTGACCCCCCAAGGTGACTGTCATCCTATGTTGCATCCTTGGCAGTATATGAAAGTTCTGGCACATATACGTACTGAGACACTGGTGGAACTAAGGAAGGATGTCTGTTGCCCTTTATTCTTGCACAAGTCAGTGCACAAAGAAGGGCACCCAGTTCTATGCATGCTTGCCAAGAACACAGAGTTCTGTGCATGAGCTTCAGTCATGTTCCATTCTCTGTGACCCCATAGACTGTAGCCCATCAGGCTCCTCTGTCCATGGGATTCTCCAGGCAAGAATACTGGAGTGGGTTGCCATGCCCTCCTCCAGGGGATTTTCCCAACCCAGGCATCTAACCCATATTCCTGATGTCTCCTGTACTGGCAGGCAGGTTCTTTTCCACCAGCACCACCTGGGAAACACTTCATCTCCTCAAATATTGTCCCTGCTGCATTTACAGAGCCATAAAATCTAAATGCAAATAGGACTCCTTGTGCTCAGTTAAGAGCTTATAGATCAAGCCCCCACTAGTTCTCAGCTACTTTATGAATTTAGGGCAGTGTACTCAGCTCGATCCTTAAGAATGCTTGGAATTCAGATGAAGAGTTTAATCAATCTAGGAAGGAGCTAATATTTTCTTGGTGTTTTTACATGCCAGACCCTGTGCTGGCTTGGAGTAAATTGTAAAACTGAAGCATGTACACTTTCACTGATTAGATAATTGTGTCTCTCACATAAAGTTTGTCTTCTTTTATGAATGTAATCTTCCCTTTATACCAATGGTAACACACAATGCCAAGTCTATGTCTGGTGCCAAGTATTTTCTGAATATGTGAATTTTTCTCAAATCTTTACTTTTCCCCATGCATATGAGGAACAAATTCACACTCCCACACTCCCATCAATAACTGTAAAGTGGTTTTTCTTAAGTAGATGTGCAGTGGGTTGTATTCAAATGAGTATTGGGTCTGAGGGGAAAAAAAAAAGAGACAGATATGAGAATTTAAGAAACTCTATCAAATGTGCTTGATACCTCTGACCTCCAGTTGAAGGTGGCTGCTTTATACTTTATTACCAACACCTCAACCCCAGTGAAGCCTTTACTGGTTTCCAATTTTTTTTTTAACTGAAATATAGTTGCTTTACAATGTTATGTTAGTTTCTGCTGTATAGCAAAGTGCATCTGCCATGCGTACATATATATCCTCTCCCTCTTAGCCCTTCCTCCCAACCCCTATCCCACCCCTCTATGCCATGACAGTGCATGGAGCTAAGCTCTCTGTGTTATACAGCAGGTTTTGCTAGCTTTCTGTTCCACACATGGGAGTGTGCACATGCTAATCCTACTCTCCCAATTCATCCCACCCTACCCTGCCTACCCCCTCCATGCCACGTCTGTTCTCTGCATCTGTGCCTCCACCCCTGCCCTGCAAGTAGGGTCAACTGTCCCATTTTTCTAGATTCCACATATATGTGTTAATATACCATATTAGTTTTTCTCTTTCTGACTTACTTCACTCTGTATGACAGATTTTAGGTTTATTCAAAGCTCTACAAATAACCCAATTTCTTCTTTTTATGGCTGTGTACTATTTCATTGTATATATAGATACCATATCTTCTTTATCTATTCATCTGTTGATGAGCATTTAAGTTGCTCCCATGTCCTGGCTCGGAGAAAGCAATGGCACCTCACTCCAGTACTCTTGCCTGGAAAATCCCATGGACGGAGGAGCCTGGTGGGCTGCAGTCCGTGGGGTCGCAAAGAGTGGGACACGACCGAACGACTTCCCTTTCAATTGCCACTTTCATGCATTGGAGAAAGAAATGCCAACCCACTCCAGTGTTCTTGCCTGGAGAATCCCAGGGATGGGGGAGCCTGGTGGGCTGCCGTCTATGGGGTCGCACAGAGTCGGACACGACTGAAGTGACTTAGCAGCAGTAGCATACTGTTCTCCATAGTGGCTGTATCAATTTACACTCCTACCAACAGTGCTAGAGGGTTCCCTTTCTCCTTACCTTCAGAAGCATTTATTGTTTGTAGATGGTTTTTTTGATGATGGCCGTTCTGACCAGTGTGAGGTGATACTTCATTTAGTTTTGATTTGCATTTTTCTAATAATTAGTGATGTTGAGCGTCTTTTCATGTGCTTCTTACCCATCTATATGTCTTCTCTGAAGAATATTAAACTTTGTTTCTGTCTCAATGCCTAGTGTATTCTTTCCTCATGAGCTTTCTTAAAATGAGAATTACAGTAACAAAATGATGGCCAATGTTCCTGAGTACTTTTAGGTAGCAAATACTACTGAAATTTCTATGTGTTTATTAACTCGTTAAATCATATGAAGTAGCTGCTTTACATTTCCCAGAAGCAGAGGAAATCACAGAGGCATAGTACGGTCTTGTGCAACTGGGCACTGGCAGACTGCTTCCAAAGCCAGAGCCACCCTAACACTTAGACCTACTCCCAATTTTTCAGTTATATTTTGATCCTCCTTTAGGAAATAAGTCAGCTTTAAGTCTCAGAAATCTACTGCTCAAGTCAAGCAGTATTCAGACACTTCTTTGGATAGTCATTGTAGTGCCTTATGATTTCTCCGGTATGTTGTATTGCATAGTTAAATTTGTGCATGTGTACTGAATGTTTGTGATCTTTGAAAGTCAGCCCTCCTATGCTCATATTACCTTTTTAAAATCTTTCGAGTCACTCCTATCATTATCTTAGAATATGGCATATACTTGATATATGTGCTATGCTAAGTCACTTCAGTCGTGTCCGATTCTTTGCAATCCTATGGACTATGGTCCACCAGGCTCCTCTGTCCATGGGATTCTCCTGGCAAGAATACTGGAGTGTGTTGCCATGCCCTCCTCCAGGGGATCTTTTTGACCCAAGGATCAAAGCTGCATCTCTAAAGTCTCTTGTATTGGCAGGCAGCCAGTTCACCACTATCACCACTTGGGAAGTCCGTTAGCTATCTGCACGTGAAAGTGAAAGTTGCTCAGTCATGTTTGACTCTTTGTGACCCTATGGAGGATACAGTCCATGATACAGTCCATGGAATTCTCCAGGCCAGAATACTGGAGTGGGTAGCATTTCCCTTTTCTAGGGGATCTCCCCAACCCAGGGATCAAACCCAGGTCTCCCCCATTAAGGGCAGATTCTTTACCAGCTGAGCCACAAGGGAAGTCCAAGAATACAGGAGTGGGTAGCCTAACCACTCCAGTGGTTCTTCCCGACCCAGAAGTCGAACGGGGTCTCCTGCATTGTGGGCAGACTCTTTACCATATATAGTTGGTTTGTTTAGTATTTACAAATAATCTAATGAAGTCCAGAAGGGCAAAAAAATTTTCAAATCTATTCTTTTTTTTAAATATTTCTTTATTTATTTGACTATGTGGGATCTTAGTTGCAGCACCCAGAATCTTTGTGGGGATCTCTTGTGGCATGAGGGATCTTTTAGCTGTAGCCTTTGAACTCAGTTGCAGCATGTGGGATCTAGTTCCCTGACCACGGATCAAACCCCAGCCCCCTGCATTGGGAGTATGAAGGCTTAGCCACTGGACCACCAGGAAAGTCCCTTCAATCCTATTCTAGATGAGATGACTTTTTTTTTGAGTTCTCAGTTTTGTAACAATAAGGATCTGAGATGCTGCCCTATATTGTCAGTGGGTCTACCTTCAGGAGCAGTGAGCTCAGCCAGCCCAGCTGACGTGGGTGAGGAGAGAGGACCTACTGGCTGGTGGTGAAGCAAGTGTGCGAGGAGCCACTCCTCTTGGTGGCTCTGACTCAGACTCTTGGCTCTACCTTTAACTCTGCTTCTCCTGAGCTCTTTTCCCTCATCATAGTCATAATCATCATTAAAAGGGACACTTTGGGGGAATTTTCTCAGGGAAAGCAGAGCTCATCTCCATGACTTGTTCTATACCACATCTGGAGAAGGAAATGGCAACCCACTCCAATGTTCTTGCCTGGGAAACCCCATGAACAGAGGAGCCTGGTGGGCCATAGTCCATGGGGTCTCAAAGAGTCGGACATGATTGAGTGACTAAACGGTAGTATCACCTACACCACATTGCTGCTCCTGCAATATCTGATGTTCACTACTTATCAGGATCAGATTTATTTGCCAAAATAATTAGCTGAAACTCCTTCCCAGGATTCCCTGTTTCTGAAAATTGTGTACATATTCAGCTGAACTTTTTTTTTAAGTAAAATGAATCTACTTATTAAAACCTAAATGCCTTTTAAAAATACCATTTTAGAGGAATCAGTTAGGTGTGTATTCTCCTGTGTTTGTAGATATCACATTAAACAACTGTTGGTTGCAACCAAATATAAATATGCGTCCTGAGTGCTAGTGGCAATCAGAAACCAAAGCTGGATCTCCATGAATTACATGTGTGATGCGCTACACACATGCATTCAGTGTGACTCTGTTTGTGTGATATTTCATATATTTAAAGCTAAGTTTGCAGCTCCAAGCAACACAAGTTAAAACTTTTCAATATTTCACAGTAAAAAGTCCTCTATACATCATAATGCCAAGAATTGTTTGAACAAGATAAAATACTTATATAATTTATAATTTACTTAGTCAATAATAGAGAGTAAAAAAGAAAAAGAAAATATGATGTTCAGTAACAAAAAGAAACATTGCAAATATAATCAAATGGCTAGAGGATAAAGCAACTATATAACCAAGGTTGTAGAAGGCCAGATACAGGACTTTGAGTTTAAACCTTGGACACCATATGCAAATTTTATGGCATACTCTTCCTGAGTAAGAAATCTTAAACATGATTTAAATGTCATAAATATTTTACAAGTCTTTCCTGGCAGCAGATTTCCTGTACTGGGAGTTAAAGGGCAAGTGTAAACCTGAGAACATGCTCTACATATGTATGACAGATATAAAAACACACAGAATGACCTTCACAAACATATTGGCCTGGCCACTTTCATCCTGGAAAGAAACTACCACATTAAATCCACATTTTGATGGAGTCGGTCCCTGGTATTTAAAATCTGTTGCTCTGAAAATGTAGTGGTCTCCTTTATAATTACACAGACAATTATGTTGTGGGAATTAGATTAACTTCTTACTATTAGAAATTTGTTCTCTTTTTTAAAATTCCTAACCCCCAAATACATTAAGACACTGAGTTTATCCAGATTGGATAAACTATTCTCTAACTGGCTTCTAAGGCAGTTCACTGATACAGTTAATTTTACAACTTGATTATGACTTGTGTAGCATAATTCCAGAACAAGAGGTTTAAAATAAGTTCCCTGCCTTCAAACGACTCAAGTTTATATTACAAAACAATGGGTCTGGGAAAAAGGGAAGAGAGAGGAAACATGTAAGAAGAAATGTTTCAACCCCAGGACACGTGGCAAGAGGAGACAATGATAGATGGACAGCAGATTGTGTTTGCTTTTTAACTTTGTCCAGGGCCAATGGAAGTATAAGTATCAAATAAATGTATTCTCATTTTTTCCTTCCATTTTGTCTGCCACCCTGAAAGAAATTTCCCTAATGGTTTAGTTATACACAGAGTAAAAGGCTGGCTCTGTAAACCCCAAACGTAGACACAAAAGTTTAAACCTTCAGAAAGGGATATCGATTTTTCTTTATTCAGATTATTATCTAGACTGATTTATTAGTAGCATTAGTTTGATCCACTCAAGAAAATTAAAAGTTACAAGTGAACCAATCTTGATAGGCCAGGAAAAAAATCCAACCATTGTAATGGCATTTTTGTCTTTTGTAGCGCTTTTACCGATGTCATGGAAACACCCTTCCCCAGTTGGAATTGGAGAAAATAAGATAAAATGTTGAGCCTGAAAAATGAGCCATGGCCTCGGATCGGCAACATTTCCAATACCTGGAAATTATGTTCACAGGCACACTTCATTTTATTGTGCCTCCCTTTCTCACACTCTGGAGGTGATGCATAGTTTTTACAACTTGAAGGTGTGCAGCAGCCCTGTGTGGAGCAAGCACATATGCCCGCTCTTCCTACATTGTTGGCTCACTTCATAACTCTGTGTCATATTTTGGTAACTCTTGCAATATTTCAAGCTTTTTCATTATTATTACATTTGTTATGATTTTCCGTGAACAGAGATCTTTGATGTTACTACTGTAATTTGGAGGTGGGGGGGCGGGGTGCCCCAAACCACACCCATTGTTTTTTTTAGACATAATGCTATTGCACAATTAATAGACTACAGTGTAGTATAAACATAACTTTTGTATGCACAGGGAAACCAAAATTTCCCTTTGACTCGCGTTGTTGTGATATGTGCTTTATTATAGCAGTCTGGAACCCAACAGGCAGTAACCCCTGAGGTATGCCTATAATGTGAGTGGCTGTCATTTCCAGTGATCTTGTTGCCTTGCACTAATTCTAAAGGATGTGGTCAGCAGGCGAAGGAAAACCATTCTGCACTACTCATTGGTAATGTATTTAGAAATGTCAACTCTAAATGAGAGTTTCTTCTCTGTTTCTGATTGAAATTCCCCAAAATGTGAATCTTAGACATGCCAGATCTTGAGAATTAAGCTCTTACGTATCTGGATACTTATGCTATTTATTTTTGTAAGAAATATTTTACAAGGCTTCTTTTTTAATGTCTGAGCCAGGAGCGTAGCCTTATAACATTGAGAAGATGCAAGCTGAAGAGAAGAATTGTACCAACACACTAAATGAATTAAGATCATCAGACATGCCCCCAAACCACTGTGGGAATCTAATATATAACATCAGGAGAGTTTATTTTTCTGTGGATCCTTCTTCTAATTACTGTATATTCTAGCCATGCTACTTCATGTAACATTATGTAAAGAATTCTCTATTGAAGTCATGGCAATAAATTCAAGTGCTTCTGGTCCACTTTGCATGGAATAAACATGCTGCACATGTTATTCATTTCAAGTGCATTTCGTCTGTGGTTGCTGTCATTGAAACTAGATAACGAATATAACAGCATGGAATGAAACGCAATGCAGAAGATATTAGTATTATTATTTTATCTGTATTTTTAATCCAGCTTGCAAGAATGTTTTTCATGTCTAGTGAAAAAGGATACTGCAGTACTATCGCTGGACAATCTGTTAATAGCAAACATCAAGGAAATGTAATTCATCTGCTTTGATAACTCTGTTGAAGGGAATTTAGAAACTACTCTAAAAATTACTTGCAATCCACTTGGAAGAAAAAAAAAAAGATGTGATTAGATGAGAGGAAGGAATTTTCTCACTGGATATGGCTATTTGCTTAAGACCAATCATATAACATTTTGAAATTACATCCCTCCAAAGTTTAAGTGAAATATTAGATATATGGCTTTATCAAAATCTTGAAGCTTATTATTTCATTCAAAGTTTTATTCCATTCTCTGCACACTTAACCAGGTGCTTTTTCAGATCTTATTATTATGACACTCATTTTGAATGCATTTTTTTGCCTTGTTGGCTGACTTTTTAAACAATATATCTTATTTTATCTACTAAATTAGAAGACTGCAAGAAAAGCTATCTTATTATAGATTTCTATTACACTTATAATAGTACTAGGCACCCAGACTGCCTGAAAGCAAGTATATTATGCCATCCTCGTTTTCACATTGATCACCCAAACCTTCTCTTTCTGAGTATGTTGTGTCTATTGATTCCCAGTGTATTCCCTGGACCTGGCATACATATAGCATGTGGTCAATACATATTTATTGTATTGAATCATTGTCTAGTCTTTTGCTCATTTAGTGACATACCTATCAGTATAAACGGATTTACAGCAGTCCCATGCCTTTTCGATTTCCATCCAGTTACTATATCTAGATAAAAAACTTATTTTATATGGTCAAATCTGGTCTAATCTCTACTATTCTGAAGTCTTCACAACATTTGTTTCTAAAGATAGCTGAGGATTCATTGCTTTATTTAAATGTTAGTCTTCATCCCTTCTATTATGTGTGTTAAAAGAAACAAGGGAGTAGTGTCAATGGCAAAGTACTGAAATATAGATTTTGGACAGAGTAGAACTGCTTCCCGTATCATATAAGGACTCTTCTGAAAAGTATTTTAAACTGAATTAAAAGGTCATATTCAGAAACTTAGAGATACACTAAGTTGCTTGTCAATCACATGGTCCACTCTTCCCCAATTCTGCTTAATTATTCAAAATGTTTTCTTTTTCTTTTTTCCATTCACTTTTTTCTTTAGCTCTTGGAAATGTATACATATATGCTGACACAACAAGTAATGAAACGTTTAAAAAAGAGAAAGGAATTGACTTAATATGCCTGAGTTTATAACGTGAAAAACATAGTGTACATTGATAATGCTTATTCAACTGAATATTATCTAGTAAGATTTGATGAGACACTGTAGATTAGAAAGAAGAGAACCTCCTTCTCTGGACATATACATAAGGAATCAATACTTTGTGGTGATTCATGATAATATGACCAGAAGTAACTGTCTACTAAGAAGGGAACTTTCTGGTTTTATCTACATATAAGAGCAGAGGCCGTGAAATCTTTATGTCTTCGCCTTCACATTGAGTTGCACTCCTCTGAACTGCGGGCAGTGCCCCTCGCTCAGATGCTGGAAGCTGACTGTTGTAGTGATGCCATAAATATGATACTTTACGAGCCTGACACAATGCATGCAGTAAGCCTTAGGTGTATTGACACCAAACTAAGTTCATTATTTTTTCACTACTGCACTGTAAAACGCATTTTAGCTCCTGTCCAAGTTATTTATGTCTCAAAATTAGATGTAATCTTTTCAAAGAAGTAAGGTGAGACACTGGGGGGAAAGAGATGTAACACTTGCAGCTTTCCATTTGTGGGCTGTTTTCTGGGAGCCCAGGGACTCCAACAACACAATTAAGCCAGCATCGATCTCCTCAGATCTTTACACCATAGACAGGCGAACTGGGGGTTGCAGTTTACACATTTATGTGACTTCTCCTGGTTTTTGGCTGTTTTTAAGGGCATCTAGAGTTTCAAAAAGGTGTAAAGCTGATCCTCTTTGAGGTCCACCAAACTTCTGTGAAACAGTGGCAAAGGAAGTGTGGGTGGAACTTCTCACACAGCTCTAAGCGCTAAGTGAGATCCAGGAAGGATGGCTGGAGGCAAAGGACCAGGTACGGAGCGCGGAGCAGGGCTGCAGACCCGTCCAGAGCCCTGTCCGCACATGTGTGCTGATGACAGCGCTAGCTGCTGTTTCCTTAGTTCTCACTCGCACTTGGCTCTGTGCTGAAGTGCCTTATACACTTCCTCTCTTTTTATTCCTCACAATAAAACTGAAGGGTATGCATGGTGATCTTCTCTTGCAGGCAAGGAAACTGAGGCAAAGATAAGATAAATCATTTCACATCACAGCGCTCCCAAGGAACAAAAGTGTAGTGTGTGCATTATCAGACGCTAACTTGTGTTCAACACTTTTCAACCCTTCGGATGGTAGCCTGCCAGGCTCCTCCATCCATGGGATTCTCCAGGCAAGAACACTGGATGGGTTGCCATCTCCTCCTCCAGGGGATCTTCCCCATCCTGGAACATAGCCTGAGTCTCCTGCATTGGCAGGCAGCTTCTTTACCACTAGTGCCAACTGAGGACACCTGGTTACCAAGAGATGACGCTGACCCTGTCAAGTATATCTCTGGGCCTGAAGCGAGTTGCTTTGTCTTCTACACCAAGTTCACTGTTCCCCAAATACAGCACTTCATTCTGCTTGTGTCGGGATTTGAAGCTGTTTTAAATAGACCATCCAATCAATACAACCAGTGTCTGAGCATGTTTGAAAGTCAGTTTTCATATTTTTGTTTCCACTTGGTTGTAGGCAAGTGGGTCCCAACCCAAGTGAATGACCTAGTCCTTCTTCTGCTGTAGTTCATGGGGTTTGATATTTACCCTTCATGAGCACCAAAAATAAAGCCTGAATCACTTTAAAAGAAAAAAAAAAATGAAGAGGTACAAGATTTGCTAGAAAGGCTGAAGTGTAACAAAAATACAAAGAGAGATAATTGGAAGGCAGTGCGCTTTTAACTTCTAGAGAGTTCTGCACTGTGTCTTTCTAATATCCCTTCTCCCCCCATTGCAACCATCATCAAGGTCCAGTTCTTTATCAATTAAGTGCCACCAGAGAGGGTAATTACAGAGACTGGGCTATTAGGTTATGTTCAGATATCAGACCAGCTGCAGTTTGAATGCTGACTTAACACTCAGAAGCTCTGGGTTTTCAGACCATTAACCTCTTTAAGCCTCCATTTCCTTCGCTTTTAATAAGAATGATAAACATACTGTAGACGTTAACCCTTCCTTTTGGGCTTTCAGTTTTCCTGTTGCAGCAGAGCTGCAGGGGCTGCCATTTAAAATTGATCTTGCTCTCTCTGTTGCTACTGTTGTTGTTGTTCAGCCACTTGGTTGCAACCAACTGTTTGTGACCCATGAACTGCAGCTTGCCAGGCTTCCTTGTCCTTCACCATCTCCTGGAATTTCCTCAAACTCATGTCCATTGAGTCAGTGATGCCATCACAATAAGTTGTGATAAATTATTGTGATACCATCAGCGCCCTCTTCTCTACCACTCTCATCTCCTTTTGCCTTCAGTCCTTCCCAGCATCAGGGTCTTTTCCATCAGGGTCTTTTCTCTACACTGCCGATATCATACGTGAACCAGCTGCTTCTCCAACCACTGTCTTTGGTGTAAAAGAGGTGGAAAAGTCCTCAGGTGGCTAGAAAGCAGATAATGGGAAAGCTACAGGAATTTGTTGAACTTGTGGTTGTTTTCAAAAGTGGTTGAGGGGTACGGGCAGGAAGCATACTAGGAACTGAGCTCAAAGGGAACACAGATGACCTTAATCCTCTTGTCCTGGGTCCCTAGGACCATTTTCATCTACCAGGAGAGATGCTCAAAGGCAGAAGTCTGGTTTGTCGAGTATGTGTGGAAACAGACCACACACGGTTCTTCAGTGATGCATTTTAACAGCACACTTAGATTCAAGATTGTCCTCACAGTGAAGAAATGTTCTTGAGGAATGACTTTCAGGTTGTGCTTTAAATTCAGTTAGGCATCCTGCCAACCAGGCACCTGCCAGTTTCTGAGTCACACGTCATGTTGGTTGAAGGGTGGAACCTCATTATCAAATAGAAGCTAATTGTAACTAGCTTGTAAACAGATCTTGTTACCAGCTAAATGAATGTCTTTTTCCCATAGATTCCCTTTTGTCTTTCACAAGCAAATCTCCTTCCCTAAGGTTTCTTCTGACAACTCAGTCTCTGAAGACCTGCACAACCCTTCATTTCCGCATTTACTCACTCATCTTTGTTCCCAAAATGAACACTCTCTTTGAAGATCTCGTGTTTGTGTGCTCAGTCATGTTCAGTTCTTTGTGACCTCATGGATGATAACCTGTCTGGCTCCTCTATCCATGAGATTTCCCAGGAAAGTATAGTGGAATGGGTTGCCATTTCCTACTCTAGGGATCTCTAAAGATTGTAAAGACTCAAGTTCAAATATTATCATAAATTGTTAAAGAATTAAGTCCATGCAAACTTAAACAGCTATCAGAAAGGCAAGATGCCACCACACATACTATCTTCCAGGCTAAAAACTGTGATTGAACAAAAAGATTTTGATTAGTGGCTCTACTTGTAGTGAACTGGGCCAAAAGATGGATGAAAGTGTTCATTGCAAAAAAAAAAAAAAAGTGTTCATTGCTCAGTCATGTCTGACTCTTTGTGACCCTAATGACTGTAGCCCACCAGGCTCCTCTGTCCATGGGATTTTCCAGGCAAGAATACTGGAGTGGGTTGCAATTTCCTTCTCCCAAAAGATGTATGAGAAGAAGAATATTTCCTGCAAAGAGCTGAGATGAGTGGTCCTTCCTTATATTCACATGATATGTAAAATTTAATTGCATCATTTTCCTGTGTCTGCTATAACAAAACACCACAAATTTTATGGTTTAATAATGACAGATAAATTATTGTACCATTCTAGAGATCAGAAGTTCTAAAATTAACATGCTGGCAGGTGATGGAAGTAAACTCGGATGCTGTGGAGAGCAATATTATATAAGAATGTGGAATCTTAGGTCCATGAATCAAGGCAAATTGGAAATGGTCAAACAGGAGATGGCAAGAGTGAACATTGACATTTTAGGAATCAGTGAACTAAAATGGATTGGAATGGGTGAAGTTAACTCAGATGACCATTATATCTACTACTGTGGGCAAGAATACCTTAAAAGAAATGAAATAGCCATTGTGGTCATCAAAAGAGTCCAAAACAAAGGACTTGGACACAGTTTCAAAAACGACAGAATGATCTCTGTTTGTTTCCAAGGAAACCATTCAATATCACAGTAATCCAAGTCTATGCCCCAAACAGTAATGCAGAAGACACTGAAGTTGAATGGTTCTATGAAGACCTACAAGATCTTTTAGAACTAACACCCAAAAAAGATGTCATTTTCATTATAAGGGACTGGAATGCAAAAGTAGAAAGTCAAGAAATACCTGGAGTAACAGGAAAATTTGGCCTTGGAGTACAGAACGAAACAAGGCAAAGGCTAATAGAGTTTTGCCAAGAGAATGCACTGGTCATAGCAAACATCCTCTTCCAGCAACACAAGAGAAGATTCTACACATGGACATCACCAGATGGTCTATACTGAAATCAGATTGATTATATTTGCAGCCGAAGATGGAGAAATTCTATATAGTCAAGAAAAACAAGACTGGAAATTGACTGTGGCTGAGACCCTGAACACCTTATTGCAAAATTCAGACTTAAATTGAAGAAAGTAGGGAAAACCACTAGACCATTCAGATCAGTTCACTTCAGTTCATTTCAGTCACTCAGTCGTGTCGAACTCTTTGTGACCCCATGAACCCCAGCACATCAGGCCTCCCTGTCTATCACCAACTCCCAGATTTTACCCAAACTCATGTTTATTGAGTCGGTGACTCCAACCATCTAATTCTCAGTCATCCCCTTTCTCCCCCTGCCCTCCATCTTTCCAAGCATCAGGGTCTTTTCAGATGAGTCAGCTCTTCACATTAGGTGGCCAAAGTATTGGAGTTTCAGCTTCAACATCAGTCCTTCCAAAGAACACTCAGGACTGATCTCCTTTAAGATGGACGGGTTGGATTTCCTTGCAGTCCAAGGGACTCTCAAGAGTCTTCTCCAACACCACATTTCAAAAGCATCAATTCTTTTGTGCTCAGCTTTCTTTATAGTCCAACTCTCACATGACCTAAATCAAATCCCTTATGATTATACAGCATAAGTGAGAAATAGATTTAAGGGATTAAATCTGATAGACAGTGCCTGAAGAACTATGGACAGAGGTTCATGTAATTGTACAGGAAGCAGGGATGAAGATCATCCACAAGGAAAAGAAATGCAAAAAGGCAAAATAGCTGTCTGGGGAGGCCTTACAAATAGCTATGAATAGAAAAGAAGTGAAAGGCAAAGGAGAAAAGGAAAGTTATACCCATTTGAATTCAGAGTTCCAAAGAACAGCAAAGAGAGATAAGAAAGACTTCCTCAGTGATCAGTGAAAAGAAATAGAGGAAAACAATAGAATGGGAAAGACTAGAGCCCTCTTCAAGAAAATTAGAGATACCAAGGGAACATTTCATACAAAGGTGGGCACAATAAAGTACAGAAATGGTATGGACCTAACAGAAGCAGAAGATATTAACAAGAGGTGGCAAGAATACACGGAAGAACTATACAAAGATCTTCATGACCCAGATAATCATGATGGTGTGATCACCAACCTAGAGTCAGACATCATAGAATGCAAAGTCAAGAGGGCCTTAGGAAGCATCATTATGAACAAAGCTAGTGGAAGTGAGGGAATTCCAGCAGAGCTATTTCAAATCCTAAAAGATGATGCTGTGAAAGTGCTGCATTCAATATGCCAGCAAATTTGAAAAACCCAGCAGTGGCCACAGGACTGGAAAAGGTCAGTTTTCATTCCAATCCCAAAGAAAGGCAATGCCAAAGAACGCTCAAACTACCATACAATTGCACTCATCTTACACTAGAAAAGTAATGCTAAAAAATTCTCCAAGACAGGCTTTAACAGTATGTGAACCATGAACTTCCAGATGTTCAAGCTTGATTTAGAAAATGTAGAGGAACCAGAGATCAAACTTCCAACATCTGCTGGATCATTGAAAAAATGAGAGAATTCCAGAAAAATATCTATTTCTGCTTTATTGATTGTGCCAAAGCCTTCGACTGTGTGAACCACAACAAACTCTGGAAAATTCTTCAAGAGATGGGAATACCAGACCACCTGACTTGCCTCTTGAGAAATCTATATGCAGGTCAGGAAGCAACAATTAGGACATAGAACAACTGACTGGTTCTAAATAGGGAAAGGAGTCCATAAAGGCTGTATATTGTCACCCTGCTTATTTAAATTATATGCAGAGTACATCATGAGAAACGCTGGGCTGGATGAAGCACAAGCTGGAATCAAGATTGCTGGGAGAAATATAAATAACCTCAGATAAGCAGATGACACCACCCTTATGGCAGAAAGTGAAGAAGAACTAAAGAGCCTTTGATGAAAGTGAAAGAGGAGAGGGAAAATGTTGGCTTAAAGCTCAATGTTCAGAAAATGAAGATCATGGCATCTGGTCCCATCACTTCATGGCAAATAGATGAGGAAACCATGGAAACAGTGACTGACTTTATTTGGGGAGGGGCTCTGAAATCACTGCAGATGGTGACTGCAGCTGTGAAATTAGACACTTGCTCCTTGGAAGAAAAGCTATGACCAACCTGCACAGCATATTAAAAAGCAGAGACATTACTTTGCCAAAAAGGTCCATCTATTCAGTTAAATTCAGTTTAGTCACTCAGTCATGTCCAACAATTTGCAACCCCATGAATTGCAGCACGCCAGGCCTCCCTTCCATCACCAACTCCCAGAGTTCACTGAGACTCACGTCCATTGTGTCAGTGATGCCATCCAACCATCTCATCCTCTGTCGCCCCCTTCTCCTCCTGCCCCCAATCCCTTCTAGCATCAGAGTCTTTTCCAATGAGTTAACTTTTTGGGGCATGAGGTGGCCAAAATACTGGAGCTCCAGCTTTAGCATCATGGCTTCCAAAGAACACCCACGACTGATCTCTAGAATGGATTGGTTGGATCTCCTTGCAGTCCAAGGGACTCTCAAGAGTCTTCTCCAACACCACAGTTCAAAAGCATCAATTCTTCAGTGCTCAGCCTTCTTCACAGTCCAACTCTCACATCCATACATGCCTACTGGAAAAACCATAGCCTTGACTAGATGGACCTTTGTGGCAAAGTAATGTCTCTGCTTTTTAATATGCTATATAAGTTGGTCATAACTTTCCTCCCAAGGAGTAAGCAAGGCTATGGTTTTTCCAGTGGTCATGCATGGATGTGAGAGTTGGACTATAAAGAAGGCTGAGCTCTGAAAAATTGATGCTTTTGAACTGTGGTGTTGGAGAAGACTCTTGAGAGTCCCTTGGACTGCAAGGAAATCCAATCAGTCCATCCTAAAGAAATCAGTCCTGAATATTCTTTGGAAGTACTGTTGCTGAAGCTGAAACTCCAATATCTTTGCCACCTGATGGAAAGAAGTGACTCATTTGAAAAGGCCCTGATGCTGGGAAAGACTGAAGGTGGGACAGAAGGGGACGACAGAGGATGAGATGGTTGGATGGCATCACCGACTCAATGGACATGAGTTTCAGTAAACTCCAGAAGTTGGTGATGGACAAGGAGGCCAGGTCTGTTGCAGTCCATGCAACTGCAGAGAGTCGGACACGACTGAGGGGTTGAACTTAACTGAGGACTTCATTCTTTCTAGAATTTCTGGGAGATAATCCATTTTTCTTGCCTTTTTCCAGCCTCTGGGGTTGCCCGTGTTCCTTTGTTTGTGGAGGCCTTCATCTCCCAAGCTTATCATTCCAACCTCTCCTCTGATTCTGACGTCAAGTCTCTCTTCTCTATGATCCTGCCTCCCTCTTATAAAGGCCCTTGTGATTACTCTGAGTTGAACAAAATAATCCAAGACACTCTCATGAAAATTTTCTTAACTTACTCATATCTACAAAGTTCATTTTGCCAAGTAAGTGGCATATTCACAGGTTCCAAGAATTAGGATGTGGACATTTTTAGAGGGCCATTAGTCAGGCTAACATACTAATCAACTGACATGTGATGGAGCATTTACAAGTTATTCTTTCCTTCCATTAAAAATTGTTGAGTACCTCTCATAATATAAAGAATCTGTTAAGTTTTAGAGACACAAAAATGAATAAGATTTTTCACCATTCATAAGAATTAGAAAATTATTTAGCTCTTAATATATACGTGCAAAATACTCTAGATACTGAATTCTTCTTTTAATCTTACAGGAAGCCTATGATTTAATCTCCATTCCTCCTTGCATTGTACAGCTGAGAAACCTGGGTCACTGAGCACTTCAGTTAGTCCCAGTTTAAACTGGCAGTGAAAGGTAAAACCAGGATCTAACTTGGGTACCTTGTCTCTGAGTCTGTCACCCACCTGGTTTGCTCTAAGATGGTCCTCCTTACAGTTCAATATCTACTTCTTGTCAGTATAAATCATTTAGAGATGAGCTAACTTTAAGAAGAGTTCCTGGCTTATAGTAAGTAGTCTGTAAATCACAATGATAGCAATGATGATGATGACAAGTTATGATACTTATGACTTGAAAAATAAGTTGGCTACATTTATTAGGGAAAGGTTTGACTGAGGAGAGGCTGAGCTCTACTGTTCATTTACTAATGAGCCCTGCTAGGATACTGCACCCAAATACAGAAATGTTAAATGAAAGGGAATTCCAGAAGACAAGCCCTGATGAAGAAGAAAAGGCGTTTCTTGGTTGCATTTTTGTCTAAAGTCTCTGCTATTTGCTCCTGGAATGAAACAATGTATTTGTCCTATGGCTTTTCTAATTATCAGCTAATTAGGGAAATGATGGATAACTGCTGCCTCTTCCCAGTCCTATAACAAGGTAGGTGGGCCAGTGCCCTGAGCAAAGGGGCGTGACAAATACCCAGCAAGGCATCTGCCATTAGCGGCGTAATCTCAGCCCCCTAAACAGTAAACCTAGCCAATCTTTTAAACTGTCCTGTGATTCGATTTACTCTGAATTATGCCTCCTCTCAGATGTCCAAATCCAGGAAATTCTACATCATCTCATGCTTAAGCGAAATGTATTGAAGTACACAAATTAACATCCCAGTTTATTAGCAGCAGCAAGAGGAAATGTCCACAAATCCAAACCCAGTCATGATAATTGAATTTCTATTAAGCAATCCTGGGAGGTATAGTGTTACTAATAGGGGCGGGAAGGAAAGTCATTTTAGTTGCTACCGTGACGAAACGGGCCTCCGCAGAGATTAATCCCAACATTTTGCTTACTTTAGTGTTTAGCGATCTAGTTCATTGTCTCAGCCACTCACACCAGCACCGCTGCCACTCTCATTCTTCTGGAATTTAATCTTGAATTTTATTTCAGGGATGTTATTATACTGCCTTTCTTTATGCCGTATTAGTTTTTTTATTTGTGAGTCTATTAAACTGAATAATATTTAAGCCTTTAAAGTAACTTATTGAATGTAAGCACCTGCAGAACAGATGATGCTGAGCAGCCCCTTGTCTTATAAGATCTTCAGATCAATTCCAAGCTAGAGATGCCCATGAACAGTCATATTGACTGTCATGCACGGCTGGTATCAGAAGATCTTGGGGCTTGTAACATCTAGTTTGAAAGATTTGGAAACACAACTTTAAAACGTTTTCAAGCAAATTTAGCATTCATTCATCCAAAGCTTGTTGAGCGAGCGGTTATTATCCTAGTGGGAATGTGCCATAGGAGTAGGTATATTTATATTAGAAGTGAGGGTGAAGATGGAGAAATTCAGAAGAGCTTCACATAAGAGCTGGGTTTTAATATGCAAATTTAAAGAGAGACAGATGGGTGAGTGGAGGAGAGGAAGGGAAAAGAAATTTCAGGCAGATATAACATCAGGAAAAATAATGAAGAATCTTGAGAGCTGTGAGTACCAGCCAAGAGATCTTGGGTCTTCCTTTGGTAGGTAATAGAATGTTATACTTAAGAAACTCCCTAGATCTTAAGCTCCCTAACTGTTCTTCTAAGACTGACATGTGGTGGTGGTGGTTTAGTCGCTAAGTCGTGTCCAACTCTTGTGATGCTGTGGACTGCAGCCTGTCAGGCTCTTCTGTCCATGGGATTCTCCAGGCAAGAACACTGGAGTAGGTTGCCATTGCCTTCTCCAGAGATTGACATGTACACACTGCTTTATTTAAAACGGGTAACCAACAAGGACGTACTGTATAGCACAGGAACTCTTCTCAGTATTATATCACAGTCTAGATGGGAGGGGAGTTTGAGGGACAATGGATACAGGTATATGTATGTCTGAACTCCTCTGCTGTATGCCTGAAGCTATCACAATGTTGTAAATTAGCTATACTCTAATAGAAAACAAAAAAGTTAAAAACACCTCACTAGATAAGAGAGAACAATGAGAGATAAGAGTATGCTCTCCTTGTTGATCTCTCGTACTCCTTGCAGTCTAGAGGTTCACTGAGCAGAAATAGGAAAATCAGGGTATTAGTTTCCAGGTGGCTCAGTGGTAAAGGAGGCTTGGGAGCTCAGGTTGGATTCTTGGAGGAGGAAATGGCAAAACACTCTGCTATTCTTGCCTGGATAATCACATGGGCAGAAGAGCCTGGAGCGCTAGAGTCCATGAGGTTGCAAAGAGTCAGACATGATTGGGCGGCTGTGCACACATGCACACACTGTAACAAAATCCCCACAAATGTAGTAGCTTTAAATAATACCTAATCATTCTGTAGTTCCAAGGTCACAAGTCCAGCATACCCTTGTGTAGGCAAAATCAAGTGTCGACAGAGCTCTGTTCTCATCTGGAAGCTCAGAGGAAGAGTGCTTTCACTTGCCTTTAAACTTTCTAGAGGCTGCCTACTTCCTTTGGCTCATGGCACCCTTCCTGCATCCTTAAAGCCAGCAAGGTCTGGTCAAGTCTTTCTCACAATTTCACTTCTCCAGTTCTCTTTTTTCTTCATTCATCTTCTATACTTTTAAGAATCTACTTGATGGTTTTGCCCCCACTCAGATAATCCAGGAGTATTTTCTTGTAGGGTCAGCTGATTAGCAACCTTAATTCCATCTGCTTAATTCCCCTTTTGCCATATACTGTAACATAGCCACACGTTCATTTCATGGATTAGGATGTGGGCCCTTTGAGGAGTTGGGGTGTGTTGGCACTATTCTGCCTACCAGTTAGGAAAGGCACCTCTTTGTGGGAATGATGGTGGGATAGACTGAGTATGTTCTGAGGTTGTAATATTTGATGTACTTTTAGTGGAAGAAACACCGCAGGCTTTTTACTGACTTTGGACACATTTTACCAGTGTGCTCACTGTGTGTTAGACATTGGGCTAAGACATTTTCATAAGTTAATCTCACTAAAAATTTATAAGAACCAATGATTTTTTTTTTTATGAATAGGGCTACTAAGACTGAGAAATCAGATTTAGGTTCATTTCAAGAAATGGCTGATTCCAAAGCACTTGATATTAAGTTTATTTCCTTCCCTTGTCTAAAGGAAATTCAAGAAATGAGACCAACCAGAGTGAAGGGTTATTCAAGAGTAAAGGATGTGTATACTTTATTTATTTATTTATTTTACAAAAGTATCTTACTGCTAAAACAAAAACAAAGAAAACAAGTTAAACTGATATAGAACCACTTTTGAGAATAAGAACTTAGTTTTCTTTCTTTCTTTTTTTTTCTATTAAAGGTATTAAAGAATTCTTTTTTTTTAAGTTTGTCTTTTTTTTTTTTTTAGTTTTTTATTTTTTAAATTTTAAAATCTTTAATTCTTACATGCGTTCCCAAACATGAACCCCCCTCCCACCTCCCTCCCCATAACATCTCTCTGGGTTATCCCCATGCACCAGCCCCAAGCATGCTGCACCCTGCGTCAGACATAGACTGGCGATTCAATTCTTACATGATAGTATACATGTTAGAATGCCATTCTCCCAAATCATCCCACCCTCTCCCTCTCCCTCTGAGTCCAAAAGTCCGTTATACACATCTGTGTCTTTTTTGCTGTCTTGCATACAGGGTCGTCATTGCCATCTTTCTAAATTCCATATATATGTGTTAGTGTACTATATTGGTGTTTTTCTTTCTGGCTTACTTCACTCTGTATAATCGGCTCCAGTTTCATCCATCTCATCAGAACTGATTCAAATGAATTCTTTTTAACGGCAGAGTAATACTCCATTGTGTATATGTACCACAGCTTTCTTATTCATTCATCTGCTGATGGACATCCAGGTTGTTTCCATGTCCTGGCTATTATAAACAGTGCTGCAATGAACATTGGGGTACACGTGTCTCTTTCAATTCTGGTTTCCTCAGTGTGTATGCCCAGCAGTGGGATTTCTGGGTCATAAGGTAGTTCTATTTGCAATTTTTTAAGGAATCTCCACACTGTTCTCCATAGTGGCTGTACTAGTTTGCATTCCCACCAACAGTGTAGGAGGGTTCCCTTTTCTCCACACCCTCTCCAGCATTTATTGCTTGCAGATTTTTGGATCGCAGACATTCTGACTGGTGTGAAGTGGTACCTCATTGTGGTTTTGATTTTCATTTCTCTAATAATGAGTGATGTTGAGCATCTTTTCATGTGTTTGTTAGCCATCCGTATGTCTTCTTTGGAGAAATGTCTATCTAGTTCTTTGGCCCGTTTTTTGATTGGGTCGTTTATTTTTCTGGAATTGAGCTGCATAAGTTGCTTGTATATTTTTGAGATTAGTTGTTTGTCAGTTGCTTCATTTGCTATTATTTTCTCCCATTCAGAAGGCTGTCGTTTCACCTTGCTTATATTTTCCTTTGTTGTGCAGAAGCTTTTAATTTTAATTAGATCCCATTTGTTTATTTTTGCTTTTATTTCCAGAATTCTGGGAGGTGGATCATAGAGGATCCTGCTGTGATTTATGTCTGAGAGTGTTTTGCCTATGTTCTCCTCTAGGAGTTTTATAGTTTCTGGTCTTACATTTAGATCTTTAATCCGTTTTGAGTTTATTTTTGTGTGGGGTGTTAGAAAGTGATCTAGTTTCATTCTTTTACAAGTGGTTGACCAGTTTTCCCAGCACCACTTGTTAAAGAGATTGTCTTTACTCCATTGTATATTCTTGCCTCCTTTGTCAAAGATAAGGCATCCATATGTGTGTGGATTTATCTCTGGGCTTTCTGTTTTGTTCCATTGATCTATATGTCTGTCTTTGTGCCAGTACCATACTGTCTTGATGACTGTGGCTTTGTAGTAGAGCCTGAAGTCAGGCAAGTTGATTCCTCCAGTTCCATTCTTCTTTCTCAAGATTTCTTTGGCTATTCAAGGTTTTTTGTATTTCCATACAAATCTTGAAATTATTTGTTCTAGTTCTGTGAAAAATATGGCTGGTAGCTTGATAGGGATTGCATTGAATTTGTAAATTGCTTTGGGTAGTATACTCATTTTCACTATATTGATTCTTCCGATCCATGAACATGGTATATTTCTCCATCTATTAGTGTCCTCTTTGATTTCTTTCATCAGTGTTTTATAGTTTTCTATATATAGGTCTTTAGTTTCTTTAGGTAGATATATTCCTAAGTATTTTATTCTTTTCGTTGCAATGGTGAATGGAATTGTTTCCTTAATTTCTTTTCTACTTTCTCATTATTCGTGTATAGGAATGCAAGGGATTTCTGTGTGTTGATTTTATATCCTGCAGCTTTACTATATTCATTGATTAGCTCTAGTAATTTTCTTGTGGGGTCTTTAGGGTTTTCCATGTAGAGGATCATGTCATCTGCAAACAGTGAGAGTTTTACTTCTTCTTTTCCAATTTGGATTCCTTTTATTTCTTTTTCTGCCCTGATTGCTGTGGCCAAAACTTCCAGAACTATGTTGAATAGTAGCAGTGAAAGTGGACACCCTTGTCTTGTTCCTGACTTTAGGGGAAATGCTTTCAGTTTTTCACCATTGAGGATAATGTTTGCTGTGGGTTTGTCATAGATAGCTTTTATTATATTGAGGTATGTTCCTTCTATTCCTGCTTTCTGGAGAGTTTTTATCATAATGGATAAAAACATCATAATGGATGTTGAATTTTGTCAAAGGCCTTCTCTGCATCTATTGAGATAATCATATGGTTTTTATTTTTCAATTTGTTAATGTGGTGGATTACATTGATTGATTTGCAGATATTGAAGAATCCTTGCATCCCTGGGATAAAGCCCACTTGGTCATGGTGTATGATCTTTTTAATGTGTTGTTGGATTCTGATTGCTAGAATTTTGCTGAGGATTTTTGCATCTATGTTCATCAGTGATATTGGCCTGTAGTTTTCTTTTTTTGTGACATCTTTGTCAGGTTTTGGTATTAGGGTGATGGTGGCCTCATAGAATGAGTTTGGAAGTTTACCTTCCTCTGCAATTTTCTGGAAGAGTTTGAGTAGGATAGGTGTTAGCTCTTCTCGAAATTTTTGGTAGAATTCAGCTGTGAAGCCGTCTGGACCTGGGCTTTTGTTTGCTGGAAGATTTCTGATTACAGTTTCAATTTCCGTGCTTGTGATGGGTCTGTTAAGATTTTCTATTTCTTCCTGGTTCAGTTTTGGAAAATTGTACTTTTCTAAGAATTTGTCCATTTTCTTCCACGTTGTCCATTTTATTGGCATACAACTGCTGATAGTAGTCTCTTATGATCCTTTGTATTTCTGTGTTGTCTGTTGTGATCTCTCCATTTTCATTTCTAATTTTATTGATTTGATTTTTCTCTCTTTGCTTCTTGATGAGTCTGGCTAATGGTCTGTCAATTTTATTTATCGTTTCAAAGAACCAGCTTTTGGCTTTGTTGATTTTTGCTATGGTCTCTTTTGTTTCTTTTGCATTTATTTCTGCTCTAATTTTTAAGATTTCTTTCCTTCTACTAACCCTGGGGTTCTCCATTTCTCCCTTTTCTAGTTGCTTTAGGTGTAGAGTTAGGTTATTTATTTGACTTTTTTCTTGTTTCTTGAGGTATGCCTGTATTGCTATGAACTTTCCTCTTAGCACTGCTTTTATAGTGTCCCACAGGTTTTGGGTTGTTGCGTTTTCATTTTCATTAGTTTCTATGCATATTTTGATTTCTTTTTTGATTTCTTCTGTGATTTGTTGGTTATTCAGAAGTGTGTTGTTCAACCTCCATATGTTAGAATTTTTAATAGTTTTTCTCCTGTAATTGAGATCTAATCTTAATGCATTATGGTCAGAAAAGATGCTTGGAATGACTTCGATTTTTTTGAATTTATCGAGTTTAGATTTATGGCCCAGGATGTGATCTAACCTGGAGAAGGTTCCATGAGCACTTTAAAAAAAGGTGAAATTCATTGTTTTGGGGTGAAATGTCCTATAGATATCAATTAGGTCTAACTGACCTAATGTATCATTTAAAGTTTGCATTTCTTTGTTAATTTTCTGTTTAGTTGATCTGTCCATAGGTGTGAGTGGGGTATTAAAGTCTCCCACCATTATTGTGTTATTGTTGATTTCCCCTTTCATACTTGTTAGCATTTGTCTTACATATTACGGTGCTCCTATATTGGGTGCATATATATTTATAATTGTTATATCTTCTTCTTGGATTGTTCCTTTGATCATTATGTAGTGGCCTTCTTTGTCTCTTTTCACAGACTTTGTTTTAAAGTCTATTTTATCGGATATGAGTATTGCCACTCCTGCTTTCTTTTGGTCTCTGTTTGCGTGGTATATCTTTTTCCAGCCCTTCACTTTCAGTCTGTATGTGTCCCTTGTTTTGAGGTGGGTCTCTTGCAAGCAGCATATAGAGGGGTCTTGTTTTTGTATCCATTCGGCCAGTCTTTGTCTTTTGGTTGGGGCATTCAACCCATTTACGTTTAAGGTAATTATTGATAAGTATGATACCGTTACCATTTACTTTATTGTTTTGGGTTCAGGTTTATACACCCTTTCGTGTTTCTTGTCTAGAGAATATCCTTTAGAATTTGTTGGAGATCTGGTTTGGTGGTGCTGAATTCTCTCAGCTTTTGCTTGTCTGTAAAGCTTTTGATTTCTCCTTCGTATTTGAATGAGATCCTTGCTGGGTACAGTAATCTGGGCTGTAGGTTATTGTCTTTCATAATATCAGGCCAAGGGCTAAATGGCAGACAGTCTTCTAAAGAATACTATAAGTATCTTATTTTTTTTTTTTGACTTATTGATAAAAAAGGTGCAAGCAATATTCTTAGAGTTGCATCTGCCTTTCTCCCCGTGTTGGTGCCATATACCACTCTCCCCCTGTTTTAATGACAAACTGGCCGTGAACCTAACTTGAGTCAATGCCTCCACTTGTGGATTAGGTCTCCTCACACCCGCTTATTCAGGGTCAGAGCTTCTGCTAATGTCCACTCTGTCTGCAATGCTTATTTCTCCCTCTTCACACATATGCTAACATGCATGTAGCATATATGTTACATGTGCTATATGTTCTCTCATCTTATTGTTGTTTAGTCACTAAGTCACATCCAGCTCTTTTGAGACCCCATGTACTATAGCCCACCAGGCTCCTCTGTCCACGGGATTCTCCAGGCAAGAATATTGGAGTGGGTTGCCATTTTTTTCTCCAGGACATTTTCTAGACCCAGGGATCAAACCCACATCTTCACTGGCAGGAAGATTCTTTACCACTGAGCCACCAGGGAAGCCTTTCTACAATCGAATGCCTCCTTTGATTTCACTTCTCCTTCCAACTTGCTCTGTTCCACATAAAGGAAAACTCTCTTAGAGAATTAGCTACTCTCTCTATGTACACTTCCTCTCCTCTGATTCCTCCCTCCCGTATCCCCTCACTTCCCCAGACTGGTTCCCCTACTATGCCACCTTGATGCTCTCAGGAAGGTCACCTTTGACTAGGGCGACCACACAGCTTAGCACTCCAACAGGGACGTATTTGAGAGTGAAAAGAGTGCCATTAATAATTATATTCGGAGAGTAGACAAACCCCAGGTGGTCCATGGGCAAATCCCGTGTCTTAGATAGTGTTCCATAAAAGTAGCTACTGAAACACCCAGTCCCATGCAGGAAGTTCTAGGGGGGCCCTCCAGGGGATACAACTGCAAGAAAGTGAAGAAGGAAGGCAGGGTTAGGCAGAAAGGAAAGCTGACTTTCCATGTGGGTAAAATGAGGTTTAACCCATCCTGTGGGAAACCTCTGAAGCTGAGCTGGACCTTCACAGTGATTCTCAATTGAGACAAGGGGCTAGAAAATCTGAGGCCTAACTTTGGGTATGAGGAGATGAAGGTGTCTCTCCCCCAGTGAGATATGCAGCTGCAAGCCATGAGCAGCTGGTATTCCCAGTGGCTGGGAGATGCCTATGTCAGCCTTGAACAGGGGACCTGGACAGCCACTTTATTATTTTCACATTAGGTTTTAGGATCATCCTGCCAGTGTTGGCCATGTGGCTAAATCCAATGATGAGGTGTCAGTTCTCATTTTACTTGACCTATCAACTGCCTTTGGCAAAGGTGATGAGTCCCTTTTCTTTGAAATACTCTATGCTCTTCTCTTCCCTGGTGGCTCAGTTGGTAAAGAATCTGCCTGCCATGCAGAAGACCAGGGTTCGATCCCTGGGTTGGGAAGATCCCCTGGAGAAGGGAAAGGCTACCCATCCCAGTGTTCTGGCCTGGGGAGTTCCATGGACCATATAGTCCTTGGGGACACAAAGAGTCAGACACATCTGAGCGACTGTCGTTTTCACCTCACCTCTCTTCCAAACATCGCTTGCTCCTGATTTTCCAATTCGCTCACTGGTCTCTTCCCCTCAGAACCTGGTCTCATACCTCTTCATTTCTTTGACTAATGACCTTTAGAACTGTGTTTTCTCTCACTCTACCAATTCATGAAGTCCAGTTCTGCAAATGATTTCCCGGAAGGTCCAATCCGATCCATTGCCTATTTGCAGTCAATAAAGTTTTATTGGAAGAAAGTCATGCTCATTCGTTTTATCTATGGATGTTTTATACTACACAAAACCAACAATATTTCCTATCTTGTCTTTTGTAGAAAAAGTCTGGGCAGCCCTTGCCCTTGGGGACCTGATCTTATCTCTGATAAGACAGTGTCTCTTTTATATCATGTCTCTTTTATAGTTTTATATCACTGTTGTCTTTACAGTGAGGTCCTTTCTGCCCTCAGCACATAAATAAAACTCACACATCCTCTGTACCTCTTCCCAGTTTCAATGTTTCTTCCTTATCACTCTATGTATTAGTTGGGGCTCTCCAGAGAAACATAAAAAAAGGGAATGTGTACAGATCCTACTGAGAGGGAGATTCATTTTAAGGGATTTTCTCATGTAATTATGGAGCCTGGCAAGTTCAAAATCTTCAGGGTAGGCTGCCAAGCTGGACATCCAGGAAAGAACCAATAATGCATTTCAATCCAGAGGCCATCCACTGGATTCCCTCCTGCTCTGGGAGGTCAGTCTTTTGTTCTATTAAAGTCTTTAACTGATTAAATGAGTCCCACCCACATTATGGAAGGCAATCTGCTTTACTTAAAGTCCATTGATTTAACTATTAATTCAATACAAAAATATCCTCACAGAAACTCACAGAGTAATGTTTGACCAAGCATCTGAATGATGTGGCTTAGCCAATTTGATACACGTATTAACTATCACACCAGCTAATATTCTTACATATTTTACTGTCTTCTCCCATCCTTAAACAATAATCAGTCTTTTTTTTTTTTTAATGTTTAGTCCATATGTTTCTTCTTCAGAATTTTTTGTTGGCTTTTGGTAGTCATGTATGAAAGACCCTGTCTAGAACCGTAAGAACAAGGAGAGTTTTAACATCCACTTGTGAAGGAAGAAGTTAGTGTGTCAGGATCTGGGAAAGCAAGTTGGAGCCAGCATGCCCGAGGCCTCTTAATCCCACACTGTGTATACACTGTGTCTGTCGCTCAGTCATGTCTGACTCTTTGTGACCCCATGGACTGTAGCCTACCAGGCTCCTCTGTCCATACAATTTTCCGGGCAAGAATGCTGGAATGGGTAGCCATTCCTTTCTCCGGGGGATCTTCCTGATCCAGGGACTGAACCCATGTCTCCTGTACTGCAGGCAGATTCTTCACCATCTGAGCCACCAGGGAAGGGATTAAACTTGCTATCTGCCACGGGAGTGGGATACACAGATTTCCCTTCACAGGGGAACGTGCAGTAGCGGAGAAGAGCCAGCAGAGTGTCCTGCTGTGGGTGCGTCCAGGGTCTGCCCGGCTTCTCCTGGACCATGGGGGAGCCCTGTGGCAGCACCAGAGTGAGTCGTTTCTGCCTAAGGCCCGCTCCTCTGTGGGCAAGCGTTGTGCCAGAGGTCCCGCCGGACTGGCTGGGGCTTTCTCCAGAGATGCGCTGCAGGCAGCGGCCATTCCTAACCAACCCTGCTTTCCTCCCCTCCTTTTTCACACGTGTAAGACCTGCAGTGCCTAGAGGTCTTGCCTGCTTCTGCTGTCTCTCCTTCTTGGTCTCTCAGAGGCTTTGCTCCCCATACACTCCCTGGGCTCCTCTGCCATGGCGGCTGCTTTCTGCAGCCCCCAACTGTCAGAGGGGCTTGATCTGAGGTACTTTGCCTCATTTCTCAAGTCATGAGAAACTGGACCAATAGTATTTATTCAAACTGGTTTCCCATCTCTCCTGTGCAGTCCTCCTTTGCAGGAGGAACCTACATATGCTGGTCAAGCAGCCTCTAATATATGGTTCATTTATTTAGGCATTGGTTTATGTCCTAGTTTCCATGCATTCAAATCTTACTATCTCAAAATTCAGTTTAATCCCCTAGACCCTGTGGATCCCAACAAACTTATAAAATCTCCAAAATTGCATTGCTTTTAGAGAAAAAAAATCCTTATAGTTCATTTGTTAAATACTTCTTTTATCTATTTAATCTTAATATTCTAGATCTGTTAATAAATATCTTATAGCTCATTCCTCTCTCTTCAGCTAGTAGATTCTTCAAAATACTAGATTCATAAGTGTTTTTCTTTTTAGGAACATAGTAAGTTCTTAATTTTTGTTTGTGTTATTAATGGAGTCAGACCTATACATCAATAACGGAAATGCTTGAAAATAATTAAAATAGGCTAACATCTAATTGCAGCTACGATCAGATATAAAAGAAAAGAGCAGACCCTCAGAGCTCCTGAGGAAGCTGTCATGTTTCTGATTAAATTGCAGACTTGTTAGGAGGTTGTCCTGTGATGTAATGATAATGAGGAGTCTGAGTTCCAGGAGGAAGTGTAATACAAAAGTGGCTTTGTCATTCAATCACATAAAAGATATAGTTTTTAAAACTCACATACAGCCGTGACCAAACCAGTTTTATTAAATGCTCTGCTAATGCAAACCACTGTTTAGATGAAGGGAAAAACAAAAATACTTTTCACTGCGCCTTCTATTTTTTCAAAGTCAATTTATTTAATGAGTCTGAAATGGGATCATTTTCAGGAAGTAATCTTGACAATCACATGCTTATCTCTTTTTGACAGCAACAATAAACTGAGAGTCAAGAAAGCAATGGTCAGAAAGAAAAAAATGTTTGTGAGTCAGGTGTGTGTGTGTGTGTGTGTGTGTGTGTGTGTGTGTGTGTGTGACTATGCAAGCCTGGGTCTAAAGCTTTTGCCAGTGAACTACAATTGACTTAGCTGAGGAAAGAAGACGGTTTACCTGCTAAATAAAATGGAGAATCTTTTATGAGACCTCTTTGCCTTCTGGGGGCTTCCCAGGTGGCTCAGTGGTAAAGAACCTGCCTGCCAGTGCTGGGGCCACAAGGGGACATGGGTTCGATTCTGGGGTTGGGAAGATCCCCTGGAAAGGAAATGACAACCTACTTCAGAAGTCTTGCCTGGATAATTCCATGGACAGAGGAACCTAGTGGGCTACGGTCTATAGGATTGCAGAATCAGCCACGACAGAGTGAGCGTGCGGGCATTAGCCTTCTGGAGGGCATATGACTCAACAAGGCAACACTTACTGGGTTCCTGGAAAAGAAAACAGTGTTTGAAAACCTGGCCCCAGACATGCTGAGAGCCAGCTCCTATCCTGGAGGTGGACAGCACAGAGGTTCTGCAACTTAGAACCCTAAGGTCTCTCAAGTATAGACATCATGACACAAGATGAACACAATAAATGTTAGGGCAAAAACTTAAATGCTTCACTTTCTCGTGGTTGGTTGCTCTTCTTTTTTTGAATTGGGAGCAGTGCACCGAGGGAAAACTCTTGAAGAAAGAAAAAGTTCCGTCCACTTTTATAATGGCCCTACTGTGCTGATTCATAAAAAAATTAGTATGTAATTTCTCTGGAGAGTCATTGTTAAGACCACTATAAACTTTCTGCATGGAAAGCCAGTTCAGTGGCAATAAGGAAAAACGGCACTCCTGACAATTCTCACTATTTTTTAACGTGGTCCTTCTGCTTCATAATTTCAAAACCTGTTAATGACAAGGATCTGCTTCCCAGACAGAATGTTTTACTTCAGTGTGGATTTCTGTCAAGAAGAAATGACAGAATTACTTTTTAGGACAATCTTATTTACATGAATGTATATAAAATCTCATCATCCGAAAAACTTATTTTTATGTTCTCAAAAAGAGATGGAAATTTTTGAATCTTGATTATAGTCCCTTACTGAACTCAATTCATAGGAGTGACCCAATAGTACTCATTCAAGCAAATCTCTTTCCTTTACCCACCATGCTGCTGCTGCTGCTAAGTTGCTTTAGTCGTGTCTGACTCTGTGTGACCCCAGAGACGGCAGCCCACCAGGCTCCCCCATCCCTGGGATTCTCCAGGCAAGAACACTGGAGTGGGTTGCCATTTCTTTCTCCAATGCATGAAAGTGAAAAGTGAATAGTCTTCATTAATTCAGGGATTAGGTTCAAGAAGGGATAAAAGAGTTTGGGGTATACCGTTATGATCTCTGTAATACCAGATGCCGTTATTTAGAAATCACTGTCACAGTTTTTAGAAAACCTATTGGTGAGCAGTAAACACTTTCCAGTGATCTTCAAGGAGTCCCAAAGTCAAGTCAACAAACATTTTTTGAAAGTAGAAATAAAAGTACTCATCATCCATGGAAGTTTTTCTTTTAGTAACTGTTTTACAAAAGCAGTTAAAGATACTCAAAGTAAAACTTGTCTCACTTTCTAAAAGAAACTGGTCATGTCACTGCTCTTTTGCTTTATTAGAACTTATATTGACGGAAACAGGTCCTTTGTCAACCTCGTGGGTCGTAAAATTTTGCCATTTTATGCATATTCTTATACTTACAGTGTCACAATTTGCTAAGCATTTAATATGCAAAATTGAAACTGTCATTAATGCTACCTAGTTTGAGCTAATACTCCAGAATAAGCAGTTAGGTATCTGAAAATATATATAAAAAGTGTATTTAAGTCAAAAAATTTCTTATAAAATGTCCTACTTAGGTAATAAATGTAACACAAACTATACGCAGTCTTTAAGAAACGTATCCTGGGTGATGCTTGAGAAGTAATTTCACTTCACTATAGTAGTTGAGGAACGTTTCTTTTACAGGTTTGATTTTAAAATAAAAGAAAAACATCACTGTTCAAATGACACCTCTCAAAACATAAGCCTTTTGGGAAATTTAACAGACAAGGTAAGTTTTACTGAGCAAATACCGTGCCAGCAATAATAAGGATGTGGCCCAAAATTCAGTTGAGAACAAAATAAAAAGAAATAACATTTATTTTCCAGAATATGCAAATCATAGGGGTAGAAACAGTTAGTTCCTAGTATCTATCTTCTGGACATGGAGACAAATACCTTGTGTGTACCAGGTTACCTGAGGGTCATGGCACACATCTGCTCTGGGTAATCTAGAGAGCTGCCAAACCCTTGGCGATAAGCTGATCTGGGTTATAGTCTGACTCAAATGACACTTCAAAACCCAATAGGACCCTGGGCATGGAAGATTTTATGTCTGCGTTTCCTGTTTTAGGGAAAAAACTCCAGCCTCCATGACCTTCCTTGAATTCCAAAGGGCAAAGCAAAATAGTTCTTAACTAGAAAAGAGAAGAGATATAAGCCAATGAGTTTTAAGCCACCTGACCTGCCTCTTGAGAAACCTGTATGCAGGTCAAGAAGCAACAGTTAGAACTGGACATGGAACAACAAACTGGTTCCAAATTGGGAAAGGAGTACGTAAAGGCTGTATATTGTCACCCTGTTTATTTAACTTATTTGCAGAGTACATCAAGCCAAATGCTGGACTGGAAGAAGCACAAACTGGAATCAAGATTGCCAGGAGAAATATCAATAACCTCAGATATCCAGATAACACCGCCCTTATGGCAGAAAGTGAAGAGGAACTAAAGAGTCTCTTCAGAAGATGAAAGAGGAGAGTGAAAAAGCTGACTTAAAACTCAACATTAAAAAAAAAAAAAAATCATCATGGCATCTAGTCCCATAGCTTCATGGCAAATAGATGAGGAAACAATGGAAACAGTCATAGACTTTATTTTCTTGGGTTTCAAAATCACTGCAGATGGTGACTGCAGTGATGACATTGAAAGAGGCTTTCTCCTTGGAAGAAAAGCTATGACAAACCTAGACAGTGTATTAAAAAGCAGAGCCATTACTTTGCCAGTAAAGTTCCATATAGGCAAAGCTGTGGTTTTTCCAGTAGTCATGTATAGATGAGAGAGTCAGACCATAAAGAAGGCTGAGTAATGAAGAATTTACACTTTTGAACTATTGTGTTGGAGAAGACTTTGAGAGTCCCTTGGACTGCAAGGAGATCAAACCAGTCAGTCCTAAAGGAAATCAATCCTGACTATTCATTGGAAGGATTGATGCTGAAGCTGAAGCTCCAATAATTTGGCCACCTGATACAAGACCAACTCATTAGAAAAGACCCTGATGCTAGGAAAAATGAAGGCAGGAGAAGAAGGGGGCTGTAGAGGACTAGATGGTTGGGTTGCATCACTGACTCAGTGGACTTGAATTTGAGCAAGCTCTGGGAGCTGGTGAAGGACAGGGAAGAGTGGCATGCTGCAGTCCATGGGGCTGCAAACAGTTGGACATGACTGAGGGACTGAACAACAATAACAAAGCTTTGCACACCCTAAGCTTAACAGCAACCCTACCCTTGAACCATTGCCATAAAACTCCTCATCAACTCCTGCTGCATTGGGACACCTAGTTTTTGGAGGCAGGAACTTGCTAGGTCTCCATTGCCTGGCAAAGTTATATAGCTATTCTTTTCTATTTCACTCAAAACTCTACTTCCAAGATTTGATTTGGCACTGGTGCACAGAGGCCAAGATTTCAGTATTACTTTCAAAATTTTGACCTATCTGCCAAAGTAAGCTGTCAATGAACATTTATGAGAACTAGACAAGTATTGCTGCTACTGTATCTCTTTCCCTTAAAAGGTGTTAATTCCCTTGGACTACTGGGTAAGACGATCCAACTAGTCTCCAGTAAGTGAGATTAACTTTTTAATTATTTCTAACTTCTTTCACCAGCTTGGCTTTGATCATTCTAGTTTGTAGATATAACTAGACGAACTATCATTTCTATTAGAGCTGCCTTCAACATCTGCCTTAAACACGACTATGGAACAATCTCCTTGCCCCAGGGGCAAATCTTGACTAATGTAGAATCTGGAGCCTGAATAATAGATCAAGGTAGGATTAAGTATAGAAATGTGAATATCTAACAGAGACCTTTGGTAATTCTGATGCCAGGGATCCCAGGGCCACCACTTGAAGTGTTTAGTTTTAAGTAAATGAAGGTTTTGATCTCTTACCTAACCTCGACTTCCTTTTAAGAATAACCTTTGAGTTAGAGAAGCTAGAAAGTAATCATCATGTTCTTGAAGACAGTAGGTAGTTGACTCATCTTCTGTCCCATGGGCATTAATTGACATTTATGCTCAGCAGAGTCACTACCACAACACAGGCATTTAATAATCGCACAATCCTGTGGTTATAAGCCTCATAAATGGAAATACACACAGCGGTGTGGTCTTTTATTTATGCAATCATATCAAAGAGAGAAGTCAGAGCAGTTAACTGCGTGCAGTCTGTTTACTAAACGGAGTTTAAGCAATGGGTGCAGACAGAGAACCTTTCAGCTTAATGTCTACCAGATGATTAGAAATGTTTTCAGTTAGCTTCCTGTTCACAATCTACCCAGCAAAGCGGTAATACCTGTAAAATAATTAGGGTACATCATGTGCTTAATTTATTCCAAACATTGCAAGATTTTCACATTAGCATTAATGGCTTGCTTAGAGGGGAACCCTAGAGGCCACATAACATAATAGGAGGCTCAAAAGTTGTAGCTAAAAAGGAAATGTTAAAAAAAAAAAAAAAATCTCACATACTGTTTGTGTTACTTTCCACAAAAAGAGGGTGGTTCAATGTGGGCATTGTTCTCTCCAGACAGTACTAATTTGTTTCCAATTAAAAGAAAATGGATTGCAAATGACTTCACAGAGCAGCCTGGTCAAAGGAATAAGGCCTAGCCTTATAATGTGGCCTCAGGAGCTATACTTTTGCTGCAGGGCACAAAATCTAAGCTTCATTGAACAGAGTAGCTGTGTCTAAAAAGAAGAGCTTGAGTTACTTTGGCACTGAAATTTATTGTGCTGTTGAAGTTAATTAGTACCATCTATTTTGGTGCTTTGCAGAAGCTTCCAACATCTTTGTGGAAGGAGATTAATAAACTCACATCACAATTCATTTTGAGTAATATTAGTGTTTACCCTCATTTTTAAAAGTGTAAAGCCATCCCCCCTCCTTGTCATGAGTAGGTAATTATTTCCTTACGATCCTCATCTCTTTGATAATGGACGATGAGTTAACAGGCAGGCATCTTATGAAGCAAGGGAGACAGGGAGAAAGGAAGCGTTCCCAGCAGTATGATAAAAGACCCTGAAGACCTGTGATCCCCTTCAATCTCTGACAGGAAAACCTGGGAAATGCTTCTCATTCCTGTGTTTGGATTCAAGTCCAGGAAGCAAGGGAAATGTGAATGCTTCCAAAAGGGAAGTGCTTTTTCAAGTTAGAACCTAAGACGTACACAAAAGCTTAGCTCACAGGCACTCTCTCCACCTCCCCTACACAGTTTGGAGAAATTAAGGCTTTGACGATAATAGAGGCACAGAATTCCTATACACATTCTCTAGAGAAGCTGGATCCTGAGATGTGATGACCTCTATGTGGACTTAATTAACCCTCTGCTTTATCAACTATTGGCCAAAACAGTGTCTTCAAAACAAGCGATTCGTTTCTAATAAGAACAATCCATTGAACAACATCAAATACTGGACTGCAATGAACTCAAACAGCTGTTCCCCTGAGCTTTGATTTGCTATCAGTGAGGTCTGTGCTTGGAGAAAAAGAAACAAATCCCAGCTTCAACTGGTTTAAAGAAAACAAAAGAGATTATTGAAACAAAGATGAGCAGGGGAAAAGGAGATAATTGATTTATCTAAGTTTCCATGAATAAGGATCTTCATGTCCTGAATTTCTAAAGATGGTAAAAGTGAACATATACTGAGCAATGACACGTATGTCTCATTATCCTTTTAAAAGCATTTTTCCCAAAGTCAAATTGTGTTAAGAGAAAAATATCTGAAACTTGGAAATAAGGCAAAAGGTAAGTGACACACCCTTTCAACGTTAGATAGAAAAACTGGACCAATCCCATTTCTTGCTTGTTGTTTTTGTCCCACTCTGTGTGACCCCATGGACTGCAGCCTTTCAGGCTCCTCTGTCCATGGGATTTCTCAGACAAGAATACTGGAGTGGGTTGCCATTTCCTTCTCCCAGGAATCTTCCCGACCCAGGGATCAAACTCATGTCTCCTGAATTGTGGGTGAATTCTTTACCACTGGGCCACCTGGGAAGCCAAGGTTTAGTTTACTACTCATTAAAACCTCAATTGAGTGAAGCTAATGTTAACATGTAGACTTCTATCCAGTTGAGATGCAAAAAATATCATGTAGTTAAAAGATAATCCCAAAAGTATGGCTCACTATCCAATAGGACAATGACTAACTTTGTATCTAATTCAGTAATCTTATCCTAACTTTTCTTTACTAAATTGACTATAAATACCTAGATCCCTTAACACTCTTCAAATTGATCTTAGTTTCCCTTCTCCAGGGGCTCTTTCTGACCCAGGAATTGAACTGGGGTCTCCTGCATTGCAGGTGGATACTTTACCACCTGAGCTACCAGGGAAGACCCTCCTTTTACTAAATTGACTGTAAATAACTAGATCTACAAATACTCTTCAAATTGATCTTAGTATTTCACTGGTTGCCTCAGAAACTAAAACATTGGATAAAATCTTCAACAAGGGTTCATGATTTATTTTACATTTGTGTGAGAATTTACATTTTGGAAAATTATGCTTTAGCAATAAGTAAAATGTACTTATTATACAGTGTCTGGTAAAATATAAACTAATACTAGTGTTCAAATGCTTTTTAGAAATTAGCTTTACACTAAGATTCCCCTAATTAGGAAAAATGGAGTTTCTTTTTTCTCTTTTAAAAAACAGATTCCTTACTATTGCCCAACAATCTCAGTTCTTTTGTGCCCATGAAGTCTGAATTTACTGTCCCCTTTTCCTGGACTGGTTTGCTCCCAAATGTACAGGAGGAAACTAGGAGAATGATTTTCAATAATTAAGTGATATCTGAATGAATGAGTTTTTGGGGTTTGTTTGTTTGTTTGTTTGTTTTGACAGTCCACTATGTTTTATACACTTTCCATGGAACTTGGAGATATGGCAGGAGCCAGAGGCCATCTCTGACAAGAAATACAACTTAAGGAAAATCAGTAATTAGCATTTGAAGTGTAACCCCAAAAATCACACCTTATACTAGCCTTTATATTATGATTTCTACAAACTCAATTTGGTAGAACAAACATCTACCCTGATTCTGGTAATATTTTATCAGTTAAACACAGTGATTAGCTTCAGCAAGCACAATAGGACTCCGGAGTTAAGATTACCTCTCCTGAGTAGGGAAGAAAGTCTTGGGATATTTGAACTACTTTCTTTTGTAGAATTCAGCAGTCTTGCATCTATGCCCCTGGAAACACAAGGAAAGAGTCTGCAGGTTCTAACTGGCCACATGTGGCTACCAATTTAAAATGTTACTCTTTCAATTTCTGTAATTTTTCTGACATCAGTTCAGTTCAGTTCAGTTGCTCAGTCATGTCCGACTCTTGGTGACCCCATGAATTGCAGCACACCAGACCTTCCTGTCCATCACCAACTCCTGGAGTCCATCCAAACCCATGTCCATTGAGTTGGTGATGCCATCCAATCATCTCATCCTCTGTCATCCCCTTCTCCTCCTGCCCTCAATCTTTCCCAGAATCAGGATCTTTTCAAATGAGTCAGCTCTTTACATCAGGTGGCCAAAGTATTGGAGTTTCAGCTTCAACATCAGTCCTACCAGTGAACACCCAGGACTGATCTCCTTTAGGGTGGACTGGTTGGATCTCCTTGCATTCAGGTGACCTAATACTGAATTGATTTAAGAATGTTGCATGTGAAAAAGGTAGTTATAATAAATGTAGTTTCAAAATAAGGCCTTAGGGGAATTTCCTGACGGTCTAGTGTTTAAAATCCTGCACTTCCACTGCACGGGGCACGAGTTTCATCCCTGGTCAGGCATCTACAGGTCTACATATCTCACAGTGCAACCCCCCCTCCCCCCAAAAAAAAGATTGAAGTGGGCCCGAGGGGTGAAATGACTTCCCTAGAGTTGCCACCTCTGCAAAAGCCAAATCAAAATTAGACCTCAACATTTCTTAGCTTAGTTTTCTGTAGAGGAATTAATGTGATGGTACCTCAAACCCAGAAGGCTACCAGAGGTCTGGCTGAAGGTTTAGCATTAGTGGAGCTGTTACTTTTAAAAATGTTTAAAAACATTTAAAGATTTTAAATATATTTTTTTAAAAAGGAACACAATTTTCTGGGTTCTGGTGAAGTAACAGACAGTTCTTACAACAGGTGGCCCTGAAAAGAGCTAAACAGATGAAACTGAAATGAGAAAGCTGGAGGGACTCAAAGAGGTTTGTAAAGAATGATGCTGTATTAGAGACATTTAAAAGAATTCAGTGTACAGCTCAGACAGAAATCATGAAGAGACTTTCACATAGGTAAACTTTTTTAGAACTCACAATATAGGCTTTGCTTCCTATATCCCTGTGCAAACTGTAGGAAGGCTGGCAGAATAATTAGCATCTGGATTTCTGGGTTAAAGAAGAAAACCCAAAAAACTTTCAGTCATTTGATTGATCATCTGTTTATTTTCTCTTCCTTTTTTTATGGTGCCTCTTTACCCTTCCACACACAGTAGGGGATCAAAACAAAGGCAAATGAGAGGAAACAAACAATCTTGGTTTCTTTTGAATTTTTAAGAAAGAGCTAGAGTAATCTACAAACATTGGCCTGAAGATAGTGGTTTTATTTATTTGGGGGTTTTCTTTTTAATATCAATATCAATACACTTTAATATTTTGAACTTGTACAAAAACTGTTTCATCAAAAGCAGAATCATCTGTCAATTTGAGAGACAGTGTTCAAATGGAGGGTGGAATGGATTAAAAGCTTTCCATTTGAGAGAAAGATGGACGTCTATTTCTTTCATTTAATTGAACAGCAGACAATGAGATTCAAAGTGTTCTTTGCTAAAACGGAATCTTTTGCCTCCTTAGTGGCAGAAAGGATGCTAAAAACCTGATTCTTCTCTTTTCACCACACCATGAAGCCTGAATTTTTCACTGTGTGACTGAAAAGATAAAAATAAACAAGGACTATCTGTGAGGTAACTATATCAGGATTGAAACATAGACATTTAGGAAATTTTTTGTTTCTTCATTATGATGAAATATGTTATTATTTATGTTCTTGTAGATAGATCTTCAGAAAAAGAAGAAATAAACAAAGGCATTCTATTGTCTAGGTTCAGATGGGGGGAAAGAACAGAGGAGAGAAAGTTTATGGCATGTGAGAGCAGCAAAAAATAGAAAAATAAAGAATAAAGTGTGTCATGGCCTTAACAGTGATTCTCCTGGAAGATAGGTCCCAGTTCTAATCCCCAAGTATTACCTTATGTGGCAAAACATAGGAATAGTTAAGGATCTTGAAAGAAAGGGATCATCCTGGATTATCTGGGTTGTCTTCAGTTCAGTTCAGTTGAGTTCAGTCACTTAGTCGTCTCCAACCCTTTGCAACCCCATGAATCGCAGCATGCCAAGTCTCCCCGTCCATCACCATCTCTCGGAGTTCACTCAAACTCAAGTCCATTGAGTCGGTGATTCCATCCAGCCATCTCATCCTCTGTTGTCCCCTTCTCCTCCTGCCCCCAATGCCTCCCAGCATCAGAGTCTTTTCCAATGAGTCAACTTTTCACATGAGGTGGCCAAAGTACTGGAGGTTCAGTTTTAGCATCATTCCTTCCAAAGAAATCCCAGGGCTGATCTCCTTCAGAATGGACTGGTTGGATATCCTTGCAGTCCAAGGGACTCTCAAGAGTCTTCTCCAACACCACAGTTCAAAAGAATCAATTCTTCGGCACTCAGCCTTCTTCACAGTCCAACTCTCACATCCATACATGAACACAGGAGAAACCATAGCCTTGACTAAACAGACCTTTATTGGCAAAGTAATCTCTCTGCTTTTGAATATGTTATCTAGGTTGGTCATAATTTTCCTTCCAAGGAGTAAATGTCTTTTAGTTTTATGGCTGTAGTCACCATCTGCAGTGATTTTGGAGCCCCCCAAAAATAAAGTCTGACACTGTTTCCACTGTTTCCCCATCTATTTCCCATGAAGTGATGGGACCAGATGCCATGATCTTCGTTTTCTGAATGTTGAGCTTTAAGCCAACTTTTTCACTCTCCACATTTACTTTCATCAAGAGGCTTTTTAGTTCCTCTTCACTTTCTGCCATAAGGGTGGTGTCATCTGCGTATCTGAGGTTATTGACATTTCTCCCAGCTATCTTGATTCCAGCTTGTGTTTCTTCCAGCCCAGCATTTCTCATGATGCACTCTGCATAGAAGTCAAATAAGCAGGGTGACAATATATAGCCTTCATGTACTCCTTTTCCTATTTGGAACTGGTCTGTTGCTCCATGTCCAGTTTTAACTGTTGCTTCCTGACCTGTATATAAGTTTCTCAAAAGGCAGGTCAGGTGGTCTAGTATTCCCATCTCTTTCAGAATTTTCCACAGTTTTTTGTGATCCACACAGTCAAAGACTTTGGCATAGTCAATAAAGCAGAAATAGATATTTTGTTGGAACTCTCTTGCTTTTTTGATGATCCAGTGGATGTTGGCAATTTGATCTCTGGTTCCTCTGCCTTTTCTAAAACCAGCTTGAACATCTGGAATTTCATGGTTCATGTATTGCTGAAGCTTGGCTTGCAGAATTTTGAGCATTACTTTACTAGCCTGTGAGATGAGTGCAATTGCGTGGTTCTTTGAGCATTTTTGGTATTGCTTTTCTTTGGGGTTGGAATGAAAACTGATCTTTTTCAGTCCTGTGGCCACTGCTGAGTTTTCTAAATTTGCTGGCATATTGAGTGTAGCACTTTCACAGCATCATCTTTCAAGATTTGAAATAGCTCATCTGGAATTCCATCACCTCCACTAGCTTTGTTCATAGTGATGCTTTCTGAGGCCCACTTGACTTCACATTCCAGGATGTCTGGCTCTAGGTGAGTGATCACACCATCGTGATTATCTGGGTCTGAAGATTTTTTTTGTACAGTTCTTCTATGTATTCCTGCCACCTCTTCTCAATATCTTCTGTTTCTGTTAGGTCCATACCATCTCTGTCCTTTATCAAACCCATTTTTGCATGAAATGTTCCCTTGGCATCTCTAATTTTCTTGAAGAGATCTCTAGTCTTTCCCATTCTGTTGTTTTCCTCTATTTCTTTGCATTGACTCCTGAGGAAGGCTTTCTTATCTCTTCTTGCTATTCTTTGGAACTCTGCATTCAGATGCTTATATCTTTCCTTTTCTCCTTTGCTTTTTGCCTCTCTTCTTTTCACAGCTATTTGTAAGGCCTCCCCAGAGAGCCATTTGGCTTTTTTTTCATTTCTCTTCCATGGGGATGGTCTTGATCCCTGTCTCCTGTACAATGCCAGGAAGCTCATTCCATAGTTCATCAGGCACTCTATCTATCAGATCTAGGCCCTTAAATCTATTTCTCACTTCCACTGTATAATCATAAGGGATTTGATTTAGGTCATACCTGAATGGTCTAGTGGTTTTCCCTACTTTCTTCAAGTTAAGTCTGAATTTAGTAATAAGGAGTTCATGATCTGAGCCACAGTCAGCTCCTGGTCTTGTTTTTGTTGACCGTATAGAGCTTCTCCATCTCTGGCTGCAAAAAATATAATCAATCTGATTTTGGTGTTGACCATCTGGTGATATCCATGTGTAGAGTCTTCTCTTGTGTTGTTGGAAGAGGGTGTTTGCTATGACCAGTGCGTTCTCTCGGCAAAACTGTATTAGCCTTTGCCCTGCTTCCAAGGCCAAATTTGCCTGTTACTCCAGGTGTTTCTTGACTTCCTACTTTTGCATTCCAGTCCCCTATAATGAAAAGGACATCTGTTTTGGGTGTTAGTTCTAAAAGATCTTGTAGGTCTTCATAGAACCGTTCAACTTCAGCTTCTTCAGCGTTACTGGTTGGGACATAGACTTGGATTACCGTGATATTGAATGGTTTGCCTTGGAAACGAACAGAGATCATTCTGTCGTTTTTGAGATTGCATCCAAGTACTGCATTTTGGACTCTTTTGTTGACCATGATGGCTACTCCATTTTTTCTGAGGGATTCCTGCCTGCAGTAGTAGATATAATGGTCATCTGAGTTAAATTCACCCATTCCAGTCCATTTTAGTTCTCTGATTCCTAGAATGTCGACATTTACTCTTGCCATCTCTGTTTGACCACTTCCAGTTTGCCTTGATTCATGGACCCAACATTCCGGGTTCCTATGCAATATTGCTCTTTACAGCATCAGACCTTGCTTCTATCATCAGTCACATCCACAGCTGGGTATTGTTTTTGCTTTGGCTTCGTCCCTTCATTCTTTCTGGAGTTATTTATCCACTGATCTCCAGTAGCATATTGGGCACCTACTGACCTGGGGAGTTCCTCTTTCAGTATCCTATCATTTTGCCTTTTCATACTGTTCATGGGGTTCTCAAGGCAAGAATACTGAAGTGGTTTGCCATTCCCTTCTCCAGTGGACCAAATTCTATCAGATCTCTCCACCATGACCCGCCCATCTTGGGTGGCTCCACAGGCCATGGCTTAGTTTCATTGAGTTAGACAAGGCTGTGGTCCTAGTGTGATTAGATTGGCTAGTTTTCTCTGGTTATTGTTTCAGTGTGTCTGCCCCTGATGCCCTCTTGAACACCTACCATTTTACTTGGGTTTCTCTTACCTTGGACGTGGGGTATCTCTTCATGGCTGCTCCAGCAAAGCACAGCTGCTGCTCCTTACCTTGGGTGAGGGTTATCTCCTCACCGCTGCCCCTCCTGACCTTGAACATGGAGTAGATCCTCTAGGCCCTCCTGCGCCCACGCAGCCACCACTTCTTGGACATGGGTGGCCTTAACTGGATTGTTATGTATCTTTGAAAGACACACGTTGGAAAAGATAAAGAGGAGGAGAAGGCAATGTGATCACAGAGGAAGAGGCTGGAGGCTGTGCCCTCAAGCCAAGGAGTGCTGACAGCCTCCAGAAGCTGAAAGAGGCAAGGAAAGTTTCTCCTCTAGTGACTCTGGAGCCACTGTGGCCCCACCTACACTTTGATTTTAGACTTCCGACTCCAGAACTGTGAGATAAGACATTTCTGTGGTTATACGCCTCCCAGATTGCAATTTTTTCTTTTAATAACCATCGCCGGAAACTAGCACAGACTGGAAGAATGCACGTATGAGCGTCTGTCTTCCTTTTCTCTTTAGGCTCAGTGTGGCCATGGAGCTATCAGATTGCATGCTTATGGAGGAAATCACGATAAGGATATGAAGTTTAATACGCTGGCACCTAAAAATATCAAGCCCCTCAGTACTCTGGATGTGACCATGTTTTAAGGGATTCATACCTTCTGGTAAACCTGAAATCTTGTACTATTTGCCTATGAGTTGAGTTAGTTGAGTATAGGAATATAGCTAACAACAAAGACAATAATAATAATGACATTCATTGAGTGCCTACTGTATTACTCTGGCCTTAGCAGGGAAGAGAATTTCTGCCAAATGGTTCAAACTAAGAAATTTTAAGGACACTACTGTCTACAGAGGAATGATTAGAACGAGAGAAATAAAATAGCAAACAAATGAATATATGGTAGGGCATCCAGAGACACACTACCTGTGGAAAGCAACGGCTATCCATCTTTAACATTAAAAAGACATATGGTATGGAAAGAGCCCAAGAGAACCCAACCATGGAGGAAGGACTTCCTATTAGGTGCTAACATCAGGAAAATTATACTCCAGTGTGTCTCTGCTGTCAACACGCTACTACAAAGTCACTTCATTTCTGACACTGGATCTATGGGGTTTTTTTATGCATCAAGCAATTCTGTGACTCTACCTGTATGTCTTACGATTTAATTCAGTTCTTACACTATCTGCCTGAAAATAACGTCATAACTACACTTTAAGGGGTTTGTGCCACAAGGTGGACCACAGCCCCTTTCAGACACCAATTGAAAGTCCAGCTTCCTATCTGCAGTTCTGATTTACTAGCTATAAATTGGAAGTTCTTCAATCCTTTCCTCAGGTTCTATTTTTTCCTAACATGGCTCACAGGACTCAGAAAAACAGCTTATTATCTAAGGTTATTGGCTTAATATAAAAGGATATGATTCAGGAACAGCCCTATAAAAATGATGCATTTCATGAAAACTATGTGGACAGGGAGGAAGAGCTTCTACACTCTCCCTGGGCACACCACTCACTCTCAACATTTCCACATGTTGACCAACTGGGAAACTCTCCACCTTGTCCTTTTGGGTTTTTACAGAGGCTTATTACATCAGCAGTATTGATTACATCATTGGCCACTAGTGATACAACCCAGTCTCCAGCCCCTCTCCCTACCCCAGAGGTGGAGGAGGTGGGGTGGGAGGTGGGGCTGAAAATTGCAATCTAATAATTAATATTAGTTCTCCTAGTAGTTCAATTTTTATTTACTTTTGAGAAACCTCTTTTCTGTTCTCCATAATGACTGTACCAATTTGCAGTCCCATCAACAGTGTACAAAGTATCCCTTGTCTCCACATTCTCACCAACATTTGTTATTTGGGTTCTTTTTGATGATAGCCATCCTGATAGGTGTGAGGTGACATTTTATCATGATTTTGATTTGCATTTCTCTAACAATTAGCAATGTTGGGCATCTTTTCATATACCTGTTGACTATCTGTATTTCCTCTTTGGAAAAATATCTCTTCAGATCTTCTGCCCAATTTTTAATCTGATTGTTTGCTTCTTTGGTGTAGAATTGTATGAGCTGTTTATATACGTTGAATATTATTCCATGATCGGGCATATTGTTTGCAAATATTATCTACCTTTTGGTATTGTCTTTTCATTTTGTCAGTGGTTTGCTCTTTTGCTCAAGAAGTTTTAAGCTTGATTAGCTCTCATTTGTCTATTTTCACTTTTATTTCTTTTACTTTAGGAGACAGACTCCCCAAAATTATTTTGCTGTGATTTATATCAAAGAGTGCCCCTGCCTATGTTGTCCTCTAGGAGTTTTATAGTATCTGGTCTTACATTCAGATCTTTAATGGATTTTGAGTCTATTTTTTTGTATTATATTAGAGAATGTTCTAATTTTATCCTTTTACATATAGCTGTACAGTTTACCCATCACCACTTTTTAAAGAAACTGTCTTTTCTTCATTTATATCCTTGCTTCTTTTGCCATAGTTTAACTAACCATAAGTGCTTGGGTTTATTTCAGGGCTTTCCATCTTGTTCCATTGATCAGTCTGTCTGTTTCTGTGCCAGTATCATACTGTTTTGCTTATTGTAGCTTTGTAGTATAGTCTGAAGTCAGGGAGCCTTTATGACCCAGCATTTCCACTTCTGGGTATACATCCAAAAAAAAAAAAAAAAGGAAAGAAAGGGGAACATTAACTAGAAAAACTGCACTCACCTCCGTGCTCACAGCAGCATTATTTACAAATGCCAAGATATGGAAATTATGTGAGCATTCATCAACAAAGAAGATGTTTATCTATCTATCTATATATATACATACACACAGATACAAAATGAAATACTACTCAGCCATACAAGGGGACAAAATTTTGCCGTTTGCAGCAACATGAATGAACTTGGAGGGCATTATGCTAAAAGTCAGGCAGAGAAGCGCAATACTGTATGATATCACTTACATGTGGAATCTAAAAAATACAACATACTAATGAATAAACAAAAAAGAAGCAGATTCAGATATAGAGAACACACTAGTGGGTACCAGTGCAGAGGGGCAGTATTGGGTGGGAGAGAAGAAGGTACAATTTTTTGGCTACAAGATAGCCTCAAGAATATATTGTTCAACAGGGAGGAATATAGCCAATATTCTGTAGTAACTGTAAATGGAAAGCAACCTTTAGAATTGTATGAAAATATAAAATACTTAAAAATTTTTTAAAAATAAATTGGTTCCCTGGCGACTAGCCACCATCCTAAAATTATATAGGGACTTCTCAAACCCCTTCATTAACATAAACTCAAAGGTGAGTGAAAGAGTCTTGTTATGAATAATAAAAGGCACTTTTATCACACCAATCACTAGGAAATCCCAGGGAATTTAGGAATTCTGAGACAGGAAGGTGGATGAAGCCCAAATATGCATTTCTTATTATAAATCGCAATAGCACAAAGCTATATTCTTGGAGAACTACAGCTCCCGACAGAGCCTTAGCGCCAAAGCAGGAAGAAAGCAGAAAGGAAATGCCTTCACTCCTCCTGGCCTGCGACTAAAACTCTGAGGGAGCCTGGAAAGTGTGGTTCACAGAAGTCTGAACGCCGAGGACACAGAGCCAGCAGACAGGATGGAGAGAGAAGGGATGAAAAAGAGAAAACGACTAGCTCCCCTATTGGAACCAGGCATGCAATAAGCCCCTTAGAAATTTTTGTTCCAGGCTTTACAATAGTCCCCCAGTTTATGTATTACTATCCCTGTATTTACTGTGCAAGCCAGAGCTCAAAGGCTTCCACCAAGGTTATCTAAGTGTGTGCTCTTCTCCTGACACTGTTTTTTCATCTATATGAGTGGTTTTTTTTTTTTTTTTTTTTTTACTCTTCAAGAGGACATTTATGTTGCTGGCCCTGCTCTCCCTATTTGTGCAGCATGGCCTTTCCGTGGAGTCCTCTGTGGCCCATTGCTCCTGTAACGTGTCCTCAGCCAGCCTTCTCTGGCCACCCTTCACCTTAGTTTCCTTTTCTTCACCACCCTCGACCCTGTCTTGGACCTCGGGTTGCATTCACTTTGGTGTCAGCTGTTACCCACGTTACAACACAAAAGCGGCGAGAAGAACTTGCACAGCCAGCACATAGTAGGTGCTCAGCAAGGGTCATTGAATGACAGGCAATAGGCAGGCTCAGAATGGGAACTCTTCCGCATGTGATTCTGAAGCCCTTGTTCTTCATAATCATGGGCTGGAATCCCTTGGGAATGTAATCCCAAGGCAGCATGCGCTTCAGTCTGTGAGTGAAAATCGTAGGAACAATAGTCATAGTAAAGCATCATATTTAAAGAGGCAACAGGTCTCCATCCTCAAGATAACAGTCTGAGGAAGAGCAGGATCATTTGGATGCAAATGAAAAAAGTCAGAAAAAATGACTAGAATTTCATTTCTTCAGCTCACACACAGTTACACACACACACAGGCACACACACACATCATCATCACTTCCCACAGGCTCCCCTTCCTTTTCAAGAGGAAGAGCTGACACGTGTGTACCAGCTTCACTCATTCACATCCGGGCTGGGCAGAGAATAGGAGGAAGTACCCACACTGTGCACGCAGATGGGGACTTTGACACCCGTCGTCGGAGCTGTTGGTGGGGATCTTCCAGCAGCTCTGAGGTGCCTGGAAGGCCTCTCCCTGAAGCACTTCTCACTTCCAGTTTCACAGAAAGAGAAGCCGCCTGGGGATTTCAACCAAGTGCTGCTATAAATAACAGTATTGAGACAGAGGGTTCATGCTGCACAGGAATCATTCTGGACTGATTGCTTCCCTTTGTAGGGGACATTTCTCTCTCTTCAGCCCCTTTCTGGGGGTACTTATTTAAAATATCACATAGCACATGAAAAAGCTAAAAATATCTGCAAAGAGGCACTCTTGCCTTAAAAGGGAAGGGACTAGCTTTCCCTCATTTTCTTTCAGCATCCTAAAGATTATTAACTTTTGACAAGATAGATGTGGCTACTCTGCTCAGGTAGTTGCTGATCATGCAGTCAATTTATGAAGGAAAGAGCTCAATGGCAAAGGCTTCAACTTTCTGCAACCATTTCTCCGTAAGCTCGAATAGTCTGTTAATTACATTTTATGATTATTGAACAACCAGCACCTCTATGATGTGATCTAGGGTGGAAGGGAGAAGGGTTTTTTTCTTCTCAACCTTGATTTTCCTTCAATAAGGTTCTAGCTCCTTGACTTCTATCGTGTGGAGACATTGGCTGGATCACATGACTCATCCTCCATGTGATGCTCGCCGAAGCTTGCCTGCTGGAGTCGTTTTTCCAGGCGTCTTTTTTTCCCTTTCATTGCATTTATTCCGAAATGTCTTTGATTAATTTCTGTTCAAAACGTCTTCTTCCAGATGTGGTACACATACATATATGCAGTGGAATATTATTCAGACATATAAAAAGAAATGGGTTTGAGTCCGTTATGGTGAGGTGGATGAACCTAGAACCTTATACAGAATGACGTAAGTCAGAAAGAGAACAAGTATCGTCTATCAATGCATATATATGGAATACAGATAAACAGGACTAATGAGCCTACTAGAGAGCAGACTTGTGGACACAGTGGGGGAAGTGAGTGTGGGCCAAACTGAGAAAGTAGCAACGGCATACATACACTATCATGTGTAAAATGGTAGAAAGCTGGAAAGCTGCTGTATAACATAGGGCGTCCAGCCTCGTGTTCTCTGATAATCTAGAGAGGTGGAATGGGGGGAAGAAAAGGAAGCTCAAGAGGGAGGAGACATTTGTATAATTATGACTGATTCATGCTGCTGTATGGCAGAATCCAACACAACATTGCAAAGCAATTTTCCACCAGTTAAAAAAAAAATCTCTTCTTCCTTGGGAGGTGCTTGGGCCACTCCTTGTGTAAAGAGCAGGGCAGAGTGGGACTCAACTCACTGCCTCCGTGGTTTATGATCACTGAGTCCTCCTGCAGGTCATACTGGCTCTTCGTGAGAAGCATTGTCATCTCTCTTGACACTAAGTTTGCAAGTGTTAGCTCTTTGGTCACTGGGAAAAGGTACCCATATGCAGTCTCAAAATATGGCACTTCTTGTTGCTTTTTTACAGTGTGTATTCTCAGTGTTGGTGGCAGGCATGCTGGTCCATACTACCTCTCTGTGCAGAGAGGAGCGCTTTGTCTTGCTCCCTCTCACAACTCTGGGGCCACAAGCCTCACAGAGTACCTACCATCATATGGCCCCAAGGACCAGCTTGTCTTCCCCTCTCTGTGTGTATACTAATTGCAATACTGACAGAGCCTCTTCAGGCCTCCGTGAGTGGTGCAGATCAACAAGTTCTAGCCACATATTTTTGCTTGCTATCCCATTTGTAGCTCTGAAGTTTCTTCTTCTAAACGCAGCATTGAACTTTTCTTCCCCTTACTCTTTTTATCATTTAAAGGTTTATCTTTTTTAAAAATGCTGGGGGGTGGGGAAACCAAACCTTTCTCTACTAAGGAAGGCCTAAAAGAACCAGGATAAACTCGTTGTCATAATATGTTTTATAGTAGAAAAATTCTCTAAGTAAGTAGGGACAACAATATTATTTATTATTTTAGAGGCAAAGAAATTCTGTGGTCGTAATTAAATTATGCTTAAATTAAAGCTGGAAAGCAGCGTTGTTCAGAGGAGTGATTAAGACTGTGTAGTCTGGACTTGGACAGCCTGCGTTTGAACCATGCATCACCACTGACCAGCCATTTAACTGAGAGTCATTTTATTTACCTCCCTAAGATGTGGTATCTCATCCAACAAATGAGGTATTAACGACAGGTTTTATGGCATAATTTAATCGGTGAGAATTATATGAGTCCTTATCGCAGTGTCTCCCATGTAGCATGTCCAGGGAGTGTTAGAATTTGGTTTGCATTATAATTGAAATAAAACCTTCAAAATCAGAACTTACAGTCGCTTTTCTGAAAGTTTACAAACAGTGATATTGAGAATGGGTTTCGTTTCTATCGTTGAATATAGAACGCTCATTTAGTGTTCAAAAATTCTGAACCTCACTCTAAACATTATCGTCACATTATTTGCCATCTAGAATACCCGCATGCCAAGAAGCATCTCATCAGTTTAGGATGAAGCCTCTGACGCAAGCATTCCTAATATTTCCTGATGCCGCTGTGCCCCCATTAAGGCTGTGAATCACGGAACTGCATGTAAACCGAGCAGATTCTGCTGAAGACAGGGTATCCGTGGAAATAAAATGCAATTTTTCATTCTCTATTATTTCTTAAGTCCTACCAATGTCAGGGAGAATTATGTATTACATAAAGGAAAGAAAAATTAGATTATTACTTCAGTGTACTGCTCTGTAGGTTTTTGTACCCTGTAATATTACGTTTATTTTTTGGTAGTTTCCTCTAAGCACACAGGTGTTTAATGCATCCTCATTAAATGAAAATATGAATATCCGATGCTGCTTACGTTTCCTCCAGATTCTGACCACCAAAATGTGTACCCAGTCAGTTATAAGAAGTGGCTTCCCTGGTGGCTCAGATGGTAAAGAAGCTGTCTGCCATGCAGGAGACCTGGGTTTAATCCCTGGGGTCGGGAAGATCGCCTGGAGAAGGGAATGGCAACCCACTCCAGTATTCTGCCTGGAGAATTCCATGGACAGAGGAGCCTGTGAGGCTATAGTCCATGGTGTTGCAAAGAGTTGGACATGACTGAGTAACACTTTCACAGTTACAAGAAGGTGTAGACAAAGGAAAACCATTGCTCACATCTCCTACAGTCTGTTCTGGCATCTGGCCTAATCTGCAGCACAATACCCTGCTCCCCACACATGTGTACACACTCACTTTTTAATGGAGCAAAAACATAATTTTGGCACATGGAAATGATGTTCAACCCTAGTCTTGAAAACTAATTCTAAATGGATAGGACTAGCTCCCTCCTGTATCCACAGTATTAACTTTAGCATGAATCATATGTGGATAAGGGATAATGCATAATATTGATTTTATTTTTTTCTCTTCTGGCTGTGTCTTAGTTCCTGGCCTTGATCTTAAAAGTAAGATAGATCTTAGGCATCATTATCTAGCAGAAGGAGTAAAAAATCAATTTTATATCCTGGCACTTTACTCCTTTTCCCTGCAATGGCCAGGCAGTAACACTGGGACAGCTGTAAGCGTGTTTACTTACTGAAGCGCGTGATGACGTTCTTCGCTGGGAATTCACTGGTGTAGGCTCTTTGTTGTCCTCGCTGCGTGTTTCTCAGATGATAAATATGTAATGAGTATGGGAACCAATTAACTTGTTTTTTCATGGTAGTAGGAGTTCCAAAGAAGGATCTTTGTAAGAATGAGGAAATATTAACATTGTTTTCCAATTGTTTTTGATTAACAGAGAGTTGCAAAGAAGGCAATGGCAACCCACTCCAGTACTCTTGCCTGGAAAATCCCTTGGACGGAGGAGCTTGGTGGGCTACAGTCCATGGGGTCGCTAAGAGTCGGACATGACTGAGCGACTTCACTTTCACTTTTCAATTTTCACTTTCCACTTTCCTGCACTGGAGAAGGAAATGGCAACCCCCTCCAGTGTTCTTGCCTGGAGATTCCCAAGGACGGAGGAGCCTGGTGGGCTGCCATCTATGATGTCACACAGAGTTGGACACGACTGAAGTGACTTAGCAGCAGCAGCAGCAGCAAAGATAATACAGAGAGTTCCTGCATGGTTTTCACCCAGTGTTCCCTAAGGTTAATATGTTGCATAACCATGGTACATTTCTCAAAACTAAGAAATTAACATTGGTATAATAGACTAATCTACACAGTCTATTCAGATTTTCACAACTTTCCCACTTTTATACTCTTTTTCTGGTCAGGATCCAATCCAAGTATCACATTGCATTAAAATATTATTTTTTTGAGAAATATATAATACTTAGTATGTATTTCTCAAACACTAAAAACTAAGCACTGAATCGTAGAGCTCCCTTTTGATTCTGTACATTTTTGAAGGTTGCCAGTGAAGGAAAGATGTTTGGTGAGCCAATCAATAGGTATGAAATGGTTTCCAACTTTGCTGTCAAGACACACAGGTGCATTTTAATCAATGGAAAGATATATTCACAAAATACAGCTAATAATAAAGTATTGAAGTTTGTGAATGGTTTATGTATTCACAAATTGGACTGAATGAAATATCATTTTAATAATAACCTGAGTCTCACTTGCATTGTAAAATGCTTTTTGGAATGAGAGGGAAAGAGCTAATGTTACAACTGCAGGCTCAAAATTGCTCATAAACTTACCTGCACTTAGTAATTGCTTCATTCTTCACTTTTTCCGTCTGTGAAACCTCCCCATGCCTCTTCTCATTTAATAGAATAGATACCCAGACTAAGAATAGTGACTGTGTCAGTGTCCAATATCTTGAGGAAATACTTTAAAAATTATTTATTCAGTTCTTTTAATCACCTTATTGCTCAAGGATTGACTGTTACCCACTGAGATTCTATCTAGAGCTTTAGGACTGTGATAACTAACACACAAAAACATGTTCTCTGAGTAATCTGCAGCACAATTTCATCTCTCCACTTGTATTTTGTGTTAAAGACCATGTTTGGTGTGATTGCCCTTTTTGGAACACACAATTGTGTTTATATTTGCCATGGTATCACCCTCAAATTCATTCATTCATTCTTTCATGAATATGTAATGTAGTTCAGATATTGTGCTAGACTTTGGAAAAAAGAAAGTGAATACAACATAATAGCTTCTTCTCTCATTTAACTTGCAGCTCAGTGGAGGTGATAATATGAAATCAGTAAGAAGTCTAAAAAGTCATGCATTAAATTTGTTTTGTTTTTTTTTTTTTTACATTTTAAATGGTTAAAAAAAGGGACATCCATGCTGAATTTTAACCATTCTGTCCACTGAAACACAAGAAGTCTTCAGTAGGGAAGTGATGATTTAAATGAGCCTACAAGGATAAAGGATAAATAAGTAACTTCCAGAGGACCAAATGGTGGGAATGAATGAGGAGGTGATTCCAGGCAGATGGAAGAGTTGATTGACGTACAGGGGAAAAGGCAGACAGGAACATGATCTCTATGCTGGAAGGGCTGAAGTGAGGGCTCGTGTGTGGAGTCAGACATTACACATCAGCCTTGGGAAACTGATGTCTGTCTAATCTAAGCAGCAGATGAGTTTGAACTAGAGCAGCGGATGAGATGAGATGAGATGGAGTCCATAAACAAGGATGAGGGAATGAGAGCACAGTCACGTTGCTGAAAGTGACATCCAGATTTCCAAAATCACATGCCTTGCTGTGGGCAATACAGAGACGGAAGGGCAGGAACAATTTAGTGTCTGGAGTGCACATTGGAAGGAATGGGAAGGGAGTATGTTCCACTTGGATATGATGATATCAAGGTTTCTTTACCACATTCACTCTAAGGTAAGCAGTAGGCAGCCTGTGAGCGACAAGTGAATGGAAGACATTTATCTGAAACCTGACAACATTATGTGGACATGGGAGACACGGGCTTAAGCAAGATCATTAACTCAAGGGAAGACTCCAGATGAGAAAATGGAGTGCAACTACATTTAATAAGTGAACAGAGAAAGAGGTGCTCGGACAAGAGAAGAGATGGAAAGACCAGAGGGGTAGAATCGAGAGGGAGATGCGAACACACCAGACAACAGGGGAGTGAGAATCTCAGGATGAACAGGGTAGCACCTGTGGCGGAAGACAAGCTCAGGAAGACGGGACTGAGAAGTGTGGTGCGGAGCTGCAAACAGTGACTTTGTTGGCTACGTCAACGGGAGGGATTTGACTGGAATAAAGGGGGGCATGGGACAGGAATAGGTTTATACCAGGTTGAGGGCTGAACAAAGAGGCAATAAACCAGATGCAGAGAGATGGACTGCATCTTCTGGAAGCTTGACTCTGAAAGGAAAGCTAGAGAAAGGACCCGGTGGTACACAAAGCTTAGGTTTTCATTATTTTGCCTTACCTTTCTGTGTGCTTGTTTCTGCTTCTACTTTTTGACCAAAACTCACATCATGTAGGAGCTTAGTTCCCCCCCCCCAGGGATGGAACCCACACCCCCTGCAGAGGGTCTTAACCACCAGACCACCAAGAAGTCCTTTTGCTCAGCCTTTTTCCTTGTTTTTATTTGTTTCTTAATAGGGAAGGGAATGATTCTGGTTATAGAATAAAGGAAGATCCTCCTGTTGAGAGAGAAAGATTGCAGCTACAGAAAAAGACGGAATCAGTAATAGAGGGAAGTCTCAGGAAAGTCTGAAGATGATTTAAATCTGACTCAAAAGTGAGGAGATTAGAAGAGCCATGTGAACCTCACCCTTGGGAATACCATGAAAGGAGGCAAAGAGGAATGCATACTGGTACACTTGTAAGGGCTTCAGCATAACAATGTGAAGGAAGTCCTGATTAAAGATTTCTGTTTTGTCTATGATTTGAGAGGTGTTTGAATGAAGAGTACCGTGGCTTTGATAAGCATGACACATGTTCAGATATATATATATATGCTGGGGGGAAATGAAAAAAAGGAAATTATTGCCAAGAAACACTGAAGATTCAGCAAAGGCTAGGGCTCATATATGTACAGAGGTTTACAGTCTTCACCACTGAGCCAGTGGGAAGCCCGTATATGCATGCTTCCCCAGTGGTTACGGTCCATGGGGTCACAAAGAGTCGGACATGACTGAGCGAGTAACACACATACACATGTATATATGTGTGTATAAACACACCTAATATATTGTTTTTGACTCAAGGCATAAGCACAGGAAAGGAGAGGTAAGATTGAGTCCAAATGGAGAAATTTCCATTTTGCGAATATTGGAAAGATAGTGGCAAAATTCAGTGTATTGTGTTAATAAGGGCTTCAATACAGTAGTGGACCATAGCATGTAAAAGAGATAGAAAAGATAATAAATCCAGGAAAAGACAAATGGATTGTAATAAAAGAAAGGAGGGTCCATCAAGAAGATACTCAGGCCTGAATTAAATGATGGAATTAACTATGTAATTGAGAGGTAGGGAAGGCTGACTAATTTCCTGCACACTCTATTTACCCTGCAGAGTTGTCAAGCTTTTAACAATAGTGCAGAATTTTCAGTGAGCCCCTACACAAGAAAATGTGTTTTACTCTCTTATGAGAAGGAAGAAGGATTAATAATTTAAAAAAAAAGAAACTTTCTTATTATTACTGTCTAGGAACAGTGGGTAGGAATTAGGTCAAGTGCAGGAATCTGCTGAGAGTGAGCATGCTACCATTTATTGCCTCTTTGGATGAAAACCTAATTTTATCTTCTGTCAAAGATCAAGCCAGTGCTGTTTTATGGTAAACACTGAAACTGCTTTCTGTGTTACAGAAAGTGACTGTTTTAACAGGTGCAGTCTTACTTTTGATAGTGATTTAAAAATTGGCTTCCAGACCAACATCGTGCTCACAGCACCCACTGTAGTAATCTCCTTGGATATACTCTCTTGCAGAATCACCATTAATTGATGTGCTTACATTATGTTTAATCCCAAGGTATTCATGAGAACATCTCTGCTCAGATAAATGTTTACCACTTGACATTCTTATCTTGTTTGCTTTTTATTATGGATCAAGGCATCATAGAGAAAAATAATTTGAATTGCCTTAGTATGAAAGGGAAAAAAGAGCTACAAGAGTGCTTTCTGAAGTTTTGCTATTATTGCTACCAGGACATAATGAATAGTCCTCCATTCTTGGAAGAGGTACTTTTCTAACATCTGCCAAGTAAAACAGAGATTTGTACTAGGTAATGTGTGAAGCATCTGTTTATGGTACAAAAGAAAAAAAAAAGTTCTTCATTATAACAGGTCCTTAAATGGTAGGAGTAACAGCTGGGGTGATTCATTTATTCATGATAAGATAACACTCAGAAGGGAGTGTGCTCTCCTAGAGCAGGGTCTCTTCCAGTTTAGTTCATCACTCTATTCCCAGAGCTCCAGATATCAGGCACATAGAGCCTGACATGTCGAGAACATCCAAGTGGTGTTTGGAAGATGCTGGAATGCATGGTTTGTATGTAGATCCTGCAGATGAAAGAGGTAGGTGCACGCAGATTATATTTCCTAAAGCTGGGATGGAGAGTGTCACACACACACACATGAAAGTCCTGTACCTGGAATAGATCATGTCACCTGAGTCTTCGGGTGTCAAGAGGTCATGATCTTAGATGAGAGGAAACTTACACTTTGTTTTCTCTAACCTCTGCCTGAAAATGTGCATTTCCCTCAACTCTGAATGTAGGAAGTAAACCACAAGAGGATGAGTTCATCACCAATAAAAATATAGTTCTAGGAAAAATCTTGATTACCGTCATTGCAGATATCTGAGAATAGTACATTGCTCACTACTAATTTGAAATTATGGTCATTATTAGACTTTTGATGTTGTATTCCTAATGGTAAAAAATAATGAAGTCATATTACCGTATCAAAAATTTAGTTCTTTTTAATAGTTTGATAATTGGATGGCTCTATAATTGATTTCCTTTGTAATTCTGTGCAATTTACCCTGTGCTTTTAAAAACATTACTCCAAGAAATGATATTGAGATAGATTGTTTGTAAAGATGGCCACAGTAATTCTTCTCATTCTTGCTAGCACATTTGTTTGCACTGTGACTTTGTTGCTTCTCCTATCAAGAGGTGGATGGATGGAATGTGAGAGTTGGACCATAAAGAAGGCTGAGCACTGAAGAATTGATTCTTTTGAATTGTGGTGGGGGACAAGACCCTTGAGAGTTTCTTAAATTGCAAGGAAATCAAACCAGACCCTCCTAAAGGAAATCAGCCTTAAATATTCATTGGAAAGACTGATGCCCCCACACTTTGGTCACCTGATGCGAAGAGCGACTCATTGGAAAAGACCCTGATGCTAGGAAAGACTGAGGGCAGGAGGAGAAAGGGGGCTGCAGAGGATGAGATGATTAGACAGTATCACTGACTCAACAGACATGAACTTGGGCAAATTCTGGGAGATGGTGAGAGTCAGAGAAGCCTGGCGTGCTAGTGTCCATGAGGTTGCAAGAGTTGGACACAACTTGGCAACTGAACAACACCCCAAACTCCGAAGCCATCCCATTCCCCCAAACCTGGCAACCACAATTCCGTTCTCTGTATCTGTGGGTCTGTTTCTGTTTCTTGGGTACATTCATTATGTCATATTTCAGATTCTGCATATCAGCGACCCCATGCTTCTATTTGTCTCTGACTTACTTCACTTAGCATGATAATCCCCATTTGCATCCATATTGCTGCAAAGGGCATTATTTCATTCTTTTTTATGCTTTAGTGCTATCCCATTGCGTATGTGTATTACATCTTCCTTAGAATGGATGGACTCTTTTTTTCTTTTTTCATTCCCCATGAAGCTGGTTTGGACTTGTGACTTGCTATGATGACCAGTAGAATCCTACAGATATGATGTGGTTTCTGAGCCTTGTCTTGTGAAATGTTGTGGCTTCTATTTTCAGTCTCTTGCTGCCTTCTTCCCAGCACATGTTGAAGACAAGGCTAATCTTCTTTAGGATAAGAAACAATGTGGAGGCTGTGCTGATGTCCAGCACCAACGCCACCAACCGTGTGAGCAAGGCCGTCCCTTCCCATCACATTCCAGGCAGGCTTCTTGAAGGTTGCTCCCCCCATGAGGGATCCCTGTTGAGACCAGCAAGAGGTCTGCTGAGCTGAACACAGCCCAGATTGCCAACCCCCAGCATCTTGAGCAAATAAATGTGTGCTGTTATGGGTCACTACATTTGGGGATATTTGGTTGTACAGCTTTATGCAGCTGAAGCATGCTGGACCAACCTGACTGCACAATGTGTACATGTCCTCACCAATAAGAACCTGGGTCCTAAACAGATGTTGTCTGCTTATGTAATATCTGGCTTTAAGCTTTATGTATAAAAATCTAGCCTGGTTGTCAGTTGGATACCTCTGGTTCAGATATTTTATCTTAAGAAATTTCTTGATTATTTTTTTGTTTGTTTGTTCATGGGTTCAAACACACACACATATACATAAGTATTAAAGTGATTATGTTTATGCTGGAAACTAAGGTCTCCCCAGGTGACAGTAATGGTAAATAATCCACCTGCCAATGCAGGAGACACAGGTTCGATCCCAGGATGGGGAAGATTCCCTGGAGTAGAAAATGGCAACCCACTCCAGTATTCTTGCCTGCAAAATTCCACAGACAAAGGAACCTGGTGGGCTACAGTCCATGGGGTCACAAGGAGTAAAACACTGCTAAGCATCGGAACATGCAAGGTCTTGAGGTAGTCTTTTAAAAATTTGTGTATGATTTGAAATTTTAATCAATAATTGACAAACCTATTCCTTTTAAAAACTGTTCTTCAAGTGATGGTATAGGGGCTTCATTTTGTATCTAAAAAAAAGGAACTGAATGTCCTGCAAATTTTACGACTGTAGTAACAATTATTTTGTAAACCTGCAAGTTCTTGACATGGAAGGGAGATAAAAGTCATATTTCGAATAAGAACTGTCTGTCTGGTAAGAGACACAGAGAAAGATCAGCAAGAGTTAGGGATCATGGAGGACAAGGCAAGAAAATATTGTTTTTTAAGTAATTTTTTCAAGGCTGCTGAGAAATCAAATTAGATGAAAGCTGAAGAGCACTCACTGAATGGAGGAAGTTGAAGGTCACGAGCAATCGAAAGAGTTTAGTTGAGTGTTGGAGTGGAATACTCGGCGTAGATCACTGGGATGCAAAAGAGGCGTAAGGACCCAGAGGGAGCAAGGGCACACGACTATTCCTGGAAGTTTGGCCATAAATAACAATCATAAACAACATTTAAAGCATCGGCCAGATCTCAGAGAGAAAGCTTGGTACTTTATGTGCTCAGCTTTATCTAACCTTTGCGATATCTCTGAGAGGCAGGAGCCATGAGTATATTCTTTTAGAGTTGAAAAAACTGAGGCTTGGAAGATTTGCAGAGAAGCTATTACTTCAGGTCACTCCTAGAGTAAATGGCAAAGTCAGAATTTGATTCCATGGCAGCCTGATCCTGAAACTCACACTTAACCCTCGAAACCATCCCTATTGCACCATTAGGTGAGTGTGCAGATGGTGGTAGAGAAGGAGAGGATCCAAACTGGAAACAATGGGGTTAGTTTCTCCACTTTGTACAGAAGAGAGAGATGGGCACGTGTCTCGGTTCTGATGCGAGGAGCTGCTTGTACACAGAGGAGGTAACCATGAGTTTCCTATGGGAATAATCCTTAATCAGGCTACATTTCCTAAGAGGTGGGGGCTAGGGTGGATGTGGTGCAGAGCACCCATAGCAGAGGGCTGCACCCATAGAAAAGGGGAGAAACTTTCACAGAAGAGCAGATGAACGCAGAATGAGAGCGGAGGTAGGCAGGCTTAGACATTTCCGTACAGAAGTCAAAGCAGTGGCCTTTTAAAAAATTCTTATTTTTGCAAAGTAAGCTGCAAGGTTATCTCATGAAAGCTGAGAGGCAGATGAGATGTCTGAAGAGTGGGGAAAATGTTAAGGTCCTCATTGTTGAGAGAGAGGGAGAGAGAGAGGGAAGGAGCTGATAGGGAATGTGATAGAATTATAAGCAGCGGGGAAGCCCATGTGAGCTTGGACCCTGCTATTAGAGATGTATCCAAGTTCTGCGTTGTGAGTTTCTTCTACCTCAACTGCAAAGCCTGGGATTGACCTGAAAGAGCCAAGCGTAAGTCATCCAGGAGGGGAGGTTTTCCAGGCGTGGACAGTCAGGAAGGGACAGAGAGGCCAGTGGAGGTGAGCAGCTGGTCAGAGAGGGCCTGGAATGCTGCTGGCTGTTGAGAGAAGTGACCCCAAAAGGGCTGAGTATGGAGTGGCCGACAGACAGGATGTCCAAGGCACATGGTCTGCAGAGATGCAGCGTTGGCCGGGAGATTGTGATTGTGGACCTGGAGTTGTCTCAAGTCATGGTGAGTTCCAGTGGACCACTTACAAGGAGGAAGGGGCCACGGGAGAGAAGGTGGGTCTCTGAGAAGCAAGAATGTCGGCAGGTTGCTCATGCGATTCCAGAGCCAGAGTGGAGGCAGACAGGAAGAGTGCCAGCCTTACGACAAAGATTCCAGTGTATGAGGCACGGACCACCAGTGCCAGAGGAGGAGAAAGTGAGGAGGGAGAGAGAGGCATGGAACACGGAAGGACAAGTGCCTGGACTTGAAGAAGAGGACGCTGACCCACCACAGCCTTTCAATCCAGAATACCCAAGACTCCGTTGGATGACCTGCAGGAGAATTTATGATGCAAACTCAGGGAAAGTCAGCTTTAGTTGGCAGTGAAGTTGGAGATGTAGGATTATAGGAGAGCTTTTCGGTTATGTGGTGAGTGTTCCAAACACAGTGAAAGGATTTGAAAGGAAAAGGAAGCATGGGAGGGTGGGTCGGTGTAGAGGGTGCTCCATGTATCACAGGCTTAATGTCAGGTAAGTCTGGATGCTGAAGAGGGCTTACGGTTCTGGCAAGGCTTGGGAGGACGACGTCAGTCTCTGTCATCTCTGGAAACCTTAGTCTCAGAGAATCTGGCTGTGACTTGAATGAGAAGGAAGCCAGATGGTTGTTTTGGGGGGACTGAGAATTTCTTTTTCTGCTCTCAGTAAGGGTGGGGCAGCTGTGGGATCATGTGTTTGGGGGATGGCCATGCTGTCGATGAGCAGCGGGGAGCAGGCAAGCTCGGGTCACCTGCCTTCTCTGCAGGGAGGGCTGCAGTACAAGCCATGTAATGAGCCTCTGTGGCATAGGTCAGGTCGTGCCTTGAGCTGGTGGTTGTCATCAGTGTTCCAAGGGCTCTGGGTGGCCAAGAAATTGGAAGTGAAAGTCGCTCAGTCGTGTCTGACTCTTCGCGACCCCATAGGCTTTACAGTCCGTGAAATTCTCCAGGTCAGAATACTGGAGTGGGTAGCCTTTTCCTTCTCCAGGGGATCTTCCCAACCCAGGGATCAAACCCATGTCTCCTTCATTGCAGGTGGATTCTTTACCAGCTGAGCCACCAGGGAAGCCCAAGAATACTGGAGTGGGTAGCCTATCCCTTCTCCAGCAGATCTTCCAGACCCAGGAATCAAACCAGGGTCTCCTGCATTGCAGGAAGATTCTTTCTATTAGGGAAGCCCTGAGAGGTCAACAGTTATGTACAAATGAATCACCACAAGCACTCTTCCAGTTCTGCACTTGTGTACATTTAGACTTCATTTATGTAGGATGCCTTTCGAGAAATGAAATTGCAAGGTTAAAGGAAATAGATCATGTTAGAGTTTGGGGCTTATGTTACAAATTCACCAGCGTGAACTTTTTCCTATTTCCATTCCCACTTGCAGTGAAAGAGATGGCCCTACGCTGTCTTCTTCACATGGAGCTTAAGTTGAAAATCACTGCCAAAGGAGGAAGGAAGCCTTGGCATCCTATTAATCTGCTTTGTCTTTTTAAGTTGGTGAGGCTCTGAAAAGTGTTGACCTGTATTGCTTCTGTCTGTGAGAGTTGATCATCACACACTCTGTCCATCCTCCTGTTGAGATTTGGTCCTTTTTCCTAAGATATCTTCATAACCAATATGAATACACTGCTCTGCATTGTATATAGTATCCAATTTTTTGGTTACATTTTTATCTTTTATAGTTTGACTAACAGATATTTTACATTTTTAATATGAAAAAACCATTACATAGTTGCTTTCTCAACTTCATTTTCAGGCCCTGTTGGTCTGTCAAGGTGAGAGCCTTTGTTTATAAAATTTGATCTCAGATATGTACTGTTGATGCTTCCGCTGGCTATTTGTAAAGAATGGCATGCAAAAGCGGGTAGGAAGCTTTTATTCACAGCAACCCAGTTTTGCTACATCTCTGAATTTTTAAAGTTGAAGCCAGACTATAGCTTTGAGATCATGATTATCCACCTTGGATGTGGCAGGTATTTGGCAAAATATAAAGCAGGGATAGAAGCATTTTTAGTAGAGTAGTAACAAACGTCTATTTGAGTTCATTTAACAGACAGTGGGACACGGGTAAGTTAATTCATCTGACCATCCAGGAGGGTAAGGCTTTTATGCCAGAAAGTAAAGAGATGGAAACAAAACACAGCTCTTGAAGAGCTTCCTGTGAAGAGAAGCTAAGAAACAGCCAGTAGCTAAAGAAGGACGTATGAACGAAGGAGAATGGACATGGCCTCTTCTCCAGTAAGCCATTGTTCATTGTTGTCCTGCTGTGTCCGACTCTTCGCAACCCCATGGACTACAGCACCCCAGGCCTCACCAAATATGCCATACTGTGGCCCAGACTCTCAAATCAGCACTTTTATATGCTAGTCATCCCCTACTTTTTAAAAAACAATACATGGCTTAATAAGATCTGTCCAAACTAAAATATAGGGTGTTAAGATTTATTCTACCATTAACCATTGGTTAATTTAATGATTTTATTCATATACTTCACTATATTTCAAATATCTTAATGCCAAATGTGCTCAAGTTCTTCCAGAATCTATTATTTCAGTCTATTCCATTAGCTGGAAATAATGTTAATGGTTCACTTCAAGCATTTTGTTTATCCTTTTTTTAATTTTTTTTTTTTACCATAAACCATTGTCCTATAAATTCTAATGAATGCACAATGTGTGATATTCATTCAAAACGTTGCCCAAGAGTGCTGAGTTAGGTTTGACCCTTGACTTCAGAAATCGACATAAGAAGAGGAAGAATGCATTAACTATTGACAATGAGACAATATGCCTAATGATCTCTGTTCATCTGGATGACAATAAAATGTGTGTACAATAAATAGTTTCTGAACTGATGCAACTGGACTTTATAAAAGGGGGCGTTTGCAACCCTTCATCCCTTTGCAATTTTATTTCCTTGACTTGATCTGACACTATCCAGGTCACTTAACTTTGTTAATGGCCCAGGATTTGTAAATCTCTTCCAGATGATCAGCTTGCTATACCAAAAGCCATTTTATCAAACTTGCTGTGTACTCTACTGGATATTACAGACAGAGAGGCAAGATTTTTTTTTTTCCCTTAGAGCTTATATTCCGACTGAAGTGTCAGGTAAATGAGAAAAAAAAAAAAAAAGAAATACAGTTGTTGAAACTATGACGATGGTAAAGGGATAAACAACTATAGTTGAGCGAGCTTTATGTAGTGCATTGATAATTGAGTCACATGTTCTGAATATGTTTTGTATTTGTGTATTGTATCCATAGGGAAACTTGGGACTATTCTGATTTCATATCCAGACAGGTTCCACAAAGCTCCATACAAAAGACACCCAACACAAAGACTCAGCTCTGGCTAGAAGTCAGAAGTCCTACATCCATCCCATTCCTACTCTAGTACTTCATTTTCATTCCTTACTCTTTGGCTTGCTGTATTATTTCCCTAGACCTATGAAAAGTGAAAGTGTAGAACCCACCAGGCTTCCCTGTCCATGGAATTCTCCAGGAAAGAATACTCAAGCAAATTGCCATTCCCTTCTCCAGGGGATCTCCTGACCCAGGAATCGAACCCTGGCATCCTGAATTACGGATAGATTCCCAACCCTCTAAGCCACTTGCCCTTTATTCCTAAAGAAGATTTTTGACCTGTGGTTTCATCCTTGGTATTCTCTTAAGATAGGGAAGTTTTGACCCTCTGCTTCTCTTTGTTTCTGACCATTCTGACCATTCTGCCAAGATCATTCCCCAACTCCTAAGCGCACAAGTCTGGCTTTAACTTTTTTCTTTTCTTTTAAATTAATTAATTAGTTTATTTTACTTTACAATATTGTATTGGTTTTGCCATACATTGCCTTGAATCCTCCATGAGTGTACATGTGTTCCCCCTCCTGAACCCCACCTCCCTCTTCCCTCCCCATCCCATCCCTCTGGGTCATCCCAGTGCACCAGCCCTGAGCACCCTGTATCATGCATCGAACCTGGACTGGCGATTCATTTCACATGTGATAATTTACATGTTTCAGTGCCATTCTCCCAAATCATCCCACCCTCACCCTCTCCCACAGAGTCCAAAAGACTGTTCTATACATCTGTGTCTCTTTTGCTGTCTCACATACAGGGTTATCGTTACCTTCTTTCTAAATTCCATATATATGTGGTAGTATACTGTATTGGTGTTTTTCTTTCTGGCTTACTTCACTCTGTATAATCGGCTCCAGTTTCATCCACCTCATTAGAACTGATTCAAATGTATTATTTTTAATGGTTGAATAATATTCCATTGTGTATATGCACCACGGCTTTCTTATCCATTCTTCTGCTGATGGACATCTAGGTTACTTCCATGTAATGGCTATTATAACAGTGCTGCAATGAACATTATCTTTTTCAATTCTGGTTTCCTCGGCGTATATGCCCAGCAGTGGGGTTGCTGGGTCATATGGCAGTTCTATTTCCAGTTTTTAAGGAATCTCCACACTGTTCTCCATAGTGGCTGTACTAGTTTGCATTCCCACCAACAGTGTAAGAGGGTTCCCTTTTCTCCACACCCTCTCCAGCATTTATTGCTTGTAGACTTTCGGATAGCAGCCATTGTGACTGGCGTGAAATGGTACCTCTTTGTGGTTTTGATTTGCATTTCTCTGATAATGAGTGATGTTAAGCATCTTTTCATGTGTTTGTTAACCATCTGTATGTCATCTTTGGAGAAATGTCTGTTTAGTTCTTTAGCCCACTTTTTGATTGGGTCTTTTATTTTTCTGGAATTGAGCTGCAGGAGTTGCTTGTTTATTTTTGAGATTCATTCTTTGTCAGTTGCTTCGTTTGCTATTATTTTCTCCCATTCTGAAGGCTGTCTTTTCACCTTGCTTATAGTTTCTTTTGTTGTGCAGAAGCGTTTAATTTTAATTAGGTCGCATTTGTTTATTTTTGCTTTTATTTCCAATATTCTGGGAGGTGGGTCATAGAGGATCCTGTGGTTTATGTCAGAGAGTGTTTTGCCCGTTTTCCTCTAGGAGTTTAACAGTTTCTGGTCTTATGTTTAGATCTTTAATCCATTTTGAGTTTATTTTTGTTGGCTTTAACTTATTTATTTCACTGGTCCTCCTAACGTAGTCTTATGCCCAAACTGTAAAGAAGATTGAACGGTTTCTTTATCTTGATAATATTTAAAAATAATGAGATACCAGTCAGATAAGAATTGATGAGTAGATACAAGTGAAAGGCATATTTTCAAACAGGACATGACATTCAGAAAGAGTAGTGTGTGTGTGTGTGTGTGTGTGTGTGTGTGTGCGCGCGCGTGCGCTTGTGTGTGTGAATGCTAGGATGTAATAGCATAGAGAGGAGATGAGCTGCCAAGGATTTATGAATCAGCCCTTTGCTCAGTCTGAGAGCCTGGAACCCAGACAGGGTCAGACAGGAGGTTTGTCGATTACCTCAGCTGAAAGATTAAACGTTTGCAGCAAGCAGTGTTTCAACTTCCAGTAACAAGTTCTCTTGCTTCATCTTCACCAGATGGAATGAAGGAATTGAACCACTGATGAGTTCAATCAAATGCTCCTTGTTCTTTTGGCGTGAAAGACATTGCAGAATCAGGATTCTGATAGGGCTTACGTGCAAAACAGAGATGTACTTCAGTAGCACTGCTTTGGAGTGGAACTGAATCTGATGACATGGAAATGGGTTATCCTTTTCATTTTCAAAAAGGAAAATATTACTTTCAGTGAAAGAATGAGTAACATTTCTGAATGAAGTTTCACTCATGTTAAAGGTCTCCAAATCTCAAATAAAGTATACGTTTCCACAGAAAATTACACACAGCTACTCTGTAGTGACCCATTCTTTGCTAATAAAAATTCATTCCCAGAGTCTATCATACAAAATGAGACAAATTGATTTCCTTTCCAACATGTACATGTACGTTCATTTTTTGTGGTCTAAGACTCTGTCTACTCAGACTTAATGAATCAACAAGGAGGGACTCTGAGATCGGAGTTCCCACAGTTGTGTGATAAATCCCACACACACCTTGTATTCATGAAAAAATAAATGGTTCTTTCTCCGTGCTAGTGCCAGGTGGCATTCTGCAACTCAAAGGAATTGTGAATTTTGGAAGAACCCCTGTGACAGGGTAACAACTTCTAGTTTGATAGACGAAAACAAATGTTAAGCTCATTATGCTTAACTATTTGGCCATTTAACCGAAGAGAGAAAGAAGTAACTACTAAGTTAAATTTCACCATGGTAGACTCATACGAAAATAACTTTTCAAGTAAGAAAGCGAGGCAAATATTTTTAAAGCAGAGATGAACTAATTAATATCATATGTGTAAGTCCAGGTACTAGACACATTAATTATCATTATCTTGTTTACAGCTTTTCACAGCCCCACTAGGTAAATATTACTATGGTGATGTTACAGTTAAGGAATCTGACTCACAGAGTTTAAGCAATCTACAACTATATTAATTCTCTTAATGCAGTTCATAATGCAGTTCACAGTTTGATTTCATGAAAAGAGATGGTAAACGTAATTTAACTTGTTTTTGATGACTCAACCTGCCCCTTCAAGGAGCAGTTATAACGGTGTTTGTAAAAATGCTGATGCACAAAGAGGAAGAGGGTACGTCAGTGGTAACTCGTCTTGTATAACTCCCTCAGCCCAACTGACTGCTTCGGTTTTGAAATTCTAATGGCTGATTTTATGGGTTTTCTCTTTCTTCTTCCCTATTAGATCATCAGCTGTCCCTTTGCTTTGTTCTCAAAACACTGGCCACCAGCAATAAAATCCATCTTGCCTGAAAATTTTATTTTTAATCTCCCACATCTGAAAGTGAAAGTGAAAGTCGCTCAGCGGTATCTGACTCTTTGTGACCCCATGGACTGTAGAGTCCATGGAATTTTCCTGGCCAGAACACTAGAGTGAGTAGGAAAACGGATAAATGCATTGAATCATGTATCGATTTCTATAGCTTCAGAAGCCAAAGCACTAGTTTGCAGAGTATATATTAAATATATATGTATTGACTTGAATAACGAAGTTACAATTTAATATTTCCTGTCTCCTTTTTGCTTTCTATCACATATTTATTATGCCAATAACTTTAGTAAAATTAATTTAGTGTCTTTTGAGAGTCAGTTACAGTAGAGTATCAGTATGACTTTTCCCCACTAGAATCACTAGAGAATTGAAAATACATGGAAATTAATGATACATCTTAGTTGCTACAGAGTAAGTCAGATGCTGGTATAAATACGACCTAATCTCTAAAGTACTATTGCATTTTCTATGTTCTCTTACCCTTCTTATATTTCTGTGTCCTTGTTGAAGAATTAAATAAAGTTAGGAAAGCATTTACACCAAAGAACCCATCTGGACTGTTGAAAATGAAAGATTTAGAGACGCTTTCTCTAGAACTTTATTTTATTTTTTTAAAAAATCAATATAACAATACAAGACACTACTGCCTTAGGAAGTGAGTTTTTGAAAGTTTTATCATCTCTCACATTATTTTCCCTTTTCAAATTTATTAGTGGAGGGAGGCTCATTATTTGTATTTCACCTGTGAGGACTATTATGAAGCACTTGAAAATTTTTCAAAACTTTCCTAGGATTTTAGAAAAATATTGCTTCTATTCTCATTAATTCTAGAAAAAATCAACTGTAATATAAGGTGATTTAAAATTTGGGGAGCAAGTATCCTGCTACAATAAAGAATCTGCCTGTAATGTGGGAGATCCAGGTTCTATCCCTGAGTCAGGAAGATTCCCTGGAGAAGGGAATGGCAGGCCACTCGAGTATTCTTGCCTGGAGAATCCCATCGGCAGCGAAACCTGACAGTCCATGGGGTCGCAGAGTCGGACACGACTGAGAGATTGAATTGAACTGAAACGAGCAACTAACACTTTCACTTTTTTTCATCCTTTTAGAGTTATCCTCCTTTTTGTTTCTTTGACTTTGAATTTATTCCATACTCCTTTCATTCTACAATATTAAAGAAATCCTGTTTCAAGGGTGGAATAAAAAGAGCAAATTAAAGATTTGCTCAATATCAATGCCACAGATTAATTATATTTGTTTTAAAGAACTTATGCATAGAAGTGAAGCACACAGACATTTAAAAAAAAATTATATCTATTCTTCAGTGTTGCCAAAGTAAAAAGTTTGGCATTCTAGAGTTCTCGTTTTGACTGGAACAAACTGCTCCTGTCCCCAAGTCTGATCACTTGTTGTTCACTTGCCTGTTGGTTTGTCCCTTCTGTTCCTCACACAATAAATACAAGCACTAAGCATCTTTTATACAAATGGACAGCCGTCATTTTTTCCAAGCACAGTAGTAAGAACAATCAGTTTTCTCGCCACGAGAACAATGATAGCTGTTTCCTTAAGCATCTTCCCATGATTCCATTTTGGTCTCCTGCATAGAAAGACTGCATGATTTTAATCATCCAATCATCAGTTTAAATTAATGGATCTTCTCCTCCTTGTTTCAGTATTTTCTAGTACAGAGAAAAAGTATGCTACATTCTCAGATAAGGTCTAATTTTCAGATAAATCATAGAAGTTCATTAAAAGCATATATAAAATATAAAAATTTGGTTTGTAGAAAGTAGTTGAGGAAGCCTATTCTTCAGAGGATTAATTGGATCACTAAGAAAACTCAACATATCATTACAATGGGAATTTACATTGCACTAGATAATCTAGAATATAGTATAATAGATATGGACATTTTGAAATTTATTTGTAAAGTTTCATTCACTGAAGTTCTATCAGGACTCTAGATAAGTGAAAGTGGAAGCCGCTCAGTCATGTCCAAATCTTTGTGATACTATGGACTATACAGTCCATGGATTTCTCCAGGCCAGAATATTGGAATGGGTAGCTTTTCCCTTCTCTAGGGGATCTTCCCAACCCAGGGATCAAACCCAGGTCTCCCACCTTGCGGGCGGATTCTTTACCAGCTGTGCCGCAAATAAGAGTAGCAAAATTTAGAAAAATAAAAAGAAATTCAGGACTCTAAGTAAAATTTGAATAACAGCTGAACAACAAATGCTTTTTTTAGTACAAACAATTCCATGCAATATTTTGGAAAGACTTGTATTAAAATATTTATTTTTTACTATAAATTCAAATCAAATTGAATGTATTATATTTTTTTCTGGTAACCCTAATCTACATTAGCATAAGCACTTGGGAAAACATGGAATAACTCCTACAATAGCATCCTCTATCAGTTCAGTTTAGTTAAATCACTCAGTTCAGTTCAGTTCAGTCACTCAGTCGTGTCCAACTCTTCGCGACCCCATGAATCGCAGTACACCAGGCCTCCCTGTCCATCACCAACTCCTGGAGTTCACTCAGACTCACGTCCATTGAGTCAGTGATGCCATTCAGCCATCTCAGCCTCTGTCATCCCCTTGTTCTCCTGCCCCCAATCCCTCCCAGCATCAAAGTCTTTTCAAGTGAGTCAACTCTTTGCATGAGGTGGCCAAAGTATTGGAGCTTCAGCTTTAGCATCATTCCTTCCAAAGAAATCCCAGGGTTGATCTCCTTCAGAATGGACTGGTTGTATCTCCATGCAGTCCAAGGGATGCTCAAGAGTCTTCTCCAACACCACAGTTCAAAAGCATCAATTCTTTGGCGCTCAGCCTTCTTCACAGTCCAACTCTCACATCCATACATGACTACTGGAAAAACCATGGCCTTGACTAGATGGACCTTAGTCAGCAAAGTAATGTCTCTGCCTTTGAATATACTATCTAGGTTGCTCATAACTTTTCTTCCAAGAAGTAAGTATCTTTTAATTTCATGGCTGCAATCACCATCTCCAGTGATTTTGGAGCCCAGAAAAATAAAGTCTGACACTGTTTCTACTGTTTCCCCATCTATTTCCCATGAAGTGCTGGGACCGGATGCCATGATCTTCGTTTTCTGAATTTTGAGCTTTAAGCCAACTTTTTCACTCTCCTCTTTTACTTTCATCAAGAGGCTTTTTAATTCCTCTTCATTTTCTCCCATAAGGGTCGTGTCATCTGCATATCTGAGGTTATTGATATTTCTCCCGGCAATCTTGATTCCAGCTTGTGTTTCTTTCAGTCCAGCATTTCTCATGATGTATTCTGCATAAAAGTTAAATAAGCAAGGTTGACAATATACAGCCTTGACGTACTCCTTTTCCTGTTTGGAACCAGTCTGTTGTTCCATGTCCAGTTCTAACTGTTGCTTCCTGGCCTGCATATAGGTTTCTCAAGAGGCAAGTCAGGTGCTCTGGTATTCCCATCTCTTTCAGAATTTTCCACAGTTTATTGTGATCCACACAGTCAAAGGATTTGGCATAGTCAGTAAAGCAGAAATAGATGTTTTTATGGAACTCTCTTGCTTTTTCAATGATCCAGCAGATGTTGGCAATTTGATCTCTGGTTCCTCTGCCTTTTCTAAAACCAGCTTGAACATCAGGAAGTTCACGGTTCATGTATTGCTGCAGCCTGGCTTGGAGAATTTTGAGCATTACTTTACTAGCCTGTGAGATGAGTGCAATTGTGTGGTCGTTTGAGCATTCTTTGGCATTGCCTTTCTTTGGGATTGGAATGAAAACTGACCTTTTCCAGTTCTGTGGCCACTGCTGAGTTTTCCAAATTTGCTGGCATATTGAGTGCAGCACTTTCACAGCATCATCTTTCAGGATTTGAAATAGCTCAACTGGAATTCCATCACCTCCACTAGCTTTGTCTGTAGTGATGCTTTTCTGAGGCCCACTTGATTTCACATTCCAGGATGTCTGGCTCTAGATGAGTGATCACACCATCATGATTATCTGGGTCATGAAGATCTTTTTTGTACAGTTCTTCCGTGTATTCTTACCATCTCTTCTTAATATCTTCTGCTTCTGTTAGGTCCATACCATTTCTGTCCTTTATCGAGCCCATCTTTGCATGAAATGTACAATTTTCTGGAAGAGATCTCTAGTCTTTCCCATTCTGTTCTTTTCCTCTATTTCTTTGCATTGACTGCTGAAGAAGGCTTTCTTATCTCTTCTTGCTATTCTTTGGAACTCTGCATTCAGATGCTTATATCTTTCCTTTTCTCCT